>NC_135280.1:5440000-6778000 GCF_051311805.1 Agelaius phoeniceus | reverse complement strand
GGGGGCTGGATGCCTGGAGGGAACCAAGGGATTTTGCTGCCTGTGAGCACAGTGGCTGTGGGAAAGAGCTGTTGCTGCCATGGAATCAAGTACCAGAAAGCAGTGTATATTTTGGGCACTCAAATGTCTGGGAAATGTCTGGGGGAGGCATAGATCCAGGAATTTCTCCCTTCTTAGTCCATCCCCACTATTTCACAAACAAAGTGTGTCTAAAATAACACTGCATTTTAAATATATCATTTTGAGTTGGTAGCTGCTTGTTTTAGAATGTAAAACCCACCTGATTTTACAAACATTCTTCAAAGAGGTGGATGACGTGTTCTTACCTCCTCTTCCCATTTTAATTTCTAAATCTGGTCCTCACTGCTGATCTCTTCTAGTTTTATGCTACACAGCTATAAAGATTTAAGTGGAGATGTACCTGGCTGGTCTGTACAATGAGATTTAGTCTTTCCTAAACCAGGCTGTGCACAACTCCTTTTGAGTGGAGCTGAGCTCTCTTCTCCACAACCATTTCTCTGTAAATAGCTACTGAAAACAATAAAACTGGAGCCCTAAAAGGGATGGGCCTCCTCGTTGTTTCATTATTGTTAAAAATGACCCCTTATTGTTAAAAATGATTGGGTGACAATCAGGCACTGCTGTACCCTGATTGTCACCCAGTGATCCTTTAAGCTGAGCCCAGCTGTACATTCCAGGATTACACTGCTGCTTTCTCCTTGCCCTGTACATTGAGCTGTAGGTCATGAAACTGAGCCTTAAATATTCAGTTTGCCTGTGTTTGCTAATAAAGCCTTCTGAGGAGAAATCACATTTCACGTTGCCACCCCAACACTGGAGTGCAGCTGGCTGGGAATTCCTTTCCCTGTCCTGTTTGGAGATGTTGTGGCTGCAGCAGAGACTCAGCCTGGCAGAGCTGGGAGTGTGGGCAGAGCCAGGGAGCTGCTGGCACAGGTGATGCTGTGCTGAGGCTCTGGGCAGCAGGCAGGGCTGAGCAGGAGCTGAATTCCCTGGAGCTGCTGGGGTTGGACCCTGGGGCAGCTCCCACTGGGCAGGGCTGAGCTGTGCCTGCATTCCCAGCCTGTGCCTGCATTCCCAGCCTGTGCCTGCATTCCCAGCCAGCCTGCAGGCTCTGGGAAGCTCAGGCATCCCCACAGCCACAGCCCAGCTTCCTTTTGTTGGGTTTAGGTCCCAAAATTGCTTCTTGGTTTTGTCAAGACTTGACTGAGATCTGCCTTAGCATGGTTCTGGAATTCCTGGTTCTGACAGCCCATACTGTCTTGGGCTGTCAAATTGTTTGGATTTTTTTAATATAACTATTTTCCTCTTGAACATTCTCAGAGTTTAAATTATTATTAAGGTATTCACATGCTGGTCTTTCTGAATTTTATGGTTTGCTTGAACATCCCAGGCCTGATTTTGCTCCAGGTACAGTACCTCACAGTGAAATGTGGCAGCATCAGCTGTGCTGATCTGTGCACACGCTGGCTCTGTTCACCCCAGAGAAGTATCAGAAAGTGCATGGTTAAGAATAAATGCAGTGGTCATAACACAAAGCTTGGAAAGTTTGGAGTGGTTATAAGATAAAAAGTTTTAGTGAGATACACACTTCTTTGAAATGGGCTTTAAAAAATTGACATTTCCCAGAAAAACAAGAATCTATATATGAGAGATGGTCTACTTGCAAGAAGGCTTAGGGCTCAGTGGATTTCTGTTTGTTCAAGCCTTTACAGTTGTCTACCCAGTTTGAACTCCAAACTAAACTCTAAGTACCTTGAAAGGTTCTTTTCTTTCTGTGACCTGCGTGGTTGTGAGGAGTGGGAGGTGACTCCAAATCTTGAAGGGCTCTTCCTGGTGATGGTTCTGGCTTTCAACCACACCATTGCTTCTAGTTTTATGAATTCTATTTTCAGTTTATTTACCACCTGCTCCTAAGATTTGTATGAAATATACCAGGATAAACACAAACCCAAATAGCTTACACATGGCCACAATGTGATCTGAAAAGAAATGCTGCAAAAAAGGGAGACAGTTTACAAATATTACTGTTTAAGAACCATATAACTGTATAACTATAAATGATAATAACTAGGTAAACATAGCATATAAAAATACACATATTTTGTGCCTGTGTGCAGGTACATATATACAGACAAATGTACTTTTATCATCCCTTTGACACTTTATCCCTCAGCTGACCAAGGTGGAGAATTTGGTCAAATTTAGCAAGAAGCTTCTGAAGTTCTACTAAATAGTTAAAAAACCTGCTGTGATTAAAATGAAAAAGTGTTGCTGCTATACCACAGCTCAAGGCTACACAATAAAGTGTGCATCTCCTTAGATTCAGAAAGGTTAAGTTGTAATGACTTGGCCCTATTGTTGCATGAAATTATCATAAAATTTTCAAAATATTAAGCTTTCCCCTCAGCAGAGGAAAGGCTGCCTGTATTTAGAGAATGATATTGGAAAGATAGAAAATAAAAATGGAAAAAGAGCCAAACTGTAAATGCCAAAGAAATTGCTGGCCACAGTGGCCACTATCTCAGAAGTTGGTGCCATTTTGAAGGATAAACTGGCTGCTTTAAATGGACTTTGAACATATATGGGTTTATTTTTTCTATTTTTATTTTTTTCTTTCTGATTCCAAGCCATTATTTTTTTCCCCCACGGAAAATAACTTTAATGTGAATACAAACACTGTGTGTATGCCTGTCTTGAATGGACAGATTTAATACCTATAGAAAGTGTTTGTGTGCACACAGACATGCATTTGCTTCCCCACATGTGTGGGAGGAGGGAGAGGCTGAAACCTCAGCTGAAAGCCTCAGGAGGTGCTTCAAAGCACTCTGGCAGAGCAAGGCCAGCCACAGAGCAGTGGGCAAACCCCACTGGAATGTTTCCAGGCAGCCTCAGGAGCCCTGAGCTCCTCTGTGGGGGTTACCCAGCATTGAGTGTATTTTGTGTCAGTGCACCTGTGAATGCTTCATGTGGACACCAGAGGTTCTTCCACACAATTTCAGCTGAACAGCTGCAGCTCTACAGTCACTTATCAGCACCATCACATATAGAATGAATAATGTATGCATTCCTGAAGAAGGAGCACTGACTGGGAGAAGATTCAAACTGAATCTTGGGAGCAAAAGAGTGAATCCTTGGCTGGATTGCATTTTTTCTGAAGCTCTTTGAAGCAGTCAGGTGGTGGAACAGAGCTAGGGATGTGTCCAAATGTGGTATTTTAGAGAAATATTTAATCAATCACTTCAAGCATATGGATGTGTGTGGGGAAAGGAGGGTTAATCTTGTCTGGTATAAATTAGTAAGAGCTGTGCAAAATGAACTTTTCAAAGACTTGCTTGCTAAATAAATTACTGGTCATGTTTTATTGAAAATGCTCGTGCTGCCAGCAGAGAACATAGCAAACAAGCACATTTTCAATTAAAGGAACAGCTAGGATTTTCCTTCTGGCACTCCTGTGACTTCTTGCCCTGGTTCAGTTTTATTGCACGTCACAAACAGCAGCCAATCCTGTGGCATGGCACATGCAGCTCTACCCCCTGTCCCTGGCAAATGCCCTTTTGGCAGAGCAGAGCTGGGACCCCCATTTAGGGTTTTTTAGGGTCTCTAATGTAGGAGCCCCCTTGGGCTGTGCCTTACCCCGAATCCAGCGTGGGGCTGGGGCTGTGCCCTGTTCCCTGTGCCACCCACGAGCTGCAGGAGCTGGGGGGGATTGGTGCCAAGCTGCACGCTGGCAGGGATGGGAATGGAGGATTTGCATTCCTAACAGGACAGATGTTTGCCTTCTTTCCTCCCAAGCATCTGCTCCCATGCTCTATTTTGGGCAGTGGTGAGCAGAGCTTTAAGGGCAGCACTGAGGTTACAGGAGGTTGTCAGCCTTACCCATCAGAGGCCATCGTGGGGTTTCTGGCTGTTCTTGCTTTAAGGCTAACAGAGGAAATGTGTGGAGGAGATATTTTCTACCTCAAGGATGCTTGAATATTTCTGGAAAATTTTTCAGCTGCTGGACAACCTCTGGAAGCACCCTCTGGAACCCTGGAGGCACAAACCTCTCCTTTAGCTGATGGTCAGGCTTTAGGTTCACAGATCACTCTGTCACAGGAGAGCATTTGTTCATTTCTGTGCCAGGTTTTTCTTCCCCAACCACTCTCATGAGACACACAGAGGGCTCATTGCCATCAGCATTGGGAAGTGTCAGTAGGTTTGTGCAGTTTTCAGTGGGTTAAATATAGAATGGGTCTTTGCTGCCTTTACCTTGAGCATAACATTGATCAGTTCACGTCACAACTTCTCCCTGAAAAATCAAATAAAAGGGCTTGTTGAAATGGCTGGGAGGCAGGGGATGGTGTAGAAGAATTTCTTAGGAGATGTGGTATAGCTGATGATGTGTTTCTTTGTGCCTAAGATGCTTTTTTGAAAGAAATATCTCCCAAGGGTATGACAAGAGTCTGAGACTCTCCTGGGCTAAAGGAGCAGCATTTTCCAAGTTTGTGAGACTTCATTTGGCACTGGTAAAGAATATATGAGTGAGCAAAAGGCAAATATTTGGGGCAAATATGCATGGTTCTGACCATTTGGTAGGGCACTGACACATTCCAGGTGTTTATCATTAAATGCAATGGAAAGAAAGCCACCAGTCTGTGAGCACTTTGAGACGAACAATTGCTATGCTTGAGACTTTCTTGAGGTGAAAAACAGCAGATCAGAGGAAAGCAGAAAGTTCCAGATTCATCCCTGCAGTGCCTGTGGGTGTGGGATCAGCTCAGTGCACACTCACTGCCTGGGAGCACCAAACCCGACCCTCACAATGGCGACACCCTTGGGAAGCACAGCCAGACAATTACATTTACAGAGAGCTATGAAATCACTTTTGGTGCAGGATCTGGCATATGACAGTCCCTTTCTCTGCTCCCTATGCTAATATCCAATGCACAGTGCTACATCAGAGAAGTTGTGAGCACAACAAAAAAATCTGTGTCCAGCAATCTGTGGTCCTGGCACACGTCCTTCAGCAGCATCTTTAGTGTGTGTTGAGAAAGCCATTCCAAATTGGTGGATGCTTTTGGATTATATAAATTTTTTGTGTTAGCAGCATTAGGTCCTCTAAGGAAATCACAAGATTGGTTTAAAATGCAAATATGCACATTATATATCTATATATATATATAGTAATTTTACAGGGTTTCTGTCTTCAGATTTTTCAGCATTTCGCCATTATCAGAAATCTCTTCCCCAAAAGGTTTTTTAAAAGGAAATTTAAAAAGAGATTTTTGTATAGTCACATTTGCCTGTTAAACTTGAGTCCTGCCTGAATATTTTGGTATTAGCCTTGGTGGTAACTGCATGAACCATACTGAGTACAGAAGATATCCCATATTTACAAACAAATAGCTAACAGTCTACTAATTAATGCAGACTTTAATTAGGCAGCACCTCATTAATACTTTTTGAGTTTCTTGTAGTTTGTGGTCTTGTTTTTACAGGGCCCAGCTTTAGTTAAACGCTCCTAGAGCCATTCCAAGATTATGAAGTTATTTGGAAGACAAGATATTTTTAATTACATTTCAAGAGCTCCAGTGCTTTATTCCCCCAGCAGAAAGGAGATCAGGGCCCCTGCCAAGGGGCTGCAGCAGCTTCTGCCAGCCTGGGGCTGCCTGGCCTTCAGCAGCTTCCCCAGCCCTGGGGGTGCAAATGCAGGACTCAGAAATGAGCAATCTTGCACAGGGAAAGGTGAAAGAGCCTTTCCTGAGGATCTTGCTGAGATGTTTGGACATGCAGGGTACAGCAGAGCTCTGCCTCAGCCACCCAGAGCTGATCTGCCCACCAAAATACTGCACTGGGGTGCAAGCTGCAGAGGTTGAGCTGTTTTTAGAACAGCTCCATGATTTACCAGCATCCTTTCCGACCTTCTTTTAGCTCCTCTAGAAGCTTTTAGCTCCTCTAGAAGCTTTTTCCCTTTCCAACCTTCTTTTAGCTCCTCTAGAAGCTTTTCTACTTTTTGCAACATTCCAAGAGTGTGTCTGTATTGTATGGGCAGAATCTGATCCTTTAGGTCACACAAAAATGGGTAAATATTCATGGCAATTTCTAAGTGTGGTTGTTTGATAATTGTACCTGACACATGCAGGTTTGCTAAAGAAAGTCTTGATAGTGAACTCACCCTGCTTCCTATTAGATATTTCAGTCTGGTATTCAGATCTTTTTTTCATATTTAAATTCAATCTCCTGAAGCTTTTATTATATCTAACACTGGTTTTCCTTCTAGGTGTTTTTATATTCCAAGGCCAGGTGTAAGTAGGACTTTTACCAAATCAGGAATGCCTTGCTCCCACTTTTCCTGTGTTCCCAGGCAAAGCTTTACACCTGCAAAGGTGCACAATGAATTCACTTGAAGACAATGCACAAATGGCTTTGTCTGGTGCAGCTGTGCTTGTCAAGGTTTTGGGGGCTTATTAAATCAATATGTATAAGCTGAAGAAATTAGGATGTTTCAAAAAAAAGGAAAACAGAAGAAATGAAGTAGCGTGCACTAAATATTTGCAAAGGGAAACTTGCTGATTAGGGGAGTAACTCCAATTTTAACTAAGAAATAAAAATAAGGCTTTGAAACACCTCATACAGCAGTGTACCAGTAGCACAAAACCAAACCTTCTTTGGCCAGGCAAAGGGCAGATACATCACAAACACTGCTGTGCACAGATTTTGATTAGAGAACAAGTAGAGGACAGCATTGCAAACTTTGCTTTCATGTAATGCTGATTTTAATGCTTGTTCCAATGCTGCTGCTGCCTGACATGCAGAGGAGGTGGAGGTGGCATTTCTCACCCTGTGCTTTGGAAGGTGTGATTGTTATTTGTGTAGCAAAATCCATCTGACAGGTAACCACAGGTTCCAGTTCATCTCAGCTGGGCTAGAAGTAGATCTTGTACCAAATGTGGCGACTTCAGCCTGTGTTCCCTAAAAATGGACTGGAATCAGGCTTATGGGTGAATTTCTATTAGGGTGACCTCCACTCCAATACTACAGGTCCCACAGGTATCTGGTGCCAGTAGAGATGCATTAGGATAGATTTGTCCCAATATGTTTTTTGTTGTTTGTCCATATCCAAGGACACAGCTGCAAAAGATTGGAGTGGGTTTTCTGATGCATTAAGAGACTAATCTGTTATTTACTCTGGGAAAAGCAGTCTTATTTAAGTTCCAAATTTCCTTTATGTGTTTACCAGCCATCCGGAAGATTAGCTGCATTAAAATAGTGAGTGTCCCTTTTTAATAAATTATCTTCTGCCTCTCTTAGTTTGTGAGTAATGGAGTCCACCCTTCTGTGCCTCGTGTAGCACTTACCCAGGACTGGCATATTCTGGTTTTCTGAACCACCATGGGTCAAGATATAATTCCAGCTGCTATCACTGCATGGATTTTTTGCTCTGTTAACCAGAGTCATGTCCCATTTGCTCTGTCTCACATCTCACTTTGGACTGGGTTTAGTCTGTTTATAACCTGGAGTCTGTCAAGGAAAATCTAAGGGTAAATTGATCAGGGGGTTGCACATTTAGGGCTTTGGGATGACCTAAATGAGACCCTGAGATCAGGGCCCTCTCCCAGCTCCTCTCTAGTAGTGACCACATTGCCCCCTTTTGCTTGGACACCACCAGCTGCATTAAAACTGTGAATTGTGACTTGGTTAAAACTGGCTTCCAAAAGCTTGGGGTAGAAACAGAGCAAGCCAGATGCAAACCTCTGGTGCCTGGGAATCTCCTGACACCAGAGTTCTTTGTCCAAGTTTTCTGCATCTTTCAGGTCCCCTGCCAGACTTGTGACTAACCATACAAGTGATGCAAACTATTCTTATCTCTAAAATCATGCACAGATAAGACATATATATGTAGCTACATTACTATAGGTTCCATGCTATGTGTCTAACACCATCTGTCATGTACATGTGTGGGTTTTGTTTAAGGGAAGATCTTTAAAATCTGAATCATTCTTATCTGAAACTGCCTCAAAATGTTAAAATAATTTCAGAACTGGACTTTGACTAATGATTCAGTATATTGGGGAAAATATAGCTTTGCACCCAGGCTTTGATCACAATGGAGTTTGATTGGCATCAACTTTAGGTATTAAAAAATTCCTTATTAAGCTTCAGGAAAGGCTATGTGGCTTTAAGAGCCTGGGAAAAAGATCCCCTTGTGCTTTTGCCAACATCCTGTTACAGATTTCTCTGCTCCCCTCATTCTTAATGATTTTAGTGGGAAATATGATGGATAGCAGAAATAAGATCATTCTATTTCCAGTGAAAGTTTTACTACATTGATTTCTTTTACTCTGCATTGCTGTTTGTCAAAAGCAGCTGATGTACAAAATTCAGGTGTCCCTGGGAATTCAACCTGTCACTTCTGTTAAATTTTGACTACTGCTTGCACCATGAAAAACTTAACTGCTGTGAAAGGTAATTTATTTTTGCTGTAATGGCTGATCATTAATGGACTCAGTAGAAAACTGCAGAGCACTAGAATAAAGCTCCTGTGTGTAACTCCAATAGCTCTTATTTCTATAGTATAATGCTATGTTGATATAGCAACATTTGGTGCTTGTAGCACTTTTTATTGTGGGATCTGAAGTATTGAACAATATTGTTCATGCTTCATAACAGCCCAGTCAGTGCTATCAAGCTGGTTTATTAGACAGGGAAGCTGGAACAAAGACAAGCAGAGATTTGGACAGAGGTGTGAAACACTCAGCCTTGCAAAGCCATATCTGTGTGCATGGGCTGAAGCACATGCTTAATTCCAGCCCTGCTCAGTCACCTGGATATTTTTCCAAATCTGTGTCTATGTAACCAAAATTCCCGGTCAATTTGATTCACTGTCAGATGATTCTTCCTAAAATTCACAAGAAATCAGTGGGATTTACATACAGGATTATTGTTCAGCTCCAGGTTAGCTGTTCTGCTGGATGGGGGCACAGCTGAGGGCATGTCCTTGAAAGCAGCTTCTGGAGCACTGAGCAGAGGACCTGGCTCTCCCATCCTGGTTCTGCCATTTCAGGCAGCAGATTTCATGGGCATTCAACTCACCACTAACAGGGAAATGCCTATTTTTGGACTACCTACTGCAGCTGCTGTAGCAAGTTGCCCTCTGGAGCTCCAGCCTTGCAAACAAAATAAATATTTACCTGTAGGCTGTTGTTAATGGAAGAATCCTTCCATTCATGTTTACACTGGAAATACTTGCAGTAATTTGGTTGACAGGGTTTGAATGCTCTTAATTCATTTTACTGGAAGAACTCTGAGTGAATGGCAGCCAAGGCAGTGAGGAAACACAGCAATTCAGAAAAATGTGGTTAATTTATTTACCTACATTCCTGGAATGCTGATTTGCTGGTTTTCTTCTTAAAAAATACTGGAGATCCAGACAACATAAATAATTCAGTATGCAAGCATCACATTTCTGGGAATGCTAGCATGGAAATTGTTAAATATGCATTTAATTTAAGCTTGATTAGGCAACTGATTCTGTTCTAACACAGCCATAATTAAAATGTGGTGTTGTGAGGTTTGAGCCATTGCAGGGACCCTGTGCTCCATGTGCAGCATGGCTAATTAGAGGGGTTCCCTTTGGATGCCTCAGAATGGGGGGCAGCACCTGGGCTCCCAAATGTGGGGCTTGGAAGGGTGGTGGGAGAGTGGCTCAGCACAATGGAAGAGCTGAAATATTGCAGAGGCAAGGGAAGCCTCCCCTCCTGCTCATCTTGTTTCCCTGCAAGGGGTGCCTAAGGAGGGGGTGCTGCACATCTCCATGCCCTGCCCTGCTGGGAGCTTCTGTTGCCTGCTCAGGCCAGGGGGATGGGGGAAACAGCTGAAAGGAGCCCTGGGATAGAGGAGTCTGGATGACACCCAGGCTGCCTCCTCTGCAGTGCCTTCAGCAGGAGCTGGGCTGTGGGATCCCACCAGAGACCCATCAGTGTTATAAATGGAGTGCTGGTGGGAGTAGACTAAAGGAAAGCAATTTCCTAAAAATTGCTTGGGCAGAATCATGGGGTCATGCAGAGGTTCTCCTGTTTTCAGTGGTGTTCTTGCTCTCACTTTACCTTTGGGAAATTGGCAGTGGTATTAATTTTGATGTGAAGCCAAAGCGAAGGCTGTGCCCTGCAACCCATCCTTGCCTGAGACAGAAGATATGCCCTGGAAATGTAGATAATCTTGCAAAGCTGGGTTACTGAGCTGCTTTTCTGGCTGGTAGAAAGGTGAGACCTGCAACCAGAGATGGTTGTGGGTGAAATCCTGGTGGCTCTATCACCAAGACCTGGCAAAAGGGGCCCTTAGAGGGTCTGGGTGGGCAAACGGGGGGCAGGTGTCCTGTGCTGTGTGACACAGCTGGGCACGAGTGCACCGCCAGCGTGAGGCTGTTGCTTTCCAGTTCTGGTTTATTTTGTTTTCGTGCTCTTTGGGGTTTTTTTTCCCTCTTCCCTCTCTAATCACCAGAGCTCCCTGCTGCCTGCAATTTGTCTGGGCAGCTCTCCGAGCCACAGTGAACATGTCCGACAAAGCTTAAATCTTGATCTGAGCAAATCTCTTTTAGGCTTTCTCATTTCAACAAAGCCCTTGTTCAGCTGCAGTAGTTCCAAGGAGTGCCAGGCCACTGCTCAGTCCATTATCTGGAAGCCTGCTTGCCTTTAGCACACACACAGAATTTTGACATAGCCCTAATCCATAATGTGGGAGCAAACTCTCTTAGGGTGGGGTGAGAAATTCAGGGTGGGAAAGAACACAAATCCCCAGACCCCACAGATTCTGCAGGGTCCCCTCTGCATTTGCAGCTCAGCTGCACTGGATTTCACCCCTTTCTTTTTTGATGTCTCAGGCAACTGGGAACTCCCTTCTGGTCAACCTTGTTTAATTGGGACAGCTGGTAACAGGACATCTTCCCTTGGCTGTGTGGACCTACCTGTCTGTAGCATTTAAATCTTTTTCTCTGTGACTGATTCCACCCCAGTCAGGGCAGTGGTGCTCTCCAGAGAGCCTTGCTGAGCTCAGCAGGGTCCCAGAGCAGGAGATGCTCTCTGTCCCTGCTGCTTTTGGGCAGGGCTGAAATGAGGCAGGCTTTAGGAAATTAGGTTTGTTTCTCCACATTCTAGTTCCTGATGGGTTTTTTTTGTTCCTTGGCCTGAAATATTATTTTCTGAGAGCTTGTATATTTAATAACAGGTTTTGCATTCCAGTTTACTGTGAGGCTTTTGTGTATGTGTATATACAAACACCAGATGAAATGCTGAAAGGTATATTTGTAATTTGTGTTTATATGTGAAGTGGGCTGCTTTTCTCTCCCAGAGGTTAATCTGCTTCTGCACATCCACTGCCACATCTTATACCATTTGGAAGTGATCTCTTAAAGCAAAGATGTTTTTCTTTGCAGACTGCTTATTGTAACACATTATATTGTATAATATCATTCTGTTCAACAACACTCTGTTCTGTTGTGCAAACAGCACAGAAAAAAAGGAGGGGGAAAGGGGAATAAATAAGCAGACACACCAGCAGAAATTCTCCTTTGCTGGTGCCCGAATTGCTCTCAGGGAAACGGACACATTTGTATTCCGTCACTGCTACCATGGCCAAAGAGATCTCCCAGTCCCAGAGCTCCAATTTAGAAAATCTTGCTGTACAGAGCTTTGAAGAAAAAGCGTTTCCCAAGTGAAAAACCCAGTGATTGTGGAAATGAATGGCTGGTGGCACTGTGGGAGATCCCTGACAGGGTGTGGGAGCCCTGGGGCTGGTCCTGCAGGGCAGGGAGGCGTGGGTGGGTTTGGGTGGGTGGCATTGCTGATCCCAGCAGTGACCAGGGATGGGCTGAGCTGGGAGCAGGGGCAGTGCTGGCATCAGGGCAAGGCAGGGTCCAGGATCCTGTGTGGCTCCAGGGATGCTTCCCTGGGACAGAGCCTTCCCCTGCACAGC
Source organism: Agelaius phoeniceus (assembly GCF_051311805.1). Classification (NCBI taxonomy): domain Eukaryota; kingdom Metazoa; phylum Chordata; class Aves; order Passeriformes; family Icteridae; genus Agelaius; species Agelaius phoeniceus. The sequence continues at coordinate 6,766,030 of NC_135280.1, read as the reverse complement.
TGCGTCTGTCTGAGCACAGGGAAATACCAGGGGGAGCAATGGCAGAGGCTGCTTGTTCAGGTACCATCCTGCAGCCCCTCCTGAGCTGCCTCTGCTCAGTGCAGAGCCTGACTCTGAGCTGGGCCCCTGAGATCTGATATTCTGTATTTGGGCACAAGTTCTCCACTTCCCCCTATCCAGCATTAAAGAATCATATCATGCTTTAAACTTGGGTCAACCTCCATTCTCCAAGTCTTGTGTTTCAGGCTTACTATAAATTATTGAAACAAGGAGGCAGCTTGACTGTGATGTGGGCAAGTGCTCTTTATGCTGAGGGCATAGATGGCAGCCACTCGGCCTCTAGAATTTACAGAGGTATTTGCATACATTGCTACATTATTTCTTTTTCTCCCTGAGAGGTGGCCTAGCTGTGAGTCAGCATTGTGATGTGTCTGATCTCAAGGACCTCACATGAGAAGAGGACACTCCCGGTTCATTCTTTTCCCATTATTCCAGCGGATTTTTTTAAAGCACACCCCCTGCCAAACAAACCATCCACCGTGGCACTGTAAGCCCTTCCCAGAGCTGCCCCAAAGAACGTGGCCCTGCTGAGTGCCAGTGTCAGGCTGAGCAGAGCTCAGGTGTCCTCATTTCCTGCTCTTGCTAATTGCCAGCTGCTCCCTGGTGTCGTGCAGTGATGAATGAACAATAAGAATGCAAGAAACTTTGCAAAACCTGAGCTGTTTCACTGAACTTTCTGTTGAATAATGGTAAAAAAAGGGGTGCTAGGATTCAGTGATGTCAGAAAACGTGAAACCAGCCAGCAGCTGACAGGGAGCCTGAGAATAAGCAGTCTCCAGTGGTTTGCAGCATAGCCAGCTCCTTTTTTTGATGGCAAAAAAAGATGAAACACTACAAAGATATTCCCAGGGAGAAAATAGATGTCATACAACATTTAAATAGATCCTTTCAAGAAGGAGAGCTGCAGAAACCCTTGTAACTAGCTCATAAGTGTGAACCTGCTGATTTTTTTTAAAAAGACTGGTAGGACAGATAGCAGGCTTTAAATACACAGCTCTGTTGTCTTGATAGCTGAATTCTATTGTCCAGATTTCGCCTGAATGTACCAGGTAATAATAAAAGCAATACAGAAAGCAGGTCCATCACTACAAAATGTGTGTTTAAAAGAGCTTTGTACTCTACAAAGCAAGACATTTTGAAATAGAGAACTGCTTAAAATGGAAGTTTTAAAGACTACATAGGGATTCGTGGTTATAGAGAGAGCACAAGTGGCAAAGAAACTTCTTGTGTAGTGGAAACTGAAATATTGATAACTGGAGATCAGAGGGGAATATAAGAAATGGAGAGAGCCTAGAGGTGGCAATTTCTTTCCCAGAAAACTGCATGCACTGTGGAATGAAGGCAGTTGTCCACTTCTAAATCAGGAATGGTTTAAATTTGATGTTTGTATCAAAAGGCAGCTCAGTATATCTCCATCAATTTTCAGAAAAATGTGATAGCTGAAAGGGCCCCTGATCCTGAAACACGTGCATAAATGTCAGAAAACAGCCCTTCAGAGACAGGGTGTCCATTTTTTTTTTTTTTTTTTAGGTACAAAGCACTGGCTAAGTGCATGCAGAAGGGAAGGAAGGGGCTGTAAGCTCCCTTCAGTGCTTCCCACCCTGTCCCCACTGCTGCAGTTTCCTCCTTTCCTCTCTGTGAGCCCCCGGGGCTGCCTCTGCCCTGGGGGAGCCCAGTCCTGTTCCAGGGTCTCTCCCTGCTCCTCCTGCAGCAGGGCTGAGATCCCTGCAGGGAGCTTTGACCTGAGCCCTTCAGATTTTCTGATTGTCCACAAGCAGGAGCTGCCCTGCTCCCCCCAGAGCCATTTCCATGGCTGCTGGGCCTGTCCCAGCCCAGCCCTGTGCTTCACCCTCATCTTCCTCTCCCTGTGCCCACTCCCAGAGGCTGCTGCTGCTGCATGGACACACATTGAGCACAGTCCTGCTTAACCTGCTGCTTGCCAGAAAAGAAAAATCCAGCTGGATACCAGCTTGATTTGAAGCAGTTCCACTGGATTTATTGTGGTCTTAGTGATGAACCCTAATTCATTAGTATGTGCTGATGAATGTGATTAGAGCTGGCTTGTGTACTAGAAAATCTGAATATTTTTGGGCTGCGTTATGCCTGTGAGTTACAAGGTGATCTGTCTTTATTTATTTATTTCCTGATTAATCGTGGGAAAGGAAGGGCCATGTCTAAAGGAGACTGATGAGAGCTCTGTGTGGTTTGGAGCAGGGGTGCAGGTGGCCATGAGGGTACAAATGACTCATCTCCAGAGGTGCTGCCAGAGACTGACTTCCTTCAAATTCCTACACAAATATCATTTATATTCCTCTGTCAAGGTGATTTCAAAGTATCTGTTGGCTGTGATGGAAGAAAAAATATTGTGCATGTTGAGTTTTTCTGCTGGTAGTAAGGAGGAAAAGGAAAGAGAAGGCCTTTATACCATTGTATAAAATGTTTACTCATAATACATACTTAAAAAAAGATATTAATCAAAATATGCAAAGAAGCTCTTTCCTGTGATTTTTTTTGTGAATTCTGTACCCCTGCCTTTCCTGTTACAGTCACTTAATATGACTATTAAGTAAAAATTCTTTAAAACATCATATTAATAAACGCATCATCATTTTTGGACACTATTTGGTATAGGCAATGTGAAGTCTGTGTCTAGGGCTCAGAGCTGCCTTCTTTTCCCATTTCATGTTTTCCAAGGGTGGATCTTTCTTCAAAGCTTGCACTAGCATTGGTGCAGGGTCAGGACTGGCTGATCCTGCACAGAGAAAAGGGGGAAATAAGGGGTTTGTGTAGGATTTAGAGGAGGTTTAGTTACAAGATGTTTGTGCTGGCAGCCTGGAAAGAGGCAGCCCGTGGATGACACCTGTGGTGTGTCCTTTTTCTGCACAGAGCTCCTGTTTCTCTTGGCAGCCCAGGAAGGGGCTGTGGGGCTGAGCTGTGATCTGTGCTCCAGGAGGGCTCCACTGCTCAAGGGCTGCTCCCGTCCCCATCGTGTGTGACACTTTAGGGGCACATGGTGGGAAGGGTCAGGGCCTCTCTAAATCAGTCCCTGGGCACCCAGAAGTTGCATTCAAACATTCTGCAGTGGCTTTTAGGAGCAGAAAGAGCATCAGCTGTGTGGCTGTGCACAGCTCTGCTGGAGCAGGGCAAATCCACTGCTGCTGGAGGAGCTGCAGGACAGGGAGCGACCGGCGGCTTTTACTGATCACACCCGAAACACATCTCCTCTTATTGTAAAGCTGATAACATTTGGAGAGGTTTCTTGTACTTACAGGCTCAGCTGAGCAGATTAAACATTACATAATGTGCCTCTCAGGGGCACTGCATGATTAATGAATGCTTACAAAGTGCTTTGTTAAATATGACATAGTACTAATGTCTCTCTCGTAACAGAAAAACTGAGGAGGAGTTGGTAGAAATTGTGCTCCCTGAAAAGCCATTCTCCACAGGTTTTTTTGCCAAAAGTAATCTACTGAATGAAGTAAAATAAACTTTGGATTATATGCAGTATGGAGCAAAGCCAGATTTCTCTTCTCGTGTTGGAAGAGGAACATGTTTGCTTAGGAACTCAGCAATACAGTCCCACAAACTTTAACAAAGGCAACGTGGGGGCCAATAATTTACCTGTCAACTTCCCTGTGCCATCAAACACAAAGAAGGAGCAGAACCTGAAGCTAAAAGGAGACATTTTTTGAAATGATTGCTGCTGTGATAGCCAAACTTTGATTTATTTTTATTATTTTGCATTGACAAAGGAATCCGAGTGGAGCTTTGACTTTCAGATTTCTCTGCAATAAAAAAATATTTTGGACATAATAATTTTAAGGACTCGATTTTGGAAGAGCAGGAACAGAAGAAGTATTCCAAGGGGTATGTATATCTCTGTATGAAGCTGGAAGGCAAATTATAGGTCTACTCAATTAAAAATCAATATTTATAAAGACCCTGCCGGGAATAATTGCATAGGGCTGGGCTGATGGCTGCTGAAAATCAGCATGGATATATTGGCTTTCATTTTTGACAGCTGAAGATCTGGCCTTCAATTTTGGTGCCTCTAATTTAAACTCAGCATAACCCAATATTGGTGATACCTGTGTCTTTCTATACCTTCTCCCAGAGAGAATACTCTCAGTATTGAGAGGAAAAATCAATATCGATTCATGTTTTGTATCTTCATGACACTTCCTTGCAGTGGCTGTCACTGAGAGTAACAGGGGACTGAGATCACAGACAGAGGGATGGTAGATAGGCTCAGTTTTGTTAAGGATTTAAAAAATTGACCCTGTTCATGAGCATTTGCAGATCTTACCTACTTTCTTCCAAGGAGATCCTTAGATTGCTTTGATTTTTCCAACTGCTTTGTTTTCCAATTACATTACAGGTTTGTTTTTGTTTTTGTTTTTTTAAATTTTAAAATATATTTTCTCTTTCCTTCTTAAAAAGAGAAAAGCTGCTGTGTTTGTGAAAATGAAAGGTTTAAAATGCCAGATTTTTAATTTGCTAGTTAATTTTACATTGAGCGTATAAAATTCCAGTAGAGTGATGTTTGAATCTATATTTGACTGAGATCAGTGAGGACATGTGGCACAATGCAGTAGAGGCCAGACATGAATCTAAGTTTTACCACCAGCCTTCCAAGGCATCCCAAACCTGACTTGTGTTTAGTTTGGACAGACAGTCAAGTCATTCATTGCTGCCACTGTGTGCTGAGAGGTTGGTGATTCACTACTCTGGGTTTCTTTTTAGAGAAAAGACAGAGCATTTGCTAAGGGTAAGGCTATGATTGGTGTAAATCCATTCCTGAAAAACCAAGATTTCCTTTTGCTGCCTGGCTGGGAGCAAACCCAAGCACCTGGGTTTGCAAAGAGGAAAGTGGCTGATGGCAATTTATCTTCAGCTGGGAATTCACCAGAAGAGGCCAGGAGAGGGAAATCAGACTGTGCTTTCCTTCAGACATCTCATAAAGGAGGTTATGGACACACACAAACCCTTGGAAGAACGAGCAAAACTCACAATACTGGCAAAAAAATCTTCACCTGTCCACACTTTTAGCAATGAGGGCATTTTATGACTTTAGAGTTTGCAAGTTTCAGAACATAAGAGTTCTTTATTATTTATATACTATGAGCACAAGTTTCTATGGTACCTCATTTCATATCATTTATTATTGCCCTGAATGCTAAGCAGTATTTCTTATTGCCTGTATAAACTATACAACTACAATGATTTATTCCTTGAAAAAGTACCAAAATTTTATTTGATTAAAAAGCCTCACAAATCCCTTGAAATTATCAAGTACAGATTTTGTGACATATTGTTTAAAAAAAATAATGTTCCTGAATATTTAATCTTTTAGTAATGTCATATATAAAGTCAAGTAGTTAACTGACATTTGGATTATGATCATGAAAAGCTGCAGAGCATAAAAAATGTGGTATTGTTTTTGGAGTACTGTACCCAGGTATATAAAACTGCTGCAGGACCTTGTGCCCCTTCATAAATCTTGTGGAACTGAAACATTAATAACTAAAATTAGTTAGTGATTGTATTGTTAATGCTTTCAAAATGAAAAAGGGCTTAATACTGCTTTGCTTGGAGGTATTAATGGCTGCTGTTATGTGGGTTGTGTGTTTTGTTTATTTGCAGTGCTGCTTAGTGGTGATGGATATACTCACCTCTTTCATTTATGGTAAATACAAAGACCAATTAAGTGCTCCTTTGTGTGGTGATGGATGGAACAAAAGCCAGCTGGGACCCAAGGCAATGAGCTGTGCAAAACTAATGAGCAACAGAGCCAAATGGACATGGGTTTTCCTGTAGATGAATTGCAAACTCTGGTTTGACTTGCTAATGGTATATCCTTCCATATTTCTGAGAGGTAAAAAAATTAAGGAGAAACACTGCAAAAAGAGAGGGAGGCAGTGCTTAGCCCAGGAGAAAGCCATGAGCAAGAGCTCCTAGTGGGACTAATGCTAGCTGGGAAGGGAGTCTTGGATTTCTGGAAAGAAAACCTGATTGTTTGGGGTTTTGTACTCATGCAGTAGGAAAGCAGAATTGTGCCATAACGTTTTTGGTTTTTTTTTTCTTTTATGGTAAATAAGGAGAACTGCACCCAAGAAACACTTGATTTGTCTGAGCTTGTTTTCTTTCCATTGGGAAACAAGGGAGTTATTGAGACCTGCCCCCACCCTGGGAGCAGCCCCTTGGGAGAAAAGGGAGAAATGTGAAGAAATGGGAAATGTTCTGCTTCTCCTTTGTGTTCCACATGTCACAGCACAGACCAGACTTCTGTGATAGGCATGGTGGGAGCCAGCAGGGGTACCAAGGGTGAGGGTGTTCATGGTTGTATGTGAAGCCCTAAAACCAAAATTACTTGATTAGTTTATCTGCAGTAGTTGTGAGCAGCACTGGGAGTAGAGCCCGAGTGCAGCTGCTGACTTGATTCATGCAGGGCTCAGCAGGCCCATTAAAATTATCTACTATAGCATTTCAGTGTTATTATTTTTTACTGATACTGCTGAAAGAAGAGATCCAAGGATTTCTAGGATGAGAATACAAAGGGTTCTCTGCAGGGGGAAAATTCTCAAGGGTTTTTTTTCTGACACTGATGAGAGCAAGTTGGACACTTGGGATTTATGGTAACCTCTGACAGCAAGATAATGCCTTGGGGAGGTGGGCTAAAAGCTGCCAACATCCTCTGTGCTAAAGAATACTGGACTGTGTGAGTCATTGGGAATGAAATACGGGAGAATATTTATTCTCAGCCCACCAAATAAGTTTAATGTTTACCCTTTTGTTAAATTGTCTTCTTTACTCATGGATTTGAGAACATCTTGCTCACTACAACTTAGTCACAAATGTGTCTTGGCACAATGACTACAAAAGTCCAGTTGGAAGAATTGGTAGCTGTATCTATTGAAATTAATGTTGCAACATGATTTTTATTTTTTATAGGAGTCATTGTTCTGAAGTCTTAAGCACTTGTGAGAGGCTGTTCTTATTTGTTCCTTCAAAAATGTACTTGTTGGGGTAAGTTGTCTAGAAGTGTATCATAGTTTGCTTTTTCTAAGGAATGATCTGTCTTGACTGGTGGATTAATTGTATCCTACAAGTGCTCAGTTCAGCTGTGACAATATAAAGGTATACAGAGCACTGTGGCAAGTTTTTTCTTTGTATTTGTATGATTTCCCTTGATTTCTCTTTATATGATTCTACATCTATATCATTTCTCTTCCACTTTTAGTGGAAGGACACCAAAACTTCAGGGGAACAAGCCAGAGATGCCTGAACCTGGGGGTAAAACTCTCAGAAGAGAATGTTAACTTGTCATCCCAATAATGAAATAGAAAAAGTGCTGCTTTGATCTGACAGCTGGTAAAGATTTTTGTTTAGAATAAGGAAAATTCTTTTCTGCTCAAAGGATCTGCCACTTTCTCAAGATATGGGGGTTGCAGAATAGAAAACCTTTCTTGTGAATGGAAAGGAAAAGAAAGTGCTGCTAAGCAGCTCTCACAGCCCTGGTGTGTACTGTGTGTTTAAGGGCTGACATTTCATCTGACCAGAGGTTCCAAGCCACTTTTTCACCAGCATTTCAGGACAAACTGATCAGGATCCTGGATGGGAACTTGGAGAAAGGAAAGAAGCAGTGATTCTGTAGTTGCTGGCAGGCACAGGGATGGGTCCCTATAGTGGATATTTTTGCCCCTGATGAAGGACAAATGATGAGGAGGACTCCATCTTATCAGAAGGCTAATGAATTACTTTATTATACTACATTATTCTATACTATATTACATTACATCTAAACTGATTCTGCCAAGCACTCAACTGCACACAACTGCACAGAATCTTGTGACTGTCACCCAACAGTCCTGACACACACACCTGGATTCAGTTGGTCAGTGAATCAAAACACTCACACCAGAACCATCAGTTCCTTTCAGGTAAACAATCTTCCACGATGCATTCTACTAATGAACAAACACAGGAGCAGTAAATGAGATAAGAATTGTTTTTCCTTTCTGTGAGGTTCAGAGAATGTGAAACCCAGAAATATTCTTGGGAAGAATTGTGCCTTGCTTTTCTCTGTGAAGAGAAATGTGGCCACAGGTCCCCAGGCTGGTGTGCAGCCCCTTGGACAGCAGCTCTGACCTGGGAGGAGATCAAGGCTCCAGGTTCCTGCAGCCGTGGATAGCTCAGGCTTGCTTTGAGCTCTGCCATGCAGGGAGATTCTGCAGAGCAGCCAAGGGAGGGATTTTCACTGCCAGGCTGCAAGAAGCCTTGTGAATCTCTCCAAGGAGAACAGCCCTAAAGGTAGGTACTCCAAAAGGCAGCCACCTGCTGCAGAGATGCTCTTTTGGGTCCTTATCCCCCTTGTACGTATCAATAGCCCCTCCAATATGTAACTTTTAGGTCTGACTTCATTAATCTGGAGACCAAGCTGAGGCTGTAAGCCAGAAATCCCATCTGGCCATTTGGCCCTGGCTGGGCTGCAGTGAGGAGCAGGGCTGCTCTGTGGGGATCTGCAGCCTGGGTGGGGTCTGCATGGGAGTGGAGCAGGTCCCTGCTCGTGTCCCCGTGGTCTTCAGGGGGGGTCAGTGACTCTGTGTTTTGGCTTAGGGGCTCCTGGGCTCAGCCTGTGTTAATGTTTTGGCTGTGGGGTGGAATCCCAGGCAGAGAGGGCAGCGGAAAATGTAAATGGTACCTGTGGAGGCTCCAAGACCTGAGTGAGATTTCACAGGTGACAGCCGCTGCTCACTGTGTATTCCTGCTGCTGGAGGCTTGGAATAAATTCCCCATCCTCCACAGAACCTTGATATAGATAGATATGGTGTCTGCTATTGCAGCTAAGTATTCAGAGATAAATATCCCTCAGCAGAGCACTGAGAGGGTGAAGAACAAAAAAATCTCAAATTTTGTCTGAATTTTTTGGCTTCCTATCTGTTCAAGGACCACGGAAGGTGACTCTTCTCTCCCCATGGTGTCACCTCTCATGGACTGGACCTGTGTGCTGTATTATGAAGTGCCTTTTGTGAAGCACGAAACCGAGTCGATACGTGAGAATCTCGCCTTTCATTTTGCAGGAGAGCAGGGAAGAGAGGAGTGGGAGGGAAAGGCGTGCGTTCAAACCAGCTCAAAATAACCATCAGAAAGCGAATTAAAAAAAAAAAAAAAAGAATAATTCCCACAGACTTAATATTTTTAAGACTATGTGACTTTTTAAGCCAGCCAGCTGACTTTGGGGAGGGGAAGGGGGCTGACTCAGAGTATTTGAATACTACGGTTGGCAATGGGGAGCCTCGCTGCTTTCCGGGCGGGTGTAATTGCTGCCAGGGAGTGAATTGCCTCCCTCGGATCTTGGAAGGAGTAGTAGAGCAGAGGAGTGGCTGTGACTCAGCCGTGGGGATGTGTGTGAGTCACGGTGACTCTGCTCCGTAATTGCTTGCTTAGAGCAGCACTTAAAGTCTCCCCGTCCATCTCCATGGAAAGCTGAGTGTCTGCAGCGCATGCAGACACAACTTTGAAAGAAATGCTGTTGCTGGCTGAGAGAAAGAATGAGTCGTGACATTGTGCTGTCTTACAGGTGAATTGGAATCTAAATGGGAGTGCTTTGATTCCCTTCCCATCACATAGGCTGATTTCAGTATTTACATGACCTCTAGCCCCTAAGTGCATCAGGGCTCCAGGTGTTTGTGAAGCAGACATCAGCACAGCCTAGACGAGGAGGAAAGTTTGAACAGTAATGACAGTTTGATGACTTGAGATTTTTATTGTTACTTTCATTACTTTTATAAAGTATTTGTCAGCCATGTCTGCAGAACAGGAATTCTAATGAGTAATTGGCATTGCTATTGTTTATTGCTTTCATGTGAAATCTATTTTATTTATTTGTTTGGATTTCAGCCCAGAAGTGGATTATTGTTTTATCCATATCCAGTTTAAAATATTTGATTTAAGCTTTCAGCATGCAAATTAATCTTTGTGTATTTGTAGATGGAGAAACTGTGCAGGCTTCTATTTATATTATAGTAAAGATAAGGGGCAAGGAGCAATGAAAATGGAACCAAATATTTACACCTGGGAAAAAGAGAAGCAACAACATCTCAAATTATACTCTACATAAACCAAATAAGAGAAAAAAGGCCTGTAAGAATGTAAGAGTAGTTGTCTTTGTTTCCTCTAGGAGATATTTGTAGATGTTGCAGAATTGAAGTGGTTGGTTGTGACTTCTGTAGCATCTGAGTTTGCCCTGGTCCCCAAAGAAAGGCAGAGCCTGGAGCATCTGGTATGTTTATTCCTGAACTTTCAGAAAAATAATAAACAAAAGAGCTGCTGGGCTTCAAGGACATCCTTGTTGGCTACAAAACTCCTACGTAAGCCTGGCCAGCTCCCCACGTTTTATTTCAGTGAAATTTCACATTTCACTTTTATGTGTGTCTGAAATGGGGTCGAAAGGCACAGACTTGAATGTCATTTTGTGGAGGAAGTTGCACAGCTCTTAACTTGAGCAGCATTGAGAGGAACTTTCCTGGTGCCCTGGGCTGGCAGGAGCTCAGCAGCCAGGGCTGTGCCATGGCAGCTCCCTCAAGTCCCACTCCCACCACCACAAAAAAAAAGAAGATTTTTTTCCACATCCAAAGAGACCTGGATAAGGAGGAGGCGTCTCCTCATCTGTATTTCCCACTCCTTGGTTAGGAGTATCTCAGCTGTTGCAATTCCTTGGTGAAATCAGTGTCATACTCAGTGAAATTATTGTCATTTTGTTCTGTCCCCAAGTGATCCAATGGTGCTTCAAAACTACATGGGGGAATTTAGAGTGGATTTACCATCAAAGGGATTCTGATATTTATAAAAGTTTCATTTTTTAAAAGCAGTCAGAAAACAGAACTTCATCCAAATATTTTATCATAAAATTGCTTGGCTTGTTGTTGAAAAGAATGAGCTGGGGAGGAAATTTGTACATTTGGAACATGAACAGAAGATACAGGGTGCCTTGTTCTTCATTGTTCTTAGAGTCTGTATGCTCTTATTTTTCGTGGAAATACCAGTTTTATCCTAGGTGAGATTTCACAGTTACTGTAGTGCAGGTGACACTGAGAGGAGAAAAGGTCTCTGTTTTCTTCCACACCTTTTAATTTTGAGAGGTCTAAAAACAGGGTTCTTTTTCCTAAGAGGTTTGGGTGTTCTTTTTCTTCTTCTCCTTTTTTTTTTTTCTATTTTTCTGTCCTTTTGTATATTTTAACAGCACAGTATTGTGCTTATTTCTTCATGGTTTCTTCCTGCTGTACTTGGCATAATTAAAATGAGCTATGTAGATATTTTATTATTACTTGTACACAGGGACTCACTCTCCTGTGTGTCTACTTATCCACAGCCAAATGTGTTTATTCAGTGGCCCTAAGGTAAAATCTTTGTGACATTAAATTCAAATCAGTGTCCTCATGGAGTTCAGTGGCCTAGCATTTAATTTCACCAGAAGAAAGATATGACAGCAACTTCTGATCCCATCAAGGTTCTGCTTTTCCCTAAGTTGGTGATAAATATGGGCTGTGGAGAGCCTCTGAAGCAAAAAGTCCTCAGTCCTCTGGGATCTTGCACACAGGTTAAAACTCTGATTATTAATATTGGCACCCCACTGTCCTCAGCCATGCCATTAAGAGCTGACACCGGAACTGTTAGAAGTGAGTGTCTCATAAAACTAAATTTCAAGTATTTTCCTGTTTTTCTTGAGGTTTTGTTCATTTCTTGGTCCCTTTTGTCCCAGTGGCTCCAAATCCCATCACATGAAGTTTTGTAGGAGCTGAGTGAAGCCTTCGTGTCTGGAGCCAAATTAATCCTGGAGCACATTGCTAACCCTGAACTGCAGTTTGGAACCTCTGCTGCTGGATTGTGCTTAATGAAATTTGTAATATTTAACAGTGCTTGGCCAGAACTTCATTGTATCCACATAAATAAGTGCTGTCCTGTACAGTTGTAAGTTTAGTCAAATTCAGTGCAGTGAATATGGACATTACCATTAATTGCTTTTCTCCTCTACCCTTCAAAAGCACACTTTAAAAATGTTTTGCTGGTTGATGCCTGTCCTTTGCTTTGCCATTTTGAGGGTGACCCTGGTCTGGTTTGACACTCAAGCTGCTTAGATTTTACTCTGGAGTAAAATCAACTTTTATAGGCAATATTGTTTTAGAGTTCTGCCTTTTATTTGAGCTGAGCTGGGCTGCCTTTCCTGAGGCAGCTGCCTGATGCACAGTGAAACCACCAAGCCCTTGTAAAGAGGGTGAGCCCTGCCAGGAACACATCCCAGTGTCAGCTAGAGCAGAGCTAATGGCACTTCAGTTCATACAATTCCTTAATTAGTGCATCCAAAATGCACTGCTGCTGGACACTGCCTTAGTTTTGTTTTCTGTGCCCCAGTTTGCTGTATTGATGCATTTTCACATCTAAAAATACCCAGGCTGTTTCCATGATACACCACACTTCAGTCTGCAGGAACAAGTGCCTGTTTGACAAAGGAATATCTGCATGAAATCCCCAGCACAGGGAGCCTCTGGTGCCTTCTCTCTTTGGGACTGAGAGGGGATTTGCTGTTGGAGGTCCTCACCTCATGGCAAACCCCGGTTTGGGCTGACATCCCCAGCACAGGGAGCCTCTGGTGCCTTCCCTCTTTGGGATTGAGAGGGGATTTGCTGTGGGAGGTTCTCACCTTGGGACAAACCCCAGCTTGGGATGATATCCCCAGGGTAGGGAGGCTCTGGTGCCTTCCCTCTTTGGGATTGAGAGGGGATTTGCTGTGGGAGGTTCTCACCTTGGGACAAACCCCAGTTTGGGAGCAGCAGGTGCAGAGGGAGGGTGTGCCTGTGACATCCAGCTTGGCTGCAGCCTTCAGGGGTCGCTGGCCTCTCTCTTGCAGGCTGGGACAGGAGTGTCCCTGCTCTGCCCTCTGCTCCCTGCGCTCCCTCAATGCCTCACCAGAACAGGCAAATCAGAAAATACTCCAAAGGAAAATATGTTCTTTGACCAAGATATATTTTTAAGGGTTTGGATTGTTTCCTAATGGATTTTGTAGCGGTGCAGCTTGAGCTCTGGCAGGGGAGGGGGGTATTTTTCCTCTCCCTTGGGCACAGAGGGGGTCATCAGCTGGCACATGAGAGCTGCAGTCTCCAGGGTGAAATGCTCCTCCTGGGTGTCATGCAGCAGGTCAGTAATAAATTGGTTTTTTTCTCCTTAGATGAGCTGATTCTGAAACCCATCTCCCCTGCACTCCTGTTCCCAGTAAGCCCCATCTGCAGGCCTGTGAAACTGGAGGGACAGGAGGTCTGCTGAGGTCTCCTCCTCCCAACAGAGCGTGGTTCATGCCCCAGTGTGTGGGCAAAGTGGTTGTGCACAGCTAAAGAGGCAGTGTTGGCAGGTGGCAAGGAGAATGTGGGCTTTTTTGGTTTACTGCTTTTTAATTTATTTTAAACTATTGCACCCCTGTTACCCAGGAGTGTGGCAAGCCTGGGAGAGCACATGCTGCTCCAAGGGCCCCCACCTGCTGCTGAATCCAACCTTGGGTCTGGTGTGCTTGGCATGTGCTCCCTGAAACCCTCCCTGCACTGTCACAGGTCTTCAACAAATCAAGCTGAGTTTGGTGGAATTAATTTGAGTCTGCTCCAGGATGGTTGGCAGAATAATTTGGTCTAAAATAGCATCACTATTACCACCTATGGTACAGCTTTACTGGATGCAGTGCTTAATTTTAAGAGTTTAATATGGAGATGAGTAGGAAAGGTTTTTCTGTCCCAAAAACTCATTGTGATTTCCACCCCTCTCCCAATGTACTTCTTTGATGAGACTCTTACAGGGCTTTTCTGGGAGCAGTGGGGAGCACTAGAGAGCAGCAGAAGGGTGAAAAATCATCAAACAGAGAAATGCAGGTGTGAGGCTTGGTCCAAGTGCCTGCCTTGCCCCATTCAGTGTTTAAGTCTATTTGTTATTGCAGGGTTGTTGCTCAGACTTCACCATCCCACTTGAAATCACTGACTCACCCAGGAAGCAACAAATATTTCCTAATGGAGAGTTCTAAAAACTGCTATCAGTCCTACTGAAAAAAATGTAGCAAGTTGACATGTCTAATGGAGGTAAAAAAACCCCATCAGAAACTTTCTGCCATCTGTGGTTTGTTATTCCTACATAAGATGTATATTAGCTACTTGTTTGCTTCTGGTGTTTTGGGATTTATAATGAAAAGTGATGCCAGCACCTTGGCCCTTAATAAGCAGAGGCTGATTGTCAGCAATAGCAGCTTGATGCAGGATTTCAGGTACCTTTAGTGCTCCTTACAGTTGTAATTTATGACCAGCATTCTTCTGTTGGTTCATGCAGGGCTGCAGATATAAAATACCAAGTTAAATATTTATGTAGGTAGCACATCTTTGTGAATATTTCTTGGTGGTAAGGAAATGCTGTTTAAAGAGCAATACATTTCATTACAGTGGGGATGACTATGTGAAAGCTGTCAATGTTTTTGAACAAAATCTGTGGATGCCATAAAGTGTTAGGATTACTCATTTGCCAGATCTGTGCTTTGGAAGGGAGCAAAATGTGTTAATGATACTTCAGTAGTGACAAAGAACTTGTCTAGAAAATTGGCACATCAGTTGGGAATATCTGGTTATTGAGCCTAAGCATTAAGGGTTCAGTGTTTCTCCTGTGCATGAATTAAATTTCAGACCTTGTGCAAAAAGCTGAGTAAGAGACAATGACAACTTACCTTGCTATCACACATAATTGGAGATCTGATGTGCCCAACTTTCCCCACTTGCCAAATCTGACAATTACAATTGCAAGTGTCTTTGCAAAAGCTCTCATTTCATTCCTGCTGACTGACAGCTGCCCAGTGCATTTGCATGCATAAATCCATTTTGCAAGCAAGCACCTCAGATGAAAAAGAAACTTATTTCTGCAGAAATTTTGGCTCTGCAGCATGGCAAGAGTTGCTGAATTGATTTGTATCTCTGCTCTCTCTGGCCCCTCTTACCATGAAAATAGCTAGCAAAAAGAGGGGAATACAGTTTAATAAAGCCTTGCAAAAAAAAAGTGAGAACAAAATTAATCTGGAAAATTACCTTCCTACCATAGGTTTTATTAGCATTTTATTTTTTAAGACAGTGAATTACTACCTACTGATTGCATAATATTAAAGTTTGAGAATACATAAAAAGTTAATGAAAATGTCTTAAATATCAAGCTGAAGAGCCAATGCTATCTGATTTCTTTGTTGCCTGATGAATCTACAGCTGAAATCTCTGCAAGTCCTTCCCTTGTCTTTAATAGATATCAGAGCAGGCTTTTGAAGGAGTAGGTCTATTTGCAAAAGGTCAGACACATTTGTAATGAAAATTCCATTCATCAAGATGCATTCAGCTTGTGAAAACAGCTTATTGCTTCGGAATGGATTTTCTTCCCTCCATGGATAAAACAAACACCCCTGAAAAGAAGGATGGATACATTTCTCATGGCACTCAAAGGTCAGCTCACAACACAGCAGCCCTGGGGGCTCTCTCAGCTGGATGGGGGAGCTGTGCTCTTGCCAAGTGCCAATAAACACAGAGGTATGTGGGCATTAATATCTGCTTGAAATAACCCATCAGAGCTGGGATTGATGGGTTTGACAGTAAAATGAACCTGTTGCTGAAGGACCTTGTGGAGAGGAGCTCACTGGTGGATTGTCTGCTTTGAGGGATTGAGGAGGTCTGGCCTTGGCTCTCGTGGTGCCTGCAGGATCGTATCATTTTTTGTAGTTTCTCCTCAGAAATGGGTCTGCTGAATTTCTAGAAAAGTTTTATTGTCATTTTCCAGCCCCCCACCCCCAACTCCTCCCCAAAAATGCCTTCTTGTCATGTTTTGATTTAAGTAGGTAAAGAAAAAAATTTAAAAATCAAAGGTCCTGGACAACTTCTGGAGCCTGTCCAAGTTCAGGGAGCATCTGATGATGTGGTTTAGTTACAGATCATCCTGTGAGCAGCAGATGATCCTTACAGGCCCCTTCCAACTCGAGATATTCTGTGATTCTAACTCCCAGAATAGTTCAGCAAAACCCTGAAATCCCTCAAAGGACTTGCAGATTGAGCTTTTTTTTTCCCCCTTTGAAATTTTCTTTACTGCCTCACTCCTCATAGTCCCTTTGCATGCTCTCTCTCCAACTAATGGAAATGAGATGGACTGTGGAAATGCAGTCAAAGGAGGGAACATGGTATTTAGAGTAGAATTAATGAGTTAAGCTCACATTACAGCTACTCCATGTATTAATGGTATCTCTAAATTAATTTATTTGATAGTCAAAATTATGGAGTAGCTACTGCAGATTAAACAGAGGGGTTTCAGTGGTGTAGCTGGGGAAAAGGAACCCAGTTTACACTTTTAAAGAGAGGTTTCAGTGGTGCAGCTGATGTAGCTGGGGAAAAGGAACCCAGTTTGCACTTTTAAACAGAGAGGTTTCAGTGATGTAGCTGGGGAAGAGGAACCCAGTTCCCACTCTGCTCACACTAAGCCATTTTTAAGGAAGGTGGGTTATCTCCAAGCTGTGCTGTCCCTCCCATTCTCTCTGTCCTCCCTGCAGCTGCCAGGGGTGCCCAGCCCAGCCCTGCCCTTTGCTATGAGAGCATCTCATCCATGACAATGCCCTCAGCCTTGCTCCTGCCACCAGCACTGCCCAGAGAGGTGATTTTAATGCTGTGGGCATTAAAGCCAAAGCCTGTCCCAGGAGGATCCTGCCCTGCCTGCTGTGAGCTGGGTGAAGTCTGTGCTGTTTTTATAAATATTTATTTTATGTCTGATTTGGATTGCACTTCCCTGCACAAGCAGCTGCCCCTTCTCCCTCCAGGTGCCTGTGCTGCACAGTGGAAGCAAGGGAAACAGAGCAGGCTGAAAGCAAACACTCAGCTCCTGTCCCAGCCGTGTCCCCATTGTCCCACTGGTGGCCCCACCATGGCAGGGTCAGTCCCTGTGAGGGCAGGTGGGATGTGCAGCCTTCTCAGAGCCTTGTGCCTCTTCCTGGTGTGCACTCTCACAGGGGACAGCTGCTGCCTGTGTCCCCTGAAGGGTGAAGGATGCTCTAGGACAGAGCTCCCATGCTGAGGGAGGAGGGCAGCTCGGGGAATTGGCCACCCCAAAGCTCTCTGGCCACCAAAGGTGCTGGTGGTAAGCAGGGCTGTTTGTCTCAATGCATCTTGAAATGCACTCCTCCCCCTTGCAGGGAGAATATTTGTTATGAATTTTATAGTCTCAGGCATGGCCATCTGCTAATATAGTCAAGTAGACACAATAAAGGAGGTTTATATCTTTTTAGGTTCTGTTACTTCAGGTTCTATTTTTGATGCAGTAGGAGCCAGCACAGCTGAGCTGAAAGACTCTCAGAAACATGCCATGCATTTTATAGTGGATGAGACTACAGAAAATTTGCTGAAGGACTGGAATTAAAGGTGGCACATAACAGAGAATTCAAAATTGCTATTGGCCTGCCTTTAACCAGGGGTAGTTCAGAAGCTCCTTCTAATGTAAGCAGCTCAGGACACTTTGATTCTGGCATTGTATAACCTGTGAGGTGCATGTGAACTGCACTGAGATGTGAATGGTCAGGACCAGCACATCTTTCACCTCTATAGGTATAAAAAGCTTTTAATTGCTGTCTGGAGGAGGATCTGTCATCTTCAATTTGTCTCCTGACACTTGGTAGGCTCATACCTACATTAAATAAATAAATAAATAAAGCACACCCCTAATTTTGTACGTAGATAAAAGTTTGGTCATCCAGAGGCTCAGCTTCTTGCCTTTACTGTGGGGAAATCCCTGGTCAAAGTTGGGAGCTGAAGGCTGGGAAGGATTGAAGACAAATGAGGTGGGAGTGAAGCTCTTGCAAGCAACCCCAGTGTTCATTCTGTGCTTGTCCCAGCTGCCTTTGAACATGAAGGGTTTTTCCCTTTCCAGAGGACTTGCAGAGGAACCTGCTCCAGCTCAGCCCAGTGTGGGGCAGCTCAGTGGGATCGTGGCCCCTTCCTGAGCCCAGGGCTGGGCTGGGGTCACCTGGGCAGGGCAGGGCAGGGCAGTGACCCCTGAGCCTCCTGGGCTGCTGGGCCAGGCACCAAGAGGGACTGAGTGGCTGCAGTGGATGTTCTCCCATCTCTGTCTTTGCTGCCTAATGTCCTGGGTTTGGTTGGTTTTTTTTTACATTGTTTTTTATTTTATTTTAACCTCTCAACCTGCATGCCAGAAGATGTTTACTTACGTGTTTTAAAGCCTCTTGCAAAATCTGATTCAGACTGACTTTGTGCAGTTCTCTTGTGCAACTCTACACTTCTTGACCTCCTGTAAGACATTTTCTTCAGTTTATGTTCTCTTTCCAACCCACAATATGCACTAATTTGTTTCTGAGATGCTTTTTCTTTTTAAATGTGATTATTCAATAGGGAATTTGGAAGTGCTCTCTTAATCCTACAAAGTCATTAGGACTTGGGCCAACAACAAAATCTAAGAGTTGAAGCTGAACTTTCTAGATTGTCTAGGGAAAAGTTGTGGAGGATAAGCAACAATTCATCTGCTGAGAGCTGTAATCCAGAGTGCAATTTTCATTCATTTTTTATCTTTGCTCTAAATTGTCACAATTAAAAATCTCTTGCTACCTTGACACCTCTCCAGTGTGTTTGCCTGTTTTACACATGCTCTTCCACCTTCCTTTGTTGCTAATTTGAGTGGGTAACACCACCCAGAGAGCCCTGCCTAGGCTGACAACCTTGCGCAGAACATGTTGCTCCTGAGGTAAACTCCATCATTGATGGCAGATTGTGTTGTTTGTTTGCTTTTTGCTTTTTTCACCTTTCAACCTGCATGCCAGAGGACTTCTAGCCGCTTGTTTTACAGCCTCTGGCAAGTGTGATTGGGTTTGGCTTTTTGCAGTTCTTTCCTGCAGAGGCTGCAGTGGGATGGTGCCCTCCTGCTTTGCTTGGTGGGAGTTGAGGATGGGGACTCCTGGCTCAGAGTGCTCTGGCACTATGGATTTCATTTTAATTATGTCTGACTGCCTCTCCCTGCCATGTTTCTAATTAGCTGTGGTTTATGCCAAGCCTTTACCAACCTTAATACTTCTCTGCTGCTGTTTTGAGACCTGTCTGACAACCAAACCAGATGAGCTGGTGTATCTTGTGATATCTGCTTTGCTGCATGCTTTGTTTTCCTTTCCCTCATTCCCCGAAGAGTGCAGAAAGAAGGGAGGCTCTTAATGGGGAATGGCAAAGAAAGATGAGCACAGAAAATTGCCTTCTCCTTTCTGATGCCCTTTCAGAATTTCTGCATGCTTGGGACAGGTCCTCATTTACCCCACTTTCTTGGTTTTCTCATGATTTTCTACCAGCAATTGGCTTGGGTTTTTTTTTCCTGAATTCTACATACATCAACAAGCTAGACTTGTGCAATCCTTTAGTATTAATTTTTTGGTTTATCCTATGTATTTCATCTTCATGGAGCTTTTGCTTTCAACTCTGTGGTCATCGTAAAAAAATTTCTTTGGTATTTGATGTCTCATTCCACAGCAGTTTCATGATTAGATAGCAAGTGTTTAATTAGATTTTGGCTAGTTGACTACATATCTTAGTATTTGTGATACCAATCTGGTCACAATTAATAAAAGGGAATATATCCCTGTAATTATACAATCTTGTTTAAATATCCATGACCTTAAGCAACAGCACTAAGTAGGTAAATAGGAGGATTAGAGTATTGCCTCTGTGGGTGGAAGGATCTTCCTGGAATTATGCTGAACATTTTGGCATTAATAGCATAGCAGGTGATTCTGCAACAAAAAATTGATATAGAATTTTGTCTATTTGCTCTTTTTAGCTAAAGCATTTTACAGCCAGCACAATAAGTACTTGCAATTTATAACAAATGTTCAGGAGAAAATCTCTGGTAATAGAAACTGTTCCATTATCATGTGCTTTAGATATTTTTGATATCTCCTCACAAGGCAAGTACATTTACTGAAGTCACAGCAGAAACGAATGACCAGGGTGAAACCAAAAATAACACGAGTTTACTCAGATGATGCTGTAGCCCCCTCCAGTATCAGTAATTCCTTCAGATACCACCATGCCCAAAAACAGCACTTGGAAAAGCAACTAATTTGGCATGGGAAGAATTATACTGTGCTGACAGTCTGTGCAGACATCTCAGAATGGTTTTCTCCCTCTCCTCTGTCTCCCATTTCCCTTGAAGGCATCCCAAAGCACCCTCAGGTGCAGTCATTGCTTTCCTGAGTAGCATCCATGGTTTGGAAAGTTCCTAAAAATGTATGAGCTGTGCCTGGAGTATTGCTAAATGAAAGGAATTTATTTATAAAGGAATTATTGCAGCTTTTGTTCTGGTGAGAGATGTGTGAAGGTATGAATGAGAATGGGCACTGATGGACAAGCACCTGGATGGAATTTGTGTCTGTATCCAAACCTGTCTGACCTTGTGATTTTCATTTCCCCCTTACCTGAGAAAACTTCATCTGAGAATTTTGCAGGAGTGGGGAGAAGAGTTTTGGAGGGCAGATGAGAACAGGGCATGTTTGAAATGTCTGATCTGAGATTTCATGTGGAATAGGAAAAGTGTCTGTTCCAAGGGCTCAATTGCTTTATTATTAGGACTTTGTGATTGAGGTAAGTGTAGACCTGACAGCAGAGCTGACTGGAAAAGCATTGTTTCATCAAAGCCCAAGTCGTGGGGATTTCTTAATGAATTTAACTGTTTTGATGTATTTTCCTGAGGGGAGAAAATTATCCAAACAGAACATACTTGCTTTGAAATAGCATTAAATACTGGCTTGAGGAGTTCAGCCTCCATTCTGTCCTGGAGATGTAACTCTGATTTCTCTTAAAATACCTCTCTAAGGAAGAAAATGGGCCCCAAATTATTTTCCCCAGGTGATCAGTGAGGATTCACAGGGGAACTGCAAGAGGCAGTCAGAGGGTCTGTCAGGGGGGACATGGCTTTGCTGAGAGAGACACACAGGGACCATCAGGCTTTAGGAGAGATGAAGGGGGAAAGTGCAAAAATAAAATTGCCCAGGAAAGTGTATGCTGTGGAGGAAAAATAGAAGATAAAAAGCAGTGCAATGGTTTCTCTTGTAGTGATACTCTTGGTGTAAATCTTTTCCTGTTGGATGTGCACAGGGACAGGCACGGATCTCTCATTCATCCTCAGAGCCCTGGCTCTTCTCTGCCATCCCTCCTTTTCACATTTTGGTGCAATAGCATCCCTCTTACAGAAATTGAATTTCCATGTCTATCATGCATGTATTTCTACAAAAGCAAATGTTAAGTGCACACAGGTAACTTTGTGGCTAATGGAAAAAAAAATAATAAAACCACCTTTGTGCATCTAAAGTGAATTTAAATTGAAAACTGAGCTGGAATATTTCAGCTGCAAAAGGAAGATGTTGACCAGGTTGGGATTGTTTTCTTTTTAAACTCTCATTTTTCCTTTTGTAAGCAGCAGCTCTGACACTCCAGGGAGCTGGGCTGGGCTCTCATGTCTCCATCTTCCTTCATCACCTTTGCATGGATTCTCTGACTCTTGTAAAGGAAGCAAAGGCACTTTGTGGCATGCTGAGCTCTTCCAGCCCAGGTCTCTGCCTCAGCTGCTTGAAATGTTCTCTCTGGCTGTCTGAAGATCACTCTCAGCCTTGAAATCCACCTGGGTATTTTCCTCCCACTCAGAGCTGTGCGTCCTCACATCCTCTGTTTCTGTCTCATTGTTTCAGATCTTCCTGGGGGAGTTCTCAGCCTCTTTCTGTAGCTGTTTTTTCGTTTTGTTTTGCATTAATAATACTGGAAGAGGTTGGAGGGGTGAGGGGGGGGAAAGGAAGTTTCAAGTCTGCTGGAGTTTTTCCAAATTGGCTCATCATCATTAATCTTCCAATGTTATTTCCCTCCCTTAAAGCTTCTTGATTCATTATTGCCATGAAAAAAAAAAGGGAACCCTTTGTTCAGTAACAAGGGAATTTGTGTCTGTCAAGGCAGCAGCTTTTTGCTCCAAATTCCATATCTAATTTTGCAGAAAAATACTGTCAGCAAATTGCTTGAGGTATTGCAGTGAAACGCAGGGCTTATGTTACCAGCAAACATTCATGCTATTATGTAAATCTTTGCAGAGCTATATATCAGAAAAATAAATAAATGGACTGACCAGAAAATATACCTGAAATCAGGATGCAGTGGGCACCAAGGAGAGCTGGCTGGTGACACCATAAAACAATTAGCCATCTGCTTGCATGACACTTCCATTTCATTATACACAGAGAACTTAGCTTTACCCATTAATTATTGAAAAATAACTTTGAACAGGAGAATAATGCTTTCCCCTGTATGCAGAATCTGTGCTTGCAAATCACAAAATCCCAGCGGCTCAGAATAGAAATGTGTTTGTTGGCAACCTCAGCAGCTCCTCTGCCAAGGGTGAGTGCTCAGTGTCTGCTCTCCTCCCTCTGGGGTTCCCAGCTCCATTTCCTGGGGAACCCCAGCAGTGGTGGAGGCAGCAGCACTCACAGGGCACATGTGGCCCTCCAGGTGCCACCCCCAGTGGCACTCACAGAGAGCCCTGGGCTGCCTTGCTCTGGGGCTCATTTAGCCAGGGCTGAGGCACAGCAGCTCAAAGGTGTTTGCTTTCTACCTGGAGGCCGGTAAGTCCAAAAAAACCCCACTGTTTTTGGTTGCACAGAGATAAATGCCACTCTTCAAAAATTCACATTTTCTCCTGCTTCTGGAGAAGAATTCTGTGACCATCTCTCTGCTCCAAAGGTTGTTACATTTATCAAAATTGGCTTTATACTTAGAAACTGGGTTGTCGTGTTCTAGCATTTTGAACTGTTTGTCTTCAAGTTCTTTGGAGTATTGCACAAATCTCTGGAAAGACCTGGATCTAGAAAAATGAGTAAAAATTGCCAAACATCACTTCTGTACCACCAAAACTCAAAAAAAAAAAAAAAAAAAAAGTTTGAGTTCCACTTGGATTCTTCTCCAATTATTTCTTACTGGATGGGGCCCAAAGAGCCTAATGTCCCGAGGACTTCACAAATGCAGTCAAATACTCACTCAGCCCAGCCCACGTGCTACCAACTGCCTCCCCCAGACATATGGTGATGTTTTTTGCCTATCACTATATAAGGTTGGAGCAGGGCAGAAATGCTTCCTCCTCCTGCTGAACGGAATAAGTGTGATAGTTTTTCTAAATTAAAACAAAACAACTTCTACTCGGGAGCGTGACTAATGAGATGTGACCCAAGTGACTTCTGAGATCTGCCAGGGGAGCAGAGGCCTCCTTGGCTCCTTGCTGACTGTGACCTGCATTTCTGCCTCTGTGGCTCAGACACAGCTAAAAACTCTAAAACAAACTCAAGGGTTGGTGTCTCAGAGCGCATGATCAGGCATGACCCTGTGAGATGGACACTGGACATCACAAGTCCTCCTGAAAATCAGTGTTGAGTTTTCAGTTCATCTTCCTGTTGCCTGGGATGGAGCAGCATCCCAGAATCTCTGATCTTCTCCAGCAGTGCCATCCCTCCAACAGCTGCCAGGGTCATTTGATCTCCCTTTGCCTCGACCCACCTCTGTGAAAAGCAGATAATGGCCCCTTTTCTTTTTTACATGTATTTATATAGTATGTGTATGATAAGGACAAGAGTAGAACTTTTGGTTGCTACTGTTCTACAAACAAGTAAGAGGAAGGCAATTTCTCTATCATGAGATTCCAAATGTAATTTTCATAAGAAAATATTTTGGGGTTCAGATCTGTTTGTTGCATGCTAGTCATTAAGGATGAAACTCTTTTCTAGTGCTGTCCTACTTGAATTTTGAAAACATTATATTCATTGGGGGCTGGGTGGGAGGGGAGGAAAAGGAATTTAAAACTTTTGTACTTAATTGGTCATGTGTAAATCTCATAGGTTTTACTCAAAACTCATCATTGGTTTTAATAGATCTGCTTAACAAGTGTTGGTCTGAAATGCCTTAGTGTAATTAATGCTAATTATTACATGGCCTTGACACTTCTGCAAAAAATCCTTCTAAAAGAAATAATCAAGGGATAAGTTATTATTTTAGCATATATAATGATGCATTTCAGGAAATATCATATTAGGAACTAGATAACTAAGTTGGGAGAATTTTTTTTTACTAGATTAAAGCACTTGTGAATGAAAGTTCCCAGATGTCTTTCTAACCAGCCTTACAAAAATATAATGTGACTGGAATGTACTCTCATATTCAGCCCAGAGAGCAAAGTAAAGAGGTTTGAAATAAAATATCTGGTTCCCTTTCCTATCACTGATAAATATGAGCCAAATTAGGAGAGCATTGAAGTGAACACTTAGAGAAATGCTGAAGTGTTTTCATCAGGGCCTAAATAGTGAATTAGAGAAACTCTCTTACCCTTGTTCAAACCACACTGATGTCAGTGGAAAGACTCTCATTAACCTCTGAGGATTTTGCATTAGATCTGTGGGTAAAATTCTGGTTCCTTTGAAGTTAGTGGCAAAGTTTCCATTAACCTGTGCCTGGGACTTCATTTATTCTGCAGAAGGAATGTTCTCAACACAAAACATATGATCATGTCCTGATAAATATAAAGAAAATTGATGCTATTCATTTAGGAGTATGCAGCACTAGCAATTAGTAGGAAGTATGAATACAGGAAAAAAAATCAGATCTAATTATGTGAAAATCCTTGCTGTGTAATAAAATTGAAGTGGTTTCTGCATGTCTTACCACAAATGAGAGAGATCAGTATTCAGAAACAGGTTTGAATTGATTTCAATATGTATTGAAAATACTTTTTTCTTTCAAACTTCTTGGTAACCATTATATGCTACCAGCCATAAAGCTTCATTTACCTCACAGGCTTTCCTTGTTTCTCTGTCCCCAGTAATGTTTTGGAGACCTGTTCATATTTTGAAAGGTGTTATATTGAAACCTGGAAGTTCTGTTCATTCCATGCTTCTGAGTCATTTTATTTGAAAACCTGTGAAAAAGAAAAGAAGTCTGAGACATTGAGGACAGATAAAATTGGTCTTCAAAAGTTCAAGAAAAGTAATTGCATCAATCTGGAAGAACATGGCTGGGGATAGAACTCCCAAATACAGACTGAAGGAATTGAGTGTGTTAAGCCTAAAGAAGGCACAGTGAAGTGATGAGAGGGCACTCTGAGCTTTCCTTTTCTTTCTGAGGTGAAAAAAACCCAACTAAATACCAGTATAACAGTAGAAAATGTATCAAGGGCTGTAAAATATTACATAGTGAAAAGGAAATATTTCTAAAATGAGTCTAGAAAGTGGCTAAATTATGGGCACGTTTGCTAAATTATACTATACATAATTTGCTAAATTATACTGTAGGGAAACCAAAGTATAAATATTCCAGATTTATATTAAACTGTATTCAACTTATTACCTTAATGGAGAAAATGCTATTTCATCCAAGAAGTTGAATTTAAAAAGAAAAAAAACAAAATAAAAACTAGAAAAACACCACAACAAAATGAGCCAACCCTCAGAGATGAGCAGTTTCCATTATGAACAGTGTATCTAGAGAATGGGATTTTTTGAGACCCTGTAAAACTTTGGTAATCCAAAACACAAAAATTAATGGAGCTCAGTATTCCAAAGGGCTTATGAGCAGTGTTTGCAGAGGAAGTCTGAGGGCAGCCTGCAGGATCTCCAAGGGTGGATTTGAGGAGACTTGCAGCCCTGCCTCCTCACTGCTGGAATGTTTCTGGAAGAAGGTGCTGTCCATGCTGGGAGCAGGTCTGTGCTCTCCAGAGGGGCAAGTCCATATGGCAACTTGGCTGTGAGGTTTTGATAACACAAATGTGTTTTGAGAACACATTTGATAGAGCAGGCAATCACATCCAGGCGGGGTGTGCTTTTGCAGAGCCCATTTCAAGCAGGAGGGTGCAGAGACTCACCAGCATCAGTGCAATTGCTGAACTGGAAAACAGTGCCTGAGTCACCCCCTGAGCTCTGGGGCTGCCAGGTGTCCTAAGCTGATGCTGAATATTTTAGGGATTGAGGGCACTCAACAACCCCTGAGGTTGTGGCAGGATGGTCTCAGGTTGAACTTATTTTGGTGGAGTGGCTGCATGAGAAACTTCTGAGGCAGTGACTGCCACTGCAGGTGGGAAACCTGCAAACCTGCATCCAAACAGGTGCCATCACCCCTGACATCACCCTTTGGAAACATTGCTGTGAAATGTTACATGTTTTGTAGAGATGCTGAGCATTATCTCCCTGCATGAACTGGAACCTTCTGTATGGAGAGATCTCCTTGTAATGTCCAATAAACTCACCTATGAAATAAGAAATATGGGTCTTGAGAGAAGTCAAACACTAAAACCAAGCAGCCAATTAATGTGAAAGCACATTTCCCAGTTAATGAAGAGTTCCTGAGTGCTGACAAGGGATCTTTGTTGGGCAAGTGTGTTTTACTCCAAGGCATCCATTTGCAGCAGAAGCCTTGAATGGCAGCAATGCTAAAGAGCTTCTCAGGCACCCTCTGGTTCAGTGGAATAGAGCTCACAGTAAGTTTTCTTGACCAGGCTACAGGAAATATATCTAGACTGTGCTTCCCAGGGTTGCTTATGAACTGTCAAGTAAAACAACACAAAGAAATGCCAGAGAAAATGAAATTACCTTTGCTTCACGTATTTGTTCTTCGCAAATCCACGCTGGCTATTACTCATCTTCACGTCACCTTCTGGTTTCCTACAGGCTTTATATTTCAGTATTTCCCTGCAAACTGAAAGATGTATAAATCCCTAGGCCCTCTCTTGCTTATTTTATAGCACTCTGCATTCTCACCCCTCTCAGCTTCTGCTCCAAAAACTGTACTAGTTCCCTCAGTACCCCTTTGATTTTTTTTCCCTGAAAAAAGACATAAAAACTTCCAACTCAGCCAAGTATTTTTCAAACTCTTTTGATTTTTGCCATAGTTGTTGCACTAATCTCTCCATGCCAGCACCAATTTTGTTATTCACCTGATCACAATTAACCTTTTTAGTGAGGACTGAGGCAGAAGAGAGAGTCAATGCTTTGGTCTGCTCAGCATCATTTATGGAGCCAGCCCTTCCTGTTGAGTACCAGACTGACTTTCCTTGACCTTCCCCTTTCTACCAACACAACCCCTTGGCTTGTTTCATTTTGTATCTTGTTCTTTGTTGTTTTTATTTTTCTTTTTTTTTTTTTTTCTCTCTCTTTACACCTGCAGCAGTTCTTGGACACAGTCTTTGAAATCAGATGAGTAAATTCTAAGTTTTCTGATGCCTCTTGACTCAGTCTTTGCAGAACTCTAGAAATCCCCCAGCTGCAGCTTTACCCATAGTCTGCTGTAAAATCTTATGCATTAACATTTAGAAGGGATAATAATCAGAGGATCAAGCAGTGTTTGATGACTCTTCTGTGCATGTTTGCTGTAATTGTTAGGGTACTGTAACTGAAACTTTCTAAGCCACTAAAGGACATATCCTCTCCTGGATTTCTAGGCAGTGTTTATAATTCAAGAGAGATGCTCATTATATCTGAATATGTATGAGGCTTACCTAAAAGAATACTCTAGCTTGTAGAGGTGTTTTGTGGTTTTTTGGTTTTGTTTGTTTTGCTGACATATTTCACGGATTGGGAGAATTTTGAATACATTGATATTTTAGTTCAATTTTTATTCTTTCTTTATCCTTCCATTACTGCTGTGCCTGCAAAAGCTTCTTTAATTTTTGTCTGTCACCATTATTTTGTTTTTATAATGAGCATTGTAAAGCCACAAAGCTACTCTGTTATTTCAACATAAATAGGTGATATTGTGTATGTATAACACCAAAAGTTCTCTTTCTAAAACTGTCACCACCTTGATGATCTGGTTATTGGCAACTCTTGAACCAAGCTCTGTATAGCACAAAGTCTCTATGCCCCCATGGGCTGATGAAAATTAAAGATAATACAGTTTTTTGTGTTTAGCTGCCTTTGATATGAGGGGTTGGAGCTTTTTGCTAGATGACCAGTTGTGGTTATAAGCTGAGTGCACCATTTACACAGCTATTGTAATAGGAGTTAGTGTCCAAATCCTGCTGAAACTCATCTGATACGCCTTGGGGCTAATGAAAATCTCTTCCTCCTAAACAGAAATATTGATAAGGGTATAATGAAATAACATTTGCTTGATTCTGATTAAGGCTTTGAAGACTTGGAGAAGTGCTGTAAGACCAGCCAGTATCCATGGAGTTAAACATGCTAAACTGAAATATAGGGCTGTCTATGAAGAATTATTTTGGGAAAGAGCCAGTGATGTTTGCTGAGAATGTGGCCATGTGGCATTACTGATACAACCCTCTTTGCAAGAGCCTGTGCAGGTCTGGGGTGGGCTCTTCTCCTGCACCTGCATGGTTTGGACTGGAGTATTTAACCCCTGCCTCCCAAAACCAACCTAACCTAAAAAAAGCCCTAAATCAAACCCAACAACAGCAATAAAACCCCAAAACAACAACAAAAAAAACCCTCCAACCCAATTAAAAAAAACCCAAAACTCCCCTCAAAAATACAAACCAACCAACCAAATAAAAACCCCCTAACTAACAAAAAGAAAAGGAAAGGAGAATAAAGGGAAAAAAAATTTTGAAAAAAAGAGTTTAGGACTGAATCCAGCAGAAATAATCACCTCCATGAAAATGAGAGCCCCTGGGTACTTTTCTGACTGCTGTGGAAAGGATGATGACTTTGGGTAATAAAAACCATGGTGCCCTTTCCCCCCTCCTGTTGCCACCCCACTGCTGACATTTCAAGCAGGAGCAGGACCCGTGCCCTGGTGAGATATCGCTCCTGTCACCCCGGCCTGCGACACCCGCGCCGTGCGCGCGGGACAGCGGGCGGCAGGAGCAGCCATCCTTCCCAGCTGAGGAGAGACAACCTGAAAGGGGATGCACAATTACTGAGAGAGGCTCCTCAGAGAGCAGAGGTGGAAAGAGTGACTAAGAAAGGGCTGGTGTTGAGAGGGGCTGGGAGTGACGCGCGCGGCTCTTTCACGGCACTCACGCGTCCCTCGCTCGCTTTGTGGGGCTGGAATCAGGCCCCTCGCTCATCAAACGCTCTGTGCTGGTTTTAATAGGCAAGATGAAACAGAAGACAGCTCAGTATGGGTTTAGACTGAGTCATGGTTATTGAATTTGTCCAAGGTACAAAGGTGCCGTTTGCAGCGAAATGAAATAAGTGATAAAAAAAAAAAATTCCACAAAGAACAAAGGGACTGGAGAGTAATATTTGTCACAGTCTCAATAGTCTTCTGTTTGGTGTATGAGAGGAAAAAAGAGTAAGGGACATGCTGCAAAGTTGCAACAGTGAAGTACATTGAAAGAAAAGAAGTTTAATGAAAGCATTGTTGCATTGTTTTTACTGAACTCTGCAAAAGTCTTAGAAGGGGGGGGATAGTTGGACGGAACTGAAAAATCCTCACAAATGACAAAGCAACAAAAAAGGAAAAATGAGGGACAATGGAGAAGCCTTCAGAGTCCCTATGAGGAAACCCCATAGATGCACTTGCTGTGTTTCCCTGGATGCTGTGCCTGGTTCTGCCCTTGTCCTTGTGAGTGCCCATGTAATGCTGAGCTTGGAGTTGTACTTCCAGACATGAGGTTCCTGCCCACCTACTTGTGTACCTCTGAACCTTTCCTACTTCTTGATTTGCAAAGAAACATGGTTGTGTGAATACTTAAACATCTGAGATTTAATCTGTCTCTTTTGGCTCTTAAAGATAGGAATAGTTTTCCTTATCTGTCACAGGTCCCTGTGATAATAAATAGGATGGGCAAATAGGTACTAACAAGGGGAGAAGGGTAAGCAGGTGCTTCCATGGTAAGGTGGTTGTGATGGGTTGAGGACATAAATGCAGCAGAATTTGTAGGTAGAAATGTCTCCTAGGGAATATTCTGTAGTTAATTTATGTGAGTACTCCAGGCTTCTGTGCACAGACTGCCCTTAATTTGGCCCTTATATAGGTTGTTTAATCTTTTATGAAGCATTTACGTCAGAAGAAAATGACAATATTGAAACAAATTGGGACAGAAATCAAATAAGAGGTATTTGCAGAGGAATCCTTTGCTCTCTCTTCTTTAAATGGGTATGTAATCAACCTCTGCTGACCTTTACCACTCAATTTCCCAGCTGTGGCTTCTTTTCCAGGAGAAAGCAGCCATAGGTAGAAGACTCTTGGGCAGATGTGTGCCCTTGCTTTGTGTCTGTGTGAGTGCAGCACCCCTAGAGTGACCCACAGGCTCGTCATCCCTGTGTGCCAGTGCTGCAGTTCTGCAACACCAGCTCTTGTCTCAGCTGCTGCCTGGAGTTGGTGGAAATGAATAAACCTAATCAGGGAGGACCAGGAGAAGGAAAGTCCAGCTGCAGGGAGAAAAAACGTTCTTCCCGTGTGTCTCCCCTCCCAGGAACAGCGCCAGCATCCCTCGTTAGCGCTCGGGCTGCCCCGGGGCCACGTTGCCAAAGTGATGGAATCGGCTACTCTGGCTGTGAGTGAGACAGAACAGGCTCTGCTTCCCCCAAAACTTGCCAAGGATTTGGTTCCATGGCACCACAGCTGAATCCTGACTGGGTCAGTTCTTTCTGACTCTGCTGATTCTGATTTTTTTCCCCTCTCCAAAATCCCCCACCAGTATTTGGGTCATAGGGATGGGTCTGCTCCTTGTCCCAGGGTCATAGGGATGGGTTTGCTCCTTGTCCCAGGGTCATGGGGATGGGTTTGTTCCGTGTCCCAGGGCTCTGTGAATGCTGTGTCCTGAGGAGGGCTGCTGGGGGGGAGGAAGCTCCCAGAGGAGACAGCAGTGATAACCTTTAGGAGTTGCTCTGGACTGTGCAGAAGCTGCATTAACTGCACAGATCTGCTCTTGATGGTGGAGAATCGTTCATGTTTTGATGCTCCTCTACTTCTGTATTTCCATTTTTCCCTGGGGTTGCTGAGTCTTTCTGGTTCAGCACATTCCCCCAGCCCTTGTGCCCAGACACATTTGCACCAAAGCAGTTGCAGAGGGTTTTCTGTTGTGGTTTTGGGGAAAGAAGTATGTATTTCATTTCAGAGGAAAGCCTTGATGCTCAGATCGAATCAATGCAATTTTTTACTGATATAAATTAAAGACTAATCACTTATCTTCCTGTAAATAATTGTCTGTACCATGGACTGCATCAGAGTAGTAGGAAAACAAAACTAGTCCTGTTGTTGGAGCACCATTTTTGTCAGTAAATCAGCAGTAACTGTGTTTCTGTCTGGTCTATTATTTTTATTCCAATATTATAGATCTGAAGTTCTCTGTTCTTACTCCAGGGAAGAAAATAACAATTCTGCTATGCCATAACTTTTAGTTTTTAAGTCTTTTTCCTACTGAGCCATCACACTGTTGCTCACTGGTTAAGTGTGCTTAGTGAGACATTTGCTGTGGGCATTTTTCAAGTTGTCATCACTTAATGCAAAACAAGACTTGAAAAAAACAAGGCAATATAGTTCTGCTCTTTTGCACAATTTTCATTTTTATGTCCTGACCCTTGCAAAAGAGCAGGCTTGGTTACATTTTCTGTCTGTGGTGTTCTACCATCTCTGTGCTGCTCTGGTGGCCAAGAAGAGCCTGGCATTCCCATCTTCATCAGTCTCACGATGGTAATAGAGGGGGTGAATAAAAAATAACCTGAGAAGCATTTTGGGTAAAATTTCATCTACCAATATTGGTTTCATTGGAAAATACAGGATCTGAGTTATTTGGAAATAGATTTTGCCAGACAAAAAGAGGGGAAAAGTCTAAATGTTTTCTTTTGGTATTTCAAAATGCTGGGTTTATTTCTGTCTAGGTAAACAAGTGATTAGAGTTGCAAAGATTAAGCTGTAAGAGAAATGTCTCCAATGAAATTAGTGGGAGAATGGTGGAAGAGCTGAAATAATTATAAATTTCTGTGAAGATGGAACAACTATTTCTTTAACTTGGATTTGCTCTGGCAGGTTTTTAAGGGGGTTTTATAAAGGAAATTTGTCCATGACCCTTCAGAGAGTTAATTTGCCTGGGTGGTCTCAACTATACATTTATAATTAGCTCTTAGAAGGAATGAAGTTTCTAAGCAATGTGAGTATGAACAACTTCATTCTCCACTGGGTCTTTCCAAGAAGTGTTTGGGGATTTTTTTTTTTTTTTTTTTTTTTTTTTTGTGTGTGTAAGGACAGTACAGTGAAAAAAAGAGAAAAGTATTCCCTTCAGAGTAGATTCATGAATTAACAGCCCTCTCTGGAGTCTTGGGCTTTTCTTACTTCCCAATAATTAAATTTTCCAGGTTCAAGTCAGATTTCAGACTGTCTTGAATTACGAGAATCTACAAATTCCACTTACCAAAATTACCTACAAACCCTCAATGTAAATAAGAGATGTATTTGAAATTCATATTATGACCTAAAACTCCTCTTTGTTGACTCTTACCATTTTTGCTGGCATTCTGTTACTTTGTTCAAGTAGGGAATACAAGCAGTACAAGGAGGCCAATGACCTCTCTTCAGCAAAAGGACACCTGAGTACTTGGCTGCTGTGCTGGGGTCTGGATTTGCTCTTCCAGGTACCTTTTGAAGATGGGCTATGTGACACTCACTCAAAAACTGATGACACAAAATTCCTTTTCTTCCACCTATTAGAAGTGCCTTTCTATCAGAAATTTCTTTAAAAATTAAGATTTAATTATTCTTGCAAAGTGTAATGTAATACATTAGTTTTCATCGTAGGAGGTATTATCACGCTGTAAATAATTGAAGAAACCATAAATTAGAGTTGATGATCTAAATGAAAGAAGCACATTTTCTGATTATTTTTTTCTATGAGTTTCCTCCCTGAATTCTGCAAATTAGCAAGTAATTTGTAATGCTTATCCTGAACATTATGTGAATTAGAGAGAGTCCATTGTAATTAGATTTTTTAAAAACCAATTAGCAAGTGAGAAAGGTCTCATTGTTTATTTAGAATTACTCAGTAAAAAAAGGAGTATAATTTTATTTGTACTGTATTTTTTCAAGATTTTAATGCTTTTATTTCCTCCTAATAAAGGGAGGGCACAGAGAAGAGGGATGATAAAATCCTAAGTTACCTCCTTTCCTGCTATATATGTAGGCTCCTTCTATTTTCAAAGGTTTCTGAATCAGATCAAATGTGATAAATGCAGTATTCTGTAGGGCAGGGAATTAATTCTGTTTTCTGCAGATACAGTCTAATGTCTTCACTTTGAGATCATTCTTTTTCTACATGTCTTTGCACACATCATCCTAGAATGCTTTTAATTTCCATTTTAACAGAAGTAGAACTTCTTTTTCACTTAATAGTGAATGAATTGCAATAGAAGCAGAATTTCATGAGTTTTATGTGGGGAGATAGAATGTAAGAAAATAAAGATGGTGCAGAAGGTAACCTCACCCCTGAAGAGTTGCAGCTGTACTAATGACCAAGGATTAGGAACAGGCCTGCCCTTAACAGGTCATGGCTGGGTCTAAAAAGGATGAGTGCTATAAAAGAGTGGGGTAGCTGGGTGAGGAGAGAGCTGGGGTTTGTTGGTTGTGCTCTGAGGAAGAAGGAGTCAGTGCTGTGAGGAGCTGCCCGTGAGAAACCACTGAGAAGGTACGGGAGCTTTGTGATAAAATTACAACACGTCCATAGAAATCTTTAGTTTTCTTCTATTTTTCTATGAAGAGTCTTATGATAAGAGCCTTGTTTTTCTTTGCTGTTGCCTCAGGATGTCAAAGTGAAAAGGATTTGGCTGCTGTATATTCATGAGTTGCTATAGGAGGCTGGATGAGCTACTTGGCAGAGATTCCTGGAACAGCTGAGGTGTTGACTTCTTGGCTACTGCAGGAATAATGTGGACACTACAGCAGTGTGCACAGCAGGGCTGCAGCCATCAGCACCAAGAAAAACTCTTTTCTCAGTTCAGAGCAGGGGCTCAGTCCCTTCCTTCTGTCACATTGCTGGGCACCAGTATGCCAGGTGATAATTGGAATCTGTGGGTGATGAAGGGCTGGAGATCCTTGGCGTGAAAGATGTGACCTGGGTCTGAGGTTCAGAGCAGTGAAGATTTTCACATGGTTTTGTTTGCACTGGAAGGCCAAGACCAGCTGAGGGATCCAGTTGTTCCTTTACGAGCCCCTCCACGGATGAAAGTCTCAGGTTGCAGCACAAAAACTTCTTTTTTTTTTTTCTCTCAAGTTTGATTTTATTTCCCAAGATTCATAATGAGATGAAGTCCTGGAGATTTTTTGTGCATTATTCAGCTGCAGAAATATTCTCCTTTTCTCCTTTAAGCAAGATATTTTGTTTCTTTTTCTATTTCTCCCGTGAAAAAGAAATGTTTTGTAGTTTAAGTGTAGTAGTGTGGTTTGTATGTGTCCTTTTCTGCACTGTTTTTGCTGGGTTCTTCTCCTCTTGGTTTTTTTTACCATCTTCAACAAATCAGTGGGAGAGTTCAGCACTGAGATGCTCAGTAAATTAGAGCAGTTTAGCTTATTGATGGGACCAAGCTTAGAAAAACTGAGTTAATGCCCAAAGCCAAGTAAGTGTTTCTTGAGTAGATGTCAGGAGGAGGAGCAGGGAGCACCTGGCTGCTGCTGGAGGCACCTGGGGCTTCCCTGGCCCTGAGCCCTGCCAGAGCTCAGTGGCTGGGAGGCAGAGCTGCTGTGATTCCAGTGGTGGGGTTCAGGCAGTGGAAGTCACTGCTGGTTCTGACTGTAAAAGTCTAGAAAAGACAGAAAGCTCTGGTAAAGCTTTTCTTCCCCAGCCAGGGTGCCTGTAAGAACTGGCGTTAACTGACAACAGAGGAAATCACAGGAAGCTGCAGAGAGTTGTGGAATAGGGCAGATGCATATAAAAAAAGTTAACCTGTGCTAGAACAAATTGAAGCTTGTCTGTTGTAGCATTTATCATGTTTCATTACAAGCTGACTTACTGACAGCTTCTTTGCTTGAGATTCCTCTGGTGCTGAGTCTTAACTGGCTGCCTCTGAACACCTCACACATCTTTAATAGTTTTAATGGTTTGTTTGGTTGCTGGTTTTTTAACAACTGAATTTTGGGGCTTCTACAGATACTACTTTTCTTTTTCTGCTATACTTTGAAATGCTCATCAAGAATTCCAGGCAGTTTTGGTGGTGGAAGTGAATTTTGCTAAGTACAGCAGTCATGGTAATACCTGAACATCTTGCTCAGGTTTTGGAGGGAAGAACAGGTGGGCTTGAAGATGGATAATTATGTGACATATACAGTATCTGGCAGAAAATTCCAGTAATTTCCTGCTCTGATACACACTTATGAATAGATATATCTTCTGGTTAACCTGCTGTGGATCACTTCTTGCTCTGCATAGAGGTAACATCTGGCTTAAGTAAGAGGAGGGGGGAAAAAAAGGAGCAAATTACCCAGAAACTAATATCTATCTCCTCCCATCTCTATCCTTTCCAGAATAGAAGCTTAAGTAGGTAGTTTAAATTGAATGGCGAGTACTTAAAAGTCTTCTTTCTGAAATATGAGTTTTAAAAATCTAAGCAATGCATGAAAATTTTAAAGACAGGAAAAGAATTTCAGTTCTGGTTCTGAGCTCCAAGTTACTCCTGTTTGGTCTGATTCTTAGAAGGAAAAAAAGCCAACCCACTCTTTAAAAACATCAGTAGGATGTGTGTGTGTGTCCTGCTCCCTCTAAGCAAACCAAGAGATTTCACATTACATTAATTTGCACGGTTTGCAAACATTTCTGAAGCAGCCTCTTGATTAGATTTCCCATTCCTGAGTAATGGGATCTTTACAGGGCACTTAAAAAATGTACTGTTGGAAAAATACCTTAAATTATTTTCTTAGCAGATGAAGGGAACTATTGAGAGAATATGGACACAATGTAAATATCACCTGCGCATATATAGGTAAGAATTTGTGGGAGAGAAAAGGACTTCCCATGCTTACTGCTCTCAAAAAGAGATTTGTGAGTCTCATGTAACATTGATAATAGTGGCAGCCTCTTCCTTCCTCTCAGCAGGAATAGCTATCAAAGATGAAAGTGTCTTTGTAGGCCAGCATGAACTGATTTCCTCAGTCCTGTGCATGATAATATTTTAATTAGGCAATTCCTTGTGGTGGTGAGGAGATTTTCAATTAACCATGTTTAAAAAGCGTTCTCACTTTCTCCAATTACATTACTTTAATTTCTTAGTGAAGGAATAAATCTCAACAGACAGGAATTCATTCACCTGGATTTTGGGGTGCTATAAATTTGGTAGAAAAGCCAGAAAGCAATATGCAGTGGATGAAATATTAATGACTACTCTGTTTCCTATGCAAGTTATTTGTGATTAGGAAAATGGGTGATGTGTGGAATTTCTTGCTTTTTAGAAGACTAAAACATGAGACATTTTTTATAGATTGAAAATACTATAATGTCTATTCCTTTGACCACCACCAGTTGTCAGCTCAAACCTTGAAAAAACAAATTATTTCCTGATCAGTGGAATCAAACATGGAAGAAGTCAAAATGTTTACCTGAAGATCCTTTCATCAGTTTTTATTAACATTTCACACAAGTTACATGGGGGTTAATAAGTCACTAAGAGATGCTACAGGTGTCATGACATGTCACACATGCCTTCAAGTGCTTGGACCAATGACATTTCAGATGTTGTAGAGGACTATAACTGAATGAAAGCACTTATTTTATCTATAAACTGATTTTTAAAAAAGTTTATATGTAAATTATAGGCAAATGCAAGTGCTTAGACTCTGTAGTGACTTTCTCACAAATCTATGAAACATTTACATGTTTTGCACACTGTTTAAGTAGAATTTTTACTGCTCCTCTCCTAGTTCTGAAAAATGAAGTATTTTGATTGTTTCTGCTTTTTGATACACGTAGCAGCTTAATTACTCTTTTGAAACCCATGAGCATTTCAGAGGAGATGAAATTAAAAGCAGGAATTCTTATCCCAGTGGTTAGTGGGCCTTTTAGTAGTGAAGCAACTGCCCACTGATGAGAAAAATCTCATCAAGCAGATTCAGAAACAATTGGGTAAGGCTCAGCTATTCTTCACAAAAGGAGAAAACCCCTGGAGATATTCAGATGATTACTAGCTCATGGTTTTCCAAAGAGCAAGGATCTCACTCACACTGGCCATAGCTAAAATCTAATTATTTTCTTCATTTTTAAAATTTAAACCTTTAGTTGTCATTATTCTTGCTGGAAGACAGGAAATATCGTTTGTCTTTTTTAGAAGTTGTCATAGGGACAGTGGGGACCTGGTAACAGGATACTGAAACTAAACCCAGTTGGAAATGTTTAATGGAACAGTTTTTCCAGTACAAAATATAGCTTGAAGGGTGGCAATCAGGATTTAATATTAATTAGAACATGTTGACATTTGACCAAGAATTCTGATAAGGAAAAGCCCAAATAAATATAAATATATTTTTTATTTTCTTGATTTCATGCATTTCTATCCCAATTTATATTTTAAATAATATATGATATGAACCTTTGATAGCAGTATTGTTATTTTATAAAGTTTTTTCAAATTTGAAGTATTTATATTTGGTAGCAAATAATTTTATCAGAATTTTTTTTCTGCAGCTAAATTAAAATTTTGATTTTATATTCCAATTCAAAATAAAACAAGATTTTGAAATGGCAGCTTTTCTTGCAGGAAGAAAATTTGTCTTTTTAAGCAGATGTATATTTGTCTTAATATAGTTTCAGTATCAAAAAGATTTTCACTGCATTTGACTGATTAATTGGAGGGGACAGGTGGTGGTGGCAGGGGGGAGGAAATCTCTCCAGCATTGTGTAGAATTGATAACAGGATATGCAGGACTAGAGCTGGTGAAAAATGCATAAATATCACTTATGCAAGAAATTGATTAGTTGAGATTACAAAAAAAAAAGAGGGAAAAAAAAGAGAAAAAAATCCCCAGTGTAAATGTAAACTAAAAGGAATAAAAAGATACTTTTCTGTTGTCTTCATGAAGAATCCCTGGAAGTTAACTCTTGTGCCCCTGCACTGGGGAGGTCACACCTTGAGTGCTGTGCCCGGTTCTGGGCCAGGAAAGGTGAACCTCACCTTCATGGGGTGCTGGAGCAAGTCCAGAAAGGGGCAGCAGAGCTGGTGAAGGCTCTGGAGGGAAAATCCTGCAAGCAGCAGCTGGGGGTGGATTTACTTTGGAGATCCACTGGTTTTGCCAAAGGAGAATGTGATCTGCTGAGCTGTCAGGCTGGTAAACCAATGGGGTTGGTTCACAGAAACTAAGTAGGCACTGATTCAAAGCCATTAACTTTCAAAAGTTAGCATTTATTACCAGAAATCATGTCATGTTGTTGCTCATGTTTAGCTCTCATAAAACAAGGCACAATTGAAAATTTTCAGAATAGTGAGATTTTTTTTTTCATGCTATAAATATTTATTTCTAGACAACTTAAAAAAGAGAGAAGAGAACTATGTAAATTTATATGAGGTAATGAAACAAAAGAGTAGCTGCCTAGAAATAGAGAATGGTTGTTTGGTGCCCCATGGCTTGGAAACTTCTTTCTAAAGGTGAGACTCTGCTTTCCTTCCCATAATTACTGCCTGTCCTCCAGGCACTTGCTCAAAGTGAATCAGCTCAAGGGTTAATACTTCTGCATAAGGATTTTGACAAAGTGTGTGATACCAGACTGTATGAGCTCAAGCATTGCTGAGAAAGGGATTCTGCAGAGGAGCAATATTGTACCTTGGAACACCTGTGTGAGCCACAGAAACACTTCAAACCCTTTGACAAACAGCTCTGGAAACAGAAGTGAAGTCTCTGCCTGCAATACTGGAGAGGAGGACAAAGAGAATGGTTTTACCCTTTTTCCAGCAGTGGGTTCTCAGTTTTCTGAGCTCCTCCACTTTCAGCAGTGCTGCTGAGTTTGGGCTTGGTGTGGCTGTGGTTTCCATCAAGAATAATCAAGTTGAATAGCCCCTTGCTGGTGGTGATCTGGAGTGGTCTGGGTTTGCTAGGGCCAGTTCCCAGTTGTGATGTGTGTAGGTGGAGCAGATGCACAATTTAAAACTCTGACCCTACATCTTGTTCCTGTTGGGTTTTTGGGGTGAGACATGGCTAAACCCTGTGGTAGAAGTGGTCTGAGGGAGCTTAGCTGTGGTGGGGAGAGACTTTCCATTCCCCCAGGGATCCCTGCTGCAAAGGGCTGCTCGTGGTCATGTCAGGTAATTTATTTGACGTTTGTTTGGCAGCTGGGTCAGGTTGAGGGTGCAGCCAGGGCAGGATGGAGCCTGGTGCAGTGCCCTACTGCAGTTATTTATCACCCCTGTACAGAACCTGCAGCACTGAAACAACATCATCACTGACTTATCTAGGGATTGTGTGGCTAGAACACTTCCCTGTGCTGCACTGCAAATGAGAAGCTGATAGGAAAAGGAGAATGGTGCAATGGGCTCTCCAGAGCAGAGCTGACAGGCTGCTGCTCCTGCAGGGGCACATCTCCCATGGCAGCTTCCTCGTGCATATGGAGATGATGATGATCCATCAGTGACTCACTGAATGCTTTTCACTTCATCATAGCAAATGATTAAAAAAAAAAAAGGGAGAGAAAAGAAATAATACAATTTCCATGTGCTTATAAATGCAGTAGGAGGCTGTGATTAGAAAGAAGCAGCTTAGCATGCAAAGTAAGAGCACGGCAGCAGTAGCAGCAGGTTGGATGTTATTGCTGTTATTGAACAGAGCACCGGGGTGACCACACTTTACAAGGGCTTTATTGGTTCACTCTAGTAAAAATGAATCACACCTCTCTCCCTCAGCTCCTCATCTTTTTCCCTCAAAAGACTGATAGGAAAAAGGATGATTAAAAACCTCCAACATGAAAAAAGTTCGACTTTATACGTCAGTGCTGTGTACAGATGGATGATTCACCAGAATCCATCTCTGTGTTTTTAAGCTGTTTTTTTGTTTGAAGTGTTAGCATGTCAGACTTTATAGAGATTCCAGGTTTGAGCCTCTGCTAGTACCTGCTTTTATCTGGTAAAATGTTATGTGGTGGCACAGAAGGGACTCCTGCTGAAAAGTGCTCCCCTTTGCTAGTTTGATGGAAAAATAAAGAGAAATCTATGTGGAGTCTCCATTTCTGTGCTCTGAGGGATTATTTCCATGGAGGTTTATACTGGGCACTTAAATGGCATCTAGAGGTGCTTTTCAATATCAGATACCCTCCTTTGCAACATTGGAGGGGGTGAACTAGACAATTTTCCAACTCTCAATCAATTTTTGTGACTTTCCAGTTTCTGTTAAGCAGCTTTTAACTTTTGTTGCCTTTACAGTCTTGGGAGTTACAGGCAGCAGAAGGCTCAGCTATTCACCATTCACCAGGCAAGAGGCTTCATGCCAGGGAGTGCAGTGGCTGAAAGCCATTATTTAGGAGCCCATATCCTAAAAGTACTTGCAGATGTAAAAAAGGATGGGGCACTAACCTACGAGCAGGAAAGAAAAATTGAGTTTATAGTCCTGTCATATGTGCATTTAAACTGAGTTTGTCATTGTTGCTACTTGCAACAAAACTCTACCAGTCAATGTTCAGCTGCAGCAGCACCACTTGCCAAAGTGAAGCCATCCTGTCTGTGACATGAACACATCTGCAGTGCCTGGCATCTGACAGTCCTGAAGCATTTTGCAGCACAAACGCTAATTAAACTTTACAACAGCTTTGTAAAATAGGTAAATGACATCAACAGACATTTCAGCTGAGGCACAGGGCTCCCTCTCCTGTGGAAGGGTGTCAGGGTGTGAGAGGGGGCATGCTGGGTGGGTAGCCCAGTGTGTGGGGCCAGATTTGTGTTTGTGAGAATAGGTCTTCAATTGCTGCATGACCTTTTGTGCTTGAAAATTGGGTCCTACATCACAGCTGGGACCTCTGCTGTGGTTACAGCAGCAAAACTCAATACAGCAATAGAAATGTTCCATAGACTGGAGTAGCACTCTGGTCTGTCTGCCAGGGAATTGTTTTGGATTTCCCCCTATGAGATTATAGTTCAGCTTTTGATATGCACCACATCTCCTCTTGCTCCCATGAGCTGTTCCTTGTCCCAGAAGTGTGCCCCTGTCCCTGGGCTGTGGCCCTGTGTTGTGTGTTCTGGCTCTGCACAGCTCTCCAAGAGCGGCCACGTGCCCTCTGCTCGGGTGTGAGCCTTCATTTCAGCCACCCTGCTCAGTTGTTAGCAGTGTGTGTGCCTGCTGTCAGCCCTCCATGTCCTCCCTTCAGTGCTCTCAGTTTCCTGGCAGGAGCAGAAGATGCCCCTGGCTTGGAGCTGGAGCCCTTTGCTGTCACATGTGCTCTCTCTCACCCAAGGGCGAGCGCTCTGTCCCCCAGCCCACCCTGAGCTGCTGTCTGACGTCCAAGGCTTGTGCTGGGTGTTGTTCAGACCCATCTGAGTCTGACGTGTAAACCCTGCAGAATTTCATGGCACAAGGCTGTGAGGGAGGAGGAGGAGGAGGCAGACAAAGTGCCCAGTGCTCTACTTAGCAAGCGCCTAAAGCCTGGCCCGCTGCATTGCCTTGTCAGGCTCTGCATGCTGCAGAACTGATTAAACAAAACCCCGACGTGTTGGGGCCAGAAATTGCCCGGTTCAATGTTAACATTGTGTAAACACTCTCCAACTGACTAAATTCTAGCAGATCCAAAAGTTGCCAGGAGCATTTTCATGCCTTCCCTCTCTGCTGAAGCTCTGCCTGCAGCTCCAGCTCCCCGGGTCTCCCTGGGACTCATTAGCATGGCACCGCTGCTGCTGCTGGCACAGGCAGCCACGGGGGACAGTGTCACACGTGCAGAGAGTGGCAACCTTCACACAGGAGCAAAACACTGAAGCAAAGCTGTGGTGGAGGGAGAGGATCACGTTTAATAATATGCAAATCAATGTAGCATCTCACAAAGATTTGATTTGCGTTTCGAGGCAGCTGCTAAAAATGTTGTTTTAACCCCTCTTGGGAGCGTAAATATATCCACTATACACAGACTAGATGGAGGGTGATTACATTTTCTAATAACTTTAATTTTACAAAGCAGAACATTTGAAAGCTGATGTGTCTTTCATCCTTGGACCAAGTGTGTTTGGGAGATGCCCATGTAAAGGTAATTGCATCAGTGTTAATTCAGCACAGCCCTGCCAACCGCACAAAGAAATGCCCTGCAGACTTGTCAGGATGTGAGGAAGTTTTGCCGTACATAATGAAATGTGAAATATCATTTTTGATGCACAAAGGACATGCTTTCTCCTTGCTTTTTATTGTTTCATCACAGGCAGCCCAGTGCTCAGTGGTGCTTCCTGGGCTCAATTGTTGTGTCCTGGGCTGTGCCTCTGCCTCACTGAGCTCAGTGCTCACAGACTGACTCAGGACAGTCAGTGAAGCCTACGTGTTGTCCCAATTATGAGGGTAAATGATCTGGGTCCTTTGCCTTCCTGTAATCAATTCCACACATTGTTAAGCTTGTGTAACTCAGGTGGCTTTTTATTGCCTGTGCCTTGCAGAAAACAACACTAGGCTTAATGCAGTGGTTTCCACGTGACACAGCTGTAAGAAAGAGCAATATTATGGCCCAGTGGTGCTGAGAAGCAGAGAGGTGCCTCTGGAGGCAGAGACCTACACAAGGGCTGGCTGGGGCCCTGGAGCCAGGAAATTAATAAATGAGCAGCACACTGCTGTGCTAGCACTCAGGGAAGGTTTGTTTGTGTCCTGCTCTGCTAAGTTATTGTTCAGGAGATAGAAAATTGGTATTTCTGTGGCTTGGATCCATTTTGATTTGTTTTCCTGTATTCAAATCATCTGCCTCCAGCTGCTTTCTTGGGCTGAGTTAGACAGAGATGCACAAACTGTCTGTCTCATGGCTCATCTTCTAAAGAAGATCTGCAGTTTCCTCTCTTTAGTTTTTGTTTGGGGCATTTGTGGCAGCAATGTCACTGTAAGGGACCAGGATTCCCTGCTCTGCAAACACAAAACCAAAAGGCAAAGGGAGTCTCCAGGCTCTACTTTGTTTAGACACCCGTTGTTGATGGCAAATACAAAGGTATTGATGGACTTCATTGTACCTCAATGCTGCCATTGACAAAATTTTCTTAACAGCTGAAATGAGGCCAGGTTGAATGAGAAAGGGGCTGCCCAAAGGCTGTGCCATACTCAAACAGATGGAAATGTTTGTACAGGTCAACCAGGAGCCCATTTCACTTCAGCCATGCAGGTCTTGCCCCTCCTCAGGCCCCTGCAGGAGCCGCTGTGCTGAGCTGCAGGGTTGGTGCTGGTCTCTGACTGACACTTGGTGCCTTCAGCCTCTCCATCACGGGAGGGATGAAGGAAGGGAGGGAAGGAGATTCTATCAGGAAGGGAGGGAAGGAGATTCTATCAGGAAGGGAGGGAAGGAGATTCTGTCACCTGGAGCAATCTGCTGTTTCCCTGGTGTTTGCTCAAACATTTAATTATTCTCTGTGTTACATGTCTTGCACGGCACCGTTTTGAATTTGTCTCATCTGATCAGATGAAGGAAAATTTATTAACAACTCTTCCCCTCCTGCCTCTCCTTCTCTGAGATCTCCATACACTGCAAACCAGGCAGCTCTTGGTCTCTGGTTTGGGCTCTTACAAAACCAGCAATGTTCTCTTATCCTCTGCTTTGCACCTTTGCTGGTTTTCAATGTTATCTTTTAAAAGTGAGGTACTGGGGGATAATAGAATATTCAACACCAGTCTCACAAGTGCTGCAAATGGAAATATATTTACCTTCATACTAGTCACTTGTTCATGCATCTAAGGATAATTTTCTAGGTTGCAGTCCTCTGTTCTGTAGCTGTGCCTAAGTACACTTCTTGTTCCTAGATATACAACCACAAATCTGGCTTTAAATGAACCTGGTGAATATGAATGGATTTCACTGAGATATCAACATTTATTAAAAATTAAAAAGATCTCATCTAACTCTGCTCCAGCTCCTCTGTGTAGACTCTCCTTAGCTGGCTTAAAATGCTTATTCCTAGAACTTTAACATCCTCTTTAGTTACTCAAGGATTGGAAAACAATTAATTTTCCTACTGCCATTTTCATAAATGGAAAAAAATATGTATTGAACATGTTACCTCTTCTGCATTTTAACTTTTCTGGTTGTGTAGCTGCTGTGCTGCTGAAGTTCCTTTGCTCTCTTTAATTCTGTCCTCAGCCAGGCCTGAGATGACTTTTTCCTTTGTCATTCTTAGTTTTCCTAATAAATATTTCATCTTTTCTAATATTGTTTACAGCAATTCCTATTGATTTCCTCCTTCTCAGTCATTTTATATTGGCTTTTTGCTCCTAATTGCCTCCTTTACTTTTTGTCAAATGAGACTTTGCTTTTAGCCAAACTTGTTTTTTTTTTAAATTGTGGTATTGTGCCTCTTATCATCTCATGATTTTTTCCCCAAGAACTCCCCAGTCTCATCCTCTCTACTTTCTCAGTCAGTTTTTGGGCATCTTATGGTCTT
This sequence comes from Agelaius phoeniceus, assembly GCF_051311805.1. Taxonomy (NCBI): domain Eukaryota; kingdom Metazoa; phylum Chordata; class Aves; order Passeriformes; family Icteridae; genus Agelaius; species Agelaius phoeniceus. The sequence goes on along the minus strand of NC_135280.1, from coordinate 6,721,401 downwards.
TAGTTTTTGGGCAACAGTTCTTTTGAGGCCTCTATAAAATTGTGTATGCTACGTTTACCCTTCTTTCTCTTTTTGTCCTCATTTTTTAATATTTTTGGTCACTTTTTGCATAGTGTAACATTAAACTGCAATATGTGGAGCAGCAACAGTCTTACCTACATGTTTGAATAGCACTTGGAAAATCATGTCCTACATTTTTGTAGTCCAGAATCTTTGGAGAGACTGTTTTCTGTTCTAACCTTTTCTCAATTAGTGCAGGGAAGTTGGAACTTCCTTGGACTCCAAGGAATTTTGTTGCCAGTTTGTTGTTTTCATTTCAGCCCTGAAGAAGCTCCCACTCAGGTTCTTCAGGCCATAACTGTGTCTCTTTTCTATATAGATCACTTAGAATAACAAAAGATATTCCTCCTTGCTTGCATCCTTACTTTCCTACAGCTACACTGTTGGAAAATAAGATTTGGTTACAATCCTTTTTAGCAGACTGCACTAAACAAGGTTTCCTGACAGTGGGAATATACTTCTGCAATGGTAATTTTATAAGTGGAAGAGACTATCCCAGGAATAAAACCTCTTGTTTGAGGGCCTGAGTTATGAGACCTGTTAAAAGCTGAGGGTTGGCATAAAACCAGCATTTGCTCATAGATCTGCATCCAAAGCCACTGCTGCACCAACTGCTCCTGTTGTGGCAGTGATTTTGGGTGATGTCTGTCAGCCCAGGCTGCCAGAATGACCTTGCTCTGACTGCATGGCTGTCCAGTGAGCTGTGCACAAGCTGTAAAGCCAGGCACTCCCTGATTTGCAGGAACAGGGCAGTTTGAGTTGGCATTCCTGAGTCACCTTGCCTCGTCATAGCTGAATCACTGACACTTAATGATGGAAAGCTTTTCTCACACAGCAGCTGTCAGGCCTTGCACAGAGGTCTGGTGAGTGATCCTGGGCTCCAGGACTCATTGGGAAGGTTCTTCAAGTCAAACCAACATAGAGACAACTTTACTTTTCCCACACTGCACCCAGGCGTGCACCCTAAAGGATGCTTTAGTGGCTGAGTGTGGTCACATTGAATGCCACAATCACAATTTCCTGCAAGTCTCCCCAGAAGTACATTTCTTGAAGAATTTCTGAGATGTAAGAGGGCATCATGATTTTCCATGTGGCAGAGGACATCTGGTAGCCCCAAGGTGTGAGTGAGGTCATTGTGCTGTGTAGCACGAGCTGTACACCTACCCAGAGGAGACCCCAAAGCACAACCAGGCTGTATCTGAGAGGCTGATGACAGCCAGCTCAGGCTTGCAGAGCATTCACAATGTGGTTTTCAGTGCCTGGGAGAGCTCTTACTTTCACAGAAAATTTCTTGGAGATCCAGATTTGAAGAGTGTCCCTGACTAAGGTCTGCTTCCACTGAGCTTCTCCTCTCCCCCTTTTCCTACCCCACAGCTGTAGCTGGAAAGGAAAGGAAAGGTAGAATCTGGCCCTAACTGTCTGTGGTGATGCTGTGCTCTAGTTGGCATTTGTGCAATCTCTCTCCCTGCTTTTTTCCCTCCCTCCCTTGAGTCCCTGGATTTTTAAACACGTCCTACCAAGAGCACTCAGTGAGCACAGAGCAGATTGACTGCAAGCCCTTGTGATGCTGAATTCAGCTGACAATCAGCTCCTAATGCCAGCAGCTATTCCTGTTTTGTATCCTCTTCCTTCAATCTGATGCCGACAAGGTCAAGTTTAGAAACTTCTAACAAATGTTACTTTCTCATTAGCAGACAGACTGTTGGGTGGCAGCTTCTGTTTTGTGTGTGCCAGTTGCCATTTTAATCAGCTCTGTTCTTCAAGCTTTGTGTTTGAGGAGCTGGCCATACCACCAGCAGGTCCCTCTGAATGTGTTCAGCTCTTCGTGGTTTTCCTAAGAATTTATATTTGAATCCCATTTTCCAAGGGACCCTGAGTGTTCTCTGCTCTTTGAGAAAGAAGGGATGAGGTGACATCAGAGAAAGGAGGAAGGGAAGGCTGGCTGGAGAGCACCATGGGCAGGTTGTAACTGGTCCACAGGGCCATGTTTTTTCAGTGAAACTTCCTTCTCTGAAGGAGTCCTGGTTTCAGATTCTGTAATTCCCATTTTCTATACTGCACCTCCAGCATCCTCTGCTGATCCACCATTGGCAAAGGGCCACTGAAGTTTGCAAGGGACTCCAACCCAGTGAGTACCTTCAGTTGTGCATCCTGCACAGGAAAGAAAATGAACTCCCTGCTGTATTGGTGTTGGATAGGCTGAAGTAAGAGTCCTGCTTTATTGTGACCTGATTAATGTCTCTTCTCACCTAATGATCACAATGATCTCTAACCTAGTGCAGCAGGCTTGGCTTTGGATATGCACCCATAGCAATTACATAGGGGAATAAATCAAATGTATGTATATAAGATATATAATAGGGTGATTTAAAATAGTATTGTGAAGATGTATATGGAGACTTAAAGTTTTATCAAACCCATTTTAGGTATTTGGGAGTATTTCCACTGCTGTCATAGAATCATAGATTCATTTTGGTTGGAAAAGATCTCTAAGATCATCCACTCCAACTGTTGGTAGCCTTTGCTTTGTCTTCCTAATGATTTGTCTTTGTTCCTGAGTTATCCAGAGGCTGTTTTCCCATGAGCAGTTCAGGGCTGTCAGGTTGGAGGATGCTGGGGTGATGGTCCTGGCAGTGAGCATCTGTTGGTGATACAGGAGGGTGGGTGGGATTGTTCTCTCAGTCCTGATGAGGGGCAGTCTGGCTGTTTAAGGATGAGTGAGGGTGGAATGGCTTTCCACAGACTGGGAAGAACATCTCCAGAACAACACTCTTATCCAATATGCTTTGGAATTGATACCCACCATCAGCTGCAATGAAATGGCCTCTCATTAACGCTAATCACACTTGCCTCTTACTTTCTTATTAGATAATGAACATAGTTAAGTAGTGGCAAGCCTGCTCTCTCTTTTTCTGCTGTGACAGCATTAGATTGTTGTGATTTATACTCTTCATATAGGTAGTAATATGATTATCCAGTTAATCTATTATTCATTTCACTCATGATCTATTCTTTTCACATCCTTATTCTGTGAGTCAATTTCTCTCTCTGCTATTTTAATAGAGTAGCATTTTAAATTGTGAGAACACCGCATTAAACATGTATAAGATTTAATCTAATTTAAAATGCTTTCTTCTAGCAGGATATGCCTAATAAGCATAAAACTAATAATGTTCAAAATGCTATGGGATATTAACATGGCACATTGTGAGGGATGCATTTTTCAAGTAAAGCTAAGCACTAATTAATGAATATCTAAACCACTTTCTTATTCCTTATCCTGAAGCTGTGTGATTGACATGGAAAAAGACCTTTTGACAGAATAGCATTGCATACAAGCTGCATTGAAGTTTACAAATATTTTTCCTTGCTGTCTAATGTGATATCTTTAAAGCAACACACATATTAATGTTATATGGACACTGAAATACTTGGGAATCATTGATCTGCACTTGACTTAGTGTTGGATGTGTGTGTGTGTGACCCACTGGATGAAATGGATTTTATGTTTCCTCTCTGCATCTTTCTGCAGAGATCATGGGTCTGTCCCAGCCTGCAGTGCCACAGCCTGGCTGTTGTGTTCTATGTTTGTAGTTTTAGAGACGTTTGGAAGAGTTTAATAATTTGGGCAATAATTATTTTTGTTTCAAATTTGTTTTACTGAAAAATGAAGTTTTGGGTTGAATGTAGATTTGTTTGAAGCAAATTCAGTCTTCTATCTGCTTCTGCTGCCTGAGAACTGAGTAATTTTGTTTTATGTTAAATATTTTTGTTTCCTGCTTTGAAACCAGGCTTTCTCTTAGAAGTTAGGTCAATGTACTCTTGTGAAAATAAAAAACCTGCCCAGATGCAAAAAAAAAAAAAAAAAAAAAAAATTTTAGTATCAATTGAATGGAACTTATTCTAACTAAAATAGAATCTTGTTTATTTGTTTCACTATTTTTAAGACCCCGTTTCATGCTCAGTTTTTGACCACATGAAGATAGAGAAAACAGTAAACACTTGATTCTACAGAAAAATGATGGTGAAACTTAGGGTTTATTTAGTCTGCACTGGCTGACAGGAACCTGTTTTTCCTTTCTGGGCCAAGCACAGCAGAGGGCAGGAAGGCAGCAGAGCCTGGTCCCTCACTAGGACACTGGATTTTGGCCAAGAGCCCCCACTGTGCAGATCTGGAAGCCTCCTCAGCTCTGCTGATTCCCACGGAGCCGCTGGGAGCCGCTTTGTAACCCCCAATGGGAAAACTCATATAATTAAGCACATCTTGATGTCTCTGCATCCCCTGAATCTGCTTTGTAAATCTCCTCTTCGCTATCATCGCATCAGTTATAATTACAGACCTTCAGCAGAGGCTGGCATGCAACAGGAGGGCAAATCGCGGGTTGGTTTTCCGGGATTGCTCACTCCCTCCCAGCGGGGCACTCCGGGCACAGATGGTGGCATCGGCGGTGGCTCCAGCGCAGCATCCCCGATCGCTCTGCGCCGCCACCAGGGCGAGCCTGCAGCCATGCAAAAGAGCCCTGGGCAGGCGGGTGATGTGTGGAAAAACGCCAACCTCTTGTTTTTAAAATTGTAAAAGTTTAATAGTGATAAATGGCTATAAAAATAGTAATACAATCAGAGTAATAATGGTTTGGACAATTTGAATTGGGACAATATGAGACAATAGAAACAAAGTTACAGATGTCTGGGTACCTTTTTCTGGGCAGCACAAGCCTGAAAAAAGACCCACGTTAATAGAGGATTAACCCTTAAAAACAATAACCTGTTGCACATTCATACATCTCATACATGATGCATAAACTCCATTCAAACATAGAATTCTGTCTGGTCATCATCAACTTCTTCCTCATAATCCTAACAGCGTCATCCTGCCCGAGAGAGGTGGGAAGAAGTTTATTTCTTCTGATAATGGAGCAATAAATTCTCTTTCTCTGAAAGATTTAGGTGTCCTGTAGATGCTATCTCACTGCAAGTCCTTTCTTTAAAACAAGTATCTTACATAGCATAGTTTCTGTTTTAACATTGTTATAACCTAAAACTATATGTAACACAGTACTAAAGAGAATTAGTACAGCATTACTTTCTAACACAACACATATAATATTCATTTTAATATTTTCAAAAAGTCAATCATAAAATACCCATTTTTCACAATGAGCATTGAGACAACTTGCTGCAAGCTCTGCCTCTAATGGTGTAGAGAAATGACTAATGCTGTGAGTTCCAGAATACAAACTCCAGAGGTATCAGGAGTGCTAGAAAAAAATTCTTTTCTGTCAAAGAGGTCAGGAGGATGTTGGTTCTGAGCATTCATTGGATTCAGCAGTGTTTTTCCTTAAGCATGTTTGGGTCCTTGCAAGGTCAGAGCTTTGCTGAATATTTCCATTTATTATTTGTGGCTTGCTAGTTGCTATGTACTGCAGTTGTAGTATAGGATCCACTGTGCTGGTGGTGTTTGAACATGAGAGAAAAATAAGGGTATATTTGAGGAATGTATTAGGAGTGTACTTAACCCTATGTTATCTCTGCCCTGGAACTTGCATGAAGTAAGCTTTTATGGGTAATTAACTTTTCTGAGCATTACAAAGTTTGAGTGTGTATTTGAGTGTGTGTTTATGGTGTTTTTTTATACTGAAGAGGTAGAATTCCCCTTTGTAATTCTTTGTCCCAGGAGACACTTACACAAACTGAGTTACAGGGGTTTGAGAAACCCAGACTGAGGTGCTGGGGCTTCAGTGATGCTTCCTGGTGTGCTGGAGAGACTCATGGGGAAGCTGTGGCCACTCTTGCAGACATACAAAGTTAAAGAAATCACCACTTAGGAACTGGGAAGGAATTTTACCTGTGTATTCCCCAAATGCTGTTAGGTGCTGCAGATCCTAAGGCTGCCCACCCCACTGTTTCTCTAACCCTGCCATCCCAGTGAATTTAGGAAAACCCAGTGAGTAGATGATTCAGCTTTCTGTGTCTGCAGGTGAAACAGCATAACTTGATGCCAGTCCTTCTGCCACCAGGACTACAGTTCTATTTGCAACTACACCTGCACCTCCACAGTGCTGGCAAACAAGGTCAGCAGCCGACCTGCCCTGCCCTGAGATCTTTGCAACGTGCCCCAAACCCCCCCAGAAACCTCCAGCAATGCAAAGTGCTATTACAGCATGGCTTGGTTTCACAAGACACTGCTCCATGGGTGACACCCTCCAGACAATAAAAGGGTTGGCTTTGGTGTATAGAGCTCTTCCTGTTTAGGATCCTGGGTGCCTGGGCACAGACTCATCTCATGTTGACAGCTGGTGTCAATGACTGTTTGAGAAACTTAGGCCTTGGGTACACAGAGATGCAGCACTTTTGTTTTTCGTGTCTGCTTCTCCTCACATCTATCCATCTCAACAGTGATGTTATTTCTGGCCTTCATTGTTTTGTTTCTGCTTTCAGCAAATAACAGAAGAGAAAGGTCTGTGACAATTTTAGGAAGCTTTATAGAAGGAGGTTATTGATGGCTGCTACTTCTTCCACGGGCACTTGGAGAAATCCTTGAAATGATGTTTGCTGGCGTTGTGAAGCGAATTATTACTATGGTAACAGCTGCTGAAATGTTACAGGAAAGTTTAACTCTACTTTTCCTTTTTTTTGTTTGTATGCTGACATGAAATCTTGTAGCCTTATCGCCAAGATGGTGGCCTATTTGCTATGCAGCTCAAAAAAAGAGGAGAAAGCTTGTCAAAATCTTCATATTCAGGATCTGAGCAGCAGCAGAAATAAACACCCCTCTACCTAAATAAACTAAAAATTGGGGAGGAAGGATCTATACACATTGACTGGAGGAATCTTACTTTAAATGCTAGCGATTTTTTTAAATTAAAGTATTATTTCATACTGGATTGATGTCCCAATTCTACAGTTATAACTGTGCTTGAGCTAAAAAATAAATTGTCTCTACAGTATAATTTTAATCTTTTTCCCAGCAGGGCCAAATCTGCTGCTTGGTCTGTGGGTAAGCAGTAGAGAAAGAAGAGCTGAATGCTCTGCCTGCACATTCTGGGGCGGATTTGGCACACAATGTCACGTCCTCCTTGCTGGAATAAATGGCCCTAAATTATCAGAAGTGTAAATGTCTGCATGAAGAGAGACAAGAAAGTAAGCTCTGGGCCTCTGAGTGTAAAAGTCTCAGTTTAGTATCACAGTGGACACTAAAGGACATGAGGTGGAAGTTCAAAACAAAAGTTAATATAAGTTTATTGTAGCCTTTCTTAAGTGGGAAGAAAGGGTTTCCTCGTTCAGTTCTGGCATGTAAATGATGAGGCCATAGAAGTGGTTGACAGTGGAGGTGGACACAAAGAAGTGAATGGGCTGTCTGCAGCATCCAGGTGTATTGGTCATCATGGGCAGACCCCAGCCCTGGCAGCTCATCCTGCTGTGGGGGTGAAAGGAACCTTGCCAAGCTAAGTTCATTTATCTGCACTTGTGAGCATCCTCTGCACTCAGGGAAGTTCAGCACTGACTCAGTTATGAAAGTAGCTTGAGAAATATGGAGCTGTTTTTCCTTATGAGATTGGAGAAGCTTTGTAATGAAAAAATGTACCCACTGTGCTGGGTACATTGCAAGCTCTGCACAGCAGTTTTCACTGCTCATTCTGGAAGAGAAGTGGAATCCAAGTCAAGGGCAGCAGCTCTTTTTAGCACAGAGATTGCTGATGCTGGGGCTCATGACCAAAAGAAGATGCCAGTCTCTTAGGTTTTCTCCTGGACACTTGACTTATTATTTATTGGAGGAAACAAACTCGTGCATCTCAACAAGGTGGAATGTCAGAGTTTCTGGGTTTCAAAACTCAAAAGTGGGGCCAGTCCCAATGCTGCAGGTGATACCAAACCAGGAGCCTTTGTCCAGGTGTTACCAGCCCTGGACCCCCAGAATTTGGGGCCACATGATTCCCTTTCATCTCCAGGCTGTGTTAGCACTTGCAGAGCTGCTGTGGGAGTGTAAAACCTGCTATGTGGAGTGTAATGACAGGCAGCTCAACTTCTTCACTTTTCTTATTTTTTACCAGTATTTTTGGATTAGGACAATGTCAGGAAGGTGTTATTGAAGACACAACATTCTCAGGAGAACTGAGGGCAGCTCTGACTGTAGTCAGCGTGAGCACAGTCCTGCTGCTTAACCACAGATGTGGGGAAACCCTGCAAAGGGACATGGTTTAAGGATCTAAACCCAGGTTTGAGACAGAGATTCATCATGGCAATGGGGAGAGAGGCAAACTGGAGTCTGCTCCCTGGAGTGTTCCTGGGAATGTTTGGGCAGCTGATGCACGACTTCACATCTTGTGAGGCTCAGCTTTGGTTCAGTGGCCTGACCCTGGTATGTTAAAAGTTATTGAGGAGTTTTATCATTCAACTTCTCTGGAATTCTGGCCAGACTTACTGTAAATACAAGTACCAAATAGGTTCAAGTCTTCATCTCAAGGAATGGCTTCTGCTCTGTCCTTTCCATAATCCCATCTTTAATGTACTTTTTGAAGTTAAACCTTTTGTGATGGTTAAGGTGATGGGCTTTGTCCCAAGCCACAATCACTTAGAAATATTTGATTGTATATGACCCTAGCAAACTGGGAAATTACTGGCAGCTTTACTCCTTTATTTGGGATCTTAGTCCTTCTGCAGCAGCACAGCACTTCAAGTAATTTTGCTTCATGTAGCAAAGGCTGCTTGGGGCTGTCTGGCTACTGCTAATTTAAGCAATGGATTGAGGAACTTTGTGCCTGGAAAATGAAAAACTACAAGTGGATCAGACAGTGGGAGGAAAAGTGGGTTTGTGTTTGCAAACACCCCAAAGCACTGGCACCAGGGAAGTTTTTTGGCAAATCCTGAATCCTATCCTCTATAAATCTGTGGCAATTAGGAGCAACTCCAGTGAATTGAATGGGATTATTCATGTAAGTAGAGATGAGATCATATTTATGCTACTGTGCAGCTAGTCTTAGCAGGGAGTGGTTCCTGAACAAATTGAGAAGATTCAGGTTTGAATGCATTTTAACTATCCTTCCCATCACTCCTGCCCCTTTAAATCCAAAATAAAATATTGCATGGAGTGCTTTCATAAATAATTTACTTTCTGCCTGACACCAGTCAGGGAGGCATAAAGCTTTCTGTGTGTGCATGCTGCTTCCAGAGCTCAGCAGTAACTAGATCTGAATTTAAAACAAAAAATCTGAAGACTTTTGTTTTTCTATGAGGATAGAAGAAGTTCAGGGACTTTGAAAGAGTCAATTCAGGCCCCACCACATCAAACACTCTCTGTGGTGCTTGAAAAAGCACTGTTCATTCATCCTGAACCCCCAGATGGGAGAGGGATGACGTGAGGAGAACTGCCCTTGTGGTTGAGGAACTGGGTGGAACTCCTGGGATTTTGGCTCAAGCCTCTGCTCTGCTCTAGGTGATGTTGGCCAGACACAAAGCACTCCTGTGCTGGGATTTCCAGGCTGCTTCCAAACGAGCTGGGAAGCAGAATAGCTGCATTGATGTGCTGTGCTCTGGAGAGATACCTGCTGCCCATCGGGCTCAGCTAACACAACGGGTGTGTCTTGTTTTCCCAAATGACCTCGCAAAATCGCTACATTTCCAGAAGGAGACTATACTGGGCAAGTTGTGGAGTTGGGAGGTGTTTTTCCAGGAGTCTTTTATGACCTTGGGCAAAGCACTTTAGGCAGAAATGTAGTGAAGTATTAAAGCATTTCAGTCCTATTGAGGACTTATCTCCAGTTCATTTCAGTGGGATTTAGGGTTCCATTTTCTACTTAAGCACCTAAATCATTTTGTGATCCATAAAAATCCTAAAGTTTCTCTGTGGGGGAAAAAAGGGAATAATAAAATATCTTGTCTCATAGGGATGTTTTGAGAAGAAATTAAAGATTGTGAAAAATCAAAAAAAAAAAAAATGAGGCTATGTAGGTGTGATAAAGAGAATGATCATGTATTCCCTAAAACAAATCCTGGAATACATACATGTCCTGAGTGTTGTACAAGTGTTTCCATGCTGGCAAGAGCACCCGACCCACAGTGCACAAAGTTAATTCTATAATTTACAGCAAACCTCTGGAAAAAACATTTCTTTCACTTAAAAAACCAAAAAACCTCTGCCTGTGGCGTGGCATCTGGAACATGCTTAGCAAGCAGCAGGAGCTCTTTATAATTCATCAAAAAGGCCACACAGATAATGAGACTAAGTTCCTCACTGTAGCTAAATATTTCTTCTCAATGTTGCTTGAAAACACAAAGTGCCAGGGTGGTGGGTGTGGGGAAGCCTCACTCCAGCCCCAGGGTCTGGTGTGCCCCAGGCAGGAGCAGTGCCCAGAGCTGGGCTCGTGTCTGGAGGCACCATTTGTTCCCCCACTCCAGGGATGCTCCAGCACAAAGCACCAAACCATAAAACTCTGGCACAGAATTTGGGCTGAAGTGCCCAAGCCGAGGCCAAATGAGCTTCAAAAAGCTCTCAGAGCTGTCTTGGGAGCTCTGCTGCTGCCCTCTGCCACCACCATGCTTTCAGCTGGGCTGGGCTGGGAGAGTTGTCTGCCTCCAGACAGACCCAGAAAATATTGTTGGGAGAGAGGGCAAGCTGGGTTTGGGCTTGTTTTGTTTCTAGGTGACACCGTGGACAGGGCTGAGCTGAGCCTGCCTGTGGCCCTGGGGAAAGAAAATGTCTGTGGGAAATGATGCTTTCACTTGGCACCATTTCCAGTGGGAATCAGTTAGGATTTCAAAGATGTTCCCCCTGATGTGCTAAAGCTTAGCTTAAAAAAACAGAGAGATGAAAGGGCAGCCTCCTCTGGCGTGCACTGAGATGTGACGGGGAGAGCTGCTGTAATGAGCTCCTGGAAGGGGAGTCACAAGCACTAAAAAGTCAAATGAGCAGGAATGGCTGTGTGCAGGGGGATTCCAGCCATGCCAGGGCTGCCTGGGCACATGGTGCCTTCAGTCCCTGCTCCTTTGTATGGGTCTGGAATTCCATGGGGTTGGGGGGGACTCTGAGGTGTCTGGAGAGAGAGAGAGGGAGAATTGCTGTACCCCAGAGGCTTGCTCTGCATTTTGGCCGCCTTCCCTCACTGTGTTTGTTAATTTTTTTCTTTGTAAATGTAAACTGCAGAGACTTTGAAACTCTAACAGAAGAGAAAAGTGAGGCTCCTGTACTCCACTGAAAAGCTGTTAGGTTATTCCCTACTCTTAAAGCTGTCTTTTCCAGTCTGCTCTAACTGTGGCTGAAGCTGTAATGCAGAGATAGGGAATTTTCCATCATGTTGTGTGAATCTGGGTGGGTTGTGAGGCTCTGTAATTCTGCAAGATTTTAGAAGCACAATCTCTTCATGGGGTTCTGTCTCTGTTCTCCCACCTGTATTGTGGCAAACTTGTACGTGTAGTGTGTGTTTGCATCAATGAATCCACGTGTTCCTTTTTCCTTTTCTCCTGTTTAGTTTTGTGAATCTGTCAGAAATTAGTAAGAAAGACTCAGAAATTGCCCCCTCCCAGTGTCTGTGGGGTACAATGTCAAATGGAAGAGGGCACCAAAGGAGGAAACAGAACAGTGGAGAGTATGAGGGGATGGAATGCTTCCACCTGCTCTGCCTTCCCAGTGTAAGCTCTGCATCTGCTTGTAAACTAAGAATGGGAGAAGCAACATGACAGAGGTATGTTTGAATGATTTGTTTGTAGTTGAAAGCAGAGGTTTCCCTCTCTCCTCTGTCAGTTTGGAGCATGCCTTGTGGCCTCAATAACACTGATGAGAGATGTACACTCCTGCCTTGGGGATGATAAATGGCTCTCAGTGGTTAGGAATGGAACTACCTTCATCTCTGGGGTAAGTAACCAAGCTAACTCTGTACACAGTGGGGGTGGAGGAGTTATTGTGGCAATAACCTGTTGAGTCACCACTTTTTATTGTACAATTATTTGCGTTCAGGTCTGATGCCTAAATAATGTGCAATGCTGAAACCTTGCAAAAAAAAGGAAATGAATGCAGAGAGCATTGCTGCACATGGCAGAATGTCCCTGATAAATAAAATCTATAGCTATTTCCCTTAAGCTGTAGTTAATAAGGTTCAAAAAATGATGGCTGGACTCCTCAGGGGCTGACATGGGAGTGCAGTTCAGAGGAGTAGCCTGAAGTTCAGACACTTCTCTGAAGCCTCTCATCCATTTGAATGTCATAGGGTCTTCAAACCTGGGCTGAAAACCCTGTGAGGACACTTCTCAGGTAGCCCCTGGAGCATAGAAGTGCAAAGGCATGCAGAACCCATGCCATTTCAAGCCTGAACACAGAAGTTTCTGGTGTATTGGTAATAGGCAGAGATTTAGGGTGGAGGAGCATCTTAATGACTGGTTTCAAACAATGGAAAATCTCACCTTTGTTTAAAGCATGGAGTGTGCAAGGCTTCTTAATAACAGAATAGGGAGGGCTTTGCAGCCTGTCCCTGTTTACTCAATGTTCATCTGCCTTATTACCTATCCTGTCTAGTGCAAGGTTGGTTTTCATAACCCAGCCCAGTGTCAGCAGCCTAACACAAAGATAAAACACACTCCCATGTTTGAACTGCTGGGGTTTCTCGAGGAGCTCAAATAGCACAGGCACATCCTTCAGCACACACAGCCCCAGGGCCCAGTGCTTTTACACGGACTGAGAAACAGGCAGGGCTCTCCTGCAGGGCAGCAACATCCACACCCCTTGGATGTGGTGCACACATGCCTGCAGGACATGACCTGGTCACATGCAGATCTAGGCTGTGGCTTTCCACAAGGCAGCACCCTTAGGAGGCATGGCAGGTTTCCATAACAGATCCACTTTCAGTAGGAGCCTTCTATTCTGAAGAGAATTCCATTCTTTTTTTGTGTGAGAGTGAGTGAGCAAGCAAGCCACACAGAGCCTAGCAGCTCTGGGTTTCTGGATTGAATTCCTCAGCACAAGAGCTGGCAGGCTGTCAAGGATAGGCTTTAAGTATGCACATATATTTTTGCAAATTGGACACTAAATGTCTTAGCAGAAACCTGGTACAAATGGGAGATGTTTCCAATCAGAAGTCAACATGCTGCTGATCCAGCTCATTGCTGTATCTTGCCCTTGGGGAGTAAACACGTGTACCTGGCTTACATGAGAGGACAGATAAAGGAATTGGGTGGTTGGGACCATTACTTGTTGACTCACATGTCTCTCAAGCTGCCACAGTTCCTGCACCAGCCCTGCAGCACACTGTTCAAAATACCAGCTTCATCCCCTTTCCCATCTCTGGTTTACCTCCAGTCTCCTGTCCTTGGAGTCCTTTGACACCAGTGTGAGTTCTGAAGAATCTTTGTCTGAAACATTATTTAGACTATTTAGCAATTGTGTGATTACAATTGTGTGACTATGTGCCAGATCTGTGAGTGTTGTCTGGGGCTTTGAAATAAAGCACACATGAAGGAGCGAGGAGGAAGTGTATGAAAATCCTTGACTTGGGTTTAAACAATGATGACTAAGGAGTGTCTATGCAGGAGTTTCCTGTGCAGTGAGGTAGTTTGGAAGTGAAATGCTTTACTTAGCTGCCATTTCCATCTGCAGTGTCTGGATCTATCTCTCCCACAGGTTTCTGAGGTAGGAGCATAGCTGAGTTTTCCAGGGACAAGAGAGTGGCACCTGAGGTGCTGTTAATCAAGACCTTGCACAGAGCGTACACAAAACTGGAAATTCATATTGTTGTTTAGAGGTCTGTATTATTTGTGATATTGCTGAAAAATCTGTGTTCTTTAGAATATTGGAACAGAGATGGGGAAAGTTCATCTGCAGTGCTTATGGGGCAGTCAGAGGCAGGTGGAAGATGCCCCTTGTCATATGATCCACATATATATGTTTACTGTATGTCTCTAGAGCTTTGTACTCTAAGAGCATCTTTGCTGCTTGCCCTGAGTTACTGGCAGATCTGCAGTGCCTCCAAATACCTGAGTCTGTACAGCTAGCATGGTACTCTGACAAACATTTTTAATAACTCGTTATAAAAGTCCAAAAAGACAAAGAACTGCAAAGGTGCATTCAAAATAAGTGAAATTCTGCACTTGTGGGTTGTTTATTTCATAAAAGCCATCTTGATAAGCAGGAAAGTAGATGCACAACTTTCCAAAGCAGAGGTGGAGTTGTTCCTGGCAGGACCCCTCCTACTTTGTTGGCTTTCAGAACTGCCCATGGCCTTACCTCTTCTCTGGGCTTCTAAAATTGTCCATGCACTATTGACACAATTTTGTGATAAAAGATAAAAATGCTTTATTGTGTGCAATTTCCTCTCAATCCACTAAAACAAAGCCCCTTTTTTGTTTTGTTTTCTTTTCAGATGGTCTATGTGACATTCATCTTCCAGGCTGTGACATTAAATGCTATATTCAGGTATTAGAGAGAGGAGGAGAATGTCAACAGCAGAATGGGTTGAGGGTTCTCAGGTGAACTGCATTCAAGGTGTTGGAATGTAAGGACCCTTGTTTTCCTCCCTCTCCTCATGGTGTCTCTGACTCTTGCAGAGCACCAGAGCTCATCCTCCTTGAATCCATGGAGAGAAGGTGAGGAGTTGTTTCAGTGCACCCTCCTGGATCTTTGATGCACTCTTGAAGACTCTTTGATTGCAGTGTTATTTCCTCTCAGAGCTGATGTGATTCTCTCTGCGCCACAATAAAACTTAACAATCTTTCTTCCCTTTCAAGAGAAAGGAAGCAATTTTAAAAAATATATTGCCACATATATCCCCAGCATTTCTAGGCTAAAAAATATATCACATTTAAACTGTTGTGGCTTTGGCTCTGCAGGCTTTCCCACATCTGAACAATGCAGTGTCATGCTCCAAAACTTCATGACTTGTAAGATTCAGTGCTGGGTTGGTAACTAATATGTTGTATTTTTTGATATGTTGCAGTGTTGTATATCATTAGAAAGAGAAAATACTTATTTGTCCTCTGATACTGCACACTGATTGGTAGCCATGTCATATCTGAATTAGAAATATTTTAAATTGTGGCACTCACCAGCATATAAAAAGTATATTAGATTATCTTAGAATGCTTTTATGGCTCCATGTAAGTCGACAGATGGTACAAAGGCACTTGGTTATAATGTTAAAGGAATGTAAAAAATTGTCTTGTTTAAAATAAGAAAGTAAATTCTCAGAAAATTCTACAACAGTTTCACAAGTGTGCTATGTGCTGCATAGATAAAGGAGTGAATGTGAATCCTTAATGCCATGCCTGCCTTAGAAACTCAAGTAAAATCTCATGAAAGTAGTAATGTTGTCCCACATGTACACTGAGAAAACATTTGCATTCCATGGCTCTGTATCTGTCTTGAAGATCAATGTGCATATGCAGGTACAGGCCGTGTTCAGAGAGTACATGAGTCAGGGAAACATATCCAGCTGCTGTGAAATCAGGCAAAATTTGAAGCACAAATTAGGTGGAAATTTTCCAGATTTGTATTTAAAACCAGCGTACTCAAGAGCTTTGGAACTAAACAAGCCCCATCTGTTTTAAAAATTATACAGCACTATGAAACAGCCACAGTATACATCAAAATTTGGGTTGTTGTGTAAGAAACAGCAATTTCTAGAGTAGAAAGATTTTCCAAAAAATTATTTTGTATGTCTCTTCTAGAAGTAGTTGATTAAATGCACTCATTGCCTTAAACAGTATGCTAAGTTTTTCATGTTAATTGTGAACTATTTCCAAGTCTGACTCTCTGATGGAAGTGTTCCCTCACTCCTTATGGCTGAGCTGTATTAGCTGGTAGGTCCTGCTCAGCTAGGAGAGGGCTCTCTGTGGCACCAGCCAAGCCATGGTTAGTGCTGAATGGGAATTTCTAGTGGAATGTGTATTTTCCACTGTCTGTGCACCACATAGCTGTGATTCCTGGGACACAAGGAGGAGGAGGGGCTCAGGAGCAGCCAGCACAGATTGAGGAAGCAGGCCTGCCTGACCTGATTGCCTTCAGTGATGAACCAACAGCATTTGTGTGTGGGTGAGGAGCCTGCCTGTCATCTACCTTGACTTCAGCAAGGCTTTCATCAGTCTCCTAGACAGTCTGGCTAGTGTGGGACATTACATTCTGGATGGACAGAGA
Source organism: Agelaius phoeniceus (assembly GCF_051311805.1). NCBI lineage: Eukaryota > Metazoa > Chordata > Aves > Passeriformes > Icteridae > Agelaius > Agelaius phoeniceus. Next base: position 6,705,227 of record NC_135280.1, on the reverse strand, counting down.
ACTCAAAGAACCAGATAACTCAGCATGTTGATCCCAGGCACACCCATAGGCATATACCAAGTGTGGTACTCTGGTATCTGTCCTGGGACCTGTCCTGTTTGTGACCTTTACCAGTGACCTGGAGGAGGGGATGGAGCATGCTTTTGTCAAGTTTTCAGGTGACACCAATTTCCAGGTGCTATCTGTCTGTAGCTTGAGGGCAGACCAGCCACTCAGAGGGACCTTGATAGGCTGAAAGGCCAGCAGGAGCCATACGAAATTCAAGAAGGATCAATACAAACTCTTCATGTGGGAATAAAAAGCCCTGTGATGGTAAAGTCTCCAAAAGGCAGAGCCAGATTCTCCACTGAAATTGGTGGAAGGATCAGAGACAGCAGGCATAAACTGTACAAGAGAGATTCACACTGAGTGCAAGGAAAACTGTTTTCCCAAGATGACGCTCAAGCAGCAGAGCAGGCTGCTAGCAGGGCTGTGAAGTTTCCATTCTTGGAAGCTTTCAGAACCTGACTGGACAAAGCCCTGAGCCACCTGGTCTGACCTCAGGCTGGCACTGCTCTGAGCAGCAGGTTGCACATGGAGATTTCCTGGGCTGCCCTCCAACCTGAATTACCCTCTGTGATCCTCTAAGAGCTGAACATTTGGGATTGAATATTTTTTAGGCTTTTTAGCTGATGTTAACAAGAACTGACCACAGGGGAGTCAGACCTTCATATATTAGCCTGGGATTTGGTATTTCAAGTCTCCCAGAGAGTCTGGGACATAACAGGAGATGCAGTTCTGTAAAATGACAAACCTGCTGTACATTTATTGATGGAGTCTAACAGGCTTGCTCAGCTCTGTTTTCTTTCAAGTATCTCTGCTGGCTCAAACACTGGAATATGTTACTGTAATAAACAGGTGGCCACTCATCTGGGTTTGCAGGGGGGCATCTGTATGTTCATTTTATCCAGGAGACACTATTGCCTGAATTACTGATAGTAGATTTGCTGTTCTAGCAAGAGAGGGAAGAAAACAGAAAAGTTGACTCAAAGCTCCTGTAAACAATTAGTGAGTAGAGCAGGGTGTGAGCTGAGAGCACATCAGCTAAGGCCCTGAATTCCTCTGTGTGAAGCAGCTGATTGCACTCACAAGGGGCAGCAGGGGCCCTGGGCAGATGGCCCTCTGCAGGTTCAGCTGAGCACACAGAAGATGCTACAGATTCAGGTGTGTTCCCCAATGCTGCTGTGCCCAAGGCTGCTGCCCCTTCCTCTTTGCTGGCAGAAGGGGTTTGCCCGAGCACAGACACCTTTGGTGGCACAAAGTAGCCATGTGGTGGGTGTGAGCTGCTCCCAGGGGACTGCTGGTGTGACCTAGGGAATGCTCCTGTGGGCTGCTCAGGGGGGCAGAGCCAAGGCAGGGGCAGGGGCCAGCAGAACCTCGCATGGAGGAGCATCTACCTGAAAAAGGAGAGGAGCAGATGAGCGGTGAGTTCACACCCCTCTCACTGCACGTTGGCTTTGTCACTTCCAGAGGGTGATGAAATTGCTGTGTCACTGCCAGTGAACAATGGCACCCACCCACATATCCTGAAATGTTGTACACAGGCCTTGATTATCATTGTCTTCCTCATTGACTCTCAAGAGTATGAATGTTTTACAGAAGCACAGATGTTACCCAGAAAATTCCAAAGTTGTAGAATTCCCTCATACTTATAATGCTTTTAGCTTCACTTTGATATTTCCCTGAAGGATGCAATGCCTTCTTACATCTCTTTCTGGACAGAAAGTCCCTTTTTAATGTCCTTATACTGCAGCACTTTGTTTCTTCTTTTTCTTCTTTTTTTTTTTTTCTTTTTTTTTTTTAATTTAAAAGCTTTCTTTGGGAGTTGTTTCACCTTACATGACAGTCAGTCCCCAGGAATTATTTCACTTTTACATAATGTGTTCTGTCTGTGGTGTGAAAACCAATAGAATGTTGGCTGTTAGTAACAATATCATACAATATATATGTTAATAACATATATCCACTGCTTTCCTATTGCCCCTATGACCCTCCCCAAAGTCATTGACAATTCATCATCTTGTAGTAACTCCTAATGAGCAGCATGTAAGGGATGAATTCCTGCTGGTTTAGTGTGGCTCTTGAGTGTCCTCATTGTCCCTTCTGTCCTGAAGGGTTCTGTACTCCAAGGACAGTTTTAGTTCACCTGTCACCCAACTGTGACCACCTCTGCAATGGGCATGGCAAGTATTGAACAGGCTCCATTTGATCCAAAATAGTCTCTAAGAGTCTCTAATCATCTCTTGATGATTATTTGTGGCAGAAGTTTGCCTGTCCTGCAGTGACATGGGAGAACAGCTCCTTAAATCAGAGGACTGCCAGCAGCTGCAAACATCTGCAGATGTGGGATCTGTAATCTCTCCTCTCAGACCCTGACATTGCTGCTTAATCTCTTATATTTGCGACTACACTTTTGTTTTTATTTTATTTTTTATAGAAGTCACATAAAATCCACTGCAGGAAGAAATCACTGCACATTTCTCATTTGAATGGCAGTAGATATTGCAGGAATACATGTATATGCCTGGATGTGTGTATCTATACACACATACAGACATATACATATGTAAATAAAACCACAGGGAGCTCTAATGCAAACATTACCACATACTGTGAAGCTAAATGGAGGTAACAGATATAGAGGCATGGGGAGGAGGTGTTGAGTTTTCAGGTGGTACAATAATGAAAAGTTGATGTGCCTTGTTGTCCTGGTGGTGACACCCATGAGAGCCCAACACCTGCCTCAAGGACAACACACCCAGCAAGGTGCAATCTCTCCCTATTAAAGTGCTCATTGTTTTGGAACCAAGGACTTCCTTTACTGATCAAAGAGCTGCCTTTGATTAATCAGTTTTGAAATGAATGAATTTCAAAGTTCTTATTTTTTGCCTTTCTTAGGGGAAATATTTCAAAAGCCTTTTGATCTTTGGTGATAGGCATTTAGTAAAAGACAGGTACGCTTTTACAAAAGGAACCTGGGAAGTCTTGTTGTAAAGGGTAACGTGTATCAGAAAACATTCAGAACATGTTCAGCAGGTCTATTGGCTTCAGCAGACCCCTGCACACTCACAGAGTTGCTCTTATGCTCATTCTTTAACAGGATCAACAGTTTTAAAAGGTAAAATCAGGCTGCTGGTCTGTGAAAAAAAGGAGCAATATCTACTGCAAAGGTTAGAAAATATTAATGTGGCATCTAACACTAACAGAGTACAGGCAGCACAAATCTCTACAAATAGGCATCCTGCTGGTAACCAATTGAAATGTAGGAGGTAGTTAATGTCTTTCAATTGTAAGTGTCATTTGATCCCCAGGGAGACATTTAATGGATGGTATTTTCCTACTGAGTCCTGTCTTTTCTTTCTGTAGTTCATTAGTAATAGTTCAGGGTCCTCATATTAATAAAAAATGTATGCACTGCTTACCTGATTTTTCACATTTCACACGGTGTATTAGGAAAATTGATGTTTTTCTTACAGAATTAAATAGAATACTTTACCTTTAATTATATGGTGTCTTCCTGTCTGCAAGCAGGTTTTCCCCACTACTTATTAACAAGCCAAAGAGAAGGAAAGAACAGAACAGAAAAGATAACAGTGCCTGAATAAAATAATGGTTATTTGCAAATCAGCTTGCTGTGAAAGTTTCCCCCCTCCCCATCCAAGCTGTGTGGTCTGGATTGGTCTTGGGGATTGTTCAGAATGCAGGGCCTATCTGAGGTGTCTCTGGGAAATGGATGCCTCACTTCTGCTGTGGAGGTGGACCTGTGATATGAAACACTCATTTACCAAGTATGAATAATTTTATCCATAAGTTGAATCTTGCAGTTGTTTGACAGGGTAGAGCACTGATATCCTACTGCCATTAAAAGGGAAAAAAATCACTCAAAATTCCACAAGTAGAGCTGCCTGGAATAATTTCAGATTCAAAACTCGAGCTGTTTCCCTCCAAGTGTTTCCCTGGTGGCTCAGGGAGACTACACTGACCCATCTCCCTTCCCCAGGATCAGGGGCTGGCATTCATTTTCTGATACCATCTTGGGTGACTGCTGTCACATTTTCACAATGTTTTAACTCAAACTTACTTTCTGGTAACCTTTATGAACTCCCCAATAAGCAGACAATTTAGTAACAGAAATATCCTATTTTAATGGTCTGACTAAATACAAAAAAAGCCAGTCTAACATGCAAATAGAGAGCATAGAGAGCCTGTGTTTCTGTGTTGATGGGGTTCAGTTCAGAAGTGCAGCTCAATCCCTGTTTGTGGCTGCAGTTCCTACATGGGACACTTGTCTGGGATGGCAGAGAACAGGCCATGCTGTCTGTCATAAACCAGTCCCCTATGACCCATGAAAATACCCTGCATTCATTGCAAGTGAGTTCACTGAGGGTGGGAAAAACCTGATAGTGGCTAAAAAGTGCTTTTTGGCGTTAGACATGAGTTCTGCAGGCGCAGGAGCTCATTGCACATGTACAGCGTGGTCCTGAGCATCGGCTCTTGTGCTGCTCACCTTTCCATCGGCACTTTCCACCACCACAGGGAGCTGCCCCTCCTGTGTTTGCACTGACACACGTGCTTGAGTGCTCTGCTGGAGCAGAATCAAGCGACCAGTTTCAATATTGACTTGTTTTTGTAAAGTTGAGCATGTTGTGTTTTGTTACATAGCTTGCGGTGGTGAGAGAAATCCATTAAACTTGAAGTTAATTAGTATGGGAAGACTGTAATTTATCGAGATTGCCTGAATGGAAGTAAGGGCATTGCTATTTAATTAGCAAGTGCATTTGGATTTTTAGATTATTTTTCCTTTTTGATTTTATTAAAAATATTGTAAGTGCTTTGCATATAATGAAAGAAGAATAGATTAAGGACAGGCGACTGAAAAGACATTAAAAACCTATGGCATAATATTCATTTTTTTTGCTATTAAGTGCGTGCTTTTGATCAGATAAGAGAACTTTTATTGCTGTGGTCTATTCTCATTTTGTATCTTAATTATGCCTGAAAAGATTCCTTAAATGACAAAGTCCTAATTTATATTACCACAAAGGACCAATCTTACAGAGTTATTAAACCAGAATGTGCCTGTTTGTTCCTCCTTCTGCTTCCCTCTTTCTGAGACCTTCCACTGAAGTCATGGGCACCCTCAGGTGATTTCTATAAATGTTTACACTCAGCTGTGTTTTATTCTGTGGGCTGCTTTCATTGTTGTCCTTAATTTAGGTCATTGTAGATTGAAATGCCCCTAACATCACTACTTCACCAAATGAAAAATGATGGGATAAGAGGAATGGCCTCAAGTTGCACCAAAAAAAATTTAATTGGATATTAGGAAAAATTTCTTCACCAAAAGGTTATCAAGCACTGGAACAGGAAGGCAGTGGAGTCCCCATCCCTGGAGGGCTTTAAAGGATGTATGGATGTGGCACCCGGGGATGTGCTTCATCGGTGCCCTTGAAAGTGCTGGGGGAGTGGTTGGACTTGATGATCTTGTTTCCAACATGGGTGATTCTAGAATCCACAGCTGCTCTCCTCCATGGGAGTGACGCTGCTGCTGCTCACAGGATGGACCTTGTCCCTCAGTTCCTAATCACACAGCGTGTCCCACTGAGGGATGGTGGGACGGGGCACTCAAGTGCACTGAGCGAAGTAGAGAAAATTCTTTCTGAGGAGCGCATAGCATGCTCAGTCCATCCATCCAATCCATCCATGTACTGACGGGCTGGACAGGACAGCGTTTTGGCACAGTGGTGACCTCGGCCTTCGGGGCGGTGATGACCCCGAGTGTGCTCTCAGGGCTGCACGGGTCGCCGCTATTTTTCAGGACGGCGGCCGCCCCTCAGCCCGTCCCTTGTCCTGTGTCCCCTGTCCCGTGTGGCGGCCATGACGCTGAGGCGGCCGAGGGCGATCCCCGATCCCCGCGCGGCGGGCGCCCCCTGCCGGCCGGCGCATGCGCCGCGGGGCCTGGCCTGGGCCCGGAGCCGCCCTCACACCGCGGGCCGCAGCAAACCCCCGAGCCCGCCGGGGAAATAAACTCCAACAGCGCCTTTTTAAACCCTCCGGGGTAGATAAACCCTCTGACACCTTTTAGTGCCAGCGAGGAAGGTGTTGCTTTGTTTTTGCTCAAGAGGGGGGTGTGTGTGTGGCTGACAAAATTTTCTGGCCTCTGCACAAGATGCTGATACAAAACTTCTTCACCTGTTTGTATATTTTTAGCAAATAAAGAGATTAGTGTTCACTGATTCCAAATCACACAATTAGTTCTTTAATTAGCATTCTGTTCTCTCTTGGTTATGGATTTCTCACCGTTCCCGCTAATTCATATTTTTAGTTTTTTTAGTTTCTTTTTTCCTCCAGCAGGGATTTTCCAACACAAATATACTGAGTCTTATCTTCTTCTTTACCTTCTGGTTCTTAAAAACATCTTTGTAGTCCATAAATTCTTCCCTTCTTGTATCCAATTTCAGCAATACGTCACTCTCTCAGGCATTGCTCATTGACGCATATCAAAGTTAGTTTACCAAAACTTTAAGTTTCTGTAATTTTCCCAAGCTGTATTCCCCCAATACCTGCTCATGCTAAGTTCTGGCTAAAAGTGATTTAACACATTGCTTATAATTAATACACTGGTTATGATTAAATAAAACCAATTATTTTAAATTAATTAAAGTCATTAATTAAAAATTAGTAAAGTTATATAATTTCCAACAGAAGGACAAGGATTTGGTAGACGGCTGTAATCTTTTTAATCTCGAATTTTATGCAGGTATTTGGAGCTGCCTGTGCTCGAGCAAGCTCCATATCTCTGCATGGCTCCCTTCTGCCTCCTCTGAGCTGTGATAATATCACTTCTCTGCCTCCCAAGACTGCTGTGAGTAAATGCATTAGAAAATTATTTGGCTGGGCTGGTCTTTTCTCTAGTGCTCTAGTATGGTTTGCTCCTGTAGCTGGGACAGTTGTACCACTGCAGTATTTTATAAAACACCAGACAGAGGCAGGGTGTTCTGCACCCCTCAGGTGAGACCCCAGCACAGAGCTGCCCCCAGCACAGCACAGGGAGGGCCTGGAGCTGTTGGATGAGTCCAGAGGAGATCACCGTGGTGATCAGAGGAATGGAGCCACCCTGCTGTGAGGGAAGGCTGAGAGAACTGGGATTGTTCAGCCTGGAAAAGGGAAGGCTTTGGGCTGACCTGATTCCCCTACCTGAAGGGAGATGACAAGAACAGTGGAGAGACTTTTTACAAGAACGTGTAGTGACAGGACAAGGCAGAATGGCTTCAAACTGACAGAGAGGAGGTTTAATTTAGACACCACTGTTTACTGTGAGGGTGTTGAGGCCCTCAACACAGACACAGGCCCGGAGTTGTGGATGCCCCATCGCTGGAAATGCTCAAGGCCAGGTTGGATGGGACTTGTGGCAACCTGGTCTAGTGCAACCATGGCAGGGGTGTGGAATAAAATGATCTTTAAGGTCCCTTCCAACCCAGGCCATTCTATGATTTCATGATTCCATGATCTGCTGTGACTACTCTCCTTGTGCACACTGCTGTAGGAATTACACATGCTGGTGATGAGTATACCCAGCTCTGAAAGAAGTTTCTGAAACTTCTGTGTTCCCCACTTTTGTGGCTGCAATTTAAAAATCCACATTTGTAGTGCACGGTGTGTTGTCAAAACTGAGATCTGCAGGATCTGAGCAATTTTGTGACAGCTGCAGGATGGCATTTCAGTTTCCATGGAAACTGGCACAAAAATCAAGGTGAAGTGTTGGCTGATTATCTAATAATAAAGTTGAGCATTTAAATATGAAGTTCTTCACCTTTTGCTGAGAAAACTTCTGTTCCTACAGCACCCAGCAAACACTATAGAGGCCTCGTGTCATCAAACTGTGGTCACAGCTTGGGCTGTGTAGTCTCCTTTCCAGAGAGGAAAGACAAAATTCAGCCTTGACCCATTCAGCCGTGGAGCCTTATGCTCTGCTTTTAAGATAAAAGGCTGATTTGTCCTCACAATTACTGCACAAACCAACACCATTGTTTATATGACAAATTACAGAGTAACAGAAGTTCTTTTGCTGTATGTTTTTCTACTGTGCATTTCCAGAACCTTTCTGTGCTTAAATGCATTTCCTTGTAAAAAGTTCTCATTGCATACATTTTTTATCTGCCCACACTCTTGCTTATCACCTGAATTTAATGGCTCTTTGGCTTTGCACTCACTGGACTCTTGTTTTGAGTCAGTGAGTTTGATCCTTGTGCTGAACATTCCTTTTTCAGGTCATTGATTTCTAAGGTTAACAAAATGAATCCTCCTTCTGATCCTTGCTACGTCCCACTAATCTCAATGCTATATCCTGAACTGCTCAATTACCTTTTGTCTTCAATTTCAGATGCATTTATCAAACTCACAGATCAGTCTTTTGTGCAGGAAGCAGTTTCATATTGGATTCAAGAGCACATTTGTGTGAATATTTCTCATACTTATATTTCAATTTGCTAAGGCTGTTTAAATTTTCTTGGTTAATTTGCTTCTTGACATACCCTTTTAAGTGTACTTTCTCCACTGCTTATTTTTTGCCAGAGATGTCTTTCTTTCTAACCTCTATTCTTTTCTGCTCTTGAAGAAGTGTCTTCCAGTATTTGATAGTGTTGACTTTCTACTTTGCAGCACTTTATCTTTTCTACCCTCCTGAATAATTTGGTTCATTTGCCATCCTTTCTTCACTCTAGGCGGAGAGTAAGAGCCAATGTTCTTCTGAAGGACATTTGCTCTGTTTTTCTCAATAGGAAATCTGGGATTTTCTTAGGCCTGTCTTCTGTGTCTCTAACTCCATGTCCCACTTTTTTGATGGGGGTTGATGCCTACTTTGCCAGGTTTGGCATGATCAGTGGTATCTTGGCTTGGACATATGGAGGAGAACACAAATGCAAAAAGTTCATGGCCTAAGTCCCCATGACACCCTTTGGATCACCTGGGTATTAATTCAAAAGGGAGCCAAGCATAAGTCTTATTCCTTTCAAATGACCTGTTTCAAACCCAAAGGATTCCAGTTTCATGCATGTATAACAGAGATACAGTTAGAGTCTGCTCTCACAGATATTGTCTTTGCTAGGAGTACAATATGGAGAAGAAAGGGCTTTTTACACATCCATTAATGTGTCAATGGGTTGTCTTTAAGTCAGTTACAACAGCAAGGGCCACTTGTCTTTCACAAATGTAATAAAAGAAGCCCAAACTAAATTCTGGTTGCAGAAACCCCTGTGCAATCTCGGGACTCTGTCACTCTGAGCTGCACTTTGCATATCAGAAATCTCTTCTTTCCACTGCCCAAGGACCATGTAGCCATTACAAACTGCACTGACATCCCAGAACAAGTCACTGCCTTTGGCAGTGGCTCAGAGGGCTGGGATCTCAGCAATAAACAATTAATCTGAAGCTTTCAGGCACAGTAGCTTCTTTGCTAAAGAGAGGCACATTCTTAGCAGTAACTGAATATGGCTGAAGATAAGAGTTTGATACCAGAGCACTGAGAAAGAATACAAAGAACACCACTCTCAATCAAGCTTGCTTAGAAATACCATTTCTCAGGAAGAAAAGCTGAAAGAAGTTCTGCTTTGGAAGGGACCTTTTGACAAAAACTTGGGTTTATAGGATTTGTTATCTTACATGATCCTATTTTATTTTAAATGTATCAAGTCAATTAAGGGTCATGTAATTTCTTTCACAGAAGAACTGAAGCTCTGGGCTCCTCTGAGGAAGCATAGAAGTTGAACATGTGAGATGACTACCCCAGAAACCTCATGGTAAATTCCCTCACATTCAGACAATTATCTTCTCATCATTTGAGATGCTATGAAAAACCTTAAGCCCATAATACCCATATGCTTTAAACAGAGGTGGGGAGGGTGTGTCACATTTAAAAAAAGAAGTGGACACAAAGGCACTGCTGTTTAAAAGCCTCCAGGGTACTCTGAAATGTCAGTGGTAAAGCCTGGCTGAGCAGGAAGCTGATAGTAGATGATAGTCTGCAGCAGGCATGGAGTTTATACAGCCTTGAACATTCATTAAGAATTTCAATTAAATATGTTTTGCTGAACAGCTTTGAGCTACTAGTTGTTGCATTTTTTTGGAAGAGGACCTTTGATGGCTAATTAGGGAGCAATATGAGGTATAAAAGAAGCATGAATAGCCAAAAAACCCCCAAAACCTACTTATACAGATTAGAGTGGTATTCTGTTTTAGAAAGTGGTGGACATGTGGAGGTTTATGCAGGACCAAAATACTGCTAGTAGGTGAGTATGTCACTACCACTGCAGTCTGACAGAAGTCCATTAGCTTAAAAAGGGGTCTTTTAAGACAGGAAAAAAAAGGACAACATAATTAGGTAGTCATTGGAAACACCTCCTCTGTTTTCAACATGGACACATCAGTTCCTTGATAGAAGAAATACACATTCAACAATATTTTGGGTGACTTCCATTTCCAGTAATGTTGTTGTACATAGGAAAGGAGGTATGTTTGTCTTAGTCATTTTCTTCTTTGGAACAGAGAACAGAAGGAACAGAGAAATTACAAGAGGTAGTGAATTTAGCAAACCTGCACATAAAACAATCTTTCATAAGAATAAAATGCTGCATTTACAGCTGTAAATGTACACACCCGTATATGTTAAAAATACAAAGCTACTTTAACTGTGTTTCTTGTTCTTTTTAAGTTCAGAAAATTAAGTACTCAAGTGCTGGACTTAAAGTGGTGAACCTCATTGCATTGGTAAAACCAAACCATTCATGCAGCACCAGGCTTTTGACTTAGGTTAAGTGAGAAAGTTAGACAGTTAGTGTAACCAAAGTGCAATTGTGTTCTTCACAGTGTGTACATTTTGACTGGCTTGTAAAGTGAATGTAGAAGTTCATGACTCTCCCAGGCAGCTTCTTTTGATGGTTGAAGAAAACATGATCTGCAACATACTGGGCCACAGCCTGACTTGGGATGATTAGACCGGTGTTCATCAGACAGTGGAGAAAAGTCAAAGTCAGCTACCTGGGAAAGGAACATCAAAAAGAAAATTTTTAGTTCAGTTCCCACTGGCTCAAGTCCAGCAAGAGCACATTGGGCTGCAAATGGCACTTGGTCCTCAATCATTTTCACTCAGTCACTAACTTCAAATAGACTTCTGATTTATACCTGCTGTGCACATGGCTTATAGACAGTGTCTCTGGAGGTGTATCATTTATATTGTGGCACAGTGTAAAGGGTCCTAGGTACTTTCCAAAGTACATGAAAGCTGCTTTTGATTTAAGAACTTATGCTTATTGCAAACACCTTTTGTAGCAAGTGGAAGTATATTAGAGATGGCAGGGAGCTGGGGAGATGAAGGCTACATACAAGGGTAGGTAACAATTTAGGGCTGCTTTAGGTAACATACCCCTCCTTTTTTATTGTCCTGTATCCTCCTGCACTGTCTTCTTGCTTTCTTTCATGTAACTACTCTGAGGAAGATCCTCTGGAATGAATACTTCAATGCAAGCCTCTGCTTGGGAATATTAAAAAACTGCCCATTATTATTCTGGCAGTTTAGAGTTCTCTGCATGGCTGTTTCTTCATTTGCCTACACTGCTTGGATTTTTTTTTTTTGTGGAACAGATCACAATTACCTAGGAAATTCTCCCTCCCACTCTGTTTGTCTGGGGATTAAAGAGCCTTTCATATCAGATACCTGTCATGACTGAGAGCTGCCTAATTACTATCCCAGCTCAAAGTAAGAGTAACTGAATACCTCCACGAGATCTTTTTGTTGTGTGTGACTTCGAAAAGTTGTGTACAGCACCAGTACCAGCATCACTGAAACCAGAGCAGTGCAGAGCAGGACAAAGAAAGCTGGGTGGATTCCTAGGAAAAAGCACAAGGACACATTTCTGAAATGACAAAATATCCCAGAAAAAGGCAAGAGTGAGAAGGAAATTATGAAGAAATTTTAGGAGAATTTTTAGAGAAAAGAAGGAATGTGTGTAAGAAGGAATAAACTTTTCAGCCCTGATCACTCCAGATTTTTCTGAAATCTCAGCAGTGGGAGAGGGGTTTGTGAGGATCTGTCCCTTTATGCCCTCTTTTGCACTTCTTCATCCTGTTACATGTTAGCCCCTGACTCCCCAGGGTGTTTGTGCTACCCCAAGAGGGTTCCAAGAGGATGGGAAGGACTCTCACCTCCACAGAGGATTCAGCCCTGCATGCTCAGCAGTGCCTTCTGCAGTGAGCTGCCCTGCCTGTGCCCAGCTGGCTCACAGTGCCATGGTGTGACCACTCTGTGTCACAGCCGGGCTGTGCCCCATCCTCTTCACCTGGCCACCTATCCCCTCTCCCAGGTGGTTTAGGGACCCAGGAGGGCCATGTGTGACCATGCATGGGGGTCACTGGCAGGAGGGACAGAGACTTGTAATGAAATGGAGGCCTAGAAAAATCTACCCTCAAAATTCCATAACTAAACTAAGCAATAAGAATTGAGACTGTTTAATTAAGATGGTGTTACAGACACACTTTCCTAGTTATTCTCTCTAACTACAAAAGCTGGACTATTTAAACTGAAAAATATTTCATTTAAGTAATATAGCCTTCCCAGAGTACTTAGTAGCTTCAAGACACTCTTGGGACTAAGAGTTCAGCAGAACACAAGAAGCTCAGAGCAATTACAGCAGGCGCATTATAAATTCTCATTTCCCTTTTTATTCCTCTTGTTTTAGGGATCTACACCACATTCCTGAAACCTCATCTGCAGGCTGGTTAATCCACGCTTGTCCCTAAGCTGTTTGGGACTCTCCGTGCTGCTCAAACTCCGTGTCCCTCACCTGCTGGCCGCACTTTGATCCCGTGGTACGTCTGCAGCATTGTCACTCCGTTCTCCACCCTGACACTGAGGCAATACTGCCCCGCGTCCCTGAAGGTGTGGCTGAGGTTGTAGCAGGAGCCACTGATCTCCACCAGATGGCATTTGTCACCTTCAAGTGGAATGCACTCAGATTTTATAAGCCAGCATAATGCCAATGGTGGGCTGAAACGACAAGAGCAAAAAGGCAAAATAAAAAAAAAGGTGAAAACTCTGCAAAAAAATTCAGCAAAGTGCTTGGTTAAAATAGCAGAATAATTTTGAAACTAATGAAGCTAATTTAAATACAGATAAAGAAAGAATCAACTGCACTGTTTGGTTTATAGCATATGCCAAATGGAAAAGTTCTTTGTGACGCTTCTATAAAGGCAGGTCTTTCAGCTGAGAGCTCAATACCTGCAAGGGTCATCAGTGGGCCACTGTGTGTAGAAAACTCCATAGTCCTTCTTCAATAAAGATAAAAGGAATCTTTTTTCCTGCACTTCCAAGGGAAGGTAGCTTTTTCTTTGTCCTTCTCACACAGAGATCACTGTCTGTACCACTGAAGCACACCCAAGACTGTTTTAATTAAAACACCCTGCACATGAAACTGGAAAGAAGATGAGCTCTGAACAAAGGACTAATAGCTGGAAAATGTAAGTAAATTTCAAGGACCACAGCAATAACAAAATACAATAACAATAACAAAAGGGTTTTTATTTGGTCTCAAGCAATTTAGTGCACTTCATGGCCATGTGGCTTCTCATTTAACTGAAGCCTTTTTTTACCTTTCCAGATCCCTGTTTCAACTGATTCTGCTTGAACTCACCTTATGCGCTATAGACTGATTCTGGCAAACAGAGATTTTCTTTACCCTATTTTATTACTTTTTTGTTTCTTATCTCATTACAACATTCTTTGCTAAAGAAAGCATCAGGTTTATGTGTTTAGCTAATTTTCTAGCTTTGTTTTTGATAACCCATCTCTTTGTCACTGCATCTCTATCTTAAACTCCTCTTGCATCAGCCCCAGTCTTGTGACTAGGAGGTCACCAAGTCTGTTCTTAGTGATCTCAGGTTTACCTGTCATAGTTTTTGGCTGTTCACCTTTACTGGGATGCCATCTCCATTCCTGCCAATATGCATTTCACTTTCTGAATGCAAACTGTGCTGCTTTGTCTGTTGGGACTGCTTATGCCTTTGGTAAATGACTCTGTTTGGTGCTGCTCACTGCAAAACTCCAATGTGCTCTAATGCTGCAACTTGAGAGAACTTGTGCTAGGACTGAGGTGCTCACAACTCTCCTATTTTTCTATGATCCTTGCTGCATAGGGCTTCTGTGTCTAATTCATCTTGTGGCAATCTGAACTTTGCCAGAATCACTCCCCAAACCCATTAATCCCCTATGCCAGTCAAGCTTTGCTGCTATGCAACAGGACCTGGAATATATTTCAATTTAATAATAGGGAAATTAGTGAAGGAGAAAAGTTCAGAAAGAAGTTTTCAGATGTATTTTCCTCCCACTATTTCTCTGGCTACTCGTCTTTTAACATTCCCTTTTAACATAAGAGGATTCTTTTCTTCTGTAAAGATGCAGGGTCTTTCAGGCTCTTAGAGCTCATGGCATTTCAAGTCAGGAAAAGGCAATATTCAACAGTATTTTTGGCGGGAAGGAGGTGGTTTTGGTTTTGTTTTTTAATAATTGTTCTGTGGGGTTCAACTGACTATTTTTAGGAAACACTGGGGAAAACCACTTAAAGAGACAATTTTAAGGAGGAAAGAAGTTGTGTTTGCTACTTACGTGCCATTGATATGAAGAGATAAATTCAAGTTTTCCATTACGTGAGTCTCTCTGGAGCCCACTATGTCAATACTTTTAACAGCATCTGAGAAGAAATGAAAAGCCAGCATGTCACACTCCACATGTAAACTGGAGTCTCACTGGTTTCCCAGTGAAGGTTTATTTCCACAGACTTGCAGATTGGAGCTTCATCAGTGACACAAATAATACTGTTTGTCTCACACCCCTAAAGGAAACCTACCACTAGAGATGTTGTAAGTTTCCTGACTTTTTGTCTGTTTCCTTTTTATATGTATAATCAACTTTATTAATTCTTTGCATTTTTAATTCTGTGTTTCTTTACTCCCGAGGCTGATCAAATCAATGAGACTTTCCTAATGCTTGATTTAACTGATTTATTGTTTAGGGATAGCTGGTGTAAATTAAACAAACAAATCCACCATAAGTTACCATAAATACTTTGTTGTTTGAATGGTAGGTAAGACTTTTACAAAAGACAGTAAAATTGAAACTGAAGATTTTATCAGTTTCCGCCCGTTTTTCTGCCCTAGAAGAGCAAGCAGTCAGTTCTGCAGTGGAAACTTCACCGAATGATGTTGACCAGTCCTTGCACATGAAACAATGTTGAAGTTGTGTTACCATGCCAAAGCTAGATTGTATCTGTGCATATTAGATTGTATCTGTACATACACAGCTCGTTTCATGATTACCCAAGAGCTCCAGAGCTGTGGTAAAATCACCGGTTTTCTGCATCATTTCTCTTTCGTGTATGATGCTCCCAATCTGCTCCCATTCAGCCACGACCTTCAGGTGCACCGTGCGGTTCCCCATGGAGGAGCAGTTGCAGTAGACAAAGGGTTCCTTGGTAATCTGGTAAACTCTGTGTGCAACAGGAAAAGATTTAGAATCAAAACTGCCTTTTACCAAGTGCTTGCATATTTCTGGTTTAAAAAGGGACAGGTTCTAATATATTTTTTTTGCAGACAATGTTCTAGTGGCTGTGATTCTAATTCTACTTTATGTCCATGTAAACAAGTATATATATTTGTGGTATTTCCTATAGAACTACAAGATGCAGAGTAAATCTCTGCATTTTTAATTAAAGAAACTAAAGATAATGCTAAAAGAAATCACAAAATTGAATAGGAATAGTCAGTAAGTTATGAAAACAACATTTATAGCAGATGGACTATTAGCTAACCGATCTTATTGGGATTTTTCTCTAGATGAACATCTGAATCAGAGCCATCTTGAATATTCATTAAAGCAAAAAAGTAACCACTCCTACCCATCTCCAAAATCCCAGTTGTAGACAAATGATGCTGACTTGAAGTAATGACTTGGGTCATGAAGAGAGAAAGAAATCCGGGTCACTGTGGCTGTGGAGGAGCTAGAACCATGTGTGGCAACTCTGCTGTCTTCTATCTGGGCTATAGTGAGGTTCCCTGTGATAAATTCTGCAGAATAAAAAGGGGAAAGAAGAATGACAGCATCCTTCCACAGTATGCTCTGTGTGTGTATCAAAACATTCTTTCAGATGTACTGGGTAAGTCTTGCTGTGTCCCAGTCCAAGTGGTTAAGTGTATTTTACATCTATTACTCAGTGTTGTCATGCGTGTGAACGAGGCAGTGAAATGAAAATATTTATTGAGGGTTATACAATGGGTTATGATAAAACATCTAATAGAACTAAGAGAAATAATCCTGGACTGATTGAGCTCAATATAAACTTTTACTATTTGTTTTAAAAAACTGGTATTAATAGCAAGCATCTAGATTCAGAGTCAGGCCAGTACACATACTCATCATGTCTGGGATGGTGGTCTTTTTTTGTTTTGTGAGGGTTTTTAATGTAGCTTCTTTTCGCCCTTAGTTTCAGCTATTTCTACAGAAATTAAGATTTGACTATTGTGAATAACAGATGTGCTATATATTGTGAATACAGAAAGGGGGGAATGTTTTTATCTATGAGAGGTTCTTTGTTGGACAATGAGTGGCAAGGACTGCTCTAAAAAAATCCTCCCTAACCTACAAAGAGATATGATGAGACACCACCTCATTATAAAATTAATGGGCTATTTATTCCCAGTAACAGACTCTTATCCTGTAAACAATTCATTAAATCTGGTTAACAGGCTTTTTGGTGATGCACAAATAATAATTTTAATTACTGTTGGAATGGGGCTGTAAATCCCTGTATCAGAGATTTGGTTAACCATAGCACACCAGTAGTTAATTTGTAAATAAAAAAGCATATTTATAGTAATAGTTATTTATAGCATATTATAGTTACTATAACTTTATAGTTATGAATAGTCCCAAAAAACTGAAGTTGCAGTTAGCAACATTTAGAAATGCAGCCATGATTTCAGATCCAATTTCAATACACTTGGACAGAGCTTTAAAAGAAAATGTAATGCTCTGCTGTGCTGATTTGCTAAGATTTGCTGTGTCATGCAACAGGGAAAAGCAGCAGATTGGCACTGCTGATGGTCATCCTAACTTTAGGCCTAGAAACGCTGGAAGGCAGTAGAAGAAGCATTGTTCTTGGAGTTTGGACATTTCTGAGCCATGCTGATGTGTGAACTGCAGCTGCTGAAGCATCTGATTTCCAGTTCAGTTTCTCTAAGTGACAGAGGTAGGAAAACATGGGCAGCACCACACTTTCCTGTCGCTATAGGACACGAAAGAACACAAGCTCACACTGCTGTTCTCAAGGTGAAGAAAAAAAGAAGTTTATTTTCTAACTCTAACATTTATAGTTTTCCAAGAGTGACAGTAGATTGGAGGGTGACAGTGCCACCTCTGCAATGACACTAAATAGACTAACAGTCCATCAACTTTCTCTTCCTCCATAAAAAAATGCAAAACAATGAATTATTTACAAAAAGTGTGTGAGAAAGTTCGCTACAAGAATGTCAACATCAGAAAGCTTAAAAAATCTTAAAAAACCAGGGTGACACTTTCCTCCTGGGTGTAGAGAGACAAGAGCATGGCTGTAATGGTACTGATTGCACCATGCCCCCCAGCCCACCTTCAGCCCAGGGCTACAAATCAAATCTGTTGTCAGCAGCCATATTTACACTGGCTTTCTCCCTGATGCTGCAAGGGTATATATACTGAGCTCCTGGAGAGGTACAGGTTGTAAAAGCATTTACCCATTTTACCTGTAATCTGGAGCACGGTGACGTTTCTTGCAATCGGCCGACACAACCAACAGTTTTTGTGAGTCACCCAGACAGACACAGGGAAAGTGCCAGGGAATTCACCAGTCACATTAATTGTGGAATTAAACTGCTGCTCAGATTTCTCTATCAGAATCAGAGGAGCATAGACCCAGTTAAAGTGATACCAGTTTGATGTGGCATTTTCATTCTTCATTCTTAGCCTGGCTTGAACAGTAGCTTGAGCTCCCGTTGTGATGGGACCATTGTTGGTAATTTCCAGGCTATACAACTCTGTGGAAAGCAGGAGAAAATAGGTAAACCAAACCTTCTTGTATGGCATTTAAAATTTCATTTATTTATTTATACATTTGAACTAGTCAGCTCTAGTTATATAACTCACAATGACACCTATCCCAGCAAAGAATTTACCACCATAATTTTTTACTGTTTAAATATCTGGAACAGAAACTGTTGCATATGTATATGAGTTCAAATAAATAACAGTAAACAATATCTCAGACTGGGTTCTAGAAATGTTCATAGTAGAAGACAGCTTCAGTCTAGAACATCACAAAAGCTTTGATGAGGTTTTCCACCCAGCGCTGGGTGCTGGCTATAGATTCATTGTCACTAATGATCTAACATGATCACTGGACTTGCAGCTACTGGAAGAAGCTCAGCTCTAATCTCTGTCCTAAAGATGTAAACTTTCAAACTCAGGTGAGAT
The DNA here is from genome assembly GCF_051311805.1 of Agelaius phoeniceus. Classification (NCBI taxonomy): domain Eukaryota; kingdom Metazoa; phylum Chordata; class Aves; order Passeriformes; family Icteridae; genus Agelaius; species Agelaius phoeniceus. Next base: position 6,686,641 of record NC_135280.1, on the reverse strand, counting down.
TTCATTCACTAGATTCCTTTGCCAGCTCTGTTGAAAAGTTTATCTAACTTTCCTGATAAGTAAACATAAAAAAAAACCTCAGTAAAGAGCATCTTCTGTGCTATGGTACACCTTAAATTTCCTTTTATAAGGAAGGACCAGAAGTCCTAAGGCAAATAAAAGATGTACCATGCTGTAGTGGCAGAGGGACCTGGACAAGCTGACAAAGTGGGCCCATGGGAACCTCATGGGGCTGAACAAGGCTGAGTGCAAGGTGCTGCCTCTGGATTGGGGTAACCCCTGGTATTCAGTACAGGCTGGGTGATAAAGGGATAGAGGAGGACTTGGGGGTACTGGTGGATGAAAATGTGGACTTGAGCCAACAATGTGCACCCAAGAAAGATAAGAGGCTGCATAAAAATCAGCCAGCAGGTTGAGGGAGGTGATGTTTCACAATGAGGGTGGTGAAACGCTGGCATGGGTTGCCCAGTATAAACATTCAAGGTCAGATTGGACTGGGCTCTGAGCTACCTGATCTAGCTGAAGATGTCTCTGCTCATAGCAGGGGGTTAAACTTGATGACCTTTAAAGGTCCCTTCCAACCCAGACTGTGCTATGATTCTATGAGACATGAAGGCATGAGAGGTGCAGGACCTGTGATACTGAGCCAGCTCTGCTGCTCTGAATGACTCACCATTATCTTCTCTGCCATGTTTACTCAAATTACTTACTTCAGATCTTGCAACTACTGCAATGGACAGCATTGAGTTTTGTGGAAAGAATACATCAGACTTTTCCCCCCAAAAATAGCAGTGCAGAAGCAATAAAGAATGTACATGTGTTAAACAACAAAATCAACCCCCAAACCTCAAAACAAAAGGAAATGCAAAATAGCTGTAAATTGGGACAGAGCTGGGAGCAGGGTCTGGATGCTTGCCTCCAACATGGAGCATGTTCCCTTCCCTGTCAGAGCTCTGCCTGGTTCTGTCTCATCAGCAGTGCTGGGCAGAGCAGCAGAGCTGAGGTCTCTGGCAGGTGCCTTTCCTTATCCTCTCTTTCAGCAGCCACCAGACTGCTACCAGGGACCTGAATCTCTGAATTTCTCCTTTAGAAACTGCATTTCTCACTCATTCATGGCCTCTAATGTGAGGGGAGCACTGGGGCTAGCTAACTCCTGTGCTGGTTTTTCTGCACCCATCAGCTTGGGATGAAATGAAAGAGATGGCATTTGTGCCTGCATTTTATTTTACAGATCACAGGTGCTGAACAATTCTGGAGGCAGAAGAACTGTGAGAAATGAACTGTAACACTGCTGCCTGAGAAAGAACTCCACTGTTCCCATTTCACAGCACAAGAAATGGCCCTGAGTTCGGTTTTCTGAGTTAAAAGAGAAATGCTTGTGATTTGATTAAATCTGACAGAGGGATGTTTCATGTCTCTAGAAGATTCAGGCTATGTTCCACTTAGTTTCAGCAGAATTCATGGAAAAAATAGCCGACTGCCTCATGCTTATCTAGCACTTCTTGGAGGTTATCACTGTGCTTTACAAATCAGGGCCATACCAGCCCAACAGCTGCAGCAGCTGGAGGTTCAGTGGCTACGCCAAGGTCACTCAGGGAGTGACCGGCACAGCAAAACACTCCATCCAATTCAGGGACTTCTCCTGCCTTTCCGACCTCTCTCTGCAGAATGGAGCTCTGTGAGAGCCACAGCGAGGGACAGCACCTGCCCAGCTGCCCTGTGACCTGTGGCGCGGGGTCAGCGGGGGAAGCAGAAGCGCAGCTTTTGGGTCAGAAGTGCAAATCAGAGCCCCGGCTTCCCGGGATGCCCCACCTCCACTGCAGGCACCAAGATCGCAGCGCCGGAGAATAAAGTCTGGGATGGAGGGAGCGTGCCCAGAGCCGCTTCCATCCCTTGTCACATCTATCAGGCTCGGGCAGGGAATCACCCCCACCCGTGATGCAGCTCAATATTGAGGTGTGAGCCCTCGCCCCCAGCACCCCGCACCCCTCGCCCTCTCCCCGGCGGCGATGCCAGCGCAGAGCGGCGCTCCCTTACCTGCGGCCGGGGAGCGGCCGTGGCCGAGCTGCAGCCGCAGCAGCAGCAGCAGCAGCGCGCAGAGCAGCCACCGCATGCTGGGGGCGGCGGGGACGGGCTCGGGGCCGGCTCTGGGAGCGGGAGCGGCTCTGGGCGCGCTGGGGCCGCGCTGCCCCCGCGGCGCTGCGGCTCCCGTGTCCGCGCCCCCGGTGCGCTCCCCCGCGGCAGCGCCCAGCCCGCCTCTCCCGGGGGCAGCTCCTGCGGGATCGCCAGCGCCACCGGGATGCAAAGCCGCCGGCGGTTTAAACAAATAGTCAATAAAAACTACAAATGCCTCCCATATGCCGAGAGCGTGGGGACATTCCGGAGCGTTCGGGAAGGGGTTTGTACTGCGCTTTGGTTGAGGCAAGCACATATAAATGAAGTATTCCTGCGGTGGCGCGGGGATGGCTCTGCCGGGGGCGCTTCGGCTGCTGTTACCGGTCCCGCAGCGCTCGGAACGGTCTGTAACGGGTGCGCTGCTGGAGAGAAGCGACAGCAAAAGCGCCGGAATGTGGTTTTCTAGTGTTCTTTTTTTGTCATTTTATTTTGTTTTTTCCTGTTTTGTTTTGTACCTTTTGGTTTTAATTCGTTCACTTGTATTCTTTTTATTTTCTTAAACTCAACATTCGAAGCCCTTTCTCGCTCCGGGCCGCCGTTCTGTTTCTGCAGGCAGATCAGTTTCTCTGCGCGCTTCGCTTCCGGTGGTGCCGCCGCTCCCCCCGGGACACCGGCGGGGCGGGGTGGGCCGTGCCCTGGCCGGAGGCACCGGCCGCGGCCGCCTCTGCCCCGGTAACCCCTCGCCCGCTGTTAGCGGCGGCCGCGGCGCCAGCGGAGCCTCCGGGGCCGCGGGGACGGGTAGGGCGGGCCTCAGGCGGCGGCCCCTGGCAGCGCCCAGCCGGGGCGGGTCGAGGCAGGGCCGTGCGAGGCTCGCGGGGCCAGCGAAGGGAGCGGGCGGTGCCGCGCCCGTCTCCGCCCGGGGAGAGGCGCGGGAGGCGGCACCGGGAGGAGGCGGCCGGAACTGAGCTCGGGCGCTTCCGTCGCGCCCATGCGCTGCCGGCGGCCTCCGGGAGCAACAAAGGAAGGAGCTGGGGGGCCGCGGCCGGGCGGCCCCGGGGAGCCGCGGGGTGAGGAGCGGAGCGGTGGCGCCCCGGTGGGGCCCGGGCCTGGGCGCGGTGGAGCGGGGCGGGGGAGGCGGGAGCGGCGCGCTGCGGGCAGGAGGGGCCCCGCCGGAGGCCTGGGGCCGAGCGCGGCACCGGGAGGGCTGAGGGACGGGGGAGACGCCGCTGCGGCCGCTCACGGTGCCCGTGTTCGCAGGGCGGAGATGGGCTCGGCGTGACGGCGCCCTGGCAGCGGGGAGCGACCCGGGCGAGCAGCGCTGCGGCGGGGAAGGTGAGGGCGCGGGGTCCCGGGCTGGCTCGGCCGGACCTGGCCGGGAGCGAAACTGACGGGGACCCCAGGGGAGGAGGGAGATCGCCGGTCTCTCAAGCCAGATGTGATTTTAGGCTTCTTTAGGAGCGAGACAGGCAGTCTGTGGCGGCAGGACAGCTGCAGGCGCCCCTGGCAGCGAGTCCCGCAGGGCTGTGTCCGAGGGGAGCTGTAGGTGTGGGGCAGAGGGCAGGTGATGACAGGTGTGCGGTGTCGGGAGCATCCCTGAGCCGGGAGCCTGCTGCTGGCAGAGAGGAAACCGCGCAGAACACGGGAATGGTTGTGCTGTGAAGAGCTCAATAACTCCTCTTATCTGTTAGTGCACTCCTGTCACAATGAGTGCTCTGCATGCTTGGTGTTGTATTTGTAAGCCTAAGTAAATGTTACAGTTGTGGTTTTTGGAAAAGGTCGTCCTCTTCAATATGTTAGAAGAATGGATGTAGGTGATGGGATAGCTGCTGTTTCCAAGTCGTGTAAACTAACAAATACTTCTATATTCTTTTGTAGGTTTGTTGATTTTGATTTTATGTACTGAAAGCTGATCTTGACTCCTCCAAGATGGCATTTGTTTCAGCACAAGGGCCTACGGTGGTGGACCAAACCACTTTGATGAAAAAATACCTTCAGTTTGTGGCTGCTCTTACAGATGTCAATACACGTAAGAGACTTTTTTTTTCTTGTAAATTGCAGCTCTTCATTAGTTAGTTTCACAAGTGTTGCAGACTTGTTTGGACAGTTGATGGAAGAGACAGTGAAATCTGTCAAATTCACTTTGAAATCTGTTTGAGTTTTGATTTTTGAAGAAGCAAAATGATGAGAAACACTTACATGAGCCAAAGTGAGTGAGATGTGTGTGTGTGTGCAGTTGTGTGGTGGTTGTATGGGAGAACTGTGTGTATTATAATTGGGCAGTGATAGCTAAACTGATAAGATCTGATTGCTTCTTTGATCAATGAGTTTGTTGTTTTCCTTCGTGACCTAGTTTTGCACTCAAATTTTTCTGCTTAAATTTCCATTTTCAGCTGATGAAACCAAATTGAAAATGATGCAAGAAGTCAGTGAGAATTTTGAGGTAAATAAAAAGATAACCCCAAGCAACAAAACTCCCCTAACTTTCTGCAATGGCAGCCTTTCATGTGCTTAATGTATATTATCTGAATTTCTGATGTTATACAGTTAAAATATTAATAGTAGTGTATCCTGTGACTAATGATTTATATGGTTACAAGTCATTGATTCTAGGTTTGTATTTAGGAATTTACCAGGTTGTTGAAGAATTACATTTGGACTTAGTGAGCTTTCATTGCCAAATCTTTATTCATTAAGCATTTAAATAAAAGTGAAGTAAGAAATTTTTCTTCTGTTTTTTGAATGCTATGAAATGCCTGTATTTAAGGCTTTCTTTTATTTAGTTCAAATGAGTATTGTTCTCTTGTGAAACAGAGGCCCTTCTGATTCCTCTGAGTATTCCATGGTGTGGAAGTAAGAGAGGAGTTGTCAGATGCAGAATCTGACATCAGGAGTGGAGATGTCTCCAGTGACATCTTTTGCATGGTGATGGACCATCTTTTTAGATGAGCAGCGGAGAAAATGTGAAACACAAGTTAACTCAACCTTGTGTTAGCAGAAATATTTTACTTTAGTTGAATACTTAGTTGTCATGTGCCTGTTCTGAAGTTATAGCAAACTAAAATAATTCTTGTGGAGTTTTTTATCTGCTTAAGCTATTTCTGAAACAATTTATCTGACTAAAGTAATAGTTTTAACTGCTTAGTCTGGTGACCTGTTAGAATCTGAAGACACAGTTGATTCTCTTTGCTCTTTCCCTCAGTAGGGAAAGACTTGTATTTATTTTGCTAATGTTCTCTTGGAACTCACGTGGTTCTGTAGTGTCAGCAGATACTTAGTCACTGAATCTATTCAAAATTCACTGAAAATGTTTAATAGTGGCTTTGATTGTAACTGAATGTAATCTGTGTGATGTCTGTAACTCCCCGTTTTTTGTTCTTAATTAGAATGTGACATCATCCCCTCAATATTCTACGTTCCTGGAACACATCATCCCTCGGTTTCTCACCTTTCTACAGGATGGGGAAGTTCAGTTTCTGCAGGAGAAGCCAGCACAGGTAAACTGTGTGGAGCATTTCCTGCCTTTTTGCTGTCCTTGATTAACCTAATGAAATGATTTAAGACTTGCTAAAAATAGATCTGTCATTTGGAGTGGAACTGAAAAAGTCCTGTTTCTAAATAAGTTACTTATAAACTTTGCTGATCTGGGCTTCTGTGAAAAAGGAGGAAAAGTAGGTGCAACAGAATTTGCTTTCTTATTGAAATACTGCACATTGTTACAAATTACTGATTTTACTGAAGGTTAGGAAAGAAAGGCAAGGGTTGAATCTTTGTCATTAAATATTTAAAATTGCATTCCTTAAAAAACGTCTGATTTTCCAACTGTAGTTTAGTTAAATTTGCCTCATTCACATAGATGGGTAGCAGGAAGAGTTATGTCTTTGTATACAAGCTTATGTCTAGATGAAATAAAATGGCTTTTTTTTCATTTCAACATGCAGAATTATTAAGCTGAAAAAAATGCTGCAACTAATTGTTGGGTTTTGTGGGCTTTTTAAAAAGTTCTGTCATATCATTATTTTTCCTTTTTTTTTTCTCTTTTTCTACAGCAACTCCGGAAGCTTGTGCTTGAAATAATTCACAGAATACCAACAAATGAACATCTTCGTCTTCATACCAAAAATATCCTGTCTGTGATGTTCAGATTTCTAGAGGTATTTTTTACTTCCTCTTAAAACTGCTTGAAATTTTCTGAAATATTTTCCTCTACTTTCTTCATCTCCAAGCTTTGCTGGAGTAGCATTTTCAATAGCTGTGCTGCTGGAGCAGGAATGGAAAGACATTCTATTTAGGCTTCACCCATGCCTTCTCTTACCATCTACAGGTTTTCTGCATGTTCTCTTCTGCCATTTACAAGCTTGGATTTTACGAATGCAGGGAGCTGTTCTCATGCTGGGCAGGATTTTCTGGCAGATAGCTGATTCTTGGGAGTTTGTTTTCTGTCTAGGAATTCACAGCACTCTCATTTGAAGCTCACATGGGGGTCTCTGTTTGAGGGGCAATGGGAGCAGACCTGATGGTACAGAGTGGTTGAAATGTCTGGGTTTTACCCCCCAGGGGTGGATTTAATTTCAGCCATACTCTGGGACTGCAGGGTATCCAAGGAAAGGCATCTTGCTCACACAAACCCATATTAATGGGGCACTTCAGACTGTTGAGAAGAGCATAATTTTTATAATTTTACAGGATTTTGAAGTACCCACTGAGTAGTAGGAGAATTCAGCAGTGAGCTCACTAAAAAGTTTTTTTTTTTTTTTCAGACAGAGAATGAGGAAAATGTACTGATCTGCTTAAGAATAATTATTGAATTGCACAAACAGTTCCGACCAGCAATCACTCAAGAAGTAAGTCATAACTCTTGTTACACAGTATAAAACTTGCTGCCATGCTCTTCAGAATTGCTGTTTTGTTCAAGTGGGTTGATTGGTTTGTTTTGCTGTTGTCCTTTTATGTTGTCTGACCTGTTGTTGTAACCATGTGTTTAGTATTTTTCCCTTTTTTTAATATTAAAGTGATTTTTTTAAAAAGAGAATTGCATAATGCTAGCACTCCTGGGGGAAAAAACCAAACTGTTAAACTTTAGTTGTACTTGGTTTAAATGTTTGTCTAAGGAATAAAATTCCCACACAAAGGAAGAGAATTGATGCCCTTTTAGTTTGTAAAGGAAAATCCTGAAAAAGGAATTTACTCTGACTGACTTCCCCCTGCCTCCTCTCTTCTCTCCTGTGACTCATCAAGGGTAATTTGCAAGTTTGCATTGTTATTCTCTTGCTTTTTGCCTTAATTTTCTCTTGGGAAGACTTAGTTGTTTCATAGTTATTATACCTAACAATACTTTATTGGAACTATGTAAAGATAAGTAGATCAGATTCTTTCCAAGTGAAATTTGAATTAATACTAACAAAGCAGAAGGAGGTAGGAGAACACTTTCAGATTATTTTCAGTTATCATGAAAAATGCGCTGTACTGAGTGGAGTTTTATATATTTGTACTGTTAATACAGAGATTCTAGAATTGTGGTTTTAAAATTCATTTAAAAAGTTTCTTTATGGTAACTGACTTCTTCCTTCCTAGATTCATCATTTTTTGGACTTTGTGAAACAGATTTACAAGGAACTTCCAAAAGTAGTGGTAAGCTTTTTATTTCTTAAATCACCCTTGCTATAGTCAGAAAACTAGCTTTAATTTCTCAATTTTATCTCTAAAAGATACTGACATAATTATTTTGCATCTAATGATGCAAAGTAAATATAGTTTTAGTGAATCCATTTATCAATACTATGTCTAAAAATGGAGACGTTTAGATTTTGCTTTGGAAGCACCTTGTGTTTCTGGCACACTGTTAGTGGTAGGAGAAGATGGAGGTGAGCTGGAGTTCTGCAGCAGGGGGAGGTTGGCTGCAGTGGTCTCCCAATGCCCAAGTGTGTCTGGTTTTGAGGGAAGGGTGAGCTGGAGTTCTGCAGCAGGGGGAGGCTGGCTGCAGTGGTCTCCAGGTGCCCAAGTGTGTCTGTTCTTGAGGGAAGGGTGAGCTGGAGTTCTGCAGCAGGGGGAGGTTGGCTGCAGTGGTCTCCCAGTGCCCAAATGTGCCTGTTTTTGAGGGAAGGGTGAGCTGGAGTTCTGCAGCAGGGGGAGGCTGGCTGCAGTGGTCTCTGGGTGCCCAAATGTGTCTGTTCTTGAGGGAAGGGTGAGCTGGAGTTCTGCAGCAGGGGGAGGCTGGCTGCAGTGGTCTCCCAGTGCCCAAATGTGTCTGTGTTTGAGGGAAGGGTGAGCTGGAGTTCTGCAGCAGGGGGAGGCTGGCTGCAGTGGTCTCCAGGTGCCCACATGTGGCTGTTTTTGAGGGAAGGGTGAGCTGGAGTTCTGCAGCAGGGGGAGGTTGGCTGCAGTGGTCTCCAGGTGCCCACATGTGGCTGTTTTTGAGGGAAGGGTGAGCTGGAGTTCTGCAGCAGGGGGAGGCTGGCTGCAGTGGTCTCCAGGTGCCCAAATGTGCCTGTTTTTGAGGGAAGGGTGAGCTGGAGTTCTGCAGCAGGGGGAGGCTGGCTGCAGTGGTCTCCAGGTGCTCAAGTGTGTCTGTTTTTGAGGGAAGGGTGAGGTCCTGAAGGGAGGCTCCAGTCTGATCCTCCCTCCCTGATACAGAGTAACTCTTGGGATGTTTTCCTTTAGCTCCGCCTTGGCTGGGGGACCTTTTCTGCTCTGTGCAGAGGGGGGGGAGGTTGCAGGGTGTGTGTCTGCCCTGGGGAAGATGCTGCAGTGCAAACATCACTGCAGAGAGGAGAAAATGCTCCAGGGGAGGGTTGTATGGAGAGTTCTGAGGAGATGGATGGCCTTTTGACTGTTACTGGCATTGTGATATTTTTCTTCTGCTCTTTGCTTGTAGAATCGGTACTTTGAGAACCCTCAGGTGATTCCAGAGAACACTGTTCCCACTCCTGAGATGGTTGGCATGATTACAACCATTGTGGTGAAGGTGAACCCTGAGCGAGAGGACAGTGAAACGAGGACAGTGAGTTTTCTGTTCTGACTGCTCTTAGCTGGGGGACTCTGTAGCACAGGACCACAGATCATAAGGCCAGGCAAAAATAGCAGACTTTCTTTTTGCTTGTTTTTCCTATCAAAACTTTTCTGTAGAAGCTGATTGAAACTTTCCAGGTATTTTCTATGCAGCTGTAATTACAGGATTTTTTTTAATGTAATACCCGATGCTTTTTTGTTTTAAAAATGTTATTGTTAAATATAGTGCTACTAAAATGGGCAGTTTCTGTAAAAACGTGTTTTACATACTCTTTTGAATTAATAATTAGACTGTTTATAAAGCATGTATTCTTTCTTTCAGCATTCAATAATTCCCAGAGGATCTTTATCACTAAAAGTCTTGGCTGAGCTACCTATTATTGTTGTTCTCATGTATCAGGTTAGTACACTTCAGTATTTTGCATGTAAATACTTCATTATTGAATGGCTCATGTAACTTCTGTTGGCTATCATATTAGTAAAAATGAATGTGATATACTTTTGAAATTAAAATATCATCTAAAAATAAAGCTGGTGAGATGTCTTAATTTTTTTTTGTGATTATCTCTCCAGTAATTTGACTGCAAGTGTGACTTGTGAATTCTCTAATAATACTTTCTTTTTTTAAGCTCTACAAACTGAACATTCATAATGTAGTAGCTGAATTTGTGCCCTTGATTATGAACACTATTATAATACAAGTTTCAGCTCAAGCAAGGTAAGAGCATTTAACAGTATTTTGATGATATTTGAGATAAACTACTTAAACCTGTCACTCAGTATTGCTCAAAATATTTTTGTCTTCTATCTTGTGATTTTTTGATTCTAGTCTTATGCTTTTAATCTTAAAAGTAGCAATGATTATTTGACTAAAAATTACCAAGTTTCTGTAGGTGAAGTAATTGTCATTATATCTCATTGGTAAAGTCCATAGTTGTGCAGTATGTGCCAGTTTATTTGATAATGAGTAAGTATAATAAAAAATTATGATTTGATCATTTTTTTAAAATAGAGCTTCTGACAAAAATCTACATTGTCACAAACAGTGGTGAAGACCCTGAGAGTGTGGACATTTGTCATTGTTTAATCTTCTTCCATGCCATCAGTGATGGATCTGTGCTCTTCAAGGTGTAGCTTGCATGAAGCCTTGTGATGTTGCAGGGATAGGCACTGCTTCTCCTGCCTCAGAGAGGGATGTTTCTGAAGAGCAGCAAGGGGTGCTGGTCAGGGCAGTGGGAGCAAGATCTCTGCCTCTCCCTGTCTGCCTGGATGACCTGGTTACGTGGTTGGAGCTTGAGAGAGACAGACAAGTCTGTGGGAGGGAATATTGCCTGGAGAAAAATTGGCCCCGGTTAGGGGAGCTGAGCCAAATGTGTGCTGCCTTGTATTGGCTTGGCTTTCTGTAGGAAGGTGCTGCTGGGAATTTGAATGGCAGAGGGCTTGTTGAAAATGGGCTCTTTCAGAGAGATTGTATTCTTTTAAGGAGCAAGAAATTCACTACAAGATGATGTAATTTGAAGCTTCACTGAATTTTCTGAGTGAAGGTACTGAAGGGGAGGAGCAAAATTGTAACCGCTGTTCCCTTTAATTTCAGACAACATAAACTTTATAACAAGGAGTTGTATGCTGATTTCATCGCTGCTCAGATTAAAACATTGTCTTTTTTGGCTTACATTATCAGAATTTACCAGGTAGGATGAATTTTTAAAACTTTGGTACTTAATGCATCAGGTTTTGAGTTGCTTTATGTCAGGCAAGTGACCTGCATGACTGCAATGCATCAGGAGCTGGAGATGGGGGCATTTGTGTGGAATATCTGGAGGTGGAGCTGTGCTTGGTTATCCTTTCAAAAGTATCCTCATGTGAATACAAAGTAAAAATATGCCATTCCCCCTCCCTGGGCATTTATGGAATGACTATTGTAGTTTAGTTTTAGGATTAGATTTTGCAAAAGAAACTAGTGAATTTTAGTGGAGTGCTATTTTGCAAATGTAACATAAACCCTAAGAATAGAACGTTGTAGTAGTTGTACTCACGTTACTCTTTTTTTATTGAAGGAATTAGTGGCTAAATATTCTCAGCAAATGGTAAAAGGCATGCTGCAGCTACTTTCCAATTGTCCAGCTGAAACAGCACACCTCAGGAAGGAGCTCCTGATTGCTGCTAAGCACATCCTGACAACAGACCTGAGGAGCCGTATGTAGCACTCTCTACAAGTGTACCTGTAAACTGGGAAGATTTCTGCTATTGCTGTCAATTCTAGAAGCATATTACTTATTTGTATTGGACTATCACAAGGTGCCAGGCCAAACAGAATTGTTGTGCAGGGTTGCCTCATTTGTCATTTCCAGTAACTCATTAGTTATATACAAAAAGCTTTTCAAAGTTGTAAATAACCTGAGCACTTTTTTTCTCTTTGCAAATATAATTGGCTTTGAGTGGGTACTGCAGTGTTACTCAAGGGGCAAGTGTCAGTGGAGTAGACAGTCACAAGAGATTGTTTAAAAACTTCCTTGTAAATGGCACTGCCTTTTAGAAGCTTCAGGAATTAATTTGTGGATAAAATCACTTTCTAACTTCAGATTTAAATACTGAAGTTAAGTGGTCTCATGCTTAACTATCTTACTTTGATTATTTCCTTTGCCAGTTGTTGTGTATGGCTTTTTAATTTTTTTGTTTTTTAAATTCTAGAGTTTATTCCATGCATGGACAAGCTGTTTGATGAATCTATACTGATTGGCTCTGGATACACTGCCCGGGAGACGCTGAGGTATGAGAAAGTTGAGAGTAATGATCTGAGTGCCTGCCAGGGCTGCTTGAAAATCATTAATATTTGCAGCAGCTTCTGTATAGGGTCCTAAATCTTTGCTTCAAATAACCAATTTTACTAGATTGTTTTATTGGCAGAGCTTCTGCTGCTGTAATGGTGGCTTTTGTTTAACACTGATGGCACAGCATAGTAATGTGAGTGTCAGGACAAAATAAGAAAAATGGGTGAATGAAGATGATTTCAGTTTTTTGAATTGTGGAGGACAACAAAAACAGGGAAACCAACTCTGTATCTGCCCAATATTTCACGAAACACCCTAAGTCTGATATGCAGTGTAAAATCTGAATGAGATTTAAACTGTTTTGTCAATGAATGCTTTAAAACTTACTTGTTTGCAATTGAAGAAGTAAATGGAGAGAATACCTAACTTTCTGTGTCTTCAATAGTCTAAATTTTAGTCTAAATTTTAGGTGAGCTTGCTGACCAAATTAGTATCTGGACTAGGAGAATTACTTCTTTTTCTTTAAGTATCAAGTGTACCTTACTGACAACATGTATTAGATTTAGAAGTATTTTCTCTGCTAGAATAATTTATGATTAATTATGAAACATTACCAGCACTGCTCAAAATGTGGCTAACATGCATGTTAACTGCATGTAGATGAAAATATGTGGTGGGATGTTCTGCAGTGAAGGAAGAAAGATCAGAGAGGCAATACCAGAGTTGTGGGATAGATTGATGCATCATGGGTTAAATTGCACAGCTTAAAATTTCCTCATGTGACTGAAAAGGCCTTGTGAGCTCTGGGTTTGCATATGGAAATAGAAAACTTGCATTGAGAAATTTGTAAGTACCTTCAGGCAGTATTTATTTGTTTAGTGAAATTAGGAAACTTTTTAGTTGTGCTCAGTGTGTTTTCCTCATTCCTTGTTTTGGCTGTAGACCCCTTGCATACAGCACCCTGGCAGACCTGGTCCATCACGTCCGGCAGCATTTGCCTCTCAATGACCTCTCCCTGGCTGTCCAGCTGTTTGCCAAGAACATTGATGATGAATCCTTGCCAAGCAGTATCCAGACCATGTCTTGCAAGCTCCTGCTAAATTTGGTAGACTGTATCCGGTCTAAAAGTGAACAGGAAAATGGAAATGGTAGAGACATCCTTATGAGAATGCTGGAGGTATTGATTTGTTTAAAGCATTTGATAATTGCTTGGATATCCTGTTTTGTAGTATGTTGTCAATCACATTTCACTTTCTCCTTTCTTCAGAAATGAGAATATGTAGGAGCAGCCTGTGTACTGTATTTCACTTCAGTGCTTCAGAGGAGGGCTCTTTAAATGCTCTGCAGCTGGGATAATATCTCAAGTGTAGTGGAGATGCTTTGTCAACTCAGCTTCATTCAGTGGGTAGTTTCAAAGCAGGAAATTGAATGCCTGTTTTAAGTAGCTTGGGTTTTTTTAAAAAATAATTTTATTTCTAATTTTAGTTATAATTTTTTTTTGTTGTGTAGGAATATGCAAGAATTGTATTTTTTAATGCCTTATGGTTATGGGTGTGCTTTTTGGTGTGGTTTCTTTTTTAAGCCCTGAAAGAGGATCTTCACATAGGTCCTTGGCATGGCACAATACAATCTGTACAATTAGAAATATCTGCTCTTTGAAGACCTAATGATCCTTTTTAAGAATCTTTATTAGGAGTTTTTTTCAATATTTTTGAGAATCAAGGGTGCACTACTTGTTTGAAGAAGGCAAACTAGTTTATTGATACACTTAAAACTGTTTGCTGTCATTTGAATGACTTCAAAAATAGCTGAAAGTTTTATTGATCTCACTATGCTGATTTGAAATATCTGTACTATTAAATTCAGGATGGTTTTTGAAGAAGCAACTTATTTCTTTTTCTTTCCCCCTCCTCTCTGCTGTTTGATCTGCCCCTCCTCCTTTGCCTTAGGTGTTTGTTCTGAAGTTCCACACCATAGCACGCTACCAGCTCTCTGTCATTTTTAAGAAGTGCAAGCCCCAGTCTGAGCTCGGGGCAGCTGAAGCCGCCTTACCTGGAGTGCCCACAGCAGCAAATGCAGCCCCTGTTCCTGTCCCATCTCCTGCCCCAGCCACTCCTGTGGCCCCTGCACCTGTACCTGTCTTTGAAAAACAAGGGGAGAAAGAAAAAGAAGACAAGCAGACATTTCAGGTCACGGATTGCCGGAGCTTAGTGAAAACTTTGGTCTGTGGGGTCAAGACGATCACGTGGGGCATCACCTCGTGCAAAGCTCCTGGTGGTAAAACTGCATATTTAATTGCATTTATCTCTCATAATTCTACAGAAAAAGCCTCTCTAGAATGAAAGCAAATAGTATTTTTAATGCTGAACTATCTTCTTCTTCTTTCAGAAGCACAATTCATTCCTAATAAGCAGTTGCAACCTAAGGAGACTCAAATCTATATAAAACTGGTAAAATATGCAATGCAAGCATTAGATATTTATCAGGTATGTAACCTGCCCACATAGCACTTCTATTTGTACAGTTACTGTATGTTAGATCTTTTAATAAAGATTTATTTGTTAGCTAAAACACAGATTATACACATAGTATATTTTCACTAAGTCTTTAATTGGGACCACAACTGTTGAGAAATGCTCATTATGAAGAATTAATTTCAAAAGTGAATTTCAACCTACTTAGTATTTGCAAGCAACAGGTTTTTTTCTCAACAGCCATTTTTGTCTGTTCATGCAGGCAGGTCAGACTGGAAGTAATAGTCTTTCATGTAGTGAAGTAAGTCTTTCCATGAAAGAGATAGTTTAGCTAACAGTTGAAGCATTCACATGTCTGTGTTTGTCTTCTGTAGTTACACAAAGTATTAATGAAATGTAAATGTGTTTGGTTGGGTATTAAGTAATTTGTAAGTACACTGATATTTCCTACTGTTGTTTTTCTCTATTTCTAACTTCCTAGTTTTAAAATATGTTCTGAAAGTGCTCAGTTTTAGTATTTTTAGTATTTTTGTCATGGTTGGCTCCTGTGCCCAACTTCTACTTGTGTGGGGCATGCATGTAAAACCCATAAAGTCTTGGTTACTTTCAAAAGCTGTTTTAAGAATGATGGGGAATAAGCTACTCAAATTCTGTAAGCAGTGTATGTGTTTTCTCAATTGCTGTAGGTGCAAATAGCAGGAAATGGACAGACATATGTTCGAGTAGCAAACTGTCAGACAGTCAGGATGAAAGAGGAAAAGGAGGTTCTGGAGCATTTTGCTGGTGTGTTCACGATGATGAACCCTTTAACTTTTAAAGAAATCTTTCAAACTACTGTTCCTTACATGGTGGAGAGGATCTCTAAAAACTATGCTCTTCAGGTATGTTGCTGTTTACTTTTTAAATTAATGAACAGCATGTAGGAAAGAGCTTATGTCTTGAGGTACATATGACTGATGTAGAATTATAAATAATATTGAAATTAGCACGTGAGATTTGAAGCAGTCTCTATAAAGAATAGTCTATGAAAATAATTTAAAAATGGATTTTCAAAAAACCTTACCTAAGTGATTCAATACAAACACGAACAATTCAGTTTAGAAGATATGAATGGACTTCATTCTTGAAAAGTACTGAACTTTATGGACTTGTTTTGTTCAGCTTGTTGTGCTAATGTTCTGCTGTTTTACAGAATGCAACTCCTATAACATCCATTTAAAATTTAACCTGACACTTCAATATTAAGCTACATACATTGTTGTTTTCCACTGAGGACAAACAGAATCACTTGGGTAGCAGTGGAGATGGGGAGAGAAATTTATTTTAGGGTTTTTTTTTAATGGATAGTGCATTTATCCTTTTGTTCTTTTTATTACAGCTGTAATAAGTTCTTTGTGGTTTCCTTTTATAGATTGTTGCCAATTCTTTCTTGGCAAACCCTACTACCTCTGCTCTCTTTGCAACCATTTTGGTGGAGTATCTTCTGGATCGTCTGCCAGAAATGGGCTCTAATGTGGAACTCTCCAATCTGTATCTCAAGCTGTTCAAGTTAGTCTTTGGCTCAGTTTCACTATTTGCAGCTGAAAATGAGCAAATGCTGAAGGTAAAGGTCATTTCTTTTAAAAATAAGTCTGCTTTAAAAACAGCACTCTTAAGAGTTTTGCACAGTAACATTTGAGAGTCATTTAATGTTTGAAGCACTATTTGTGACACATTTCCATTTTTTTCCTAATTCCAAGTACATTGTCTTGTTTATAAGAGATGCTTTCTGTGAATATTTTCTTTATATATGAAACTATGGAATGATGTACTAATTCTGAGTATAAATGGCTGATACATGACTATGGTCTGTGATTGCCATAAGCCCATGTAACTTCATGGTCAGGACATGCATAAATTCTTGCACATTTTCTCTTTGTTTCTGTATTAACTTAAGAATTTTGCTTAGATTGAAATCACTTTTTTGAGTGTTGGTGAATCTTGTTCACTCATGTCATATTCAGTGACATGTACCTCTTGAGTTAGATTTTTCTATGCTCTTGGGAAGTCTGGGCTTAAGGAATGCTATTCTTTCTACTGACAACATATTATGTATTCCATGGATCTATTTATGTTGATGAGATCATCTCATTATTCAGTGAATTTAGAAATGCTGAGCTTGTAGCAAGAGTGCACTTTCCTCATAAAAGCAGCAGCTGCCTGTATCTAGAAAAGACATTAAGAATTTAATGGAACACTGATTGTTCTCTCATACTTTCTCTTTGTTTTTCTTCCTTGTACTTTATACCAAACAAAATTTCTGATACAGGTAACTGTAGAACAGAGTGGGGATTACCAATTTCCCAGAATCTTTGAAAACTAATACTAATAGAAAGCAATATTCATATAATCTTGCTATAATTCTTGCAGTTTGTCATCGGAATCAAGGTCATTTGGATTTTATAAGATGGTGATGAAGTTTAAAGAGTGTAATTTACTACCTTCACAGTTTCATGCTTCTGTTACTTTTTTTTGTTTCTGTAGGATGAATGGTAGGGGTCTTGGGCAGACAATGTAATTGAATGATGAAGGCTGTTTGCAGCATTTGCATAGCAATGTAGAAAGCTTTTTAGATGTTAATAATATCCAGACACGTTGCTGTTTGTCTCTAGTCCATGAGATTACTGGTATTCATCAACTATTTTTACTAAATCTTGTTAGGTGTTCATGTCCTCTGCTCTAGAAAGGCCACTAGTTCCATAGCCCCTTTTACTTGAGAGAGTTTGCTTTCAAAATGAA
This sequence comes from Agelaius phoeniceus, assembly GCF_051311805.1. Classification (NCBI taxonomy): domain Eukaryota; kingdom Metazoa; phylum Chordata; class Aves; order Passeriformes; family Icteridae; genus Agelaius; species Agelaius phoeniceus. The sequence continues at coordinate 6,669,498 of NC_135280.1, read as the reverse complement.
ATTTTAGCATTAACAACTAATGATGAAATTAGATCAGGGGTAAATTAATATTGTTAAGTGTCCTCTCTTTTCATTCTGACACCTCTGATTTCTGCTCCCCATTCCCAAGTGCTTGAGAGGAAATATTTTTTCATTGTGTCAGATTTGCAGAATCTCACGCTGAACTCTTGTACAGTACGATGATGACAAAATTGGTATTTTATTAATCTTCAAGCTTTATTTTCTTTATAGCCACATTTGCACAAGATTGTGAACAGCTCTATGGAACTTGCACAGACTGCCAAAGAGCCCTATAACTATTTCCTGCTGCTCAGAGCACTGTTCAGATCTATTGGAGGAGGCAGTCATGATCTGTTATACCAAGAATTCTTGCCGCTGTTACCAAACTTACTGCAAGGTAGAACAACACCTTCTTTCCCTGCCCCAGCTTCTGATTTTTTTATGTGAATAGTAGTAATAAAGTTATGTTATGTAGTTGAAAACCTCTCAAAACTAAAGCCCTACCCCTGATAAGTAGCTTCTGATTTTGAGTTTAGTGATTGATTAAAATACATTGAATGTGCTTATTTTCATTTACTATCAGCTGCTTCAGGCTCCATAGTTTTGGCTGCTTCACAATTTCTGCTGCTTGTTTTTCTTCTTTTCATTGTGGGGCTGTTGGGGTTTTCTTGTTTGTTTCTTTTACCCATTGCAAAAAACCCCAAAAAAGTAACTTTGTTTGCATAAAGCATTTGGGGGATAAGTGAGTAGGTGAGGCAATGCTGCCAGGCCACCACTGGTTTTGTGGGGAGAACATGGCAGTGAAGCTTGGGCTGTTCTGCAGTTGAGGGCATGTGTGTGCACCTGTGAGGGCATGATAAATAGAAATTCAAGTAGTGCCAGACTGCAAAAAGAAATGTAAATAACAATCAGTTTGATTAATTGAGCATTTATGCTTGTAAGAGCTGTGTTCAGAAATACTGAGGGTGAGCAAGGAAATTTGGAGAGCTACTTAAACCTAAGGACAAGGTAATCAGAGCTGTTCCAGGACTGTAGACTGGTTCAGAGCTACAGCTGTAGGGACAGTTTTTATTGTAGTTAGCAAATATATATGTTATCAATAAATCATTATGTAAAATTTATGCCAGTAGATTTTTGGAATATGTGAAATATTTATGGGGAGAAAAATCACTTGCGGAGTGTGCTTAGTCTGTATGGGGCAATTAATGCACTTGAACTCGCTGAATGTTTCTTTTCAGGATTCAAAATATTCTTTAAAAAGTTCTGTATGGGTTTATTTTTTATTGTTACAAGGCTGAGGTTTGAGTCAAATTATCTTTTTTTCTTTTCTATTTGCTGTATTCAAATGCTGCCTTGTTGATTCTAATATTAAACTTTAAAGTATGTATAGATGCCTTTTCTTCTATATGTGTGTACATAAAAAAGCATTCACTGCTTGACATCCTTAGATGTAAGTTAGAATAATGAATGGTAATAATATTTTGTAAATCCATTATTTACAGAGCTGTAAGCTCTACAGTGTTTAGAAACATCAGATTCTCTTGAATTGAGGACATAGCAATTTTGAACAGCAAACTGTGGACTTTTTTCCTGTGAGTGTATAACTTATCCATAACTTTCAGGACTTAATATGTTGCAAAGTGGCCTTCACAAACAGCACATGAAAGACTTGTTTGTGGAGCTCTGCCTCACTGTGCCCGTTCGTCTGAGCTCGCTGCTGCCTTATCTGCCAATGCTCATGGACCCCTTGGTGTCAGCCCTCAATGGATCCCAGACCCTGGTTAGCCAGGGCTTAAGAACTCTGGAATTGTGTGTGGATAACTTGCAGCCTGACTTTCTGTATGACCACATTCAGCCGGTTCGAGCTGAGCTCATGCAGGTAAATGTGTTGTTTCCTGTTAGACCACAAGAGGTCACTGATTTGCTGAATAATATCAGAAATTTGTGTGAAGCTTTGGTTACAAAAACTTGAAAAATCTGTCATCAGACCCGTACCAGTCTGATGTGAGTGTAGAAGGATAGTTGGTGTTGTGCTGTTAAGCTGAAAACTCTGAAAACTTAAAAGGGAATGAATTGTTTCTCCTATATACTTTGTTAAATGGTTGCATTCTATTTACTTTTTTTTGCTTCTGTATTTCAAAACCAGCTCTGAGCTTAACTCAGTTTAGCCTTAATTGGCCTGCTTTTTTAATTAACAATGTTGTTTAATATTCATCATAAACATGAAACTACACTCCAAGATAGCAAAGATTTTCTAGCTGATGACAGTAGTCTAATCTAAAACTGCATTTAAGACAACCTTGTTACAAAGCACTTGGGCTGTTGTGAACTGAGACTGCTGATATTCAACTTTGATAAGAAACTTATTCAGGGTCAGTGACCCAAATACAAGAATAAAGTGTTTTCCATGACTTTTTTTTTTACATTACAACTTGAAAAATGTTGGAGTAAGATTTTTTTTTTTTTGACATGAACAATGTTGAGGTAAGCCTGGCCTGTCCATGTACCTTAAACCCCCAGGCTTTGTGGAGAACCCTGCGCAATCCTGCTGACAGCATCTCCCACGTGGCTTATCGTGTGCTTGGGAAGTTTGGTGGAAGTAACAGGAAGATGTTGAAGGAATCACAGAAACTACAATATGTGGTCACAGAAATCCAAGGACCCAGTATCACAATTGAATTTTCAGACTGTAAAGCATCCATTCAGCTCCCAATGGAAAAGGTAAGGGCTTAAGTTACTTTCAGTGCTGAGAAACTGACTTAAAAATACCTATCTGGAAGTTCTTTCTTGATTTCTTCTATAAACTGTGTAAGATTTCACCCCCAAAATAACAGATGTAGGCATGCTGTACTGCTCTTACAAAGTGATTGCAGTATGGGCTAAACTGCCCCAAATAAATGTTTTCACAGAATGGGTAAGGTTGGAACTTCTGGTATATTGCTTAGGTTAGGAGCAGGATCCTCATGGAAAAGTCCCTGTTTGCTTTTTGAAATGTATCAAAACTTTACTGTAGAATTCTTCAGTGGTGATTGTTCTCATGACTCCAGTGATTTGGTTTTGTTTGCTGTCTCTAGAAGCACTTTGTACTGTACTGGCTTTCATCTGGCAGTCACGGTGTATCACAAGTGCTTGGTTCTCACTAATTACAGCAATCTGATATCTGAGAGCCAAGCTGGATTCTGAGATAATTTGGTCTGTAGAGTTTTAATACTTACCTTTTCAATTAGACTTTCATAAGTAGATACCATCTGAATGTAGTAAGCAATTTTCTTCACAGGCAGCTGGCTCTCTGGCTCCATCCAGCCAACAGGCTTAAAAATAGCTTGGAAAAGTGATTCTTAAAATGCAGATTTACTGATTTCTCCACTGTACTGAAGCTGATGAATTGAATACATATAAATACTGTAGTTGCTGACATTTACCTGTCCTGCTAGGTTTAATTCAAACTAAATTTTCCAAAGGATTTTGGCATCTAACATTGATATGGAACAATCTGCAGTTGCTCAGTGTTGACCATGAAAGTTTTATCTGCTGAAGACTTTGTATCTATGAAAAGGAAATGTCAAAGTACAAAGAAAAAAAAAGGTGGAATAAATTGAAAACAAGAAATCCTTGTTTTCTTTTAGTGCCCTGGTAGACTTTTGTGGTCTGTTCAAAACTTATTTTTTTTTTCATTGAGATGCTGTGATAAAAACTTGGGATGATAAGTTAAGTAAGTGGAAATACCAAGGAAAGAAAATGCCCAGTTTGTAGCAGGGGCTTTTTCTGCATAAACTTATTAAACATGGATGGTTAGATTTTACTTGCAATTGATAATTTCTTTTTTCATGCATTCCAGAACAATTTTTACTTTTTTTTTTACTTAATGCCCATCTCGTTTATCTTCCTGTCTTTTGTGGAGAAGGATAGAAATTAGGCAGTTGTGCTTTTATGTATTATCTCTACATATAAGCACAAAATAGAAATTTCCCAAAGAGATGTAATCCCCCTTTTTAATCATCCTCATGTCTTAAAAGATTGATTTGAATTATTCTCAAATGTATTAAATCTTGCAAATAAGAGTACTATTTCCATTAAATAACTGGTGTTCAGAAGTTGCTTAAAGGGACGTTTCATCATGCATGGAAAGGTACCTTTCATACATGGATATAAATGCATTGTATACTTGCAGTATAAAGGGATTTGATGCAACGATTATTGCTGAAGGGAAGACAAGGAAATTTTGTTTTTGGGAAAGGGGAGGGACATAGTGAAGGTTTATTTCACTCATAGCTTGAAATGCTTTCTGACCATGGAGGTAAATGTATCTGCCATGGAAAAATCTATATATGTTTCATATGTACAAAAGCTCAGAAAATAGCATGGTGTTTTCAAGCCACGCTCTCAGGCCCTCTCTGCATTTCCTAACTTGCACACTCCAAACTGTGCCTACTTTGAAAGCTACTTTTAATATATATTAATGATACCATTCCCTTGATTAATGACCTTATGGTAAATGCCAAGAGTAAGAAGTGTGGGGGTTCTCTTGTTCCATTGCAGGCAATCGAGACGGCCCTGGACTGTCTGAAGAGCGCCAACACGGAGCCCTATTACCGCAGGCAGGCCTGGGAGGTCATCAAGTGCTTCCTGGTGGCCATGATGAGCCTGGATGATAACAAACATGCATTGTACCAGCTCCTTGCACACCCCAAGTATGACAATTCTTTAAACGTAAATGTGTATGTAAAATTCATGGTGTCTTTGGAGCAATCTAGTTTAGAGACAGTGATTAGTCTGTGCAATTCATGGGGTTTTTGGCTGCTGGTGAAAAGGAGTTTTGTTAGCATGTTTTTTAATGCCAGTGACATGTTAATGTTTCATAGTTTAATTTTCTTCCCCTAATTACAATCCTGTGTATAATCTATTACATATGATCAATATGATTAATTTTAGTTTCATTTATTTAAATAATTGGAATATTCTGGTGCTTAATTGTATTTTAGAGATTAATTTAGATTGTGACATTTTGTATGTACATCTAAGCTTTTACTAAAGTGAAAGACAAAATTCAGTTTCATTTAGTGACTAAGCTATAGCATAGTCACGCGCAGCCTCTGTTTATCTTGGTGTGGGAGCCTTTTATTAGAGTTTTTCTTACATGTTTTGCAATTTTAGTAATTGATATTTCACGAGTTTATTGCTTTTAGACAACCTTAACATCTTTGCCCAAGAAGTGTGGGCTGACTTTGACTCTTGCAATGTAATAAGCGTACCTAAAGAGCATAGTAGCTTTCACAGTTTGGGCTTGTTAGACTTGACATAAATATAGCTTTGCAATGAATAAGTTTTGTTGGGCAACGATTTGATAAAAAATGTTTCAATCATTCAAGATTAAAATCAAATGTCATTTTAAAAAAGGCAACAATGTCAAAATATTGAAAATGACATTCTGTAATTGAGTTGCAGTGTGATGCCTGTATACCTATTATTGTATATACGTGGCTTCTTCTGAACCACTGGCTTTAAATGTTCCTGATGAAATTGAGCTACCACTGGCTTTAAATGTTCCTGATGAAATTGGGCTATCCATCATGCTGGAGACCAGTGGCTGACAAAATTAGTTCGTGCTGAGCGGACTGGTCTAACTCTATCAAAATGAGGGGAAAACAGGAGGTGGAGGAGGAGTTGCATATGGAGAGCAAACTTTGAATGAACTTTGAGCTGGGGGGTCCTGCAGTTCAGGGTTCTGTTGAACACAACCGTGTGTTCCAGCTTCACAGAGAAGTCCATCCCCAGCGTGATCATCTCGCACCGCTACAAGGCCCAGGACACGCCGGCCCGCAAGACCTTCGAGCAGGCCCTGACCGGGGCCTTCATGTCGGCCGTCATCAAGGACCTGCGGCCCAGCGCCCTGCCCTTCGTGGCCAGCCTCATCCGCCACTACACCATGGTGGCCGTGGCTCAGCAGTGCGGTGAGTGAGGAGACACAGCTCTGGGAGTGCAGGGCAGCTGGGCACAGCTGAGTGCTTGTACACACAGTGCAGTGAGTGAGGGCACACAGCTCTGGGAGTGCAGGGGAGCTGGGCACACCTCAGTGCTGTTACACACAGTGCAGTGAGTGAGGGCACACAGCTCTGGGAGTGCAGGGGAGCTGGGCACAGCTCAGTGCTGTTACACACAGTGCGGTGAGTGAGGAGACACAGCTCTGGGAGTGCAGGGCAGCTGGGCACAGCTCAGTGCTGTTACACACAGTGCAGTGAGTGAGGGCACACAGCTCTGGGAGTGCAGGGGAGCTGGGCACACCTCAGTGCTGTTACACACAGTGCAGTGAGTGAGGGCACACAGCTCTGGGAGTGCAGGGGAGCTGGGCACAGCTCAGTGCTTGTACACACAGTGCAGTGAGTGAGGGCACACAGCTCTGGGGCTCCAGGGGAGCTGGGCACAGCTCAGTGCTGTTACACAGCTCAGTGTGGTGAGTGAGGGCACACAGCTCTGGGAGTTCAGGGCAGCTGGGCACAGCTCAGTGCTTGTACACACAGTGCAGTGAGGGGGGGCACACAGCTCTGGGGCTCCAGGGCAGCTGGGCACAGCTCAGTGCTGTTACACACAGTGCAGTGAGTGAGGGCACACAGCTCTGGGAGTGCAGGGCAGCTGGGCACACCTCAGTGCTGTTACACACAGTGCAGTGAGTGGGGGCACACAGCTCTGGGGCTCCAGGGCAGCTGGGCACAGCTCAGTGCTGTTACACACAGTGCAGTGAGTGAGGGCACACAGCTCTGGGAGTGCAGGGGAGCTGGGCACAGCTCAGTGCTTGTACACACAGTGCAGTGAGTGAGGGCACACAGCTCTGGGAGTGCAGGGGAGCTGGGCACAGCTCAGTGCTTGTACACACAGTGCAGTGAGTGAGGGCACACAGCTCTGGGGCTCCAGGGCAGCTGGGCACAGCTGAGTGCTTTTACACACTAAAATCACAATATTGCACTTGCTTCTGGGTAGCTGCACTGGATTTTTGTTTGACGGTAGAATTATGTTTTAATTCTTTAGAGCAGTGGGAATTATTAAACAAATTTTAGAAAGCAATCAGTCACCTAATAATGCTCTGTAAATGCTACAGCAGTGAAATAACTGCAGCATGGAACAGCTTATACAGTTCCAGAGCATTTGTGTAACTTGATACAGTACTATTTGCAGATGGTCTTTAATTCGTTTGTTTCCAGTTGTGGTTTTGAAGGACCTTGAGGGGAACTAAGTAAATGTTGGAGCATTGCAGTGTCTTATATCCAAGAAGAAAACTTTTTGTTTGGGCTGTATGACAAGTAATTTGGTAAAAGCATATTATGAGCACATCACTCTTCATTGTCACATTAATGTAACTGGGATTTTTATGACTCCTCAGTTTTAATTAATCTTCTTGCAGTGCATATTCTAGTGCATAGAAGAAGATAGTAGATGTAATCTTTTTTTCTTCTAGGAGTGAAGGATGCCTTACAATCCATTTATATGCAAATAGGCACAGGGCTTACTGGTTTTGCCATCAGCTAGTCCAAGGAGTGGTAAAATCTAATTAAAAGACTATTCATATTGAAATATCCATTGTTTTATCTTTATTTCCCCTCCCCCCTATTCCCTGTTACAAATTCCAGGTCCTTTCTTGCTGCAGTGCTATCAGGTTGGGAGCCAGCCTAGCACAGCCATGTTTCACAGTGAAGAAAATGGGTCCAAAGGCATGGATCCCTTGGTGCTTATTGATGCCATAGCCATCTGCATGGCATATGAGGAGAAGGAGCTCTGCAAAATAGGAGAGGTGGCCCTAGCAGTGATATTTGATGTTGCAAGCATCATCTTGGGCTCAAAGGAAAGGGTAAGATTTTTATAAGTGTATGGAAATGATTGAGTTTCAGCCAATGCCATTTTGCTTCTAAAATTCTGGAGGCTACCAGTAAGCTGAGAAAAGGAAACTGATCAATTTCTTTGTTTCCAGGCTTGTCAGCTTCCCTTGTTTTCATACATTGTGGAACGTCTGTGTGCTTGCTGCTATGAACAAGCTTGGTATGCTAAACTAGGAGGTGTTGTGTCCATTAAATTTCTTATGGAACGGCTGCCACTGATCTGGGTCCTCCAGAACCAGCAGACTTTCCTGAAGGCACTTCTCTTTGTTATGATGGACCTAACTGGAGAGGTATGTAATGAATGAATTTCATCAAATAGTATGGGGAGAATTTGTGGCCTTAAATTCACACAGATTAAACTCTTAGTAATCCTGATTTTGCTGAACTTCAGAATGCATTTCACCTGCAAAAGTTAGTGAATTCTAGTAATTTTAACTTAAACCAAGATCTGAAGTTAGGAATGAGGTCAGATTTTTCCACATAACTTTGCTGAAGTTTTTGAGATTACACTTACTGCTTTTAGACTAGAAATGTACAGGGCACATGTAGATCATAAAAGAACACAGATTCACTGTCACTTACCACAGAATCACTAAGCTTAGTTGGAAATCAGAATCACAGGATTCATCAAAATCAAATTCTAAGTTGATGAGTAATGTGTAGATTTGTCATCTTTGTTCTGTATTTAGCTGATAAAAATGATCTCTGATGCCTCAGGTTTCCAATGGAGCAGTTGCTATGGCAAAGACCACATTAGAACAGCTCTTGATTAGATGTGCAACTCCTTTAAAAGATGAAGAAAAAACAGAAGAAATCCTTGCAGCACAGGAAAAGTCTTTCCATCATGTCACACATGACCTTGTTCGAGAAGTGACCTCTCCAAACTCCACTGTGAGAAAACAAGCCATGCATTCCCTGCAGGTGCTTGCACAGGTCACTGGCAAAAGTGTCACAGTCATCATGGAGCCACACAAAGAGGTAAGCAGAAATATTTACTGAACCAGAGCTTAAAGTTGTTTTCCAGTTTGGACTTGCAGAAATGCTTTCTTGGTATGTTTTTGCACACTAATGAATTAAGTTCATGGTGCTTTGATGGCATATGTTTGTCATTTGCTAACTTTTGTTGTTCAAACGTACACAATACAGAGATTCATACAGGCTCTGCCTGACTCTTAGCCAGTAGTTTTACTGTCTTCAGGTTGATTTACTTCCTTAAATTATGGGCTGCTCATCCTGCCACCAATCAGACATAGGCTAAGCCATATAGACACTACATTTTCACACTCAGTTTTGTTATTCTCTAAATATGTGGCATTATTGCTATGCCTTTCCCTATCCAGAAAGAGACTATAAAATTCAAAGCTGGTTGAAATAACTTTTGGCTGGATACTCCTTAAAACTGATATTGTTTAGTCTTTTGGAAGATAATTGAATGCACATAAGTCTTAAGGGCCATGACAATATTCCAGATTGTGCTGAGATTCCCTAATTGATATCTTACTTTGCTGAGGCTGTTTAATGAGGAACGTGAAAAGTTGATGTAATGAAAAAAAGTTACACAAATTTTCTTGGTTTTCTGATGTTTTAGGAGCTTAAAATATTCCTGGTTTTTGACTGTTTGAAATGCCTCAGTCTATGAATTTCTTTGTTGTTCATGATGTTGTGTGAAGTTATTTAATATCATTGATCTGTTCACAGAGAATATGTATTAATTACAGCTACTCCACTCTTTTGTGAACTGACTGTGAATCAAAGTAATTCAGAGAATTACTTTTCCTCTAGCTTAATTTCTTCTCCAGACACATCTGGAGCCACAGTAGAAAATGGATAGAAACCTAGAGCCATGACTAATGGTGTTTTCTCAGTGGCTGGTCTGTGGGGTCATTTCAATGGCTGCTAATTCAGTAATCTAAATTCCATCACGTAGGTCCTCCAGGACATGGTTCCTCCTAAAAAGCATTTGCTGCGGCACCAACCTGCAAACGCCCAGATTGGACTGATGGAGGGAAATACATTTTGCACAACCCTGCAGCCCAGATTGTTTACAATGGATCTGAATGTTGTGGAACACAAGGTTTTCTACACAGAGGTACTTGGTTTTTGTGTTCTCATCTTTGAATGTAGATGCTTCTATATGATGGCATCAGTACTTTCATTGTTAAAAATACATATTTTTCTTTGTGCATTTTAAACTTTGACTGAAATGCAAGAATTTCCCTTTTGAAACATCAGGTGAATTCTGCTTTGCCTGCAGCAGTCAATGCAGAAGATCCTCTGCTTTTGAGTTAAGACAAAAAAAATGCTGTAGATAAAAAGCTGTCTGTAAAGGTGGGGGTGGGATAGTGGTGTTTTAAATGTGAGTAGCAATATTAAAATGATTGTTTATTTTTTCCTAGTTACTGAATTTGTGTGAGGCTGAAGATGCTGCCCTAATGAAACTACCTTGCTACAAAAGTCTTCCATCACTTGTACCTCTTCGAATTGCAGCCTTAAGTAAGTAAAACCTCCTAAATAAGGCTTGATGCAGTTAAATGTCCTTGTGAGCAATGGGCAGTCTGCTTCCTGAGATCAGCAGAAAACCTGGGCACTGGAAGACTGATGACTGCTCTCCTGAGGTTACAGTTTAATGGAGAGAATAATGGGAAAGTATTGCTGCCTTCTTAATCACTAGAATTCAGTTTTCTGAAAGGAACCCAAAATATTTTAAGATTAATTATGTTATAAAGCATTAGGAAAACTATAGAATGTTAATAGAATTCTCATTTTTTACTGTTTTATGATGCCTGTTGATTTTGGCAATGCTTACAGTACTTTAGTTGTCTGCAATTTGAGATGACATAAAAAGAAACTATAAGAGAAGCAGTGTAGAATTAGGGTTTATTTTCTCCTCTCCTTTGAAATTGAGTTAACAAAGAGAACAAATTTACTTTGATATTTGCAGATGCTCTAGCTGCCTGCAATTACTTGCCTCAGTCAAGAGAGAAAATCATTGCTGCACTTTTCAAGGCACTGAATTCAACAAATAACGAGCTGCAGGAGGCAGGAGAAGCATGCATGAGAAAGGTGACTGTATTTAAACAACATTCCTTTTGAGATCATTGTTCTCTCTGCTTTACTTCCTTGGTACAAGACTTCTTGGGAAAGTTCTCTACAGGAAATATTGTTGCTCTGTTCAGTTTCTGTTAGTGATGCTGATAAAAGTTTGTGTCAGATGTGTTTGTTTGGGATTTGAACTTTGCCATAAAGAATTATCCAGGTTGCAATTAAGAATTATAAGCTCTTGGATAAGGACCATGGTAAATCTTCCAGTCTTTCTGTGCAGTCTTTCCCTCTTTCTGTTGGTCTGGTCTTTGTAAATGAGTCTTCTAAATAGCTTCAGTCCTTTTCAACTGTTTTGCAAATGTGCAGGCTTGGCTTTATTGTAAAAATTGTATGTTTTGTCTGTGTTCCTAAAAGAAGTGGTGGAGATCCCATAGTTGGTTTTGGATAGCAGAGTTAGACCTGCATCACAGTGTGATGGTTACCTTAAGGAGCAGGACCCTGGCTGTCCTGTTTGAGGTCAGAATTAGTCCCTGACACTGCCCAGTCTGACCTGTGGATGCTACATTATCCTCTATAAAGGCTGAAAGAACAGGAAAGGATATTCTTTCATCATGATTTGTTGTTCAATAGCTGTGCCTAATTCTGATTCAGCAAGGTTTTAATTCCATATTTTTAAATGAAAAGAAAGAAGCTAATGAAATTAATTACAACCTCTTTGTAGTGCTGTGTAGATGGGCTGACATGGAGCAGAGGATGGAACTGCAGTAATACTGGTAGTTTGCATTTGTTTGTGCCATTGACTGGCCAGAGGTTGTGTGACTTTTCATGTCACTGTGGTCATGAGAGGGAATTTACTTATCATTTATGGCTTGTTAACAGCACAGTTGGGTTGAAAGGTAGCAAATAAGAGTTGTTCTGACCTATACATCAGATTTGTGTGATTGTTTTTTTTCCTGGGATAAACCCATGCCCACAGGATATTTGGTTATGACAGGAAATATTCTCTCTGGCTGCTTGCAGCCAGGCACTTTTGACCTTTTCTCTTGCTCAGGATGCATGCAGATTGTAACACAGAAATTTGCTCTACTGCCTTCAGCCAGATTCACAGGCAGTTCTTAATATAGTGTCTAAGTAATTTGTTCATAGCTGTGTATTTAATTTATAGCTGTAGCAGATTTTCAGTCTGTCTGTAATTACGATCTCCTACTTGATTATTTTATGGAATGTCCTGCTGTGTGTCAGAAATACCTCAGTGCTTCCCAAATCCATCTTGTCACCGTGTCAATTTCCAGCACTAGATGTTTGAACTATTGTATTGAAGGAACAAAATAAAAGGAAAAATCAAGTCAGCTGAATCTATTTTAAGAAAAATGCTTGCACAAAAGTCACGTCCCTCTCCACCTGTACCTTAATTGTGCACTCTCCTGCAGTTCTTGGAAGGAGCTACCATAGAAGTTGATCAAATCCATACCCACATGAGGCCGTTGCTGATGATGCTGGGGGACTATCGGAGCCTGACCCTCAATGTTGTGAATCGTCTGACCTCAGTCACTCGGCTTTTCCCAAACTCTTTCAATGATAAATTCTGTGATCAGATGATGGTGAGCCCATCCACGTTTTTATTTTAGCTCTTCCAGAAGAAATTTTCTTCTAGCTACTATTCTTGTTGGTGATAAATCAAAGAAGTTCAGCAGTGACTCAGTGTATATGTTGGAAGTAAAATATTTTTGTTTCATAATTAATAAAAAGCTCCAATTTCTTTAAACATTTTGAGTAAATTTCTAAAGGGCTTCTAAACCAAAAAGTTAAGAGATTTTATTTTTTAGTGAAGATATAACTAGTTTTGCTAACGTTTGTTTGGACAAATTTATCTTTAAGCAAGGTGCCCCTTGCACCTTTAACAATTTTAGTTCTCAATGCACTTAATCTGTTTTGGTGCTTTCTTGATTTATGAAATTTTAGAAGGTATTGCTCTCTTTATTTGCAGTGTTTAAACTGAATGTGTGAATTCTTTATCCCCTTTGCATGAATATTTAAATATTTAAATACATACATATCAAGCAAGTCATCACAGTGTAAGACTATCAGATTTAAGTTTTTTTGTGTATATATATATATGTGTGTGTGTGTGTACTTATAATCCCTGCTTTCTTGAATATGGAGAGGACTTCTAGCAACAGCAAACTTTTCAACTTGAGGGAATGAAAATAACTGATAATTTTTCCCTTTGTTTCCTTCAAAGAATTATTTCTGCCTCTATATTGTCTCCTGTAGCATATGCTAAAATGGAACAGTCTAATTAGAAGAATAATGCTAATTATCCTTTCTTTGTAGCAACACCTGCGTAAATGGATGGAGGTTGTAGTTATTACACACAAAGGTGGACAACGGAGTGATGGAAATGTAAGTTAATGAATGCTTTTGTGTGAGAAGAGAAGAATAAATAGTATTAATGTTTTGGAATTAAAGAACTCATTCAGTTGTAAATGCTGCCATAACTGATTACACGCTGATGCTTTGTTACAAGCTAACAGACTTGTTGGATTGAATGTAGAATATTGAATATCTGTTAGAAGTCTCAGTAAGAGCAGCTTCTTATCTGCTGACAGTGGTTACTTTAGAGAGTGTTCTAGGTTAGTGTGGGGGCAGCTCAAGCTCAAGCATTTTTATTTCTTTTCCCCCTCAGGATTTTCTGCTTAGAAATCTGTTCACTGGAATGGCTGATGAGCTCAGCAGCGTAATCTCCCATTTTTCATTAATATGTTTGATGTTCATAATATGGCCTTTTGAAAATTATATGTAATGATAACATAATCCCAGTTAATTTAAAATGTAATTTACCTAAACCAAGTTCAATATTTACTAGTTGGGATCACATTAAAATCACTCTCCCAGTGAAACTAATGACCTCAGTGTAGAAGCATGGGAAGCTGATCACTTCCTTTATAAATGGAAAACTGTGCAGTGTAATGTCAATACTGTGTGCTCTTAGCAATACTGATGGGAATTCCTGCTTCAGTGCAGTTTCCTGTACATTACCAGAGGTCCCACAATTCTATTAATATTTTACTAAATGCTTTTATTAAGTGTTGAGATTTATGATTGCACCTAAGAAAAAATGAGGGGAATTCTATTAATGTCTTTGTTTCTCAAATTAGAATGAAATTACATTGGCTTTTTATTTCCCTCAAAACATGGAAATGGCTTAATGGCTTTTCATTTCTCTTTCCTGTCTTTGCAAAGAGAGCTTTTAATCTGAATTTGGTCATTGCTTTATATTAGACCTAGATGTTCTCTAATGAAGTAGAGTAAGGTTGGTTATATTTTAACTAAACACTGTGCATTTTTCACTTAACATCATTTTATTCATGCCAGAGTAGTTCTAAGGCCTTCATATACTTTTGGAATTCACTTTTCCTCAAATGTGATGATTACAGATATCTTACAGATCTTTTTGTAGCAATAATCTTTTAAACCACAATGTGGCACTTCCAGTACAGTTTTTGTCACTAAGTCATGTTTACTTGTGAATTCCCCTGATTTTCATGTCTTTTGTTGATGTTTTCTGTGTAGTTATGTATTTAGATAGATAAGTTGGGTGGGGAGTGCACACCAGACACTTGAGAAAGAATCTGCTGTCACATCTTGAGGGACAAGAGAAGTCTGGAAATGTTTCAAGTAGAATTGTGTCAATGCAAAGCTGATTGAATATTACTTTTCTGCTTCCTAGTTGTTGCTCCAAAGTTTTCTTAAAAATAAAAACTCTAAGCAACTGCAGGAGCACACAGCTTGGTCTTTGTACAGTTCCTGTGGCAGGCTGTGTTTATGTGTCTGTATGTACATTGTGCTGTTGAAAAACAGGGACAGTGAAACTGGTGGTCAGTTATTGCAGCTGGCATTTCACTTCTCTCCTTTCTTCACGATCCTAGTGAGATTCCAGCATCTGAGACACCCATTAAAAGCAGTGTTGGGAAGTAGGTTGGATCATTCAGACTGTGGGGTTGAGTAGAGGAGCTGCTAAACACTCAGTGGAGAACAGGAGTGACCAGGAAAGCCTGATGTGCCCTCCCTGTGCTGGTGCTGGTCCAAGCATTCCATCCTTTTCCAGCAGCATGGGATGAAGGTGCCCTCTGATGATGGTGTCAGGCAGTTCTCCAGCATTGTGCAGATAAAGGCTGGTCAGAAAAGCCTCTTACAGAACAGTTAAAAGGTTTTGGAGTGAGTTTTCACATGAAAATGGTTAACTACAGACAAACTGAAAAATTAGAAATGCTGCATAATGATGACTGCTGTAAAGATCCACACTGATGCCAGAATAACTGAACCTTGTTCACCTAAATAATTTATGGCAGTCCTGCTGTGATCCTGAGCTGTGAGCTGGCTGTTTAGAGAAATGAACAAATTAAAATGTAATATATAAAGTAGTGATTAAAATCTAATTCATTGGTCTAGGGAATAAAATATTTAAATCTTTCTTCCTTCCTCTCTTCCCTTACTTTCCAAGGAAAGGCATGGGGTTTCAGGTCATGTTTGGTAATTGAAAGAATAAGTTTTGAGTAGATGGTTGCCTCCAGCTGTCCCTCTTGTGAGAGGGTGGAAATTTCCATGGTGGAAATTCTGCATCACAGCCTAGGAGGAGTGTAGAGGACTTCATAGCTTGGTAGCTCAAGTACTGAAAGTGATTTTGTAATAGATGGTGGCCAAACTTGTCTTCAAAGATGCTAAAATGTTGTTTCCCCTGACCTAATCATCTTTATTATCTTTTTATTCACTTTTAAATATTTGAGAAGCTATTTCAGATCAATGTCAAAGTAGAAAAAAGGATGAATTTCATCCAGTTCTTTGAAGGACAATTTGGAGCATGTGAGATACTCATTGTCTCTATTCCTTCTGTTTGAGATGAGGAAGTAACTGAGCTGAAGTTAGACTGCAGCCTGAAGAATGGCATGTGCTGATTTGTACATTTATTTGATATTTTTGTGGGCTTTTTCCTTTCATGCTGTGATATCTGCTTTGGTTCAGCCTGCCACGGAAGGGTAGAGGTGAGAAACTCCGTGCAGGCACCAGGAACTTTTTTGGTTGTCATGGTTTCTTTTGTTGTTGTTTTGTTTGGTTTTATTTTTTCTTTTAACTTGTGGTTTGTTAGTTTTGTCGTTGTGTTTTGGGCACAGTGCATTGTGCCTTTGAGTGCAGTGCTGGGAATTGTCTTCTGTTTGTCTGTGCAGAGCTGTTTTGATCACGTTGCAGTTAAGGATGTTGAGCATGTTTGTACCAGAAAGAGCAGGATTTTTAGTTTCTGTGAAGGCATAAGTGGTTTCAAGAGGTTTTTATGTATTCTCAGCCCTGAACTTCAGTCCATGAGAGGGGTCTTGTGGGGTCTGTCTGGGCAGATCAGGTTAAAGGAGTGGAGCCTAATGCTTTGTGTTTAAATTCAGTTGAGAAAATGTAATGCACTTGATAAAATCATCTTGGATGCTGCAACTTGGTTTTAGAGAGATGGTGAGGGTGGTTTTGTTGTTTTGTTTTTTCCTTTCCCTTTTCTTACTGCAGGAAATCTACACCCTAGCTAGTTGAAATACAGTCTCTATTTAAATCACACAATGAAAAAAATGCAAAATGATTTTGGACTTCTGGAGAATTTGATATCTAGTGAGAGAACAGAGCTGACTTTACAGTAACCAGCTGTTTGTGAGATAGGCTGAACAGTGCTGTGAGAGAGCTGAATCTCTCTTCATGTGTAATCTGGGAGTGTGGGGTGTATGGCAGAAATTGTTTAGGGGGGAGGTCTGGCTGTTTGATACTTGACCCACTTGGTGTAGAGCAGTGAGCACTCTGGAACTCCCTCATCAGCAGTATCATTACAGTGTTTAGCTCTTACCTGCAAAACACCACTGTGCTGGAAAGGAAAATAAAATTTAAACCATGATATTACCAGAGGGGGTAGGGCAGACTTCCACAGGTGCAATTTTTTCATGCATTATGGTAAGTAGATGCTGTATTTATGCTAACCTTTTGCATTTGGCTGCTGGCTATGCTAATACAGAGGGGAAAAAAAGAAGCAAGGTGTGTGATACTGTTTTTATACATTATAGCCAGTAATATTTATTTAATTGTCTTTCTTTTTACCTGTAGGAAATGAAGATTTGTTCAGCAATCATAAATTTATTCCATCTGATCCCAGCTGCCCCACAGACTCTGGTTAAACCTCTTCTGGAAGTTGTTATGAAAACAGAACGAGCAATGTTAATTGAGGTAAAAGTGGAAGTTAACATTGCTGAAATTTTTTTGCTTTATAGTCTTGAACATTAGTGTATGATAATTATAATATTTTAAATATGGTGTGAGAACATTTGATCCTGAAATATGCTCTTCAAGCCTTTAGGAGGTATTAACATTTGCCTTACACCCTTAGAAGTGAAGTTTTGAAAGTATCAATAAATTCTCATGCAAGTTCTGAACATTCTGTATCTGTATGAATGCCAAGTCAAATGTATTTTTCTGAGTGGTAGTAAATTAGTGGGAAATACTCTATACTCTCCATTTTTAATTTAAGGTTTATGAATTTTTCAGGCTGGCAGTCCATTCAGGGAACCACTGATAAAGTTTTTGACACGTCATCCATCCCAGACTGTGGAGCTGTTCATGATGGAAGCCACTTTAAATGATCCACAGTGGAGCAGAATGTTTATGGTAAGCTGTATGGGGAGAAGAGCATGAAAAAACCCTCAACTTGACAAATCTGACGAACATCTTTTGTATGTTTTTTGCTTGTATGACCTTGCAGTCCTTATCATGGTCTCACTCTTGACTGCAAGGTTCCTGTTCCTGGTTTTGTATTTGTTTGTCCTGAAGTGTTGATTCTATACCTTTCCAGATCATGTAAGGCTATTACTGAAGTGTAGATGTTATTTTTATATCCATGAAATACAACCTCTGCAACTTTAGTGTGGCATATAAAAGCTACAGGATGATATAGTCGCCTGATATTTTGGCTTTTAAAGGTTATTAAAATTATTTCTTCCCCTTTTGCAGAGTTTCTTGAAACATAAAGATGCCAAACCTCTGCGGGATGTACTGGCAGCTAATCCCAACCGATTTATCACCCTGCTGCTGCCTGTGGGTGCCCAGGCAGCCGTGAGACCTGGCTCCCCCAGCACCACCACCATGCGGCTCGACCTGCAGTTCCAGGCCATCAAGGTACTCATTTATCTTGTTTGTCTCTGCACTGGATAGCTGAAACCTCTTCAGCTACCAGAAGGCTCTTACATCCAGGCTTTCAGTGAGAGTGTGTGTGTGTGTATTACAGCTCATAGAAAAGCACTTGTAAAAATGTGGAGTGTTTGTAGCCAGAGCTGCTTTGAGAAAGGAAAAGAGACTCAAATTATCTCTGCTTTTTTTTTGTCAAGTAGGATACAAGAGGACAGCATGACAACAAAACATAATTATTTTTTTAAACCTAAACTATTTTGTATTTCACTCTTTTGTTTTGCTGTTGAATATTTTAGCACCCTTAATTGACCTTAAGCAAGTGCTCATATATCATTGTTTCTCCTGACAGATCTCTTGTGTGTTGACTGTGCATTTGTCTTGTTTTGCTTTGGACAGATCATAAGTATTATTGTTAAGAATGATGAATGTTGGTTAGCAAATCAACACTCCTTGGTGAATCAGCTGAAACGTGTCTGGGTGAGTGAAGCTTTTCAGGAGAGACATAGGAAGGAGAATATGGCTGCAACAAACTGGAAAGAGCCCAAGCTGTTGGCCTATTGCTTACTGAATTACTGCAAGTACGTAAAAATCTTTTGTTCCTAGACCCTGCATGTATTTTTTTAATTTTAATTTTGAAAATACTGTAAAGGTATATAGACTTACTAAAAATGGTTTGCAGTTATTGAAGAGAAAGTGTAATATATCTCATAATACTGCTATTAGCTTTAAAACCATGCCTGTGGTACTGGCTGCTCTTGCTTCTCCGCTCCTTTAAAAGATGAATTCCATCAGCATAGTATTTGTATTGTGTATTTTTTTCACAGAAGCTTTGTATTTTATGTGTTTTCACAGAAGGAATTATGGTGACATAGAGTTACTCTTCCAGTTGCTTCGAGCTTTTACGGGCCGATTTCTCTGCAATATGACTTTCTTAAAGGAATACATGGAAGAAGAGATCCCCAAAAACTACAGTATCCCCCAAAAACGAGCTTTGTTCTTCCGGTTTGTAGACTTGAATGACCCAAACTTTGGAGATGAGCTCAAAGCCAAGGTAACTAAAGCAATTAAATCAAAGAAGCCTGGTATTTAGGTTTAATTTTCTTCTTGGGAACTAGGGCAACAAAACTTCCTTACTTAAATGTCAACGAGTTTGATAATTGGCAGAGTCATTTAGGTGAAAATATCATACCTGAAGAAGAGCGATAATAAACAGAGACAGCAATTCATCTTGTGCTCAATGCTTGCTGCTTTAGTTTACACTTTCTAAGAATCTATGCCCTTGGAAGGAAGAAAGAGGGGGAAAAAGTTGGTGCGTGGCTTTTTTCTTGGGGTTTTATGTATAGTTTCCTTTTGTGACTCAGTGAATGTGTCCAACAGGCAGGTTTACATGTGGGAGTAGTTGAGTGTTGGCTGCCATTAGAGAAATATAATAGTACAGTAAAACTTGCTTTGTTTATATTCTGTAGGTGCTGCAACATATCCTGAATCCTGCTTTCTTGTACAGTTTTGAAAAAGGAGAAGGTGAACAGCTGTTAGGCCCCCCAAACCCAGAAGGAGATAATCCAGAAAGCATCACTAGTGTTTTTATAACAAAGGTAACAGTCTTTGTTTACATTGAAGTATTTGAAAATTAAAACAAAAAGATGTTCCTCTCATTTGACTTTTCATCCTGCTTTGAATAAGTTGTTCTGTTCTGAATATGATGGTCTGTTATGTTGAATTGCTTCATAATGTTGAATGTGAGATCCATTAGTTGTCAGTAGGATGGGTCTACAATTTTCAGTTTATGCTGTTTTCAGATTTGGAATGTGGCTTTAGAAATGGGCCTTACTTGGCTATAATCCCAGTGTTTTTTGTAAGGAAAGCTTTCCATGACCCAGCATCAGTGTCTTTCTAATTCACTGCTATTTCATGGAACCAGTCAGAGGTTATAAAGCAAATGTTGTTGTAGATGAGGGTTGGGGTATTTTATTTATATCTTTCTACAGGTTAGCAGTTTGGGAGTTCCCAGATATGCTCATAATTTAAAGGTTCACACTTCAGGAGGTTGTTTTGTGGGTACTGGACTGAGTCAAGAAAGCAATTATAATTAGTTCTTAGTCTTCTTAAAAACCACTCAGAAAGCAAAAATTTGGGACTTTGCCTTTATAATAATAAAGTCATTTTTTTGTCAACTTCATTCTCTCTTTGATCCTGCCTGGAACTAGGTACTTGATCCAGAAAAGCAGGCTGATATGCTGGATTCTCTGAGGATCTACCTGCTGCAGTTTGCCACGCTGCTGGTGGAGCATGCCCCCCATCACATCCACGACAACAACAAGAACAGGAACAGCAAACTGCGGCGCCTGATGACCTTTGCCTGGCCCTGCCTCCTGTCCAAGGCCTGCGTGGACCCAGCCTGCAAGTACAGTGGCCACTTGCTCTTGGCACACATCATTGCCAAGTTTGCCATTCACAAGAAGATTGTTCTGCAGGTATTGACCACGGGCTTGTGTTAAGTTCATGAAGTGCTTTCTTTTATTGTAAGATTCGGAGTAGAAGCTGGTTTTGAATGCTGAGTATAATTCAAACACTACAAACAAATGAAGAAGCAGCAGGCCAAAGGTTTAATACAGATTTGCTTGGGAGTAGGAGAGTATAGAAAGAAGTGTGAAGAAAAATGAAAGCAGGAAGGGTAAGTAGGACAAGTAGACATTTTGGTTGAATTAGCAAAATTGGGGATGTTTCTTCACTTAAGAGACAGATGCTTCAGTTGAGCCACAATGTGGGGACCAAGGGAAAACTTCAAATTGGACAGTGAAGAGGGAGGAAGGAAAGGGAATGTGAAGGAAACAGGGAAACAGAAGTACATGCTCTATCCTTCTGCTGCTGATGTATCATGGTGTTTCTAGCAAATTATGTGCCTTAGAGAAAAATTGTGGTTTTTAGAAAACATGTATTGTCTCCCTTTCTTTATAAATGCTTTGTTTTTGTAAATGCATGCAGTATTGATGTTGATGAGAAGCTCTGCTGTTCAGGTTTTTCACAGCCTTCTCAAAGCACATGCAATGGAAGCCCGGGCTATTGTCAGGCAGGCCATGGCTATCCTGACTCCAGCTGTGCCTGCTCGAATGGAGGATGGACACCAGATGCTCACGCACTGGACACGAAAAATCATTGTGGAGGAGGGCCATACAGTGC
Organism: Agelaius phoeniceus; assembly: GCF_051311805.1. NCBI lineage: Eukaryota > Metazoa > Chordata > Aves > Passeriformes > Icteridae > Agelaius > Agelaius phoeniceus. The sequence goes on along the minus strand of NC_135280.1, from coordinate 6,648,199 downwards.
CCCAACTAGTACATATTTTGCACTTGATAGTACAACATTTCAAGGTACTTGTACTGTTACTCTGGTACTCACTGTATCTCCTGTATCAAAGAGGTGAACAGTTTGATTAGAAAAACAGCATAATTTATATGGTTTAGTTTCAAAATGCATCATTTGTCTGTAAAGATACTTATCTATAACTGAATACAACTGTTTAATAGCAAGTAATTTATTAAGCTCTGTCATGACTGAAGTTAGAACTCCAAATGTCAGTTTAGAGTCTGCAAGATGAATTCATTGCACATGCATTAGCAGTGTTCTTTAACAGGTCTAAAAGTTCTTTAAACAAAGTGCACAGCCATATTCTTTGCCATCCTTGAGTAATCCTTTTTTGTATGACTTTATATATTCTGTGGGATTAACTAGATCACTTTTATCTGCAGCCAGTGTATGTTGGGAAACATTAAACAAATGGGGGAATGGTGCAGAATGTCAACATAGGAACATTTTTGAAAACATGTATTAAAATGCAATCCAAAGGGACAGCTAATACACATTTTTCAAGAACTGATGCCTCAACAGATATTTTTGAAAGAATATCTGAGTATGCTCAAATGTAAGTTGAAGCTCTTTAAAATGTTTGGAAAAAAATTGGTATGATTGGTCCTTGAAAAAAACCATGAATCTTAAAAAGAACATGTTTATTTGAATGCATGAAATCAGTAGTCACTACTGAAAGTTGTAGCCAAAATACTATTTTCAGTGCACCAGTTAATTTTCCATATTGCAAAATTTGAAGTGGTACAGGTTTTGCAAACTTTGGAATTGATGACTGTTTTACAATTTTGCTTTATTTCAGCTTTGTAGGTTTTGTGTAGAATGTTACTGGTTAATGATGAACATTTCTGTGAAACCATTTTTTCAGGTTTATTATCCTGTGAGACATCACTTGGTTCAGCATATGGTTAGTGCCATGCAGAGACTGGGCTTCACTCCCAGTGTTACAATAGAGCAAAGAAAATTAGCTGTGGATCTTGCTGAAGTTGTTATTAAATGGGAATTGCAAAGAATCAAAGACCAGCAGGTAGGAAATCAAAATAAATGGGTAAAGATTGAACTGTTCCACAGTTTAATGTCCTTTTTTTTTGACATGCACATTGCTGATATTTCAGCCAGATTCAGATATGGACTCAAGTGCAAGTGGAGAAGGAGCAAGTTCTGCCTCATCTGCTGTTAAAAGAGGATTGTCTGTGGATTCTGGCCAAGAAGTAAAACGATTCAGGACAGCTACAGGAGCAATAAGTGCTGTAAGAGAAAATCAGGATTTGTTCAGAGACTCTAAGTAGTGTAATTGTTTTTTCCACATGACTCGAAACTCCCTAATTTGAATTGGTCTTAGCTTTAGCAAGCACTTTAAATCTGTTCTTGTTTTCCTCCTTCAGTCTGGCTGAGGGCTGTTGTGTTTTGTGTGCATGCAGGTGTTTGGACGGAGCCAGTCCTTGCCAGGAGCTGATGCCCTCCTTGCCAAGCCCATTGACAAGCAGCACACAGACACTGTTGTGAATTTCCTGATTAGAATTGCTTGCCAGGTACTGTGGTTATTCTGATATGCAGATACCAGTGTGGAGTAGCAGCCAAACCCATAAACCCCTCTTTTCACACAGCTCCTTTTAGGCTTGGATTATTCTAATGTTTCTGTGCTTTTTCATGATTAATTTACATATTTGGGTGATGCTGCAATGTATGCTTGTTCTATTGCCTAGGTTAAATGTCAAGAATACTTTATCCCAAAATATTAAAGAGAGTTTTATAGGGAATGGCTGTATCTAGGGGTAATGATTGTAGTTTTATTTTCAAAATCCTATACATGGAATTACTTTCCTGCAGCGTGTAGAGCTAAAGTTTTTCACCAAATTTGGAGGGAATTAACTTTTCTAGAATGAGAAAAATTATCTGGGTGTGTCTCCAGGCTGACAAATTTTATGGCTTCTGCTCCTGCAGCAGACTCAGCTGGTAAGTAGCATGGGATTGTATATCCCACAGTCCATTGCACAAAATAGTTGTGCTCTTAAGTATAAAGATGAATTGAGTAAAGAGCTGCACATGTTTATGGATACCTTGCAAACAGTAAAGATTAACCATCTTGAGTATGTTCAGAGTTGTAGTAATATAGGATAGCATGAAACTTTTGTTTAAATACACCTTTGATGGGTGATTTGGTTAATTAGCTAGCAATTTAGACACCAGTTCTGGTGTTTACTATTAGTTGTCAGCTTTTTATGCATTAAATGCTGTGTGACTGTACTGATAAAACTACATAAGCTCATCCATTTCAGAAATAAGAAATTACATGCTTGCATGGAATGAGTAATAAATTAATGACTTGGTTCCAAAAGGGTGTCATTTTGTTAACTCTGATTAATTGCTAGGTAAATGACAACTCCAACACTGCTGGATCCCCTGGGGAGTTGCTGTCTCGACGCTGTGTCAACCTTCTGAAAACAGCTTTGAGGCCAGACATGTGGCCCAAGTCAGAACTGAAGTTGCAGTGGTTTGATAAGCTGCTCATGACTGTGGTAGGTAACATTCTGGTCCTGTAGGTCTTTAGGCTTCCCTGGCATGTGGGATGATTGAATACCAGTCATATCTGGATATAGATTTTTACAGTACTAATCTTTTCTTTGTAGTGAAATAAATAAGTTGTTAAGTTTGTGAATTGCAGAAGTGGTTATAATTTGTAGAGCTGCAGTACTGACTGGTTGGTGTGGTTTATTTATTTTTGGGGATTTTTTTCTTAGTAGGTTTTAACAGATTTGATCTGAGTTTAGTAATCTGTGTAATTCCTGTTTACCCTTACTCACTCCCTTTTTGTGTGCTTTCTCTTTAGGAGCAGCCCAATCAGGCCAACTTTGCCAACATTTGCACTGGCTTAGAGGTCTTAAGCTTCCTGCTGACTGTGCTACAGCCCCCTGCTATCCTGAGCAGCTTCAAGCCCCTCCAAAGAGGGGTAGCAGCCTGTATGACCTGTGGGAACACCAAGGTTTTGAGGGCTGTCCACAGTTTGCTGTCTCGCTTGATGGGAATTTTCCCCACAGAACCAAGTGAGTGGTGTTTTCTTCCTCCTTTTATCCTTTATTGCTGCATAACTTAAGTGGTTGAGGGGTGTGATGAAGGCACTCTTTGGAATGTGCTAATACTCTGTTTTATGATTCCTGCATTTAATGGTCCATTTTAGCTTGCACTTTCAACCTCTGATTAAAAAAGGAAAAGCTGAAAGAAGTAATCATGTGGAATACATCATTATCCATTGACATAAAAACTTAATAACCTGTGGCTGTCATAACTTTAGTTCAAGAAATGCATGCTATAAATTTAATGTATTTTTGCAATTAGAATTTTTCAGCTTTAGAAGTGCAATTTTTTAGTTATTAAGTTTTGCTGTTTTGCTGAAACAAGGAAGGGAGATAAAATGTAAAAAAGAAAGGCAATAAGTAATATGCTGTGTCTTAATAGAAGCTAATTTAGATAATATTTTCTTGGAGAAAGGTAAATCAGTAATGTAAGACTGCTCATCAAATTGAGTTACTCAGAAGAAGTGAATTCTCAAAGACATATTGGTATAATAAAGAGGTTTATATAAGTGAGGGATCTGCTTGTGTCATCTTAGATTGTTGACAGTGTGAGACTCCAGTGATGTTTTAGTGACTGCACATTCACAGTGGAGCTGTTCTTTGCCTGTTCTGTGGGTAGTGTTACCAAAACTAAAGCCATCTCTGAACTCTGCAGGTACCTCAAGCGTGGCTTCCAAGTACGAAGAGCTGGAGTGCCTTTATGCTGCAGTTGGGAAGGTTATTTATGAGGGACTGACTAATTATGAAAAAGCCACCAATGCCAACCCTTCCCAGCTCTTTGGTAGGTGTCCCACACCCCTGGCAACTCTGTGGGAATGCCCCTGAATGAGACATGTCTTTGTCAAATATTTCCTTTTCCATAAATCTGATCTAATGCAGAGGAAAAGCTGTGGGAAGCATTTGAAGCTAACTTGAGAAATGAGCTTAGGATGTCATGTCTGTGAAAAAAGGGAATGGAGGGGGGTTCATTGTGTTCTGTCTACTCCCTGAAGTGACTTGGGAGCAATTTTTGGAGGTGGGGAGCTGTAGATCTGCTAGGTGGAAGCCTTTTGTATTCAAAGTGCATAGGGAAAAGGTGCAATATTGATATTAGGCAAAAAATAAAGTAAAAGTTACTGGCACCTTCTTACATGGAAAAAACCAAATCCTGCAGGTCCTCTGAGATACAACAGAATAGTTCAAGGAATCTGTATAGAGTCTTATGTGTTCTTCCCTTTTGTTTAATTTTTTTAAGCCTCATTTATTAGCTGATTTAGGTTGTGTATTAAGATTTATGTATTTATAGACCTTAAACTCTCAGTAATCAAGAAATTACAAAAATACTATTTTTTTGGGGTAACAAAATCTGAATTTTTAGCATAGACCATTCTGAAGAGCTGAAATGGTTTTCTTTTCTTGTTTTTTTTTTTGTACTTACTGAACTGCTAGACAGCTCAGCTACATAATAGAATGACAGAGATATATAGGAATAATAGAGTTTGGCCCACAACTGGTTGTGTTGGTAATACAGACCTGAAATTGTACAATGTTGGAAAACCTGCTGATTTAAATGGCAAATGTCCTTCACTGTTCTATTCTGTGAGCTGTGTAGATGTCTGTAATTGTACCTTGGGAATTGCCTATTTGTCAGATGTCAGGAGGTACTTTACATCAAACTAACCATGAAAGATGTTTCTTACATTTTGTCCAGAGCTCCCTTAAAAGCAGCACCACAATCAAGCTGTCAGGAGGTGCATTTTGTAGTAATTCTGTGGCTCAGAGGCTGAGCTTTGTGGGCCAGATTTTGTGCCCATCTGATCAGAAAAAGAAACAAAACTTTGGCAGGAGCCATTCAATGATCAGAGCATGCTTCTGTAGATATGCTGTGTAGATCCATTGAATTAGAAAGTTGCAGTAGTTTGGTTTTTTTTAGTAGGGATAATTGTACAGGATGTGTGTGCTTTTTTTTTTTTAAGGGTGAAGTAGTCAACTTGAATTAACTTCTTCAGTCTACAGAAACTGATTTATTAAACTTTATAAAGTTTCTAGATTAGAAAACTCAATTTATGATTTCTTAATTACTAAACCTGGGCCTGCTAATTTAAAAGTTTTTCTGCTTTTTGCTACTAAAATAAATGTGCAATGTTAGGAGTAGTTGCATTTTTTAAGGTCTTGGAAGTATTTGTTCTCAACCCCTTTCTTCCTGTCCTCCCTTTTTCCCCTTGCTGTTCATCACACACTTGTATGCAAAACTTTGAAATACTTTAATTAGTGCAAAATTAAAGTTGAGACTGAAATTGAGACTGAAATTTTTCTCCAAATCTCTCCAGATTTCTAATGTTTGTAACCTGGGTAGTCCCATCCTTCTTTCATGGCATCTGTACCTTACTCAGGTCATGCCCAAGAGAAGTTTCAATTGCTGAAGCCTTGTTTTTATCTCTAGGGACTCTGATGATTCTGAAATCTGCATGCAGCAACAACCCCAGCTACATTGACAGGCTGATCTCAGTTTTCATGAGGTCCCTGCAGAAAATGGTCAGGGAACACCTGAATCCACAGGCAACAGCAGGAGCAGCAGAAGCAAACACAGGTATTACCTTGTACAGTCTGTTAATGATTAGAAGTATTGGAAAGTATTAAAATATCTTCATCCTAAAGGGATTCAAATGACTCTGCAGGGTTTGTGTGCATTGTAACTTGTTGAAAAATACTTCAGCCTTAGTGAGTAGTGCTACCCCAAAGTACTGACAGCTAAAAATGCACTTATGAGTTCCAGTTACCTGCTTAATATATGAATTTCAGTATTAGCCCAACCTTTTCAGTGAAGGGTTAGTGAAGCATTTGCTGAGCTGCAGCATAAATAGAAGTTCTGAAATTCTTCAAAGCTTTAGAGGGTTGAGGGGAGAGGGGCTGAATTTTTTTGATTGCTTTGTGCTTTCACTTTTTTTTCTACTCCTTCCTATTTTACAATATTGGAACAACTGTGTTTGAATGAACTTGTTGAAGTGGATGCTTTAGCATCTCTTTCAGTCAGTATAATGCTGTCTGTTGTCAAATGAATTGGAAAAAATCAGATGTTCTTGTAGAAGAAAATTAAGTGCTGGTAAAGGGCCCTGTAATTTACTAATGGATAAGCTACTGAAGTAAACACTTGGAAAGAATTGTTGCTGTTAGATTCCCAGCCCATACTTAATTTAATTTTTGAGAACCTTGTAAATTTTATTAACACTGAGAAACAATTGGAAAATTATTAAACTTCATTGATAAGCAAGTCAGGAAATTAGCTGAACAGAATTAGAGAATTAGCTGCATCACAGACAGTGTCTTTCACAAAGTTAATTGTAGTTTTTCAGAATTAGGGGTCTATAATACCTTCTACTAAAGATCAGCAGAAAGGAAAAAACAGGCTTGCCGTTAGGATTTTGAATGGATTTGTTTTTGAAAGAAGTCACAGAAACATAGAATGATTTGTGTTAGAAGGAAGCTTTAAGATCATCCAATTCCAACCCCTTGCCATGGGCAGGGGCACCTTCCACTAGACAGTTGCTAAAGCCCTGTTCAGGCTGGCCTTGGGTTGTGCCTTAGTTGTGTAGGAATGTAAAGTAGTAATTCTGAACATATTATCTCTGGGGATAAATTTGCAGGCATATTTTAAAAATTACAGCATCTTATCTGGAAAATCTTTTCCTAGGTGGTTCATAGGTGTGTACACAACTCTAAACCTTTTTTTGCATCCATAGCAGGTACAAGTGAACTGGTAATGCTGAGTCTGGATCTTGTGAAAACTCGCCTGGCTGTGATGAGCATGGAGATGAGGAAAAATTTTATACAAGCTATTCTAACATCTCTCATTGAAAAATCCACTGATGCCAAAATTCTTCGTGCAGTGGTAAAAATAGTGGAAGAGTGGGTGAAGAACAATTCCCCAATGGCAGCTAATCAGGTAAATTGAGTAGATGAAGTCATTATTGCTCTCAAATACTAAATTACTATGGTTAGCCAATATAATTCATCAGTTTTGACAATGAGGTTTGTAATGATCTGTTATATATGTTTAGATACCCTTGATGGTATTTAGACTATTTTAATTCCCTGTGAAAATAGCTGCAGCTATAGATACTTGGCATTTTATAGGCTTATATTTGGTGTTTGATCTCAAATGCTGCTTTGTGGAGAACTTCCTTTAAAGTTTTAAAATATGCTTCACATTAACCTGGATAGAAAGACTCTTCAGGGGGAAGATGACTAATGCTGGTATAAATTGTGTTACTCTGTAACATTTTGTGGCCTCCTCAATCTGCCATATTTTTGTTAAGAGTTGAGCTCTTACAGCCTAGTGCTGTACAAAAGGACCTACACTTTTTATAATATACATCAGAATTTTTTAATCCCTGAACAACTTAAACTTATTTTTAGTCACAATTTTAAAATTCTCCAGCATATATTAGAATGATAAGTGCTTGAGTTATTTTTCTTTTTCAGAACTATGACCTACCAAGCTCTTTTTCAGTTTAGAAGCAGAGTCCTGTAAAGAATGGCTGAGTTCTAGTTTGAATGTGCTAGTTCTCTGTATGTTTAAAGATGAATTGACAAAATTAATCTTGTGTTCTTTTACCACAGACACCTACTCTCCGGGAGAAGTCCATTTTACTGGTGAAAATGATGACTTACATTGAAAAGCGTTTTCCAGAAGACCTTGAATTAAATGCTCAGTTCTTAGACCTTGTTAACTACGTCTATAGGTAATTATAGCAATTAATCACTTATTGCAGCTTATTGGTTCATAATTTGTACCATATATGAACTTTATAACAGGTCATTAATCCTTTTAGGTCTGAATTAAGGGATTTTTTTTCCCTAAAATGCAAAATCAATTCACTTTACTGAGACCACAGTGCATACTTATGGAATGCAATTTGAAAACAGGAGTTCCTTAGTAAGGATTTTTACTTTTGGCACTGATAAAATTGGCACCCCAACTTCTTCCTTTCCCAAGATACCAAGGCATCCTTGTAGCTGACTGTATTCTCAACAATGTGATTACAGCTAAGGTCTGTCTTTTCACATTCATGGGATACAAAGATTATTTTTCCTTGAAACTTAATTGTAAGTTACACTTTCAGGAGAGTTACTTTGCTAGGTAGACTTGAAGATTTGACTCACAATGAAATAATTAAAATAGTCACCTTATCAACAAATGCCAGGTATTTAATGTTGTGCTACTCCTTCCCATTATTTTGCAGTCACTTTGCTGCTGTACTCTGCTGGTTCACTGTGCAAAACTTTTGTGTGCACACAGTGCTCAGAAAGTTTCATCAATCAATACCATTTGTCATTTCAAACACCATACAGGTGTAGCTTGGTTTTTCACAATTATGATAAGATTTTATCCTGCAAGAGTATTTCTGATAGTTCTGGGCAGTTTTACAACAAGCAATGTTTTCTTTGCTGTTTCTCTCAAAAACTGAACCTGGATCTTTGTCATGCGTGGGCTTTTACAGAATGTTATCTCTTGGAGGTTTTAGTCTGTTATACAAAACCTAGGAGTCTTCTTTCTAATGGCTCTGTTATTTCATCTTCATTCATTTTAGGGATGAGAATCTTTCTGGGAGTGAACTTACAGCTAAACTGGAGCCAGCATTTCTCTCTGGTTTGCGCTGTGCCCAGCCACTCATCCGAGCCAAGTTCTTTGAGGTCTTTGACAATTCCATGAAACGCCGCGTGTACGAGCGCTTGCTTTATGTGACCTGCTCCCAGAACTGGGAAGCAATGGGAAATCACTTCTGGATAAAGCAGTGCATCGAGGTAGGGAAACTGCTTGTATCAGAAATGCAGTTAGATACATGTTTTAGTCCTCATTTTGCCTTGTTGTGTGCAAAAGCATTGTGTGGTGTGTGTTTTGTAGAGTGTATTTTCTGCATCAAAGCTGAAAATACCAAGTCTGCTGCTTCAGCTCCTGTGGTGCTTAAAAATATATACAATGGCTAAACAGTGAAATGCTGATACCTGGGAAGTGCTTTAATAGAAATGTTTAAAATCTATTTTCTCTGCCAAAAGCCTAATGGCCAGGTTAATACTTCTTAAGGAAAACAACCTCTTTTAATTGATAATGACTATGGAAAAAAAACCCCAAGAATTGTTATAGGAGAAGATTCCAAGAAAACTGTTAAAGCTATTTCCTAATAGTATGACAGCTGTTAGGTGGGATTGCATTGAAATGAAATTGCATCTTTGCCTGTGTTATTTAAAATAAAATGGGACAAACCTTTTATTTTAACAATATGGATATTAAAGCATGAATTTAAGGTGACTGTGAATATCTATTTTAGGGTAAAAAAGTCTGTATTTATTAGCAGATTGAGGACACTTAATACATGTTTTAAGAAGTACATAATACAGCCTTTAGGCCTAGGAGATTCTATTAATAAAGGTGATAAATAGGCCTTAAACTTACTATTGCAACTTTTTCTTGTTTTTAAGTATTAAACCGTAGTGATGCTTTCTTTGAAGTTCTGCAGTAAAATGTATGTTCAAATGCTCTTGTTATTTCTCCACGTGGCAGCTGCTGTTGGCAGTGTGTGAGAGGAACACCACGATTGGCACCAGCTGCCAGGGGGCCATGCTGCCCTCCATCACCAATGTCATCAACCTTGCTGACAGCCACGACAGGGCAGCCTTTGCCATGGTCACTCACGTCAAGCAGGAGCCTCGGGAGAGGGAGAACAGCGAATCCAAAGAGGAGGTAACTGATGGAAATACTGTGGAGAAAGCAATCTCTCTAATGGAATTCAGCTCTTCCTAGTTTCTCACCAGATACCTTTGGAGAATGAGTGATGAAGATGATGTGTGCAGATTGTTCATGTCTCCTGTGGTTTAAGCATGCTTGGGTCTCTCAGAACCCCCATTTATTCATTTAGCCTTTACTTCAGCACTCTAGGCAATTACAGATCTGAAGAAGGAGCAGAAACAGTGAGGTCTGAAATAAATTGATCAGGAAGGTGTTTTCTAGTGTGGAAAATAAGCAAAAGTACACAGAAGATGCCTATTTTTACATGCTGTGTTGTTTATTTCTGTGTAGGATGTTGAAATAGACATTGAATTGGCTCCAGGAGATCAGACCAGCACTCCCAAAACAAAGGAACTTTCAGAGAAGGACATTGGCAACCAGCTGCACATGCTGACCAACCGGCACGACAAATTCCTCGACTCCCTTCGGGAAGTGAAGGTGGGTGCAGGTTGTTGGTGACAAGCCACTTTAATCCTAAAACTTCAAACTGATCTATCTCACACTTCTCATTTTTCAGCTGAGTTTTCTTATGTAGACATCTCTTACAATCTGCAGTTTCTTATTTGCCTATGGTAAAAAATTCTTTAGCCTTCACTTCATTGCTAGTTATTACTGTATCTCTTTCCTACAAAATTAAATATCATCCCTCTTCACCATAAGTATATTTTAACAATTCATTTCAGAAACTAGTGATGGCAAACACAGGGTATAGGATCAAAAATGTGTATCAGCATCTTATGATTAAATAATTTCTAAGAAAATAATTTAGCTGAAAGCTATGTTTAAATAACTCCACACTAGCAACAGCTGTATCCAATTAACCTGATTATTCCTATTACCAAGATGATGAACATCTTCCTTTTTTCCTTCTTTTTTTTTTTGATGGTTGCAGTAATGAATCAGAGTCTTGATCAACATGAAAATAGGATTAAATTTTTGTTGAAAGGCATTAGTATTACTACTGAAACAACAGTATAACTGAACTGTTTTGCCACAGGATTAATTGTATGTTCCTATTTCTGTACATCTGTCTGTTTCCAGACGGGAGCCTTGCTGAGTGCCTTTGTTCAGTTATGCCACATTTCTACACCTTTGGCAGAGAAGACTTGGATACAGCTATTTTCACGACTTTGGAAAATCTTGTCTGACAGACAGCAACATGTGAGAACCTCTCTCTCTCTCCCATTTGCAGATTCCTCTTTGTAAATGACTGCTGTTACAGGAAAATGTGGTGACTTTGTTTACTAGCTTTGAGATATTTGCCATTCTCAGCCTGTTGAATGCTGTGTACCTGTATCAATACATCTTTTGAAAGAAATAGGGCCTTTCATTTTACAAAGAGAAATGTACTTATTCAAGTGTTGTTCCCTGTACTAAAGAGATGTTAAATCTGATTTCTCTAATTGAAGAATCTGAATAGACTGATAGTATAATGTTTTTTCTTCTAGGCTCTAGCAGGGGAAATAAGCCCTTTCTTGTGCAGTGGAAGCCATCAGGTGCAGAGGGATTGCCAGCCAAGTGCCCTGAACTGCTTTGTGGAAGCAATGTCACAGTGTGTTCCTCCCATTCCCATCAGACCTTGTGTCCTGAAATACCTGGGGAAGACTCACAACCTCTGGTTTCGTTCTACACTCATGCTGGAACATCAAGCCTTTGAAAAAGGACTCAGTCTGCAGATTAAGCCTAAACAGACAACAGAATTTTATGAGCAGGAAAGCATAACTCCTCCTCAACAGGTAGTGTTATATTTATTGAAATACCTTATGAAATATGGAGAGGAAAACCTAACACTGACAAGTCCTCCACTAAACCATGTCCCCAAGTGTCACATTTTACATGTATTTTAAATACCTCCAAGGACAGTAACTCTAGCACTACCCTGGGCAGCCTGTTCCACTGCTTTACAACCTTTTCAGTAAAGATATTTTTCATAATATCAAATCTAAACCTCCCCTGGTGCAACTTGAAGCTGTTTCCTCGTCCTATTGTATTATTGACTTGTTTAAAAATTTTGGTTTTTTATGATTTGATCTGTTGTTTTAGGGAAGATAGGCAAGAGTCAGTGTACAAGCCTTAGGATGTTTTTGTCATGCAGTGTTGTTTTCAGTACATGGTTCTTACTAATTTCTTGCCTTTAGAGTTTAAAAAAAAATTATTAAGTTTTATAGGCCTTTCTCTGTTTCCATGTTTCTCTCAGCTTGTCTTAGTGTAGAACATGGGGTTTGCTACCTACTGTGCTTTATAAAGACAGCTTAACTGTGGAGAAATATGTGTTCTTAACCTTGCAGGAAATCCTGGATTCCCTTGCTGAGCTCTACTCTTTGTTGCAAGAGGAGGATATGTGGGCTGGGCTGTGGCAGAAACGCTGCAAATTCCCAGAGACAGCAACAGCCATTGCCTATGAACAGCATGGCTTTTTTGAACAGGTACAGTCTTGATTTTAGAAATTATCTGAGTAGTTCTACTGTCAGGATAAATATTCTGGTCAGCAGGAAAAACCTCTGAATATTAATTATTAAGTTCAGTCTTCTAAAATGGAAAGTGCCATGGCTTCTCTGCTGTCTACAGTAGTAGTTTGAAGCCTTTTAATACTGAGGTAAGGTGAAATTTTTGTGCACACCCATCAGATTTTCATGACATTTGTCAAGCTGTCAAATAATAGCTATATTCAGGAATGAATTTAACACACTTGACTTTTTTTTTTCAAGTCTATGAAGGTTTTCTTATCACTTGTTCCTAAAAATAAAAGAGCATTGAGTTATTGTGTACACAGCAGATGGAAACCTGGAATGGTTGAATTTTCTTTAGGCACAAGAAACTTACGAAAAAGCAATGGAGAAGGCTAAAAAAGAGCACGAAAGGAGCAATGCTTCCCCTTCCATCTTCCCTGAGTACCAGCTTTGGGAAGACCACTGGATTCGGTAAGACTTGGAAGCTGATGTGGAACAAGTATTTTTACCCTGCAATAGAAGCAAAATACCCTGCTCTTGGTTTAAAGCATTAGTTATGAGAATAAACTTACCTCAGGATAGCTCAGATACAGAGAAAACCTGAGGGAATAAAAAAAGCTATTTTGTATTCCCTTAACAGAGCCTCAGAAGTGATACGGCTGAATTGCTGTAAAAATGTAATTTGCTATTGGTGGAAACAGACTGGAGTTAAAATTTGTTTTTCCTATTTAAAATGGTTGTTCTGGGAGACACAAAATGCAGCTCTTCCCTGTTCACAGATTTCTGTATTATAACTGATAATAAATAAATAAAAAAAAGTCTTCCCATCTGGATAAAACTTCTGCAGTGCTTGCAAAGCTGTTTGTAGACAAACAAATACGCAGATAATATTCTGATACACAAACATTTATTGTCACTTTTATTGAAGTTTTTGGGGTTTTTTTTGGTAACAAAATTGACACTGCATTTGTTTTTCTTAGTTGCTCAAAAGAGTTGAACCAATGGGAGCCTTTGACAGAATATGGCCAGTCCAAAGGTCACATAAATCCTTACCTGGTGCTGAAGTGTGCATGGAGGGTCTCAAACTGGATTGCTATGAAGGAGGCTCTGGTGCAGGTGAGTGAGGGGTTTTTGTGCTCATGTTTAGTCTCTCCTCATCCTGCCTTGGGTAGCTTCATTCTGACTGTTTAAGAACCATCCCATGAGAATAAGTTGGTGGTTATTGCTCTTGAGGCTGCTAGGACAGCCAGGCTGCATGGACATCTTGAGCTTCTTGGGGCCAATGGCAGACTTCTGTTGGAGTTGCCAGTAGATTGTCTGGAATTTTTTTTTAAGTGTTGTATAAGGTGTCACTTATCTAAACAAGATGGAAAACATGGCGAGGGGGTTGTGTTTGATTTGGTTTTTCTTTGGTTTGTTTTTTCTGTTTTGTTTTAATTTTAAGGAAATATGTTCTCTGTTCATGGTAGGTAGAGTTGTTCAGCTGATGAGTTAATATAGAAACATTAACCAGATGTAAAACTGAAATCTAAAAGGTGAGAATACTGCATGAAATCACAGGTGGAATGGAGCTTGCAGATCTTTCTTGCACTGTTGTATACAGTGGGGCAATACTGGAATTACTCTGCTAAAGATGCCAGAATTTGCAATAAAAGGGTGAAGTACGTATTTAAAATACAATGTGAAGCCAAATGTCTAAGCAGCAAACTGCAAATGCAACAAAAACTGTCTTATGGGTACTATTTACATTTTAATTAATTTCTTTTGTTCTTCTAACACTTAGTATTCTGTGTCCTATTTAAGTATGCAGCTTCAGAGGCTAAGTATAGAAACATTTGAGAAAGCTTTAAAGCCTAAAATAAGAACTATATTGTACAGTATATTATAAGCCTTGGGCTTGAAGAGAGTGAAATAGATCATATCTGACAGCTTCTGGTTTTGGACAATTGCAAGTTGAGTGGAAGTGACAACCCTGAGTAAGTGCTGATATGCTGTAGCTGCAGTTGTATTAAATGAAGTATTTTCAGTAATGAGACATTTATTTTATGACTGAGGAGAAGATGCTGCTGAAGCCATAAATGGAGCCTTTGTGACTCTACTCAAGTTCTTGTAAAAGTGTCAGCACGTGTTTGCATAAATATTGGGATCTAAAAGAATAATTGATTCTATGCTGCTGTACCTCACTACTCCAATTATATTGATATTCTTTAATGTGGCTGTTTTTTGTCAAGTTCCATGGTTGATTCACAAGAGAGGCCAGGGATGATGGCAAATATCTATCAGTTTTCGTAAATCTTTGTGAAAGATTTTTAATAATCTACCCATTAAAGTTGAGCTATTAAAACAGCAAGTAGCCCTTGATAGGACCCAAGACTCATTTCCATTTGCTCACACTGCCATTGTGTTTAATGATCCAGTAGATAACATAATAAAGAAGGAGATGATTTTCACTGTGTAAGTGTAAGGATGCTACCTGGCACTTTCTCTTTGCTGGTTCAGGCATAAAAGTCAGCTGAGGATAACAGGAATAACAATTGTAATGGTCACCATACAGTTTATCAGCAGGAGGATAATGTAGGGGGATTTCTGTGTTGCACATCAAACCATTAAGAGCTTGATGTAATGTGGAGGAAAAAGAGGTGAGAAAGTTGTAGATTAAAGGCCTGCAGTGTCAGCTGGTGAGCACTGGCTCAGTGCAAGTTTGCTGCAAAGTGCTCACAGAATTTAGGTGCTGTACAATTCAAGTGCTTTGCTGGGTTTAGATGCCATATTTCTACTGTTCCAGAATTCTGAGGAAATGGTTTAAAATTATTTTATAAATTATTTTAGCACTGTGACCTGACTTTGCACCTGTGCTCAGGAATTACTTTAACATATGAGAAGTTGGTTGTGATTACTTGAAAAAATATCAGCTGTTTATTTTCATAAATTTAGCAATGCCCCAGAGCAGACAGGGAGTACAATGTTGCATGATGTAGGACAGGTAGGCACAGGATCCTTTTAGGTAAGAAGTTGCCATTACATGTTCTGCATTTCAGATATGGTGTGTGTTATCTGCTGATAAGCATCTTTTGGCTTTGTGCAGGGTGAATTGTTTGCTGTGAGCATCCTGCTCCTGTGGCAGGGCTGCTTTGGGCTGGCTCAGCTCTTTGAGATGCATTACACTTGTCAGAATAAAAATACCCCAGCAGTAGATTGGGCATGGGTGCTTCTTCTCTTGTGCTGAATTGGCAATTCATGTGCTAGCCTGCCCTTGCCAGTAACTTTAGGAGAGCTGAAACTCCTCTAGTGACATAAATGTTAGTACTTCAATCAGATGTTTTTAAGAAACGAGATTATTTTTAAAACATCAAAGTTGTTTATTTAAGAAAGCTTAAAAAAATTATCTGTTTGAGTAGGAAGGATCTTTACTGGATGTTTTTCCATGACCAGGTGGAGCTGAGTTGTCCAAAGGAGATGGCCTGGAAGGTGAACATGTACAGGGGGTACCTGGCCATCTGCCACCCCGAGGAGCAGCAGCTGAACTTCATCGAGCGCCTGGTGGAGATGGCGAGCAGCCTGGCCATCCGCGAGTGGCGGCGCCTGCCCCATGTCGTGTCCCACGTCCACACCCCCCTGCTCCAGGTAACAGCAGAGCTCTTAGCTCCAGGGGTCCTTCAGCAGCAGGTCTCAGAACTGTTGGTAGCTGCAAGTGTGAAATATTTTAGTGTATATCATATATATATATATATATATTTAGTGCTGATAGTTTTTGTATCGTGGCATTTCTTTTTTTGAAGTTGCAGAATGTGTGTTTCTGTTTCTTCAAAGTACTTGTTGCTTATCAGGAAGAGCTCGTAAGTGATTAAACTCACCTTTTTTCGGATCTCCAGAAATACTTTTGGGAAGCACCTGGTACAATTCTGATTGTATGGAATATATAGTTTAACTATTATGTGAAATGAAATAATGTGTATTACATGTGGAGAAACAAATGGTGGTGTCCTTTGAAACTTTCACTCACATTTTACCATAACAAAAATGGATTTCTGTTTCCTTTTGAAATGTATAAAATATCAGCGCCCTGTTGTTTTCTCTATGATTTAATCATGTAAATAACTAATTTTCAACTGCAAGAGAAGAATTTTTGAGAGTAGATGTTTTATTGACAAGTATAATCAAACAGAAGTAGATACCTAAATCCATCTTTAAAAAATCTGATTTGGCCTAGAGTTACTTTCAGAAGATTCTTAAAAATGAACCTTGTCTCCTCTGATGTGTGTGGAACCAGTGTGGAAGTGGGGCTGAGGCAGGATCGTGCTGGGCTTGGCAGTGTGGGATTTAGGCAAAACATTCCATTCATTTGACATTTAGGCTTTGTCCCTGTTTAGGTACCCTATAAATATATACCTGACAAAGCTCTTGTTCCTGTGGAGGGAACCTTTCATCTCCAGGGGAGAAACTGTGGAATAGCTTAGTTTTCATAATGGATGATTTCTTGATGGGCCATTGCTCAGAGATCTGACACTGAGCCCTGTTTGTGGAAGTGCAGAGGACTTTGCTTTGAGTTCTCTTTGATACAGAGGCCTCTGTGATTCTGTTGAAGATCAGTGGTTTCATTCTGTGTGTGTGATTCATAACCAATCTACACCATATATGAAGTGACCTCTATAAAATGATTGCTCCTGTGGGTAGGGCTCACACAGCAACTCATACCTTTGAATTTTTATAATATAAATTGATGCATCAGATAAAGTGAATGAATATGGAATTTTTCTCCATATTCAGAAGAAGTTATCAAGTAAATAAGTCGAATTTGTGAGCTCACACAATACCATTAGATGGCTTCTCCATGAATGTAATTCCTTCCTGCTAAGATTTCACCTATATGTCAAATTGCACCCCCCTCCCCTACTCAGGAATGGCAGCATCTGCAGCAGGAAAAGATTAATATTGCTAAATAAACTATTTAAGTGCTTTCAGATATCAATTAAAACAAGCTTTTAAAACAATCTAATATGTATATATCCCTCGTGAAGAAATGATAAATTAGTCAGTGACTGACAGAGGTACAAATGCAGCCTTGAATTTGCACTGCAGTAATTACTTTTTTTTAAAATATCAGATAGTATGTGATTAAATACCCATGAGAAAATTAAATTTATGTGATGAATGGGTGTGGGATGAAGGTTAAGCTATTGTGAGAGCTGATACGGAGATGATTGTAGGAAAATATTACTTTAATTTATTTTGTTTCAAGAGATTTCACTCTATAAATTTGGACTGCCTTCTTTTTTTTCTCACATAGTTATCTCATTTGGTTGATTAACAGTGAATACAACTGTTATCTACCAAGTGGTAGCTTAGAGAATATACACTAGTTTTATTGTACTACAGGTAATTAAATTCCATTAAAGTTTGTGGGCCTTTTCTTCAGGTGGTCGAAGTTTTAACAAACTGTCTAGTTCCTTTAGGGGGTTCGAGACTGCTGCCATCTTCTGTTTGTTCCTTATTTATATTGTTTATGTTTTCTAGGCAGCACAGCAAATAATTGAACTTCAGGAAGCAGCCCAAATAAACGCAGGACTGCAACCAACTAATCTGGGGAGGAACAACAGCTTACATGATATGAAGACTGTTGTCAAGACTTGGAGGAACAGGTTACCTATTGTGTCAGATGATTTATCCCACTGGAGCAGCATTTTCATGTGGAGACAGCATCATTACCAGGGTAAGTCTGCCTGGTCCAGCATGCATTTGTCATACAATTTTCCAGACAACACATATTGTATTTGCAGGGATCCCCATGGCAGGGAGGAATGATGAATCTGACTCCATGTTCTCAAAAGGCTAATTTATTATCCTATGATATTATATTATATTAAAGAATACTATACTATACTAAAGAATACAGAAAGGATACTTAGAGAATGATGAAAAGATAATAAAGAAAACTCGTGGCTCTCTCCAGAGTCCTGACACAGCTTGGCCCTGATTGGCCAATGAGTCAAAATAACTCACACTGGAATCCAAAGAAACAATCACCTGTGGGTAAACAATCTCCAAACACATTCCACATGTGAGCACAACACAGGAGAAGCAAATGAGATAAAAATTGTTTTCCTTTTTCTGGGGCTTTTTCAGCTTCCCAGGAGAAAAATCTTGGGCAAAGGGATTTTTCAGAGAATGTGAATGCCGCAAACACATAAGTTCTTGGTGGCTTGATTTTGGTGAATTGTAGTTTTTATTCATTTTTCATTGAAATGTTTGATTATCTGAAGTCATCCCCATCTTAAGTCATGTGTGTTGCTGTGTAAGGTGCTGCCCTCTGTGTAACACCATTTCCAATGGCAAATTTCACCTTGCCTTCCCAGCCATTGTGACTGCCTATGAGAACAGCTCCCAGCACGACCCCAGCTCCAACAACGCCATGCTGGGCGTCCACGCCTCGGCCTCGGCCATCATCCAGTACGGGAAGATCGCGCGCAAGCAGGGCCTGGTCAACGTGGCCCTGGACATCCTGAGCCGCATCCACACCATCCCCACCGTGCCCATCGTGGACTGCTTCCAGAAGATCCGGCAGCAGGTCAAGTGCTACCTGCAGCTGGCTGGAGTCATGGGCAAAAACGAGTGCATGCAGGTAGGGCAGCTTTGCTCCTGAAGCTGTGGTCGGGTCCTGTAACCCCACGAGCCATCAGATGCATTGATCTAAACAAGCTGCCAGTATCCAGAGCAGGGGCTGGGTTGCCTTGGCCATGTTATACCATGAAGGGAGTGTTGTTTTGAGTCATGCTGGCAGTCCAAAGCAGTTAATGTCCTCTGTGAACTGGGCATTGTGAATACATTAAAAATTAGCTGAGAGTAGGTTTTTTGAAATCTTACAAGATGGATAAATGGAAGGTCTTTAAAAATGGCATTATTTGTAATGGGGAAAAACAACACTGTGTCTGACTCATGAGAGATGGATGTTGTCAAACTGAAGTAGAATTGTATGTGTTGAAAAGGAAAAAGTGTGATTTTTAGGCAAAACCCCCTGGTATGTGGTTGACCAGCAAATGAACCTTGTAATATAACATAAGTATAACATAAACAAGGTGGGAAGATAACCTGCTAAATGTTGTCTGTAGTATTTGGTTTGCACAGCCCAGTGGAAACTTAAAATTGTCAGTCTGTATTTTTTAAAATGAAAATGAAATACTTGAAAGTCATGCTATTTAAATTTCAAGAGAATATTTTGGCTGTTGTTTTATAGCACTTTCATTTACCAAGCCTTCCCTTTTAAAAGACTTTTCTCACTAAGGCTTTTTTAACAGGGTCTTGAAGTTATTGAATCAACCAATCTGAAGTACTTCACCAAGGAGATGACTGCAGAGTTTTATGCTTTAAAGGGAATGTTCTTGGCACAGATTAACAAGTGAGTATGCTGGCTGCAAGAGGCACTAGCACACATCTGAAAAAAAATACAGTTGAAGTATTCAACAGAGTATTTGAGCAGAAAAGCCATTCCCTATCTTTTTACCAGCCTACAATTTCTCACTGCTGTGTAAGAAAGTAAAAGTATCTGTGAGAGTTCCTTTGCAGTTTGGAGATTTAATGATTGGTCCTATATTGAAGCCTTGTAGTAGTAGTAATGGTTTTGCTTTGCACTGACAGGCATTTACTATTCTGAGGAAGATCTCTCTTTAATTCAATAAATAAATAGCTCATCAATCAAATTTTGTTTGGTAATGCCAAAAAGACCCCTTCAGATTTCAAGAGCACTTAGTGGGCATGGGATTTAATGACAATTTTGTTATGTGTTACATATGGGTAGAGTAATTCCTTTACCATTGCATTGTGGCCACTTATAGAATGAAATCCATCAGGTCTCAAGCTGTACACTGCAACTTCACATAGCAATTCAAGTCAGGAAATTATTAATATCTTCTTCTGTGGATACAAGAGAGAATTTTAAGTAGGCAGAATGCAATTACTTGGATGGAAAGTACAGTAGGCTTTTATATGGTCACTGGCTTAATTGTAGTTGAGATGTAAAGAGAAGAAAGTGTGCCTCCCCATATTGTTAAATTTTTAAAAATTCTTGCAGAAAATTGTCTCTGTTCCTTCAGGATTAAATGGGTAAAGGTTTCTGTT
Source organism: Agelaius phoeniceus (assembly GCF_051311805.1). Classification (NCBI taxonomy): domain Eukaryota; kingdom Metazoa; phylum Chordata; class Aves; order Passeriformes; family Icteridae; genus Agelaius; species Agelaius phoeniceus. The sequence goes on along the minus strand of NC_135280.1, from coordinate 6,627,761 downwards.
TAAAAATGTGGTTCTGATGTACTTACAATTTCTTAATCTTACCAAAAACCACACAAGCATTTTTTAGCACTGCAGTTGAGGTCAGGAATTTAGGAAGGTTTTAGTCAGGACCAGTGGCAGTGTTGAACTGAAAATGGGACTGCTGATTGATTACCTGTGTGTCAAAGAAACTGAAGTTAAAGGTCACCTCTGCTCCTGCATCCTCCTGTGCTGCTCATTGGCTGGGCAAGGTGATAGAAACCATTTTAAAAAAATCACCTCAGGTGTCAAGAGTGATGGATTGTAGAGTGGGAGAAAGAAAAACGGACAGAGAAGTTCCTTTTTTATAAAGGAGCAGTAGTGATACAAAGTCATCCATCAGGCTGCTGCTGGCCTGGCTCACTTCAAACCTTCATCCAGGGTGCAGGGAGCTTCTGAAAGCAAGGACATTAATGTAGCAAAAAACTAACACATGACAGACAAAGCTGTTTTCCTTTTTAGACTTATGCCTCAGTAGCTGGTACTTAATTTAGTATGATAATCCTCCAAGCTAATATTGTTATGTTAAAAATATATTACAAGTAATTTAAAAAAAATGAGTCAAACAAGCATTATGTTACTTTGATATTGGTTATTTCAATGCTTATTCTGCAAGGGAGAAGTGAAGCTCTTGCTGTTCATAAAGAGTCTTGAAAAACTTTAAATTTCTTCATTTTGATAATGCTTATGTGAGTTTTTTCATCCTTTAATTTTATGCCTAAGAACTAACATAGATTCAGGGGCTGTATATATATTGGGATCAATCATGCCAAATTTTGGACTTGTGACACTTGAGGAAACAGGGAGAAAACCTCAGAAGTAACAAACAAATAATCTTTTGGTTACCCAGAATTGTGTGATTAACCTTCAAATTCCTTCACTTTTTCTGTTGAAAAAAAGAAACTATTGTAGCTGGTGGGATGAGGACCTGACTGTTTCCAGAAAATGTTGGGTGTAAAATTTTTCATGACTTCTCTGGAAAAGGAGATAAGTAAGATGCCTTCCTCTAAAAGATAACTTAAATAACATGTTCTCAACGTTCTTTACTCCTTTTCTGCCCAGTGGAGCAGCATGTTTAAATGATTTTGCTTCACTCCCCTTGTGTTATTATTTGCTCTTCTTTGTCCCAGTTTCACTGCTTGGGTTTCCACTGCAGTGCCCTGGGAGATTTTTTTATTTTTTTTAAGGGAGTATGTGAGATTTTTAACACTTATGAGACTGTTTTCATGATGAAGCATTTACTTTTGGTGTGCTGAACTGCAAGGAAAGCAATGACAAAACAGTTGTAAGGGACCTTATTAAAAGGTGTCACTGAGTATTAAGAAATTAATTGCTTGCCCTATCAGAAATCTGACTTACACCAGCAAACAGCTACTAAATCACATAAAACTCATATTCCTACTTGTCACCATGCAGGTCTGAGGAAGCAAACAAGGCTTTTTCTGCAGCTGTGCAAATGCATGACGTGCTGGTGAAGGCGTGGGCCATGTGGGGGGATTACCTGGAGAACATCTTTGTGAAGGAGAGGCAGCTGCACCTGGGGGTGTCTGCCATCACCTGCTACCTGCACGCCTGCCGCCACCAGAACGAGAGCAAATCCAGGAAATACTTAGCAAAGGTGAGGGCTGGGGGGCTAAAACAACACCCAGAGCTTCACCCCCTTAGGAAGGGCTGGGAGGGTGTTCAGTGCTCAAGTTTTTGCAATTAGAGGAAGGGTTACTGAGGGAAAGCTTTAATTTAGATGGAGGGGCTGTGTGTGGTTGCTCATAACTCATTTTGGGGGTTTTTATGGCAGTGGGATGTCTGGATTTTCCTTTAGATGTGGAACCTTTCTGTAGGAGGAAAAGGACAAACCACATACAGCATTTCTACTACTCAGAAAATTTCCTTACTTGAAAAAAAGCATCCGTTGGTGCTTTAAAAAGTAACATAATTTGAGGTCTGTTTATCATTACTATGGATAAATAATATTGATGTTTACCTAAGTATTATATTTTATTCTAGAAAAGCATTTTCTGTACAGTTTTACTCTGAAATTCAGCAAAATTTTGGCCAAAAAAAGCTATTTGTGTTGTATGTTTTTCAGTTTGGGGATATTTAATCTCTCTCATGAAGAAAATTGAAAAATTGTACCAGACCAGGGAAGACAATCTGTTCTGACCATGAAACAAACACAGAAAATATTGTCTGAGATTAAAAAGGTGGCCTCAACAGCACTCTGAAGTTTATTATTCTCCCTGTCTGGTTGCATAATAGTTAATGATTTTTAGTCAATGTTTAATATATTTAATTTCAATTAAACTAGGGGTGGACAGTTAAAATAATTAAGAACACCCAAAGAAATAATCAACTTCCTGTATCAAGGTTCATTTATCTGAGTTGCGTATTTTAGGTTCTATAAAATTGCCCAAATTTTTATCCACACCCCCAGCCAAAACCCCAAAGAATTTCTGGAATGCAGTCATATTCATTTGCTCTTTTCTGTCTTCATAGTAAGGAGTACACTTACATTTAGTTTTTACATCCTTTAAATATTATTTCTGAGGGAAAAATAGCATTGGCCAGGTACAATGATTGTAAGTTCTTGTCTCTGAGGCAGCTTTAAAACGTTCAAGGACTCCACAGTCATATTAATAAAATATTTCTGCTTTTGTGCATCGTAATGATTGATGTGTATTAAATTTAAGCACTGAGAGATCCTCTTGAAATTCTCTCCTAGGTTCTTTGGCTGCTGAGTTTTGATGATGATAAGAACACCTTGGCAGATGCAGTGGACAAGTATTGTATTGGTGTCCCACCCATCCAGTGGCTGGCCTGGATCCCACAGCTGCTGACGTGCCTGGTTGGCTCAGAGGGCAAACTCCTCCTCAACCTCATCAGTCAGGTACTGAAGATAATCTCTAATTCCTTTTTGTCCATAATCTTCATTTGTGAGGTGACACATGAATATTATTTGAAGAAAATTACAAAAATGCCAAGCTTTACGAATGGTATTGTTTGCAACTGTTGATGTGTTAAAAAATGGTAATTTCTGCCTTTAAGCAGGATATTTTAAATTTCAAAGTGAGTTTTACTCAGTGAGATTAAATCCAGTGAAATTGTATCCTTATTTGCATAAGGCATTCTAGCTCTCCCTCTGGAATTCTATTTAAGGTATTTTTGTGAATGGTATAGAACACATAAAATACATAGTTAAAAATGCTTGTAATGTAGGAGTAAAGTTTGGTTAGCTTTAGTAGCTTAAGGGCAGATTCTGTCTGGAAGTGTTTTGGCATTTGTTCATTCAGGTTGATATAAAACAGTGAAGTTCCATTAATGCACAGCTGGCCATGGGAAGTTCTCATAATACCTGAATTCCAGGCCTGCACTGCTCCACTGTTTCCTGGAAACTGGCACAGGACAACCATTGTGCTGAATTCCTCACAGAACTCCTTTCTTTCCCTCCCCTCTTGGTTTTTGAGATATGAACTTACTGACCATGCAGGTCCCTTCCACTTCAGGGTATTCTATCCTGTGAGATTGAGCTCCTTTTATCCTGTCCCCTGTCTTTGCTCTTTCAGACCTCTAAGAATGTGAGTTTTTGTAGCTAGAGAATGTCCATTTGTGTTGGCATGGCTGTACACAGCTCTGGATATGCACAGTCTGTATGTGCACAGGTGCTCATGTTCCCTTCCCTCCCTCTTCATAAAATTAAAATGTAACTTTGGAGACCATGCTGCCAAGCAGCTTAAGATGCCAAAGTAGGTAAGGCAAACTTTGATGGGTGTTGCTTGGTATTGTCTGGCAACACCAGTGTGCTCTACTGACTTCTGGCAGAAAATACTCATTTCATCACTTTGTAGACACATTGTTTGTTGACATCTGTATAAAATTTGTAGAAGTAAGTGTTTTCTCAGAAGTCATACACTAGTTGGAGCTTAGACTTGTAAGTATCACAGATACTTCTGTTTGTCTTACCTTTAAACTTTAGGTACATAGAAAAAGTATGAAATCAAAAAATACCATATTTTCTGTGTTACTGTTTTAAAACTCCACAATTCTCTTCAAGTAGCTTTTTGAGTTACAGCATGTAGCATGTGTGTGTCAGGTTAAGTATCAGATTACTGAAGGCTTCAATCCCATTGCTACATTTCCACCACTTACCATATATCCATTTAGGTGGAGAAGGATCTATGATTTAGTAAAATTGTGGCTGAAGAGGCTTCAAATGATGTCTTAAGATGTGCTCTACTGCAGGTAGTAGACACATGGTTTCCTTCCTTTAATAGATACTGAGATTTACAGATTTAAATGGGATGTTGAATGTCAACATCTCTTTAGGGCTGTTTTTTTTAATGGAAGCCATAAAATCCTGGTTTTATTTTTGGGTGCAGTTGGTATCCCCTTACATTAAGTGCCACAATTAGGTGGAGTAAAGTTACTCTCTAATGGGCTTTCTTATCAAGTATGGTGGGGCTTGCTGGGAATTGTGGCCTAATTTAAAGACCAACTGCTGTCATCATGTCTGTTTTTCTTCCATTATGCACATGAGTAAGATCTTTGAGCTGGCCCAGCTGGAGCTCTGACATTATGTTGCTTTCAGGTTTATTAGGCAATATGATCTGGAAACCCTAATTAGGTAATGTCTTAACAGTGTGTGCAGGGAGCTACCAATTCATCCTCTTCAGGTTCCTGTTACTGAAAGAATCTTTAATTTCCATAAGCTGTTATTTAACACAAAGAGCTGATTATTCCTGAATTGGACTCATTTACAAGAGAATCTGTGTGTGTTGATGTGATCTGTAGTCAGTATTCCTTAACTGAGAAACGTGTGTCTCCAAATAGGTGGGAAGAGTCTATCCCCAGGCTGTTTATTTCCCTATCAGGACCCTCTATTTGACCTTGAAGATAGAACAGCGAGAGCGCTACAAGAGCGGTGAGTTTGGTCCTCACGGAATTGTTTGGGCTCTTTGGAACTTAATTGTTTCACTGGATATTACAGAGAAAACAGATTCTCCAGAAAACATACCAACTTAACAAGGCTAAGGAAGAAAACTCTTGATAAGCTCTGCTTGCATTGATTTGTTTCTGTGGAGTTAAACGTGCACATGGCTTGAGATGGCTTGAATTTTCTTGGATAAAATACTCACCAAGAGGAGTTCCATCTCTTTCATTCTCATATCACCCTAATTTTTGAGAATCACATGTTCTTTACTGGATGTTTTTCTTGATAAATTTGTGGAGAAGTAGAAAATTCTTGGTTTATAAATACAGGAGAACGTCACAGGTTTTTAAGATTCTCTAGGCTAATTTTCATTGGAAGCATGAACCATGCAACATTTAGGGGCCACACTTAAAAAATTGTATCTCCATAATAACTTCTTATGGTGAATTTTCAAGTAAAATGAGCATCTCAATGCTCATAAAAGCAATGTTGGCTTTGAGAAATGTTTGGGAAATGGGAAAAGCATTCAGCAACTTGCACAACAACTGTTTTCCCAAGAACAAATCACATCTGGAATAGTTATGTCAAATGATTCCACAGAATTTAGTTGTTCTTTTGTCCCACATAATTTCCTGGGAATCCTGGGAGAGCTACTTGAAGAACTCTCATTTCAGTTTCTGTGTTCTTTATTACAAAGTACATTGTTTATTTAATTGCCCTTTCCCTTTGGGAATTAGTTCACTAAACTTCTGTATAAAATTGAAAGGGCACTAATTAAATAATGTTTTATTTTTGTTTGGGTACTCTTTTGCAGAAGGAGATGCCCACATACCCTCATAATTTATTCTTTTTCAGCAATATTAAAATATTTCCCTGTAGGTTCTGCCAAAAACCAGTGCTGGGTGGGTGGGTTGTGTGAGTTATTGGGGGTCATCTGATAAAGCAAAACTGCTTAATCACTGTCTGATGGAGTTGTCATGCTAGAGATGGTTTGTGCTAAAAGATACAGACTATGACAGTTTCTGTTGTTGGCATCAACACATTTATTCTTTAGTTATGTGTGAAAGGTCTCCCCCAAAGGGGAGGGAAAAAATTGCCCATAATTGAAATAATTTGAATATGAAACAATGTCTATTACTTCAAGAGTTTAGGTTGGTGATGTAAAAGCTACACTCCTATGTGGTTTTGAAGTGTGTTTATTTTGCTTAAATGTTGGCAAGTCCGTACCACCAAATAGCATTTGGTGCAGAGTTTTCTCTAAAAAACCCCAATTTTCTTTCCAAAAAAATTCTTTCTGAAACTCAGGAATACATAATTAATATTTAATGTAAATCTCAAACCAAATATTGGAACAATTAATTTTATTTCATAGAGACACATATCAAGTTCATGAAAGGTCATTCTTATTTCCTTTTTAATGTTCACTTTCCAGATTCAGGCCAGCAGCAGCCTAGTTCAGTTGGAAATCAGTCCCACTCTGCCTCAGACCCCGGGCCCATCAGAGCCACTGCCCCAATGTGGAGATGCAGCAGGATCATGCACATGCAGAGGGAATTGCATCCAACCCTTCTGTCCTCTCTGGAAGGCATTGTGGATCAGATGGTCTGGTTCAGAGAGAATTGGCATGAGGAGGTACTTGGCTTCAATGCACCTTGAATGAATGTATGGATTGTCTAAGGGAAAGTTAACTGCAAAATATTTACCCAGAATTAATTTTAAACATCAAAGTGTTTGTTTTGATTAATAAACTGATGTTTGTAGAACTGACTGTTCTGATTGGAGTTTCAGGATTTTGGTTATTTCTGGAAGCAGTACAGGGGTTTTGCAGAACTGTTAATGTGATGAATGCCTCTAGGATTTAAGCTGTTGCTCATACTAACTGAAAATGTATATTCTCACATTAAGTCTCAGAGATACCAATTTCCTTCTTGATCTGGTGGTCTGTGACAGGTGGTGATTATTACCTGAAATTTGCATTGCAACAGAGAGCAGATGGACCTGCCACTCTGCTGCTCCTTGCCTCTCAGAGTGTTGGACTACTGTTCTGTCTGCCTAGCACAGTGTTTATTTGAAGGTTTCCTAACATCACCTTTTTTTCATATATCTCAAAATATGAAATCTAAAAGTTACCTGCTGTTGAAAGAGCAAATTGTCCTTTGTGAGGCAGCATTCCCCCTGCTCAGTTTGTTGTTTGTTTGCAATGCTAATGAAATTCAGTGCTGTCATTCTGATTGACCCTCTGATGCAGTTCAGGAGTAGAGTTTTAAGCAGATGTTTCTGAAAGCATAATTCTACTATATAAAATGCAGGGGGAATGAATATTTGTTGTCAAATCAGAAGGCCTGATGTTCCTGACTATTTTGTTTTTTCTGTTTTTCATTCTTAGGTGCTCAGACAGTTGCAGCAGGGCTTGGCAAAGTGCTACTCTGTTGCCTTTGAGAAAAGTGGAGCTGTTTCAGATGCCAAAATCACTCCTCATACACTGAATTTTGTCAAGAAGTTAGTCAGCACCTTTGGAGTAGGTCTTGAGAATGTCTCTAATGTGTCCACCATGTTTTCTAGTGCAGCCTCAGAGTCACTAGCTAGGAGAGCACAGGCAACAGCTCAAGACCCCGTGTTCCAGAAGTTAAAAGGCCAATTTACAACAGGTAAATGTTTGAAACTTTTTTAAATGTTGCTTTTAATCTCAAGAAAATTTCCCCCCACAGTTCAGCTGTGAGGGCTTTCTACTTTTTTATTCCAATATCTTTCCTGAGATAAAATTCAGAAAATGGCACTTTTCTGTCATTCAGCAAACCTGAAATAATTTTGTTCCTGTCTTTTGTGCAGCAATAAATAATTCAAGTGGAAAACAGACATCAATCTAGAGAATAAATATATTGTTGTATTTTTGTTATTGAAAACTGTGGTTTGATTACATATGTGTTTAAAGAGAAATTAGATTACTTCAGTGTAATGTTTTTGCAATTTGAACAGAACTGCTGGCTGTTTGTGAGGGACAGTAATGATCTCTGTCTCTCTATGATGCCAGAATTTAATGAAATTTTCACCCCAGAACTCCAAACTGATGATTTTATGTGAAGTCTTTCAAAACAGTCTACTTCTGATGAGTAAGATTACTTTAGTGTTTTGGGTAACTAGATTATAAAAATTCTATTACCCAAATTTACATCATTGGTAAATTGAATCAATAACTTTAATCAGACCTAATAAAAAAAGATACTTAAGGAAAGTAGCTTTTTTCCTTCATTCATTTTCTCTTAACCAGTGGTTACATATTTGAGTATCTGATCTTGATTTGAAATTCTAAGAAAAGCTTGTTGACAAGCTTGATTTGTTTGGTGAAATGTGTTAAGGCCATGCAGCTCATACATGACAAAGTGACACTGATTGGCATCAGTGCTTTGGGTTGCCAGAATTTTGAGTTTTGAATAAATTCCTTGGCTTTAAATGTAACTGAGAGTGTTTGACAAGCAGACTTGAGGTGTTTTTTCAAGCATTTTGCTGATAATATTGTGAAAGGAAGGGAACTGGTGGGAATGCTGTGAAAGGGAGTGAGTTGTAGAAGTGACCCACATTTCTTGTGCATGCCATGCTTTGCACGATGTCCTTTCTGAGGCACAGCAGTTGCATGACAGCAGATAATGAAAGTCCTGAACCATATGATTAAATTTTTACTGGATGAAGTGTACTAGGAAGGGAAATGGAAGTAGAAACACTTTGTGTGTCTTTAATGGGAGCATGTAGGGGGGAAAAATCGTTGGATAATGATTAATGGGGTGAAATTTCACCAGTCCAAGTGCTGGATTCTGTACCTGGAACAGAGGAATAATGGCAGGTACAGGTGTAAATGGAGAGAGGAGAGCAGCCCTGGATCAGGGATCTGGGGATGGTTGTTGTAGATCCCTTCCAGCTGAAATGCTCCACATGAAATACAAGTTTGGACTTGATTTTGATTTTTAATAATGGTCATAGTCTTTCCATTGCAGCAGAGGTATAGCCTTATTTATTGCTGTGTTGTTGATATGCTTGGTTGGATTTGAGTTATTTCTGGTCTGTCACAGTAGCTCCTACTTCCTTTCCTGTGAGCATCAGAGAGCTCTGGGGTTTCCAAGGTGTAAAGGAAAAGTAAATAGAATGCCAGACTACAGTCTCCAATATCTGAAGTAATATTTTAAAACATTTCTAGAGAAACATTTAAGAAAGTTTAATTATGATTCAGTTACAATTTTTAGTTAAGATGTGGAGAGTATTTCCAGTATTTTTTATGCTGTTTTTATTTTTTGCATATCTTTGTGATATATAAATGGCTGTTAAGGTTTTCAGATGTTCTCTCTTAATTAAAGAATTATATGGAACAACATATAAACCAAAGTATGACATAGGCCTGGTCATAAAAATCATGTAAAGTCATCAAATGCAAAGTGTTTCTTAGTAAACTTCAGTTAAGTAACAGTAATTACTTTCTTTTTTTTGAAGATTTCGTGTTTTATTTTTCAATATGATGAAAAATGAATGTCTGCAGGGTGCACGTAATTATTTTTCTCAGTGCTGGATTAGATTTTATTTTAATCTATTACATTCAGTGTTTAAATTTACAAATTAAACGTGGGAAAACAAAAGAAATTAAACCAATCAGGATAGTTAATAATTTCTGTAATCTAATTTGTTATGCAGAAAATGAAAATAAGTGTTTTATTGATTTTACAATAACAGTAAAATATATGCAAATAACTGAATAGGATTGTAATTACTGTACTGAAAATTGCAAGAGTTTTTTAACATTACAAGAAACCAATTGTAGAATGTGCCTGATGTGTCCTTCTGTCACACCACAATGTCCATGTTTGTTTTTCCTGCTCTCAGTATCAGTTGCATTTGGATGATGGACAAATAATTACAGTGGTTGCCTTTCATTTCAAAAGTGTCCAAGCTAAGGAGCTGTCTTGGAGTAAACTTTTTGTCAATTATTCCCAGATTAATGTTGACAGCTATGGTTTATAGACACTTTCAGCAGGGTTTGGTTGCATAATCATTTCCATCAACATCAGAGTTGTATTTTGATTCCTGTTTGGAGCCACTGGAGATTCTCACACCATTTCATACATTCTGAATTCTTTGTCTGTAGCAGTCTGGATTGTTTATCTATCCTAATGTTGTATTATAAAAACAAATTTTACTTTGAATTTTTTTTCTAGAACTTCAAATGCATAGTTCTTTGACCATCTGTTCTTTGTTCTTTCCTTTTCTGCTAAACCTTTTGACATCAAAGAAAAGAAAATGCTGAAAAATGCTCCCTTTGAGATCTCTCTCAGCAGTGAAAGCAGCAGAAAAGCTGCCTCAATTGTCCTTTTGTGGGCAGATGATAGTTTAGAGTTTGGATCAGCTTCTTTCTGCAACCATCTCTCCTCTCAAGCTGAATATGAATGGAGAGCTCCAAAATACCCCCTTGAAGGTCATGCTAATTTCCTTGAGACTTTGTCCCCCAGCACAATGAATCCTTCACTGTGCTGGTGGCTCTGTAGTCAGGAGGAAGCTCTTGAAACCCAAGTGTGGCTCTGAACTGTTAGGAGGGGGCAGGGGGAAGAGCTCTGTGCATTTTCAGCCTTTTAAAGGATTTTTTTCCCCTTTTGCTCAAGAGTGAACATAATGTACTTTGGTAGCTTTTTCTTTGCTTCCATTGTAATTTTTAGGTAGCAGGATGTTATCCAGGAATTCCAGATAAAGGATGGATGATATTTGACCTTGGTGTCCTGTACATGCAGTCTTGGTTGGTTTTCTGGAGCTGAGTGATAAACCAGAAGTTCTGCTCCACATTTCTGCTTTCCTCTCACTGAGATTTGTCATCTTTATTGGCTTTTTCCAAAAGTTCTTGTGAGATTGGAAAGAAGTTTTGGGAAGTAGAGTGTATAAATGTTTGAATATTATCTTCAAAAGCAAGACAGCACTTCAATTTTGGAGAATGCTTGGATCTTCTTTAGTGTCATGGGCATAAAGAATTGTCCTGTTCTGTGCAGCTAAGCTCACAACTCAGTCCTCAGGGACACTTTACATGATTAGTGCCTTGGCTTTTCAGCTGGAGACCCTTGGGATGTGAACCTCTAGTGGAATCAGGCTTTTCCTATGGTCAGAATAATCTTAAAAATCTTCACATGAACTGTTTCTTGCTCTAAAAGCATTAATAGCCTGTTGCCTTTGATCAGAACTATTTTCTTCCAGTGTAGCAGAAGGGTTTTTTTATGTAGTTCTGGAGTCCTAGTTTGGAGGTATTCTTTGTTTTCTTAATGCCATGTCAATGTTGTGTAGGTCAAGGGAGCTGGGGAGACAGAGGGTTTGATACTCTAATTTTGTTACCTCGAGTATATTTTTTGGTGTTTCTTCTTGGGGTGTGATGGTACAGCCTTCAATCAAAGTGTGTTAAGAGGCATGAGGATTTTTTTAGATCTGTCTCACTGGGGAGAACATTGTGCCCCATTTCTCCTTTCATTGAGAGTGGCAAGAAACTTCAGCAGCATTGAGAAGAGAGGGGAAAATGCTTCCACTGCAGTCTGTGCCATGGCCTTCTGTGAAAATCCCTATAAGGATCAGGGGGAAAACTTCCCATCCTTTATAGGAATAGGTGGTGCAAGTAGTGAGGTACTTCAGAGCAGTGTGTGTTAGCTTGAGAAGGGTGTTGTCCAGTACTAAGTATGGAAGAAATGGAATTTTTTTTTAAACAAAACCACTGTTTATATAGATTAAGATGTCTGCAAAGCAGAGAGACTTTTTCACAAATAGTGTTTGGTCTTGTATTTCCCTTTCTTCCAGCTGAAGTGATTTTTCTTCTCAGATGGGCTCTCTGTGACACGAGAGAGACTAATTGAAAGACTAATTGAACTCTCTGTGTTTCCCATCTGCCACTGGGAAAAAAAAGAACAACAAAAATCATAAAACAGGCATTCAGCAAACTAGAGCTGCTCTTGTGGTGAACTGAGTGACTTTTTTTTGTAAGGAAAATAAATTGATGTGTGTTTTTACCTCTTGGCTGATTCACATTAGTACAAAAACTAGTTGCAGTTTGAGGGTACTTTCCTGTACTTCAGAGATTCGGGAGATAAATGATGCAATAATTTTGTCACTTTGATGAAATGATTTACTCCCACTGCTCACTAGAGGGTAGGCTTGGGATTTTAATAAGAGTGTTTTACAGTGATATTGCAGTAGATGCACTGCCCACAGCAGGCAGAAAAAGAAAAGGGAATATTACATCCATAAATATGAAACTGTATTTTTCATTATAAACTTTTTTCTTGCAGAAGTGGAAAGGATTTTGTATGTGCTGTTTTTTTGTTCTCTTTTAGGCTATTAAACTTAGGTCTTTCACTGAAAGATTTTAGCATATCAGTTTATTGTGGATGCACAGTGAAATATGTTGGGTAATATGTTCTCTGATATTTAAGTAACAGAACAGCAAAATGAAAGCAATTCTAAGGTACATTGTTTTCTTTGGCATTAGAATCCTGGCTTAAAGAAAAAAATTTAGGAAGGTATATGTGTAGAATGACAGAAACTCTGCTGGCTAAATGAATATTTTAAGTTGCTTATAGGAGTAAGTATTTTGGACAATCAGAGTTTTGAGTGGTTTAATTGTGGTTGAAAAAACTTATAATGCAGCAATTGCTGTGTGCACATACTTAATTCACTCTTGGCACACTTGCAGGCAGATGCTTGTAGCATATTTATGTGGTCAAGTTTTCTGAGCAGTGCTCATGTTTATTTGGCTTTTGGTATTTTTGTCAACTTAGGAAAATATTGAGTGTATATATAACATATTGAAATGGAGGTTCTGCAAGAAAATTTGAACTAATTTTTAAGACTTAATTTTCTATTGTGTTGAATAATACTGAAGATTCCGTTCTGCTCTAGCTGCAAATCTCAGAAATACTGAATTGTCATTCTCTGGTTTTTTTCACTTGAGACATGTTGAGCTTAAAATGGCATCTTCTAGGGAGTGAGGATGAGTTAAAAATTCAAGTCTGTTGGTTAACTTGCATAGTTTGGGATGCCATAACTAATGAGGTTTACAGAGAGTAGTTTGTCTTCTTATCCAAGCGTGTTTAATTTTTCATTGTTGGGGCACTGGAGTGCTGAGCCATCATTTCATGTATGTGGTTTATTCATTTTCCCTCTTTTGGGAAATTCAAAGACATTTATTTATTTATTATTTGCTTTGTCTGAAACTGTAGTGAGAGCAGTGTTGGGAAGGTGGTGTTGGTGTGGCCCAGAAAATGCTCAGTATTGCAGTGATTTCTGTTACAGAATTACTTGCATAATGTACTGAAGTCCATATTGACCTTGAGAAAGTTCCTTCTTCACCTGCATGTGGATTAAAGGAGATATTCTCACTCTGTGGTACTGTTGACATTGCAGTGGAAAGAGCAGGCTGTTGGCATAATATTGTCATTTTTCTTGGGCTGCTGTGGCTGTTCTTCCTGTAGTGTCTTTCAATTGTTGTCTAAGACAGGAAAGAATAAGAATTTTCTTGCACCTGAGAAGAGAGTAGTAATAATAACAATTTTCTTATTTGTCCTGCAGTTCCTCATGGATTCTATGTTGTATCCTCAACTGGGGCTGTTTCATTTGTTTTAGGAGTAAAAAGTCTCCGCTGATTTTAAATAAATAAATAAATGACTTGTAATGGTACAGGTAGAAAATTATAGTGCTATAAAGTAAGCCTACTTTTCCTCTTTCACTGAGTGGTCTCATGTAATAATTTGGGGTTTTGCTGCTTTCTTTCTATGCAGTATGTCTGGCTGCAGTATATAGAGAATTCAATACAGTAATAGTATTTACATTTTTCACTATATGCTTTACAATGTTTGTGTGACTAAAACAGGAAAATCTTAGGAAGTTTGTTATATACTAAATAACAGAATATTTTGAAGTTGTATACAAAAAAAAGGCAGTAGATTCTGACAGTTTTAAGTTATTGTTCTGTATAATGCTAGGAATTTGCATAAAGGTTTTCTGTAGAAAATAGAAATATTCAACAGAGCCTGTCTTTTAAAGGCAGTTCAGCTTAGTGGGGGTGTGTGTGTTTGGTTTGCACTATTGAATTGGGTGATATGTTTTTGTTTGCCTTTCTTTTTTTAGATTTTGACTTCAGTGTTCCAGGATCAATGAAACTCCACAACCTGATCTCCAAACTAAAGAAATGGATCAAAATTCTGGAGGCCAAAACTAAGCAGCTTCCAAAGTTCTTCCTCATAGAGGAGAAGTGCCGCTTTCTAAGTAACTTCTCAGCTCAAACTGCGGAAGTAGAGATACCTGGAGAATTCCTCATGCCAAAGCCAACACATTACTACATCAAGATAGCAAGGTAACCTAAAAATCCATTTTGGTAGCTGTAATTCAGAAAACAGAGAAGAAAATTAAAGCCCTCTCCATCCATCCATCCATCTGGATCCATCCATCCACTCTGCAAAAGTAGATAGATATTTTATAGTAGATAAGTATTTTATGTATGTGTATTAGATAGATAGTCAAGCTTTGGTGTAAGACCTTTTTAGTTTATCCTCCTTCAATCATTTTACATTTGATCACTAAACACCTGCGTTGTTCAGAGCATATTTAGTTTCCTTGTACCTTGCTGTAAGTTGAGATCTGTGCTTTTATTGTCACCGCTGGAGATGCTGTTGTTCAAAAGAGTTACAAAGCTCTCTCCAAATGCTCCTGGCAGGTTCATGCCCAGGGTGGAGATCGTGCAGAAGCACAACACAGCCGCTCGCAGGCTGTACATCCGCGGGCACAACGGGAAGATCTACCCCTACCTGGTGATGAACGACGCCTGCCTGACCGAGTCGCGCCGCGAGGAGCGCGTCCTGCAGCTGCTCCGCCTCCTCAACCCCTGCCTGGAGAAGAGGAAGGAGACCACCAAGAGGCATTTGTTCTTCACAGGTACTGCAAGGAGAGAGATCTGGATTGTTTTTAAATCTAAGTTGTGCTCAAAGGTTATGATGGCTGGAGGTTTTGGAATATTCATAAGGTAAATTCACATCTGGCTGGGTGATTAGTCTTGTCTGGATCTGTAGCACCCCTCTGGAGGAGTGCAGCTGATTGCATGGGGTCTGGGGTGCTTTTAGAAATGCTTATGTGCATTGCTTATGATATCTAGTGCATTTGTGAATATTGAAGGCAGAGGTGCCCACTGGGCCTGTTGGTGTGGAAATGGGCACACATACTTCAACAACATTGAAGTACGGGAAATATAACAGGAAATACAACATTTAGAGACAACTGAAGAGGGACAGACCAAAACCTTTGCTCCCCAAGTTGTGATATACAAATATTGAATTTTTTTTACGTCTTCCACATAACACAGAAGAAATAATTTTTCTTTTTTCTGCTGAATTTCATCTAAACAAAGTATTACCCTCTTTCCTGAAGGTAAATAAAAATAGGAAGAATGATGAGTGCTCAATTTTTTTTTGAAAATACCATCGATATTTCTGTTAAGATTAAAAAAACCCTACTGTAATTATTTTTACCTGAGCTTGTAAATTAGTTATGAGCACAGCATTAAAGTTTTCTGTTGATAGGCTCCAGTTGATTATCAGGGTTGTGTTTCAAGAGCTGGTGTGTCTGATGCACTCAGATTTGCTTTGCTCTCCGTGCCCCGCCCCCTGCGCAGTGCCGCGGGTGGTGGCGGTGTCCCCGCAGATGCGGCTGGTGGAGGACAACCCCTCCTCGCTGTCGCTGGTGGAGATCTACAAACAGCGCTGCGCCAAGAAGGGCATCGAGCACGACAACCCCATCTCCCGCTACTACGACCGGCTGGCCACGGTGCAGGCGCGGGGCACGCAGGCCAGTCACCAGGTACTGCAGCACGGGGTTGGCACAGGGCTGTGCCCTGAGCAGTGCACCATGCTGAGGGCTAATTCCAGCCAGGGCTGTGCCCTGAGCACTGCACCCTGCCCAGGGCAATTCCATCCAGGGCTGTGCCCTGAGCACTGCACCCTGCCCTGCCCAGGGCAATGCCAGCCAGGGCTGTGCCCTGAGCACTGCACCATGCTGAGGGCTAATTCCATCCAGGGCTGTGCTCTGAGCACTGCACCCTGCCCAGGGCAATGCCAGCCAGGGCTGTGCCCTGAGCCCTGCACCCTGCCCAGGGCAATGCCAGCCAGGGCTGTGCCCTGAGCACTGCACCCTGCCCTGCCCAGGGCAATTCCAGCCAGGGCTGTGCCCTGAGCACTGCACCCTGCCCAGGGCAATTCCATCCAGGGCTGTGCCCTGAGCACTGCACCCTGCCCTGCCCAGGGCAATTCCAGCCAGGGCTGTGCCCTGAGCACTGCACCCTGCCCAGGGCAATTCCATCCAGGGCTGTGCCCTGAGCACTGCACCCTGCCCTGCCCAGGGCAATTCCAGCCAGGGCTGTGCCCTGAGCACTGCCCTGCCCTGGGCAATGCCATCCCTGGGCAACTTCATCCATGGCTTTCCCCAGCACCATACCCTACCCAATTTCATCCAAGGCTTTCCCCAGCACCCTGCCCTGCCCAATTTCATCCAAGGCTTCCCCCAGCACCCTCCCCTGCTCAATTTCATCCAAGTCTTTCCCCCAGTACCCTCCCCTGCCCAATTTCATCCAGGGATTTCCCCAGCACCCTGCCCTGCCCAATTTCATCCAGGGCTTTCCCCAGCACTCTGCTGTGCCTTGGCAAAATTTCCCCAGCACTTGTTCAGAAATTAGGAAGTTCATTATGTACTAAATAACAGAATATTTGAGGTTTAGAAAAGAGGTAGCAGATTTAAGTTATCGTTATATATAAAGCTAGGACTTTGCTAAAAGGTTTTCAACAGAAAATAGAACTATTCAGCAGAGCCTGTGTTAAAGGCAGTTCAGCTTAGCAGGGATGTGTGTGGTTGGTAAATGTCATAGAAGTCAGACAGATATACAGTGCATGGTGGTGGTTGTATTTTTTGCATATATTTTGATTTTGCATTATGAGAACTCTATATCTCTTCAGAGTTTTAGGTAATCTTGGAATGATTTTATTTAAAAAAAGCTGTATTTGTATTGCTGGAAATTGTTTTGGGTAAATGCAACTGAAAACAGGCAGGGTGCTGATTGATTTTTTTTTTTCCTCTCGTGTATAGTGCTTTAAAAATAATTAATTGACAGCATGGGAAGCAGCATTTCTAATGTACATAAGCAGCTACAGCATGGTATGTGAGGCAGGCTTCCCATGTTCTTCTAATATTTCTCTTAAAATTGCCAGTGGATCCATTCATCTAAGCCAAACAGAAGCAGTTGGGCAATCTCACCTAATAAATGAAGTACTCAGAAAGAACAAAGCTCTTTCTCTTTCTGTAAACTCCACCAAACAACCAGTTGTGATATATTAGCTGGTTTTATGTTGTTTTTTTTTTAGTTTGATTAGTGCAAATTCATAGATAAAATGCCAGTCCCATTCCAAATGCAGCTATTAGAAAATACACAGTGAATATGTATTACAGACATAGTTTAAACAATTCTCAGACTTTCTTTGTTACAAAATAAAAATGGGAGTGCTATCTAGCATTTGTTTCTATTTTCAGAATTCTTACATTTGAAACTTGAACAGCCCTTTAATTGAAGTCAACATGACTATCATGCTTCCTAGTGTAACAGAACAGATCCTTCTTTTTCTAACTAATTAGGCCTAGAATATGCTATAGTAATTAAATATTTTAGTAGATTTTTTTTTTTTGCTTTTCCTAAAACGAGATACAGCAATTAAGAGCAGATTGGTAGTTGCTTTAGAGCATTTAAAATGCCTTTTCCAAGTAACCCTTTTGCTGTGCAGGTTCTCAGAGACATCCTGAAGGAGGTGCAGAGTAACATGGTGCCTCGCAGCATGCTCAAGGAGTGGGCCCTGCACACCTTCCCCAACGCCACGGATTACTGGACCTTCAGGAAGATGTTCACCATCCAGTTAGCCCTCATTGGCTTTGCAGAATTCATCTTCCACTTGAACAGGCTCAACCCTGAGATGCTGCAGATTGCCCAGGTGTGCTTCAGTTTGCTCATTCTCTAGGCTTGGATCAGATGGGTATTTGCACTGTGCTTTTGAAATGAGCTGAAGTTCAACACAGATAATTAACAGTGCATTTCAGTTGGCTTTTTATTTCTGTGTGATAGCACATCCCTTAGGGAGCACTTTAACCTGCAGTCCCCATGGACATCAACTCTGCCCTTTGTGGTGAGAGTTTAGAACTTTGTGAAATTGTTCTTAGATATTTGAACTCTTCATGTAAATGACTGATAAGTCTCTCTTTTTAGTCTTCTTTCATATATATTGCTTTCAAAATACCTTTGTATTAAATCAATTAGCTGTAAGAAAAATAAAGTACAGAGCTTCATTTTCTTAAAGGGCTACATCTCTTTTCAAATACCATTCTCTTTTGACCGTAACCATCAAGCTACAACTCCTATTAATCATGATTTTTCTGTGTTAACCCAATATTTAAAATGATGTTTGCCACCTAAAAAAGAACAAAGGTGGTATTTATTAAATATTATTAAATTATTTATTAAATTATTGATCCCTCTATTAAGTGTTCAGCTTAATTTTCAGTTGTTTACCCACAGTGAACCTTGGACATTGAATATTGTCCCAGATGTGTCTATTGGCAGTGACTCCGTACAGATCAGGATCCAGAGGAATCTACTCCTTAAGTTTGGTATTACATGTATTTAGTAAGGGATTTGGACACAACATGTTGAGAGAAATACTTACCTTTGTGCATGCCATTATTTATAACTTTATCGCTCAAAAGTTATTTGGCTAAACAAATAAAACGCTTTTGAAGTACTGTTGAAACTCAGCATTAACAGACACAAAAACCCAACTACTTTTGGTTCCATGAATGAAAATCAGTTCCTTTAATTGCTTTTGTGCATGTCTGTGTTACTCCCAGGACACTGGCAAGCTCAACGTGGCGTACTTTCGCTTTGACATCAACGATGCCACGGGAGATCTGGACGCCAACCGCCCGGTGCCCTTCCGCCTCACCCCCAACATCTCGGAATTCCTCACCACCATTGGGGTGTCAGGGCCCCTCACTGCATCCATGATTGCAGTAGCTCGCTGCTTTGCACAGCCAAACTTCAAGGTTTGTATTTGACAATTTATAAACAAAACAGCGCTTTTTTGGTGAAGGTAGGAACTGAATGATGGTGCGGATTTGTTTTAAAATTTTACCCTGAGGTCATCACAAAGGCCAGCTAAAATGTTGGAAATGTTTGGAAATGTTTTATGTTATGTGTAAACATTTAATTTGACTCAGATTCAGCATAAAAGTTGGCTTTTGAAGCTTGAGACTTCTGGAGTTGGTAGATTAATACCAGTAACTCAACTCATTGATAAGAAAAAATAGGAAAGTATTTGTTGCAGGAATTTCTTTTTCATCCAAGGATAGAACTGGCCAATTTAACATATATGTGTATATATATTAGATACATATGTATGGATGTTGTAGTCAGTGTTCTTTCCTTGTGTACCAGAAAATAATATTCCCTGAGAGTGTAATGACTGCAAAAAAAAACCCCTCCAGCTTTTCAAAGTGTTCCAAATCTTTGCCCAAGACTTGTGTGTGTGTGTGTGTTGTAGAAGCCATGAATTTAGTGGAGTAATTTAAAAATAGGATGTACACAACTGTATCTGTGTATCAATATCTCAATATATGTTATTAATTTCTGTAGGAGTCATTGTGTTGTGTTTTTGTAACGGAAACTTTTTATGAAAAGGAATACCTGGAGAGGAAATAATAAAATGTCTGGAAGCCAGACTCATCTTGAAAAGTATGAAATTGCAATGTGGCACCAAAAGTGTCGAAATGCTGTCGACTAAAATCTAGTTACAATTCTGTAATCTGATAGAACCTGAGCATTCTGTGGATTAAGTGCAATAATCTTGATTTTTCTTCTTCATATAGGTTGATGGCATCCTAAAAACTGTGCTGAGGGATGAGATCATTGCGTGGCACAAAAAAACCCAAGAGGACACCTCGTCTCCACTGTCAGCAGCTGGGCAGCCCGAGAACATGGACAGCCAGCAGCTGGTTTCTCTGGTGCAGAAAGCTGTCACTGCCATCATGACTCGCCTCCACAACCTGGCCCAGTTTGAGGGAGGGGAAAGCAAAGTCAACACCCTGGTGGCAGCTGCAAACAGCCTGGACAACCTCTGCAGGATGGACCCTGCCTGGCACCCCTGGCTGTGACTCGGAGCTTTCAATAGTTTGAGGGGGGATTTTGTTGTTTTTGTTGGTTTTGGGGTTTTTTTGTTGTTGTTTTTATTTCCTCCTGTTGCTTGTGGTGTGAGCCATATTTTGTGTTAAGAAAATGTGAAAAAAGCTTTCCAGACAGCAGCTTACCTGTCACACTGCGTTTTGTCGGTTTTCATTCTAGCTGTGTTTACAGTAGTATGGTGTTTTTTACTGGTTTTAATTTCATGAGGAGACGTTTCCTCCTGTTCATGCAGTTGATATGCAACAGCAGCTTTTGCAAATAGATTAAAATGAAGAGAGAAAAATAATATACAGAAAAATCTAATTTTATGATGAAGACTATGAAATTAGCATTGTTAGATTTAGAGTCTGCCATTCCTAATAACTTGCAGTATATGAATTTTTTATACAATAGTAATTACTAAAAAAAAAAAGAAAAATACAGTAATCCCAGTTACTGAGTTTTCCTCTGTGAAATTTTACTTAATCACTCTCTTCATATTGCCAAATTGAAGGCACAGGTAAATGCTCTTAACTTTTAAGTTTGCTTCAAATTTACATGAGCAATTGCTTTGTACAGACAATTTTATACCAAATGTTATAGAGGTGAGATTTTGTTAGGCACTGAGAAAATGATGATCAAATTGTGCTGACTTTTCCTGGAGCACAAGCTATGTACAGTAAAAGTGTAAACCATTTAGAGTATTTGGTTTAGTTGTGGACAGTGTTTGGGGGGAAGTTTATAAAAGGATGGAAAAAGTCATCCTTTGATATCTGTCTTTGTCTGTAATAGAGAAAAAATGAAAACTTATCAAGTTCTCTTTCCTGTTTAGAATTATAGTAGCTTCTTTAGAATGAACCTGTTCCTTTGTAATTTAAGAAGAGCAGTTTAATGTTTTACTTGTCTTTCTGTTGTGTTAGCATTTTTATAAAACTTCAGTGTTGAGAATGTTAAATTTGTACAGAGTGATTTTTTTCCAAATAAATATTTTATAAAACTCTCTGTGGTATTAATTTCATTTATAATATTTTTAATATCCTATGAGTATGATTTTGCTTCATTGTATGATGGATGAAACAAGCATGGCCCTTCATTCCCATGCTTGGTGATCCTTTTGTATCAAAGAGAATTTTGCTCAATGGCACTATGTAGAAGGGGAAGCTTAAATAAATGAGTGCCAAGGACTCTATAAGGATTTAAGGATTTGGAAAACAAACTTCCCTTTTTTTTTTTTTTTTTTTTTTTTTTTTGCGAAGAATGACTTCCTTATCAAAATCATGTTGGCAAGAATAATCTGCTTATAAACCAGCACTTCCTGCATGTGTCACAACACGCTCTGTCTGCAGTCATTCACAACTGAGCTCAGTGCTTTCATGACTTGAAGGGAATTGTTGTCTTCCCTTTATTGAAGATTGTAATATTTGCAGCTGTGAAATACAGCACATACTGCACAGAGGAGATGCAGGATCATTTCTAATTTGCACATCTTGGCTATGTCTGAGAGATGACAGCATTCCCTGACAGGAAGTCATCAGATAATTGAGCCACTTTTCTTTCCATGATAGAAATCTTAATGGGAAAATGTGAATGTGACTTAAGAGACAAACTTTGTTATCTTTAGATTCGTGACATCTCTCTTGTTCTTGGCATGACCTCAGATATACTCCTGAAAGAAGACTTGGGGTGTGAGAGAGTTATTTATTATATTTAGCAGAGAGTTACTTTAATGAGCTCCCTGATGGTGTTAGTGTGCAGATGTTAATACCTGCTTCTCTTTCATGATCATCTGCTATGGATGCACTCAATTTGTGAGAAGGCTTACACAGTCTTAACCCAGAGTTTCACCACCAGCTCCAGGAGATAAATCTGAAAGCTTTTAGTTATACATGAGCATTCTTCAGGGCCTGGGGAGTATCTGACATCTCTTGTATCAGCAGCAGCTGTCCATTAGCAGGAGAGTGGTTTGACAAAGTACAGGGTAGGAAGTTCCTGATTATCTTCACCAACATGTGACATCTATCTGAGCTGCATTTAATTTTTTATGACTGTAGATAAGGCTTGCTTCTGTCTTGTTAGAGATCCATGCTCAGAATGCATCTTGCTGAGCAGATACTTGAAAGTGAACTACATTAAATGTCAATTCACTCTAAGTATTCCCTTCAAGGTTTCTTCCCTCAGATTAGATACACAAAAAAAGCCTGTGTCATTACTCAGTAAAATCAAAACACTCAAGAGGTCAAATTTAAAATTCTCTCTGAAATTTGTGTGTATGAGCATTATGCCATTCTGAAAATTCCTCCTGTTGTGTTTGGTTTTAACCTCTGTAGTTATGGACAGATTTCACCAGATCTTCATGAGGGTAACTAGTCACAAGCCCTTGACACCAAAGTTGTGCCAGCAATAATTCTGTATAAAATACATGTTGCTAGGCTTTGGCACATTTACCTGTGTTGGTGTGAATTGGGCACTCTGGGAGGTCACTCAAGGCACAGAAATACAAATAACTAAGAAGCAAGTTTGGCATGAAAACCTGGGTACAAATGTAAGCTGTGGAGATTATATGGAGAATAAATAGTTGTCAGGTTTCTCAAATTACAGTTTTGTCTCCTGACTCTTGTAATAGTGTTTGACTCTGTCTTTATTAGATGATGCTGCTGCAATTTAACCTTTTATTATTACACTCTGCTCTCAAGTAGATGATCAGAACTTGTTTGCTTGAGTGAATTGTACTCTGAAACAAAAGCCTTTAACAGGAGTTGAGTCTTTGAGTCCACCCTCTGGAAGTGGTGTGTGCCACTTTCCTCTCCTGTAATTGGGCTGTCCAAGAATTGTCAGGTACAGAGTGAGCAAGGGATTAGTTATTACTGGAAGATGATGACTCAAAGCCTTTCAGAGCAGACAATGAAAGCTCTGTTTCATAATGGCAGTCGAATAAAGTTGCTTTTAAGGCTCTGATCTGTTTCAAATATGATGTATGAAATGTTCCTTTGTGGTGTAGAAGCCTATTCAGAGAGAAGATTTCACACTCACAGGAGCTTTTAATCAGCTCAGTCTGGGTGCATTTCACATTCAAGAGGTTCAAGAGAGTACATGTGAAACAACTGGTGACTTGTATGTGGTTCATCATCATCATCCCTTGTCTGTGACAGGCCTCACTGTCCCTGTGTGCATGAGCTGTGAGCCAAAGGGCAGAGTCACCTCACCTGGGACCTCCTAAACCAGGGCTCAAGGTGCTGAAATGCAGAAAAAAGCAAAAGAGGAAGTCTGTGAAATTGTTCACTTAGACTTTTATCTCTTCACTTTGGCTTTTTCATCTTTAAATGAGCATTGCCTTTCCCTGAGAGCTCCAAGCATGGGTTGTGCTCCCTCTCTGCCTTGAAACTTCTCCCTCCCCTGTTATAATCCAGTGCTTTACTCTGAGAAATCTTTTTATTTCTTCCAATTCCTCCCAGAAAACCTCATATTGCTCCAGGATTGGAGCATCCTGGTTTCATCTGGGACCCCTCAGCTGCTTGGGAGCTCCTGGGACTGCATCTCCCCCGTTCCTGGGGGACCCCATGGTGATCTCTGCCAGCCCTGGGGAGACAAATCCTGGGGAGGAGAAGGGAAGGAGGGAAGGGATGGCTGATGGGCACCATTCTGTGCTGCCCCTGCCCTTCTCCAAGGGGAGGGACTGAGCAGAATCCACTGCAAAACCAGGGAATTTTAGGCAGGGAAGCAGAAGTGGCAAAGCTGAGCCTGGTGAAACAGGAAAGAAAGAGGCTGCCCTAAGATTTGTTTCTTTGTTTCCCCTTAAGAATGGAGTTTCATGTTAATTGCCAACAAATGGAGTGGAGTCCCCCAGCCCAGACTGATTGGCTGAGGACAATGAGCAGCCTGGTAAATGTTTTCTGCTGGGTTACCTTGCTCTGATGCCAGGGTCTGGCTCACTCAGGGCTCAGGAACTCATCTGGGAGGCTGGTAAGAGACCTTTTGGTGTTACAAAATGCATTTTATTTGTTTGTTTGTTTTGTTGGAGGTGTTTTTGTCCTTTGGTGATGCTTTTCACTCTGACTCCACTGGAGGACTGCATGTGGTTAATAGAGTCTTTGAGAATCCCTCTTGAGTGAGCTGTAAAACCCGTGCTGACCTTGTCCAGCCCTGCAGGATTGTGTCATGCTGCCTGTGAGAAATGAGGTGGCACAGTTGGCTGTGCTTCCAAGGGAGAAGCACTAACCAGGGTGGGCACCTCTCCCTGGCCCCTGTTTGGCAGTGAGGCCTGGGCAGAATCAGTTCATTCATTTCTCATTGTGCTCAGCAGCACAAACCTCGTTAGAGCTTTGTATGAACTCTTATCTTGCCATTTAATCCACAATGCTTGGATTTCTTGGAAGAAAACACTGAACTGTCACAGAAACCAGCTGTCATAGCAAAGCACTGGTAAAAGCCCACTTCCAATCCACCTGGTTCTTGTGCTGAGCATGCTGTAGACATTTGGTATATTTGGAGGTGCTGTTAGCTTTGACTTATTGTTAAATTCATGTGCTCCACACCCTAATACTGGGCTTCACTTGCTGCCTGCAGCCTGATTTTATTTGATGATTTTATTTTATTTTTTTGGAAAGGATATTTATCCAGGCTCTAGAATACTGTCAGGATTGTACCTTAATCAATCAGGCATTGCTTACCCTCAGTGCAGCCCCTGAGAACTGTTGCAGTTCAAGCTATATTAGAGCAGCTTGCTCAGTCTGATAGCTGGGAAAGGACAGACCTTTGCTGGCTCTTGGTTTCTCTTGATACTAACACATTAATTACTGTCTCTCTCCACTCCTTGCTGCTGTTTGTAAGAAAGTGGCATTAAAGAACCTATTCTGCTTATTCAGCAAGAGTTCCCATCAGCAGCAATTCATAAACCACTTTGGAGTGGGTCAGTGTTGCTTTACCATCCCTTGAAGCAATACTAAGTGGCACAGAACTTTTAATTGAGGTCTGGCGGTGTCACTGAAATGTTGTTTCTTTGTGTAATAGCTGCTCCTATTCCTTTCTGTAATACCAAAAAATAGCCATTATCGAGTAGAGAAAGGTGCCATATTAATATTCTGTAAATTAAAAGCATCCATTATTAAAAAGTCTGTTTTTTAACCTCTCATGCAGTACATTTTTTATTTTTTAGCTTGAGCATGTGAAAGAACTACTCCCCATCTTTGTGAGGTTTGTGGAGGAGTGGGGACTGGGACTTCAGGGTTCCTTATCCAACTCTGTGTGTGGTGCAAACCCTCTGGTATGAAGTAAATCTGTTGGGGAAAATTGATATTTTTGATACTTAGGATGTGTGTGCTGTAAAACATAGTGGCTTTGTGAGTGAAAAGAAGTGTCTCCAAGTTAAAACAATTTTCTTGCCTTTCTTGTTTAGGTACTGCAGTCTGGGTGGTCCAAACTCAATTTTGTTGGGATTAAATGAATTTAGAGAAAGTTTTCTGGGAGAGTGTCCAAAATTCTGTGATCTCCCACAGCCCCTTTGCCCTCTTCCCCCTTCCACTCTGTGCCTGGCAGACACAAAATGCATGGGCAGGCACAGACCCACAGGAGGGGACAATGACACTAAAAGTGAGGCAGGTCAGATGAGTTTGCCCTGCAGGCTGGGTCTGGTTTCCAGATGTGGAGCTGGATGCACCCTGTGTGAGATGTGCTGCCCTTGCTTCAGCCTTTGGAAGTTTCTGGAGAGAAAAGAGTAATTTCTTACTGTGGCCTGTGAACTCCTGGTGAAGGTGTTGGGATTCTTTTGTATTCTGGAAATGGATCAAAAATGGAAGAGTTATGAAACAGCCAATGAGGAACTGGAATAGTGGGGACCCTTCCTTTGACCGCCTACTACCTGGTTTTGATCTGGGGAAAAGAAAGATTCAAACTTCCTCAGCTTTTCACAGTCTTGCAAAAAAATAAACAGAAGTTTGGGGTGAAATGATGACTTGCTTGTCTCTGCCTTGGCTGTTTCATTGAGGTGGTATGTTGTGAATGAGGTAACTATTGCAAGTGCCAAAATGCTTGTTTTATTCCTGCTGTGACAGATGTGATGCTGTAGAGCTGTGGGATGGTTCAGTACAGAAATGAATTCTGTGTGCAGCTCTCAAACAGGCTGTCAGTCATGCAGGGGGAGATACCTAGCTCAGTTCAGCTTTCATTCATGTGGATTTTTTTCAGGCATTATGTGCACTATGGGATTCATCTGTTATTTTCTATGACCTGAATGAAGGTATTTTGCTATATTTGTAGTAATAGTTACATCCAAGAGTGCTCAGCTTCCTTTGGAGCACTCTTCTCTAAATCCACCTAGAAGGAGAACTCAGCTTTGGTAACTGTGTTTTTACCTTTTTACCCCACACATGTTTTTTGTTTTTTTTTTGTGAAATAAATTCACAGACTGACACAAAACTTATTCTTTAGGAGGGCTGATTTAATGTCAATGTAACTCAATTTGTGTCTAAACCCCCACTTCTTAATAGGAGGTTTTATTTTAGAAAACATTTAGTAACTTTTGTGCTGTTTCTGAATAAGACTGGATACTTGGTTAGGCTGTGCTTGTGTAGCTCTTGGTATTTATTGCAGCATGACAAGCAATGCTTGAGAAGGATTTTCACCAGTTCTTAGTCCTGTCTCTGTAAAATATCAGAAGCATAGATTTCAGGGGTTTTGTTAAGAGCAACATACACAGAATTAATGGCACAATTCCTCATTCCAGATTCCAACAAGACAATGCACTGTGGTGCATTTCCTTTGCAATGAAAAACATCCTTTAGCTTCTCGCTATTTCTCTGAATTTCAAATGTTGTTCAGTCAAAGAATGGCCTTGGGTTTTCTAAAGAGCAGAGTAGCTTTGTCAGATCACAATCTTAGACACCTCACTGTTATTTCCACAGACCTAAATGTAGATGCAGAATTGGAATTATCCACTGGCTGCAGCTCATTCTTGGAGGAATGCAGCTGAATGGTTGGGAACTCAGTTTACAGTTCCTCCATGTGAGGATGTGAGAGAAACCCTGACACCTGCCAGCCATGGCACAGGCTGGCAAGAGCCAGGATCTGCTTGGTGTTTCTCATTGACTCACTTTGTCACCTTGCTTGAGTTACTTCATCCTCCTTCTGGTTTCCCTGCCACTCTTTTACATTTTTCTTAAAGGAAAAGCTTGAACAGAGCTTGGCACAATGCAGGACCATGTCTTTAAGTGTCCCAGCTGTGTAAATAATGTGTTGCTCTTCAGCTGGGATTGGTTTCATCACTCAGGAGCTGCATATACACAGACAAGAAATGTTACCCCTTTTACCTTTAGGAGAATTGTTCCCATTTAATTTATCTGTGTTTGGCACTTTTGAGGTATTTTACTTTTCCTAGAGTGGAAGAAAACACAAACACACAGATTAATTGGCTTAGCTGCAAATTTTTCCTCTCTGTATTTGCAAATTTGGTTAACAATTATATTCCTCTTTTGCCTGAATCAATGGTAAGAACTGCACACCTGGAGTTGTGTGATTCACCTCTCTGTGTGCTTTTACTGTTATTCAGAAGGAGCAGGGATAAATGCTCTCAGTTGAAGCAGGAGATTACAGAACATGAATCAGTGATAAAAATGTGCAAATGGACCTGACATCAGTGGTGTAGCTGAAATATTTTTTCATGATTGCTCTTAGGGATTTGCAGTATCTGTCCCCACCATCTTTAATAGGTAGCTGTGCATGAATCAAATAATACAATTTCAGTCAAGAAGCAACCTGCCAGTGGGAGGAAGTGTATGAACATAAATTACATAATTATTATTCCTCTTGCTTCCATGCATTTAATCACAAAACAGCAGAAGCCTGAAGACACAAAATAAACCTTAAAGGCATCATAATCTTAAACAACAGTAGCAACACACCAACATGTGCCCTGTAAAATAGAAAAAGATTAGTAAAAGAGTGGCACTTCTTAATTTATTTTCCTCTTTGGAGATCATTAGGCAATAACACTAAATTAACTTACTGTATTTGCTTACCAAGTCAACAGCTCTTGAAGCAAAGCTGCAGAGAACTGGAAACTTACTGGGATGTGTGGATGGTACCTCCTCCTACTAGAGGAGAAGAAAAAAGAGAGGATTTTATCTATATTTCCTTAGGGCAACCCTCTCTGTGTGTTAGATATAACTTGATGCAGTGATGTCTGCCTGAACTTGCAGAGAGCCTGCAACAATAGACCTGAGGGGAAAAGTGCTTCATCTTTTGGAACTGGTTGCTGACACCAAGGTCAGCCATGGATTTTTTAGTTGTGAACTTGTTCCTGTTTGTGAAAGGAGAGCAAGAGTCATGCAGTGGATTCTCATCACCAAGCAACACAATTTCTTTTGTAGTCAGTCAATAATTAAAATAAAATTATTTCTTCTTGCCCATGGATGGGTATGAAAAAAGATTGGATTCTATCTATATCTCAAATCTTTATCTCTTCTATCTGTATCTCCAATCTTTTCCCTTTTTTTTGGGTACATTTCAAATACTTAGCTTGTCTTGGAGGTACAAGAAGCAGAGCAAACATTTAGTGCTTGAGTGTGGCCCCAGATGTGTCTTTTGCAGTAGGTTACATGCAATGCACCTTGGTCTAGAGACACTGGCCTAGAAAAGAGGATGTTTTAGATGTTTGGGTATTTAGTCATGGCACAGTGTGCTTGCCACTGGCTTTTTGCTCCTTCAGCAGTGATTTTGGCTGTTTGCTCATTTTCATGGGCTGAACCATCCTGGTGTCTGTGAACCAGAGCCCTCAGTTTGTCCCTGAGCCACCTCCAGACCAGGGCAATGTCCCATTGTCACTGCATGAGCTGCCACCCTGGCTCAGCCTGCTGAAGGGCAGAACTCCCCGGGGTGGTGGGACAAGAGGGGAGTTTGTGCCCAGAGCTGCCAGGGGGATGTGGCCCCTGGGTGCCCTGCACAGCTGGGGCTGCAGGAGGGGCAGGGGGTGCCAGCACAGCTGGCTCGGGACTCAACTGCACCCCAAAAATGACCCTGGAGCCTTATTTTGGTTACTTTAATTCTGTGTACATCACAAACAAACAAGCCATGATGGGAAAACCATTTTATCAATATCCTGTGTCAATGATATGGAGATTAAGGGCAGCTGGAGCCCAGCACGAGCACAAAATGTTGGGCAGAGCATTCCTATGCAATTTAATCCTTTAATCCATGCAGTAAATAAATGTTTTTGATCTGAAACACAATCACTTTGATTACAGCAGCAGAGGGGCATATTTTTTATTCTGCATATTTTTTATTCTGCTGTGTTATGTGGACTAAATAGGAAAAAGCCTGATGAGGGAGATTTGACAGGGTAGGCCCTATAAATGCACTCACTTCCTGGTACTTAGATAAATTAATCTGTGGGCAAGGGCATTGTTATTAGCAGAACAGACCAAGGCTCAGATTCTTGTCACCCATCTCTCAAGTATGATAAGTATCCCCCCTGAAGACTTTTGTTTTCAGAAAACAATATTATTATTGTTCTTTTTAAAACTATCTTAAAATGAAAATAATTTTGATTTTTAAAAAATCCAACAAATTTTATATGGAAAATTTTACCTTCAAAGTCTGAAAATGGTAAAAATCAATTTTTAATTTTTTTTTCAGTTTGACCAGACACACAGTCAATTCCAACTTTTTCAATGGGATGCTGTTGGGATGCTCTCAATTTTACAAGCACTCTATTTTCATGTCAAATTAATAGCAAACCTTGTGCTTATTTTTTAAATGGTAAAAAAATACAACAGTTGGGCTTTCTCAGTGTGCTAGTATTGACTTATATTTTCAGCTGACCTACAGCTGGTATTTAAAGGAACCTTATGCTTTGGGGCCACCCAATTAAAATAATTGGGTACAGCACAGACCCTTCCACAGCGATGGGGGAGCAGATCACTGTAATTAAAGGTGGTGAGTTATTTTGAGGATATGAATTTACATGAGGTTAAAAAAAAAAAAAAACCAAAAGATTTTTGGACAGAGACGCATTTAACAAAGAATTTGAAAAGTTCATTCAGAAAATGATGAATCTTTGCACATCCTGAGTGCAGCACTAAGTAAATAAAGCAGCATTCTCTGTTCCCAGGCTGTATGGAGCATTTGTGGGGTATGTATGGAAATGAAAGGAATGAGGGGGGTTGAGATGTTCCATCCCAAGCCCCCCAGCCCTGGCTGTTGGTTCCAGTGGGTCCCTGCCCAGGTCCCTGCCAGAGCTGCCTCCGTGCAGGGATGGAGCCCCAGGGACAGAGGGGGGGCTGGAAGGGAAGGAGAGCCTGAGCAGGATGGATTAGAATAATCTTGTGAAATGAATTGAGATCTAAATGGGGCAGCCCTTTGAACATCTCCTGAGTAAATATTGGCAGGATTTAGGGAGAGCTGAGTTTAGTTTGTCCTTCACAGACACCTCTTGGCATCTCTGTTCTGTGTTTGCAGTGTGGCTCTTGAGAACTTCTGGGTTTTAGCTGCCTCTAATTAATGACAGTGGTGCACTTCAGAAATCTCAAGTTTATTCTTGATTTGCTCTAGTCCATTTCATTAAAGGGCCACTGGGCCCATTGAAACAAACTTTACTGTCCAGTGTCTATGTCTGATTTCTCTCTTTCTCAGTTTTGTGTCCCAAACCTGTTGCCCGTCTCCAAAATTCAGAAAATATCATCCCAAATCACATGTGGATCCAAGCTTGGTGGCTCTTGGAAGTTTATTTAAATAATAATTTGTTTGTAAAATCCTTTTACTTGAAGTGCTATGGAGAATATTATTCCTATTTATTTTTCTTTAAAGAGAAAAAAGGAAATGCTGTGGATCCAATTTTATTTTTAAGACAATAATTAATTGTATTTTGATTTTTAATTTATCGATCCCTTTTGATGTCTCACATAGATATTTTTAAGTGTAGAGCTTAAACTTTTTGTGAAAGAACTGTCATTTTCTTTATCTACATGCTGCCCACTACAATGGGGTTTTTATTCATCTGAGCTGTCCCAAAGTAAATAGTGAAGTGATGAGGCACTTTCCTCAGAAATCCAGAGGGGCTTTTTAGTACCATTTTTTAAAAATGTAATATTTTAAGTCTGATTTTCCATCCTAGGAGCTATAAATCATACCTGTTTACAGATATGTTTGGAATTCTGTGGACTAATGATTTGAAAGTGCTATCACAGGAAAACAATGGTGTTGCACAATAGTTGACTCCCCCAGGAAATTGCAGAGCTATCTCAGTGCTCAGGAGGTTTAAAACTGTCAGTGCTTGGTAAAGATGAGTAATAGCAATCCTAGGTGTTCTCAGCCTTGAGTTTTAAAATTGTTTTCAACTCTCAATGCAAATGTCCCTTTCAAGGTGAAAAATGTCACACCAGAAAGGCTGAAAAGTTTCCAGGCAATTACACCGGTGAATAAGTGCGTATGGATTCTTGATAACTTCAAAATAAGTTCTTTTAAAATAAACAATAATAGTGAAAAAGACAAGAGGCCCTTGTAATTTATGTACAGGTTGACTGGAGAAAATAAAGCATTGAGTAAATCTGTAAGGCTGTTTAGTGATTGTTGAAGTCTAGAAATTATTTTTTCAGTTCTGCACTAAGGTTGCCCCTATAGACCAGCTCCACCAAGGCTGTCAGGTGTTATCTAGTGACATGATCTAATGTCAGGGATGTTCAAAGCCTCAGATTTCATTTTAAATTGAATATAATACAAACCAGTATTAATAGGCAATAGCCCATCCACAGTTTATCTCTTGTTAATTTGACAGAATAAATAAGCAGCAAACGTGGTTTCGCTTTTTCCTCAGCTACAGCTCTCTGCTGCAGAGAGCATGAAGTCTTTCACAATAATCTTTTTCATGTTCATATTAGGACAATAATGTGGGTACCTGTTCAACAGGTGCACAAAGCCACCTTTTGTCTTTTCCTGGCAATTTTGGGAAGTTTGAAAACAGAGACACAGAAGGAGTGTTGTCACTGCTGTAATTGCAGCCGAGCAAATGAAGGTGAATATTTCAGAGGACAAGCAGGAATTTGTTTAATGTGTGTTGTGATTCTCAGAATTTTCTGTTGGCATATGAGGGTTGGTTGATGGGCACACAAATGGCAACATATCCATGTTTGACACAGCTGAGATTTAATAGCTGTAGAAAACAAGAATCCCTGTATGTCAGGAAACAAACAAACAAACTTCCTTGAAATTGTTGTTTGTAGGCACTTTGAAAAACAACTTTTTAATCCCTGTTCAGCAAATTCCCTTATTCAAAAGAGAATTTTTCTTATTTAAACAATTTTTATTACTTAATATGAATTTGAATTTGAAATAATCCATTTCCAAAGGAATATCTACACCTGACTGCAATTCTTTCTCCCATCATTATCCCTTAGGGGAATAGTACATAGTGTGCCTGGAGAAACCTGGAGGCCCTCTTAGTAAACCTCACCATGTCTACAAGGAAAGGGAGTATATTCAGATGCTTTAAAAATGGCAGAATTAATTCTGGTGTCATTTGGTATCAGGCACAGATTTGTAGTCTAAATGGAAAGAGCAAATATTTCTTTTAACACTGTGACTCTGAAGCATAATAGGTAAAGGAGCTGAAAATACAAATTTAAAGCAACTTTTCTTTAGGCAAAAAGGAGCAAAGAAGGATTAAAGCAGGTAAAGGAAGTACATAAATGGATAACTGGAGGAAAGAATATGTGAATCATGTACTACAGGCAACTTTCAAAGATATGAGGCTCTACAACCATTTTTATCCAGTGCTTTATGGCTGCAGTCTGGAAAATTGCTCACAGACTACGACATGGAAGCAATTCCATTGCTCTCAGTGGGTCAGGAACAAATGGGGCAGCCACATGTGAATGTGTTTTCCAGCTTAGAGCTATCAGACTCTGCTTTGTGCCTGTTCAAAGCACCCAGTGAAGTCAGTGGGAATTTGGGCCAGTTGGAGATTTCATCTGGAGCTCATTTGGAGCAGTCTCACAGCAGAGCTTGTGTTTCCTTTCAGGATGTAACTCGCACAAAAAGAAAAATCAGGCATCACTTCAGCCTTTCATGTGGTCTTTTTGGGGAAAAAACACATTCTGATTGCTGCTCAGGAGGGAGACCTCGGGCACACCATGGCTTACCCTGGAGGGATTCACCCTGCAGGGATTCACCCTGCAGGGATTTACCCTCCCAGCTCTCTGGATTGCAGGGTTGAGCCAGAGCTGTGAGAGAATGGCCAGGCAAGCCTCCTGCCAAAGACACTGCTAGCTGCTGAATCTCTTCTTCAGAGCTGAAATTTGGGCTTGTTGACCACATGGTGAATGCCATGAACGGGCTGATGTCACTTTAGAAACTTCTTGTCCTGTACCCTCCCTGCCTGGGGTGAGCACTCCTGTGTTTAACTAAACTGACCACCCTCCACTCTTTCCCAAATCTGGCTTGGGAAGGACAAGCCCTGGGTGAGCTTGGTGTGGTGAGGTAGTTTGAAAGAATGGGCCAAATATGGCCACTTGCTAAATTATTTTTAGTACAGCCGAAAAGAGCAAAGATATCAATGTCTGGGTATCACTGCTCTAGTCCTGAAAATGTTTACTGTGATTTCAGTTACAACTCTTACCTTTAAGGATCAACGAATGGTGTGTATAAAACTGCAAGCTGTTTCCATTATGACTTATCAACAGAATAATATTTGTCTTTTTCTCATAAGAAATTCTTACATTTTTCTTATTCTCCTTTTTGCCTGTGAGAAAAAAAAAAAAAGAGTTTAAAAGTATTTTTCCCAAAGGAATAATTTTTCATGATATAGTCATACACATTTAAAAGCAGCACCTATCATGAAAACATCATTCCTTACCTACCAATTCCATGGAGTCAGAGAGTTGAAAGCTCACTGTACACTCCTACCAGGAGTAGATCAACACCATGCATCTCTGAAGCAGTGCATTGATATGGACCTATTTAGATTTTTATCAGTTTCAGCTATGTGTAACCATTTAACTATAATTGACCTGGGTTTGTTTCTACATGTTTCCCTCATTAAAATGTATAGCACCTGGGCTAATGGATTTTGTTTCTATCAAGATATAATGAGGACTGGCATATCTGCATATTCTCTGAGTGCACCAAGAGCAGAGACAAATACTCCATTTTATTACCATCTGACAGAGACATAATGATTGCTGAGAAACTCATTACCATCATATTATGCAATGATTTAACTCAAAACCCTTGCTGTGCTGCAGCCTGGCAGTGGCAGAGCTGTTGCAAAGGTCTGGTTTTGTGTTTGAGTAGTGTGAGCTGGGCCTGTTCCCTTCACCCCGTGTGCTGCACACAGTCCATTTGCTTTGCAGATTTCTGACTGACTCTGAGTGTATTTCATTACTGTGCAATTAAGGAATATCACTGGGATGGTTAGGAAAGCACACGTGGTGAAGGTACAGGTAGTGAAGGGAGCTGGTGCAAGAGGGAGAAATAAGTATTTTTCCTTCTCTCTCAGCTCTCCCTCATTTCCACACCCCATAACCCTGTGGTTTATAGGTGAGGCACCCCGGCTCCTCCTCTTTTGAGGCAGCTGCTGAGAGAGTTCCAGCAGCTCTTGGTCAACTTTTCTGCAGCTTTGCAGACACAGACAGGTACTCAGAGATAAAAGCTTTTCAGCTGCAATTTGTGTCTTTGTTCTCTGTACAACTCTCCTCTTCCAAATGGTGCTGCTGAGCTGATTCCTTCAGAGCTCAGTTTAGTGCAGAGGACCGTGACAGAAAATGCCACTGAGCACAGTTTATCATCTGAACACCAAACCCCTCAGTAATGCAAAATAACACGGTTCAGCTGGCAAATGCTGGCTGCAGTCATTCTGCTCCCATGCTAGGCAGGGTGAGCTGATAATTTGTCTCTGTCATCTGAGATAGGAGGTCCTTAAGTGTTCTAAATATCTATATAATAGTCAAGAAGGTTCTAGTCAAGTTCTAACCCTTCCAGCCTGTTTGACAAATTCACCTCAAGGTTCAACATTTCACTGTATGAGATGGGATGGGAGCAATGTTCCCATTTCTCCTTCCAATGTGTAGAATCCACAATGTTGAAATATGTTGAAGGGTTCATCCTTTCATATATGTATCTATAGAGAAATGCACAATTTTAACAGGGGGATGGTAAGAGAGTTTTGGTATTTTGTAAACATTTTCAAGTTCAGAATTTGTGTTGACATTTCAAATTTCAAACACTGAGCAGCACTAACCAAGTGTCAAGCTGGCCACATGTTTGGGATGGTAGTGTCATTTTATATCACTGGACAGCTTCTTCAGCAACTTGGATCCCTTTAAAACTAATTTGTTCTTTTAAGTAACAGTTCTTCAGTTACTAAAGAAACATACAGTGTGTTCACACCACAAAGATGTGATTTATTTGGTAGGTGAGAGGAGAAGTTCTTTAGAAATCTAGAAATCCAACTTTAGCAATTTGATTTTAATACTCTAAAGTCAGTGGATGGAGATTAGTCCCTGTATGCAGAAAGAAAAATGCCAGGGATGATAAATAAACCTGTTTCCATCTGATCAGCAATGAGAATTTTGCAGTACAAAAGTCTGTAAAGACTAAATTCAATCCTGAGCTTGTTTACCTGTGTTTTAGTATTTAAAAAAGAGGAGAGTAGGTAAACTTCTTCTGTTTATGGACATTGGTGAGCAAGTTAACAGGTTCAAATGCCTGCTGAAAAAGGTAATGTGAAATTGATAAAATAGGTCATGCATACCTGAAAATAAATGCAAAGCTTTCCTCCATATTCAGTGTTTGATCATGTAAGTAATTTAGTTGTGTTACATCACAGAATTGTGAGCACAGGATTTCACCTGGGAGAGCTGCTATGGGTTTATAGAGCAGGTTCCCAGTTGGAAAATGAACCATATGGTGCATATGTCAAACCCAGGGAAGGAGACAAACCT
Source organism: Agelaius phoeniceus (assembly GCF_051311805.1). Taxonomy (NCBI): domain Eukaryota; kingdom Metazoa; phylum Chordata; class Aves; order Passeriformes; family Icteridae; genus Agelaius; species Agelaius phoeniceus. Next base: position 6,591,652 of record NC_135280.1, on the reverse strand, counting down.
TACAGAGACCTACAGATTCACTCTTAATTAAGATCAGATGGTGCCTGCCATTAATCAGGATACCCAGGCAGTCATTTTATAGATCTTGGGTGTGAAATTGTTGCATGAGCAAATTCCCCCAATCACCTGAAATCAGTGGAGTTTCACTGATGTGGATGAATGTTCAACATGACCCTTTGTGCTGGGGGAATTCTTGTGAGTGGAGATGGAAACATCTCTGGACCAGCCATGTGTCTGCCCAAGCTTGGAGGAGGACAAAACACAGAGCAGCAGGGGATTAGGAAGAGTTTTGTGTGATAGAGCTTGTTTCTAAAGTGCAAAAAGTAATTAATTTTTCTTAATTTTCCCTTAATTTCTCCCTTTCTCCTAATTTTTTCCCGTAATTTCTCCACCTCCTTGCTGTTTCCATCTAGCTCCTTGCTCTTGACTGTGCATTCAGACTCCAGAATGCAAAAAGGCTTTTCAGGCTGTTGTAAATGGCTCATTTGCTGCTGAAAACTAAAGATTATTTTACAAAATGGTGATGTATACAAACCAAAGAGATCTAGAAGTCCTTAGTGGTTTATAGATGCCACCAGTCCTTGACTGCTAAATTTTGTTTTCTGCACACATTTAATTCAGCCCCAGCTGGCTCCTCTTAAAAGTAGCCCAAAATCATTCAGCAAAGTTGTGTCAGCCCACAAAGGCTGGGGCTCTTCTCACCCAGTGGGTGCCACCAGGCTGGGATTTCCTTATCACTGACAGAAGCTAAGGAATATTTCTTTTGTAAGGCAACTTATGAGGGAAAGTTTAAACCACACTCCTCTGGAAGAGTCTGTAGATGATATTATTAGCCAGCCTTGGCACTGAGGCTGTGGAAAGAATTTCTTTTTTCACAGCATTTTTTCTTCCCTGTAGCTTTATCTGCACTTTGGAGAAGGCAATGACTCTATCCATGTCTTATGTCCAGGACTATGGATTCTGTAAGAAAGTGCCATAACAGTTTTTTGCCATACAGAGAAGCAAAACACAGTTGTACACAGAATTATCTCCAGCAAATCAGAGGATTGCTGTCCCAACATACAAATTTGGAGCTCAAATGCTTCCCCGCCTTGCATTATTCTTGCACACAGACTCCCATGTTGCTTGTATTGATTGGAAGGAAATAAGGTCACTGCACAGTGAGGCATTGAGCTTATTACTGATGTTTTAAAGGATTGTTTTCCTTAGGTAAGTACAAGGATGTTGATAGCTAAAACACACCCTGTGTTTGTTTTGGGTAAACATTTTGCTGTAATTCAATTTATGAGAGGGATCTTTCTCTTAAAAGCATTGGACATGTCTGCATACTAATAAGAGATTATGTTCTTGAGCTCTACATACTGGAGAGCCTGAAAACAGGTAATTTAAGTCCAAGAGAAGTATTTTTACAGTGTAATTATGAAATAAAAAAGACAGCACCCAAAAGAACAACCGGGGTGCTGATTTTGGAAACCTCCTTTCTTTGGAAACAAGAGCTGTGCCCATTCTTGTGCTTCTTGGGTTGGAAGACCAGTATGTTTAAATGTAAAACATAAATAAACCATAAGATAGAGAAAACCAGTGAAAATATCTGTAGCTGTGCAAACTTCAGAAGGATGAGAATTGTTGTTTGCCCAGGACAGGTTTGTGTCTACAAGGTACCAAAAGCAGCCTGTTGATTTTTTTTGGGTTTTTTTTTGGTTAGTTTTGGTTTGTGTTGAAGATGGGCTCAGTTAATCAGAGTTTGAAAAAGGATTGGATCTTCTCTGACAAGTTGAAAACTCTGGAGTTTATTGCAGGGATAGAGTGGGGAAACAGCTCTGAAGGCATTTTAGAAATGCATCATCTGAAGCGTGGTTTCCCTGGGTTTCCCTGGACTCTTGGCCTGCTCCTCCCAGGAGGTTTATTGGCTGGTCACACTCTGCCTCTGCAGCAGCACTGGAAATTTAGGCAGATTTTGAGTTGTTTTGTGATATCCATGGCTGTTCTGTCCCTGCCTTGGATTTGGGAGGAAGAGGGGAGCTGGTGTCAGGCCCCCTCAGCTCCCTGTCTGAGCTGAACGTGCTTTTGCTGCCTTGTGGCTGCTGAAGCAGCACCCAGGGCTGGGATCCTGGGGTGGGGACACTGGGACAGCCTGGGGACAATGCCCCACGAGCTGGGACTGCAAGGGACACCTTGGTTTGTCCCCTCCTGCTTCCTGCACGGCTCAGGCTGGGGGGAAACTCTCTCATTCTCATGCAGGGCCACCTTTTCTCAGCCTCACCAGTAACGTCACTGCAACTCAGCTTTAATTGGCCAATTTTTTAAAAGCTGCCACAGTCTTTAGGCTCCTAATGACTCCTAAAACATGAAATGAATTCCTAGTCACTGAGGCCGAAACAAAAATAAAAAAGAGCTCAGTGCCTTCTCTACTGTGTTTTTCTTGCCTTTTCATGGGTGAATTATTATAAAGGAAGCTATGTATCCCTGGAGACATTCATTATTGTAATGATCACTGGAAAGGGCTTCCTGTTGAGGAATAATAAGTGTACCCTGGTTTGAATGAACTCCAAGAGAGAAAGCTCTGTCCTTCTGCCTGCCCCTCCACAGGGGCCTGGTGATTTCCATGTGGAGCACAAGGGAGAAGCTGCTTCCCCCAGCACCCATCTCTGGCTGTGTTTGGGTCTCCAAAGGGGAGAAAACAGGGCTGGGAAATCCGTTTACCTCCCTCCAGGTGCCATCTGCTGTCACCTCCCATGAAGGAGCCCTGCCAGGGAACATCTCTAGGTGCAAGGAGATGTTCTCAGTTTGCTTTTTTCTCCCCAATCAGCCATAGACTCTGCATGGTTCTTTGGGGTGGGAGGGAATCCCTCTCCAGGGAGAACTCTGTGAGTTTGAGAAGCAGAAATTCCATAACAGCAGCCACTCCAATGCTTTGCTGCGTTCAGGAGCATTTTAGAGGGAAACTTGGAGGGTTCCTCTCCCTTTTTCTAAGCTCCACAGCCTCAAGCAGCCTGGCCCTCCTTCCTCTGAACCAGCTGTAAATGGGGAGTGCTGGTAGCCAAGGCAGGAAGGATAACCATGGGCAGACAGTTTGGATGGAATCATCTTCCTTTCTGTGCACATCTGCTTCTGGGGACCTTTTGGGCAGTTTGGGCTGTTTCCTGAGGAGAATTCACCCAGGGTTGTATTGGGGTATTTAGATTTTGTTTGAATTGAGCTGGGGAAATGTATCAGTTCCAGCAGGGAGAGCAGAGAACCATGCAGAGTGTATGGCTGATTGGAAAAAAAAAATTAAAATAATTAAAGGAAACCACTGACCTTGGATTAAATGTTGCTGTCAGCTGCTCAGAGCATGGAGCTTTGCATAGCTGTGGTGTGATTATGCAGATCAAATGCACAACCAACCAGAAAATAGGAATTCTGTTCTGTAAAAAGCTGGAATTGTGCAGCAGTGCCACAACAGCATCTCTGCACCCAGGGTGGCTGGGGCAGGGCTCCTTCAGTCTGTATCAATAAGCTACACACACAGAGGCCAATCAAAATTCTCCTGCCTTCAAAATCCTTTTATTCTAGATAAAAAATTTCATGGTTAATCATTATCATCTTGTTCCCTTGCTGGGTAATTAGTATTGCATTGTTGCTTTGTGCCTTTCCCTATGTTCCCTTCATGTTAGAGAAGTTTAATTGACATTAAAAGAAGAGGAAATTAAAGGGATTTTAATCAGTTGGTCTGTTCTATCTGTTTTAAAAAGAAAAGCTGGGGTAATAGAAAAATAGGCTGGTGTCTATGCTCTCTTATCATCCATTTTGCTGCTCATTACTGAATTGATGGGAATGTCTGCTTTGCATATTTAATCATAGAACTGCTTAAAATATGACTGGGGTTTTTTCCTGTTAGTGCTTCTCTAGGCATCACCACAGGTGTCAACAGGCTTTTGCCTAACTATTATCTCAATTTTTTTCAGTTTTCACTCAGAAACCAACACTGTGAGGTGAAATACAGACACTTTCTGTGGTTATCTCAGAATATTCTTTGATATCTGGAGTAAGATTTCGTCTCATAAAGGGCTAAGTAAGAAAATAATGTTATCTATAAGAACTCTTCAAATCTACAGTTAAAACACAAGAGTTTTATTGAAGCTGTTTACTTGGAGATGTTCTGAATCAGGACTTTGCTGCATTAAGCTTGCAGAATCTGTAAATGCCCAATGTCTGAGTAATAACATAGTAAACTTACACTGAAGGCAGCAAGAGAGTAGTACAGGTCACAAAAAAGAATATTTGGACTATATTAAATATTCAAATCGTGACAAATTTTGAAAACACTCAAAATTATAAACACTTTCTAGAATATGACTCAACCAATAAAGTAAGTTTAATGTATTGTAGTGAACCTGGATGAAAACAGCAAAAATTGGTCTCATTTGTCTTAAGCAAAGGTGCTGAAGAAGTGTTATTGTTTGTCAGTTTTTCCTACTGCAAAAAGCAAATGTGAATTTTAAATATAGTGTTTATTAGGCTCTCTTCTGAAAATTGCAACAATAAAGAAAATCAGAGAACATTCTTTAAACAGCCTTGGAACAGGAGTTCTGCAATTTGTGGTGTGCTGTTCAGAGGTGAGCTCAAACATGCCACCACCAGGCATTTAATACAAAGCAAATTGTTCGGGACTCGGGGTTGGACACACTGGAATAAGCAGGAGGCTCCCACTGATTTCACTGAGCTTGGGCTGAGGCAGTGAAAATGAGATCCTGGCAGTTCTCCAGTGCAGGCTGATGGCAAAACTCCCATTGCCTCGTTAGGGGCAGGATTTTGTGCTAGGTTTTGCTAAGGCCTCATTCCCACCAAACTTTCACCCTCAGAATGAAGGAGAGCAGGAGATGCCACCTCCTTGGGCCCCTGCTGTTGCTGTGCAGGTGAAAAGCAGCCAAATGCCGTGGCTGGGTGTGGCTTTACCCGCCTGGCTGGCGATGGGAGATGCTCTTCAGGGGCTTTATTGCCCTTTTTTGGGAGGGCAGCCTCTGGTGAGCAGGGGCTGTGGCTGTGTGGAGCCTGCAGGGTGACACCTGGGGGGGCCAGGCTGTGGAAATGGTGGATTTGGGGAAGGAGGTGCCTGCCTTACCTTTTCTTTCTGCCTGTGCTCACTCACCCTCATCTCCCAGGCACTGAGGTGGACAGAGGTTTTCTGAATCCCAAGGAACAGAGTTTCTATTCTAGACCTTTTTCCTTTCTATTCCTGGCATGTGATAGCAAGTTGGACAAACTTCTTATAAAGCTCAAGACCCTCCCTAGGGTTTATTGGATCCCTGGGCTAAGATTTTCTGGGTCTCAGAGGTTCATGCAACCCCAAACATCAGTGAATCTCCTGTCTGTGGTGAAAGTATAAGAGAGGAGAGTTCAACCTTTTCTGTAAAAGCAGCTAAAGCAGAACCCTGCATAATATCCATTCTGATTTGTTGTCCATATATCAATTTTGGAGATCATTTGGAACTGACAAAAAATAAGTACCAAAAAACAGAACTTATAAAAAATAACTGACAAAAAATAAGGTGTGGTTTTTTTTTGTTTTTGTAATTTTGAGTCTTGCTGTCCAAATATGACACCTCAACTGTTCTGATTCCACTGAAATGAACACAGGCTTCTTTGCCTTGGTTTTAATAAACAATGGATTGGTTCCTCTGCCTATGTGTTAGTAATTATGAGAGTAATTGTGTGTGACTGTAATTACTCCTGTGCTTAATTTTCATCCTGGTTAAAGGCAGAAGGAAGTTATCAAATAAAAAATGGAAGTGGTTTGTTCCCAGATATGGAATCATGTTCTTGCATTAGAAAAGCTGTCTGACAGACTAGATGAAATGCAGATCACTCCTGGGAGGCCTTTAGTTATTGTGTGCCTAAAAGGAAGTGTATTTACAATAAAATACATATTTCAGATTTTACTTTGGGTGTCTTTTGGAGATGGTGTCTTTGTGTCTTTGAGGGACATCACCTACACGAAAATCCCAAACCCTTGGGAATGTGTGTGCCTTCATGTTGCAAGGGAATCTGTAAATGAAAGAATGCAAGGACAGGGGTAATGGATTCTCCCAGGTTTCTCTGAAGCAGGGGTCATTTCCTCACTGAAAGAGAAAATGTCTTTCTGAAACTTTCTTTTCTGAAACCCTTAACTGGGAGGTCCTTAGACTGATTTAATTTCTGATCTCCTTATAGATGACTGCTTAGGTGTCAGAAAGTGTGGAGGTAATTTAAAAATGCTTTCTTTGACTTATGATAACACTGCTACAGGAGTGAAGATGTTGTCTAAGCTGCCATGAAAGCAGCTCTGTGGATCTGGAGGAGCAGAGTGCCAGCAGTACAGGGCAGTTACAGGTTAAAAAGCCCCCTTCACTTTAAATCCTATAAGGCCAGCACTAGAATACAAATACATTCCAGAAGCTCTTTCCTGTTCCTTCTCTTTTGAGTGGCTGCAGTCTCTAAGAAGAACACAGACACCACCATTAGCAAGGGACAGAGACAACTGTGCTGCTTTTCAGCAAGTGGGCAGCTGGAATTACTTGGAAAGTAGATCTGAGCAAAAAGGAGACTCCAACCCACAGACCTTTGGTTAATCAGCCATCTCCATCCAGCAGTGATCCCTCTAACAATTCCTGTGTAGAGTTATTTCCTAGCAATGGCATTGGAGACTTTACACATCTCCAGTCTTCTCTTTCCCTGTCTTGTTTCTGTGCTGGATGAGCAGAAAGCTTTCCAACAAATTGACAGAAGTCCCAATGGTTTCATAGCAATGAGCAGCTTCCTGCAGGCTTTGCAGGGTGTTCTGTGTGATACCTGGAATGATGAGAAATTCCCTCTGCACCAATGGCTGGGTCCAGGTCACTGCCCAAGGTCTCTTGTTGGACTTCTGGTGGGATTTCCCTGTGCAGGGCCTTGCTCCCTGAAACTCTACTCTTTTGACCTGAAGTTATCATTTATTTATTCTGGGATAGGAGCCTTATAATAAAGGCCCTGCATGTCAAATTATTGTAATGAGTTAGACCCATGGGAAGCCATTGACAGAGGCTGTGCTGTGTTAAAGCATTGTCATTCCAAGTGTGCCAACTCCACAGCCCTTCTCCAGGGCACCACACCGCCCAGGCTGTGGCATTGCCCCCTTGCCAGCACAGGTTTTTGCAGTCTGCTGAGTTCCTAGCAGTGCTGGTGTGCTCAGGTGCCCTTTGGCAGGGGACCAGGCTGCCCAGGGAGGAGCTGTGCCCCGGGATGCTCTTTGCGTGTGCCACGAGGGGGAGGCAGATGCTGCTGCATCATCCCCGAGGATGGATGCACACAGGGATGCACCCGAGGCACAGCTGAGCGTGGGGAGCTGCTGGGCTGACTGTGACACCCAGCCCTGTGCTGAGCTCTCCTCTGCAAGCCAGGCTCGCTCACAGTGGGTGTTTTCAAATACACAATAGTGTCACCGTTTCACAGGTGGACAGCCTGCCCTCCACAGCTGCACTGTGAGCTGGCAAGGCTCTCTCAGAGGAGCTGGGGGACAAGGCACTCACTGGGTGACAAGGCACTCACTGGGTGCCTGTTTCTGGCCCAGCATGGTCTGTAAGGAGCAAAGATTCCTTCCTCGTCTTGTCCCTTGCTGGCCAATACCTGCATTGTTACAGCATTGTGTGCTGCTCTCTGTTCCTCAGTGCCCAAAGGAAGCCTGTTGCAGTCCTGTTTCAGGTGCTACAGGTAATTTTTCAGCTCCCCCCACATGGGAACATGCCCTGGGAACTTGTTCAAGCAGGAGTTTTGCTGTGCTTGCTTAGGGAGCTGTGACCTTTCTTTGGAAATGCAAGCGTTGCCCTTGGTTTTCAGCAAAGAAAAGATGAGCACATATTTACAACTTCACATAATTATATTTTATGATAACCTGATGCTAATGTGAACACCAAATTGAACATAAGAATCTAATTGTGTACTTCCTGTTGAATAATGCAAGGCAGTAGCAGTCATTAGCCCTGTACTGCCTGAGAATGCAAGGCTCTTCCCTCTCTGGAAAGCACATAGACAGAAGACAAAGAAACAAAATCTTCTCACAAGGTTGTCATTGTTCCTTTCTCTCAAATCAGCAGCAGTGAATCAGATTCCCAGCACTGAGCCCTCTCTGGTGTCTGGATGCTTAAAGAAAGGGTGTCAAACATGTTGTGGCAGCTAGCAAGGCGTCCTGGCTCTCTGAAGGCTGTGCTTGCATTAAGTGCCCATCTGGTTTTGAAGCGCTGACCTTGGTGTGACACTGCACACACTGGTGGCCTCAGTGGGCCCCAGGGCTCTGCCAATGTGGCAAAGTGGAAGGGCAGGAAAGAAATGAAAAATTGGATGTTGAGTCTGAGGATAGAAGGAATGAAAAGTAGCAATGGTCAGCACTCCTGGCAGCACCACCTGTTTCCAGGTAACCTTTTCTATGGCATTCTGCAAAGTGTCAGGGGTTGGATGTCTCCAGGTTCACTCACAGATTCGAGTTCAGGTCTTGGTGTGAAGTCTTGATTTTCAAACCTCTTTTCAGTAAGGAACCTTCCTGTGGAGAGGGTAGGAAGAAAAAGAGGAATTTTGTCTGAAGCAGAGTGCAAGGCAAAAGAGCCTGCAGACCTGGCTCATTAATGAAATTTGGAAGTGGGCTGCAATGTTTTGACAAAGCTGTCAAAACTATTGTTTTCAAGTAACTGACCCAAGCTGTGGTCACTCTGTTTCTGCAAATCCAGGCTTTAGTATGGGGCTATTCATCACTTTAGAGAACTCAGATGTAACTGTAAAATAAGAGAAATACACAAATTGGAGTGAAATACCAGATCAAAAGTTTCTTGATTTGTGCCTCAGCCTTCCTTTCTGTCCTGCTGGTGTTCAGGGGGCAAGGGAAGAGAGCAGAGGGGATCTTCCCCCTGATATAACCTCCCAGCAAGGGAGAATTTCCCTCTTTAGCAGGCAGAAGCTTGGTAGAGAGATTAAAAAAGGCATGAAGGTGATTCTTATCCCCAGTGGATCATGTGTTTGGTGCTGGCACTGGGAAGAGTGGCAGGATTTAATTCATGGTGTGTTTCCTTTGTCCCCTGGCAGTCCCATCCCACTTATGAACAGTTCTTGCAGCATTTTATCCACCCTGGTGGGATTCAGGCTTGCACGGTGATGGATCCAGGAGCATCATGCACCTGGGTATCCTTCCTGTGTTCCAGCAGAGCCTGGTGCTCCATGGAGGTGCCAAGCCAGCAGTGCACAGCCCTGGGCAGGTGAAAGCCATGAAGGAGGAAGGAGTGACTGTCACACACAGCTGAGAGTTCAGAGAGTGTCTTTGTGTCTCTGGATTTGCACTGGGAGCACCAGCTGCCAATGCACAGCTCTGACTCACTCCTGTTGCTGTTGCTGGCAATCTCAGTATTTGCAATCACCATTGGGCTGATTGTTATGAGCAGTGCCACTCTGTTCACACTTGTGATGTGTGTTGATTGTAGCTGGAGAACAGAGCAGTTTGTAACCTTCTGCTGCTTGTCTGCATGAAAGGGATGTTTCTTTTCACTCTTGTGACAATTGAGAAATTAAAAGCTGTCTCAGCTGGGGCTGTGCATGATCTGAGTCTTGTGCCTGCCTTCTTCTGTCATAGAGCTCCCTTCATTCCCTTGGGGAAGCTGTGCAAGTGAGGCTTTGCTTATGTGAACAAGCATGGGCTATTGTCCCTTCAGATTGTAAGGGGGGAATTTCTAAGAATTCAGAATGTATGTATAATTTTCCAGGCTCTGAAAGTGCAAATCATTGCTCCTGGAGTCAGTTCAATGTGATTTGAGGTGCACATGGGCATGGCAGGAGGGTCAGGCCCCCTTGGCAGGATCACCTGGTCAGGCTGGCCCCTGCTGGAAGCTCTGCAGCCATGAGTGGTGGGCTGGGGTCAAGGTGTCCTTCTGTGGCCCTGCCTTAAGAGGACAAGAAGGATGTTCCTGGCTAATTTACAAACTTGGGTTGAATAATAAGAAATGGCCAAGTGGCCACTGAACTTCAAATAGGGGGCAAGGTGCTATTAACAATTCTAGCACGTAATTAAATACTTCTGTTAATGTAGATTTTAATTGTTTAAGACCACGTCTCCTTGGAAGACCCTGGGGTTCAGCTCATTTGCTGAGGCTCTCAAGGGAGCTAAGGCCAATGATGCCTGTGGAAGTTGTACAAGTCTACCCTCAAGTAAGTGTAACCTACAGATGACAAATGGAATGTGTCTTTCAAAACAAAACAAAACAAAAGTACTGCCAAAAAGCACACTAGGAGATTTAGCAGTTGTATGAAAGGAAAAAATTGTGGAAGAGAATGGATCTGATGGACCACATCACGACCCTTTTTCTGGGAAATGGCTTGAAATGGCATGCAACAACATTTTCTAATCTTTCCAGAGCAGAGAAAAGGCTTTCAGCTCACTGCTTTAGCATCATGTGTTATGGCTTGGCTTTGTACTGAAATACCAATAATTTAATGTTTAGCTGAGAGTAAATGTCTTTGGAAGCAAGAGGGTGAGAATGGCAGCCTGCAGCCTGGAAGGATTGGTGTTTTAGGCCTGATTTTTGTTTGATTTCTGAATATAATGGAAATGGTCTTGGTATATCAATAACCAATAACTTCTTAAATAAAAAAGGTGAGTGGGTGTTCTGCAGAGTGACATCTTGTGCAGGCACAGCTTTTCTTTGGAAGGTTTTGCCCTTTGTCACTCACATGGTTACTGGAGCACTGTCATTGTTTTTGAAGATGAAGAATTTTTTCCTTTCCAAATTATTCCTGCTAATGCTACTTAATTTTTTTCAAACAGATCAGTGTATTGACTGACTAGGCTGTAGGCAGGAGAAAGCAGGACCAGTGCTGTGAACACCAGAGGATAAATCTGTCAGGAGAGGAGCAGGGATTTGTGTTACAGGGAAGTCAATACGAGACTGTTGTCCTGAAGTCCATAATCCATTTAAGCTCTTGTCTCAACACACATTAGTATGTACATTTTCCTGTGGAGTAATCAGCATTTACCCAGAGAAATGTCCCTGCCTTGAAAGGTAGGGACAGCTGGGCAGTGCATATTTCCAATATGACAAACGTACTTAGGAAGTATCTATTAATTATTCCACAACACTTACACATTGACCCTTTTGTTTTCATAATCTCAAGGTATTGAAGAAATTCTGTCTGCATTCCAAACCCATATGAGCAAAGACTATTCCTTTATGGAGATATGGCATGCAGTGGGCAAATTATATTGAAATTATTTTATTTTGTAAATCCTATAAGGGAACTTCAAACCTACCATACTCTTAGTACATCACCTAGGGGAGGGATTGTTTCTTTCTCTTGATTTTGTTTGTTTGTTTCTTTTCCTGCATGACACCTTTGCACCAGTAGCTTTTGGTATGTTGTTCTCATGAACTACTGTTATATTCCCATTTCTCCCTTTCTGTTCATCGAAAATGGAGATTCTAGTTAAAAATCCACTCCTCACAGGATGTTTCCAGCTGGGAGACAAATCAGGCCTGTATCATTTTTATTTGGTAGCTGTCAATGTCATTTTCCTCTGAGGTACTTTTTGCAAACCGTGGCCATGACTGTTTCGCAGCTCTTGCTTTCTGACAGATGAAGTGCATGGCGTGTCTGAGCCAGGAAATATGTCCTGGCCTAATTATGGTGTTTGTGAGGAGCAAACTGATCAACTGAGTCCTACTTTGTTTCCAAAGATAGGTCTGAAATGATGTATGTGCATGATGTGGTGGCTTTTTGTGTGGTCAGGGGGATGACAGTGAAACCTGGAGGGAGGAAGGAAGTGGCATTGGATGTTACAGCTCCTGCTGCTGCTCTGTGGCTGCCACTGACCAAAGGAAATGGGTGAAGGATATTGGCTCTTGTGCCCCACTGTACTTAACCAGGCCTGTTTTGACCTGTGGTTTTTATCAGATGATTAAAGGCAGTTTTTTAGGCAGTTCTGTGCACAGGCACAGTTCTTACAGTTGGTGGAGTATGGGCACAAATGATGACCAAGGTTTGTTTTCAGTCTTACCAGCATGCTTCCTTCTGGAGGCTGAATTTCTGGTTTCTCTTTAGAAACTGGCTCCTCATGTGTCAGGTTGCTCTGTGCTCTATGTCCTGAACAGTGATTTATTTTACATGTGAAATAGATAGCACTACTCAAAAATTCACTATTTCTTTTGTGTGACAGTGGAAGGGTAAGAACAGTGATTGGTCATGTAGGGAAAGCTCCCAGTCTGGGATTTGGCATTGCATTCCCTGGGATAACAGAGAATTTTCTCCCCTGTGTGTCTTCAGGACCAAGTGGTAGAGGGTCTTTCTTGGGTGACCTTTTCCCCTACAGGAAAGGATAAATAAAATCTATGAGAGTTTTATCAGAGTCCATCTGCTAAGGAGAACTTTACACCATTGAGAAGTCAGCTGGATTAAAGGATCAAGATAGCTTTCTGAAATTTCAGGGCTGAGAGTTCTTTTCTGACTGTAAATATCCTATTGCAGGCTTATCACAAAGGAATATACCACATAATGGGTGGTAGTGAAAATTCAGCCATCAAATGATTAACTAAATAAATAATCTCCAGAAAAAACCCAACCTTAGACATGTTTCCAATGGGTTATAACTAATAGGAAATTTTTAATCATTTAAATTGGTCTTTCAATGCGTTCTTTAATGAAATTTCCTTTCTGTGGAACTGATGGGATGTATCACACACAGTGGTAATATATTGAGGTAGAGTCAGGGTCTTTTCTGGACATATTGACACCAGAGTGACTCAACTTCCCAGAAAAACACCAAAGACCTACATAGCTTTGAGTTCTGTATTTATAAGTGGGAACCTTAAAGGCAAGATTGGAATATTTATATACAAGTGAAGCCTTATTCTCAGTGTCTGTCCTTACATTATTGGTATTTCTAGTCTGTTCCATGCCTGAGGATGAGTGAGAGCTCTGCAAAATTCTGCTGCCCATATTTGCCTTGTGAAGTTTAATGAGTGCTTTTTCCCAGGGCTGTGCCAATGGAGTGAGCTCAGGGCTCTCCTGTGTCAGGGTGAAGTCCTGAGGGTGGCTGTGAAATGCTGCACCCCTGATGTCAGGAATGTTCTTTGGAAAAGGAGAACAAACACAGTAATTGTATCATTTTCCTTACCCAAGGAAAAATGAAGCCAGCCTATTCAGGAGTAGGAGCTTCTCTTTTACTGGAACCTCTGTTTCAGAACAAAGTTCCAATCTGAAATAAAAAGCAGAAATATCAATGCTTCCTGCAGTCTGAAAATGAAAAAAGTGTCAGGTCAGTTCTACTGCTTCTCATTAGGACAATATCAGAATGATTATTCAAATGAATAGTTTTAATTGAAATGCCAATTTAAACTCACTTTGAACTTGTGATTTAGGTTGTGGTGTTTAATTTTTATGCTTAATTGTTAATTTCTGAGTCTATAGTGACATACACTGAAATGAATCACATTTTCAGCATTGGAGATGCTCTGATAGCCTTGCACAACAAAAGGAAAGTAAGAAAATGAATAGTTTTGATTTTTTTATTCAACTCTTAACCTGTATCTCAGACAAAGCTAACTTCACAAGCTCCTTTCTTTATAAATAGAATATGAGGACCACAGAAAGCTTCATTCTAAAGCAGTGTCCTTGAATCCAGATGAGATGGATTGCTCGACCCTGAGGTTATTTAGGTGTCAAGTGTGTAGAAGTGGTTCTTTCTCTTCAGCTTTTGGGAAGTGCCTCTTTCCTGCCTCAGGTCTGACCCTTTTGGATCCAGTGTGGGCAGTGCCTGTGCCTGTAAGTGGAAAAAAGCAGCACCTGAGCCCTCTGGCACCTCAGCTCTGGTGGCTGTGATATCACTGGCAATGCAAGAAGCCTCTGTTGTATTTAATGTGCCACTCCAGCTGTGGACAGCTTTGAAGAAATCTGTGATTTTACATTGTTAAATTCGAGTGGTGTTGAGTGGAAAAGTGAAAATGGCTCTCACTTTCCCCCACCTTGATATTTTTATTTCTCTTTCTGATTGTTTCACCAAATACCTTCCACTGGCTCATCCTGACCTTTCAAGGACTTGGTATTGCAGCTTCCTTTCCTCCTTAAAAAATCTTCCTGTGGTTTTGAACAATGGGATAGAAGGGGTAGCCAAGACAGCTTGGACCATTAGAGTGATCACCTGTTGTCTTTTATCTCTGGTAATTTTTCTCCAGCCAAGCTGCCTATTGTTATTTGTCCCTTTCTTGTTCCCAGAGCTACAAATATAATCAGTGAGTTGGAAAGTTTTCAGGGGTGGTGGCTGTAATGAGCAGGAGCATCCTGCTTGCTTCAGGTCCAAATTTAGCCTACATGGAGCATCTTCCTGGTTTTGGCAGACTTAGACTCATTTTGTGAATGCAAGGGGATTAAGAGTAAATGGAGTAATTACATTTAAAGTTTTTCTGCTGTTTCTCTTCAGAAAACATACCTGCAAGCCACAGCTTCACTGTGTAATGTCCGGGATCCTGACTTAACAAAATTTCATTTTCTTTTTTGACCTCAGTCGTGTTAGGACACAGAGAGGTGGTGCCTGTGTACAGATTGTTACTCTGCTGATGTATTGCTTTAGGGATTGCATTTATTTGCATTAGTAAAATCTCTCTTCCTCCCAAATCATCATCCTAAGACAAACCTGTGTGGATTCAGGCTCTTCATAAAACACCTTATCTCTCACTTGTAACTTTTTACATTTTTATACTGGGGATGGTGTTTAGAGCCCCAGTTCTGCTGTGTATTTTCTTTAGGAATCTCCATATTCCACCTGCCAAACTGCAATTCAGGTTGAAATCTAACACTTTATGCATCCCCTTTCTACCACAGCTTACCCTAATGACCTTGAGGGACTGTTCATACCCTGCAAAGTCCTAGAAAACAGCATGAGGCAAAAGAGAAAATGGTATGCATGGTGGCTGATTGTAATCCAATCACGTCCTCCTTTTATTTTTGTTTCTTAAAGATAATAATACCCCAAGCAGGAAGCATACAGTGAATCTTTGCCTACTGAATCTGCTCCTCCAAGCCCATGAGCATAAATCAGCAATTATCAGTGGCAATTTCTTGAGAAGTGCAGGGTTTGGGGCATGTGTACAAAATTACAAGCCTGATGCAAACAAACCTCAGGGTGGTTCCCAGAGAGCCAGGGAGGCTTCTCTGACACTGAGATTACTGCCAGGCAATAGTCTGGCCACATCACTGTGTTCAGTCTTGTTGTTCTCATTGTTCACTCTGTGGTGCTTAAAAAAATTCCAAGCCCAAAAACTTAACTGACATTTTTTTGTCTGTAAGAATGTTTTTGAAAAATGCAGTAATTCCAAGGATGTGGTGCCTGGTGTGGTTATGACCTCAAGGAGGAAGAGCACATGAATTTGGACTTGTGCCTCCACACATGTGCATTTCAGGAGAACTAAATATGTGTTCCAGGCAGAAGGAGAAGCAGTGACTTCCCAGCCAGCTAAATGCTTGTTTGGCCCATTCCCCATCTTCATTACAGCTGCACTTGCAGCCTGGCTCTAATCCATGGAAGCTGCCTGCCAGCCCTTGGCATGAAATCTTTGCAAACAACCAGTTTCATAAATAAGTTGCTGTTTGGTACAGTTTGGTAGAGAAAGTTTCCCTTTGTGGTTTTCCTCCATCTCCTTGTTCTCTTTCTCTTTAGTCTGAGCAGCTTTGAGTCATGTTCTTATTTGGCTGTTCTGTTTCCAGCTCCAATGGAATAGGTTCCAGCCTAGGAACCAGGGGAATGTCTGCAGAGAGTGATGGTGTCATTAAAAGATATACAGTGGGGTTGCACAGCAGCAGTGCAAAACTCTACAATATCAAGAGTGAGCTGAGAGTGAGCTCTGGGATTAAGGGTTTCTGAGTGGGTTCCTGAGTTAAGCACCTAAATTAGTGACCTGCCTTTCAAAACAAATGAGCTCCTGACAGATTTCATTGCCTCTAATTCTCCTTTCAGTTTGCCTGTCACAAGAATGGGATGATTTAGCTCACTGCTGGGATAGGGCAGGGCTTGATTTGTTTGTGTTTTTTAACAATGAAATGATAGGCTGAGGTAAAAGCACTGACATGAAACTGAGGAGACTTGGATTTCACTTCTGACTCTATCACAGAGTACATGTGACCCTGGGCAGCTCATTTAACCTGTCTGTGCCATGGCTTTCAGTTGTAAGGCAGGGAAAATCCTCATTTCACACAGCTCTTTCCCTTCTAGCTCTGGTTGGGATCATCAGACCTCCCCAAGCCAGAGCAGCATTTCTCACTCTGGGTATGTTCACTCCAAGAGTGTGGGACATCAATAAAATTCTGCTGCTAGCAGGACAAAGAGCAAACCATTCCACAGAATCTCAAGGACCTGGGGCTCACTTTGCTGCTGTTTCAGTTTGCAGAAGTTTTCTCCCATATTTCCAGAAGCATTCACTGCAGTTTGCTCAGGCTTTTTCAGTGCCTTATTGGAATGTGTTTGAGAAGCAGAAAAGATGAGCATGCTCCAGTGCTGGGTTTTTAAAATCCTCTGCACCTCCATTTCCCCCATTAGACAGAGAAATTTCCACGGCTACTCTGCAACAAGCTCTCAACACCGCTCTAAAATGCCTGTACTTTTTTTTGCTGTTATTTTCTTCTTTAGGGTTTTCTTAAGTTTGGAGCCTTCATTTAATCAAATAAAACTTGTGTGCTCACAGATGACCTTGTTAAGTATTTTTAATAAAAAAGAATAGCTTTTCTCTTTTATTCCCCCCTGGGAAAGGACTTTGTGACTTATTCCCAACTGAGTGTTCTTATTTTCCTAGACAATATTTTATTTACAGACACCACATAAATGATTTGCCTTGCTTTGACATTTCCCAGCTAGCTAAAAGAAAGCCACCTTTTGCTATTTTTTCAGTGGGGGCCTTGATATCAGAGGGCTCCTTTCTCTGCCTGTTTGTGGTTTATGGTGATTCTTTGTTTAGTCAGAATATTTTTTCCAAGTCAGGAAAAAGAATCACTTATTGACCTGACTTTTATTGCTGCTCTGAGCCAAACACCACCCATAAATTGAGCATCCTCTTTTATCTGAATGAAATGCTGTAAATTCTATTAAACATTTTACCATTTCTCTCTCTTGCAAGAATCTTGGAGTGTCATCCAACCCAGAGGAATAGTTTCATTTTTGTTATTAAATAATCTGGTCCTGTTCTTTATCAATCTCTATTTTAAATGAGTTTGGCTAAATTAAATGGCTCTTTATTGTGGCTGGCAAGACAGAATGGTTTAGTGCTCTGGCCTTTTATCTCTGGAGACCTGAAGGCCATGCTTTTGGTCCAGATAAGGCTGCTTTGCACCTCTGAAGCACCATAAAGTGACATTCAGCAGCCTCAGAGGACTGTCAGCAGAATCCTTTATAGCTGGAGAGCCCTTCACAGAGACTCTCAGCAAAGTTCCTTCCCAATCATTGCATTGTGCTCCCACAGTGCAAAAAGATGGCTGGAAAACTCTTGTGCTCAAGAGCAGCATCTTGTGCTGATTTCCTGCTGCAGGTCCCAGACAATCAATTTGGATTTATCTGAGCCTGGTGGGTCTGGCCATGTCACAGGGCCAGGCTGCACTTTGCTCTAAGCCTGAGAGCAAACTTAGGCACAAACTACACTGCAGCCTTCAGCCCCAGGGGTGACCACACCTGCAGCCTTGGGCAAGGGCTGCAAGTCCATCCTGGCAGAACTGCCCTTGGTTTTTGTTACTTTGCCCTACTCTAACTCATTTTTAGAGGGTAATACATTTATTTATACATCTTGGGCCCAGTTCAGCATTCTCTGGTGGTGCTGAGGGTTCTGCACATCAGCACATGCCAAACAGAGATGGGTTTTGTAGTGTCTATGGGAGGAGAACATGGTTCTGGTGGAACTTTACAGCAGGAGTGTTGTACACAACTTTGCCCAAATGCTTGTAAAACTAGAGTGCTTGTGAGAAGAGCTGCATTGCTCAGCCCCACAGGGTCTGTCTGCTGCTGTCTATTTTTTGAACTTTTGCAATTACTTTAACAGTCTCCTGTGGTTTGATGAGAAGGCAGTGACTTTCAGGATTTTCATTTCTGTAAGTTCCAATAAGGAAGTTATTTTGGTAACGAAGGAGTAGAAAAGCTTTAAGAAGTGGTTGCAGAATGAAAGAGAATTGGCTGGCAAGAAAAACATCTAGATCTCCCTTAGATTCCTGAAGGTTTGTAGTTGGCAGAGATGCATAAAGTGACATTGGCTGCTGTTGTACTCAGGTTGTGAATCTGCATTTGGTTGCGGGCAGACCGGTGTTGATCTGATTCTGAGAACCCTTTCAAACCCACACCTTTGGCTGCTTCCCTGGGGATCTGGCTTTACTGTAATGCTCATGGGAGCCTGGGAATTGGATTTTACCAGCCTTGCTGTGAATCATGAAAAAAATTCTACATTTTCCTGTCCCTCCAATAACCCCTGCAAGAGTTACAGAGCAGGAGCAGAACTCCCTTAGGTGACATTGCAGCAGCTGAACACTGGCTGTAACAGGGTTCTGTGAGGAAGCAATTGGATTTACACCATGCTGATACTGCAGCATGTGACAGGGACTGCAGGAGCCCCCAGCTTTGCAAACCTGGACTTTCAGAGAAGCTCAGAACTTTTGACTTCTTTCCTTTAACTTGCTGTAGGTGCACTTCTCTCTGCTGGACTCTGCTGAACTCAGCTGAGCTAATCTGAGGCAGCACTGTGTGCTCCTATTCTCATCTAGAGAACCAAAGCTTTAGAGGCCAATCTCTGATTTGATTAAAAAAACAGAAAAGAAGGAAAAAAAAATAAAGAAGGGAAAAGGAAAACAAAAGAACTTGCTGTCACAGAATAGTCTCAATGAACTTTCTAGCTGTCATCATAATAACTTCTATTGCATTATGTTTGAAATGTTGTTAGGTTCTACTCTGGCACTGATTCACCTAGACAGTGAGAGAGTATTAAGACCAGCTTATCAAATAGTTGCAGTAATAAAATATTTCCTGCCTTTCTGTGAAGAGCTTTATAGAATTAGGGGAAAGGAAGAAGTACAGCTGACAAGGGCTTCATGATGCTTCATAGCCCAAGTGCTTTTTGCATGTTTTTCTATTTCACAGTTTGTATTGGATTTCACAGATAAAAGACTAATCTTGTTGCTTTTTTGGCATAATTTGTTTTGTCTGCTTCATGCAACTAGGTGATTTAAATGGTCCACAAGTGAGAGATACCTTGGGGAAAAAACTTAGTTTTCTACTTCATATTATTCAGACTCTAAAGCTCAAAGTAATTGAATCTCTATTCAGAAATGAAGATTGAGTATTTTTGTTTTAAATTTAAGTGTCTATATAAACATGATGCCTCAGGGCTTTGCTGATTTATAATGTGTGTGATTTGAAGGGTGCCTTAGTGGCTTCAGCAGAACCCTTTTCATTTTATTAGTCTTTGGGAACAAAATATGCTGCACATAATTCTTTTCTTTCCTGCTCCATAATACAGCTAATGCTCTTTTCTGTCATGATCCTGTATAATGCTATTAGCCAAGCAGCTGTTCTGTACCTCAGACACACAAAAAAACACCTCCCAATATTGGTTCCTCCATGCACTAATGATAATCTCCATGCAGTTTTCCCCCCTCTTTTTGTGTTTTTCTCCTTTCCCCTGCTGCCTCTCAGCCAGGTGTCTCCAGCCTAAAGGCCATAATAAGGGGTGAGCTGATGGTTCCAGAGCCTGCTGGTGTCACTGGGCTCAGCAGGATGGAGATGGAGCCTGTCCCCCTGCAAAGGCACAGCCTGGGGGCTCTGTGTGTCCCCCTGGCTCCTGTGGCTCTGCAGGGGGACACATCCCCTTCCCAGGGTGTGCTCAGTGCAGGCTCAGGGCTGTGAAGTTGAGGGATTTCCCTCATGCTTTTGTGTGGTGGAGCCCCAGGTAACAGAGCTCAGGTGGTGCCTCCCGTGGGAGAAGTGGCTGAGGCAGCAGCATGGTTTGATATTTCCAGCCAGATGTGTTGGGGCTCAATCTGTGCCAGATGTTTCCAGGCACAATCAGTTCAAAACATGTTCCTTTGAGTTAAAAACCAGGACAGGTAGGAGAGAGTGACAGCTGGAGTGACCACTGAAAAATCCTGGTGGCACCCAGTGAATCCTGCCTCCCAAATGAACTGTCCAGTTCAATTTTCATTTGAGACCCAAAATACAGCTTGAAAGTTGCAGAATTGCCAGTTTTAAGATGAGAGCTATCCCAGTGTGACTCTGATCACTTTTCATGAGCCCCTATGTTTCTGTGAGAGCCTCTTCAGCCAGAGGTCAGTCCTTTGCAAGGCAGTCCAGCGCTGAAATTTGGAATGACCACAATCTCATAAATGCAGCAGTTTATGTACTGTAATCTGAAGGTGAGACCACAGTCATGCTTGAAGAACTTTGTTTTCCTTGGAGAGCTGCAGTAAATGTGTTTAGTTTGGCTTTTTGGTGGCAGTGTATTCTGTTGATGTGCAGTGAACTGAGGAGTTAGACTGGGATAAGTGCTCTTAATATTGGTTTCTATCTGGGAGTTTATTCTTGTCAGTCAGGCAAGGACAGTGGAGAGAATCATCTACAGCTTGGTATATTTACACAGCTATAATTCCCTCAACTTTTGCAGAAATGCAGCCTGTATGAATTGAGTCAGTTCTTTTAAATTTTATTTAATTTTTAAGCTTTTGACTTGCTTAATGGGCATTGATATATGAGCTGGCCTCCTTTTGTGTGCAGGAGGCAACAGCCCTTTGGCACAGTAAAAGCTTCATATATTTTAAAAACCTGTGGCTGCTGTAGAAGAATGTTCATTCTGTACAGAACTGACAGGAAAATTGGCTTTAAAATTGTTCAAATTATTTGAGAGTGGTGTTTTCCTTGCTTGTACTTAGATCCCAGAGTAACAGGTCCCTTAGAAAAACCTAAGACAGTGAGACTTGGCTTTAGACAAGGTGGTACTGGCACTTCCACTGGCATTTTTTACTCTGGACTGAAATGATTTCTGTTTAAAGGAGTTATAAATTTGTGTGTCTGCTGGTAAATGTTACCCAGATCTCTTCTCAAGCTCTATGTGAGAGTGCACAGAGGATCACACAGAGAGGAGCAGGTGTTTTTGTCTTTTTGTGCTGGAACCAGGTCTGTTGTGTATATGAATCTGTTTTACACCAAAGGAACGTGTTGGCACCTGCAAATTCTGATGGAATTTACAAAGTCTAATCCTGTTTTGCTCCAGTTGATGCACAGATGCTGATACATGCAAGCACAGGCTCCTTGTGTGGGGCAGGGCTTTTCCTGGCCAAAAGGGAGTGCTAGCATTGGAAAGATGAACTCTGTAAATCACATTTTTAACCTGAACTCTTTGTCCATGTCCCACACATCCCTCAGGCCACTGGCTATGAATTATCCCACGCTGCTCAGCCTATTCTTATCCCTGGGCTTTCCTCATCTTCACATTTATGTAATTGCATGTTACCTAAATACAGTGTACACGTCAGGAAGAAGGTTTATTTTTTATTTTGGCTACTGTTTAATTTCCTGGTGTGCTGCTGGTTTCCTCAAGAGCCATGGGATAACATCTGGGGCACAATATGTACTCCCAACAGATCAATAGGGGTATATGTGCCTTTAATTCCTTAGAAAATAAACAATTTTGTTTATCTTTTCCTGGAGCAGCCTCTTTTCCACTGAGAACAAATATAATTTGTCAAACTACTAATATTCTTCTCATGCCCAAGTAAACAGAACAGATTAATTTATAGTATTTCTTGCTCTGAATACTTCTGGGAGGCATTTGGACAGTCAGTAGTATTCCCACTTCTGCCAACTTCATAAGTGAAAAGAAAAAGAAAGAAAGGAAATTCTGTCAATTAAAGAAAAATTATTGTGGCTAAAATATGTGAGGTCAATGAATAATTTTTAAAATCCACTTTTACATTAGTTATATGAGTTTTTTACTTTGCCTTGAGTTCCAGTCCCACTTTTCAGTTTCAGGAAGATAAATCCTCCATCCAACCCTGGCCCTGCTTTCCAGCAGCACAGCTTTTATAGAAAGGGGAAATTGCTTACCAGAACTGGGATAAAAATGCTAAAATTTCCCATTCTGATAGAGTGATCTCTGGAGCAGACTCACAGGAAGACAGATGGTATTTCCTACTGAATCCTGGATATGGGTAACCTCTCTACTCCTCCTGCCCCAAGAATTTTGGTTTCTTTCTGGTGGAAGACAGGTGGTGTGGCAAAAAGAATGAGTGACATCCCTAGACTGCCAAAGCTGGTAAACTGATGTGATTTTCCCAATGTCTATGAAGGCATTTGTGGCAGAGCAGGGAATTGCTTTGGATCTTGTGAGTTCCAATATTTGGTGGCCTTTTCTGAAGATATTCCTTTCTAAACTTCTTTTTCTCCCCCCTCTTTTCTTGTTCTTTCTTGACCAATTATCTTTGGCAGTTTGGCAGCATCCCAGATATATTCTGATAGACATCAGAGAACTAACTAAAAATTAAATTAATACAATGACAAAACCAGTCAAGCATTTCTGTGACAATCAGAAAAGGTGTGGGGGGAAAAAACAACCAAACCTCAGACTGCTTCTAAAATAAAAACATCATTATTCATGAGCCATTGCTGGACTTTTTGTTCTCCTATCTGATTTATTTATTTTTTAATAGCTTTGAAGAAGGAAGAAAATAGGGTCAGAGCTACAATGCAAAATGACAAGTGTTTGGTTTGTTATTGGTTCCAGCTAATAAATGTGAATATTGCTGTGAGTCTCTTTCAAACTGTGGGCATAAAAACTGAAATTTCATTCAAGCTAAATGAGGGTGCTGTGAGAAACATCTTTATTTAGTGAGGGGTGAAAGAATAGAGGCTGCCTCCAGAAGCATAGAATGGTGAACCACAGAGAAGTAGATTCAAGCACTTCCTCAGATTAGTAGAGCATGCTGAGAGATTGAAGTGCTGGATATGAGGAGCATATTTTTTTAAGGAAGAAAGCAGGACCAGAAAAACTGAGGAGATGATCAGAATAAGCATTTCTACCACTGGGAGCATCCAATTGAGGAATAAGATGATAGATATTCTCCTTGCAAGGAAATAGGGTGTTATTGCTTCCTTATTAAAAAAAAAAAAGAAAAAGAAGAAGAATAAAAAGCAAAGTAAGATTGCATGGAAAAAAACCCAGGTCTTATCTCCATCTTATCTCCATCACTTGTTTCTTTTTTGGATATGGATGACAGCTCAGGTTTGGCTCAGTGCTCAGGTAAAAGAGGTAATGAGATCCATATTTTGGGCTGAATCCCAGCTAACACAAGTGAGCACAACTGTCTGCTCTTGACCCTTGGTAAGGACAAGATGTGCAGGAGCAAGTGGGAAAGGTGATTGAGTTCTCTCCTCAGTTTAGGGCAAATTAGATGTCATTTGACACAGGATGGCTTCCAATTCTGACATATTTTACTGTCAAAAAGTGATGCAAGGATGAAAATAGAACTGCTGGAAAGAAAGAACGTTCATCCCTCTTCTGACCAAGCTGCAGAAAACAGGATAATTATAGGTGTGTGGGGGATGAGAACCTTCTGAACTTTGCCATTTTCCCTGTAAACATTGAGCCCACTGAGACTCATCCAAGCTCTGTCAAGTAAACAGTGGAAGTCCATTTCTGTGGCCTGATGAGAGAGGATGATGCTCATGGGGTTTTTTAGTAGTTTTTTTTTTTTAAAAACTTCTTTTCCTTCTGGATTCTATGTCAGTGTGCATTAAAATACATGAATTAAAATTGCGCCTGTGTATCAAAAATTTCTTCCTGTAACATCAGGCTCACAGCTAACCACATCTCATCTCTAGGAAGGGTTTGGGTTTCCTCATCTTTTCTTTTTCAGACTAAAGAGAGCAACCATTCTGCTTTTGCAAAGCTTTATGTATAATAAATATGACATGCTGATTATAAATGTATAGTGCCACCACAGTAAATTTCACTCAGACATGGCAAATAAAACAATAGTAAATTACCTAGGTAGTGATTTGCTGACAGAATTTTGTTTGGTGGTTGCTGTTTCAGTGACTATAAATTCCAGACCCACAGTAACTTTCTACCATTAGCATCCCACATTCTGCAGTTATTTTGCATGGTTTATGGTGTCAGTGTTGTTTCCTACTCAACTGCATACCAGATAATTTAACTTAGATAAATGAGCTGAAATCGGAACATAGCGTGACTGTGGCCCTAATGGATTTATTTTTATTAAAAAAAGGGAAAACAGAAAATTCTGAACCCATGAAACACATTTTCAGTGTATGCATTTAGCTGCAGGCTGCAGGGACACCCTTGGAGAAGGTGCTGTGCAAGTTACCCATGGCTTTTGTCACTTCTCACTCAGTGTGTGCCATATGGGAGCACTCAGCAGAGGTTTGTGGGCAGGTAAACATCATCTTTGTGCAGCAGCTCACCCATGGAGCAAGGTCTGACAGGCAGCCCTGCTTGGATTTGCCTACAGAGCTCAACTTCAGCCTGAAACCCTCCTGCCCACTCAGCCTCCTGCCCTCCACGATTTGCTTTGCTGTGTTTTAGTTTAGTGGAGTGGGGAGATGAAGTGGTCTCTGTGCTGAGCTGCCTTTCCCCACTGGAGTCTGTTCTAAAGTCACATCTCCCAGGTTAAATTTTGACTTTGTCTGCTCACAGTGTGAGCTGTGATTTGGCTGAGGCACTCCCGTGTCGCCAGTTCTTGCAAACACCCCAGATTTCTTGCAAGCTCCAACACACCTCAGAGGAATGATAAAGTCTGGAAGATGGGTCTGGTGAATTGTTCTGTGTTTGAGGGCCCTGCTTGTCTTTATTTCTGTGAACCTCAGGCAGCAGCTTCCACCCCACATGGGGAAAAGTTGCTTGCATTGCATTGGGCTGATGTTGGGGTGACAAGGAGCTGCTGGGAGCAAAAGTTTGCTAAACCAGCATTGCTGCCAAAGAAATTGTGCAAAATATTTTGCTCTGATTTATGATAAGGTAGCAAAATGCTCTGGGCATTCATAAATTAGAAAAACACCCTGATTTAGATTCATCTGCTTTTTGAGCAGTTCTTAGACAGCTCTGATGAGTCTATAGTGCACAAACTCTTGTAAGAGATGCTCAACTCCTATTTCATGTGTTATCCATGCTTTGTGTCTGAAGTGTTCCCCTCAAATCCCATTAAATCACAGTCTATGTGCCAACATTCTTCTCAATTTTCTGACCTTTTCAAGCAAGCTAAAAAGACACACATAGGCATCTCTTTAGCCACATTTTTCTGTTGATAAGAATTTTGAGTGCTCATCTAACATTTTTCAACTTCAAAGCTCTTCAGAAGTGAGGGGTCTGATCCAAAGTCCATTGAAATAAATGAACAGTCTTTCTGCTGGCTTCACAGGGACTCGAGCAGTAAATTGTGCTCCTAGTCCTGTCATTTCCCCCCATGTATTCTCTGAATCCCTGCTATCTTTTGCACCTACTTCAGTTTTAGGTTCTGAGTAGTCTCTCTCCTGCTGTGCTCCTGTTTGCCAGTGGCATAATGAGACCATTTCTGGGAGTAGCTTTCTGAGAGATGCTCAAATCTGGGATATGTGTAAGCCCTTTGTAAATGTAAAATAAATCTTTATATGTGAGCTTCCAGCCTGGCATTCACAGTAATTTATTCAGATGAGATGGCAATCAGGTCTCTATTTTGGTAGCAAAACCAGCTCTCTGATTTTCCTGGTGGTTCCATGGTTCTTTCTAAGCCCTTCTCACTGTTAGAGAGCTCCATTCCTCCTGGCAACAGCCTGGAGGGGGAATTCCACTTCTTTAAGGACTATTGCTGGTTTTGTCCCAGTGAAGCTATTTCAAGGGTTCTAAAACCCTTTGCTGCCCACAGCCTGGTCAGGGAGGATCCTGCATCCTCTGTGCAAGGATGTAGGTGGAGATTGTTCATTTAACAGCTCTGCTTGGGCTTTAACAGCTTCTCCACGTTAGTATTCTTCATAACTCCTGGTTTTCTTTTGCATCTTTCTGGCAGATTTTGCTTTCTCTGTGCTGCAGAATGCCTTTGCATTAGTTCTTCCCCCATTCATGTTTTCTCTTTCACGTTTGTTACATACATTTTTCCCCCCTGTGCTTTATCAGCTTTCCCTTCTGTTAATTCATTCATTCCCATTGTTTTTCCTCTTCTCCCTACAGGATACTCTGCTTCTGCAGAGGTGAGGGAGCATTGTCAGCTGCCAGAGTGTAGGCAGGTGGTCAGCAGGGATTGCTGATATCCAAAATGGTGCTCCTTCAGTCTATTAGCAATTGCTGTTGCTGCTTTCATTGCTGCTTTTTCTGCAAGCTGGAGCCACTGGAGACCTTTGTGTGACAGTCAGTGAGTTTGACTCACAGATCCAGGAGCTCCTTGGGCACCAGGATTCTGATTTACCTCATTGCTTCGAGTGTTTTTGAGCGCTCTCAAGCCCACATTTAAGTACACAGGAAGTGCTTTTACGTGCCTGTGTAACCTTCTGTTCTTATCATTGCAAGGCTTTTCATTACCTCCAATTATTTGTCTTTTCATTAGGCTGGGGCTTGCATTAAATTATCACTCAGTTCTTCTTATTCCTGCTCTTGAATTCCTACTCAATTCACATTTTTCTTCCTCCTTGAACAGCATGACCACTTAGATCTGCTACAACATGAGTTGGAAAACTGTCCTCACCTTGCTGTTGCAATTTGATAATTCAGCAGCTGGATTACCTCAAATTCCCTGCTTTTCTATAAGGAAAGGAGATTCTGCCAGAGCAGCCAGATTGCCTCTGGCTTGTTTGCTTTCCTCACAAGTATCTTGGCACTGTCTCCCATGTCCCTTTCTTTGAGCTGGTGTTGAGTCTGGATTTATTACAAACAAGATGCAGGTTTTATTTAGCAGCCAGTGATTAATCATTAGAGCATGCTGCTGATGGGAATCCTCACCCTGGAAAGTGAATGTGGATCTGGGGGTTTAACAGTGCCTTCTCTGGGTGAAATCCAGAGAATCTGGGGGTTTAACAGTGCCTTCTCTGGGTGAATCCAGAGAATCTGGGGGTTTAACAGTGCCTTCTCTGGGTGAAATCCCGTGTTGGTTGTTCCATGAATCATCACTGTGAGACCATCCTGACTCTTTGATGCACTGTGGGATGTGTTATTCTGTGTCCAGTGGAAGGGATGGTGTGAAATCTGGGGCTCCTAACTCTATCAGAGCCATGTATCTGATGCATCTTCAAGGCCCCATGAGCTTTCTGGTTTTCCTTAACACACAGCTTAATGATCACCATCTTCCACGTGGTGTCTAACAAAATGTTCTAGGGGAAAAAATACTTCAAGGAAATGATAAACTGTGAAAATCATATGTTTGACTTTATAGACCCCAGTCATAAACAGCACAGACTATCAAGTGCTTGACTCTAGGGTTGAAAAAGATAAGTATTTCACTCCACATTCTTGTTTTCAGCAATTCTTGCTCATTTGTTAAATGAGGACTGTTCTATGTACTGCTAATGTGTTTGAAAATAATTTAATGTTGTATTTTGGTTGTAATTCATGTTTCTTGCAGCTGCCAGCAGTTTTAGATCTGTGTATAGAGAACAAGATATTATACATCAGTTCTTTTGGGGCCAAGTTTGGCAGGGAAAGAATCTGCATAAAAATAGTGAAGATGGCAGTTACTGGTGCAATTATTGGGTAAGAAGCAGTGACAGATGATGGAGGTATTTTATAGCCTTTAGTTTTTCTCTCATTCATCCTAATGATCAATCTGAAAAGCTATACATCTCTTTCTTCCACCACACCTCTCCTTGATACTCTAGTAAAGAAATAGGATTTTTCTAAAGGCAATTTTCTCCCAAGAAACAGCACAGACCATTTCCTTTTGGACTTCATTGCTCACAGAAAATTTTCACCTAGGTAATTTCAACAGCAAATTGAAGAGTTTATGGCAGAAAAAATGAAAGCGATTAGTTTTCTGATTAAATTCACCTTGGTATTAAGAAGCAGGTGAGTATTTTCTGTTTCCATGTGCATTCAGATGGAACAGACCTGGTAGAACAATGGGAAAGGCCTTGGTACAGAAAATAATAAAAAAGTAATTGGTTCTTCTGTGTTTTCAATAACTGTCCTGGGTTCCTGTGTCCTTTGGGGAAACAAACACATCTGTCCAATGCACATGTCATTGTTATCACAGGGCTCTGTGAGGGAGTATTAGATATGTGATGAATTTGGTTTTGCTTACTCTGATTTGATAACCAGCACTGCATTTACAAGCACCCCACACCTGGTGCTGTTGCTGACACTGGTGCTGTGAAGCTCTGGGGGTGCTTCTCTGCAGATCTGAGCAAGAATCATCTGTGTTATTCTGAAGGTAAATAGTGCTGGAGTGAATGTGTGAGTTAAATCATACCTTGAGCAAGGGGAAACATCATCTGCTCCTTGAGCAGTAGTTCCTTGGGCTCTAAGGTGTTCCTTTTACTGGCAATTATTTGCTCTCCTTTGTCTCCAGGAGGAGTAGGATGATGAATATCCTGTCACAGCCCCAGGTGTGGATGTGCTCCTTCACATCCAGTGAAAGGATATTTATATATATATATATATATATATATAATCCAGGGTCTGCATTTCCTCTGCCCCTGTCAACCTCTCCTCCTCAGCTGCTGACCCGTGGAGAGGATGTGAAGGAGGAAATTCAGCCTCTCAGTGCCTGGGCAGGTCTATTTTTCATGTCAAAACCCTGGTCTTAAAATGTGGTCCCTTAAAGTTGGGAGCAGTAGGAAGTTCCAGGTGGTTTGACCCTGTAAGAGGCAATAGCTGGTGGGATGGAGCTTCATCTTGGCAGCACCATCATGGCAGAGTGAAGGATGACAGAGTGCATTGCAGTGACTGGGTGAGGAACACTGATTTAAGCTTCAGTCCTTGTTCCTTCAGCGTTTTCTTGGGTTGAATTGGCTTTTCTCAGGTGTTTGCTTTGTGCTTGCATTCCCTTTGATGAAAACACAGTTTTGTCCAACTGAAATAGTTTGTTGTTTCCACTGGCACAGAGATAATTAGTTGCTGGTTCACAGAACCAGAAGTGGGTATTGCCCTTGTGTACTGAAATGGAGAGTGATGATAATTTTCAGAACAATAATTTAATTTGCATGGCTTTGGTAGCTAAAGCAGCCCAGGTGTTTGTTGTTAGGCTATTGCCTGAAGGAAAACCCACAATTTCTTGTTCAGTGCTTTAGATTTAAGGGTTTTTTGTGCCTCTGGACTTTACTGACTCAGTCTGAAGTGTCCTTTGGAAGGCCTGATGCTCTAAGGCCTAAAAGGGAGTAAAATTTGGGCAGAGGTCTGAATCATTGACAAAGGCATTGACAAAAACTGTATTTGTCCAATGAAAATTGACCACACTCCTACAAACTCTGTCCTATTCCTATTGCAGAGTTCATGTTTAGTGTAAGGGGAGCAGCCCTAGACTGTTCTACATCACAACCACCATCTACAGTGATTTAGTAACATTTAGACAAAATGTTCTTTGAGGTTGTCAAGTCAAACCGAGGAACAAGGACAGGCATTTTCTGTTTTGATGACTCTTCTGATTGCTCCTGTTATTTTGTATAGTTTTTTTTTTACCATTTATCAAAATATTGGCATTCTTGACTGAGGTGTGAGAAAGGCATCTCTCCTGTCACATATTTGTTACTTTTGGAAGATGGCCCTTCACTTTAATCCTGGCCTCACCTGGAGCATTCTGCTTCCTGAGAAACCATCTTATCCATCATCTGCCATGAGATTTTTTTAGGGTCAGATGTGAAATGACCCCACAAAATGCATCATCTGACCTGTTTTGATGTGGTGTGACATAAGTCATAAAATTTGCTACTTTTTCTGCTGCAGGTACAGTCATTTTAAGGGTATTTTACCTGCATTACCCATGAGGCAGCAGTTTAGCCTGTTTGCTGGCAGTACACATTACTTTTGGGATTTTAAGCATATGTCTAGTTTCCACTCTGCTTTAGGAAGTCTGGGGGATTCTTAAGGATATATTTGCAGTATGATTTCTAGGGATCTCTTGCACACCTATTTCTGTCAAGGGAGTTATTTTTTTGTCATTGTGTTCATCTTGTGAAAGATGAGCCAGTATTCACCAGACAAGGTTTTATGTTGCAGTTTGGCTTTAGACTCTTTAAAAATCATAAAGCAGAGAAGCAAAAGGGGGGGATAAAGCCTCCCAACCTTCACCACTTTATTTGCAAAATTAATTCTACATATGTGCATTTTTTAAAAACTCCTTTTGCATTGGGCAAATCATAAGAATGTCTAACAAAGTTTTTAAGGAGAAAAGAAAAAAGAACACCAAGATACCAGCTTAATCTGGATGTTTTCCATTGCAAATTCAAGACCCCCAAACACTCTCATATGTAGGACTCTGATCTCTGTTGCAATAGCAGTTTCTGACCTAATGGAGATTTTGAAATCCCTGCTTGTTCAACATCACTTATTCTAAAAGATACCCTGTTCTTATCAAGTTTAAATTCAAGATTATGTGAGGCAGGGACTCACACTGATACCTTTGCAGTGCCTAAAAAATTAGGATCTTGATCTTTGATCTCTTATGTGACACTGCAGTAAAGATTAAAAAAAATTACTTAGCAGGAAAAAATGAAAAATAGTCATGGCAAGAAATTCACCCTGCAATCACCAGCACTATCCACCTTTCAGCCTTTACAGCTCTATAGTTGTGACAATAATGTGCACCTCCACACATCAAGTAATTTCACTCCCATCTTTCAACAGCTCAGCCCATACTAATTTAAGTTTCACCAAAATTTAGACACAAACTCATCTGCTAGCTGAGAGTCCTGTGAAAGTGGGTCCAAACATTTCCAAATACATTTGGGCTCTCAATGAGTCCTGTCTGAGTTATGACAGCAAAACTGCAAACCCAGATGTGCTTTGAGGAGGCTTTGGTTCACTGTGAACATTTTATTCAAGCCTGAAATCTGATGAGATGAAGCTTAGTGGGGAGGATTTTTTCCCTTCTAAAACCCTGATGAAAGTTATTTACTTGGTCTCCTGGCAAAACCCCAAGGTTCCAGGCTGCAGTGCTCCTTTATTGCTCATCTCTCACCTGGAACACAAGCACAGAGGCTGCAGATTGCCTGGAGACTCCCGGAGCCAGGGCTGGTGCCCCAGGCACTGGTACATGACTGGTGTGTTAAACTCACATAGCGGAGGGGGAAAAACAAAAGAGAAAAGCAGGTGTGGCTTTCTCTGTGAGCAGCAATTTCAGCAAGATTCTTCAGGGGAATTTGGGAGTGAGAAAGAAGAGTGTGACTCCATGTTTTAGCAGTTAATAATTTGCAGGGAGTAGGAATGATTGTTCCAGTTTAAGGATAGAGTGGGTTGTGGTGCAGAGCAATGGTTGGCCGTGAAACCTGCCCAGAGAATTTCACGTGGTGACCAGAAAGGGCTCCCTGGAGCAAGGTGCTCTTGCCCTGCTCTGTTCCCAGGTCAGGGCCATGGGCAGGGTCTCTGGAGTGTGGGGAGGGTGGCTGTGTGCATGTGTGGGGAGGGTTTCAGCATCGCTGCTGTGATGGATGCTGCAATTATTCACTGCATACAGCGCCTTCTGTTCACCTTTTTGATATCAACAAAGCTAAAGAGGGATTGTGATGGATGCTGCAATTATTCACTGCACTGTGTGTACTCAGACATGTGCTTTTCACAAATTCCAGCCTTCAAAGCCCTGAACTCTGTGCAGGTGGGGTTTATTC
Source organism: Agelaius phoeniceus (assembly GCF_051311805.1). NCBI lineage: Eukaryota > Metazoa > Chordata > Aves > Passeriformes > Icteridae > Agelaius > Agelaius phoeniceus. Next base: position 6,559,875 of record NC_135280.1, on the reverse strand, counting down.
TGGTTCCACCTCCATTTCTACAGCCTCCCAGCTGCTGGGTACTCAGCATCCCATAACTCAAGGTACCTGTTTCACTGCATCTGCACAGGCAACTGCTGGAAAAGATGAAAATCCCTTTATCTTTTAATTGCAAACCCTGCACAATGGTGGTTCTTGTTCTGTAGCACATTGCTGGGTGCGTTTCTTTTAGTAATGACTTCTGTACCAGAAATAGCCCACATATCACATAAAGGGATGCTGCTTTTGAACTTGAATAGCAGTCTTACAAAATTCAATGTGAATTTCTGGAATTTGTATCAGAAGTGACCTGGTACAATAGTATTTGAAATGCCCCTGCTTTGAAATATAAAATAATGTACCCCCCCTTTTTGGGTCAGCCTGTCCCTCTTTAGCTTTGTTGATATCACGAAGGTGAACAAAAGGTGCTGTATGCAGGGAATAATGCACATTTAATGAACAGGGGAAAAGCAGATGACACTTATACTGTGAGAGGTTTTTCAACAAAGTCCTTGGAAACCATATGCAAATAAAGGAACTATTTTATTGAACAGATTTTGAGTCAGCTGCAGAAGTGGACAAAGCTGATGTTTGTATCTTTGAAACAGTCATCCTGTTCCTAGGGGAAGATGCAGTAATCATGGATAGTAGCTTGGGAGGTCAAACTATTTTGCAATATGAAGATCAGTGGTGCTGAATATTGGTGTAAACACTATTTTACAGGAAAGTTTCCAGCCTCAGCAGCTGATTGCTCTGGTGCTCTCACATTGTGCTCTGTAATTGTTGACATTAATACTTTGATCTTTGGCTTCGTGCATGAAAAGTAATTTAAATTGCCACCAACCCAAAGTGTTATCAAACAAAACAACCTTTTGTATTTTGTATCCTTGTCTATGCAGAGGAGCATTTGGTTTCCTGCGAAGTTTCTTTTTATATAAATAGAGAAACCATACAAATTTAACCATAGTTTGTACCTGATAAATTATTAATCTGGCAGAAGTTGCTTGCTAAACAATTCTCTATCATACTAAAAGTGCTGCTCTGCAGTATAGTGGAGAGTTATTTCAAGCTTTTGTCTGGAGGCAAAGGAGTTCACCCCAAATTCCAAGTTAATGCATGTGGCAGTACTTACAGCAGTTATAGTTTAAATGCCACCTCTGCCCACTGACTCATTTCAGCTCATGTTTTTTTGGTGGCTGCTGAAATCAGAGAATGCTTGCATGAACATATCATGATTTTTGCATCCTTGGCTTCTGTCTGTGATCTTTGACTCTTCAAGCCTTACTGAAGAGTTTATACTTCTCAGTTAACTGCTCAAGCAACCAGCTGACATTCATTTGTCTTTGGAAGGTTTAGGAGAAGACCTTTAATCTAAAGTGGCTTTTGGAGACCTCTGAAGCTGTAAGGCTAAAGCCAAGCCAGCTGTTAATACCACTGGGCTGAAGTTGGCCCTGCAGATAACCAGCAGGACTTCAGTGCACAGCAATATTCTTGTGTTTTGCCTAAGGTCACTTTAATTACTTCAGCAACATTAATCCTAAATTAGCAAGGCTTATGTATGGCAAATGACTTATCTCTATTAAAGAGGGCATACATTTTCACCCAGCAAAATGATGATGTTTGAAAGTGATATGCTGTCAATAGGAAGGACAGAGAAAGAAAAGATCTTATTATACATTTCCTGCAAGTGGGCATTTGAAAGTCATCCTTTCTGCTACAAATATATAACATGTACAGCATTTTCTTCTAAATCCTACTTTGTTTCTTGGCTCTTTGGGCTTTTTTTGTGCCATTAGTATCACCAAATTCTGTACCCTAGACCAAATTTAACATAGTTATAGATAAATACAGACAATTCCAAGCTGGAAGGAGGGGAGCGTGTCCTGGAAGGGGATTTTGTTCTCTCTCCTCCCTTCCTGGGGTGGCTGCTGAGTGCTGACAGGCAAGGACAGCACTGGGCAGTGGATTTCAGGAGCAAGGACACAGTTCCCTTTATTTTATTTTGGGGAGAAGTGAGCGGAGATTTGGGGTTGGTCACCCTCCCACTCTGTCCATACCACACTGAAAGGTTTTTAACCTGCTTCAGCAGGAGCTTAAGTCCAGAGTTAGGTTATAATGATTTCATGATGGATCAGAGCTCCAAGCAGAGGTTCTCATGGAGGCTGAACATCTAACTCAGAGGAGAGCTTGGCCTCTTTCACTTAGGAAAATACAGGCCTGGAGGAGCTGTGATTTGTTTCTAAATGCAGCACATGAGCACTGGAGGAGAAGACCTTGCTGGACTAAGAGTGAAGGGTGAGGCTTGTCCAAGAGTGCATTTGGGTTTGTAATGAAAAGAGTTTTTCTCAGACCAGTGGAGCAGTAGACTTCTTCAACAGCCTGCCAGGAGGAAATGTCAGGGTGAAAATCTCAGCTTTTAAGTTCTATTAAAGCTGACAAGAGGGAAGAACAGTTTCCTGTTGTAAAGGAGAACTTATACATGTGCATTAATAAGTAATTGAAATACTTCTTAGCCAGATCATTAGAAATGCAGGGCATCACTTGTAAATTGTTGTCATGGTTATTAGTTATTACTATTGCAGCTGAGTGAGGTCAGCACCTCTTTGGTGAGATATGCTGCAAAGTGAAGAGCACTCCTGTTTCACATGCCTTTAATTGGGAAAGACAGAGCAAAGGTAGCAGGGAAAATAGCAGCAAGGAGAAACAGAGAGGTGAAGTGACTTGCCCAAGGTCACTTGGCATTTCTCATTGCTGTCTCCCAGTGCACACGTTTTCTCTTCCTGGAATAAAATGGGTGAATCCTGCAAGGCACATCTCATTTGTTATGAGTAGTCAGGTGAGAATTCTTATCTTGAGGTTTCAGGAGGTCCTGGTATTGCTGCCACTTCATTGAAAGGAACATTTTCCTTAACACATAACAAGAGCTGTAAAATAAAAGGTGAAGTGACAAATGGTTAAGATACTGTAACTTTCATAATTAGAATTCGGCACTGAAAATGGGGAAATTCCCCTTTTCTGCTTTTGAAACTGAAGTTGATCCTATTATTGTCAACTAATTAACACAGACCAAAAAGTAAAGAAAGTGTAGCTAAGTTAATGTCTCTAATTTTAGCTGAGAAAAATTCCAATCCACGTTTTACCATGAAGAAATTGGCTTCTCTTTTCTCTTCTTCCCATTGTTAGTGTCCCAAACTGACAAGACAGCTTTCTTTCTTCTCAGTTCTGGACCCTCCCACATGTGAAGGAAGCCCTACAATCTTTCAAAAATCTTATTTTAATTAACTGAAATTATATAAGCTTCCTAATTATACAACCTTTTTCAAAGTTTATTCCCCCACATGAAGAATTTCTGCCACAGTTGATGAAGTGAGATGTAGCACCTGCTGGACACTGAAAGTGTTCAAAACCCCTTTTTTCTGTGCCCACAAACAAAGTTCTCTTCTGTGCCTGGTCTCTTCCTGCCATATCCTTGAGCTCTGCCAAGCTCCTGAGCTTGCCCAGGGTAAAATTAAATGTCAGTGTTATGTTCCCAAATAATGTTACAGCAAGTGATCTTCCACTTTGCATCCAGTGCCAATCTGTGTTACTGGAGTCAGTAAATGGGGCAGGCAGAATGATAAAACTTGACAGGATCTCCTGATTGTCAGTTCTGGTCTCATGATAGCTGAGTTTCCTTCCCTTTGCTGCACAAGCAATGAATTGATCATAGGTGCTGACATATAATTTATCATTGTTGGACACCTTGCTGAGTTAAACAGGACAGTTTGTCTCAGGGTGATGTTCCAGATGTGTTTTTGACACCTCTGAATTGTTGCACTCTGCTCTTGTTTATCATCTTTGAAATTTCAAAAGATAGAAATCCACTTTTTAAAATAATAATAAAAAATTAAACTTTGAAGAGCTTGGAGACCAGCTGAAAGAATTGGCCAGTTGGGCTCATTCATTTTAATAACAGAGACAGACTTTGTAGAATTGAGGTCAGAAGTTCCTTTTTTATCTCTATGTTGTTTTATACATCTGGGCTCCTCTTATGTTCTCTTAGTTGGGTTTGCAGTTCAGAATTTATTTGAAAATCAGTGCTCTGATGTGCAACTTAATGAAATCAAATGCTTCATATTTGGCAATTGGTATTTTCTTGGCTTGAAAAATGCATTAATATTCGCCACTCTTTTGGTTAGATTGATACTGACTATAATGCATATAATAATTAATCAGCAAATAGAGAAAAGTGCCTGGCTTCCTTTTGTTGCATCATGAGCATTTGCTCCACATTTCACTTGGAGGAAAAGTCATGCACACAGGCCAAACTGTGGTTAAATTTTTGGAGGCTGGGTTTTGGAGAGTGCTGGGATTCCTTGGTCTTTGCTTGCTCTTACATTGGACCTTAAGCTGGAAAACCCATGAGCAAAGCCCCACTAAATTAAAGAAGGGACTGTTGTTTTATGAATAAGCCACTCTGTGCAGGTTAACTCTTATCTGTGTGTAGGGAGAGCCTCTCAGCAATCTGCTTTTTGTGCACGAGTTCCTCTTGATTTAACAAGATGAATCAATCAGAAAGGCAGCCAGAAGGACCACTGCATGTCATATTAATTTAAACATTGTTTTCTACAACTGAAAACTTTATATTCAGTAACTTGTTAGATTTATCCCCCTCCCCCATTCTCTCAGTCTCTGATGCACAAAATTATTAAACTTAATTGGGTTTCTCTGGACACTACTCATTTCTCAAAATTTATTGCAATTATACAATACCCATAGCTCATTTATTTTTTGTTTCCTAGTGATTAAAACTTAAGACACTGAAAAATGTTATGTGTATTTTCCTTTTCATCACTAATCCTTTTTTGTCCTCTGCATTCAAGACACATTCTGTAGTCATGTATCATTAAAGTAGCAAAATTCACAGGCAGACTTAGTTTATAGCTAAGTATAGTAAACCCAGAATGTAGGTCAAAAATCCTGAAATGTTTTTTATAATACATTTTGGTTTTGTTTTGGAGGATGTTTTTCTTAACAGTGGAAACGTTCCTGTATTTCTTATCTCTTATTGAAGTAAAAATTAGTTTTTCTAGGTTGAGTTTTTTTGAACTGTAGTTATCAAACAAAAATAATGTGTGAGCAACACTGAGTGATGCAGCCACACCCAAGCGAGGTAGAGGGAGGTGAAAGGAGAGGATGTAAATGGGCAGGTCCTTATCATTTCCCCAATTTCTGTGCAGGGTTGTGGGTGCTCGCTCAGGAGGGGGAGGCTCTGCTCAGGCCCTGCTGTGCTGCCTGCAGCTGCTGTGGCAGCATCCCAGGGGTGTTTTTGCTCTTTCCTGGGACAAGGAGCACTCAGGACCATCCCAGTAATGGCAGCGTTTGGGCTGGGGTCCCACCTCTGTTGCTCCATCTCCAGCCTTGGCTCCAGGAGATGCTGGAATCAGCTGCCTGCTCTGCTGGGAGTGCTCCTCTGGCACGTGTTCCTGAGGGCTCTCTGCCACCTTTCCCCACTGAGCAGGCAGGGAACTGAGCTAGGTGGGCTTTTGGTGTGATCCATGTTCAGAATTTATTTGACAATCAGTGCTCTGATGTGCAACTTAATGAAATCAAGTGCTTCATATTTGGCAATGAGTATTTCAAGCATTCCTTGGCTTGGAAAATGCATTTATATTGGCCACTGTTTTGGTTAGATTGATGCTCTGATGTTTTTATGCCAGGAGGTGTTTGGAGGACCTGCATGGATCCCATTTTGCAGGGGCAAAAGGTGTCCCCATGCTGGGATGCTGCTTTGTCATGCTGGTAGGGGAGTGATGGAAGTGGAGATGGAATAATTAATGCCATTATAACAACGAGGAGTGTTTTTAGCACTAGCTAAAGCAGGAGGCACAAATGTTTCTCCAGGCAGAAGAAACACTCTCTGGATAATGCAGCAGTGTGTGCCAGGGCAGTGGTGTCTGCTCAGGACAATGCAGAGTGTGGCAGTTTGATATAAACACAAATCATGTAGAGTCTCTCCAGCTGAAACAGCAGCAAAGTTATTCAAAGTAAATATATGCAGTGGCTGAACTTCCTCTAGCACTTTGTGAATGGAGTTCAAGTGATCAGACCTTGGCCTGTTTCCAGAAAGCCAGACTTGTGTTTCTGGCAGAATAATGTTTGGGAAATAAGCTTGCATCTGAAATGTAAACATGTCCTTTAGTTCACCAGACTTTTGAAATCAGCTAAAGGGAGTTGAAACAATTAAATACTGTGGGGTAGAAATGTGGTGGTTGGAGATACTGTAGAGAGAAGGGATTTGAAGTGTTCATCTCTTTGGGGCTGAGGCAGAGATGGGCCTGCAGAGTGTTGTCTTTTTGAGGAGCCCACAAAATTCACTCCGTAAAATTACCAATGGTTCTTGCTCTCAGTGTTAACAGAGGATAGTAAATTAGTATGCAAACATTAATGTCTGGACAGCTCCATCATCTTCTTCCTCTTCTTTTCTTCATGGTGAAAGCTGGGTGAAAGCCAAGGCAAATAGCAGCCATCTCTTTGTAAGCTTTTTTAGGGACCTTGCTCATGAGGAATTGTCATGGGCATTTTTGTCCAAATCTTGCTCACATGGCAGCCAGAGGAAAACTCTTTTGACCTGAATGGAATATGAGTCAGGCTTCTGATATTTTTATAAGTTATATAAAATATTGCCTTCCCTCTGAGATATTTCTTTAAGCAAGTGAGAAAAATAAAAAAGTGTTTTATTTCTGTCATGCTTTCCAGCTGAAGTCCTCTAAGTGCTTTAGAACTAGTGTGGATTTGGCCTCACAACATCCCTTTATTCTGGCAGCACTCATTTCAGCATTATGGATGGAGAGGTGAGAGAAGCTACTTGACTTTCTCAGGCCAGAGCTGAGCACCAATCTCCTCTTCTGGCACTGTTCCCACAATGCTGTTTTTTCTCCTTGGCCATAATGTGTCTCTACCAGCAAGCTGGATTTTTTCCTCCAGTATGAGCTCTTGAAGTAGTTGAAAAGCATCTCAAAATCATAACTGGGCTTGAGCTGCACAGATTTCAGCACTACATGATCTTACAGTGCTGTCAAGGAGTCCTGCAGAGAAAGCTGATCTGTTCACCTGTGAGGCCACTTTGCAGCAGGAAGGAAAACAGGGGCATTTTGGTGATTATTGGACATGCCACACTCTCCCCAGATTCAAAGAGCACCCTACTGCACATGCTTATTTAACCTGTCATCTACCTGGAGACTCCCTGTTTAGATAAAAAAATCCCTTCAGCTTAAAACATGAAACAATATTCTTTACTAGTTTAAGATGAAAATCAAACCTCCCATAACTGATGTCTCCTTGATTTCAAACATTTTTTATGAATCAGCAATCATTCAAGTGTCCCATGTTTTCATTGTCCTCTTGCTCTCAGGTGGGGATTTTTCTTTATATTAGCATGTAAGAAATAACTTTTTCTCTGAAGTTGGGTTATTTGCTGTTGTTAGATGATAGTCTAGATGATTGTCTGATGACAAACACTACAAAGGTCAAACTGCATCATGGTCTTGCTTCAGTCACTGGAAACACAAATAATGATTGTGATGGATTAGGTAGTATAGAAATATCTGGCTGAAAACTTGGGTTTTTAGGCTGTGAACCAGTCATGGATGGGACTACCCACAGTAATGGCTAAAGCTGACTGCTCAGTATTTGGTAATTGTCTTGTCTTCCCCAAATTTATCCCATGAACCAATGAGGTTAATGGCCTTGAACTCCCCACCTTTCATTTGCTGACAGGCTTCTGTCACCTCAGATTTTATCATCACTACCTGATACTAAAAGATACAGCTACATTTTGTGTTAGAGTTAGCTGAAAAACTTCATGTGATGTTGCCCACACCTTGGACTCCATCCCCTCTGAGATGGAGTTTCCAACACTGAGTTTCCACCCAATGTCAAAACACCAAAAGTGCTCTGTGAAGTGACCTCATCTTCTCCCTGTGTATTGCTGAGCAAACTTTCCCTGAAGATTCCTGGGATCTGCAGTGTGAGAGGAGCTGAGATCACAGGGCAGAAAACAATAACCTCACAAAGGACCCGTTTTATTGGCAGGTGAATGACACATGAAATGCATGATCATGGGCACTATAGCATTGAATTTCCTGAAAGGAACTAGAATTTGATAACACATAATTGATTACAGCCTGTAAAAAGACTGCTGGAACTGACACTGGCTTTTTATTTTCTTTGTAAAGCGGGTGGCTAACTTGTTAATCAGTCATTTCATTGGGATTTAGGCTGTGTTTTCCACAGTCATGGGGTTCTTGTAGAAAAACATTTTGGATGCCTTTCATCAAGACATTCCACTTGTGTTTAGGTCATGGAGAAATCAATGCATTTTATGCACCTTCTTAAACATACAGAAGAAGTGCTTCAGAGGGGAGGAGAAACAGCCTTGTGAAGTCTGGGATAAATGCTGCCATCCTGGAAAAGATGTTTTCTGTAAACAGGATAAAAACCTTGCAACCTGGAGGTTTTGTTGTTGTTTTTAAACTGAAAATAGTGATGAAGTAATTTCTTCTGGTTAACTCAATGTTTTGTTTCCATTTCAACATTTTATTGTTAAGTCTTGAGTTGCTGTTTTTTGGTTTGGTTTTTTTTTTTGCTATAATTAACATTTTTCTAAATACATTTCATATCAAAAGAAAGAAAGGAACACAAACTTCTGAATATGTCACAGTTACAATATTACTACTGTCATGTACTGAGCCTCTGGCAGCATGAGCCACCCTGAGAGGAAGTTTCTGCAGCTGGAAATGGGCACATCTGTAAAGAGGCAAACACTGGAGCCACATGAAAAGGGTTAAGTAGGAGGGAAAGGGAAGGAAATTTTGACTGGGCTCATGTTTATGTAGCAGTAAAATGCTTAAGTCCTGTAGCACAAACCTGTAAAGTCATACACTCAAATTGATTTCCATGCAGGGAGAGCTGCCTTTTGCATGGAGGGGATGAGCACATGCTTCATAGCACAGAAGAAAGTGGGAAGATAACTGACAAATTTAATTCTCCTCTGCACCTGATCCTGCTGTGGCTCAGTGGGGGTGCCCTGTCCCTTGCTCTCCTGCTGAACAATGGGAACTCACACAGATTGTGGGAGCAAAATATCTGGAGCAGTGGATGGTGTGATTATGTGTGCAAACCTGTCCCGCTTTAACCCAAAACCAGCTAAAACTCAGAGCCTCTCACCCACTCATCCTGCCCCAGTGGGGTGGGGGAGAGAACTGGGGGAAAAACCCTTAAAATTCATGGCTTGGGATGCAGATTAATGGGGCCAAAACAAGAAAGAAAATAATGATAGAAAAGATACAAGAATTAGAACACAAAAAACAAGTGATCCCAGGCAGCTTCCCCCTGTCTGGATGCTGGGAGCCATCCCAGGGGTCCCCTCCACCCCAAACCACCCTGGGGTTCCTGCCCCTCGCTGAGGCCACCAGCACATGGAACCAGCCCCTCTGTGACATCTCCCCATCTGCTCTGGAGGTGACAGCAGAGCCTCACAGCAGGGACAGGAGCCACGGGCAGTGGGGGCTCTGCTGTGCCTCCCCCATGGGACCCCCCCTGTGGGTGAGTGGGAGCTCTGGGAGCTCCTCGCTGCTGGGGTGGGGTGGGCAGCCCAAGTGCTGCTCAGCAGCAACCAAAACATTGGTGTTCTGTTCATGTTTTTATCATCCTAAATACAAAATACAGCACAATGCCTGCTGCTGGGAAGAAAAGTCACTCTATCCCAGCTGAAACTAGGACAAAATGTCAGGCAACGTTTTGGAAAAGAAAAGGAGGAGATATTGATTCAGTGCTGTGCACCTACAGTTCTCAGTGAAATTTTTCCATAGAAAATATAACAGTCATGGCCTGTGGCTGCTCTGTTTGCTGCTACTGGTGAGGCAATGGGGCAAGGCAGACAGATGGGTTTATATTTGTTTTCCTTCTGTTAAAATGAGATTTATCCTTAAGAAAAGACTCCAATACTAGATTAAAAGAACATCTTGAAAATGATGAAAGTGAAGCAACTTGTGAGATAATATTCAGCTTGCTCTCACTGGTGCTGCCACTGCAGTTAAATTCAATCCCTGGGGAAGCTGTGTCCTTGTAGCAGTGTGCTTTAACAACAGATTGCCCTGGGTTAGTAATGAAAATGTTTCCAGTGCTACTGTGTTTGGGGAAAGCTGTTCCAACAGTGCGACAGGAAATCCTCAGGAATTCTCCATGGTCTCCTGTGGCTGAAGTACAGAGGTGTTATCCATGCAGTGTTAGTCTAAGTTTGGTCTTTGGTGTGTCCTTAAGGAAATGAGAAATGAGATTACAGCCACTTTCAGTGTGTGTGAGAGCCTCACACCTTGCCCCATAGGTTTTGAACCTAGGGTTTGATTTAAGCCATATTTGATGGAAAGTGAACATGTCCAAAGTGTTGAAGTTCATCCATCATTCTTCAGGGGAGTAGATGCTGATGGGAGGGCAAGACCTTAGAAATCCCCTCTGCATGCTCCCCAACCACAGGAAATGGTTTACCTGCAGGTTATTAAAAGAGGTGACCTACATCACCTCCAGCCACATATATCTTTGCATGTGATCTGCTAAAAAAGTGTAACAGTGATTTAAATATCTTATTCCATAGAGCTGGATGAAAAATAGTGAGAATGCTATCCAAAACCAAAACAATTTATCTGGTCTTTTCTCTTTGAAATTCAAAATGGTAATAGGATATTGCAAACCAACCAGTTGTCGTTATTTAAGTGATTAATTGAACTTTCTTGGCCAAGTTAAATCCTTTTTCCTTTATGAATCAATTTTTTGACTCTCCAGATTCATTGCTTGAAGATGATCTCATGCCATTACATGAATAAGACAACCACATCATTTATCTAGGGCTGATCCCTGCCTCACCCTTTTCTCTGACTATTGGTTTCTCCAGGTATTTTATTTCTGTATCAGGTAATAAAATAGTGATCTGATTAGGAGGTGATGAGAAAGTAAAATACTTTGATATACAATACATTCAAAAAAACCTGATTGAGAAATTAATGGAAAGTATAGAAGTGAGCTCTTCTCAACATTGACATATAAAGAGAAAAATGCAGAAAATCTTTTAAATCCCTCCAGATCTTGTTAGCTAACAGAGGTCACATTAGTCACTTTAGATGTGAGGTTGATACCCATTTGACTTTTTTCCCCATTGCACTTTGAAGTTGTTAAAGGGCCTGTTGGTAAGTGAAAGCAGTTGATTCACAGCTCATTTTAAGTGTATTGGGTATTTCTGAAGGAATTTTTGTTAAAAATTACAATACCTTTTAAGTCTAGCTCTAAACATCTTTTAGAAAGCTACAGAATGTGCAATTCATTTTTGTGCCTTCATAAAAATGATGCTGAAGTGACAAGCAGGGTCACTCTTCCATGTGTGCAGGCTTCCCTAAACCTACTGGCGTCAGGAAGGTGCTGGTAAATAGCTCTGTCTTTACAGCTTTAAATAATTGAATTCCTTGGGCTAGCAAATAACCTCCTTAAAACTTGGCAATGCTTGAGCCTTTTAGCAAACCTGATATGAAAAGGACACTATCTAAATAGCTGAATCTGAACTTAACTCCTCATGGCTTGATGGGAAGTTCTGGTTAAAAAAACACGTCAAGCCAAAATCTTTTCTCTGTTGTCAAGTGCTTGAATTTTTTTGGATGTGTAATGCCATTGCCAAGAAATAAAGCACAAAAATAACCCTGAATCTTTGAGAAATGCTTAGAAAAACAAATCCCTGGTCGCACTAACAAATGTACTGGTGCCAAATCCTTGAGAGGGCAAACAGACCCCACTGAACAAGTCAAGGCACTGGGAAACCAGTGCTTGTCCATGTGATATGAAGAGGTGTTTGAAGGAATATGAGAAAGTGTTTGAAGGAATAGTGCCATGAAACTGAGGCAATAGTGCCATGAAACTGAGGGCAATGCCCCAAGTCACTGAGAACCTGCTTAGATTTCTTTAGCAAACAAGAAGGGAGTGAATCTTCTAAAGTAGTGAGATGCTCCTACTTAGCTTTGCAGGAGTAGTACATTTTCCTGTGATTAATTATTTAAAGGAATATAATGGGTCTTTGGAATTGTGTGACCCACTAATCAATCCATCCACTTTTGCATAATGCATGTGGCATCAATGTTATTCCATTTCAAGATCACTCAGGAGGAGCTTTGCCAATCTGCCCATTGCTCCTTGGCAGTGCAAACCCCAACACAGAGCTTGCAGTGCCATTTGCCTGCTGTGCTTGTTCAGAGCCAGCTGCAAATGTTCCCAACAATGAGAATTTCAGGAGAAGCAAAGAAGTCTGAACATTTCCTACAGACTTTTGAGGGATGTCACTCAAGGTGCCTGACCTGGGCGAGGTCTCTTCCCAGTGCCAAGGGACGCCCTTGCTGAGAGATCCTAAATGTGGAGCAGTGCTTGTGAGCCTTGCTGTGGGATCCTAAATGTGGGGCAGTGCTTGTGAGCCTTGCTGCGAGATCCTAAATGTGGGGCAGTGCTTGTGGGCCTTGCTGAGAGATCCTAAATGTGGGGCAGTGCTTGTGTGAGATCCTAAATGTGGGGCAGTGCTTGTGGGCCTTGCTGCGAGATTCCTAAATGTGGGGCAGTGCTTGTGGGCCTTGCTGTGAGATCCTAAATGTGGGGCAGTGCTTGTGGGCCTTGCTGTGAGATCCTAAATGTGGGGCAGTGCTTGTGGACCTTGCTGTGAGATCCTAAATGTGGGGCAGTGCTTGTGAGCCTTGCTGTGAGATCCTAAATGTGGGGCAGTGCTTGTGGGCCTTGCTGTGGGATCCTAAATGTGGGGCAGTGCTTGTGAGCCTTGCTGAGAGATCCTAAACGTGGGGCAGTGCTTGTGGGCCTTGCCCTGCAGGGTGGCCCTGCTGTCCAGCTGGGGTTTGGCTCCCAACACCTCTTCATGATCTGTGTGGAAAACAACCCTGGGACACCTGAGCTGCACCTGCAGGACTGACTTGTGCACACTACTCACACTCACTAGAAATGTCCATTTCTGGGAGTATATGATCATTAAGCATCATGTGGCCTAAAAGACAGGGAGTCCAAAGGCTGCTTGTCCTGTGGCTTCTGTGGATCTGCCTTCATGAGCCCCAGTATTGTCCAGTGAAAATTAAAGAAAATGATTCCCTCCAGTTAGAGCAATTTATAATGGGCTGACAAAATGTGCAATATTTTAGCCAGACCTACTTTCCATAGAAATGTGTCTAGGATTATTCACTTAATCCATACAATGGGATCCTTTACCTAGGGTTGCTGATTCCTAAGTCTGGGCTGGATAAATAGATTGAGACAGCCTGCCCTGTGCTGTGGAGGTGAATACAAGGATTGCAAGGTTTGTCATGCCAAGATGCCTTTGCTGTGTCATGGGTTCCCACATCTGTTGGTCCTTTTCCCAGCTGTAGTCACAATGATTATTGATGAGCTGCATATCTTCAGAGTTTGAACTATTTGAAAATGTACTTTAATTTAAGATTATCTGTGCTGGGTAGATTTTTTAGGTAAAATATTGGTTCTCACTGAAGTGGAGTTTTGTCATTGCCTTTGTAAGGACTATGACTTTACCAATTATTTCTACTGGTAATGATAGGTAAGTGAACATGAGCTTTTTCACAAAAAATGCCCTGCAGTGCTTCTGAAATGCACAACACACAGAGAAATATATTGTAGATGTAATGATTTATTCAATGAATGTAAATGCTGGTTGCATAAAGGAGATTTAGGTGATTATTACCATCTGTCACTAGGTTTCACTGTGCTGCAATAAAAGTGTGTTTCAGATTATCAGCAGTTCAGTCATATAAAAACCCAAAACGACCAGTTTCTTGTGATGGCATTCCCCAGATCTGCCCTTAGAATTGCCTCTCCAGATGGTGGGTGTGTGAGGACAGAAATGCACAAAACATGGATGAAACTCAGCTAAAAGCTTCCAGAGTGCAGACTGCAGAACTGTTCAAGGCTAAAGGGTTGACCTGGATTTCAGACAGTGGGTAAATTCCATATCTCTCTTCTACACTTCCCTAAACCTATCCCATCCTGTAAAAATACGGGGGCACCTTTCCCTATGTCCACCTTTTTTCTTCTTTTTGTTTTGTTGCATCACTTATCATTTTAACTTGGCTTTTTTCTTCTTCCCTGGCTTGCTGAATCTTCTCTCCCAGATGTAAATTCAGTTCTGGGTAGGAGCTGCCCCACCAGCCCCCTTAAGACTTTCCTTCCTCCTTGCTGCCATTAAAATCTAAAATACAGAGAAAGTAGAGGGAAAGGGAACAACACCACTGCCAGGAACAAGACTGTGGTGTATTCCTTCTTCTAATCCTTCTGCATTCCTTCTTCCAGTCTAGCTGGGTTTTTTCGTTTTCTTCCCCCCGTCTGTGGTACCCTGTAGTGATCAACAGAAATTCAACTGTCTTGATCTATAGGTAGAACATGACCTAGGTTTTTTTAATGAACTGGCACTTTCATATCTACTTTCTTTCTCTGATTTAGAGTCTGAAATAGGAAACTTGAAATTAATGTAACAGTACAGAAGAGGAAAGGAAATAGTTAATAATTTTGGGTTTTCCATCTCAGATCAGAATTAGCAATACAGAAGGTTAGCATTTTGCTATAAGCAAGGGATGAGGACATCAATCATGTTCTCTGTTTGTGCCCTGGGAAAATGAAAGGAGGAGAGTCTGATTCTGAATCTTAGCAAAGATTACTAATGAGTAACAAGCCAGAAAAACATGAAAAAAGGAAAACAAAAACATGCTATTATTGTTATGTAGTTTTTATCTGACTTCTACTGAATCCTTTTCATGGTACTTTTTGCCAGTTTCCTGGAACTGGGCATTTGGTATTTTCACATTTTACTTATGCCTAATTATTGCTTTGTTTCAATGGCTGTTGCATTCCATGGTTTTCTGTCTCTAGTGATTGTGAGGGACTTAAGGATTTTACAGGATGAAAGGATCAATATTATGCACATAAATATTATTTTTATTGTTCAGACACAGGTTTTTCAGCCACGACATGGGCTGATTCTTTGGCGATGTATTGTGCTCTACATGTGCCTATCCCAGCCAGTATTGTTTCCCTGTAGGGTGTTTTATTGAGCCACTTTGTTTGTGCTTTGCTCCTCTTGCTGTCCCCACTCATCCCCCACTGTTCTTCCTGGAGACAAAGGTGTAGGAGAGATACACACATCATCTCTTCATCTGTCTACATGAATGGAAGTGCTGAATAACTCATTGACAGGCTAAATGGTCCAGTTTTGA
Organism: Agelaius phoeniceus; assembly: GCF_051311805.1. Taxonomy (NCBI): domain Eukaryota; kingdom Metazoa; phylum Chordata; class Aves; order Passeriformes; family Icteridae; genus Agelaius; species Agelaius phoeniceus. The sequence goes on along the minus strand of NC_135280.1, from coordinate 6,544,585 downwards.
TTCTGTTGTGAAAGCCTGGAACCCTGAGCAAAGCTATCAGTCAGACCCTGAACAAAGACCTGATTATCTCTGGTTTTGGAGCAGCTCTTTGTGGTTTGTACAGTAAATGTTGTTATTGAAAATCCTTCCCTCAGCTATGGCTGTAAGTGCTGGGCTTGGGCTGTTGTCACTCACTTCCTTTGATCAGTGCTGCAAGCACCAAACAGCTCCCACCCACATGGTTTGATGGTCTGATTGCAAGGTCTTGATCCCACAAGGCTCTGGGAACTTCTTCTTGCTAAAGAAAATTTTTACAGATGTAGGATTGAAATGCTTCGTGCTTTCTGAGGCTGCAGAAAGATGGTGTTTGCTGAATTTAATGTCCAGGCTCTCTCTCAAAAAGCTGCAGCAAATTATTGACAAGAGAATCAAACACAAACCTTCACTCTTCTGAAATATATTATCACTTATCTTTAGAGAAGCATCAGCACAATGATGGTGCTATTTCCTTGAATCAAAGAAATGAGGTCAGAAAGTTTTGAAAAGAGGGTGGGATATTTCTCACTAGCAGTGGTGCTGGGTAGTTCATGAGGGTGTACTGGAAATGTGTTCATGAATGGATTTATCCTGACATACAGTGCTTGATGCTTGTGTAGTACTGTACAAATTTTCTGTATCTTCTAGTTAGTTTGAAATAGTCAAAAGCAAATCTAGAGTTTAAAAAATAGAACAAAAAAAAAAAAAAATTAAAAATAAGACAAATACAGAGCAGCTTCTCCAAGCTAAATTTCCTTGACTTGGAAATATTTTTGAAAGGATCTTAATACTTTATAATCTCATGTTTCTGTGGTTTGCTGTGTTCCTGCTGTACCCCAGTGGTTCTTAGGAGCACTCTGAACTTCAGGCAGCCCCTGGGACCAGATATCTCACCCCATCCTCACCAATTCTTGCAGTCTGTGGTAGGAGTGTGTTGGCAGCAGCCCCTGAGACTCCTGCTCTTGTGAGTGCCTCATCACATAGTGAGTATTTAAACCATCTCACAAATTCACAGGTAGACAGGACTTTGCTGTTTTGGATGAGCCTTTGTGGGGATGGCCTGACTCTGTTTGGAAGGTCTGAAGTTGGTCTAAGTTACAGTGCCTGCATAGTATTGATAAAAATGTTACTCTCCCATGGTTGATTTTGACCTCGGTTGTCTGAAATACATGCTAATTAAAAATTACATATTTTAAATGTATACGAAAAGCTTATTACTATCAAAATAACTCCATTTATCAGGCTGCATTTTATTAATGCAGTTTTAAAATGAATGCTATTTTTTTATTGCTTGAGCAAATATTTGCTCAAGAATGGAAGGAAAGGTAAAGAGGTGTGGAAACCAGAATCATTAGCAATAGGTGTGTGCATGTGTGTGGACATGGGACCTGGAATATGCTGTGGAAGAAAACCCATTGGTGAAGTGATGGGCTTGGCCAAACAGTGTTCTAGCAGAGACAGAGCTGGACCTGGTATACTTAGAAAGGACCATAAAGATATTCTACTTTGAATTTTACAGTCTTTTCTGCAAGGGCCAAATCAGCCTGCAGTCAGGCAAAAAAGGGAAGAATTACTGTTTCCCTATTGAAATTCCAATAATGTGTAGTAATTTTGTGTACCTCTATTCATGAAGAAGTTCAGCAACAGTCTAAAAACACACAGCAGGGGAAATGGTGAGCTGCATTTTTTACTATTTATCACAATATTTGTGCTGTAGTTTAATAACTTTTCTATTCTGCAAAATTCCCTCATTGGTGAGGGAGCACAAACTGCAAAAGCAGCTTGTTAGGGATATTCTCTGCTTATCCCCTACATGAACAGCATTATTCTTCCAGATATAAGCTTGAAATGGTCTCTCATTTTGGGATATATATCTAGGATTGGGCCACAGATAGTTTTCTGTCAGCTCTCTGAAATTAATACTTCTTTATGACAGTGTTTTACTGCTTGCTGCATGTAATAGTTTCTTTCATTGGCACTTATGTCCTTTGCAGGGAAAGAGATTTGCCTCTATGACAGTACACTTTGAGTGTCATTGGCTTTCATATTGTCTATTAAAAGAGGTAATTGTGAGGAGCAGATCAGACCTCAATGAGGCCTTCTGAACTGAGCCCATTTCGAGGGGAGAAGCCAGAACTGTCAGGACTTTGACTTCCTAATTCCTGAAGAGAAGTTAATTTGCTCAGCTGCCTGATCTACAGGGAGTAGAAATGAAACTCCACTTGCACGACCTTTGGTGTCAATCATTATGGGAGGCATCTGCATTTATATTGTCAATGTACAAACTTCCTTTACTTCCTGAAGCATGAAATCACCTTTCAGATGAAGAAAGAAATATAACCCTGCACTCTCAGGAGATGCAGCAGTTCCATCTAAGGCTTCTGTTGCACAGAGAAATATTTAAACACAATATTCTGACTTCAACGTCAACCAGTCTCTTGGAAGTTGTAGTTTTTCAAGTGAAAGTTAAACTATATTTTTAAAAGAGATCTATTATTACTTCATATTATTTTAGGACTTCTAATGCTCCATCTCTAAGCCAACAGGAGGTTTATCACTAACTTTGATATTATCAGCAAAACTTGGCCCAGACTGTCCCACATTAAGTTCTCAGTTAAGCCTGTGCTCCTCTGGCACAGGAAAAAAGGAGGAAGAATAAATTTTAATGAAATTTTACAAACTGGAATAACAGGGCTAGTTGGTAACCTGCAGCAGCAGGACATACAGCCTGTGCCTGTGATATATGGTCCTTTAATGCATTGAATTCACTGGGATATTTTTTGGTGTTTGGTACCAGGTCTTTGTGATCTCTGCTGACATTCATTTAATTGAAGGATTCACACAGAGAATGTTGGGGTATCCCATTGAATTCTTTCACTACAAAGTCAGAAAAATGAGTCATACTTGTACATTTAATTACAGTGTTTGGGCAGAGATCAGCAGTTGGTTGCTAGGGCTTGTTTCTTGCTGGTGTTGCTAATGCTCATGACAAAGTTCTTGTCCATCACCTGAATGAGTCAGAGACTTCCTATTTGCCCTGAGTTTATTTGCAGCTCAGAAGTTCTGACCCTAAAGAAAACAGTATGCTTTCAATAAAATTCTGGAAAGGCTGACTTTTAGTTCCAGAGTTGAGGAGATCACACAACAGACACAACAAATTTCTCATTCTTTGAAGTACAGAATACCTTTCTTCACTCCAAATGTGCCAATTGCAACTTAGTTTGTGTCAATACAACTCAACTTCCTCTGCACGACTGTGTCTGCACAGCCTTCTGGGTATAGTCTCAGTCACAAGGTGTGCTCCAAACTGTGTCAGCCTCTAAAAGCTGTCCTCATTTTGCAGTGAATGGGAGAGAAATTTGCTTCATTTTCTATTTATTTTTCTTTGTAAGCTGTGACGTATTTCAGTGTTCTTTTGTTACCTGAATGATGTGGTAGAAAGACTTAGAATCAAATGAGCTAAAATAACCCTCAGGGGTCACTGGAGATGAGCCAGCAAGTTTGGGCCAGTGCATGCAGTAGAAGTTGTAGCCTCAGTAAAAGGAAGGAGAGTGGAAAACTTAGCAAGACTTTGGCTGCATGAATGTGTCAGACGTTCCCTCTCAGAAGGGCAGGTGTGCTGAAGGACAAGATTGGGCTGAGTTGTTTCCAGTCACAGGCCTCTCCTGAGCCTGTTTAATAGAGCTGTCATTAGATCAGTGACAGAGCTCTCAGGGCAGGCTTGGAATGTGAGGAAATGTACAAGCTTTAAAAATGAACCCATGATTTCAAAATCTGAAGTTTCTGTCAGATCTCACAGGTGAGCTTGCTGTGCTTGTTAAAATGTGGCTGTGGAAAGACAAATTACTTAAAAATGGTACCTCCTTTCCTCAACAGAAATGACACTTTGAGACTCAGGCAGGATTGTTTTAATGCCCAGACCATATTCCTCCTGATCTTGGTCCTTTGCTGCCATTGGAGTCTATAACACTCTTGTTCCTTCTTTCCTGCTCCTCTGCTGCCAGATTTCCTATGGGACACTCACAGGCTTTCCATGAAAGGTGGCAATTGATAAAGCAGAGAAGGTCATGTTTCCATGACAGCAGCAGCATAGCAGGGAGCATTCAGCAAAGAGCTGTACCCAACTCATCCTTCCTTGTCATCCACAGTACCTGTGTCCAAAGAAAAGCATCCTGTGAGCATTCCTGCCTCCAGGGAAGAGCCCTGGGGATGGCAGCCTGGTCTGAAGGGCTTTGGGAGGGTGTTGGAAGGAAATGCCTTAGGGTTCCTTGCCTGGATCATCCAAATAGATTCCATGGTTGTGTCTCTGCAGCTTGATGAGTCCTTCAGATGACAAGGCTGGCAATAGGGAAATAAAAATAGGGCAACAGGGAAAAAAATAAAAGAAAAAACAGTGCAGAAAAAACTTGGAAGTAAGGAGAGTCAGCTTTCCTTACTCTCTTCTAGGTCATGATGCACAGGGATCATGAGTCAGCCAAGAGCTGGGTGGGTGATGGGATTTGGAAGCAGGTTGTGTTGTCTCTGTCAGCAGGCTGCAAGTTTGTTTATGAAAGGCACAATTTAAACTGAAGATTAAATCTCCTGATTTTTTTGATCTCCATCTGTTGATAAGGACTGGCATGAGCCCAGTGGCACCATGACATGAAGCTCTTCACAAGGCAAACATCTCAAAGAAGCCTGAATTTCTCTCTCTATCCCTAGAAACTCTCTATCTATTAGAACCTAGAAAGAATAGGTAGATATTTTTAGAAGCTGAAATCTTAAAAAAAACCTGTTCCTTATTCTTCAAACCAGAAACCATTTGCCATGACCTACTTTCCTATTTCTGCTATCAATAGGATGTGAACATAGGTAGGCATAATCCTTATTTTGCAAAGATAGCATGGCAACGTACAACAGAAAAAAGAGTCTACGTTGCAGGATTAACTTTTCTTCCCCTCTCATTATGATTTGTTTCTGTGCCAGTTTTGCAGAGGATTTGTCATATTGTACTGCTGTTCAAGGACCAGTTTCATACCTGGTGTAAGATGTCCTGCATCTCACATGACACATATTTTGGCAGCTCTTGCCACGTTTCTGTATTACAAGCACAACTTCTGTTTTCTCCTTGGCATAATGAAGATGCATTCTACCCAACAGTCCTTAGGTAATTCTGTATCTCAGCCTAATATCTGTCAAGTTTAGTGTGAATCCATGTTATACATCTTTTTACAAAAGACCTATTGTTCCCAGTCAAATAGTCTGGGTTCTATGCTTATTAGCACATTAAATAACCTGCTTAAAATGTCACCTGAAGCACTGCAGAAAATCATCAATACCAACTGTGAATTTAGCCCAGATGCTTTGAACTCGTATCTGATACGCCTCATGTCTGATATGTTCCACAGAAAAAGTCAGGAAAACATCAAAGTAGTGCTCTCCCATGTGCCCTCACATGCTGCAGAGCCAAGGCAATGGAAAGCAGCCAAGTAAGCTCACACTGCAAAGCTGTAACTCACTTTTCATTGAGTGATGAGTCCGTCACCTCTCACAACTCACAGCTTTAAGAAGCAGGAATCCTTCAACCAGACCCCAGGGGTGCAAGCTAGTGACCCTGTTAATCTCTTCTCTACTTCAGTGGCATCTGTCCTTTTTTTTTTTTCTCTCCCTCTCTCCATTTTTTTTTTTTTAACCCATCTGTACATCCTGGCCAGCAGGAAATCAAAAGAGCAAAAGTAACCTGTCTCTCAGTAAGTAGGGCACCTTCCATCATGTGAAACAAAGCAGTTTTTTTTAAACTAGTGCCTGAACTGGAAACTTGAACATACTGTGAAGAACCTTTATCTGTGCAAAGCTCTGTGCACAGCCCTTCTGATCACCCCAAATGTTCACCAAACTGTGAGAAAAGCTGCCCTTTGTGCTGGGGCTTGTGCTGGTGCAGGAGCTGGGGTAGAGGAGGAATGGAGGTTCACCACCTGAGTTAGGAAAACCTAGAAATACATGTGCATAAATTAATACATGCCTGTAGCTTGCAATTATATACATCCTCTTCCATCTGCACTTGAGAATATGGCTCTGGCCTTTCAAAATTCCTCTTCTGTCTGAAACCTTTTGCTGGAAGACAAAGAAAACTGCAAGCCACCTTTGAGATGGTTTTGAGCGCTCCCAGATCTGTCTCTGCTGCATCTAGGAGAGGGAGCAAAGGCATTTCTGGGTCCCCACCATGCTCAGCTCACTGTGATTGGTTCTTTTTAGAGCTGGCCCTTGGCTTGGGGGAGAAACCCTGCTCTGTTCCAGTGTCCTTGCCACCCTGAGGAGTAACTGAGCACACACCATGGGAGATGCACATGCATGCCTGTAGGAGGATCTGGATGTACAGAGAGTCTAAAGAGAAAATCTCAAGTGCTTTTAGTAACACTGAGAATTTTCTAATGAAAAAAAGAATATATGGTTCCTTTTGGTTCATGATTTTACTCCTTTGTCTGCTATTGTGTTTAGGAAATCTTTTGACCTGTGGAAGAGAAAGCAAACTAAAGCCAGCTTTTAAAATTAGTGACTTCTTTACCCTGTATTTTCTGTAATAATCTCCCATATCAGTATAGAGTACAGATTTCTGGTCTTCTTGTACACTCAGTTCCAGATTGACTTCTTGTGCCTGTATTATCTTTCCATGCTGGAGAACCTGCTGATTAAAGACAGAATAAATATGAATTTCTTGTTCAGGTCATGGCTGAGCCAATGACTGCTTTGGGACGTGGAAAAATGGTTGCTCTAGCCCAGGCTGTTTTAAAAACGCTTGAACTGAAAAAGTACAGAACTTTTGAGGCTCTTGGAGGTACATGCATTGTAGAGAAGAGTAAGAAACTGAATGGAAAATAAATATTAAAGGTTTTTTTGCTAAGAAAGGAAATATTTGTCTAGGGAAGTTATGATAAGAAGCTTGTCTGGAAGAGTATGAAAGGTACTCATGAGCTTAGCATCAGCCAGAAGAGCAAAGATACTGGCCTGATTCTTTGTGTACATTTTTATGAAGATGATTGCTCATACTGAAAGCTCTAAATGCAACAGAAAAAGCATGTTTATGCAGGATTATGTAGTTCTTGAAAGTCTATTCCTGATCAGAAGTTAAACATAAAACTTCAGCATTATCAGTAAAAACAGAAGCAAAACTTCCCATTCAGGTAAAAAAAAAAAAAAAAGTGTGCCATTTTTCTTCTAAAAGAAAATGGAAAATAATTTGAGTACCTTTCTCTCTGGGTATCCTTTATGCAGAGAACAACAAGCTCCTTTTGTCCTTGCATTATTTAGAAATCATAGGGATTGAGAATCTTAGAATGATGTCAGAATTTCCAGTTGATTTTCTGTGGCTTTTGGTTTTCACAATGCCATGTAGAAGGCTTCTGAAAATGGCAATAAAACAAGAACAGAGCAAGGACTGAATTCACACTTATTGGTTTGGGCTTGCTCTTGATACTGGATGTGAATGGGGGAAATCAGAGTCCCTGTGGTCAGTCTCCTGTGGCCCCAGGGGTTTAGAGATGTGATTATGGAAATCACAATTATGAATGTTAAAGCATGTATGGGAAATAATCCCTGGAGAGAGGGAGAATTCTTAGCTGTAGCTTTTTTAATTAGCAGCCTATATTGTCTGTTTATAACAAAGTCTTACTGACAAAGCTAGAAACATTTCTTGAGCTCCAGATGGCTGCTTTTCTTTATGACTTGCTGTAGGGTACAGACTTTGATTTTATATATTTTGATAATCTATCCTGATTATTCAACTAATACTCATTGTTCTCCCTGTGCTGCAATGATTCCCTTTGAGAAACTGCAGCATATGGCGTGGTGAGGGAAATCTCAAGGTTAAGAAATCTTCTTTATCTATGTTTCTTATTGCTTTGTTTCCTTTTTCTTAGAGCTAGGACCTGTAACTTTGATAATATCTCTTGAAATGTTTCCTAGAGACAAAATTCTCATTCTGGGAGGTTTCTTTCAAAGGATGGGGAGAGGTCTCAATGTGTTTACTTATCTTCAGAAATCTCTTCTAAGGGCATCCAATATGTGACATAAAGTCCCAATCCAAACCAAGCCAACAAAAACAATAAAAAAAAACAACAACAGATTCTGGTTTTCGTAAGCCAAGGTTTGTTTGAGCTCTGTGTGTCCCAAACATGGATCCAGCTTTCCTAACTGCTTCAAAGTACAGCAGCTTCCCAGTAAAACTCTTTCTTTCTGCAATGGGTTACAATGCTCAAAATGTCTCCTGATTAAAAGCATTGATCAATTGCATTAACAAAAGCGTTAACAACAGTGTTAACAAATTGGAAAAACCAAAATCTGTGGGCAGAGATTCAGGAGAGAGCACTCAGTATAAATTTTTCATTTGTTTGGTTTTTTTTTTTTGAAAAATGAAATCGAGCCAAAAAAAAAGTGCAAATATTTCTTTTCTTTATACTCTACAGTGTTGTTGTCAAGTTTGCTGTCAAAGCAATCCAAAAGTAATGATTATCATTAGCTGATGAAATGGGTCTGTGATTTATGTGCCATATAAATATTTTGGCATTCATTCTTTACTCATACTATGGAGTAAACTTGTTGAACCTCTGCACTAGAACAAAAGTGAAAGGGAACATAAGGAAAGTTTTACATGGATATTGTTTTTCTTAGGGAAAAGTACTTCATTTATAAATTTATTTTTGTATTTTCTACAGAGTGCCTGGATAAACACAAATGCCACTCCCTCCCAATTTAAAAATACAGCATAAAGAAAAAAGGACAATTGCTTAAAAATATTTAACTTCACTTTACTCTAGGTGTTGTCTTGGCCATAAGAAATCAATTGAGTTATTTACTATGGAGAGAGATATTCTTTGTTTTATGGGGCCTTACAAAATTATTCTGCACTGCTCAGCTACCCCTTAATTGTGTAAACTTTTGCCAGCTGTCTGCAAATAGGAGAATTCGATTATAGAAGATGTGAATGTCACTGATCTGAGCACAAATTGACCAAAAGAAACACAAGGTTAAATATTTGGGAAGCAATCTTGTCCAAGAGAAGATGGATGGATGGCAGGGCAAGCAGAGTTCAGTGGGGTAGGCACCATGCATTTATTAACAATGTCTGTGTTGCTCACAAGTGGGCCAACATGAGCTGTAGGACCCTTGAATATTTGGCACTAAAACGTTTAATTCCAGTGTAGGAGCTGTGTTCTCTAGGCAGCTTTGCCCTCAAGGGGCTTGGCACTGCAATGGTACCTTTAGAAGAGACAAAAAGCTCTCTGCCAAGCATAATATTCATTGAGGGAGCACAAAAGGGAATTTGATCAATGTTAAGAAGCTCTGCTTAGCTCTTGAGTATTTTCTGCTGCACCCTGCAGTTGTGCCAACTATGAGAAAGCTGAACCCAAGTATGCAGACTATGACTAAAATTGTCTTTTCATGTTGACCTTGCTGGTGTTGCTCTACATTTACATTCCTGTGGGTGAAAGGACAAATTGTGTGTGATTCACAAATAGGGAACACTGAATGTGGGCTCATCCCAAATGGCTTTTTCAGAGACATCCATATAGTTGTGACTTCAGGAAGGAACTTATAAACCAAGTGTAAATGAGCAGGCAGTTTACTTGACTGATCTATGTGTACAGCTTAATGCTGAGGTTTTTTCAGTTAGTATTCACTTCACAAATGAGAGATGTAAGATGTTTAAATTAAATGAAGCAGAAAAAAAATTGATTCTCTCCTTTCCCTCCATCCTTCTTACTAAAAGTTTTGGCTCTTTCATGTTAGTGGCTGTGCTATATATTGGCATTTACTCTAATGAAGAGCCCATGATGTTTCCTAAATGTTCCACTACAAGGACCTTGTTAATAGCTTCCATTTATCCAGCAAAATAAAAGCTCCTTGAAATCTCCAACCCAATTGTGCAACAAGCCAAGGACATAGAAGGGACATGAAACTGGAGTCTGTCCTTAACTGAGCCATCCTTTATTCCACTGTGGCCAGGTGCTTTGTTCAGGGAGCCAAAACCTGGGGCTGCAGGTTAAAAGAAACTTGCTCAAGGATGTGTATTTATGCCCAGGGATCTCTTCCTCTCCAGTGGCAGAGTGACAGAAGTTGAAATCTCAGTGTGGCTCTGGGGTTGGTCTCCCATTGATTACTGGGAATCTCACTGATCCATGTGGTGCTGATAATTTACCCAACACAAGGCTGAGGCACTGATATTGGCAATTGCTTCCTTGCTTTGCCAATCAGCTCCATTCCAGATCCTGGGAATCACAAAATCTGTGGCCAGTCTTGGAGGTTTTGATCCAGGTGATCTTGGGCAAATCCAGCAAGGTGACAGCAGCATTGCCAAGGGTATAATTCACGTGTGCTTCATCTCCCAGCCTCTGCCCTAATAGCTGTTAAACTGAAAAGATTCCTTTCATACTCCAAATGTGATATTTAGTCACAAAGAATAAGAGTAATTATTTTATCTGTCTTTTAACAATTAGTCTTGACACATCGTAATGGGTTCTGTAGTCTTCATCTAATCAGCAACTTTAAAATGATCATTTAAAGACTGTGAGTGATAAAAGATTAAAAATTACAAATACTAATAACTTCCTATCATTAAAAAAATCAATTGGATAGAAAACTAGTTTCATCTCAGTGAAATTGCATTGTATATGAGAAGTCATAAAGATATAGAAATGTAGAGTAATCAGTGCCAAAATTTTAAACATCTTAAAGGGACATTAATATTATTTGCATATATTTTGACTAATTTGCCTTTATTATGCTGCAGAATGCAGTCTTTTAAGATCCTCCAAATAATTTAAAGGTTTTCACTGAGGCTGCTGTGTTATAAATGTTTGCGTTTTCTCTTTGAAAGTAGAAGTACTTAGGAATTTGTGTTCTTGGTTACTGTGTTACCATCTATTTTCCTAAGAACAGGCAAAAATAATTAAACACTCTCTGGGCTGATTTTTTTCATTTTCTCTTCTGAACAGAGCAAAGTACAGAAAACAGATTCATTTTTGCTGAGTGTTTTTGCTTGTTGTTTATTTCTCTCAACTTTTTAAAATAGTAGGACAAACCTCTGTGAGTTCAAATTAGTCCTTCATAAAAAATGAAAATCTCAGATATTCCACTGTGACTTCCACATCCTCTCTGGTTTTGTTGGACACCACTGTAAGGTGTGAAAGCACAGCAAGAATGCACAACTTCATTGTTCTAAACTGACCTGAGGCAACCCTCTGGCTCTTTTTTATTAACCCACAGAAAATTCCATTTCCCTCTGTTTTGAAATTAAATGGAAGCCATGGAGCTCCTTATAGACAGGATTGGACTTTCCTGTGCTCAGAAAGGAGACAACTTTGGGATTGAAGAAAGGGATACTGGTTGCAATGTATAAAAAAGTTCATTCATAATGTAGTAGTAATTAGCCCAGAACTCTTTTACAATGAATGGAAATAAATCCTACAGTGCACTTAATACAGGAGAAAATGGCTATATCATAGTTTAGAATGAGCAGGAACAATTTCTGGAAGCACTGCCAGATATCCCCAAAGGTTTCAGCTACCTTTGCTACATGTTAGAGGCACTAATTTGAAAATGGAACTGATGCTTCCTGCATTCTAACTCACTTTGCAGAGCTGTATAAAGGTTCCTGTTTTGCTATGTATCAAACACAACATAGTTTTGTTGGAGCTGAGACACTGTTTTCTCAAATCTACAGTCAGTGCTTCAAATAATTTGAATTAATATGAGATGAATGTTTGAACAGAGAATTCTCTGAAAGCAAACAGAACCTAAACCAAATGAAAGCTATCATGTCCTTGGATGTTTTCAGTGACTGACAATCTGCTTTTCTTTGGTCAAAATTCTTGAAGAGCAAAACCCACAATGACTTGCAGGGACAACCTCTTCATTTTCTACCTGCAGGAGCTCTTTAACACCAGATTTGCTGGATTAGTCGTTTGGGAACATTGATGAAACCTGCTGGTGTAACAAATAAACAGATAAAAAGCAAAAACTGCAACAAAAAAGAGTTTGACTCAGCTGAATGCTTTCACAGGCTCCTTCAGCATCATCTTGGTCTCTCAGTGGAAGCAAATCTCCATAACCACTGTTGTCTATGGACACGTTCCAGACTGGGGCTGTGTTAGGGAATTCACTCTAGAATGTTGGCATTTTTTTCCCCAAAGGACTAAGTGCCATCAATTATCTAAAATTTGACTTGTGATCCAAGGAGTGGCTTCCAGTCCTCTGTCTGTACAAGTGTAAGGAAACACTGTCCCTGTAGAGATATTTCCACACTTGAGATTCTACAAAAAAAAACCTGAAAGTAAATTTCAGCTGGAAGTAAATGAGCTGACTCCATTTTTGACCAAGTTAAATCTAAATCTGTCCTACATAAACCTAATGAGGCCAGATCTGGTTCCTCTCCAGAGGCCAGGCCCCATGTATATTTTCTATGCTGCTTTTGGAGCTGCTGTTTGGTGAGCAGGCTTAGAGGGTTCTCATGGTGTTTGTCAGCAGCTGCAAAGCCCAGCCCCTAATTCACACCCTGATTATCTCACATGTCCCATTGCTCAGGTGATGGGCAAACTTCTGTTATCAGTTTAGTTTCGGCTTTCCTACACTCTTGTGCTGCTTCTCAGATAGAACCACAGCTCTCTGGAAGGAAAAGATGATTTATTTTTGCTGCAGGTGGCTGCTGAAGTTGCTCATTAACTGTTATTGATACTATAACACTTTTTTGCTATAACAGACTTTCTTTTGATTATTAGATCTCTAGGAGTTTCAGGATTATTAGGGTTCTGTAGAGCCTACTCATTTTTTTTCAGTGTCTCTAACATTTGGGGATTTTTTAAAATAATTTGTCCCATTTTTCTTTATTTACTAAAATGGCAATTGGAATCAAAAGAACTTCTATCTCATTTTATCCCTCTGGGGAAGATTTTTTTCAGCAGTTCCATTGACTCTGTAATAACTAGATAGATGAGGTTCTGTGTGTGGTCTGCTTCTAGGGTACCTACTTGAAAACCTCAAAATGCTTGGAAGTTATTATATATACTGTCCTCAAGTAAATCATGTGCCAATAATGTGTGGGGATAAGCCAAAACTATTGTGATAGGTAAAATTGACTTGGAAAACCAGGTTTTTACTCCAAATCCCGTGATCTAAATAGAACTAATTTTAAAATGAAAACATGGCATTTGGCACAGCAGATTTTCCCCATCAAGCACTAAGCTCATCAGTAATAATTTCACAAATAATTTATTTGTGTTTTATCTGGCTTTTGATTATTAAAGAAGCTATTAGAATTTTTCAATTCATTTAAATAGGAACAGGATTGGACTAATAGTGAGAGCTTTTTAAAATGAGTTTGCATGCCACTAATCCAGGGGAGCTGTTAGTACTACAAGTTATTCCAATTATTTGGTTTGCCTGCTTATTGGAAAATTCATAATTAAATGTTTTCAACTTATTTGGTTAGAGTGCTGTTCTTTATAATTCTTAAAACACTTTTTTATAGCCAGGTGTTTCTCTTGGGTTTGTCATTGTACACAGCAATGCAAAGCATGCCATTCTTTCCCCAGGTTCTCTGCAATTTGTGCTACTTCTCTCTATTGTATGTGCAGTGTATCAGGTGGGCTCTTTTCTGTTGCAGGCTTCTTGCAGGAAGGGGGAGGTTTTTATCTTCTGTTATTTAAGGAAGAGCAAAATAGACTTGAATTGGCTCTTTCCAGTCATAAAAATGCCCAAAGTTTACTTGGCAAAAACAGGAGTGAAGAACTGACCTGCCAGGGAGGAATATTTCTCTCTACATCCCCCTAGATTTACCTCCCCATTCATTTTCACAATCTGTCTTTGCCCTTCCATTCAGATAAAAAGCAGGCATCAGATTTTGCATCAGTAACAGAGAAATCTGATTAAATAAATCACATTGAGCAGTTCTATGGTTGGTCTATTCAAATTCAAAGCACACCCTGAGACTAGCAAAATCCAAGAGAATGCCCAAGCACAAGCTTGAGCAGCTTAAAGCTGGTGTTCATGAAGCCATCAGCAACTTGAGCACCCAGTATTGCTGTCTCAAAACTTGTTATTATAGTTTTTCCTTCTATATTTAATTATGGATACATATTTGTGCAAGTTATTCCAAACTTCTATCTTCATGGCACATGAGATAAGAATATATTTTTGGGGGATGAATGTCTATACTGCAGTCTGGGAGACTTGATACTGAATTTTCCCAGGCTACAAAGGAGAGGCTTTTGTTCCAAGCTGCAGTATGGTAATGGCAATATGTCTATTTATACTCACACACCTAATGTGTACCTGTCCCCTGGTATAAGAATAATGACCCCACATTTTTAGAAACTCTGTGACAGTGAACTTGGTTCTCCTTTGTTTTGTACCTGGTGAAATACGACTGATTTAATCCAGAAAGTGCTGATGTGTGGTGTGTTTATGGGAGCAGTGGGGCTGTGGATGATGGTTGGTAAGGGATTGACAAGGCCCCATAACCTTTAGGGGTTTTTTTGCATGATCCCCACAGTGATGTGTAGTGGATACGTGGAGGGACGCAGAGCAGTGCATTGTTTCTGCCACTTGGCAGATGTCTGAGCTTGGTTTCCATTTGTACCCTTCCAGTGGATTGAACCAAGATTGTTTTAAGGTGTATTTACAACTATTCCAACCTTATCCTATGGGAAAAGGTTTGGTTTTCAGCCACTGTGGCAATGAGAAGACACAAAGATGGCTTAAAATTACCTTTGCTCATCAGAGTCCCCATTTTACTCTGTACTGTTTCTGGAGGTGAAAACTCAGTGTTTTTAATTCTATCAGACAACAAACCCTGTTTTATTAATCAGATATATGTTCTCTATTAAAGCATGCTGATGGTCTGGGATGAATATTTGAAATTCTAATAAGACTGAATGAGTTCAACATTACTGTTCAGTATTTGAATAAGAGATAATTTTTTTTTCTCATGGAAACATTAAAAACTCAGTAAGGAATCCAATGAACCTTTACTACTCTAAGGTCCTCTTGGACAATATTTCCCCCTGCAATATTCCCACTACTTAGTTTTGATTTTTTTTTTTTCTATAAAAGAAAGATTATCTTTCTTTTGAGCAAAAGATTTTCTAAATGGAATTAGTCCATTAAAAGAACAGAGGGAAAGTTGTTTTTGTTTTTAAAGACTCTTAGAGGATTTGATCTACCCCTTAAATCTCTTAAGTTGATAATAGGATGCTTTTCCCAATCCACAGTGCTGTTTGCTTAAGCATTTCTAGAGAATAACTCAAATAGGGTTTGAAACAGCTGGATTTTCTTATCAATCTAAACTTTATTTAAACTTGCATCTTCTTTAGGATTTAGGGGTGTTTTAGCAGCAGTGATGCAGATAGGAATTCAAAACCTGATGCACCTCAAGGACTGATGTATTTGTCCAGACCCTCTGAAAATTGCACCTTTAATGGCAGGACAAGACATGTCAGATGCAACTTTTGAGACAAGACTGGCTGTTTATTTCATGAAAAACCTCTTTTTATTATTTCCATTCGTTTCTGCCACCAGGGAAAGCTACTGATCCTAAGGTATTGTGCAGATGATTTGACTTTCTGAGAACTGAACTTGGTTTGTATGTCAAGATTGTGACATATTTCTCTGAAATTTTTCATGGGAATGACTTGCTGGCTGACAACAAGTAGGTCTGTTGCAGGGAGAAGATTAGAACAGAATTGTTCTGCCTCATGGCCCAGGCTTTTAACTACCTCAGAAAGCAGCAATCTTCCTCATTCTGTAAAGCTGTTATAAAAAAAATCGTGGTGTTTTTTATTTTTGTTCCACAGCTGTCAAAATGGTGCTTAGTATGTTTATTCAACAGACTGTGAACTGGAGGTGTACACACTGAGCTGATCCTGTTCCAATCATTGACCTTAAGTGGAAAGAAAGGAAAGATCAAACAAATATTTTTTTTCTGATCTTTGAAAAGCTGCCAAAACTAACGAAGTTGAATTCATTTGGGACAAACGAGATGCTTTTGTTTTTCTACCTCTTTCAGCTTAGTTGTGTTTTGGATGGCGCTCAGTTGTTGCAGTTGGAATACAAAACAACTGCATCAAACCCCTCTGAAAGCCAGGTCTGTCTCATGTAATTGCACCCAGGAAACACTTGTTTGTGTATCTTCAATGTACTGTTCTTATCTTCTTGGTAAATAGCCCCAATTCACACAGTGGGCTTGTTTTTGTTTTTGTTTTGTTTTACATAGGGGAAGGAATTGGAGAAATTGTCTTTCCTGCACTTCTTTAGCTTTCCCTCAAGAGATCAACCTAAGTCAAGGGCTGACCCAAATACCTCTACTTTTAAAAATGGTAGAGGTTAATTTTTAAGTATGAATATTTTTTATTTTTTTGGTATCAGACAGACTGCTGATATGAAGCCCCCTGGAACTGTTGGTTGTGTCCTTACACCCAATAAAATATTGCAATGGTTTCTTCTTATAATTTCCCTTCCTCTACCCAATGCTGAGTTATTATTTCAGTTAGAACTAACAAAAGTGATTGGGATGCAACAGACTTGAGTAGAAAACTCTTTGTAAATACCTTGGCTCGTGTGAACTTGGCCAAGAAATTGCATTTCCATTTGAACAATGACCTACCTCTGCCTTGTCTGGTGTGCTCCCAGGCACAGGAGGTGCTGTGATCCTGTACAGCAGCAATCCAATCCTGTCTGTCAAAAAGAGACAAAGATCTTAAGATCTGGCACGAGACAAAAAGATTTCAGTTGCAATGGATGTCAGTGTTCACTGTAAAGTCGGATTCCTTTGAAAATCCCAGCCATGGTCATCATGGTAATTTGTGAGGAATACCAAAATGGAACAGTGGGATGGGATCAAGGGCTTCACAGCAACTGAGAAAATTGCTTAGGAAAAGATTCTAAGAAACTTTAGTTTCTAATGTGGTCCTGGCTCCTTCACTTCCATTTCTTTGATAACAGGTCCAAGCTCCTTAGAGTCTGAGTTTCGGCTCAGTCTTGTCCCTCTATGGACCCATGGCAGATGTGCAACCTTTAAATATGTTAAGGCTGCTAAGGCTTGTGATTTTAATATGAACTTCATCAGAATGAGTGGAAAATTATAGTCATTCATTAATGAGGATTTATGGTGTGTAAGTCCTCTGTGCAGAATTTTAGGTTAGAGATTCACTGCATTTTTATTCAATTTGATATTTAATATGATTTGTATATGTTTTCCTATTGGTTTATCATAGAATATTTTAGTGTACAGCCATATAACAAAATCTGTGCTAAATGAAGGCAGAGCATTTGAGCTGTTTCTCAGACCAGGAATCCTTTTGCTCCACATGGAATCTCAACTTTCAGGGCTCTGTAGCAATAAAATGGTTCCATACAGCAGCTAAACCCAACCCCAGATAGGTAAGTGCTTTTGTGTTTCAAATTGACAAAAAGGGGTGATTTTTATCCATATCAGGGTAGAAAATGGATGGTGGGAAAGGGATGCAATGTTCTTTAAGTGTCATGGAAGTACCACTTTGGTCTTAATAAGAGCTGTGATAAGTTTACCTCATTGTTATTGCTCTAATGCTGTTGAGAGGTCATTCAATACTACAGGAAAATGAAGATGGATTTCTGAGGAATGCAGGGAAAATTTTTGGTGTTTCTAGATGCTAAATTTTGAAAAAAAAAGTATTGAACACAGTATGTGCTGTGCCTTCCCCCTTTATTTTCCCTTTAAAATGTTAGAATTCCATTGCAGTTTTGGTTTTTTTTTTTCTGCTACTAGTTAATATGCAGGATATCTTCTCAGTACTTTGTTGGTCAAAGTCTCTGTGCTGAAGGTTTATTTAATGTTGCAGGTTCCTCTGTTTGTGCCAGTAGGGGTGTTTTTGACATTCTTCCTTTTTAATTATGGAGATTTTCATGACACAAGAAACATTCTGTATGAGTGCTGCTTTTTTAATATAAATTTCACTACTTTATAAGAGTCAAGGAATGGAACCTTTGGATGTAAGTGTGTGTGCTCCAAAGGAATTGGGTTTAAAAGAGGACTAATTTAAGGTTTGATGGAAATTCTCCTAGGGCAGTACGAAAACTTCTATTGGTTTCAGTAAATTGACTCAATCCAACAGGTAATTAACTCAGGAACCAGACCCAAGTTTAATGGTATTTACTAAATGATGATATCTGTAGTTTACTGGCTGTGGATTCAGAGACACCCTTCACTGGGGTTCCTTTTCTCAGGTCTGTCTGGTTCTCTGCTTTTCAAAGTTGAAGGGCGAACAAGAAGATGAGGAATTTCATCATGAAAGCTGCACAATGCAAAAGAACTGACACCTAGAAACACAGGCAGAATTAAACAGGATTTGACAGGTTGCAGAAAAGAAAGAGTGAACAGGATGGGAACAATGAACAGCAACTAATTATTATTTCAGTGGTCACCACAACACATTAAAAACTTCCGAAGGCTATGAAATTAATTGCATGCAGAACAGCACTCAAGGTGCTTAATATTTTGTCTCTCTGGGACAATTTGCTAGAGACATCGTTTGAACTACAAATACAAAGCAGGGAAGATGGGCCTCTCTCTGGCTGTGTCATTCTTCATTTTAATGAGGAAAAAATGTCACACAGAGCAGTGTGAATTTGAAATATGCTTCAGTTTTATGTCGGAGTAAGTATGTTTCTTAAAAGAGCCCTAATGATTCTAAATTCTAGACCTTGTTGACAAGACATCTGCTTACTTGGCCTGTGGTTTGTGTCTCATCTAGAAGCTCATTAACATATATATTAAAAGAAACCTATTAAAATATTTGCATTTTAAAATGAATCACAACCCCCCCACTTTTCCCCCCACCCCCACCTTTCAGAAACTTGTTTTTGGTCTTGCAAAACATCCACTAGGGAGACAGAAATATTTCAGTTATTCTTGAACCATTTAACATTTGGGTAGTTCTTATAATTACTTTTCTCTTTAATTGTTAAAGCTGGAAGGCTTATATAATATTACTTTCAAAATTCATAGTTCAATGTAAATAATCTTTTCTGTACCCACAGACCTCTCAGCTGGATGCTGACTTGAACCCTAAGGGTGCTCATTCTTTCTTTTGGTCTTATTTATTATTTTCTTCTCTCCTCATCAGTTTTCTATTATTCTCTTTCCTGCCTCTTCATCTGTCTAGAGGCACATGCATTGGGTGAAATGACACTTGAAGCCATGCTGGTTGTTTATTTAAACAAATCATATTGAGATGAAAAGAGCAGATGATTGCAAAGCTATAACAAATCTGATTGAGAAGCTCCTCATGCTCTTGAGAGGTCTTGTCATTTCAAGGGAATCTCCCACCTGGACTTGTGGCTCAGAGATGCTCCCTGCCAGCCCTCCTGGTCCAGCACAGGGTGCAGTAAGATCCCTCTGTGTTGTCTGGTGTTCTGAGCCTCCTGGGAAATGTGAGAAAAGCAGTAAAACACAGCCACCAGCAAAGTGCAGCCAGCTGTCCAGGCTGTGCCCTGTGTCCTGTTTGTCAGGAAAACTCTGCACACAGGATGTGCAGCAGGGGAATCACAGCTGGGAAGATTCAGCTGTTTTCTAGAACCTTCGCAGCACAAAACATCTTCAGAACAGGATGCTTTTCCCAGCAAGCTGAGCTAGTGAAAATGAAATAAGCAGGAATATTTGCTTCATCTGCAAAAGCAGCCAGGTGATCTCTTCTGGAGGTGACCAGGAGGTTCTGCCCCTCTGCTGGCAGGGCAGCATGGCCTGGAGGGCATTGGGCTGCCCATGTGCTCACTGTGAGTAGCACTCACTGGCACTAAGCTGACATTTTTATTTCAGGAAATAGATTCTCTAGAAGGAAAATCTGCAGCTAAATGAGATATATCTCCTTTGGAGGACCACAGATTACACTGGGAAGAGTAATTCTTAGTGGGAAGACTAGCAAAGGACAATTTTGGCAGCTGAGGTTCTCATACCTAAACAAGGAGATATTTTTATTGTCAGATATTCCTCTTCCAGTTTCCTCTTAAAAAAAAAGTTTTACACTATCAGATTCTTAGTGCCTTCTCAGGCTTTTAAACAATTTACTTGCATATTGCAAGCAGCTGTATGGGGAAAGGAAAGCTCCTGCTGCTTCTCAAAAGCAGTATGTGTAACATCACAGTGGGAAATAACATGTTTCATGAACTTGATTTATCCCCTCTGCTGTGTGGTATAAATCCTCCTTCCTCACTGCATGGCCTGCACAGGCATCTTTGAGAGCCTTATCCTGCCTGGTCCTGAACAAAGTGCAGAGGAAGGATTTAATTAAAAGCAAATATTTATTTCTGGGAACCTTTAACTCCTACACATACTCTGCTGCCTGGCAGGGGGAAGCACTAAGTAAAATCACAGGAAACAGTAAAAATATTTCCTACCCCCTGGAATTATTAAGAATTTGCAGTACCTAATACTTTATTTCAATATCACATTATAACCCATGCATAGCAGTGCAAGATAATGCCTCACTTAAGACAGCATGGTCTGTTTGTTCTGTCTCATAAAAACTAGTGGAGGACAACCTTCCATTTTATGTTGTTATTTCTCTCTTAGACAATGCATTTTGATGCCAATTTTAATGGCTGCCAACCTCTTTTTAAATTTTTAAATTTTTTTTTCTTTGAATGGGCAGCTGCTCTATCCCTGTTCTTACAATACCTGAGTTTCTCACAGCCCTTAGCTTGCTTTTTGTCTCCAGTTTTTGTGTTGGTAATTTCACAGATATCTGAGGCAGAGAAAAAAAAAACATAATGTATGTGAGAAAGTTAAATTAATAAAATCTGTGGGAGTTAAATGTTTTCAGTGGAGTGAGTCACTTGCTGTCATGCAGGACTAGAAGTAAATAATCGCCAGATGTTGCAATGTTCCTATCTCCTGGCCCAGGCTGCAATTTCAGCTTTTGCTACTGCTGGTTGTCTTTGGATGTGATGAACCCCATTGAATGTTAAAAGCCAGAGAAGTTGTTTGCTGTTTTTCACCTTAAAAAATCTGGTTGTTGATTTAGATCTCTAAACATCTAGTCCTGCAATGGACATGAAATATTGAGTTACCAAACCCTGGCTGTCTCTCTGTCCTAGCTGTGTGCAGTGCCATTGTGTTTATGAAGGCAGCACTCAGGCCATGATCAGGAGCCCATCATGGTTGTTACTCTACAAACCCAAGGAAAGATGTCCCTGTCCTGGAATTTGAAATCTCTTAGATATTAAAGGGATGAGAAGCTTTGTTTGAAACTTGGGGAGCTGAAAGATTGTGAAAAATTGTTAAAGATTGTGAAAAATTGTTAAAGATTGTGAAAAATTGTTAAATGTTTCATGGGCAGTTTGTGGTGGGGCTGGGAAATGCTTCTGTCTGCAGTCTTGGGATTGTGTCTGAACAGCAAAGCTCCTGCCAGACCTGTGTGCAAACCTCACAGATCTACAGCCCAGTGACAGTCACTGATTTAAAAAAAACCCTGTTATGCTTTATGAAGTGTTGGAGCATTTTATCTCTTTATGTCTGTTGTGGTGTCCTTCCCTCTCAGCATGAGAGAGAAAGGGAGCAAGATCATGCAGATAACACTGTCCTTACTAATGAGAAGTTCAGCCAAGCATGTGCTGGTTTTTCTGTCCCTGTGCTGTGGTTATCTGCAGAACAGGAGTAGAAGACAAATATCTAATCTTTAAAAAGGGCTTTGGAAGATTACTTCAACCTTTAGCCTGCCCCAGCTGAGCTCCCCTTAAATCCTGAAGGGATCTAAATATCTTAAATATCTTGTGGTTCCCAGATGGACATCAGTGGACCATGCTGGAACCATCCAAAGCAGCAAGTAGGAGCTAGCTGGGGAGAGAGATTTTCACATAAAAGCAGAACTGCACAGGGTTGCCTTTTCAACTTCCTTTTTTTGTTTGTGTGTTTCTTTTTCCTAACAAAGAAAAGTGGAACTGTGCATGTTGGAACAAACCAGTGGGAGTGAGCGAAGGTCAGATGAGGAGGATTATTATTCCTTGAATGTTAACCAGAAATGCTAACTCCTAATTCAGTGTGGCCTGAATTCTTACCCTATGTCATTGTGACTTCATGGACTCCCAAACAATTATTTGGATCTTGATTTTCAGTGAAACTTTTAAGAAATTAACAGTAAGTAAACCTTCAGCATCTGTGGGGATTCTGTCTAGATCAGTGTCAGCCTTAATTAGTCCTGCTGCTGGAACGTGTTCAATTCTGGTCTCCTAAGACAGCCTTGTTCCTTCAAGAGTGTCCTGACAATATGACCTGACTGTAGGGCTGATGAGGATGAGATTGTATAACCTTGTGGCACTGGCTTGCACATATTTTCTGGTACTGAATTTAAAGCATGGAAGTTGCTTTATGGGAGAGAGAAGATGTGAAAGCCACATTCCAGAAGAGAGTGACTGCTTTCCTCTGCCATTGTGGGAAGAGAGCAGGCTAAGCTTATGCAGTTGGAGGTTTATTCTTTAACCTTAATGTCTGTTAGGAAAGAAATGGTTGATTTATGACCATATTTATTAGATTTAAATTCAATACTAATTTCCCTGTATTTTCCTCCAGTCTGGGCTGTGCTGTCACGCAGAGCAGCTACACTTTCAAGAGCACACCCTGCCCTCACACAGCTGGAAGAACAGTCCTGGAGTGGACTGTGCAGCACTGGCCAATTGTAATGTTTCAGGATATTTCAGTGAGATTTATCTCAAGTGAGCACAAAGTGCCTCTGGCAGCTCCACTTCATGAGGCCTCTACCTTCAGTCTGTGCTACACTGAATGGCTCAGGCTCGATGTAACTGTAACAGAGACTTGATTTGCTTTCATGTCTCTACTTTTGGATTCAAAGAACTGTCTTTCCTCTCCCCCAGACAAAGGCAGAGCAATGAAAATAACCGCGAGTTACCAGGTGTACAATGGAGATTGGGAACAGCTTGAGCAGCTCTCCCATCACAGCCCTGCCCTTGGGACACAGGGGCTGGGGAGTGCCTGCCATCCCTCACAGAGCCTGAGCACTCCAGAGGAGTCAAAGGCACTTAATTCTTTACAGGAGGTGTTTATGGCATCAGTCTCCAGGGCAGTGTGGGAATTAGAAAAAGGATCATGTGTGTACCTGTCCTTGCTGTTAATTACCTTGCCATTGAATAAAACACAGCAACAGAAAATGGCCTTAGGAAATATTTAGATTGGCTGGAACATAAGGTTAAAGGTTTCTAATCTGCTTCATGATGGATGGCCCCAGTAGTGCTGAGGGGTGGGAAGCAGCAGCTCTTTCTCTTTTTGGTTATAATATGGCTCAAACATTTCAAGAGAGCAAACTTCCAACACCTCCCCATCTGCAGTGCAGCTCCAGTCCCTCTCCCTGATGTTTGCACAATATTGCAGCAGTCTCTTGCTGCTGGAAGAGCAGAAATAAGAATTCCTAGGGAAGCAGGACCTTATATTGTCCCTCTGTATGTTTTCCTGAGAAGTATAAGTGGCAGCTGCTGTTTTGCTTTATCCATCCATGAAGTTTAGCTATTCACAACCAATTTCACTCTATAGAGTTTTTATGTATATTTCAAAAATAGAACACCTTTAAATGAAAGTGAAGTCTCATTTTTAATTTATACAAAGGTTAGTGCTTCTGCTCCTAAGAGTTGTCTTTGAATTGCTGTGAGAAGGTTACCTTGTTCCTTTTAACATAAGCCTATATCTGACAGCTGGTCCCCCTTAAAGAAAATTTCCAGCTCAGAAATTTCAATATATAAATGATATGCTATGAAAATATTGTCTTTTTTAAAGGCCTTTTTTATAAAAAAATCTTTTTTAATGAAGTTTTTTTTTTACATTGGGTCTTTTCTTTATGTGAAGAAATTTCTGTATGTATAGACAAGAACTTCAGTAGTGGGATAATATTCCCCATCACATTTAACCTCTCCAGAGTCCTTGTAGATCATAGAAATATAATTCCAAATTCTAAAATAGATTAGACATAGCTATGCAAAGAACCAGGGCTCTGAATTTGGAAAAAAACCAAGGTCAGAGGGGAAGGGTCTTCTGAGTAATACAAGGCAGCATTTTGCTGCTCAGAACTGCTTGAGCATTCACAGTGCAGAATGTCAGTCAATCCCTTTCCCCTCTCCACTCTTCTCTCTTTCTCTTTTTCCATCAGCAGCTTTTAACTAATAATCTTCAGAGCTCAGTGATTAAAAAGTCTTTCTTGTGAGCAGCATGAAGACACTACCATCCTTCACATTATGCTGTGAACATTGGCCCGTGAGCATCTCTACAAAAATGTGCACATTTTGTTAAATGCTGTCATTTATTTCAGTACATTTATTGCCATAAAACTTCAATGACAGTTTAATTAAGAGCTTAAATATTTTATACTACAAAGTAGAAATATTTATGAAGGAGCTTGTCAGAGGCAAAATATCAAAAGAAAACAGGTGCTTTTGCAGAAACACAAATAAAATGTCTAACAGTAAACATTTAAAAAATCAATTATTAATCATGGTTCTTTTCATTACTATTGAATTGCCTTATGAAGATTTTGTGTCTGACAAAGTCTGTGGATGTTCAATATTGTCTTATCCAACCACTTGCTCTTCCTGTTGGTATCCTGTGGTGTGGCTGGACAGATTATTGTCTTCAGGAAAACATCCTGGGACCAAACTAATGTGAAGGTTGCACATTAATGTTGTGCAGGGAGGGACTGAGAACCAGAAAGAGCCAACCAGACATTTGCAGGCAGGTGTACAAAGCTCTGAGAAGGCACCTGAGCTGCCAAGGGGGTGTTTTCGTTGCTGTAGGAGGATCTGTGGATTTGGCAAGAGGTGTTGAACTGCCATAAGACCTGGTACCACTAAAAAAGCCTTTCTGAGTAGGGAAACCCTGCAAAGAGAAAAGGGATGAGGGCTGGTAGTTTGGCATTTTTAGGGACTGAGGCTGAACGTTGGAGAAAGGGAAGGCTGCTCCCAACTTGGTGTGTGCTTCTGGAACGGTGCTTCCCTTGAGGATGATCCCTGACTTTATCTGGAGTCAGTTTTTTGCCTTCTGCCCTTTGTATAAGGCTAAAAACACAGAGAAGAAATGCTTATCTAAAGGCTTTACTCCACAGTTAAACTCGGATTTTTCCTGCCAAATGTTTTGTGAAACAGTAAGGCTGTGAAGGTAAACTAACCTTTACTGTACCTTCACACTGATGGCAGAGTTATTTTTCCAAAACATCCTCTGCCAGGTAAATGTTCTCTGTTTCACTGATGTATCATCCTGTTCCACTATAAGCAACTGCCAAGTGACTTTGTTTTCTCACTCCAAACTCCTAATGGAGCCATTAACATTTTTTCCAACAACTATTGTTGGACTCAGTGGGTGCACTGGGCTGGCAGAAATCCCATTGGCTGCAGTGGAGGCCAGATTCCACATATTGCTGTTTCTCTGTTAATTAGTGGATTTATGTTTTTTCCCTTTCCAGTCTTCACAAACAATTGAAGGAGCTGCAGTGGGTGCTTCTCATGGTGTCTGCTGCTTAAGAGAGTGAGGGAAGGAATTAAACTGTTTAAACCGCATTTATTCTTTGTGATGTAAATTCAATGACTTAATTCTAGGTACAAAACAGCCAGGGAGTTGGTCTGCCAGCCTTGCCAATGTCTCAGTTCATGAAATAATGAGTGCCTGAAATACAGAGGGTTCCAGTAACTGAAGCAGGGGAAACAAATTAAGTGTAGCTCATGACTAGAGGCTCAAAACTCTGTATCCAGTGCTGGCTGTAATATCAATCCTGTCTTAATTAAAAATTAACAAAAAAAATGGGCTATTGGTTAAGAATCTTGTCTTGAGAATCAGAGCATATTGCCCTCTTAATTCTTTACTCCAGGGAAGTTTTACACCAGCATTGTAGATTTTTAATTTTTATTTTTACTTAGCAGAATTGTATTTTTCCTTAACTTTCAAAATACAAAAATAGGAATCTTTCTCCTGCTTCAGTGTCCAAAATCTTTACTGCTGGAAGCCACAGAGAGTAAGTGGCCTGACTCAAAACAAAGGGCAAAGCTGTGGCTTCACTGGTGGGGAAAGGAGGAGAAAAATAGCTCTTGTCAGAGCAGCTACTGGCTGGTTAGATATAGAATGCTGCACAGTCTCACCTGAAGAGTTCCTTCTTACAACCATTTATTTTAGTCATCTACTGTAAGACAGCCAGTAAAATAAGGTGGGAGAGTCATGTGCCAGTTCAGTATCATTTATCCAGTGGACAATGTGCTCAAAACTCCCTCAGGATGGCATTAACATTTGTTTGATTCAAGCAAAGAGCCTCACGTGATTGCCAAGCTGCTGTGTGCTCTGGGTGTGAAGGGAGTGCAGTTGAACATTTTTCATCTGGCAGCAGTGTAATTAATTAGGCAATGTTTTAGTTAAGAGTAGTATAGTGAAGATGCCCACTCGTGGGTTATAGTTTTATAATTACAGTACATTGGATTTTTCTTTCATCTTGCCTCTACCTTTCAAGCTTAGAGGCCATTAAATGTAAACTTCTGGCTTCCTGCCCCAAACACCTGCTGTTTCAAACACAGCTGTACTTTTAATTACCCATCAGTGCTTGCTTGACCAGCCTGAAAACCATTCTGTCTTGTGTTGGTATGCTTTGGGTCATAACTTACTGAATAACCAAAGGAAGGAAAATCTGTTTTGCAAGGAAAGGCATTGAATTTTGCTGTGCCCCAGCAACAGAATGGTAACTAGAGCAATTCTAGAGGGCAAAATATTCCCTGATCTGAATGGGAAGGGTGGGCTGACAGCAGTAACTCATCAACAGTACCAACACTGCCTTTACAGTGCTGCCACTGCTCCTTCACAGCTGAGTTTCCAATGCCCAGAGCTTCCCTGGCTGCTTTAGGGCGTGGAGAGGAGCAGTTTCCTTTCAGAGCCTGCCTTTAAAGGGGTTCCATTCCAGCCCCTGGTTTGCAAGGCTGGGATATGGCCCTGTGCTGTGCTACAGGTGAGCAGCTACAAGTTCCTGGAAATCTGTCCCCTTGCTTCAGTCAGTTGTGATTTTTGTTTTTAAATTTTTAATTTTTTTTTAAACTTTTAAAAAAACTTTTTAATTTTTTTTTTCCTTTCAGTTCTCCTTGCTCTGCCTGCGTTCTCCTAAAACCAAAGCATGTTTGTAGCACTGGGAATATTTAGCTGTTGTCAGTAGAGTGTGTTCATCCTGGTGGGGTTTTTAATGAGGACTTTTTAGAGAAAAAAACAAAAAAACCCAAACCACCCTTAGTATTGTGTATGATTTACGGTGTCAGAGGAGCTAATTAAAAATAATAGGGAGGAAACTGCCCAGAAGAATATAACTGGAATTGAATCCAAATGGAAATCTGTTTTGGCCTCTCTTGTACTTTCTCCTGAATTTTGGAGCTCTTATTTGAGCATTATGGAATGAAATTGATTTTATAATATACCTAAAGTAGAACAAAGAATCCAAAGTCACCTGAATGTAGGGTGAATATGGAACTTTTGTGGCTTTTGTATCTGCATCATTGCAACCTTCTTAATGTATTTTTATAACTCTTTAAATACTTTTTAAAAACTGCATACTTAAAGAATACAGTTTTACAGTAGTTTATGTATTTTATAAGAACAGTTTAGATGTTACCTTAGGAAAACTTTCTATTCCTATCTCATTAGTGCTAGTTGCTCCTGACTTTCCTTGTTGCAATTTCTGTATAATTTCATTGTTTGTTTTCATTGTAAACCTCTTGTGTTCCTCCACATAAAGAGCAAACGAGTGCCTTGTGGGCTGGAAAGATGACAAAGTTCTACCCTCTTTACTTATATTTCTGAGAATCTATTTTAGATGTTTTATGAAGAGAGAAAACTAAATTTAACAATGCCAGTAAAACAAACTGAGAAGCTCCCAGGCACGTAGACAGTGTGCCACAGGTTATAAATATCTGCCTAAGACTTATTTCAGAAGAGGGAACACTGTGAACTCCTTTGGAGTTAAGCAAGAAAATTCTTGTGGCCAGTGGTAATTGATCCAGCTGGCATTTGGATCAGCTCTAGATGAGAAACTTGCATTCAAGGTTTTTATTGTCATTATGCAACTGTCCAAGTGTTTATGCCACATCCCCATGGAAAACAAAAGATGATATATGTGCAATTCGGTTCTGGTGTTTTTGCTGCTACAATGAATGCACGTGCTGGCTTAAAATGAGAAAAAACCATCAAATGGTTAGGGCTTAAAAATATTACTTACCAGAAATAACATATTTTTATCAGTAACCAATTTTATCAGGATTTATCAGTCTAGCACAGGGCGATAGAGGGTTTTACAGTCTGTGTGTAGGGTAATGCCCCAAAAGGGGAAGGTGTGCAGTTGAGCCCAGCTTGGGGCATGGCTGGGCTGGGCACACAGAGGGCAGGAACTCCCTGGAGCCTGCAGGAGATGCCATGGGTGAGCTGTTAGAACCCACAGGGCAGTGTGTGCACACCAGAATTCTTACTCCAGTCATTTAAGGGCTTTTGGGAATAAGTATCATAGACCAGCCCACTTCCATGAGTCTTTGAAGAGCCTGGAAAACCACTGCAGGTTCTGGTTCTGAGCAGTTGGCTCTGAGGAACTTGCAGGTTTTCTGCTGAGCTCTTGGGTGGGGCACTGTGGGTGAGGCTGCTGTGCATGCCCACTGAGCTGGATCAATTTTAGTGGCAGCATTAGGAAAATGCTCCCTTTGACTTGGTTGTGGACAGCTCCAGGGGAACCCTCTCCTGTGCTGGAAGATGAAGGAGAGGTTCAATTCCAGCCTGTCACAAGATGGTTCTTCATCAAGTGGTGCTGTACAGAACAAGATCAATTATCTGCTCTAACCCTCTTTCACACCAGTGGGTGACTATCTTGTGGCAGTCACAACTGTTACACTTCTTCCCCCAAATATGTAGAAACATGAGGTTAAACACTGTCTTGAAATAGTTTTTCAGAACTGTGTAAACTGTGTATGAGCTGGTATATAAAAACTGCCTTTTTTTTTTTTTTTTTAATAGTTCCAAAGTCTCCAGCCGTGTGTTCAGAATGCAAATTAATCAAGGGTCCTGTGGATAAAATATTGTATGATCATGTAATTAAAACCATTCATATATACAGTGGGGCCAAATTGAAGTTGCATGGGCAGTTCTAATTCTGGCAAGTCTTAATTTTGGAGTGCTTGGCTTAGCAATAAAATGCTGTTTTATTGTAGTTCTTGGATGTAATTGAAAATATACTGGGAGATGAACAAGTGAAGTAGGAAACAACACTGAAGATAATTACAAGCAGATCTTCATTTCAAGCAGAGAAGTTAATCTTCCTTTGGACTCTTGGGTCTGTTTTAACAGGGTAATTAGCCATGGACCCTGTGGCTTTTGACTCCCAGGCCCAGCTCAAACCTCTGTGTCCTAATAAATGAGGACACACAGTTCTGTGACTGGGAGGAGCTGTCAGAGGCACATGTATTATGCATGTTTGGGCCATAGGGAGAGCAGTGGGAGTGAGCTGGACTCTGCTGGCTTCAGCAAGGACGTGCATCCAACTGGTTTCAGTGAAGCAAAGAACCACTGAAGCAATTTAATTTATGTGCATGGATGAATTATTTTAGCCCTCTTTCTTGTCCTTTACATTGTCTTTTGTAAAAGTATACAGCTATGACTGAATTCAGCCTGGCAGAGCTGTAAACAAAATTATTTTGATTTCTGCTCTAACTTTTTCCATGCTTTGTTTTTGGGTTCTCATATTCAGCTTGTTTCCTTTAGTTAGATAGGCATTGCCAGAGGTAAGTCACACCTGAACATCCTTTGGTATGAATCTGGTGCAAATGAATTTTTCTATCTCCCTCTGGTTCAAAAGCAGCTCCTGTCTTCTAGATCAGGCCCCTGATGCTTTTTCCTTTGCCTGTTCAGCCTCAAAGGCCCTTCCAGTAGGGTTTCCTTCAGAAGACGTTTGGGAGGAGATGGGCTCTGACCACCATTGCTGCTGCAGGAAGGGAATTTATGGATTTGCAGTGGGAGGGAAGAGTCCTTGTCTCTGACTATAGCTTGGTGGTGCATCTCAGATGATCAAATCTGGCCCTTTTAAATCCAAATAGGCCTGAGATTGGGGGGAGATTTGGGTGTAGTGCTCCTCAGCTGAATTGCATGATTAGTGGGCTTGATAGCTGCAGCCTGTGCTGATAAGCCCAGCCAGATCATTCTGAAAAATCTATCAACCCCAGAGTCCTGGCTTTGTTTTTTTCCCCCTTTTTCTTTTCAATAATACTTACAATAGGAATGGGTAAAGATGGGGGAAAAAAGAAGGTAAGGATTATTTGTGACATGTATTTCTCCCAGACAACTGGAAAGGAAGGCTTTGGCTGAGCCAGAAAGATAAACAGTGAATACAAATTCTGAAAGTTGAAAGGGCAACCTAATAGGGTAGAAAAACCAAACATTACTCTTGGCTTCCTATGAATGTTAACATTTTTCTCAGGTTTACACAGTGATCAGTATTTAACACTGGCTGATCCTTATTTTAAAACTATTGACATGAGCAAGCAATGTGGGGCTTACCATTAATGTCAGTGGGAAGAGGCTCAAACAGCCATCCCTGCTCCAGCTTTGCACTGCTGCTTGGAGGGGGGAAGAAGTCAATGTTAAAAGCCTCCCAATGGGGCTATTGAAGTGAAAACCAAAAGAGCTGCTAGTTCTGTGGGAAGATTATTCCCTGTGGCAAAATGTGTGTGTTGAATAATCTACAATCCAGCCTTATTCTGCTTCCAGTTTTCTAACACACTTGCAGAGGACTCGCTGAGCTTTAGCACTTTCCCTTTTCCACTTCATTTTGAGGGATGCTGCTCTCAGTCCTACAGCTAAACCAGTGTGGTATCAAAAGGTGATCAGCAGAAACACAGAAGCCAGTGCATCATCTGTCCCTCCCTCTGTCTCTCTCTGGGGAATTTCTCACCCTTCTGTGTCTCAGACATGTGAAATGTTCTGTTCTGTAGGTAGCAAACTCCAGCAGATCCTTTTCCTAAGGAAGCTCTGTTGCACAGCTGTGTGCTCTCTCTTTAGGGCTGCAAGAATGCCAGCTAATAGACACAGTTTGCAGCTAAAGAAATGTTAAGCTGCTTGGCTTTTCTTGTCTGTGTGCTATAAATGGAGGAGGAAGGATTAAAACTTTACACAGTCTGGAGGTTGCTAAACCTACTAAATATTGTATGACTGTCTTTGCCATCAATAATTCAAAGAACTTGAGTCCAAAATGACAAAAAATCTCCCTTGGACAGCTGTAGCTGCAGGCACAACATTAAGGTTTTCTGCCAATTGTGGACTTGGTGCTTTGTTGGCTGTAAAGGTTGAAGAACACCTGATGTCCCTGCAGTCGTTAAAAGGAGAGAGAAGGGTAAAGCAGAATATTGCTGCAGAAAAGGCAAAGTACACTGTGGCATTTGCTACAATTGTACTGATAGATGTGAGGGTGCTGAATATCTGCTGCAGCACAAAGAATGCTCCCCTGCAATGCTGGGTTAATTCAGGAATGTACTGAGCCCAATTATATCCCCTTTTGTGCAGTGAGATCACCTGCTCCCTGCTCTCCTTTAATCACTGGGCTGGGTGCAGGGACAGGAAGGTGGGACAGGGATGAGAGGTAGGATGCAGGTACTGGTCCATGTGCACACAGTGCCAGCAGGGGATGAAAGGAGGCAGAGCTGTGGGGTTACTGCAGCCCTGCAGGGCTGGCCCAGGGTGTGCACAGTGATTTTAGTGATTTTGGGCTCTGCCCTGCCCTCCTCCCCAGCCTTTGCTGGGGGATGCAATGTTATAACACTGTTCTATGGAATGTTATAACATATGTAACTGTCCCAGCTCCTGTGCACCTCAGCCTTGATGGCAGGGGTCTGGTGCATGTATTGTCAGGGATGCCCCACTTGTTTGTCTACTCCATTTTACTGACTAAAAGTACAGCTGAGAGCTTGAAAAAACCAAGGGTTTTTTTTCAATGAATTCTAGGAAGAGGAAGAAATTGCTAACTAGCTGGGAAATGTGGTGTTTTTCTCTTAAGAGCCTGATCAGGCTTCAGTCCTCTTTGGCTCAAAGATTATTTAACTGAGAACTAATGCCATGTTCTGAAACTTGGTTATTGACAGATGCAAATTTAATTTCCATCTGGAATGGGTTCATGAGTTGGCCCTAAAAAATCCTGAGGTGATAAATCCAAGAATATTTTCCTTTTAATTCCCTCTATTTCTAGAATTTCAAATGAACTTTGTGCCTAAAAGAGCAGCATATTGAGTTCACAGCCCTAGTCTTCATCATCAGAAATTGTTCTTGCAATATTTCTGGCTAAAGTGAGCAGACCATGAAAGCCTCTTCTCATGAAATTTTCAGCCCAATTTCATGTTACTGCACAGCCTAGAGCAAAAATTTTTCTTTTCTAAAGTTCTTGTCTGAACTTCATTGATAAAAGTTTGGGGTTTTTTTACTGACTACTAACTTGCAAACCTCCAATGTATATGTGAGCAATTCCATTAAATTTAAATATCAATGAAATTACTCAAGTGAATAACTTGAAAAGATCACTCCCTTTAAAGTGTGTAGATAAAATTCTGATCATTTCACAGAGCTCTGTTTGAACTCAATGACACTCCTGAGAGCAGAGAATGAAATCTTGGTTGAACATGATTGACATTTTGATGCCATGTATTGTCTGACTTCCTCCAGCAGCCTCATAAAAAACCCATAGAAGTAATGGGATCAGCTCTTGAGTGAGTGGAGCAAGTTCTCTCTCCACCTCAGGGTGAGAGTGGGTTCAAACTGTTCTCCTTTGAGGTGCTGGACTGAGCGCTGTGAAGTCCCTTGGGCTTTAAGAAGGAATTGCTTTGTAAATCACAGAACATGCTGAGCTGCAAGGGGAGCCATGAGGATCTTGGAGTCCAACACCCAAACAATCCCAGCCTGGCCCTCAGAGCTTTGTCCAAATTCCCCCCTGAGCTCTGCCAGGCTGGTGCTGTGACCATTGCCTGGGGGAAGAAGGTTTTGTTTTTCCTGCTCTGCAGCCTGGCCCAGCTCCATCCTTCCCTGGGGTGCTGTCAGGGGGAGCAGAGGCTGGAGCTGCTGACCTCAGTCTGCTCCAGGCTGGACAGACCAAGCGTCCTCAGCTGCTCCTTGTGGCGCTTCCCCCCAAGGGAAGGATGTTGCCAGGATATTAATATTGTCCAACACACCCTGAAGCCAGGGACTGACTTTGGAACAGACCCTTGAAGGTTTCTATGTTAGATTGAAAAGTAATATGTTTAAAACTCAAATTGTCAAAGCTTCCTCTTTAATATTCTTTAGATTAAGGCCTCTACTCCTGTTGGCACATTGCTGGCTTTTAAGTAAATCTGTGTTATGTGAGTAGCTGATGCAAAGAGCTGGTTTAATATGAAGCATTTTCCTCTAAGCAACATGGCTAAGGATATAAGCAGTATATTTCCTTTAATGTAGCTGCATTATATATTTCACTTACATTTTAATATAATTATAGGTACAAATTGCTCACATTTGGTTTTATGAAGCCCTGAAAAGTTATGTCTTATGAGACAACATGTAATTCCTTCTGCAAAAATTGCAGAATTATGCATTGAAGCTAAGTACATTGAATAATGGTAATTTACAATTGAATTCCCATGGATTTACATATTACAATCACATTAATGCTAAAGGAATCTACAATATTGTCAAATAGGTTAATAATGGCTACTGTTAGCACTGAGAATACCAATGGAATTAATAATGTTTAACCACTTACCTTAAATGTATGCAAAATTATGCAGCTACCTTTTAATTACAAAGTGGCAAAAACGTCATGGAAAGTAAAGGCTGGATAAAATGTGTGTTAATGAAGGGTTACCAAACACAACTCTGGGCTTTCCTAGGGAGTTCTGTTCATATCTGAAAGCTACTGAAAATTTAACTCACTTGAAACTGCAGAATTTTTCCTTCTTTCCAATGTATTTCTTTTCATTTAGAGTTGCAGTTCTGCTGTCTGCTCCACTCATCTTTCTCATGCCTTTCTTGTAACACACAGTGCCAGACTGACAGAATTATGCACTTTTCCACATGTACCATCCTAAAAGTCCCTTTCCACCACTTCTTTGCTGTTAAAACCATGAAGTCCAGTAAGAGACTCCCAGTGACTTTGAACTGGTGCATAAATAACCCATCTTTCTTCATTCCAATCTTTCCCAAAACAGTTTGTCCACGGGAAGCTTTTGAGATAAGCAACCAAAAAATAGATGTTGAGAAATTGGTGCTCTTTGGAGATTGAGCCTTAAATGTGGGCCCAATCTGGACACAATGCCCTTGGTGCACTGAGGTGTCAGACAGGAACTCCCTGTGCTTTGGGGCTCTCTGTGCAGGCTCCTTTCAGGAATTCACAGAAATAGGCTTTTCTCCTGTGGGCTGGGATGAGGCTGCAGAACCCTTCAAGCAGAGGTAGAGCCCCAGTTCCACAGCTGCCCAGGGTTTATCCAGCTGGTGCATGGACCTGATCAGCCTTGAGCCCATCTCAGAGGGCAAGGAGGATTTCTGCTTTGGGAGCAGTGTCCAGACAGAGTCTGAGCAAGGACCAGGGGCTCCCACACCAGGGAAACTAAACCTGATGTGCAAATCTGCAGGTGTGTGCAGGCTCCTGTTAGCTCTGATGCAGTGCTGGCACTCAGCCCCCTGTGCCTGAGTGCTCCTGTGTGTGCCAGTGGGCAGATGTGAAAAACCTGGCTTTATAAACTATTTTATGAGTTGGGGTGGAAAGCCTTACTCAGGTCTCCTCTAAGAATAAAATGCAAATACATTCAGGAGAGCATGGAAGAGGGAAATAAATGGCACTCCAAATGAGTGAGGCCTGTTATTTGTACAGGCATTAATATTTAACTGTCCTTTTTCACAGGCTATAACCACTCAAATTTGTAAGATGTCAAAGTTTTCTGCTTTGGATGAAACATAGATTTGATCCTGGCAGACTTTGAAAGGTGCTCAGGTTTTATTTTCTCAGTCACAATACATCCAGTGTATGTGAGATGTGTTTAAAGCTGCAAAGCATCCAGCCCTGGGCCTTGGCTCTGCATTTCATCCTCTTTGATTAGCTGGGGAAAACAACCTCCTGCAAAAGATGGGGGGGTTTTGGTGTGCTTTTGTTTTACCCTCCTGCTCAGCATGAGTCAATGGTATGTGGGGAGTATCTATTAATGCTTCAGTCAGAGCAGGAACTGATTTTTTGTTAATTGTTTCAGCCCTTTTGAAGTGGATGACCACATCCATAAAACAAGGGGGTTGAACAAAACGTTGAGAATTTCTCCCTGGTTTTAAAAGACATGGGGAAAGGATGAAATAGGAAACATTTGTTTCTTCCTCTGTCATTTGGAGTGAATGATTGCTGTCATACAAAAAGGGGATATAGAGAATGCCTTACTGCCAAAAGCTGGCCTTAAAAAAATAAGGCAAAATTAGGATTTTGTGTAAAAGAATTAATCCATGACACTACCTGGTCTCTGTGTAAACAAATGGCTAATAAGCCACT
Source organism: Agelaius phoeniceus (assembly GCF_051311805.1). NCBI lineage: Eukaryota > Metazoa > Chordata > Aves > Passeriformes > Icteridae > Agelaius > Agelaius phoeniceus. Next base: position 6,509,027 of record NC_135280.1, on the reverse strand, counting down.
TCCAGAAAACAGTCAGTTTGCTTTCTTTAGCAGAAAAATAAAAACATACTTAAGCTTGGATTAAGGACAACCTTTTGGTGAGCAGGAACAGTATAAGGAAAAACATTCTAGTCAATTTGCACATTTTATGTGGATCTGTCTAGAAGGTGGCTGTTACAGGAAGATAAGGATTCTAATTTTGTAATTGAGTGCACTCTGAAAAGACAATTAAGAGCTAACGTGATAAGTAATTGTAAATTATAACAGCAGAAGAAACCTGATTCACAGTTCTCTGTGGAAACTGTATTTGTGTATTCGAATGATGCATCTGTACTTTTATTTTCCCTGCATGTACATTTGATTTAATAAAGCTAGAAAAAGATTTCTCTATGGTTTGGTTTTAAAAAACAGGAATTAAAAAAATGCAGATGCATCTCACTCGGCCTCATGCTAATCTCAGAGCAGTGCTGGAACTGTGCTAGGTAGGATTTGGCAGCTCTGCCACTTATGAAGAATTATATGGGTATGGTGCCTGCTATCCATAATCTTATGGGTTTTACAGGATTTTGATCTATGTCTCTTTGTCTGGGATAAATGCCCGAGTCAGTGGAGAGCAGGAGAAGTTTTAGTGCCTTTGTTCTGGCAGGAGAGCCACGCTGGGTGTGTCTGTGTAAATCCTCCTGGTGCAGCTGCAGGAGCAGCTCCAGCACCGTGGGGCTGAGGCTGCAGGCTGGGGGATTCTCTGATGATGGTGCTGCCTCATTGCCTGGCACAAATGTGCAGCTCTGGGCTTTTGCCTTCAGTCAGATTTCCACATGCTGCTGCTGCTTCTATTTCTGATCGCTAAAGTAGTGACAATAATTTTATTTCAGCAGGGAAGTGCTGTGGTTTTTAGGGAGATGAGTACTCCATGCCCATGGGCAAGGTGTCCCAGCTGCTCTAAACCTGCTCTCCTCTCTCTGGGTCTGCTCTGGCACCCTGCACAGGCTTCTGCTCTATAAAGGTGTTGGTAACACCTACCTCATTACACCTGCTGCTCCAGGCAGACTGAAAACCTTCCAGGACCCTCTGTCAAACACAGGTGGAGCAGGCATTATTTGAGAGAAATGTCTGTGAGATCTTTTCTGCACTCAGGATATTTTAATTTGTTTTTTTTAAATTTTAATTCTGCTTGATTCCATAAATGAACTACTTGAGCATCTTCTCCCAAGGATTTTAGCATAAAGTAGTAAAATGTTCTCAGGGAGCTGAAAGTTTATTATTAAAAACAGCAAGGGCTCTGCTTCCTCACCCTCTTAAGCCCTGTCATGGGGCTGCTCCAAAGATCCTGTGCTCAATACCTGACTAAGGAATGACCTGGGTATGTCTGGGTGGGAGTGGGGAGGCAGTGTGACACCCAGCTGAGCCAGATCTGTGCTGCAGCAGCACTGCTGGAACTGCAGAGCCCCTGCCCCATCACTCCTGCAGAGCCCCTGCCCCATCACTGCTGCAGCTGCAGAGCCCCTGCCCCATCACTGCTGGAACTGCAGAGCCCCTGCCCCATCACTGCTGGAACTGCAGAGCCCCTGCCCCATCACTGCTGGAACTGCAGAGCCCCTGCCCCATCACTGCTGGAACTGCAGAGCCTCTTCCCCATCACTGCTGGAGCTGCAGAGCCCCTGCCCCATCACTGCTGGAGCTGCAGAGCCCCTGCCCCATCACTCCTGCAGAGCCCCTGCCCCATCACTCCTGCAGCTGCAGAGCCCCTGCCCCATCACTCCTGCAGCTGCAGAGCCCCTGCCCCATCACTGCTGGAGCTGCAGAGCCCCTGCCCCATCACTGCTGGAACTGCAGAGCCCCTGCCCCATCACTGCTGGGACTGCAGAGCCCCTGCCCCATCACTGCTGGAGCTGCAGAGCCCCTGCCCCATCACTGCTGGAACTGCAGAGCCCCTGCCCCATCACTGCTGGAGCTGCAGAGCCCCTGCCCCATCACTGCTGGAACTGCAGCCCCTGCCCCATCCCTCCTGCAGCTGCAGAGCCCCTGCCCATCCAGGGAGGCTCTGCTGCTCCTGCACACAGAGGGGTTTAAAGGCAGCCCCCATGGTGATAACCCTGCTGGGAACACTCTGAACTCTTTCCTGCTAAAGTGGCTGCATGCCAGTTCTTAAAGCATTTTTCCACCTTCTTAGGGCTCTTTTTCTAGGGATAATTCCTGGATCTTTGTTTATGGTGCTGTTAAACTCATTTAAGGGAAATTCAGCTTTTAAAAGGGATATTTCAATGTTTTATTATGCTGATTTAATCAGTTCAATGTGGGTCCATTTTGAAATCATATCATTATTCAGGACTTTTTAAAATTTTCTTGGAATTTATTCTAACAGAAGTGTTGATCTGATTTTCATGAAGTAAAGCTCTTGGATTTTTTTCAAGTTTAGAATAACAAATATTTTGAATTCTTGGTCTACGAGGACATTTTTGAAAACTTTTACCATGTTTCCCACATGTTGCTGTAACTGCAGTTGGAGTTTTTTTGTATGCAACCACCAAATCTCTAAAAGTAGCTGGTTATAAGCAGTTTGTTGAAATATCTTTTATTTTATCCTTATGATAAAAATAGTTCTCTAAGAATCTGGTGGCAGCAATAATTATTAAATTAATGAAAGTGTAACTTTTTCTCTTGTCTTTGTAAATGTCATGGCCTTTTTCAGGGCACATTATTAAAAATACTTTTTGAAGTGTCTGATTTATGAAACTGTCAAAACAATTCATAAATTTACTGAAAGGGAAAAAAACAAGTAAACAAAATTAAATACTTGCATCAATGACCTGTTGTTATGTTTAGGAAAGGACCCATAAGAAATTATGCTTGACTTTTGAAAAGAAACAAAAACTAAAATTGCTCTGGAGTTCTCACATTTGCAGCCAAGTTAAAGTCTGAAAGTCATTTTAGAACCCAAAACCATTCTTGGGTAGGGAAGAGGGAAACCATGATCAGTTCATCACTGCTGAAATCAGCCTAGTGCTTAAATCAGTCAAACCTGTCGTATTACTACTCTCAATTTCTCCAGTCTATAGACTCAGATCAGCTTCAGATACAGCAGTGCCAATTTAGCAGGTGCTAAACCTACAATAATTCTGTGTATCAGCACTTTTTTCACTTGATAATAAAACTTCCACACCAGTGGAAGCTGCTGGTACATGGAGACTTTAGTGCCACCATAAAAACAGCATTGTAGGAAAACTGCCTTAAGGTGAGGATGGATGAGGAGTTTCAAAGTTGTTTTACAGTACCTCTAAACAGAGCCAGGATGGGATTCTGAACAGAATCCCAAATGTTATCCTTCTCTGGAGTTTTGTTGATATAGTGTGAAGGACCATGGTGTGATTTAGTTGAGAATGTGCTGCTGTGTTGCAATTTGCCACATAAAGTCAAACTTTCTGGGTATTGCATATAGTTCTCAGTTCAAAGCTCACTAAACTGGTGTTTACTGGCAGTAACTGTCCTCTTGCCAGGCAGTGCTCTCCAGGCTTGCATGATTTGTTCTCATGTCTTTGGGGTCTCTTCTGGTGAATATTCACTGCAAGGAAAATAAAGTAAAGCAAGAGTGCAGAGCTGCTTTTGCTAAAATGAATTAAAACTTCCAGGCAGACTTGGCTACAAAAAATTGATACTTAGGAAGGCTTCAGAAATCCCAAGGTGATTTACCAAGCTGGGGACTGTTAACCCTGATTTTGGTTATTTCTTGAGCTGACCTCAGAATATTTCAAAGGTGACTAGCTTATGTTATTATGTGGTCTGGTAGTCTTGTTTCTGTAACTATTGATAGACTCTATCCATACAGATAAGAATTCACTGGGAACATTTATACAGGCTTTGCAACCTGTCCTGTGTGTCTGGAAAGGAATAAATACATAAATTCCAAATGTGCAGTTAGCAGGATAGATATATGCAAAGCAGATAAAAAGCCATTGTCATCTTTCAAAGAGCAGTGATATTAAACAACATAAATGCTGTGCTGCTCTGGAAATCAGGTTTTAGTTTAGATTATTAAAATTGGTCTACTTTATTTCTGTACAAATGCTGAGATTTTTCTGTTGAATGTCACTGATTCCATCAAATATAAATCCTGACCTCCAACAACATCCAATCAGGCACTAAGTGGGGATGTGTTAACATACATGAATCCATAGCAGCATTAAGGTTTTGCATGTCTCCTTTAAAAACTAGGGACAGATTTGTGCCTGTTAAATGATTCCTATTGAATTAGTTTAATGAAAATTACATGAGTCTTTTGGTGACTGTTACTGAGTATCAAAGCACAAGTCAGTGAGGCTCTTCTGTAGCTGAAGTCAGAATAAAAGAGGTTGCAAGGGTGCTGTTCATAAATACGTGCAGTAATGTTAATCAGAAGAATTTTTAAATATACATCAGTCTCATTTGACCTAGACAGAATAAATCCCAACAAAACCCAAATCTATCAAAATGTTGTTCATGAATATTATCCAAGTTCCTGCTGATGAGGAAATTGCCATGTGTACCTAAGAGCTGGGCCATTGCTTTTCACCAACACTGCTTCATGAAACTCATCAAGGAGCACTTCACTATTAAAACCTGTGTTGATTGTAGAGTGATTTAATTACATTCAATTAAATATCTCTTGCTTAAAAAGAAAAAAAATTCATTCATGAGAAGAATTGCAAATCTCATCTAAAAATGATGCTGAATCCGATTCCTCTGGGACATTCAGTTCATTCAGAGGAGCTACCTGGGGTAGAGGCATATTGTTTATTAAACAATAATAGCTCTATTAGTTCTTTTTCAAGCAGGTAAAAGCCTTCTGGCAGTTTTACAATGCTGAAATTCCTGTCACGTTTAGAACCTCTCACAGGAAACTAAAATGTCAGTATGAAATTAAGCATTAAAATTTAAAGGGTTTGTCAAGATACTGCAAATTCAGATTCTTGTGAAAATATATATATTATCACACATGCATTCCCATAAATATATGTATTCCAAAGGAATGCCTAAATTCTCTTGTGAAGAGATATAATTATGAATGTATACACAGATAATAAGAAAATCATGATTGGGAGTTCATTGATTCTCATATTTATTTTTTTTAATACTCCAATTCCTAAACCTGGCTGCCTAATTACTATGAAACTTCTATTCTTTTTTACAAAAATAATTGCTGGAAACTTAGACTAAGGATTTGAAGCAGCACAAATTACCTTGAGTCTTTGATGTGGTGTTTGTTTGGAGCTGGTGCTCACTAGAGGGATGTGATGCTCTGGGTAAGGCACAGATGAATTCCCCTCTGCAGAGCAGCTACCAGCTGCCTCTCTTACAACTTTAAAAAACAATCACTCACTGCCAAGCCAAGAAAACTCATTAGTATGTTCATTACCCAAACCAGGAGCTAATAAAGAAGGGGGTGGACTTCTGGCTATATAAAATTTAAACCCACTGCCACCCTCCCCTTGAAAAAAAATATCCCAAACCCAAAAACCAGGACCATCCAAAGAAAAACAACCAACCAACAACAAACAACCCAGAACCCAGACAAACCTTCTTCCCTTAGAATTCAAAGGGGTTTATGTTTCTAATAGCTTTAATTAAAAAGTTTTTCTGTGTGTTTAGCAGGTTCTATCAATCTCCCAGCTAATAATTAGCTGTGCCTCAGACAGGACACTGTTTCTCACTGCTCACTGCTCTTGGTGCCACTGCAGCTGAAAGAAAAAACCCATTTCACCCAACCAGGAGTCACCTCTGGTTTTCAACCTTGTGGGGCTCCTCTGCTATTCCTGTCATTTGTCACCAGATCAGAGCACCAGGCTACTGCTGAGGGGGTGGCATTGGGACTGCTGAGCTGGGTGTGAGGGTGTGGTGCTTTGTCCTGGCTAAAAATATTAATTTGTGCATGTGTCATGATCCTGCTGTAAGAATAGAAAGTATAGGTGATAAAAAATCCTTGCCAGTTTGAAAGCTGCTTATTAAAATGAGTAATAGACATTTTGGATGGCTCTTTGGAAATTAATCTCTTATACCTGTCTTTTGTTTTGTACTTTAAATTTCACTTGGAGAAAGCATCTCTGGATTTTAGTGGATGTCTTTAAAGAGAAGTTTATTAAACTAGCTACATTTCCTTTCAAATGACCTACTAATCTTTTTTTAAAAAAAATCAACAGTACATGTTAAGACACTGGATTTGCTAATTTTGTAGTTGAATATGCTTTTGCTTTGATACACAGGTAGGCTCCTGATGCTGTAGGCCTCTATTTTATACCTGAAAACATGAATCCCATGAATATAACCCATTATCCTACTTGTGATTCCCTTAAAAAGGGAATTATGAGCCCAGTCATTGCTGCTCTTGATTTATCTAAGCACAATGCTCATCCTCAGAGTTGAAATATCTTTAAAGGAGGGAAAAAGAAGCTTTCCCTAAACTACGAAAGACAAAGTGGTATCAATTTTTTTTCTGTTTATTTCTTTTTAATGAAGCAAAAGAACCAAAATTTCTCTAGAAACTGTCATGAAAATACTCTGTTGGGCATGGTGAGTGTTGTAGGTAAGAGTTAAACAATGAGATTTGAGCTGGTGGCACTTTATGGCCTGGGTAGGGCTTGGCAGCAGGGTGTGACAGGAAAGCTCTCCAGCCTCTTACATTTTAGGCCACACAGATAAAGTTTCATGGAAAAATATTTTCAGTGCTGTGTGAATTTCAGTGCTGTGTGATTCCTGTGACCGCGCTCAGAGTTTCTGTGTAACTTGGCTTGAGCTGTTGTTTGCCAAGTTGTTCTGCTCACACCGAGCAAGGAGGAGACACCAAGGGCCAGAATGAGACTGAGAGGTGGCAGCCGTGTCCCAGGGCCACCTTGTCACTCACAACAAAATGAACACGTGGATATTCTCAGGCAAATGTTTTTTCTGAGCGATCACTTGGGTGACGGAGGCCAGACTGGGTCACTGAAAGTATGTCTGGGTATGGAATGGATGAAACTGGTTGTGTTGGAGAAGAAAGAAAAAATCACTTCTAGAGGTGCCAGCAATATGGCAGGATTTTCCCAAAATTTTCCCAAACGGTGACTCCATTTGGAGCCTGAATTTTCAGTCCAGAGTAAAAAGCAGAGGGAAGTGGAAGAGGAGCAGTGTTCTAGGTGACAACTGGTTATTCCCTGCTAACAACAGGTTTATGTTAACATATTTTAGTTTAATAGGGTTTTTAAATGCCAGCCAATTACTCCTTGGTATTATTAGTGTTTTAGCACTCCAAACATAAATTAGGGTATATTACAATTTGAATCTCTTGCATGGCTATGCAGGTTATTTGTTCAGGGTTTCACAAGCATCAATTTGGTTCACACATCTAATTATAATCATCATATCAAGAGTGTATGGAATGTTCCAGCACATGAATCTCTAATATTGTGTAATTCCTTATAAAAATGAGGCAGCCCATATGGGTGAACAGATGAAATGCTGATAAACACTGTGAAATAGAGCAGATGCATGAGTTATACCAAAGGTTCCTCACTCCTAATATTTACTCTCCATGAGGAGAGAGAACTAATTTACTGCACCCATCTTAAATGCTGTGCCCTAAATATAGCAATGGCTTTACAAACCAGAATTACCCAAGGTATTTCTATAGATGGTGATACTGTTTGAAGGGGTTTTTTTGTGGGTGATGGTGTAATGGTTAGAACAATCATGAAGGGACTGTTGGATTGCCATCCTGGTGAATATCATCTAAATAATGGAGCAGAATGTTACTTGGACAGTGCTCTCTGTAATGACTTTGTTTCTATTGTTCAGAATAATTGATGTAAATTGAACAATTTTGTATAATGTCTATTGCAGCTGGAGAAAACCAGTTGCTTATTACAGCCTAAGCATATGCATTTTGGTGTTTATGAATGACTTTATTCATCTGTAATGAGTTGCTTAAGGCAAATATAGTGGATGGGTACATAGTCTCTCTTGGCTTGTGTGTAAAGAAGAAAAGGTTCTTGTGTTTGAGGTGTTTGTAAAACTTAGGTTTTGCATGATTTGGTTTTGTAATAAGGCCCAGTACCTTGCAAGATGATACATAATTCTGAGATTGTTGGTGACAGCAGCATCATGATGTAGGAGCAGCTGTTGCTCCCTCTTCCCTGGCCCCTGAGCTCGTTGGGCTTTGGGCTCTGGCACCCTGAGTGAATATTTCTGTTCACTTCCAGTTGCTGCCTCTGCAGCCAGGGCAGAGATGCACTTGAGGGCAAAGCAGAGCTGCATCTTCTATTCTTTGCTACAGAGAGAAAAGGCTTAATTAGTGAAGCCCAGTGCCTTTGTTTGGACCTCAGTTGTCACACACCTGTGTCCACAGAAAACTGCATATTGTTTTAAGGCTAGATTAAGCTTCCATATATTTCCTTTTCACAACAATACTGAAATGTCTTATGGTTTGACACAGGCAGGTGTTCAGACTAAAGGTAACAGGGATGGAATCTGTGGCTAATTCTGCTCTTTTAGAGTCAGAGGAAACTCAGGCTGCCTTCCAGCAGCCAGACACAGACTTCTTAATGCAATAATCTGATTGACTGAATTTGATATTGTTCATGAAGGCTTCTTTGCCACAAAATTGGAAAGGGTGTTTTGGGATGTAGATATTAGGAGTGTCTCACAGCACACCCAGATAGTGTTTCTATAAGCATTAGAGTCAGCAAGATTTATTTCAAAGATACAGCTTATTGGAGAAAGCCAGCCTATTAAATGTCTGTTACCAGTGATGGCATTCTGGAAATGGAATTGGTTTTGCTCAGCAAAGAAATGAAACCTAGGTTGTTATATACAGGCTACTATAGGCACTGATTTCTTAGCATAAAGACTGCTTGGTTGCTCAGGATTTATTACTGTTTAGTTAAAATATGTTGAGTGAAAAGGTTGATCTGTCCAAATGATTTGCAAGGGAAAGAGATGAAAGTGTGTTTTATCAAAGTTAATGAAAAGCAATGGGGAGATAACTTGTGAATAATTTATTCATGAAACTTCATTTTTGTTCATAAATTTCTTGCAAACAGGTGGCAATAGTCTGATGCATTTGAATTTCTTTTTATAACTTATTTGACGAAATCTTCATCAGGGGCTCACTGCTAAGCTGGAATTTTGTATAATTTGAGCAATGTTGATTGGCTCACCCGAGTCACTGCAGATCCTGCTCCCCAATGAGAGACATGAAATTCTTGGTGCAGAGCTCTCCATTCAAGCCCTGCCTCATTCCCTGTGGTATTTCCCCAACTCACTGCATGGAGATGATGCTTTCATCCAGGGGCCAGGTGGGGATCAGCAGAGCAGAAGTAATTAAAGTTGATGTGCAGAAGAGGGAATGTCTTTATTTCCAGTCTTTCCAGCTTTCTCTCAAGGTGGAGGTGGGTGAGAGGCACCAGGGCTGGGGTAGGGAAGCACCAAGGACCCCATCCTCAGCTCAGGAGAGATGGGGAGAGGCCATGGGAAGGGTAGTGCCCCATAAATGTGTCAAACTGCAGGGTCCCAATGCCTTGCAAACCACCCCCATGTGCCAATGCTGCTCCCAGGGCACAGGAATCAGCTTCCCATGGTGTGAATCATGGAGGGGTCAGAAATGTGCAGGTTTTTCCTCTCACTCTGGACAGCAGAGTGGCTCCCAGAGCTGGGCTGGGGAGGCAGCTCTCAACACCTCCTTCCCACCCCATTCTGAAGGCAGTGGGACCTGGGAAGTGCTGCCCCACACAGGAGGGAGGGCTGTGGACAAACCACTGGCAACACTTGGACTTTTTTTTAATGAGCATTTCCCGATGCTCACTGGTTTTCTGCTTAATTTGCACCCTGCAAAATAAAACCATAAATAATCTGGCACATCTTCCTGGGAGCCTTGCTGCTCCTTGTGCCAGGCAGTGCAGGGGGGTAGGATGGCAAAGTTCCTTTTCTGACCTGCTCAGGTGTGACAGAACCCTGCTCCATCACTGTGCCTGGCAGCCTCTGGGGCCTGGCCGTGTTATCCATGTGCTGGAATGTGGCCTTAAATGCTTTGGAGGAACAATGACACCAATTCTTTCATTAAGGAAAAAAAAAGAGCAGATGATGTCAGAATACTCCTTCAATTGGTTTGGTCTTAGCTTTTTCCCCCCTCTAGTAATGTGTGCACAATCTTTTACATAGAGCACACTCTGTCATACCAGGTTGTTTACAGCTACTTCCATATAATATTTAATAATAACTCTGTCAATATTGCTGGAGAGAGGTATGTTTTGCTTTCCTGGAGACATTTAGGAAGTGTTCAGGAGTAAGTAATATTTCCATAACCTAAATTCATGCTCTACCCAAGAGGGCCATGTCTCAGGTACACAGAATTATGTCTCACAAAATATGTTTATTGCTATAAAGATGTTGCTATATCTTTTTTTATAGTTCGGTTTTTAAGCTAAGTAATGATGTATAGCTGCTTACACCAACATAATAACAATTCTTTCACATTCTTCATTCTTACAATCTTTTCCTCTCCCCTTTAAAGGTACTCATTGAGGGCTCTGTTAAATGAATTCTCAGTGACATATTGGTAACAGTTTCTCTTTTAAAACAAACAAAATCAAACCAAGAAAAAAACCCCAACACTCTAGTTACTGTAACTGTTGCCAAAAGAGATGAGACAGCATAAAACAAAAGCCACTCCTGAAAGGATTTTTTTTTAAAATCCACATCTTAAGAAAACAATACTGACATAGGAAGAAATGGTTTGGACCTCAAAATAAAATAAGAATTAATTTCTACAAGAAACATCAGCTTTGAAATGGGACTACAGTAGAAATTTCTCAGTAATATTTCACTTTTTATTTCAGTGACAAATGTAAAACTTTGAGACCAGGTCTTCAGCTATCATAAAAGGGAACAGCCAGTACTCGACTTGTGCTTGGATAGCAGCTCTGGATCATCCTGAGTGAAAAAACTGCCAAGGTTCAGAAATCACATGGGAAAAATCTTTCCCTTTTAAGCAAGGAAAGAAAACTGAGTGGTAAAAAGAAAAGGACTGTCTATACTAAAAAAACAAAAAAGCATCTTCCTTGTCTGACAGTCAGTATCTTTCTCACCAGCTGGGCTAAACTGTTTTTAGATTATTTTTTCCCCCTTGGTGAAATCAGTGGCAATGGCACCTACCAAGCCGCCTTGGTCATGGTGCCCTAAGGGTTTGGGGACTTTTTGATGCAATTGGGATCTTAGGAGGTGTTTGTGTGAATTTCCCTGTGTGTCTCAGCAGGAGAGTATGGCTGGTTGGGGATAGCTGAATTTATATGCATATTTCTACCTTCAGTACAATTTCCTCCTGAAGATTTATTCAGCATAAATATTATCTCAACTCTGCTGCAGCTGTTGTGTGGCTGTGTGCTGGGTGGTGAGAAGGCAGATCCAAGCTGAGGTACCCAACCATAGCCATCCCAAGGTATAATTCACATTTGTGTGGCTTATTTTCACACCAGGGTTGAATCTGGGTTTGGAAGAGCTGGTGCTGCAGTGTGGTGCTCCTGTGTGCACTGGAGCTTGGGTGCCAAAGCCCAAAATAAAACCACAATTCCCTCAGCACCAGTGCAGCTGCTGGTGCCTTCTCACCCTGAAATCCCTACCAGAGGTGGTTTCTCCTTCTTGCAGTGCTGCTGCTGTCAGGGGTGACCTGATGGTCCTTCAGGTGTCCCAAAGTGGCACCCAGGAGAGGAGCTCCCAGCAGCTGGCACTCAGAGCAGGGTGTGTGACAGCAGCATGAATCTCACTCCTGAGGCAGCTCCTGGAAATGGAAGAGCTTTAACTGACAGTGTTTTCAGTAGCACAGGCCCCAGGGAGTTTCAGACAAAGGAAATATTCCACGAGACTTTAGGAAACAGAGTCCTATTCAATTAGTCGTATTTTCACTTGGTTTTCATTTCTTGAGATTTGCATAAATTGTTTGACACAGGCTTGGTTTAGTTTTGAGGATTGTTGGATGATTTCTTTTGTTTGAAGAAGGTTAGAAATGCTGTTTGAAATGGTAACTGCTGTGAGTTTCAGAGGGGCTGGGGACTGCCTGGGAGTCAGACAGAGCTGGGAACTCAGACCCTCAGGCAAACTCTTAGTTCTCATGTCCATCATTAAAATTGACCTGTAAATAGCTTAAGGGCACACAGAAGGCAAATTTTCCCCCCTTATTTGCACGAATATCCACATATAATTCAGGAGAGTGATACACAGAGTGAAAAGGAGAAGCCAGGTATCACAGGACACTAAAGTCCTTTAGAGGGAACAGAAGTGAGGGGTGATGATGCTGCTATCAAACCACAGTGCTCTGATATAGGTGCAGAGGACCTAGAATATTGCATTAACATCCATTCATTTTGCAATTTAGTGGTTTTGACAAAACCACCAGTTTAATCCTTTTAAAAATTACATTTTTTTGGCTTTCAGATGCTTGATGTCTGTATTTAAAGAGCATCATCTGTAACACAGAGCCATCATGCTTTTCTGTTTTGTGTTCTCATTGCCAGAAGCAGAAAGTTTTGAGGTTGACACTTCTTAGTGTAGGCATGAGGAACAGGAATGGTTCTGGGAAGCTGTGCTGGCACTGAGCACAAGTAGGGAACAGCTTGTTGGCCAAGGTAATGCTCCTTTGCTGTTGGGTTTACTTAAAGGGGGTTTCTCAACAGACAGGATGAGTAAAGAAGAGGAATGCTTGAGATGGAAAGTGCTCGTTGGAGAACAAAGAGAGGCCTCAAGTTCCCAGACTGATCTCCTCTTGGATTCATCCCCCTTGTTTGGTTAAGGAGGAGGAAACCCTAAGCAGTCACAGATGTGAAAGGGGTCCATCCCTCTCCTGTGGGAGATAGTTAAGAGGATTTTCTTGCCCAACACAAGGGAGCCCTGGAGGGAGATGTCCTAGATGTGCACACACTTCCTTGGGTTGTGTGGAAAATTAAGGCTGCCTGGGCTATCCCCAGGAGACAGCAATCTCCCAGTAAGAGACATATGTTAACACTGTCTATTTTGATATTGTCTTTCTGTTATGTTTTGTTCCTACTGGGAGAATAAACTATTTTGAGTAAGAGCAGATTCTTTGTTTATGGCACACAGCAGGAGGAGCAGCCTGTGTCCCACAGACGTGGAAAACACAGGGGGCTTGTAGGACATGGCATGGAGTGGTGGAAGGATCAAAGGTAGAGACAAGCACAGAGAAGAACAAATAACTTTGAAAGCAACAATTTCAACCCAAACGTGTTTGCATGGCCCAGTTCTGAAGCCTCACAGAGCACTCACCAGGTGAGATGGATTTTTTATCCATGGAAGCAGCATGGAAATTTGGGTCCCCTCTGCTCCCAACAGCCACGCAATTTTTGTCTTGTTGATTTTCAAACTGGGTTTCTCTATTTTAGGAAGGATGAGTTTTAAAATAGAATAAGGCAAATGTATTTATTATTGCAGAACAAATGCAAATATCATGCCTTAAAATGCTGCTGCTTGTTTATGTGTTATGATCTAATTATTTAAGAAACTGCATCTAACTGTTATTGCAGTGTGTTGAGGCTTCCTAGTGGAAGCCATAAACATTCTTATGATCCCCCCTACATTTTTCTAACACAGCAATATCTATTCCTGAGGTAATTTGGAAGTCATCAGTAATTCTAGGAGTTTTTTACTTTGCTTTTCTGGATGGTAGAGCTGTGCAAGAATCACCAGAGCTTGCCTTGCCTTTTCTGTTCTGGTAAATTAGAATCCTAGTACTCCAGCCATGGAATGACAAAACATTTGAGGTGGCTTAGGAAGTATTTTCACAAAATCTTAATCTGTAAACTGGTTATTGTGCAAAAGGCATCTTCCCATCCACTCTGGGCAAGCAAGAGCCACGTAGGTTAGGATTGGTTTAGTTCCTGTGGTCTGACATGAGTGCAGGAAAAACCAGAAGACTCTTGGGTGTTGCAAACTGCACATCAAGACTTGCACAATGTAAATTTTCCTGGATGATTTAGATGTTTTTCATAGGCCAGCACAGGAGGCATCTCCCTCTAACCATGTTGTAAGAGAAGGGGAATGAATAGCAATGAAAGAGATGGAGTTCCTGTAAATCATAGAAAAGCATTTGAGAAGCAAACCATCTTGGATTTTGGCTGAAGTATTTGTGACTCACAATTTAAAGAGAATTATTTCCTGGTATGAAACTCAAAATTTTCAGAAGGTATTTTCCAGGAAGGGTGTATTTGTATTCAAGTAAGATTTGACTGCTGTAGAAATAATGGAAACAGGATATATGTTTGCTCCTGTGTTATGGCACTTTAAATTGTTCTTCTTTGTGATCTTAACACCAGAGAGAGATTAGCAAATTAAACAGGAAATCTCTGTGCTAAGCACAGCACAAGTCTCTGTGTAGATTTGTTATATTTCCAAGTTAGGGTGGTCTCAGGAGTGAAAAATCAGCTTACAGCAGCACAGAGTAACCTTAATGAAATTGCAAGTGTCAACCTCAACACACTGATTTCTAATGTCTGAACTGTTGTTGAAAGATTAGAGCAGGAAAAGAGAAAGGAAAGCCAAAGGAGAGATGAATGGGGAAAAATAGAAGGATGAGGCAAAATAGAAAAAGTTTAATAGTAGTATTAAAAATTTTCTTGATGAACATAAGATGTTGGTGAAAAAATAGTTAATCATTTATTGTGGAGTGTCTTCCTGAGAAGAATGGAAGCTGAAGAGTGCATGGTGTCCTGAGTTAATGCTTGAGCATAGAGGCCATAATTAAATATGGAATCTGGCCCTCATCCAAATGAGTTTGGTACCTGTGCCCTAAGCACCAACATCTATGGAGCTGATCAAATGCAATGCCATTGTCATAGTTCATGCCAGGCAGTGATGAGAAATGATGCATTGTTTTTGCCTGAGGTACGTGGTACTTGTGTGGCTGGTACTTACTTTTTACAAACAGGCAGCATCATAATCAACTTTCATTAAGAGTAATGCTGACTGTTGATTTAGCACAAAGAGTATTTCGATTAAGTTTAGCATTTGGATAGGACATGATAATTATCTGGTGTTGACATTCAATTTTGTAGGCCTGAAGTTTACAAACAAATCCCACATCTTTGTTAGGCGTATTAGCAATTGAAATACCCTCCTAAATCACTGTCTGTATAAATGGTAAATCTCTGCAATCAATCCTCCTTTTCTTTGAAAATAATTTTTGGAGGAATTTGCATAATTGGCCGTGCTTGATAAAAGTCTAATGTATAATGTTGTTTTTTAAATGCACTGCTACCTGAAATGATGATGAAGTATCAACATGCAGGAGGTAAATATAAAACAAGCATTTAGTAAAGGATGCAGGTGATCTCATGAGGTGAGAAATGGCATCTAGTGGTGTTATAATTTGAAGTGTCTTGATGTAGGCATTTTGCTATGAAGGATGTGAGAGAAAAGGACAGAACTCAATCACATCAAGAAGCTTTGATTTTTACTGAACTTTGAAGTGAAATTTATGCTGAAAAGTGCTTTTAAAATACAGTGAGGGTGCTGCAAATTAATGTCTCCACTTTTGATGCAAATGAAGAGCTCACTGTATAGGGTCTGGACCAAGGCCTGTGCTTATGAAATCACTGAGGCCTGGGTTCCTCTGGAGCTTGGTGGTGTCCCAGCTGCTGCCCTGCCCTGCAGCCTGCACAGCTGGGTCAGGCAGCAGGACTGCACCTGCATGTCCTCTGCTAGGTCGTGCTGGAGTCATGTCCTGCTGCTGTTTCCATTCTGTGTGGCAAGGCCAGCCCTGTCCCCCTCTCCATCCTGTGCTCCAAAGCTCTCACTGTCTGCACTGTGAGCTCCCCCACACCACTGGGGCCAGCCCGTGCTCCTCACACTGACAGGTCTGAGACCAAAGCTCTTGTGAGGCACCAAGTGCTGCTCCTGTCCTCTGATGAGGTGTTTCAGAGCAGGCAAACCCCACCAGGACCCCACCCCATCAATGGGGCAGGGCATCCTGGGGCTGTACCAAGGAACTGACCCTTAGGTTCCCCACAGGTACCAAACTGGTTTGGATGAGGGCCAGATTCCATATTTAACTACAGCAGGGAGAGATGGATGTGCCTGGTGCTTGCCTCTCCTTTTCCTGGGGTTTGGAAACAGGTGTAATGAGGGATATCTGCTTCCCAGTGTGCTCTGTGCTCTGTGTGATGGATGCCTTATCACCTCACCTCTGCAGGTGCCATGATGTGGTTACTGTAATATGCCTTGGGCTTTCATGGTGAAAAACCTGTTGGAAAGTTTAGGAATATGTATTTACCCTCTTTAAATAGTGACATCTGCTACACTGAATGCTGCTGTTTCTTTTGAGAAGTTACCATGAGTATCTTCCAGCAGCCTGGCCATTTTTGAAGACACAACTCCTGGGTCAGAGCTGACTAATGGAATGTGAGCAGTGATATGCAATGCCCTCAGCTGGCAATTGCTAAGGAAAGGAGCTCAAATAACACTGCAAGTGTGATTAGAGGTTTGATAATGCTGACAGTGAATTGTGTGCTTCGTGTGGTATCGGTGTGGGGATCTTAAAGCACAGAAGTAGCACAAAGCACTTAATTTCCATTCTTCTGCACTTGCCAGGGAATCTTTGACTTCTTGTGACTGGTGTTCACACTGTAGACAGGCACTTCTCTTCTACATTATAGAAAATTACCTACTGGAACCCAGGAACTATCAAACAACATTATACACAGGCAGGGTTGGGATTTTTTTTGTTGTTTTACATTTGATCCATGATGGTACTATTAAAGAGAAAATTAATCTTTTTTTTTATTATTTGAAAGAAATGGCCATGCCTGTTTTAAATTCTAATTCTTTGTTTTCAATATGCTGGGGTTTGGATGTGCACAGCACATTAAAGAATTGATTTGCTGGGATTTCTGTCACTTTTCTAACATAATGCATTGCAAGACAAAAACTGTTTCTGCATTGTTTACAATATTTTGTAAAACATCATTGTCACCCTGCCATGGTAAATGCTGACATATTGTTGTCACAGCATTGCACAGGAGTGTATAAACTCTACAGGAGGCATTGGTGTTTTGGGCAGGAATGACAGGAATTGTGGTGTGTGGGCAGAGGGGGACAAAGCCCACCAGAGCAACAGCTGCTATTTTTGGGGTGGTTTTCCACAGCCCACTCATGTGTGTGCTCTGAGGAATCAGGAAGGCTGTGAATCTTTGGGGATTCTCTACAGCCTTAGCTAAGGGTTTTTTCAAGCCCTTTCATTCTGTTCTCATGAGAGCAAGATGATCCACAAGAACCATACTAGTTTTTAAAATGTAATGGGTGATTTTTTTTTTTTTTGTTTGCTTCTGTTGAAACCATAGGCAAAAACTTCTTGACTTGAATGCAGGCAGCTTATTTTCCTTTGATTTTTCTCTTAAAATCAGTAGTTGGGCAGACTGGTAATGTCAAGAGGCTTGGCTGTGAGGGAGGTGGAGGTCAGCAGCCCTGCCCTGCACAGTTTTGTGCTCTCAGATTCATTTTGCAGCTCTGTCACTTTGGCACCTGGGTGAGTAGGACCAGAGTACAGAGGAGGGATGGGAGTTGGGGGCAGACATTATACAGACTTATTGATCAGTAATTTCATTAGTTCTGCAGGTAGAAGCACTGATGGCTTCTCTAAGAATCCATTTCACTTTCTATGGCTGCTAACATAATGGATTTGGGGGAAAGACTTATGGAAATGAGAAGTAATTGGTAGTATTGACAGAGATGCCAACTTTCACTATTTTTTTAACTCTCCTATTGACTCTGACTGGCTGTCCAGGCTAACCTCCCAATTAAGGCTCTGCTTTTTCTGTCCACTTTCTTATTTCTGTAGGCAGGCTACAGGAATCTGCCTTTTCCTCTGGTGAAGGCAGGGTGTGTAAAGGAAGGCACATGAAGATCTCTGAAGCACTAATTGTGCTCCTCATGTTTTAAATGTGTGGGTTGGGTTATGTGATTTCATGCCAGAAATATATTTTGTGTCATCATGTGTGCAGTCAAAGCTGCAGAGGGAATCCATTATCTCCTCACAAGTAAAGTGGTGCTGAAAATTCCATAGGCTCTTGTCTTCTTGTCTTTTCTATGCCTTCTTTACTTGGAGGCTTGAAATTTGTACAAGCAGAGATATGTGCAAATAAGGAGGTGGTTTTTCCCTTTGTATTTACTTATTTTGATAACACAGCTGTTTTATTATCTGGGTTGGGGATAAGCTGGACCAATAGAATGATGGAGTCCTTTAGGTTTGAAAAGACCTTTAAGGTCATCAAGTCCAACTGTTAACTCAGCACTGCCAAGGTAGTCACCAAACCTTGTCCCCAAGAGCCACAAATAGACATTTTTTAAATACCCTGAGGGATGGTGACTGGACAGCCTGGGTCAGTGCTTGACCACCCTTCCAGTGAATAAACCTTTCCTGGTACCCAAGGATCTCTCTGGGATAAACTGGAATTTCCTTGGCTGCACTGAAACTGCTCTGATGCTTCTGAGCACAAGCCCAAAACCTTCCTTGAGCACTTTTTTGGGTTTTGTGGAGTCTGAGTGAGAAAAGCAACTATTGGTGTGTGTTAATTTGCTGTGCTAAGACTTGGTTTCAGACAAATATTCTCTTGCAAGAGTGAAATTTTATTTCTTTTGTTTTATAAGAGAATTAAAACAAGGAAGTACAATTTGTGATGAGCTGTGCTCCCAAGGCAGAGCTGGGCCAGGTGATCTTTGTGGAAGTGATGATAACATTTTCTAAAGAGGAGCAAGAACTGGGAACTCCAGCATTTTCTCTAATTCTAGGGTCTAAAGGGTGTAAGAAAGGAACATAATCTCCATTGCTGTGCTTTGTTTAAAGAACTTGAACAGATTAATGTATAATATTCCTGCTTTCCTAATTACAGTCAAACAGAAATAGTTCAGTAGGCCTGTAAATAAGAGACACAAGAGGTAAACCACCTTCTTAATGACCTCTGTGCAGTGGTGAGTCCTGTAAAATCAATGTACAGCAGAGCTGAGTGTCAGAATGCCACTGCATTGATCCTGGATTACAGCTAAACTGTAAACAGCCTAATTTGGCTGCTCACTCTTCTTTGGTATTGTGAGCAAACAGCTTTTTAAGGAGATGTTTGCTGAACCTTTGAACTTTCCACACAATGTTTTTTTTCCTTCACCCATCTATTTACATGAGTGTGTGGAAAGAGTTCCTTTCTAGTTAGCTGCAATGTACATATACTATGAAGATGTTTACTTTTCAGAGAGTTTGATTTAAGTTTTTCTGCTTCCTGATATCTCTGGGATTGACACTTTTTTGTTATTATTATGAATGTACCCACAAGTATGTGTGCTGACTCCCACTGACTTCAAAGGAATTTAACCAGAACAGAGGAAACTTTCTGGACCAATCCCTTCTTAAGCTCAGTGATCCTTGCAACAGGTCAAAACAAGATGAAGTGAAGCAAATACTTTTAGGTAAAGACTTTGCATTTTTGGTCTCTTTAGAAACTGTACTAAATTCTGAGTTGAAGTGGATAAAACAAATGTTCGATTATTTTGTGCAGAAAAAAAATAACCTATGTGTGCTGGGGTTTAAACCAGGGAATGATTACTTAAATTGACATTAATTTTTAATATTCTTCATGAGTCACAATATCCTTGACTCAGTCTCCTGACTGATTGTTTATGCCTCAGACTGCTTGGGTCCTGCCAGGACTAGATGATCTTTTGTACACCACGTTGTGTTCAAAGAATTTAATCCTCTGACTATGAAGTGAAAACTTTAAAACCATATTAAGGTTTCACAGCCAGAGGCAGAACACTTATTCTTTTAATAATTTTCAAAATTGACTGAAGAGGGATAATAATGTTTGGGTTTTCTTTCCCCTTTGTGCTTGCATGAAGAAATCTTTCTGCTGTGCTTAACCTCAGTCCACAGTGGATTGATGATGTGAAGGCAAATCTCTTTCCAGTGTGGTCTGCCTGGGAATGAGCAGGGATGGGCAGAAGTTTTGGCCATGGAATTACCTACTTAAGCTGCACAGAACTTTACACTACATGTTCCACCAAACTGCGCTTCAAAAATATCTAATGGGTGTGGGAGGGATTTTTTAAATGAGGTCTGTCCACCAGATTGCTTCTTGCTCTCAGGACAAATCCTAATGGCTGCAGTGTGGTGGGCATCACCTTGCTCAAGTTGTTTTCCTACGTTAATATATTATCTTGTGCCTTCATGCTGAGCACACCACTTCTGCTTAAACTCTTTGGGTTACTTTGAAATTATTCAAATTGAAAAGGCTGAATTCACCCTGAATGCCCCTCTGGCATTGGGACAATAGGTAGTTCTGGTTCTGTCAGTGTGGAGGTTGATTGCAGCTTGAGGTGTCAAAATGGAATATCAGTGTCACATGTAGAGGCTGAATTAGAGCAGCTCCACGAGCTCATCCTGTTTGCTTTGGCATCTGCAGGAACCCTCCCTGCTCCTCCTGCCCATTACTGCAGTGAGAACTGGGGGAAATTAGAGCTGTGGCTCAGTCTGTGACTCCCAAAACTATCTGTAAAAGCAGTGCAGAGCCCTGACTGGACTTACAGGTGATGTTCCATCTTAATGATCAATATCACTGAATTCCAACAGATGCTGTGATGCTCAGCTTCAACCTTTGGTAGAGTAGCTACAAAGGGGGCTGAGAAATAGCCTTGTTTTGTGGCTAACAGCTGGATCAATGGCCTGCAGAGTGGCTGTGCTGCACTGGAGCCAGGGTGGCTGTGCTGCACTGGAGCCAGGGTGGCTGTGCTGCATTGGAGGGTGGCTGTGCTGCATTGGAGCCAGGGTGGCTGTGCTGCACTGGAGCCAGGGTGGCTGTGCTGCATTGGAGCCAGGGTGGCTGTGCTGCATTGGAGCCAGGGTGGCTGTGCTGCATTGGAGCCAGGGTGGCTGTGCTGCATTGGAGGGTGGCTGTGCTGCATTGGAGGGTGGCTGTGCTGCATTGGAGCCAGGGTGGCTGTGCTGCATTGGAGGGTGGCTGTGCTGCATTGGAGCCAGGGTGGCTGTGCTGCATTGGAGGGTGGCTGTGCTGCACTGGAGGGTGGCTGTGCTGCACTGGAGGGTGGCTGTGCTGCACTGGAGGGTGGCTGTGCTGCATTGGAGCCAGGGTGGCTGAGCTGCATTGGAGGGTGGCTGTGCTGCACCAGTGCAGGAGCTGGTGCCCCAGCATGGCACAGGGAGCTCTGGGGGCTCCTGAAGAGGACTTGGACTGATGAAGCTGGACATCAGTGGGACACTCAGCGCTGATGTCCAGCTTCATCAGCACCAGCATTGGTAAACTGTTCATTGAAGTGGTGCTAGAGACTGTGAAAGGGTAATAATTCACCTGGGTGTAGTTTGGGGGAAGGAAGAGGGGCCTCCAAGACTGGGATGCTGCCTCAAATGGAGTAATGAGTTCTGTTGTAGTTAAAATGATCTTAATTGCAAGCTGTGACATTTAATGCCAACCAGCTGGTCCTTCTTCAAGGGGATTCAGAAGCAGGGAGGAAAATGTCACCAAGTATTTTTCTAGGAACAAAGGGCACACTTTCAGCTCTGCTCTCAGTGGCCACACCTAATGATTACCCTGAGGAGCCTTGTCTGTCAAAAACATGCCACTCATCACTGATCTCATTTAGGCTTTAATAAAGCATATGACCCAAAGTCTTTCAGTCCAGCTATGCAGATATGATGCCCTATGCATTTAATTAGGGAGCTTAAAAGCCACTAGTGTTTAATTCTCTAACCTAGCTTGTCCCCTCTCCCATCCTTCCTTTTAAAGATGGAACTGTAGCTGCATTGTGGGGAAAGCAGATGGGCAAGATAATTGAAGGGTTGAGACGGGTGGTCCAATGTATGTGTCTATTTTATATTTATATATATATATTTTTTTATGTGGGTTTTTTAAAATGCAGCAGAGGAGGCTGAGCTAGAGAAGGTTCCACCTAATGTGTAAGTGAGACATGGCAGGTGTTTGGAAGTGGAGCAGGAGAGCTGTGGAGTACTTGAAGACTGAAATAATTGAGAGGAATTTTAGTGGAGGATTCTGTGCTGGTTTCTTTGCAGGTCCAGGATCCCACCATTTTCACTGTCTAATAAAAGATTATTTTAAGTACAATTTGTTTAAACTGGAAAGTGTCAGAGTCTTGGAGAGAATCAGTAACCAACAATTAGTCAAAGTGATTGAGGTTAGGAACCACAATCTTTTCACAAGAAATGGAAAATCATCTTTTTCAGAAGATTATGGGTAATAAAAATTTCGGGAGCCACTGTCTTGGGTTTACCAACCAGGTAGAGTTTTGAACTGTATTTTCTCCATATCTCTTGGGAAGATAAAATTATATGCATTAAAAGTTCTATAACAATCCTTCTTACTTTTCTTTTTTTCTTTCCATTTTTGACCATTGGAAAATTTTTCCCTGCAGTTTTTCTCTAATGCTTTTTCTCCAGCCCACTTTTAAATGATGCAATTGATAGGCTTCCAAGACTGATTCAATGCCTGAACTGTAGGCACTAAATCTCCTTGAACTTCTGGCTGAGCAGCACAATTGAGTCACGATTCTCATATATTAAAAATTAAAGGCCAGATTTCCTTTGCAATTTGCACTTCCAGATTTTCTATTGAATTTATGCCTTCTTTTTTTCTTTTTCATTTTTTCCCGTATGAGGCTGAGATTATTAATGGGTTTTGTATCAAGTTAATTATATTTTTTATCAAAAACTTTGCCTAAATCTTAAAGCCCAACGCCCTAACTCTGACAGAATCTGTGCTGGGCAGGAGGAATGTGAAGCAGCTGCTGCAGGCTGGCCAACATGAAGCACCTCAGTTTCTGCTTGTCAGTCCTCATATCCTGAACTGCTCATGGAGTTTTTATCTTGAATAAAAAGGCTGCTTTGCTGGTTTTTGGTTTTTGTTTGTTTGTTTGTTTGGGGCTTTTTTTGAGTTTTTTTTGTTTTGTTTTGGTTTTTTTTTTTAATTTGTTTTGCTTATTTGCTCGTTTTTCTACAGAACTTCTCCTTTTAGTGGAGTTAAAGACTTCTGAGTGAGTTGGATGCAAGTGCAGCTTCAGAATCATTCTTTTGGCTTTTGCTGAGGTGCTGGGGAAAAAAACTTTCCTGTTTAACTGTGGTTTTCCCTGTAAAGCAGATTGTTTAGCTGTGATGCATGAGAGGGAAAATGTCTGTATAATTCGGGGAATGTTGAAAAGGGCAAACACTCTCAAGATAAGCAAATAAGTTAGTTCCAGCCATGTCAAATATAAAACCCTTTCTGTTTCCCTTTTTTAAAACAACAGAGGATAAATTCTGCTGAAAAATATTAGTGCTGTCTCCCAGGAGATAGAGCTGCCACAGCTAAAAGGAGCACAATTTCCTTCCCATGATGTGATTGGCACTTGTGAGGTACAGTCCCTCTGCCACTGATGATCAAAATATGATAAAGTTACATGGTCAAAGCCAGTAAATCTTACTGCCTTTTATCCATGTGGTGATCCTTGCTAGTGGAAATGAAAAAGGGAGAAGGCAGGAGATGTTCCACACTATGCCTGAAGTGCTCAAAGGCTTTTTGCCTCCTGAGAGATTCTCCTCATCTCCTGCAGCTGCTGTGTTATTGTGCTGACTTTCATAGTGGGCTTTGGAACTGATCCAACACTTATTCCCATTTTGGGAGGCTTTCTGTCAACTCAAGATCACTGCAACAAAATGAGTGATAGTTCACAGGTGTGGAAAACCCACTATATTCTTGGAGTTTTCATTTGATTACCTAATTGCATGGTTTTAATTTTACACACCAGAACCATCATTTGCAACCTTGAATTTTAGAAAATAACATAGGAGCTGAACATTAGGAACTTTGATTTTTTTTTATTTTTTTCATGATGAGATCTTTTTCCTGCAGTTAAAATGTTTTTGATTCAGTATCCTATGCATATGTAATGTAGGGATTGCTATTTCTTCAAGTATTATTTGAGAGGGGTCCATTTAAATATAAAATAGAAAGTCAATGGGACGAAATTTTTATTTTAAAAGTTGGCATGACTTTTTTAAAGCAATATAGTTATCAGAGGTGTTATTTTCACTTTCAATAATAAGATGGTGGCATTTTGGACCATAAAGATATGAGAAATAAGTTGCTTGTAAGCTACAGAGCACAGTGTGGTCATGAAATATAATAGAGTAAGTGCCAAATTACCTCCACAGCCATTCCCAGCATTGAGAGAAAAAAGAACTGGCATAAATCCACCTCTTGTGAAGAGCAATGCATCTTGAGAGTTGGTTGTTGGGAACCCCTTTGAGATTCTCTGTTCACAAAGGAAAAGATTATATTAAGTCTTTGCTTGGGGGAGGGTAGAGAACTTTGTGATTAAATAGATATGAACTTCAGGGAGCTGCAAAAGCATTCATTTAGGGGGGTTGGGGGAAGGAAATAGCATGAATATTTTAGTCAAAGAAATGTTCTTCATCCAGGAGGGTCAAAGGGATTGCAGAATTCAGGGCACGTGAAGATGAGAGCTCTGTCCTGGTGTGTACCAGGACAAAGGATGGGCAGAGGCCATAGGAATGCTTAATCAGTCTGAAGATGCCAAGAAACACACAGGAAAGGCAGGGGAAAACCAAGGGTGTAATCACAGCTTCCCAGGTAGTGTTAGAATCTTCTTAAAGAGTCGGGTACCAGGATTTCACCCCAGGTATCAATCACTCGTCCTCTCAATTTCTGGACCTCCCAGCATTTCCAGGGCTGGTGCAGACCTAATTTAAATTGGCTGGAGAATTGCTTTGCTTAATTATCAGTTCTGGAGCACTTAAGAAGTAATTTGCAGACCCCAGTGACCTGCAGTGTGACAGGCCCAGCAGCTCCAGAACCTGGGTCCTGCTGTGAGCTCTGGGGTAGATGAGCCATCAGAACTGGAGAAAATGTAGACTGAACTGCAAGCTGGAGGTACCTGACCTCTTCAAAGTACAGCAGAACTGTGAAGTCCTCCTTTCCCCTCAAGGACAGAAAATATGATCCTTTGGAAAATGGATGCTCTTTTACAGCTGCTGCACCTGGTTAGTCTCTGCTGTAGAAAGGCCAGAGCAATACTGTGAGCAAAAGGCCAGGGATCAAATAGCTTGTAATATTTTTCTCCTCCATCTCTCATCAATCAATGCAGCAGGGGTGTAGATTTATGACTTTGCTCTCTGTGCAAACCTTCCCCAAGTTCAGGGTTGGCTGGATGGAGCAGAGAGGACGAGGTACTGATCTCTGGCAATTCTGCCAGGGGAATTTATCTGCCTGCAGGACCAGACTGCTGCTGCCTCAGGTGCTCTGGAAATAATCACCCTGTGCTGGCCAGTTGCTGGTGAGTAGGGTGAATGTATCCAAAATCAGCCTCAAAAATCAGCCCTGGCAAAGACACATTAATGAAGGAGATCAGAACCAGGGCTGTGTATTTGGAAATGCACTGGTATTTTATGCTTTATGGATAATCTGTACCCATTAGTCTATCAAAGTAAATAAGATGTGTGCTGCATTTTTGCTTTGAAAACAATCTAAATAGAAGAAAATATTCCAGGAGCAAACAGAAAAAGCTCATGCTGCATTATGCTGAGTTTTCCCCTGACTTTATTGCCTTTATTCTGCTGCAGCTACAGAAAACTCATTTAAACTATGAAACTTCTTTGGCATGGATTCTTTATATTGATGAAACAGAGCTGACTTTCTCTGGAGAGCCAGAATGTTATTAAAGCACTTAACCTAGCACTGCTGTGGCTATCAATTATGCCCTTCATTTACACTATACAGGGCTGACGGCTTATTTGAAGTTCAAGAGGTTTTTTTAATGAGATGTTAATTGAGTACACCTGCAGTTGGCTAAAATTTTCATGGACAATTAAGTGTGATCTTTTGCCTTCCTAAATTCTTCGTTTTTCCTGGGTTTCAATACTGTGTTTCAGCAAGTGTAGAAGTATGGACTTTTAGAGTACAGCAACTACAACAATGATCAAAGTTTGTGATGTATGATTGACCCTTCAAGCTTATTGCCTAAGTCACTGTGTGTCATGGGTTGATCCTGGCTGGACATGAGGTGCTCACCACAGCTGCTCTCTCACTCCCCTCCTCAGCTGGACAGGGAGAAAAAATATAACTCAAGGCTTGTGGGTCAGGATAAGGACAGGGAGAGATCACTCGCCCATTGTCATCACAGGAAAACAGACTCAGCTTGGGAGAAATTAATTGAATTTATTACCAATCAAATAAGAGGATGATAATGGAAAATAAACCCAAATCTTACAACAACTTCTCCCACACACTTCTCTTCAATCTGTGAGAAATTGTTCCTTCTGGAGTTCCTCTGTAGTTCTGCAGTTCAGCATATCTGACCTGGTTTGTGCTAAATTAAAGGGTAAATTTAGGACAGACAGTCTGCTGGTAGGAGGAATTTTGGAGACAAGAAAATGGATCAATCAGACCAAAAAAAAAATCCTAAGCAATGTTTTCTTAAAATACAAATACCAGCTTCAAACAGATGCTTTCATGCTAAGCAGTAACAAAATAAAAGCTTGTAAGTATTTTAGTGTTGCATGAAGGAGCCTTTAGGAATGCTTAAGCCTGCAAAGATATGTGCACCTGCAAACTCTTCATGTCTGCTTTCATTATCAATTCAGATGGAATAAGTTTAGAAACATTACTGGATTTACCATTATTGCCTCAGATCCAGTTTCCTAGGTCTAAGTGTTCGGTGACCATTTGCAGTGCAAAGGATTATTAGCAATGTACCCATTAGTTTCCTATTAAGAACTTGTAAATAATGAACTACAGAATGCTGGAGGTTGGAAGAGACCTGTGGAGGTCACTGGGTCCAGCTCTGGCCCAAGCAGGGCCATATGATGCAGCAGTTTGCCACAGTGATATTGTACTTCTGCAACCTGAGGACTAAATTGTTTTCCAGGTACTGTTATGGAGATAACTGCATGGTTATAACAATTACATTGTCTCATGGGCCCAAGGGCTAAAACATTTCTGGTTTGGCTGATGGGTTCTGGGTGTCTCCACAGTGTCCTACTGCTCATCAGGGCTGTGAGTGCTGCTTACAAGTCTTGGCATCAGTCACTTGAGCTTCAGATAAACCAAAGCTGCAGGTCATACTCTCCCTCTTTTTGTCTCTAAAAAGTTATCAATTTCTGTATTAGGATATCTTATTCAGAAATGTATATGATTATTATTAGGGAGTAACATGAAATAGCAAGTAATTTAGGAAGGCCAAGAACAGCTCAAAATATGGGGAGGACATGGCAGGACTAGGACCTCAAAGTAAAAAAGACTGAGTGAAATTAAAGGCATTGAAATAACGAAGAAGATGTAGAAAGGGTGTATGAAGCACTGGATCAAAAACTCATGGTGAGTGAGTCTTAATCCCTAAAAATCTTTAAATAGAGACTGGATGTTTTTTTTTGGCTGGGTGGTGAGTGAGGAGAGATATAATTTAGTCAGTGCTTTTTTACCCTGAAAAGTATTTAGTGGACATCCCAGTTAAAAAAAATAAAATTAGGCATATGCATTAAGTATGTCCTTAATTACTTCTGATTCTGGCTTCAAAGAACTGTCATAATCAGTATTATTTCCCTAAATCAAGTCATGTTTGTAGGTCAAACAGGTTGTCCCTGCAGTATTCCACCATGGGGTTTTAGTAGTTGTCATAAAAGGGGTCAGGCAGGGTTGTTGGTCACAGCAATTCCTGCTAAGCTCAAATTATAGTAATTGACACAGAGAATTTCTGGCACTTGGTAGTGATTAATCTGTAGCAAGAGAATAGCATTTGTTAAAGCAAAAGTCAAGTGGTCTAGAAAGGAAAAAGGAAGATTTTAAATTATTTTTATATATACTATGGTTTTGCATAACAAATGAGCTTGTTTTACATAATTTACCACTTTATACTGAAGTTTACCACTGAAATTTATACTGAAATTTACCACTTTATACTGAGTCTGAGACCACTTTGGTAAATGTGATACTTAAAACACAAATGTAGTGGGGAATAACAAGTTGGTAATGGCATTGAGAGAGCTGCATGGGAGAGAACTGGAAATAAAGCTGAACACTTAAGCTTTGAGCAACATCACTGGACTTTCTGACTTCAAGTTGTCAATATTAAGAGGAGAAAAATGGGAAAACTATTAATAAACATTTTAGACACTAATCATAGTAGCTTGGTAAGTACATTTTGTCAGCTCAAAGAAAGCCAAACCTGTGTAATTTCCTTCTGAAGACCTTGGCCATCCCATGGAGCAGTGAGAAAAGTGAGGGGAAGGGATGGATTAGGACACAGTTCTTTTTGCAAGTGATAATGTTCTATTCTGTATAAAGCAATTGGGTATTGACTGGCCAAAAAGCAGAGGGCAGTGAGTTTCTAATTAGGCATTTAGACTGCTTAGCTGGGCTGCAGTTGTGATGAATCCTCACCTCTCTGGTGCCAGGGTCCAGGTGGTCTTGGCAAAATATGGATATCCATTCCTGGGTTAATGTTTTGGCTCCTGAGAACTGGGTAACACAGGGAGGGCACTGCTGGTTATGCTTTGCCAGACCTTTGTATACATTAAGCTTTCATTTGAGTGAGAAAATTTGAGCCATAGAAACCTGATTTTTTTTTTAATCTTTGTTCTGGATGCCAACTGAAATGTGAATAATTTGTGCAGTCCTGTTTCCTGTATCATTAACTCTGGCGAGTGTGAACACTTGAGTGTGGTAAAAGGGAGAAAATGCAACATATTACCTGGGAGGAGAATTTTTATGTTTTGCTTTATACATGCAGTTTTTGATCTGTGGTCTGTGGACCTTCTGAGGTTTCTCTGTTGCCTTGAAGGGGGTCCAGGAAAAGCAAGTTTTCCCATTCCACAGAACGCGCATCTCCTGTGCTTTCACCGGAACCTTTTTTAGGGTCCATAAATCAAAAGATTGAAAATCCCTTCTCTAAACATACTAAGTACACAGTAATTTTCCACAAGAGAGGGCCAGATTGCTTTGGTACGCTGCAGACTAATTTTAGCAGCGGGTTCTCTGGTGTGTTTCCTGCAGGCTCCCCGCGCCCCTGGAACCGCGAGCTCGCGGAGCCAAAACCTTCGCGGGGCTCCGGAGCAGGGTTTGCTCATTTATATTCACAAACCTCTAAAAACCACAGTGCAGAACGTGCTCGGGCTCCACTCAGCCCTGCACCTCAGTGACGTGCAGGCCAGCAAGCTCAGAGCCTGCCAGGAGGGAGCATTTCAAGCTCTGGCAGGAATCACCCACTAATAAATTGAAGGGAGGCTTTGGAAGCTCTCCAAAGAGGCAGGTGTTCAAACTAAAACATTTGCACTGTTTTCACCTGAGTTGCTGCTCACCCTGAAATCTTATCTGCAGAGGAACACGGGGCTGGGCTCTGTGCTAGTACAAAAATGGTCTTCCACTGCAGTGATCCCATGTCTGAGTAACACTGAGATCAAATAGAGACAATGACTTGATGTATATCTATTTTTTTTCCTCTAAAAGAGGATAATTGCCCATCTGTTGATTAGAAAAGTGCACTTAAAATTTATTGATGAATATTTAACTAATTCCACAAAATTGCATGAAAATGCAAAATTGCACAATCTATTGAGTATATTAAACAGGATTTTTTTGAGAAGTGGGGCATAAATGAAAGAAACCCCAAACTCAAAATAGTCACACACACAAAAAACTCTAAAAACCAACCCAACCAAACCAAAACCAATGAAACCAACCCAACCAAACCAAAACCAAATCAAACCAAAACACCATGTATGTGTAAAACATTCATTTTGTGGTTTTTGAAGGAATACTGCTACGGATCCACTATGATTAAGTGTAAGAGAAATCATCTTTTTAGATCCTTTTCAGCTTTGCAGAACAGGAGAGGATAAATGCAAGCTCACTTTGAGGTCTGAGCTGAAGTCTGCAGAAGTTAACAGGAAGATTTCCCTAAGCCCAGTGGCCTTTAGATTGGGATTTTTAAGGTCAGTGGTTCCATAATTTGGCTGTTATGGTGAGCAGCCTCTCAGGGTTCACTTGGCCAAGGCCATGGGTAGCATCTTCTGCCTCTGTTTTTTGCCAGGAGCAGGATTTTATGGATTTTATCTAAGCTATTATTGTATTCCTTGTGCATAGTGGATTACTTATTAACATTTATAGCAAACTCTAACAATTAGTAGGCGAAGTTTTTGTTGTCTTTTGGCTTTTAACACTTTTCAGGTTTTTTCTTTTTAGTACACTGAGTGTTGCCTAGATCCTATAGCTTGTACTCTATTTTTCCTTCTCTGTTGAGGGTCAATATTGTTTTCCACCTTGCAGTCAGTGAAGCTTGTCATGTCAAAAAGAAGCTAACTACTGGAACCAGTAAAAATTATTGTTTATTCACATTTTATGTGGAAGAATGATTCTCCTGAAAAAAGACTTTTTTTCCCCTGGGCTTATAATACCCCCAGGATATTCAGATTGTTAAATTTCCCTTCTTTCACTTCATTTCTAGATATGAATGAGACAGAACAAGTCATTACAAGGATGCTTCACTCTCGTCCCTGCCATCCTTGTAGTTTCACTAAAATTCAGTCATTGGCAGAGTGAAGAGAAAAAAATTTGAAATCAGAACTCTGCAAAAACTTCACCAAGGAGCACAACTTAATAACTCAGTGGAGAATGTTTATGTACCCTTTTAATTGGAGAAACATAGTTATCTTAATGTAGCCATTCTTCTAAATTAACTTTAAATTGCATTTGTATTAATGATAATCATTATGTATTAATGAGAAATCATTTGTTCCCTCAATATTTTCTAATTGTATCATGACTTCCATAGCTGCCAAAATGTTCTTGGTGGTGGTGATTACCATTTGAAAAAACAAATAATCCTTTTTATAAGAATGGATCAATTATTGAATATGACACAGAGGATAAAAGAAGAAACAGATCTTGCTCATTTGCTTGGTTGTAATTAGAATGATTGCACATTGAGATCTATATGTCTTGTGCCATGTCAGTCTTTATTTCTCATGGGAGTCTGTTTCATGTTGTCTTGATCCATCCCTCTCACGCTGAGGGGCATGGCAGGAAAGCAGCAGCAGAGACATGAGCCTCTGTTGTGTAGTTAACTGCTTCTACACAAAACTTTTATGGCACTGAAGACAAAAACATGCCAAGATGACTTAGCCCTGAAGCTATCTGGCTTCAACTCCAGACAAACCTTTGCTGGTGTCATAAAAAACCTGGAGGAGGATTTGCAGTGTGTCCGGGCTTTTCCTGAGCTGGATGTCTGGAGAATGGATGTTCAAACCTAGCCAGTGTAGATTTGATCCAAACAAAGCCAACCTTAAAACAAAGCTCCTGCTAGCTCTGTTCAGCTTGGACTGAGACCCAGGAGGAGATTATGGAAGCTCCATTTTCAATTTCTTCTGAATGCAAAACCAGATCTGTTGGTCAAAAGTTGGATTGGATTGGGAGAACAGAGGTGCTCCTCACTTACTGGTTAATTCTGTGACCTTGTACACTGCTAATCTTCAGATTGTAATCTAAAATTCTTTATGAAATGGTGGGAATATTTCAGTGAAGTCCTTGAAGACAGTTGCTTTCAGAAGTTGAAAGGGTGATGAAATATTTTTTTCCTTGCAGGAAAAAAGGCCCTAGAAGGCTTAAGTATATATGGGATAATTGTCTGGGGTGGGACGAGATCCTTGTCACTGGCCACAGCTTTGGATGGGAGACCAATTTATATCTTATAAATAAGATACAGTAACAAAATATCAGTAGGGGGTCTTCTACTTTTCCAAAGAGCTTAATTTTCCAAAGCCTTCAAACCTCTGCTGAAATCCTCTGGAGACTAAATTTTGCAGAAATTTTTCTTTTCCTCCTGGAACAGTTTCATCTTGTAAAAATGGGTTGCTTCAAGGTTTTTTTCTGTTTTTTTCCAGATAGGTTAATATTAAAAAAAGATAATTTTTTTTTCATCACTATTGAGCACCTAAGGCAGTTACCTGTGGCTGAGACTTAAAACATGTTAGCTTTAAACATTTCCATTAACTGTGCCTTGTGGTCTTGCAAACCTCAGCCATTCACTGCACTAAGTAATATTTCCTATATCCAACCCAAATTCCTGTTTTCTGGATGGGCACTGCCCTGCAGGCATCAGGAAAGCTTCACAATCCTTACCAGGTGTCTCTTGATTAAAATTGTTCCTTTAGGAGTTTTCTGGACACTGTGCCAAAGCTACACAATCAGATTGATTACTGAAAAGGGAACAAGTGACTCCATGATCCTGCTCCAGACCTTTTTCTGATTTTCCCAGTATTGCCCAGGCCAGCCTGAGTGCTCTGGCACACATGGAAATCCAGATGTTCCCTGGAGACCCCCAGGTGTTGGTGTCAGGAGCTGGCCTGGACTGTCCCGAGTGTGCTTTAGCTTCCATCCCACAGAATGAAAGGTCAAGTGCTTTGATACACAAAGAAATGGGGCAAACAGACTCAGCAAGGTCAGTGAAGTAAAAATCCAAAGTATTTGTGGAAGAACAACAGCTCTTGTGCCTACTGGGAGAACTTGCTGAAAGCAGTCCTCTTGCCAGCCATACTGAGTTTATATCATAATAGTAATAAAAGGCTTGTGCCCCTCCCCTCTGGTGAAAAGGGCTTTAACTTGACTCAAGGCTTTACCCTCTTTTTTTTTTTTTCTTTTGAAAAATTTTCAGCCCGTATGGCAGTTGCTTTTTCGGGTCTCAGCTATTAAAAATGTATCATTTTTATTGGTTGCATGGCAACATATAATCCCTTTGTTCTGTTTTGTTTAAACAGATGCTGAGAACTCTGCCTGTCTTAATAAGAAAAAGCACTACCCTCAGGCTTCCTTTAAAACTGAAAAAGAGGGGAGCGCACGGGGCTTGAATTAATTTTCCTTGGGTTGTAGCAAGGAACAGACCTATAATTCCCTTAAATATTTATGCTTCAAATGTACTCTGCTGCCACAACCTAATTGACTTTGGTGGGTTAACTCATACAGACCAGGATGGGGCTTCCAAGTCAAAGTCAAAGGCTGTGGCTCCTCTGACCAGAACAGAGGAATTGCTCTGCAGAGAAGCAGTGAATTGAGACCAAAAACCTGTTGGAAAATGGGAGCATTTTTCATTGACTTTAACAGGCTGTAAACTCACTGATGTTTAGTGAGCCTGTTGGAGAGCAAAAAAACTGAGAAAGCCACAGTTCTGATTTGATTTCTTTTGGATTCATATGGTTTTATGGATGCTTGGGAAGTTTCTCCTGAATTCCTTCAGCTGCAGCTGAATAAGAAACAGGCTGTAGGAGTTCCACAACATGAATGCTTCAGTGGCCAATATTACCTGTTATAAAAGGATGAGGGTGTCATTCATTGTATCAGAGATTTTCCTGACAAATGGGAGTGGAATGCAGCCCTCAAGACAAAAGTAGGAGGCTTGCAGTGTATCTGTCACAATGGAGCTGTTATAAACATTAAGAAGTTTATTTTGCTGCCTTTAAACATTACCAGAAGCAATAAACCCCAGGACTATTTTAAAATAAAATGGACTCTGACATGGTATAGCCAGGTGTCCAGGTTTTCTAAAGAAGGTAAATGAACCTGTAGAAAGTTATTTATACTTTAATGCTGTCCTATATGATATGCAGACTTGGAAGCCTGTGAAGTGACTGTAATGTGTGTGTCTTAGTCACAGACCCAAATTAGACTAACAACACTCCCAAGGTTATTTTTGGGAGGACTGGATTGCTGGGATGTAAGCATGTCTTCAAAAAAATTCCCCCTGGCAACTTCTATGGGACCACAGGGTTTCATTGCTGGATTTGAGCTGGACCCTCAAAGAGGGAGGCTCTTTTCTAGTTTATTTAGAGAGCAACATTGTTAAGAAGTTTTGATGAATGAGAAAAATCTCCCCTCCTCTGGGTTTACTCTTGACTCTGAGAGATTTCTATGGCAAATGGAAGAAATAAATGGGTCATGAGAAGGTTGGTTCAGGTCAGTGGCTCATTGGCAGGCATGGCACAACATGGGTGATGTATTTTTTAAAACTATCCAGTGAACAGCTCTTTAGGGAGGAGCAAGGTGTTCTGAGCAGTCTCTGCTCCTGAGGGACGTGGAGGGAGAAGATAAGGCTGGTTCTTGGTGTATTTTTGAAGCTGCACAGAGACCCATGAACTCAGGATTATTGGACAGACATCTGTGCATTCTCTGGCTTAAATCTTGAGCCTTTCCAATGTGACATGAAATTCTGGGTGAGATGAGACAAGGGCTTCAAAAATGCAGTATTTGTTTTTCAAATGTAGCTTTTCCCAGTGAGCTGTTCAGATGATGTCTGTGCAGCTCTAACACTGCTTAGTGCTGGATCTGGTCTTAAACTTGTCTTTTTGCTTCTGTGCACTTTATCCATCATTGAGAAATGATGAAACCACTTCCATTTTCTTGTGAATAATAAGAAATCCCACTGTGACTGCTTGTTAATCCTCTCTGGGGAATAATGCATTTCTTTTGTAACAGCTCTCACCTGGGTGTTTTGCTGGTACCCAGATTTTGTTCTGTCAGACCTTGAGATGCTCTGCAATTAGCTGCCTTTTGATTATCTTTTCTGTTCTCTAGAACGCTTAAGCTGCATTTTGAAAGGAGAATGTGAGTATTTAATTTCACAGTGACTGTCCCAGCTGGTGTCAGCACTGTGTGGGGAGAGGGAAAAGGCTCTGCCTTGGGGTGCTGCCCTTTCTGCTGGGGGAAGGTAACACAGCCCAGGAGTGCGCCTTGCATCCAGGAGTACAAATCTGGAATGATTTTGTTAACATCACACGAGTAATTTTGAGTTTGCAGGGGCTTAGGTGAGATCATTGTCTGACTAAAGTGCTTTGCAGAGGGAAATCTGCTGTTCCCCTTCTGGTGGGAACAGAGAGCAACACAGAAATGTGGTTTCTTTTTTTTTTGCTCTGCTTTTCACTTCAGGCATCCTCAGTTGTTGTAAGTGGAAGTTGTGCTGGAGGAAAGCTTTAACCAGTTCTTCTAAGTGTAATTTTAAAAGAACACATTTATTGTCCATTCAGTTCAAAAAAGTGCAAAAGTTTTTCATAAGGAGATGGTTTATATGTTTTCTTGACTCTTTGTATGCCCCCAATGTTATTACATTACCTAATTCACCAGGTTTTAGTTTCTTTCTCAGTGCTGCAGCACTTCTAATAAGTTGCTTTCTAATCCCTTTGTTACATAAGCCATATCTCTAAAGCTTCCCTAAACTCAGACTGGCTCAAACATCATCTGCATCTCCATTCCTCTGCTTACCAGCAGGGATTTGGGGGTCTCTCCCTCAAACTGAGCCCACCTTTGCACCTACTCGATGCTCTGGGAGAAATAATAAAGGAGCCTCCATGTCACAGCCATGAAATTGTCTGAAGACATCAGGTAAATAAAAAAAGAGCTGATTTATTCTGCTATGGAGGCATTGTTAATTAAGTCATACATGGTAATGAACACTAAGCAAAGAATGCTACCTGACATCAGCAATTATTTTATTGATGCCTCCGCATCTCAATCAAATGCAGCTCCTGACAGGTGGTATTTAGCAATGATGGGAAAATGGTAGCTTTGAGAGGAGGGGAAGTGGGGGTCTCCAGTGAATGATGGATTAATTCCATTACAATCAGATTTTCTGGATATGGTTTTAGTTGCAAAACTGAGTTAACTCCACCTGGGTAGCTGCACGAGTTTATTGTAGAGGATAAGTTCTGAGCTGATGCAATCCCAGGTATTGATCAAATCCTCTGTGGTTTCCTGCTCTATAATCATCACAGCAGCAGCTGCTCAGGCCACCAGGTTCTCCAGAACCCTTCAGCAGGAAAAGTGCTTATTTCAAAAGCCAGGCTTTGATGAGCAGACAGGAAAAGCTCAAATCCTCTTCTCATGCATTTTTCCATCTTCACTGTGAAAGGACTCCCAAAAATCTCACTGGTAGCTCAAGAAGGAAGCTGAGAAAGGCTAATAACTTCCTGACCTGGTCCCAGCTATTGACTGCTCACTCTTACTGGAAGTTCTCACAGCACCAGTTCATAAAGCCTTTATTTAGGGGGAGGAGTAGAAAGAGAAGGAAGATGCTGTTCAAGGTACCCCATGAAAGTGAGGACAGAAGGATGTTCTCTTGTGAGTTAGTCTGGTGCTTCCTCATGTGTCTGTTTATTTTTGAAAGCAGCAAGAGACAAACCTTGCCAAATTAGGCAGCTGGGTGTACCAGAAATATATAAGTACTTGCTGAGTTAGAGAGGAAATAAACTCTATGTAGATGATGTGAAAACTCTTTTGGTTTCATAACATATCTCTGATGGAGAATCAACAGAAGACCAAGAGCAAGGAGATGCTGATTTACACTTTAAGAATGTCTAGAAAGTCTCTCCTGTTTAATGTAAGCATTCAAAGAAGCCTATTTCCAACAATTACCAAAACCTCTAAGGGTGTTATTGCTGCTGGTAACTGTTAACACTCACTCATTGACAGCACAGTATTGTGATAATTTTCTTCACGGATATGCAATATGTTTACTGGTAACATTTTTCTTTTCTGTTACTTTTGACCATTTGATACTTGAGTCTTTGGAGGAACAGTATCACTTTACAGTTCCATTTTATTCCTATTATATCTAAATATTTCCTTCCATTGTCTTTCTTTTTTCTCTTTATTTTTAACACAGATGGATAAAAAAAAGAAATCTGTGGTTTTGCTGTATATTTTTGTCATTTTCTATGTTGACTTGCATTAAAAACTGAGGACTTTACCTTTTATGCATTAGTTACAGGTATGGTTTGTACATCTTCTGTTTCCCCATAAGCCAGCTTGGTTTTTAGCAGTTGCAGCTTTCTTTGACTCAGACTGTGGTTTTTCTGGACATCCAGAAAAATGTTCTTAAGCTGTTCCCAATTATTGTAACATTTTTCTTATAAAATTCTTTCTCCCAACTGGTTTGGCTCTTTTGTTCCCTTTTCTCCTCTCCTAGCTTCATGAAATTGATCCTTTTAAAGCAGCAAGCCTGTATATTAGTAGTCTTGGCAAAGTAAAAAGTTTTTTGTTTGCACTTGAAAAATGCAATCAAGAAATGATCACTTCTTCTCTGGATAATGCCTTCTTTTGTGATCAATTTACTCCTTATCACACAGATGAGCTCTGATACAGAATTATCTGTGTTGGATGCATCTTTTCTGAGTTAAGATTTTGTCATCCATAGATTCTTAGCAATAGCAAGGGCAATTTAACTCTGGCAGCATGAGTTCTCTCTGCATAAATCACAAATTGGAGCCTTATTTTTTTATTTTTTTCTTTATATATATTCTCATATTGATTTGTCCTGTGATTTGCTGTCCTTTTTTGGGATAGCAGTTTTTTAGTAATTACTTGTAAAGGGGTTGACCTGACATGTTTTTAGAATAAGACCACTTTTACTTTTAGCCCTGAGTCCAAAACATAGACTTTATTACATTTGCATGAGACTGTGCTAAACCTAACCCCTGGCTTCTGTAGTCCTTGAACCTTCCCCAAAACACACCCTGCTCCCTCCTCCACCCCCCAAACCAGGTATTGTTGGCCTCCTGACTGCTGATGCCTCCCAGCAATCAGATAAATCCACCCTGCAAAAGGCATCTCTCCTCCTTTGTGGGGGGATTTGGCCATCCCTGACAAATTCCTGTGCTGATCCTGAAACAATGGACCTCTTGTTCTTTAGGTACTTGGAGGTTTTTAATTAAGTTGCCCTGAGAATGGAGAGCTCTCAGTCTGCCCAGGCTGTGCATTCTGCTTGCTGGAGCAGTACTCCTGCCTGCCTGGAAGAAGCTGTAGCCACATCTGTGAGCACCTCTGGCCAAGCCTTGGTGATTGATGCAGCCTGGATCCTTCAGGATTTCTGCCTGGATCAGGATGCCTCACTAATCCATGTTTATTCTCAAACACATTCCCCATCCCCTCAGTAATTCCTTTTCTCTACTCTTTAAAGCATATTTCTTGGTAGTTATTAATGTCAACATACACAATAATATGAAGATTTGCATCTGAAAAGAGTAACTTGGGGTCAAATCCTAGACTGGAATTATTGCTGTGGTTATCATTTAGTGTGTGTGTGTTAAAGTCATTGCAATCACCCAGGAGACACAAATGCACTTCATGCATATGTCTGCCTTGGAGAATACAGAACCCACATCAGAATTAAAATGCTTATTAAAAAAAAGGGTAGTTTGCATTTAATTTCTAAAGGGATTTATGAGAAGCTGTAACAAACTGTCTAAAGAATATGGGTTTGGCTGTGAAAGAAGGAAGACCTAGAGTTGACATGAAGGCTTTTATTCTTAGAAATGGTCTTATGTAATGGAGATCTGTGGTATTAGCATGTGTTTTTTTTTTCTTTCCTCAGGAAATAATTAAGCACTCCCTTCTGATCACTTTATGGAATCAATACTCTTTCAGCAGCGCTAGCATTATTTGTCTTTGGGAAGTGCACTGTTATGGGTGGTAATAATTTTTAAATAGCTGACATTAACTCTTTCCCTTGGCAGGGAATGGCATGAATGAAGGGTGTTTCTCAGCACAGGCTGCCTCAGCTGGCTGTGAGAGGAGCAGAGGCCCAGGTCCCTCATCTTTGATTTTGATTCAGGCAGGCACTTGTTCTGCTTCTTCCTCCAGAGCAGCAGGAGAGGCCAACCCTCAGTAAAAACTGAAGAGTAATTTTTAACCTGTACAGTCTCAGCTTGGGGTCTGAAATGTCCTGGGAGCACTGGGTGGGACCTGAGCAGAACTGGGTGTGAATGTGGGGTGGAATAAACTGCTGGGAGCAAGGGGGGTAAATGCAAGTATGTGGTGGAGAGCAGAGCAAACAGTGAGTTGGCTGTCTGGAAACATGGGCAGGAATGGAGAAACAGAACAATTCTTCCCTTGTCTTTTTCCTCCTCCAAATTCCACAGGCAGATACACAAGGGACAAATCAGTTTTTCCCCAGAGCTGTTTGCTGTGCCAGCTTTGCTCAGGATGTGAAGAAATCAGGTGGGGAGGGCTGAGGAGGGATGGGATGGCTGTGGTGCACGTGGGGGATTCCTTTGAACCCCACAATGGCTCAGGAGCAAAATCTGCTGCTGGAGAGGGAAGAGCTGCCAGCAGGAGGCTGGCAGGGACCTGGGGAAGGTGCAGGGTGTGGATGCAAGCAGCTGATGGGGTCTGGGAGCAGTTATCTTGCTCTCCCACAGCTGACACACAGCTGGCTTGTCCTTTCCTTATGCTGGTGAGCCAGGGCACGTTCAGGCTGCCACTGGATGCAGAGCTACAAGGTGCCCTGCTCACAGTAGCAACCCCACAGAGAGGAGATTCAGGCACTTCTGATATGGAGTAATGGATAATGGAAATGATACTGCAGTTAGTGTGTTTAGATGGCAGGGTTTTGATTAGCAGTGAAACCTTAATGGCATCCAAGCTAGCTCTGTAATTCCTCTGAGTCCCCTCAACAGAACTGGCTGTTAAGATGTGGCATGACTTGAAGGGAAGATCTGTGGTGCTTGTCAAGAAATTGATCAAATAGTCATTTATTATTATGACTCAATATTATGAACACACAGGCACATAATCTTTCCTTTTGCAGGACAACAAAAATTTACCTCCCTGCTGAAAAAAAACCCCCTCCAACTCAGGAAGTGTGTTGGCAGAAAGAGAGAAAAAGGCTGTTAAGTGAATTAATGGCTTAATGATGATTGTTTATTGTCTGCATTACACAAGTGTTTAAATTGAGATTGGGTCTTTTATGTGCCCAGTGTTACACAAAGGCTGATTGCACAAGTGGCTTCCCCAAAGAGCTAAATGGAGAACAGATAAAAGACAGAAGAAAAATGGCTTTTCCTGGGTCTAAGGAGTAGAGAAAGGAGCTGCCTTGCCTGGGGTTATGTAGCTAGTCTATGGCAGAGCTTGGATGTGAACCCAGATATATCAGTACAACTCTTTTCACACAAATTGATGTGGCATCTTGATTTTTATCTAGTATTGCATGAACTACTTAGTGTCACCCTGGTGAAAGTGTCTGTGCTTCTCTGCCTAAAACAGTAAAGGTTTTGTCCTTGTGTGCACAGGTATAGAAAGCTAACATTCATGTCTGAAAACATCTTTAATCTCTTGTTCTTGCATTTGCATGGTTGCTAAGAAAATGCAGCAAGTGTGAACCTGGTTAATAATCCTTGTTAGATGCAGAACTACCCTGTGTCCTGAGCACTGGCCTGGAATTCAGGCCAGCCATGGCTAGCCTGGCTCCTGCCAGCCAGGCTTTGCTCTGGGGATGTGCTGCTGGGTGGTTTTTTTGGTTTTTCTTTTCCTTTTTTGTTGCATCTCCCAGCCTCACAGTGCTTATCAGCACCACGACCATCTCCCAGAGTCAAACTGGGTCATCCAAACCCTTCAGTCCTGACCCCAGCTGAGCTGCAAGAGCCTGAATATCTCCTATCTTGCTTGGTTCCTTGGAAACCACTTAACAGGGAGCTAGAAGGGCATGGCAGCACCCTCCTGTGATGGAGTGTGCCCCAAGCAGGCTCTGAGCTTGCTGCTAAAAGCTGTGCTGATAGTGCTGGGTCTTGCTGGGGGCGTACCTTGAGGCAGGCAGCAGAGGGGATGTGGGAGGAAAAGGAGGGAGGGTTTGGGTAGAGCGTGGCCCCAGGGCAGCTCCTGGCAGTTTTGGCACTATCCTGGCTGGGAGGGAGGAGCTGAAACCCTGCACAAGGCTGGGTTTTGCCCCAGAGTTTCCAGCACCCAAAATAGAGAAACCTTCCCCCAGCACTGGCTCCCCAAACAAAGCCTCTGCTCCAACCCTGGGCCAAAGTCCAGAAAGTGAAGTGGTTTTTGTGTTTGTGTTGTTTCATTCATGGCTTTCTCTTGGGCTGGGCAGTGAGAGGCAATGAAGAGATCCTGTCATTAAGTGTTTCCTGGTGTTTGCTGCCACTTTGCTCTGCACAGTTGGCACAGCAGTAATTTCTGCTCCACGGTGTTCTCAGCCTCCCTGGCTGGAGCAGGCATTTTGCTGACACTCCAGGGCTTGTGGTTTTGTTTTTTTTTTTAAAAAGAACTGGCTCATTTCCCAAGGCAGAAGTTGCTTTTAAGAAGGAGTTTCCTGCCGTGTACAGTATTTATTTTTTAATTAGTTGAGCTAATGTGCAATTAATGTTTATAATGCAAACCTGTCTGGGGCCATCTATTCACTTAATCAGGACACTTTTAATAGTTTAATTTTCTTTAGGATTTTTTCTTTGAGAACAAAACACTGTGGCTGCATGGCAGCATTTTTCCAAACCTTGCTGTATGCTTGGCTGTCCCTACAGCATCTTGTCCTCCAGAGACCAGCCTTGATGAACTTTTTGTTCTTTGCTGTCTAACAGGTTTGTAGCTCTTTCCCAGAATAAACTGAACCAGCAACAAAACATCTCACACTGACAGGAAAAATTTTAATCTGTTTGATGCTTGTTTTTATTCCCAGTCTAGAGGTAAAATTCTGTTGTGAATTCATAAATCTTGCTTCAGATTCTAACTGGTTTGGAAAAGGATTTCCTCTGGTAATTGCACAGACACATAAAGGCTTTTTCTGTGTTTTTAGTCATGTATTGCCCTGTGTCACCCCAGTGTTTTGCAATATGTTGATGCAACAATCTTAGGCTAGAGACAATTGCACAAGCTTGCACAAAAACATATGAAACTCTTTCATCCCAGGCACTGTTCAAGTGTGGACATTTAGAAATGCAAGTGTCACATTGATTTTGTGTGACAGATGATCAGGGGCTGGAAAAACAGCAAAGAATTTGGAATAGCTGCTCCATCCCTTGTGTGCTGCTAGTTGTACACAGATCTGAACAAGGATGTGTTAGAATGACCAAAAATACATTTTTCTGCAACAGATGCGCCGTGTGTGTGTGTGGCAATTGCAACTAAAGAATGGCATCAAAGTGTAGCAGTGGCAGTGAATGCTCAAGACTGGCTGAACTCTCAGGGGTCACTCCCTGTTTGCCCTGACTGGCAAAGGTTTACCTGGTTCAGCAGCACTGAGAATGGAAAAGCACCTGCTCCCTTCCCTGGTAGCAAAGTGCTGACCTGGCAGCACGGTACTGAACTGATCCACTGCTTTTCCAAAGTCCCTGCTCAAAGAGAGTGCTGCTGGCAAGTCTGGCAGGTGTTTGAGTGCATCAGTAACCCCAGGCAGAGCAGAGATGACCTTAATAACTGTGCAGGTTTGTTTGTTCCTGTTTGTTGGTTTCTTTGAAGTAGCATCTGTCATCTACAGGTGGGAAGGGAAGTTCCTGCTGCCAGATATCTGCAGTGACAGAGGTTGTGCAACCTGCCCTGGGATGCTGGAACCCTCAGCTCTCTCAGCTGCAAGAAGAGGAGCTTGAAGGTGCAATTACAGCTCAGACTCTTCCTTTGAGTTATCCTCTGCAGGGTCTGGCTTTTCTCTGAGTGTCTGGGGAGTGCAGAGGCTGTACTGATGCCTGAAGCTGTCTGCTGTGAGCTACATGATCTCTTACCTGAGCAAAGTTATCCCTGCTTTAAAGATCAGGGAGATAGGAGCTGTGTGGTGAGGGCAGACTCAGAATTCATGTTTTGTGACTCCCAGCCCAGTGTCCTGAACATGCTGAGGTGGGCTCTACCTGTTACAGGGGGCCTTTTTATGTGCTTCTAATTAAAAACTTGCAGCAACCTCTCCCAGACCCAGCACCAGCTGTTATGTCCAGCTCTGTGCAGTGCCCAGGTGTGCTTGTGTGAGCAGCACCAGGATCCTTCTGTCCCCAGCACACTGAAGTAAGATGAACAATGTGTGTTTAATTGCATGATCATCCTTAATTGGATGACCCTGAGCCATCCACCCCTGCAGCAGGACTGCTCCACTGAACACTGCAGCTTCCTTGGGCTGCAAAGGTCCCTCTGCTCCTGATGCCTTCACACCACCATTGCAGCACTCTGCTCCCCACTGCTCCAAATAAGGCTTCTCACGAGGGGGTTACAGGGAACCTGCTTTCAGGGATTTGTATTATTTAAATTATAAATATCCTGCAAGAATAGGATTTGTAATGGAAGTTGGAGTTTTAATATGTTTATACAGATAACACAATTTAAAATAATTGGTTTGTGGAGGGCGAGGTAACAAAAATTTAGGAGAATTCACATGTTTTATTTATTTATTTCTTAGTGCTGCGGCTAAAAGGGTGAACTTGTCTGTGCCAGTCTGTAGGAATTGGGATGGGTTATATGGGGCAGGGTGTGACAATTGAGTGCCTCACCCTGCTCTGGCTGCACAGGCCCTGCTGCTTGTTTTCAGCAGGTCAGAGCTTTTTAGAAGCACAAAGAGCTGGGGAAAGCAGCCTCTCCCACAGTGACTCCATCTGGGGACACTCCTCTCTGGGATTAGGTGGCCTGAGCTGTGGAATGAAAGTGTTGAGGGGGGAAACCTTGCTTAAAACCTTTCCTGTGAGGTAATTAAACACTATCAATTTAATCACAGTTCTTGAGAGCCCAGTGGGAAAGCTCAGTGTCATAATAACTGTTCTGGGGCCTCCCTGGGTGCTACAGGGAATGCACTCCTGGGCTGCTCCTTTCCCAGGTGATCTGTAGCTCTTGCCCTCTAATTTTGCTCACCTTCACATCCCTCTGATCTCTTCAGTAGCATTGCAATGCTTTTTTAACTTCAATGTCTTTTCTTGGACAAAAGTCTGTTAATATTGGGGTTTAACTTGTATGAACACATTG
Organism: Agelaius phoeniceus; assembly: GCF_051311805.1. Lineage (NCBI taxonomy): Eukaryota > Metazoa > Chordata > Aves > Passeriformes > Icteridae > Agelaius > Agelaius phoeniceus. Next base: position 6,465,285 of record NC_135280.1, on the reverse strand, counting down.
CCCTCCAAATACCATCAAATTAAGGGAAAACCCCCACAATATCCAGGATTTTTATGCCCTTTCAGTGCAGGGAGTGAGCTAAATGGTTGTTTGTTCCCTGATTCCCCCCAGTTCTGTAATTCTAAATAAGCTTTGAAAGCAGTGGCAGACACATTGTAGGTAGCACTGAGTGGGGAAACAGTGAAGGTGTTTGAGGGCATAATCATAAAAAATGGACAGAAAATGAGAAGAACACAGTGTAGCTGTAGCAGTCAGAAAGATGACAGATATTAGGGATTTGAAACTTTCAAGACATATTATTTGGTAATATCCCTTCTTATTTCAGACTGAATCCTGTTCAGTGCTGGGGTCCAGTGCTGTGTAAGTGAAAGGCAGGGAATCCTCCTGTGCATGAATAGGACTCTTGTGTGGGGACCAAATTCCTCTTCACAAGCCCCAGCTTTTAGGGCTTTCTTAATGTACTGTAATCATCTCCCCTCTGCCTTGCTCTTACTGCTGAAAACACAGAAAATGAGAGAACTTGGGAACTTGCTGTGGATGTGTGGCTCTGGGTGCATTTAACAGCACCTGAAGCATCAAGTGGCCTCTTCCTGAGATTTTGGAGCTCTGGGGCATCACTGCTGGTTCACCTCTCTGTATGGAGGAGATTGTGGCTCATCATGAGATTATGGTTCTGCCATGAAGCGAGGGCAGATGTATAAAATAGAGATCTGATTTTACAGCAGTGAATCATGTTCATACTATCAGTTTCTGGGCTGTTAATTACAGTGAAGGGTTTCATGGTAGGAGCTAAAGTAAAATCCATTATGATGTTGATCAGCATGGAAGTAATTATATCCTTCTGATTTGGTCTGTGGTGAAAAAAGGGCTCAGTGAGGATTGTGATTCTTCTTCCCTCTGAAATAAGAATATTGCAAAATAATTAAAACTATCATCATCAACCCCTTAATGGAGGAGAATCAAGCAAGGGACAAAGACCACTGGGTGGGTCAATTTGTAGGGCATTGAAATCAATAGCCAATTATCAGACAGTGCTTTAAAAACACTGGTTAAAAAATTCAGAAGCAGTGACCTTAATGTGCAGTTAATTTACTCTTATTAATTTGAGTAATATTTCTTCTGAATGGACACATTGAAACTCATTTGAGGGCATTTATTTCAGGCATGGTTGTGGGCTTTGTGAGTGTGCAGGGAAGGAAAAACCCTTTATTATATTGCAAGACATGACAGCCCTTGGTGCAGAGTCTATCTGTGCTGTCCAGTGATGGACTGGACCTGTGCATTGGAGAGATATTGCAGTGTGGAGCAGGAGGTTCCCCAAGATGATACAACCAGAGACAAGCCAAGCTGGGTACAAATCAGGGTCAGCACTGACAGCGCCACATCCTGAGCTGCTGTGGGGTGAAACAGCTGCCCTCAAATCAGAAAGTTTCTGTTTCCTTTAATTGGGTTGTGACAGGAATAAATATTTTTTTATTGGTCAAATTTAGAAGCTGTCCAAATTGCTTCTTTTTTTTTTTTTTTTTTGGTAATTAATTAGCTCATGATTAAACACTTTAATTTTTTTGCACACTTTTACTTGCTCCAAAATTCCTTTTAGTGTTCAAATGAGTAATTCCTTTTACAGGCCTTCGATGGTGTTTAATTAAAAAGACAAGGTTTGGAGCTTGAACTTGCTGATTAAATTAAATGTTGCTGTTTTAAACAGGTGTCATAATCAGAAAAAAAACCCCAAAAATCATTAACCACTGAAACAAAGCTTATGTAAAAACACTTGGATTAAACAATGATGACTAAGGTCCTGTCTAATTTTAATGCCAGGAGCATCTTTTCAAAGCAATCATGTTTTCCCAAGACATTGCCAATGAGGAAGGATTAGTGCTACAAAATATTACATCTTGTTTGGATTTCCATAGAGGCAAAATGCTTGTTTTCTGTAAGAGCTGCTCATCTTTTACTGGTAGCAGTGACACTAAATCACAGCTGTCAGACTGAAAAGAAGCTCCCAGCTCTGACTTCTCCCTTTGACTCCTTTCTTCCAAATCATGGCTCCAATTCTGCTGGGAACAGGGACAAGATTAGAAGGGCACTGCAGCTCTTCTGCCAGTAAAGGGTGGTGTTTGTAACCCAATTTTGGAGTAAAAGCATGCAGACAAACCCATGGCAGGGCTCCATGCTGGAAGGAAAGCTCTTTATCTTGTTTGCAGCCAGAGCTGCAGCCTGATGGGGCTGCTCCCCTTTCCCTGGTAGCAAACTGAGGAATCACAAACCAGCAGGGAGCCTTGCAAGCTTTTCACTGCCATTCCTTCAAAGTTCAAGCAATTTCACCGTTTGCAGCTCAGTTTAGGAGAAATTCCCCCGTGCTGAGTGCTCACAACTTCAGCTGGCAGCGCTGCTGAGGGGGGCAGATCAGTAATTCTGTGACATGCAGGTGAATCAATTGAAAACCCTTGCAACATCTAATTAATTTGCACTTGTTGTGAAGAATCTACAAATGATCATTATTGGTAATGAAGCTATTGATCCAAAGTGTACAAACTAAGCAAAAAAAAAAAAAAAGGAGTAAGATGTGGAGGCTCCACGTCAGATCCTCCACCAGCCACCACCAGCACTTTAATGACCTCGGTGGGGCTTTGTTGAGTGACATCAGCTGAGAACGTGGCACATAAAATTTAATGTTCCTTGAACTGTTTTAGGATTCAGCCATAATGTAGCTTATGTACACACCTACGCTGAAATTTTCAAAGCTACCCAGGGGAACTAAATGCTAATTGTAATGGAAATGGGCACTCAAAGCCCTTAAATGGCCTTCCAGATCTCGCTGTGCAGTCATTCCTTGTACAGATCCACTGCCCAGCTCCTCACTGCTTTTTATGTGTCTGTGGGCTTTGCTTTCAGCCTGAAATCAGCACCTTTTTTCCTTCTTCTTTTGAAGAGTCTGAATTGTAATCCTCATGATACAAATTTGGGTTGCTTTGCTGGCAAACCTGTAGACTGCTATGAAAGGGCAGTGTAATATAAATTTTCCAGTTTTCAGTTTTAATGGGACTTTATAATTTAAAAGATAATTCAGGAGAGATACTTTGGGAGACTCATTGCTGTTTGTGGTCCCACTGCTGTTCCTTTTTGAGTGTTCAGAATACAACCACCATATGAGAAAGAGAATGATATAATTAAGTTGTTGCCACTAATCAATCTATAGCACAATTCCATTAAAACTAATGGAATTATATCAGAATTAGTTTTGCTCCACTTTAACATTTTTAGGCACTGGGAAAAACATTATTTTTGTCATGAGGTAAAACAAGTCTGACACTGTGTTCTCTGAATTTTTGCTTCATCCTTTATTAATATTAGAGGGTAATGATGTGCTGTATTACTTCTCTAACAGCTAAAATATTATGCTGTTTTAAGAGATTTTATTCAGTCCTTCAGGGACATTTGCTGCTGCCTGCAGCAAAATTGGATGAGATGTGCATATATAAGTGTGTGCTTGCATATGTGTACACACACATATGTAGCTGTGTGTGAACACACAAAATTCCAGGAGAGATCTGCATATGGAGCCTTTTATAATTGCTTTGAAGGTAGATAGAAACTTTGGTGATTTTCAATCTGGTTCTTTTTATTGAATAAGTCTTACAATTAAGAGCAAAATAATATCTAAACAAGTTAGATCTTACTATTCATCAAGAAAGATGAATTCCTAATGTTTAGGCACTTAGCTGTGCTGCTACTTTTTTGGATCTTGAGAGAATTTTTATTAAAATGCAAATAGTGTAGCTTCAACACGGTTCCCTGATTAAATGGAAAAAGCATCACTTAGTACTCATTGAAGTCAAATGTAATCAAGATGGAATTGATTTTATATTCTGTTCTTGTAAACACTGCTTATTCTAGCTCTTAAAAATCCATAAAATAACCAAAAATGCCAGGTTTATTTTTCAAATGGATACAAGGTAAAGAGAGAACTGCTTATATGCATTATGCATTCATAATGGAAATGATGCTAGCCCAAGGTAAGAGCAAGAGTGACACTGCTCCACTACCATAACCTGATATTGGAGCTGTGGTTATGGGATGGAATTCGCACAGCCTGAGTGGAGTTGAGGCCTCAGCACATTTACAGCTTGGATTGAGTTCTCCATCCACGTGCTCCTTGCCTGGATTCGCTCTTCCTACGGGAAAGGTCCAGCTAGCTTGAATTACCTTGCACACTCTTGCACACTACTCACGCTCTACTCACGCTCTACTCATGCTCTACTCACACTCTACTCACACTCTTGCACACTACTGACACGCTTGCTCACTCACACTCTTGCACACTACTCACACTCATGCACACCCTCGCACACTCACACTCACACTTGCTCACACTCGTGCACACTCATGCACACTCTTGCACACTCGCACCCTTGCACACTACTCACACTTGCTCACACCCTCCCAGACTGGGGTCTCCCAGTGCAGGAGCTTCCCAAGGTTGCTTCCAGCTACCTTGAATTACCTTGAATTACCTTGGATTCAGCTATCTTGAACTATCTTGAATTTTCTTGAAATGCCCTTGTGGGGTCACAAACATTAATTGCAGCTTGAGCATCGCCTTTTGGCTTGGCCTTTTGTTCTGTTCACAGTTATGAGTTACAAATAACAGTATGGAGCCAGAAAATACCTGGCTGCTGGTGTAACTGTGGCTGAGCTGTCACACTCTTGGATCCAAACGCTGTCAGGGGCTGGATTTTAGGGGGCACTGGAGTTCTGTGCCCAGGGAACTGGGGTGTGTAATTATAGGGACTTGCTCTCCCATGTACCCTCTCAATGGCAAGGGAAGATAAATCCTAGTTGATTTTTCTGCCTGAGTAAGTGTTGGGGTTTTTTAATTTTTTTTTTCTCAGTGCAGGCACAGTCATGCAAGTCCAAAGAAAATCTTACAGTGTGTACTAAAAAATTAGTCACTAGACATTTCTGTCTCTGTGTCTCTGACTTAGGCTTTTGGGAGTCACTTTGTATTAAGAAAAATAGTATTGTGCTTGCTAAGCAATGTGGGTGTTTTGCTTACGAAGATGTAACTGCTAAAATCTCCCCTAAGTCATAATATCTGATGAGCATGTGAATGGAGGATAAAAGCTTCTATTGACATTGTGTTAATGCAAATCCAGGGAAATGTTTCTGAAGTTTTGAGTTCTCAGAAGTGTTGGTTGGGGTGTGTGAAGTTTGCTGTGTCATGAGCAATATTTCAGCTCCCTTGAGCGCTGGGGAGGAACAGTGGTGCAAGAGCACAGGTGGATGGTTTGTGTGCTCCCAGCTGATTATTGCACCAGCAGGATGTGTGGGACATTTGGACACTGCAGAGGGGGAAATCTCCCCAGCTGGTGTAGGGGGATGCTCTGGACCCCATTTTTGAGTGAATAACCCCCCACAAGCTCAATTTTCAGGCAGAGCATCCAATGACCTGTACCTCCCTCCCTGCTTGCTTTCCTCCTAGCTTTCACTCTTTTTCCATGTTGATCTAAGGACAGCAATTGAGATTTTTAGTCGCTGCTTGGGGTTTTTCTAAGCTACACTTTAGGTCATGTAAAATATAAACAGTATTAATGCTAGGATGGTCTTTTAGTAGCTAAAATTAGATTATCCAGGAAGAAAATCGTATTTTGAATTACTGTGAATTCTTGTGGGTTTATGTATTTAGTGTTTTTCCCTAGATGACAACTCCTAATAACAACCATTATGCACATTTTGCAGACATTACACTGAATGATTTAGACTTTAAGAAATTTCTTTTTTAGAAGCCAGTCTTTAAAAACAGAGTTAGAGTGTTGGACCATTTTAGCATAAATGGTAAAGTGCGAATGAAAATTAATTCAGTTTGCAAAATGCGTTTCAGGATGTGTTTAAGCAAGCGAAAATCAACAAATCAAAGGTCAGTCTTAGAAGGTGCAGAAATGGGGAGTGAATGCCTTGGAGCACATCTTCTAATTAAATCCCTGTAGAGAAAATAATGGTGAATTTAAAGGCCAGAGTCATTGCATCTGGGACAGGGCTGCACATCCTTTATCAGGAGGATTTTGATGGTCTTATTGGAAATGACTTTAGCAAAAGGTAAGGCAGCATATTTGGGAGTAAAAAGATATAATACATTCATAATATCTACTAATATAATAACCTGTTTCACTCCAAATTCTGTACACTTCCATTTAATACAGCACTCTATTTCCAAAGATAATACTTCTGCATCATAAGTGTTGTAAAAGAAATGTCATTATAAAAGGAGTGTCATTAGGAAAGAAGATGGGATCTCAGAGAATCCCATTAATTTCAGTTTTACAGGTCTCCTATTTCCTAGCAGCATTTGTACCATGAACAGGTCTTCTCCAACCTCTTCCCCTCTAAGGAGGTCACCAAGTTAATTGTGCTCAAATATTTCTGAAGTTATGCCTCTTTTTTCAGGCTGGAAACCTCCATCCTCATCATTGTTTGTATTAGTTAGTATTTGACTTTTGCTGTCTCCTTAGATGACCAGGTTAAACATTGTATAAATTTTAAAAGTATAACCCCCCTCAAAAAAAAAAAAAAAGAAAGGGTAAACCATGAAAACAATCTTTTTGGTTTGTTCATCTTTGAATTTTGAGCTTGAAACATTGACCTTGGGGAATGCAAAAAGCCCAGATGGTTTTTATAATTTGGGTCAAGGTTTCTTTTTTTTTTTTAATCTCTTCAGACTGACAAGAACCTGTCACCACCTGTTTTTGGTGCTCTTTTTGTAAAGAGGTCAGTAGCACAGGTAACCTAAAATCTATGAAGAGACTGAAAATAAGAGAAGAGCATTAGCTGTTTCACAGGCTGAACAGAGAAAGAGATGATGAAATCATTCCAGAGGCAGAGACGAAATGTGATTTTCATGCTATTTTGTGATTTATATTTTCTGAGCTGTGCTACAAAGGACAGCAAAGAAAAGAAAAGTGAAATATTGAAGCCCTCAGCAGTTCCCCTGTATTTTAGCACTGTCTGCTGGCCCAGGTAGATTGAACACTGTGTATTGGAGTCCAGCACAAAATGGGTTTTAGTAAAACTTGTGATTCCTTAGAAACACTTCATGCATGTGTTGGACCAGTGAACTTATTCTGGGACTTGAAAAAACTTCAAGACTGAAAAACCACAACATTTCAGATTCCTTTGACTCAGTCCTGTGTTTCTTCTTGCACTTGTGAATTTTTGCACTCCTCCTCTTTCTAACTCAAGTCAACGAGGTATCTTTCATTTGCTGAATGTTTTAAGTTGTTGAATGCAGCTGTAAAATTTAGCAAGCAGAATTCTGCCATTTCTTGTAGCTATAGTGCAATGTGATTGGAGAAATCTGTTTAAAAGGTGCCACATTCAATTTTGTTGGGCTTTTAGAATAAGTGTTTCTACTACAACTTCTGTGGGCTCCATGCATGTTTTGCTCAAAGGAACTTTTCCAAAATTATGGAAGTTTTACTTTTAGAATTCATTTCAGTAGAGGATGTCTAAATCCACTCAGACTTATAGAACTTGTGACTAGTTTAATGAGAGTTAAATGCAAGCTGAATTAAGCATTAAGGCTATTTCTGCAGTGATGTGTCCAAGATCAGAAGTTTGATGGAAGGGAAACACATTTTTAGTGGAACTTTGGAAGTCTCATGTTCACAAATTTAACAGGATTGTCTATTTTTGCCTGTTTTGCATAGGATATTCCTCAGAACTGGGTAAAAGCTTTAAAATGTGAATTCCCTGATCCAATGAGATAGATGACAAGAGGGAAGTTTTACTGTTGAGACTGACTTCACCAGGAAAATTCAGATCTACAGGGATAAAACCCTCTCACACATTTTCAGTAATTCTGATTTTCAGTCTTTGCATACTCAGGGTCACTGACAGACAGAATCAAGATAAAACTCTTACTCAGGTCATCATCTTCCCCATGATTTTCCAACTGTATTTTTGTTAGACTTAGCAGTTTTCAATTCTTTCCATCTTGCCTCAGGGGGCAAAGTTTCCAGACTCCCATTCACCCTGACTGTTCTGTGCTGGCATCCTTCCAAGCTGTGATGCTGCAGCCTGGACACAGGGCTGTCTGTGGAGTCAGTGACTTCATGGCTCACACACCCCTGCTTAGATGTCTCCTTAAAAACCAAAACCATCCCCTAATGTCATTGCTCAACCTGTTTCATTGAAATGGCATCAGATATTTTTATCAGATATTTTTTTCCCCTTCTTTCTGCTGTTGGAGGAAAAAACAATTTGAGCCATCCCAGCTCTCTGCTGTTGTTGTAAGTGGAGGTCTCACATTTGTTGTGTTGCTAGGGAGGGTGAGCAGCTTTTGTTGCTTTTGAATTACAGTGCTAGCACTTATCTTCTCCTCCAGCAAAAAGCATTTATAACAAGTTCTTTGAAAGCAGTGCAGTCATTTGTACTTATGACAGAATTATGGCAGCAGCAAACAGTTACAGGGAAGAATATAGCCTGATGTTGCTTCTACACTCAGGGAACTCTGCTTACCTTGGTTATTCATTTTTATAAGAACAGTTTTCTTAACTTTCTGGAAGAGTAGAACAATCCTGATCTGGGATGAGAAACAGGCTTGAATTTTCTATATTCCTTTATAACAGCTAAAACACTCTTGGATCCTCTTTCCAAATGGAAAGGCATCTTTATTTAGAAAGTGGACATTTTGCCTGGCTTTCTTTTTATTTTTCTTTCTTTTTTTTTTTTTTTTCTTTTTGTGACAATATTTTAAAATGGATTTATTTTTGCTCCCATGCTAAGCAGAAAACATTTGGAAAGTATTCTCCACATTTTGTTGTGGTTGCATTGAGAGTTCTTACAAAATGGAATTGTTGTTGTCTGGTTAACTGTAATTTGCTGGAATTTAGAAATTATACCAGACAGTTGCACATCCCTGTTTCTGTGTCATGCACATCTTGTTTCATATTCTAGCAACATGTGGTTTATTCTGTAATAAAGACAAGAATGGATTGAATGAGAAGAGAGAGATTTTTGTTCAAAATTCCAAATGTCTGGTTACCCACTGGGAAGAGAATTGGTGCTAAGAATTTCCCTAGTGAGGAGCAGACGAAGTTCTGATCTCTTCCTTCCTGTTGATACCCAAAGGTTCTGAGGACACAGTGAATATTCCCAGCCTCACCCTGATGAGGAAGAGTTTTGGGACAAAGCAGCCCATGGAATCTGTCTGTTAAGTGATAGGTTTATTGTTTGGGCTTTATTTTCTTTTCAGCCTTTTTTATTCTGAAATGCCCATCACTGACTTTGCTGTCAAAGTTGAAGAACTTAATGTTCTTTTCAGAGAACTATTCCATCAACAGTTATGTATTAAAAAACCAAGATATCCTCTCCCCCTATTTAGCCTAATGTGTTAAAGGTCTGTAAAAATAGCCTGATGTCTGTATGTGTTTTGGGGCTTGTTTTTTTGTTGGACTTTTTCTTTTTTATTTTTCCCCAAACCATCTTTATGACTTCATGATAGGACTTGAGAAAAGCAATATCCCTCTATTGATCTGATCCATTTGGATGAGCACTCCAGAGGCATATATCTGTATTAAAATTTACCTCATTCACATCTAAATAGTGATGGTCATGATGTAATTTTGGAACTGGTACCTTAAAGGGGATGAAGATGAGTGTTCTCTATGTGTTTTTAAGTTTTGAAAGAGCTTAAAAAGAAAACAGAGCAATGAAACCCCTGTGAAGTGGAGGTGGTGGTAATGGGGTGAGTATTCTGGAAGAGGGAGCAGTTCTGTGGCCAGTGGAATAATCTCTTTTGTAACAGGGTAAAAATAAACTGCAGGCAGTCAGTGTATGTGGTATGCATTTTTCTTCTTTACTTATATCCTTAGGGACATGGAGTAGAAAGTTCCTCATATAAATTAACTCACATGCCAGAGGGGAAATAAGCAGGGAGGACTTGGGCAGTATGATATGTGATCAGAAAAATTAATCTCATCATCATCATCACCTTTCTGTTTTAATGGCTCCTGATGCTGCTGGCATGGTACTGGAAGGAATTTCTGCAGCCCCTAACTCTGGAGTCAGAGATGCTCTTGTCCTCCTGTGCCTCCCAGCCAGGCCATGGGTGCCCTCCCCAGAGCTGCTGCAGCAGCTGCTCTCATTGCCAGGGAATTGATTCTGGCTTTGCTGCAGCTCTGCCACCTCCCACCAGTGCAGGCTCCTGGACCTCAGGGAGCAGCCTGAGATTGCTGCCAGTAAATGCAGAGATTGCTCTGGGGAAATATTTCCAGAGTTACACCTCACTGTGAAAAGTGCAGTTCCAGCTCTAGCAAAACACACAGATAAAACTTCTTTGTCATTTTATGCATAGCTCCTGCTGTAATATGAGATTGGAAAATGAAACCAGCTTGAAGCCAGTGTGAAGTTCTCTGAATATTCAGGAAGTAAAATAAGCTTTCTAATTAAAGGTGTCTGTAGCTGCAGAAATTTTGGGTATCAGTTCTTCTCTTAAAAATAAACTTTTCACCATTAAGTGTAGTTTATTCTGAATATCTGTGGCTGCATTTGGCCCTTTGCTGCCTCCAGGACAGTTCCTGGGGCACCCATTGCTTATGACAGCAAAAAAAGGAGTTCAGGTGAAGTCATAATTAAAATCCCTAGGGATTAATGTAATGTATCCTCATCCTGTGGAAAAGGCAGCAGAGGATGTTGTGTGAGGCTGAGGTGTGAGCCTGTAGCATCACTCATTGATGGGGATGTGCAGGCTGGTGGAAGTGGACTGGTATTGTCATCTTAGGTCATCATCATCCCACCTTCTGGCATCTCAATTACTGATCTAAAATAATGAAAGGAGTTGTCAGGTCAGGGAGGTTTGATGAATTACCCAGCTCAGTTACTCCTATCTAAAATGATCTGTATCACTTACTGAGCATCAGCATGCTGCTTACTTGAGAAATTGCACTTTAACACTAGTTTCTCTGAGACATAAACAGCCATTAAAGAATTCTTTGGGGTATAGGTACATACCAGAGAAAATGTCAAACCATTTACTTAGAAAATATTTTAACACTGGGAAGAGATTTAGGAAAATAGTAGTGGAAAAAAAAATTACTATGGAGAAAACAAACCCGCTCACAAAATAAGAATTTTGAGTGAGCATACTGATTTCTAAATTTACCTTTATTAATAAAAGTGGTTGACTATGCATTTGCAAAAAATGCAGATCCTGCACCAGGGAATTCAATAGCAGTAATACCATTAGAGCTCATTTTCACACTTCATTGTGTTTGTAACTCTCTAAACCTCTCACAGTAATGTTAAGCTTTGCATGGACAGGTAAGAAGACCAAGTCCTCACAGTCTGCCAAGCAGATATTCAGATATTCACATAATGTCATTTGTAAGGTGAGGAGCTAGGAGAAAAATTAAAAAAAAGTAAATCAAGGAATTAAAAAAAAAAAGGCAGAACAAATGGAGAAATTACAGATGATCTTTTCCTGTATTAGGTGAATGTTTCATTTACATTTACTATTTTTTTTTAGTTATGTTAATGAGAGTAGGGCACCACTTTGGATTGGTGCTACAGACCCAGCACACCCTCAGTGTGCCATACTGATACAACACCCATAGAACCCTCTTCACCTTCAGCTGCAGCACGATTTGCCTGCAGATTGGAGCTGCAGAGAGATGTGTGAAGTTGAACATCAATTAGAGCTAGATGGGAGTTCATAATGGAGAAAGCAAAAAAAAATAATTTTTTTTTGAAACCCATATTTTAGAAAGAAAAGGAACCTACAGAGATATTTAGATTAAGAAGTATTTCCATCTGGATTACTGTTGAACTCTTAATTAAAAAGAGTATAACATTAAAGTATTTCTTTAAAATTGAAATTGTTTCTGAAAGGAAAAATTAGTTTTTCAAAGATTTCTCCCTAAATAAGAATTTCACCATAATTTATACTTTAAATAATGATACTGATAATAGTGTGAGCTGTAATAATAGGCTGACATTTATTAATAAAGAAATGTTCCCCTAGAAGCTGGTCCAGGGCATTTTTATTTTTCCCTGCTTCAGAGCTAACAGAGTTCAAACTCTGCTCAAGGATTGTGTGGGGGCTGGAGGATGGATTTAATCCCACCTTCCTTTCTAATAGGATGGAAGATGGATGTATGGAATGTATGGGAACCAGCAGTCCCTTCCCTGCTGAGCCATGTGGTTTTTGTGCTAGAGCAGAGTGTTGGTTCAGTGACTCCACCTTCTCTTTTCTCCCACATGGAGGTCTAATGGAATTTTAAGAACAAAAACCAATTTTGTCTTTTTTTTTTATTTTGCACGTCTATTGTGATCAGTGAGTTAATTACTTGAGTTTCTCCACTGTCTCTGGCCTGCTTTGTGTGCTCACATATTTGTTTCCATTTGATGCCCCATCAGAAAGGTTCCAGGGATGATTGTCCTCTGTGTCCCCCTTCTTGTTGTTTGGAAAAAAAAAAAAAAAAAGGTGTTTCTTGTTTAGTTCAGATCTTGGTGACTGACAGACAGAGCCTGCCTGGGGATGGTGTGGTTTATCCCAGTTACCAACTCCTACACACTCAACAGCTGCTAATTATGCCTTTTCTGTCTCTGCTTGGGATTTGTGCTGTCATTGGAGGGGCTCAGACATGGCCAGGTCTTAGTCATGGGTACATAATCCAACATACAGAATAGCTCAGCTTGCCTTTGGGGAGAGAGGGAGAGGAATTCTTAACACAATCTATCAAAATAGTACTTTTCTATCTCCAATTAGTGTTTCTCTACAATAAAGTTGCCTTTGTCTGCAGTCACAGTTAGGAGAAACTCAAATTAGAACAGATGAATCCTGAATATCAATAATGTTCTGAACTCTGTGGGATGCCTAGAAAATGAAAAACAGAGTAGATTAGTATTGGTCAAAGCATGGATGAGAGAAGAGCAATAACTTCCAACAGCAAATGTAACCAGATAAAATTATACTTAAAATGAATCAAGGTCACTTGTTGTCTAAAACAGTTTAGCATAGATAAATGAAAAATAATTGAGACTTTATGTGACTTTATTGCACAAGTCTTTAAGCCACTTAAATAACTGAAGTAAAAGGGGCTAAGAGTCAACAAGACAAGTTGGCATTTCATATTATTGAGTGATACAAAATAGAAAACCAGAAGGTGAGTTTTCATCTCCAGAATTAGGAGAATTATTTAGTTCACAGAGATTTCTGCTTTGGTGGCCTTCATGAAATACAAAAATGTAAAATGTCAAAAGGTAACTAATTTGACAAAGCAGAAGGAAAAGGTGTATCAGGGACAAAAGGAGTATCAGGGACATCTCATGTGAGGGAGAGGAACAGGAATGTGTGAAATGAGGAAAGCTGCTTGAAGCATGATGCACTTGCACTTAAGAACTGGTTCAGTAACTACCCCATCCTTGCTTCCATTTCCAAACCTGGATGCTAATTCCTCATGACACAGTTATCCTCAGTAAAATTCCAAACAAGGGAAAATGGACTTGCCCAGGCCACCCAAAAATCATGCCAAAAGCAGAATTCAGAGCCTCCAGGTAAAGCACTGCTGCCAGGGGTTTGCTCACACATTTAGGGTGTTTTTTCTGAAAAGCAGCAACAAACAGGTGAAGGGATTGTGGACCTTGGCAATGCTTGGTGTGCTTGTGGGCATTTCACTGGCTAAATGGCACAATCACAAGCAGCTCAGGAAGGCTCTGCTCATCCTGGGCTGGGTCTGAGGGAGGTAATCAGAGTGATTCCTCCCTGAACCTCAAGGCCACAAAACAAGGACAATCAGAGTCTTGCTGTTCCCTCTCTGATAGCAGCATTATGCAGTGAAACATGAAAATATCCAATAATCCCAGTTTCTTCTCTCTGGCTGGGTGCAATGATGATTTTATGCTAGATTGTGGGGAAAAAAACATATAGATTAGTGCTTCAAAATGAGCAGCACGCTTGGCTGCACTGCTTGACAATCTTCCAAAGTGCTTTACCAATATTTCTAACTCAGCCTCAACACAGGCATGAGACAAAGATGCTCAGTGTGCACATTTCACAGTGGGGTGCACACAGGCCAAAAGGGATGGCTCTGGTAGATTCACACTGAGGTTTGCTTTATTGTATATTTGTGGCTGTTGCAATTATTAGTCCCATTGAGATATATTTTTATATAAATATAATATAAATATACATGTCTATTTATACACACACAAAGCCTGCCTCACATACACATGGGCAAGGATGTTTTGTGTCAATTCAGCCAATCTGTAAGTGAAGCCAAGTCACAGGAATGTGCCCTGACATGGCAGAGGAGTGGCTGCACATTTTCCCTGGGCATCTCCAGTGTGGAGGTGAACACCTTGTGCAGGGAAGCAAAGAACTTGTCTGGAGACAAGAGGTGGCTTGCTGGGAGCACAGCTGAAGGTGTGGCCTGATCTTGCCTGTCAGCACCTATAGGATGAGTGTGGAAAAACCGTCAGAAACATTAATTTGGGCAGCCATATGTGTCCTGTCCCCCAATAGCACGATGCCTCAGATCCTGGAATCCGTGCTGTTCAGTGAGCACCATTTCAGCTGGTGCAGGAGGCAGCTCCCTGCCAGAGTTAAATTGATAGAAGTGCTGCTTTCAGATATTTTCTGGGGAAAACCTGATTTCTCAAGCACTAACTCAATTCAAAAAATCTTTGTCAATTAGCCCCATAATCTTATTTTTATCTCCAAATATGAAGAGCACACATGTGTGTCTGGCTGCCTGACAGCTGCAGACCACTAGGAAAAATCAGAAGACAAAAGCCAGAGCTGGGATTTTTGTTTGTCTGAGCAGATGAGTATAATTTATATGTAAAAGCTATTTATAGAAAAGCTGTAGCAAGCTAATTAATTGTTTATAGGGAGAAATTTAAAGTGCATAACCTGAGATCTGACATTCTCTGTGATAATAATAATTAGAGATGAGCTGGATTCAAAAAATCAGGATGTGAACAGAGCTACATCCTGGGAAAGTTTTGAATCTGATCCAGATCCCAACTGTGCAGCTTTTTGTAGCCATTAGGGTAGGACAGAACAAAACCCTGGGTTGGAATTTGGCCTTTTGTGTTTTGGTAAAGTGCAAAGCTGGATCCCATTTATGTGATGAGGACCAGCTCCTAATTAGCATCTGGCATACATAGGGAACAGAATTAAATGGGGTTGCTATGCCTTTGTTGGTACATATTTGTTTGGTCATTTTTGTGGGGTTTATTTTATTTTTTTTGTCTTTTAAATTAACTTAAAAGAGCTCTCTGAGTTAGACATGAGGATCTTGGAAAGCTGTCATGGACATTTATAAGGTCATTGACAAACTTCTAAATTATTCTAGAAACAACCTAATTTCTGTGAAGTCTTCTTGATCCTTCTCATAAAGGAATGGCCTGTTGGTTTATTTTAGGCTTTGAAGAGTGATGGAGAAGAATTTGCATGCTCAGCTTGGAAAGGCAGCTTAGGCACAGCCATTGATTCATGTCTAGCACTTGCTGGTGCTTCTGACCCAGTGCAACAATACCTGAGTATCTTGAAACTTGGTCCTAAACTGAGTAGAAGTCAACTGATATGTGCTGCATAAATATATATACACAAGAGTGACCCTGATGGAAAAAAAATTGAGGAGGGCAGAGGAATCTCAGTCCAATGTTCCTCTTTTGCAGTGCATCTCTGTACACTGTGTCCCTAGGCAGAGAGAAAATGCATCCAAGGGGAGACTGCAGCCTGCCCAAAGAATTCAGCTAGTTTGCAAACAGACAATGAACTTTCACATGTTGCTAGCTTCTCTTTCACGTGCCAGAGGTAATTGCTGAGGAGTTTATGATGTTTTTGATAGGGTATTGAAGAATTTGCAAGACCTCTGTCAGGAGCTCATTGGTTTGAGGGAGGTCCAGCAGAGCTGGGCGTGGGGCAGGGCCCAGGTTTGTGTGGGTTTGTTCTGCAGCCAGCTCTGCCAGGGGATCACAGACACTGGCAAAGGCTCTCACAGAGCGGGAACACCCTCAGGTGAGACCTGGGTGAGCAGTTCTGACCATGACTGTCCAAAGTTCATCACACAAGGGAGGCTCTCCCTCCCTGAAATGCTCTTAAATCAGTAGCCATGGCATCATTGATGCTGTTTTGGTCTTGTTTTCACCCTTTTCATTGCAGACAGGTTTTTTTCCCCACTGCTGTGGCTGAGCTTCGGCTGCTTTTTAATTTCTCTCTAATTTCTTCTCCTGTTTTGTTACTGACTTAAACCTTGGTTTCAGCTTGCTGTCAGTGCATTTCCAGACAAACCACCCTACCTTTGCTGGACGAGTCCCTGAGCTGCACAAGCTCCTCCAGGAGCTATAGCCTCAGATAGGCTCTTCCCTCATAAGGAATCTGCTCCATTCACATTCAGCACAAAAACCTGCTAGTTTGGACTAAAAGATGTTTTCCCTCATGCTTGTCACAGTTGACATTTTGTGTCTTGGGGCAGCTTCTCCAGCACACAGAGATGTTTCTGTGAAAGCAATCTTCCACCACAGTGACTTAGAAGGGTGCTAGCTGTGCTTTGCAAAGCTGAACTGCAGATGTGAACCACATCTCTGCAGAGCACTGCTGCTGCCCAGGGAACAATCCATCAGCCTTGTCTTCCTCAGCAAACTCCAGTGTCTGATAAGGGCCCCACACATAATATTTATTTATGTAATGCTGTGTTTATCAATGGGAGGTGAGACTTTGACCCTTTTATACAAACTTCAGTATTCCCAAGATATGTGGAGAACCAGTTTAGTCTTGCAGCTCAGCCCTTCCCAACCCTTTTGCATTTTCATTGCACTTTTCATTATGTAGCTAATTAAGCCATGCTCATATATAAACACCATTATGCAGTTTAACAGTTAATGAAAAGTTCTCTGATATATATGTGTGTACACTCTGATCTATAGTGTATGCAGCATGGGGGTTTTTTGCTCAAGTAGGGCACAGTAGGTTCAAATCAAAATGACATTTTACTAATGGCACTGTAGGAAGACAGATTAATACAGTCTTACTGTGAGATTTCTTCTCCCTCTGGTAACAAAATGAGAATAAATTAACACACACACACACACAAATTAAAGTATATTTGCTCTTTCTTGATGCCTTATGTGACTAAATCAAAACTTCAGAAAATACAAACCGACTAAAATAGAACTAGCACACAGAATTTCAGCTATTGGATTTAGCAAGGAAAGTCAAACCATGAGCAGCATCTCATCCACACACACAAATCACAAAATCCCCTGGCTTGGGATGGCACTGTAAGGTTTCCCTGTGCATGTGTGCCCTTTGCAGAACCTCTAAAGGCAGGCAGGAAATCTGTACCCAAGGTGCCTTGATGTGCAAACCTGCATCTTCCAGTTAAACCTGGGCTGTTTGCATCTGCTCCGTCCTGGATCACATCACAGCAGCTTTCTCTTGTCTTTCCTGTGAAATTTTAATTCAGAGATTTAGATTAATCTGACTTGGCTCTTTGGGCAAGAGTCCAAACCCTGCAAAAAGAAAACCAGAATTTGGTTTATGAACACACTGTGAGCTGGAGCATGCAAAGTTTGTCTGGCTTTAGTTACCTGTTTCCAGGGATACTTGAATCTGCTTAAGTAAACCTCCATGTTTCTAATTTTCACTCTTCTTATCAAGAGAATTGTGCACATTAGGTTTCTTCTGCTGGCTACAAATACTGCCTGGGGGATGAATGACATTGGAGTCCAGTTTCTGTTAAGGAATTTGCCTTGGTAAAGTGTGTTTTGCATGTTTAATTGACTCCAAATCATTTACCTAATCATGAGGGCACAAGGTAGAAGACCCACGTAGCTAAATGCATCATTCCAAGGCCAAAATATGGACAATAGTCTGTTGGATTTGGTGTACTGTAAATGAGATTTATCCTTTATGGTAAGAAAAAGCAATGTATGTAATTCCCAGTACAGAAATACCACCTTGGGAAATTGTGTTAAACCATGGGGTGCTTACTCACATGCCCTGAGTACAAGTGGGAGACTGCAGGGCTGGCACCTGTGCTGCTGTGGGTTCTTACACTGGCTGTGCAGTAGAATAATTCTCTCTCATCACTCTATTTTCATGGCTATTAATAAAATAAGCCCACTAATTTGAAAGCATTCTACAACTTTGCCTCAAGTGCATTTCTTGTTCTGCTATGTAAAAAATAAATAAAACACACTGAACAATTTCTCATCACCACTGGGACTGTATGCCAAGATGATTTGTCAGAACTCCTACAGCTTTCAATGCCTTTCTACCTGTTTCTTACACCTTTCCCCCTTTCTTTTATTTTTTACTTTCAATTTGTTGTTTTTTAATTCAGTGAGGTAACACACCTGCCTCAGGGGAGGAATTTTGCACCATTCCACAGTGAAAATGGAATTCTGAAAGTTATGCTCAGCTTTGAAGGAGCATGTGTACAAAATCAGTGTAATGGAATTCTTTAACCAGACTGAAGTTCCCAAACAGCCATGGGGCAAAGTCCTGGCTCCAGCCTCTGTCAACTTCCTAATCCCAAATGTATTTCAGTAGGAAATTAAGGGTTACACTGTAATGGTTTTGCTTTAGACAGAAGTAGCGGGAAGCTGTGAGAGATCTTAATACCTGATTCTGAGTTTTACTTTCCTGCATCTGTAGAAGATTGTCTCAGTCTCTGTTATTAAAGCTTTTGGCATGGGAACCAACTTTGGTAAATGTTACATTTTCAAATAGGTGAATGTTTTCTGTAGAAGACGTGTGATGAGCTAAAGAAGAAATTAAAGTTGTATGGAGAATTTATTTCTGGCAATTGTTCACGAATATGGAGAATTTAGGATTTCAGGGAAAATGGCAGGATTCTGGTTGTTATCCTTCCTTCCAAAGTCAGATGAGATAATATTTGGGGCAGTGGATTTCAGTGCAGTTTTTGTTTCAGAACGTAACAAGGACTGGAGAACCAAGAGAGGTTGTCTTCATTGTGGAAGAATGCAGTAAGATATTCCCCACTAGGGAGGGTAAAAAAGGACCAAAAACTGAGGTTCCTTTGAGATATCTACAACAAGAACAAAAAAAAAAATTAATTGTCAGTATTTGGTTGTTTTTAGCTTTTGAGCGTAAATGCCTTCAGCGAAATACCAATATTTTATAGAAAAACCCCAGTGGTTAGGGTAATTGTTGCAGCAGAACTTCCTGAATTTGTTTTGTTTTGTTTTTTCTCGGTAATGATCACATCCTGAAATTTTGTTTGGCCTGAAGCTTCATACAGCTGATCTCTATCAGAAGAAACCAAGTGTTTTTAGGTTTGCTATAATTTGATTATTTGTACAAAATTCCTTCAACCCCTTATAAATTGTGTGAATAGGGAAAACAAACATAAGCTCTTTGTTATAATCCTAATTGAGTTGTAATACTCTCCCACTGGGTACTCCTCTGTCCCTGTAGGAAATTAAATCCCTTAAAAAAATCTAACCCCTAATCCACTTAATTTTCTTTTGAAAATCAAATTAGGCAGCCAAGTTGTACTTCTGGATACCTAAGCACCTTTGTAATCCAAACCCAGGCCAAGTTCTGAAGTGAAGCTGCAATTGAGTGTCCTTAGCCCAGGTCTGAGCTGTTTCCTGCCTCCTTCCTTCCTCCCTCCCTCCTCCTCCTGAAGTCTCCCTGTTTCCTGTGCTGCTCACAGATACTGGGCCTATGGAGCTATTTTCCTAATGAAAAGACACTTGTTTTCTCTGGTGAATTATCCAGCCCAGATCCCTGCTTTTCTTGTGATGTCACAACAATATTAGGGCTTTGGGGACAGTGATGGGCTGAGAGATGGAAAAAAAATTAAGTTTTGTAGGTGTTGGTATCATCTTTTATTAAAGCAAGTGTCTTAGCTAGACTCTGTCATGTGTTTGCAAACTTGTCTGCTTTTGGTTATCAAGCCACTGAAAGTTATTTCTTCTCCATGCTAACCTGGTCCTGCTTCCCTTAGAGCCAAATCAGCAGGGACAGTGGCATTTGGAGCTGATGTTTGAGCTCAGTTCCTTCCATTTGAGGATGTCCTTCTCACCCCACAGAGCAGCCAACCCTCTGAGCTGCAGCAGATGGGCAGCAACTCACTGAGTCCCTGGTTAGATGGAAGAATTAAAGATTCAAATTGGGAAAGATGCAGGAAAACTGTCTGGGGATGGGGTGAGCCTGGCTGCCAGCCTGCAAGGGAATCCTTGGAGCAAATACAGTGCTGAGTGCTCTTGGATCTTTTTCTTTAGCCTTTACCTGCATCTTTCAGTTAAACCTGGGCTGTTAGGCATCTCTGATTAGGCATGGAACTGAATCCTGAAGAAATTTGGAAGGCTGCAGTAGGAGACAGTCATGCTGCAGTGGGAGTGGGGTGGCTTTCAGCCACACTGGCTTCTGTTCTGCCACATCTCTATTAGGGACACCCTGCCCAAAGCTGAGCTCAAGTGGAGAGAGAACAGCACCCTTCCACTCAGCTGTGATGCTCTCTTGTTGTGGAACACCAGCCAACCCTTTTCCAGCCAGGGCTGCATGGATGGGTAGCTCTGTGAGTTGCTGAGTTGTCACTGCAAAGGTCAGTGATGTGAAAACAAATGAACAAAACATTTCTCTTGGAGTTCTTGGATCAGTGCAAAATGTGTAGGGAGCAATTGCTGAAGGCAGCATCAGGGTATGAATCTTCCTGGGCAAGCACAGACCTTGTCTGACAGAAAGGTCAGAGCTGTAATTCCTTGTAAGAGTTCAAATCCCCCAGTGGAAGAGGCCAAGGAACATCTGTATTTGGGCAGAGGAGCTCTGCTGCTGCTTCTGGCACACATCCAGATGGAGGGGCTTGCTGGGGCTGTGCCACTGGGACATGCCAGCCCCTTGCCAATGGACTGGCCTGTGCTGATAACCTGACTGCAGATTTTCTAACTGTACCAAGGCTCAGCAAGCCCCTGTGTGACAAGCAGCAGATGAGAGGTTTAGCATTCACTGCTGCAAACATCTCCCTTCTATCACAAATCTCTGCCCTGCGATCTCTGTCCAAAGCCTTGTGATATTTGAGGTATTTGTCATTGCACTGCTGTTCTGAGGCTTGTGGTGCTTTTTACAGCTGGGCCGGGATTTGCCTGTAGCTGTCTGACAGGCTGAGTTGTTTGGATGGAATGTTTGCTGTAAGAAGTGCTCTTCCAGAAGAAAAACCCCAAACAAACCCTTCTGTCTGAAGGCAGAGGGATGATCACCTTTTGGAAGTGCTTGTCTCTCAGTAGGAGCTGCAGGAGGAGTTTGTGCAATAAAATTAGATAAATGCCTCACACCTACTGTCTCAGGGCCTCTTGAAAAGTACAGCAGGCATGAAAGTACCTTTAGACACTTGGTCTTTGTTAAATTCACAGTGCCCCAAATGAAGCACACGAGAGAAAAAGGAATTGTGGTGTTCTGTGTAGGAAGAGCTGTAATGCTGAGCAGCCTGCATCCCACTCTGCCTGCAGCTCACTTTGGCTTTTAACCCACTCGAATTATTTCAATATTACGACACTGCTTTAGTGAACCTTATTGATTTTCTTTACCTCTTAACTCTTTTTAGTGGGACAGAAAGAATCCTGAAGTATGGAGGTATGTATAGGAGTAATGAGGCCATTTGTGTCCCATCAAAGTGCTGTTTTCATCTTTGTGTTGAAAAGATGTTTATTCTATTACTGGTTGTGGTCTTATAGGCTTCTGTTTTTCTAACCACATGTTTAACATAAATTACCAACCTCAGAGGGGATATGATGGCCTTTTTCCAACTGCATTAAGCACTGTTTCATGTTTAATGGAAAAAAATGTGAATTTTGGCAGATTTAAACAAAAAAAACAACCTTAAAATTTGCATTTCAATACAAAAGTACTCTTGTTTGCTCTGAGTCATTCTGGAGTTTACATTTGCATTCACAGCTCCAAGAGCAGTGGTTCTCGAGTTGTGACAGAGGTGTTAGCACTTGCCTAAAAACACTTTGGTTTAGTTGAGTTACCTCCAGCACTTAGAATTTCAGTGGTCAAAACTCAGAGTTGAGCCCAGTGCAGAAACTTCTTGCAGGATTTACCCACACAGGAATTCAGGGTACTCTGGAAATTGTCACGCTGTTGGTGGAAGTTCACTCTGGGTGGACAATGGGCAATTCCTCCTCATTCCCCAACCTCGTGTCCTGGTTTGTGCAGGATCCCTGCTTTGGAGAAAGCAGCCATAAACAATGGGATGATGTTTCTGCAGAGTTTTTCTGCACCTGGACTGTTTCCCTTCAGCTTCACAGGTGTTCCCACTGTGCCCTGTGTGGGACAGCTCTGCTGATAAAGTACCAGGGAACCTGGGTCAGGTACTCATGCAAGCTTTCATTGCTTTCTCCTAATTATGATTGTAATTTATTTTTTTTTAATCTGCTGAGATTATTACAATTGTGTGGAGATTCTTTGTCTCCTCTGAAAATAAATAAGGTTCTCTACTTATCCTTTGATGATCTATGTACAGTATGAGCTACCTCTCCTCTAATTACATTTGCCTGATTCTTCAGCAAATCTTTTAAGGCAACGTTAATCAAGCGAATTTGGGACAGAGAGCACCTGAGGTGTCTCATGCAAACCCTCAGATTGAGATTTTTTTTAAAATTTAACTTCAAAGCCTTCCAAGGCTATTTTATTTTGATAGATCTCAAAAAGAAAAAAAAAAAAAGAAAAAAAAGAAAAAAAAAGAACAAAAAAGAACCTTTTTTATTGCCAATATATTCTGCTCTTAGATATATTCAGTTTACACCAGTAAGGCAGAAAAGAATCACTACTCTATCAAACAACATTTAAGGAGTTTTCAGTAGCCACTTGGGAACAATAAATAAGCTTCAAGCTTGGTGCAAGAGCATGTATTTTATATATCCATAAAGCAAAGATCTTTCCTGGCTAAAGGGTTGTGTGTTTCAATACCTATTGCTGATCTGGTTTTTTGTTTTGGTGGAGCTTTTTGTGCCAAGTTAGACACTTTTCTTGCAAAACTCAAGTTATTTTACACTGGAAAAGAGGCAGCATAGAGATTGACTTTACAGTTTGACAGCTGTTTCTCAGTAAGTTTGCAACAAAAGCCTCATGGGAGAATTCATTACAAATTCCAAATAGTAAAATATTGCAGTCAGGTGGTTCTGAATCATCACAAAATTCAAAAGCAGGTGCCCTTTAAGTGTAATGTTAAACCTGAGATATATCTTTGGGGTTTTTTTTCAGTCCTTAAAAATGCTGGGCTCATGACTCTTCTACATT
Organism: Agelaius phoeniceus; assembly: GCF_051311805.1. NCBI lineage: Eukaryota > Metazoa > Chordata > Aves > Passeriformes > Icteridae > Agelaius > Agelaius phoeniceus. Next base: position 6,442,010 of record NC_135280.1, on the reverse strand, counting down.
AGGTTCATATAAGCTGTATTATAAACTGTATTGAAGCATTAATTCTTCTACACTTCTATCATCTGTGTGCCAATGGATCTAGAAACAAGTGGCAAAGAAAACCATGTAAATCTGCCTGACACAGCTTTTCCCCCCCCCCCTCCTCTTTCTCTATTTTCTTTGGTTTATTTTCTTCACTCAAGAATGCATTAGAGCTCTCAAAATAAATAAACCCAAACATTTTTATAAGGACTTCCTGGGCTTTGGTGTTTACTTTTCACTATATACATTTCTAAGGACTGCTCACCCCATGCTTTCAGCATCCTTGGTAGTTTCTCTAAAGTGTAGCAGTAAAATTGCAATTCTGGGGCTGTGTGGGCTGTGTCTGCTCCAGTGACTTGCATCCACTAAGTGAAATGGAAAAAGAGGGTGGTGGGGAGCAGAGCTGGCACCTAGGCTCAGGGAGTGTGCACCCAGAGATTAGGAGAATTGTGCCCAGGGTATTAGAAATGTATTGACGTTTTCAGAAATAATTCATAGTGCCATTTGTGCTATTTAATGGTCCATGAAGCCAATGGATATGTTAGAGCTGGCACAGCTTCTGTGTGCTTCAGTAGCTTTAGATTAGAGTATGTTCTATTTGGTTTTGGGAAAATAGAGATTTTCACATTTTGACAGCACCATTACAATAATTTGTATTTGTTACACCTTTACTGCTTTGCCTCAAGATGGTGTGGATTGTGGTGAAAACATGGCATGGGTGAGCTATGCTAAATGATGAAGTCTTAAACTGAAACTGCAGCTTCTTGTTAGACATCACATGAGGGGGTAAAAAATGGTCTCAGCATTCTCTGTGCACCTTTTCACAGAAGGAATATGTGAGAAATGCCGGTTAAATTTCACTCATATTCACATCAGCACTTTGGCAAACCCCACTTGAATTCCTGTGTGACTCAGGCCTGTGAATAGCCCTGTTTGATTCCAGGGTAACACTCACTTATTTGTAAGTTCCTGGAATAAAGGATTGCAGGCAAATCCCAGCCCTGCAAACAAAATGCACTTGTACATCTGCACGCTGGAAGTCAGCAGTTTTGTTTGTAAAGATGATTTTCTAAGCCCTGTGCAGGATCTTGACCTGAGAAGAAAAGACTTTTATGGTAAGAAAAGCTGAAGTGCTTCTGTGCATTGACTACTACCAGCTGTCACCACGAGGTATTAGCGTAGAAAAGAATCCCACAGTAATAGATGCATGAATGTTTCTGGATGTGGTAAAACAACAACTTTTTCACTGTAAACTCTCTGTCCTTTGGGACTGGGGAGCTCGTGTAAGAGCCTTGGCTTGAGTGGTCCCAGATGTGGGGCAGGAGCTGAGCCCCAGGGCACACACAGTGCAGTGCAGCCTCTCTCCCTTCAGTGCTGCACTTTGTCAGCTTCAACTGTGTTTACTCCAAACCCACATGTTTATGCAGAGATGCTTCATGAATTTTGCATGCCAGGTCACACCATCTCTTCCCATCCCCTTTGTTAAATGAAGTTATGTGAGCTGGTGAAGGGAATCAGATTTTTTAGGACTGTGTCCAAGATTTGTTAATTTACATATTTTTCTTTTCTTTTCTTTTTTTTTCCCATTTCTTTTGTAAAAGCCAGGAAAGAAGCCAATTTAAGCTATGCTCGTATTGTGTCTGGCACCAGAGAAATAAATCAGTAGCATTTTACTGAGACAATATGTAAATACAGCTCAACCTCCCTCACACTGATCACTTGATTGCCAATTTGGCCTCTGTGCAAGTACAGTATGGCTGAAATGATACTTCTTTAAACTCACATGCTACCACCATTCAGCTCTCCATATATAGAACATTTTTCTGTTTTTAATTAGCAGCTTTGATATTAAGCCAACTGGCAAATATTTATTTGATGAAGATCCTCCATTCATTAGCAAAATGAGAAAAAATGAATCCATAATACCATATAACTGCCCCATTAAGCAGCATTAGCTATCCATTTGAGAGATAATAACGTAAAATACAATTTTCCGACCACCAGATGTTGATGAATAAACTGGTGATAAATTGGTGGCACTAAAGCAATAAACAGGTCAGAGGTCAATTAGTTCCACCAGAAAGAAGCAACCCACAGGGAGAATGGCAGCAACGCCCTGATGGATGCTCAGGGGGTGCCTGGCTGGTGTTTGATTCAGAATTATGAGCAGGCAGCAGAGAGACTGAGATTCAGGACAAATGGATGTTGGCCTTTATGGATTGCTGTTCTTACTGCAGCACAGCCAGGCCAGCTGATAATGCTGGGTGATAATTTTGGCCCCACTGGAAGTAATGGCTGAAAAAAATCCCCTCAGCCTCAGTGAGTGTCATAGAAAGCCTTGCCCTGCACAGATACCTGGGTATTGCTCAGCCCTTCAGCCCCAGTGAAAGTCCAAGAAAAAAAGATTTATTCTAACATGTCATCCCATCCTTCAAGAGAAAAAACACCTCAGAACATGCTGAGCTTTGGTTTTGGGTGGCTGGAACAAAGGAAGATGAGAGCTCCAGGATGAGACAGCTGAGTTGGAGGACCCAGCAAGGGTGTGTGGGATGAGTGCTGAAATGTAGCCCCACATTACAAAAACCAGTGACTGTTCCCTGAATTTGTAGGAGTAATGCGTGGTGGAGCAGGGAGGATCACAGCCCCAGCATTGTTATTTCACTTTGTGTAATTAAGATATTCACAAGGACTGAGTCGAGTCTTCTGTTCCAATAGATCTTTTTGAAGCAGTGCCACAGAAATTAATCAACTTTTTTTTTAAAATCATCCATTTTATTCTGACCCATCACCTTCTCTTACAACACTAGCATGTAAAGCTTATGCACACTGTGTTAAACTATGTTAATATATTCCACAAATCACTCAAAGGTTTGCTGCATTATGTTGAGCAAAAATGTGATGTGACAGATAATAGAGAGGAGACAACACATGCACATTTCCAGAGACACACTCCAGCTCTAATTAAGTACAAGTCTTGGAAAATACTCAATCACTTACAAAAAGTGCTCTAGTCCTTCTGTTGGTCATTATCTCCATCTCTGACTGTCCTCTACAAAGTCCTGTCACCTTATGACAGTGCTGGAAAACAGATTTAAGGGACAAAAAAGAGTAAATATTCATCACAGCCTGCAAATTGAAATTGGTGATGAGCTGGAAGTGTTCTGTGCATGTTACCTGGCAGAGGGGAGATGTCAGTGATCCACTGTGCTTCTTGTGCTGCAGATCATCTTTGTTATATTCAGAGGTTTCATTCTCTGGAAAAATAGATCTCTGTTTTTCTGTCTGAATAGCTATTTCCTGCTCCTTGTATACAACAGAAAAGCTATCGCTTAAGTATAAAAGCTTCTCATCAAATCTCTGCAGGATGTTCTTTGCCCAAATCTGTGCTTTCAAGACACTTTTTGCAGTGCAATATCTGAATTGTATGAGATATACGGCATCTTTTCTTTTTTTCCCCTGAAATTAGCAGCTCTGAGCAGAATTTAAAGTTGGAGTGGACAAAAATCTGCTAGAAGTGGCTAAGTAGAAAATGTTGTGGTGTTTTCTAAGTTAAACTATGTGGTTTTTGTTTGATTTGGTTTGTTTTGATATTTTTTTAAATTCAAAATTCTAAAAATTCTACATATTCTATGTAATATATTTTTTCTCCACTTGAAATTAAAGCTGTACTTCCAGAAAATTCCACTGGGTGCAATTAGTGGAGATGGTAGAAATGCTCACAGTGAAAGCTGAAGCTGTTTGAAATCCAAAGGGGTTAAGCTCTGAATTATTGCCATGATCCTGCACACATTTACACCTGTGCTTAGCTTTAAACTCACTGAAACCAATCAACCCAGCCGAAAAACCCCAAACTGTTTATGACTGCAGTGGTGTCAATGGGAGATCTGTGAGATATGGGTGGTGCCAACAAGCTTCCCCCAGCTGTGCAGGTTGGGGACACCCTGGGGACCCTGAGCTGGTGTTTCCACCTGCCCAGCTCTGCCCTGACCTGATTTGGCTCCCCTGGGGCTGGGCTGGAGTTCCTGTGCCCAGCACTGGGATTCTGGGGCTTGGCTGGAGCCCTTGTCCCCAGCACAGAAGCTCCAGGACTGGGCTGGAGCCATTATCCCCAGCATGGGAATTCTGGGGCTCACTTGGAGCCTTTGTCCCCAGTATGGGAACTCTGGGGCTGAGCTGGAGCCCTTTTTCCAGTATCAGGGTTTTGGGGCTTGGCTGGAGCCCTTGTTCCAGTATGGGGCTTTTGGGGCTTGGCTGGAGCCTTTGTCCCCACTGCTGGTGTTCTGGGGCTGACTTGGAGCCCTTGTCCCCCCATGGGAATTCTAGGACTGGGCTGGAGCCCTTGTCCCCAGCACTGCTGTTCTGGGGCTGACTCAGAGCCCTTGTCCCCCCATGGGAATTCTAGGGCTGGGCTGGATTCCTTGTCCCCAGCCCAGGACAGGTCACACAGCTCAGGAGTGCAGAGGTCTTTGCTGTGCTGAGGTGTTTTGTCACCATGTGAGGATGATGCAGGACATGCAGGGCTCTGTGGCAGGAGGAGGAGGAGGAGGAGGAGGCTGATGCTGGCTGGTTTAGCTCTGGACTGAGGGCTGCTGTGCTGGAGGTGAGGGCTTTGTCCCAGCAGGTGCTCAGGGGGCAGCACAGCCCTGGGGCACCTGAGCTCCTCTGCACAAGGTGAGAGCAGCCCAGGGCTGTGTCAGCACGGGGCCAGGGGGTGCTCAGGGCTCTGGGAAGCTGTGCTGGACCTCTGGAGACGCCTGCAATTCCTGTCAGCTGCAATTCCTGCTGGCAGGGCTGGGTGTGCAGGGAGTGCTCGTTAACATGCATGGGATAAAGCACTCAAATGGTGCGTGCAGTCTCACTCTTTCTCTTTTCATTTCTTTCTCTCTCTTTCTAACTGTGCTGAAGAAAATCACTTTCAGAATCTTTGTTTGAACATCATCTTCCTTTTCTGTCCTATTATTTTCTCTCTGCTGTGATTTACAGAAAAAGCCATGTAAATATTTTATGATAGAGCAAATTTTATTCTCTCTTCTCTTCCCTTAAAGAAAGCACCAATAAATGTTGCTTTGTTTTTGGTTCATCCTCTGTAATAGCTTTCTCCCAAGCCTAGAAAAATCCTATACAGAGACAGATACACACTTTATTTCTTTCACAGAAGAGCTATATTGACTTCTTAGTGTAGAGAATTGTCTTTTTTTCCCTAATAGCATGGTCTTGTATTGTTGTCCTGATATTAGCATCTGGATATATCTTTTTTCAGACAGATGGGCTCGTTATTTTGAGTCAAACCCAATGTGAATGACCAAAACATTTATTTAAAACAATGAATTAATATGGAGTTATTAATTTACAATTCCATTTTCTTCCTTTCAATTTAAAATATCTGTGTGCTTATATACACACATGTAGGTACATACAGAAAGAGTCCCCACTGTAATTTTAGACAGTATCTCTCAGCAGATGCACACACAGAAAAAAAAAAAAGAATAATTTGCTGATGCAGAGTTACAAGTTGGTGTTTGTTTCTGAGAGCTGAAGAACTTGTAAATGTCAGCCCAGATCCTGTGGATCTGTCTCCTGTCAGCTTTCACACTCAGCTTAGCTGGGACACGCAGCTACAAAACCTTTCAGAAAATCCAGCCTGCAGCCAGGGTGCAGATTTGAGATGAGCTGTAAGGATTGCTGTGCCCTGCTCAGCACGGGGACTGTGCAGACAGACAGACAGACAGACAGACAGCAGTGCTGGGCTGCGCGCTCTGGCTCGTGCCCTCGGAGCTCCATCAAGGACCCCAGGGTCCTGGCAGCTCCCTGGGACTGTCCTGTCAGCTCACAGATGTCACAGCAGGTGAAGGAGTGCCTGGTGGGAGCTCCCTCTTGCTTGTGACATCTTTTGCAGCCTCCTTGAACTCTCATTCTGAAAATCCAGGCTGTGCACCTGCCCCTCACTCCATTATTGATGTGCTACCAGCAGAGGAAAGGGGGAGAAGTCATAAAAAGCAGGTGCTTATTCTTCTCTGTCATTTTTTCTCATTGTTTCAAATTTCTGAAATGCAAGTTCAAAGAAAGGGTAATTACTTTCTGCAAGGGGCATTCATCTAATGGGAGAGTCATTTGCAATGAAAATATTTTAAGACCTAGGTGAAATGCTGCTAATGATTTGCTTTGTCAGGTCGTTAGGCTGCTTTCAGGCTTCACTGGAGGTAGCAGAAGTTTGTTCTCAGCATGACCACTGAGGAAGCATTGCCTTAATTTGTGATCATATCACACTTTCTTTTTGTAGTATCAATTTATAATCATGATCTCATCTCTTTGTGGGGACAGTGATGGGGAGAAGGGGCTGGATTGCTGTTGGGGGCAGCGTGGGCCGTGTCACTGCAAGCGCACCTGGAGCTGCTCGAGAGCTCTTGTCACATTAATGGGCTGACTTCATAGTCCAGAAATCTTCTTTAGTCTGTTCCTTTTTATTTTTCAGTATTTTTTTGTTGTTGAGCCGTTGTGGCCCAGCAGGCTCTGGCTGCCTGTGTGCCATGGGGCTGTTGGTACCAGGGCTGCTCCAGGCTGACATTCTCACTGAGCACTGCTGAGGCCTCTGACAGCCAATTGATTGCAAGGAACACATTTTTATATAAGAATCTCAGATTTGGAACATCTGCAAAGCACAAGGATCTCTGTGCCTTTCTGAAAAAGTTGCTTACGAGGGGAAAGAATCTGGGCACCTGGAAGTGACACTTCACCTGTACCTCTGCAGTTCCACAGACAGCCCAAACCCCCTGGCAGTGTAAGAAATCTTCAGTCTTTCATTTATTTTTGTAACATATTTATTCTAAAGCGCAGTGAAATCAGGTTTCCAAACTACCCAAACATAGCTTAAAATATAATAATCATTTGTGACTCAACAGCTTTGGCCAGGCTCCCTGAGAGGGAGCTGTGAGAGGATGCTCAGTGTCACCTGGATATTTGTCTGGTGATGCTGGACTTGCACAAGCAGAAATTAAAAACACTTCATTAACACAGACACATTTTGATGATAAACCTGCTTTTTAGCCATGGGAACTCGAAAGATCTCTCACAATTTTTTCCTGGGAGAAAAATCTTTCTTCAGTTTTGCTCCCCTTAATCTTTCTCACTCCTCCCCACTGCATCCCCCTTTTGTTTGTTATTCAGGTATTTAAGTCTGCCTAGGATAAGGGACTACAAAAATAATAGAGGTGAGAAATATTACAGGTAAAATGCAGTGTTAATCTAAGTAGAGTATGCTATTAATATTTTACAACAATTTTCCATAGGAACATCCATCAGACTATTCCCAAACAACTGCATTTAGGTGTTTCAGATACTGAGTACAAAATTATTTTTAGAAATATTGGGAAATTTCACTTTATCTTATTTAATCTAGTTAGACACCTTGTCCTATCATCATTAGAGTCTGCTTCTTTATGGTTGGATCTGGTTTCACTATGAAGAAATTAGTGCATTTTTACAAGAGCAAATTCACACAGAAAAAAAAAGAGCATTTGGGGCAATGCAAGGAAGCACCAGATTTCTTGGTCTGTTTTCTTTTACTTCCTTCTGTTTCCAAATGAACTTGCAGATCAGGTTGGGTATAATGTAATTTAACTCCTAAACTCACATATTTAATCTCTTGTCAAAGTTGTACTTTAATGTCTATCCCCAACCCTGGTAAAATTAAAAATAAAGAGTGTTGTCAGGTCCGGAAATGTAGTTATTTTACTTGTCATTTCTTGTTAGTCCTTTGCTTCACCCATGATCACTGAGTGGATAAAATATTTAAAGGAATGTGCTGTGCTCTATCAAAAGCGTTTGAGATGAGCAACAGGGGCTGTCAGCAGAAGAGGTCATCAGGCAATTTCCCTCTCTGCTGTCTGCTGGGGCCTTTTTGAGCCGAGTGTTCTGCAAACAGGCCAGTCACACTGAAGGATCTGGGCTTTAATGCACACTGTGTGTTTTCAATAAGAGAATTTGGCTTGGATCCCAGGAGGGCTTATTCCTTATGTGTGTTACTTCATCTCTCTGGGAAATTGGAGGAGCATAAAAGTTCATTTCTGTGTGACCCAGTGTAAGTGGTAATTTAGGAATGGATTCAGGTCTTTTATGTTGCAGGGCTATAGTGCATCCACACTAATTAGGGGATCTGTATCTACAAATGGGTGAGAGTGGGAGCCAATGGTCTGAAAGGTGCTGGGTAGATACAGCCAGTTTAGGATGGCTTAGGTCTGATTCACAGAGATCCTGAGATCACTTGCTATTTCAGTGTTCAAGCAAAGATGTTCAAAGCTGAGCGCCCCAAGATGAAAAGTCATCAATAACCACGTTCCTAGGGCAATGTCACATCCTCCACCTGATGCTGTACATTGCTGGACCTTTGTTGTGCCAAGCCAACACTTCATGGACCTCTTCTTGACCTTCCTTTGAGCAAAATGATGGCCCTCCCCAGCAAGCTGAAAGATTTTTTGCATATCTGACTGAACTTGTTTGTGTCATCTGTGTAAAGAAGTCACATATGGCACAGAGTCTGCTGCTCATCACAGGCTCAGAAGGGTGAGCTAAGCCTGCTGTGACCTGTTCTGCATGCCAAACAGGCCTGGGTGAGCTTCCTGCCTGGAGACCACTGACAGGAATCCCACTGGGGTCAAGCCCACTGCTCTTGGCTTGTGTCAGGATTGACACTACTCCCCAGTGCTAATGACAGGTCAGGATCTTAAGTTGCATTTTATCTCAATCTGTCTCCCTCTGCCTCATAAATAAATGCTTTCATGGGCATCAGCATTATTGTGATACTGTGCTGCAACCTGCATGTTTTTAGTTTTTGAATAGTGTTCTGAAATCTCCCAGTAGTACCACAGTTCTTGACAGGACCATTTCCATTCACTCTTTTCTACTGCCTTGGGATATTTTTTTTTTTTTTTCCAATCAATGGGAAACTTAGCCCAGCTGAATTTCTCTCATATTTTAGAGACAAACATAAATCCCTTTTCCCTCTCTTCTCTTCCCACCCACCCTGCCTCCCTGAAGGTCATGCCTACCTTGATGAAACAAATCCCAGCTTTTGTTTCCAATGCTGTGTGACAAAACTCATGCCAGCACTGGGACACCCAAGTGACTACAACATCCCTGTTGGCTGCTGTTCAAATGCACAATGACAGATGTCAATCCTAGTGCAGAGGCAGTAAGAGAAATAAAGGATGTGAAGTAATTAACATTTTAATCAAGTAATGAATTCATTGGCAGAAATGAATCTTGCACCTTTTCTTAGGTTTCTTTGCCCCTTTCTTTCTTCAAAAAAATGAAGCAGCCTAATGTAGAGAATTTTCTGTTCCTTTGTCTCCCCTTGAGTGCTTAAGTACAATCTTTGTTTCATTTTTCCTAATAGATCTCCCCACAAATCAAAGTAATTATTGATAAAATTCCGAATTTTCAGTCAGTCTTCTGCAAATTTGGGAAGTTTAGTAAGAGACCCAGTTTAACCTTTGGGTTGTTCTGCTCCCAGCATACAGATGATACCCCTGGACAAAGCTACTTTGTATTTACTACAGGCACATTTTAATGTCCATTCTCATGGCAACAGGGATCACTGTCCAGCCTTTGAATGGAAGGGTCACCTGGGTGCTAGATAAATTGTATTTATATCTAAATATTAATAATGGGAAGAAAGGGGTGTGGTTCTAGTTGTGTTATACCTATCAGAATGTGTCCTGCCTGCCCTAAGTACAGTCTCTGTCACGATTTACTTGAATATTGATTGTAATTATACAATTAGCATATTTACCCTATGCACATAATTATACATAGTTAGTGTAATCATGATAGGAAAAGAAAAAGCCTATTTTTAATAAGTCCCAATGAAATTCAAATGAGAAACTCAGCATTAAAAGAACATTAAGTACTTGATACAACACCGAAATGATTCATATTCAAATGCCACAGAAGAATATGGGATTGTCAGAGAACTACTGGATTTAAGTATTCAGATATTCATTTTCCAATGTGAATTTCCTTGGCTGAGTGTAGTTCATGGCAAACTTCTTTTGGGAAATAAACTCATGTGCAGTGACTAACAAATCTGTATATGCATTATACAAATATGCACAAAAGAGGGTGTATTCATGTGTTCTGAAAGAGGTATTCCTTAACTCTGACAAGGCCATGGCTGGGTGAAACAGTGCAACAACTCAGACCTGTTGCTGGAAGAAAGAGCAAACTTCCTCAGTTAACACTGTACCCTTGAAATGGTGTAAATAAATAGCCTAGGATGCCTTTTAATTATCTTTCCTCTGATAGAGGCTGTCATTGACATTGAATTCTTCTTCCAAGTTTCTGATGGTGGGAATGGTTCTTCCAAACTTCCTTGTACTGGGAAAAGCTCTGTTGTGGAAAAGATTTTCCTTTTCACAAAGGAAAATCTAATTACTCCAAAGCACAGCAGGAACAGAATCATTGAACTGGAAAAGCTGGGTGAGTCTCTGGGGAATTCATAGGAATGGAAACCAGGAAGGAAGGTTTTGCCAACATTCACCTTTCTTTTTTTTTTTTTTATTCAAAGTTTAACTGGTGTGGCTTTGAGTCTTCCCATTGCCTAAGGAGCCTTCAGTGGACTACTGGGAAGAGTGTAGATGCAATACAGGTGTTCTGGAAAGAACACCTGTGTGAAAGAATTGATGCTCAACTTGTGTTTCACAGCTGCAATGCTTTGTTTTGAGGTTATAGCTGAGTTTCTGTTTCAGGAGATAATAATAGGGCAGCAGGGAACACTGAGAGGTCCCATAGCCTGGGTCTGCCCCAGGGCAGACTCAACTAGAGCTGAATAGGGCATGACACAAAGTGTACAGCCTGCTCTTGGGAACCTTCTGTGACAAAGATCCAGCAACTTCTGTGAGTGATCCATATCTGGGCTTCATTAAAATTGGTATTAGAAAGATATCCTCACCATCAAGGTCAAATACATCATTGCTATTTAAATTTGGTGTTATTTGTCCCTTACTTTGTGAATCTACCTCAAAAACCTCGGTTATGTCTCCCATGAGGATGGAAGGTGCAAAATCAGCAGCATCATGGAAGGAGCTGGTAATGGTGTGGCTACAGAACAAGTTATGGGTGGGGTTTTGGATTAGGTTTGAGAGAGTCAAAGAGCTCCAGGAACACTGGGACAGGAAAAGGCATGCCAGCATGATCCCAGGAAACCCCCAACACTGCTGCTCCTACACCTTTTTAATCAGGATCACCACTGGTGATTTTTGCCTTGTCCTTTTTTTATTTCTACCTCTTTTCCTTTATCTCCTTCATTTATCTCAAATTTCTACTTTGAGTGAACAGGTTTTATGGAGTGGTAAGAAGGGCCTTTTTAGGGCACTTAAGCCACTTTTTACAACTGTCAATTAGTGGAAATACTTGTGACAATTCAAAATACTGGTTCTTCAATATTTCAGTTTGGAGATAGGCAAGGCATGCTTCTCTCTCGCTTAAGAAGCTCAGTGAGAAGAGGAAAGTGCTCCATGAATCACTCCTTGCAGAGGGACTGAATCTCAGTGGTGTAGTCAGATTACTGTCACTCAGATTTATGGGAATATACCTAAGGTGAAGATGGATATGAGAATTTCTCTTAGAAATGCTTCCCAGAGGTGACTTGCATCAACATGCATATGCCAAGTGGACTTAAATCTGTGCTCATGTGTGAATTCTGGGAGATTAAAGATTCCCCTCAAATGTAGGGCATAGCTGTAACTAACTTTCACAGGATTTACATGACTTCCATCCTGTTCTGCATGGCAGACACCTGACATGAGCTGCTGAGAGGTCTCCTGGGTGTTGAGAGCAGAGTATGGGATGCTCCAGGCAGATCATGGGAGTTTTACGGTGACTGCTCTTTGTTGATGCACTGATGGGCAGAAAGCAGCCAGCTCTTTCAAAATCTTCCTTTAGGGATTTGTGCTCTTCCTGTGGAAGTGTTAAACTCAATTCCATGTTGTGTGTCCAAAACAAGCTGGCTCAGATGTAAATACAAACTGTGCCAGCGTTTTGGTTTTTTATCACAGATCAATTTCCCATCAGGAGAGACAATTCTGAAATAATGCAAAGTCCTGACTAGCACTTTTTAGCAGCTTGTGACTTGTCTCCAAAGCATTGTAGCATCTCGAGGCTATTCCCAAACTAAATGTTACAAGCTGGTAACAGCCCCAGTTCAGAAAACAGAAACACAGACATTGAATGAGAAGCAGTTTTGTACATTTAATTGGTAATTAAAAGTAGACTTTGTGTTCTGTGACCTCGAGACCAAGCATTCACATGCTAAAATGTGACTTGTATTTGGCCAACACTGTTTTCATGTCACCTGTGTTTCAGAGTTATAGTTTTAATTGGTCACTAGCACTTGCAGCAGCATAAAATAAATATTTCATGATTCTCATTCATTGACTGATGTCTGTTACATCATTAATTTGTGTGTAAATGTGTTGTCTTGTTCGTGTTTGAGAGATTTAGGTGCCCAGAATTGCAGTTTGCCTATTATCTCACTGCATACCACTTTTGTCAACTATGTCTATATTCCAGTGCTTCATCACTGTGAAAAATGCTGCCTGTTTCAAGTGATATATAAGGGATTCTGTGTTTTCAGAGAGAAACCCAGCACTTTAGAGAAGAGTGTTGTGTGACAGGTCGTAGCTTCCCTTGATGATCAGCCCTAATTTGGACTTTAAAGTTTAAAGAATAAGAGGCACTATCCTAGAATCTCAAGGAATATATGAATAACTGGGAGCAACACCTTCAGCTCTCATAAATTTGTCCAACTCTGTAACTGATTCCAGTGCTCACCTCTGTTAGCTGGAGATCTCAATAGTGGCTGGTGAGGAGCAGGAGCAGGAGCTCTCAAGGAATTGTGAGGAGCAGGTGGAAATTTTTCGCCAGGCTGCCCAGGGCTCTCAGCAGCCACTTGGGGAAGAGCTCTAAAAATGTGCTCCTGCAAGTCTCCAGCAAGACTTTCAGCAGAGAGAGAGAGTACGTGTGCTTCAGCAGCCAAGCAGAAAAAGATATTTAAAAATCACTATTCTGTTTACTGATTACCTTTGGGAACTCAGGAGAAGTGATGCTTTTACAGAATAATCAGCAAAAAAATTCCGTAGTCTCAGGCAGTTTTGCTGAGTTGATACAATCCTAGAGAAGGTGTTTTTCAGTGCAGGTTTCTTAGATTCCCTGTAGGAAGAGAAAGAAAAGAGTCTGAAATCCCTCCTGACCTGATTTTCTGGTTTTTTAGTATTTCCCCCCATCCCTAGATTTGGGAGCTGATGGTTAGCTTCTTGCTGCAGCAGCTTTCTTGTTAGGAGTGAAGCTGAATGTGGAGCATGGTGTAACTGTGTGTTTCTGCAGCAGCCTTGAAAAGAAAATAAAAAATACTTTACGTAAAATTTTTACTTTGCTTGAATTTTAAAGGAACAAAGCTCACAATAGTGTCAAGTGCAGAGCATTTTCACCCAGATCTGGGTAACTTCATCTTCTGAGTGATAGTTTCTGTGATTGTGAGATGAAAGGTTAAAGTGAGCAAAAAAAGTCAATTTATTAAGAAAAGATAAGCCTGCCTGCCTCCCTATACACTTATCATTTAGTTTAGTGTCTGCATAAAGTGTCCTTTAAATATTCCCTTTCACTTCTCTCTTTGTAAGGAAGGTTATAGAAAACCAGATCAGGATTTGGGATTTCTCAGTAAAGGGAGGTGAATCATCCTCCTCTCTGCAGCTCACTTTTCCCACGTGTAAAGGCAGGTTAACAATGTTTATTTGACAAAGAGCCTTAGGGCTGGGTTATTATCTCAAATGTTTTGCAACTGGAAACACCTTACCTAGTTATATTTTTATTTTTGCTGCTAGTAATGCTAAAAAAAGAAAGGGAGCAGTAATAAGGCAGCTGGCATTCACCTCCAGCAGTGCTTCACACCTGACTCTTAAACCTTCTCATTTACAAGCTTGAGAAATGAGGAATTCAGTGATTCCTCATCTTTGTGGCTTTGGATTCCAGCTGCCAACAGGGCTCAATGGCTCTGCCACATAGGCAAAAAGACATGGACCTGTGGCTTTCAAAAATGCAAAAAAAAAAAAAAGTAGAAATGGAGCAAACTTTTCTTTCCTCACCACTTTTAGGTCACAGTGATTTGTGGGAGGCTGAAACTGAGGCTCTAACAGGAGAAAAAGCCATGGCTTCTGTGTTGTGGCCAGAATAAACCTGAGTTTGAAGACCTGTTGAAACATTTCTATTTTAGGAATGCATTTTGGGTGTTTTATGTCATAATTATTCTGAATAATCATCTGAGACCCCCATGTGCACAAGGAAAGCTCTCCTGATTAACCTTGATAGGTTGCTTATCCATTTCCTCCAGGAGCTGAATTCCCTGGGCAGAGAAGTGTCTGTAGCTTGTTTTTCTGCTGAGCCAGGGTGTGTTCTCAGCTGGGAGGGGCCATGGATTTAAACACGTTAAAAGTCCAGCATGAGAGCTGGAAAAATACTTTCCAAAACTACAATTGTGAAAAAGCTGATCCTCTGAAAGTTTGGTTATGCTTTGTTATTGTTTATAAACTTTTCTATCCTATGTGAGAGACAGCACTGGGAAAAAAAAAAAAAGAAAAAAAAAGAGAGGTTTGGAACTGCTCAGAATTTTGTTAAAAAGACTTTTTCAATTACAAAACCATTTTTCCCAATATTTGGAAAATCAATTTTAATGACATTTCTTTTTCTTCTAAAAGCACAAGGGATTAAGTGCTTTGATTGTGTCAAAAGCCTGTTTCAATTTCTGTTGTAGGAGCACTTCTAAAAACTCCAAACGAACATTTTAGCAATGAAGTACAAACATAAAAATGTTCTTAGGAACTTAAAAAGCTGAAAACCATCCCCCAACATACTGACAGATCTCAAGCCAAAGTGAAAAAAAAAAACAAACTCCAGAAAATGAATTTCTGACATTGCCATTATTGCCTCTGGTAAATATATAGTGCTGGTTTTCAAGGACTAAAAATGTTTTGTTTTGAACTTGCTGTCATTGACTGATCAGCACAAATAGTGAGCAGAGAGAAGGTTTCTGTGTCAGACAGAGCCTCAGGCAGCACGAGGGATGTGTTGGACAGAGCCATGGCAAACCCGGCTCCTGCCACGCTCCTTTTCCCAAACCCCTGAATTCTCTGTGCTCAATCCTGCAGTCAGGGGCCCCTCTGTGACATCCACCACATTACGGAGGAGAAATCAAATCTCTGGGGTCCATGGCATGAGGTAAAAAGAGAGAATGCTTTGTTTCTGCCCCTCTCCTGCTGCCCAGGTGCCCTGGATGCCAGGGCTGGGCTGTGGGGCCCCAAGGCTGCAGCTCTGGGCCCCTGCAGGCTCCTGCAGGCCCCTGCCTTGGCTGGCCCTGTCCCTTGGCACTTTGTGGGTGGTGGAGCAGATTTGTGCTGTGCCACACAAGTGTGATTTGGGTGTGTGGAGCAGATTTGTGCTGTGCCACACAAGTGTGATTTGGGTGTGTGGAGCAGATGCTGCCTGGCACTGCCTGGCAGAGTTTTGGTTAAATCCTGCATGAGGGGCATCTCCCTTGAGGTTTTTTCCTCCTGTGGTCAGTCTCTCCTGTGCTGCAGAATTCTGAGACTTCCACCCACTGCTGCAGGCCAGCAGATTATTGCAAATTACTTATTTTTAATAAGTATAGACTAGGCCTCACTCCTGACCCCCTCCCATGACAATTTTCCCTGGGAAGCAGGCCCAGCTGGGCCCCACAGTCTGGTTTTGTCCATTCCTCCATGTCCTGGGAGATTTCCTGGTGTGAAACCCTTCTTGCCTCTCTGGCAGCTGTGATAATTTTTATTTTGTAGTTTGTTTTGTGGATAGAGCCTTGCTGTCATGCCTTCATCTGAGAAAGAGAACCTGAGACTTGCACATAAAAGTCTTGCTGCTGCAAAGTCTTACCAGAAGCAGAGAGTGGTTGTGTAGCAGTTGCACCTGGGGGCAGAAAAGACAAATTCTTGTCTGTCTGTGGACCTACCAACAACTCCATGTGTGTGCCAGCCATGTGTCCTTTGCTGAGGTTTGCATGCCATGAAATGCAGCAATTTATGGCTGAACATTCAGTAAAAAGTGGTCTTGCCTGCAATGGCTGCTGAAGCAGATAGGGCTCTGATCATGAGCTCAAGTCCTGGTGATGGATCCTAGGATGTTTATAAGGAATTGCTTTAAGTGCCTGAGGGATTTAAGCCTCATCTCTTCAGCCTACATCAGGAAAAAAGCCTTTCCCAAGTTATCACAATGCTGTGGCCATGCTGATGCACACCTTTTCTCTTTCAGTGTCCTCATGAACCTCCATCTACCTCCCAAAAAAGATGTTTTATTTCTCCATGGATTTATTCTGGAATAATCATGTCAGTTAATATCTCAAATGAGAGACAGCCTGATTTTTACAAAAAGTCCAAATATTGCTGAATGCTAATATTTGTAAATACTTTAGAAAACCTTACCCTTTATTGTCTGGATCTTACTGACTTGGCTGGAATGTTGTGTATCAGTAAACAGCTGAGGACAGAGTTAGGAAGTAGCCTGAGTTTGTACTTTTCTGTCCTTCAGAGGTTGCACTTAAAAGGTACAAAACTCAGACCCACTTCTCAGTCTAGGCTGACCTGTACTAAGTCATTAACCACATCAGTCTCATCCCCTCAGTTTAAATATGAGTGGATGTTTACTCATTTCTTAATATAGTTTTGCTCTTAAATGATTCATATTGTTTTATCGTTTTCATAGCACTTTATAGAGACTTGGCAGAGGCCTGGGAGACCTTTGCTCTCTCCAGCTTGTCACTCCAGATGGCTTTGCATTTCCACAGCAGATGAGATGCTCTGGTCATGGCAGTGCAGTTGCCTGCATTTACTAATCTGCTTTGCCAACCTCCCAGACCTTTGTAGGATGCTTCTGTGCACCACATTTGAAGAGTTTGCATTTAAATTGGCTGTTGAAATTCATGATTCATTTTCTTATTTTAATTACTGTCTCTGCTGCACTCCTAGATAGTGATATACTTTGCTGGAATACTTGGGGGCTATATTTTTTTGAGTAACATAAAACATCTATAGTAAAAATAGGCAAAAGAATAGTGTCTTCATTTTACTCTTGGTGAACTGAATCTCTGAAAGATGAACTGATTTTCTTCAAGATGCTCCAGGGACTGTCCCAGAATCTGGGACCTCCTTCCTTTAGGGCTTGTATAACTTCTGGCTTAGAAATTCATGAAACCTTGTGGGATCAGATGCAGAGCAGCAGCCTGAGGAGCTAATCTTATGCCTGAGAGTCAGTAAAATGAGATTCCTCACAAGTGCAGTTTCACTTACACAGTGGAAAAATGTTTCTGGCTATTAATTTACTTCTCATCTCCACGAATATATTTGAGTCAAAAGTGGTCTGAAATATTGGGTCATTTGCAGCTGGAGTTTGTGCAGTGCCTGGGTCAGCCAGGAAAGCTGTGCTCAGCACATTGAGCACTATGTTTCAGAAACCCCCTGCTAGTGGGTGGCAAACAGGCTTCATATTCATAAAGTGTTGTTTTTCTGAAAAACAGTCCTATTATGTTTCTCTGAAATCTACTTACTTAATGCTGTGATCCTGCTGTGTTTCTATGAGTCTGTCTTTGGGTAATCCTCCAGCTTTTGCCTCAGGCCTTGGTGTATGACAAGTGAAAACATGCTGTGACACTGGTGCTGCCAATTTACTACTCCTGTTTTGTACTCAAAGTAAAGATAACAAATTGATCCAGGCTCTGTTTAGTGGCTTTACTGCTTCTGAAGTGCTCCTGTGCCTCAGCAGATTGCATCTCATGCCACTCTCAGGACCAGAAGCCTTTTCCCATTTGCCTGGTCCCTACAAAAGGTTTAACATCACAGGCAGGGGTGTGCCCACTGCTCTCCTTTGGCCTCTCTGAGTCTGTTCAAGGCTGGAAAAGGGAGGAGAGGACTCCTGAACTCCTCCTTTTGCAGGATAAGTCTTGCACAATCAATGCTGAGATCTTGTGAAAGCAGCAGAGCCCTGGTGAGTGGTGTGAGCAGATCCAGTCAGCTCTGTGTCTGTGTGTCTGTCTGTCTGAGCTCCACAGCTGCTGGAGGCACAGCTGAGGGAGTGGACATTGCTGAGAAGCTGTAATAAGGAGCAGACTTTAGTGATTGAAGCTTTCAGTTATCCTGAGGCTTTCAGTTATCAATATCTCCTGATTGTAGATATACAATATCCTGATATTGTAGATCTACAATCCTGTATATTGTAGATATACAGTATCTACTATACTGTAGAATTTGGAAAGGGGAAATGTGGGGTGTTTTGTTTTGTAGTATTTATGCAAAACTCTGTGGGGCCAGTTGGGGCCAGCTGTTGTGCTCTGCAGTGATTCACATTGTAAAAAATGAACGTTTAGAAATGGGATGTGAGTAAGGCTTCTCCAGGGCTGAGCTACTGCTTGGCCACTTGGCTCTGTCTTTTTGTAGGTCATTGCTGATGCATTGTGAGTTTAAATTTAGTGCTAGAATGAATTACTCACCATTGAAGTCAAAAGAAGAATTTTCAGCTCAAAGTTTCAGGCTATTTTCCCTAGACTTCTCCCACTAAGAGGAAGCACTAGTTAGATAGAGAGTTAGAAGTGCTCTACAAGTTTTTGGCTGAATTGAATTGTAATTAACCTGGGAACAACAACAACAAAAGAAAGGAAACCTGAATATCTCTGAGAAAGGATAAACTCGGTGGGCACCTCAAAACACTTTTTCAATCCTTTCTTTGGGTGCCATGGAACTTCTAAGAGGATTTCAATCTTTTGTGTATCAGATGATTCTGCACAGACATAATTTATTTGGCCAGCTCCAAAATCCTCATTCCTCATGCCTCCCTTTCTGTGACACGTGGCCCTGCCAGGAGATGGCAGCTGCCTTGACTGAAGTTCCTATGGACAGGAGAAGAGTTTTAGCAAGCAGCTCCATATTTCCCTGGCTGTGATCTCTAGCAATGCCATCACTGTTGATCTGAGATGGTGGCTGAGCCTAACCCTGTGGTTAAGCACTTAGAGTCACAGCCTGTCAGAATAGAATTAGTGTCAATCCCAGCACCTCACCCACCTGCTGCCACCTCAGATCATGCCTGAAATATTAACTCATTGCTCCCTTGGAGTGATGGAGGGAGGATGATCAGCTCCTTGTCAATCAGGCTTTCAATCCGAGCTTCTAGCGTGCTTATAAATCCTACCACCATTAGCTAAAACAAAGTGGGTGTTTCTTCTCATGTTTCTCATCTATTTTCCCATCAGAGAGAAATCCAGGATGACACATCCATGCTCCAGGCTCAGAGGTGCTGCAGAGAGGATTGCAGGAGGCTTTTGGGTTTGGGGGGTGGATGCTCACCAGTCTGAGCTGTGAGCCCTCAACCCTGTGCATGTTCAGGGTGACATCCACAGTGCTGCCATCCTTAGAAGAGGATACATCTCCCTGTAACTAAGCTCTGGGTATTTCTCAGCAGTCCTGCTAATTGCTAATGACAGGGACCTTGGAAGTCTCTGAAAGATCACAGTGTTTTAATTTGAATTTTTCTCTGAGGAGGGAAGCTGACAGTGAGTGAGCAGTCAGCTCTCTCCAGGCACCTCCATTGGGAAGTTTCACCACTCCAGTAAAACATCCAAAGCACTCGAATTTCAGTCAGGATATTGTTTGTTGTATACTTTATGTCTGAGATAAAAGAAAGCAAACTAATTTTAAAATTACATCCCTGTGGGGAAGATAAGGATGCCAGACTTACTGGCTGCAAGGAAATCCCTCAGCTTCTTGAGCAGTTAAAGGAGCCTGAGAGTGATTGTAAAACCAAGTCCCTGTCAGGTGCCCATGTAGAACGTTTTAGCTAAAAAAAAGACTTTTAAAGGAAATCTTCTAAGCACTACAGACAATAAATAACACACCATTAAAGCCTGGAAAAGTATGAATGTGTTGCTGTGTCAGGGCTTGTGCCTTTGTAGGTTTTGTCTGAATTAAACCAGAGTGTGCGCCTGAGCATCCCATGGAGAGCCAGGATGTCAGGGCACTGCTCTGGCTTCTGGCAGCAGCTACCTCAGAGCTGGAGCACCTCTAAAATGTGCAGGGACTCTGGGGAGTGGCAACAGTGCTTCATGAGCTGCTCTTGATTAGTTTGGTGCCAATTACATAGTGATTCTTTTCTGTACAAATCTAGAATTTTGCCCATTTGGAGAACGTTTATAGAGCTGTGCTTTAATTTCCATGGTCTGTTAGAAAAATACAGGACAAAATTATTTTGGTCAAGTTTTCCTCAGACTGATTAGAGTTTCTGTTTAGTTTGAGACCACAGTGGTAGTTGGTACAATCTCAGAGCCTGGCCTACTTAGAAATTAAAAAAACCCACATAAAATCTTTTTATCAGAAAGTGTGAATCCCTAGTCCCAGCAGCTTTTGTGTGAAAAAAAAATAGTCTGCTCTGACACAGCCAGTCAAGAGATTCCTGATGAAACTGGAGCTGTTTCACCCTCATCACTTCTGTCTTTGTGATACTAAACTTTCTGAAATAACTCTGCGCTTTATTTTGACTTTACTTCCTTTGCTTTAGAAATTTTCACCCAAGTGAAAATGGTAGAACTCCTGATTGTTCCAGACTAATTTGCAGTGTGATTATAGAATCAATTAAAGGGTATTAATGAGAGATATCTGCTGTACTATCTGCTTCATTTTATGGTTATTAGGAAGCAACTTATGGAACAGTTACCATAGTCACAACCTAAAAAATAGGGGCAGTCTCAAAGCTTGTGAGCTAAAATCCTGTATTGCTACATGCATGAAATCCTAGATAAGTGTGACAGGAGTTGACATCTCAGATACAGTTTGACTTATCAATGAGGGACAAGGCTATGATAAGACACACTGCCTCTGGAGGGGAAAAAAGATTCACTGTGGGAATCATTTTGATTGTTGAAAGAAATCACAGCGCTTCAAAATGATTGTGCTGTAACGGCTGGAACATCAAAAGCAAGGATAAACTCCTGGAAAAACACATTTGCAGTATTTCCATTTAACCATTTAATAGAGTCATGGGATGAGTGAGTGGATAAAACACAGGAGCTGCCCACAGCAGTGATTTCTCTTTCTGCACACATGGTTTACTCCTGCTCTCCATGTGGTTTATAGGGATGGGGGGATTTCACCCACAGCTTCCTCCTCTGAGAGCTGCTGTTTCCCAGTAACCTATACTTTCCCAACTCTTATAACTGCTGATAATGTTTTCTCTTCTTCTCAAGCCCATGGCAGTAAATGCAATGTAGAAAACCTTCTGCACAGAGCAGGCAGGAGTACATGGCTGAGAGGGAGTGAGGCTGCTGGGCTCTGTGTGCAATGGCAGCAATGTTAGTGCTGTCCCTTGTGTCCAGTCCCCTCTGCACACCCTGAATGACTACTGAGACCAGGGTGGCTCTGCTCTGGCCCCTTTGCCTTGCTGATCTGGCACATCAAGTCTTCACTGTGAAGGTGCTAAAAAAAACCCAAAAAAAACCAAAGAAAAGCCATCTTACAAGATGGTTGAAATTTTGGCGTTAAAACTGGTGGGTGGCTGATACCCCCAGAAATAATTTGGGCCAATGACCTCTGGAGCAGGGTCAGCCTGAGCACAGGCAGGCTGATACATGAGAATACTGCTCAGAAAGCCAAATTAGCAAGTGCTCTTGCATGATCTGTCTTCTGCTGCCTGGGCATTTTCCCACAGTGCTTGGAGCTCTGATTAAGGCAGTCAAGCATAAATCACTAGGGCACATGTCAATGAAGCCTTATGATGCCATTGGGGATAGAGGAATCATATCCTCTTATTGCTTTAATCATGAGGCTGGAGTCCATTAAAAATCCATTTAAATCTGTGAACTGGTGCTAGTTTTAAACTGGTAATTTATGTCCAGTGGATATTAGCAGCATTTTTTCCCCCTGTATTTGAACTGTTGCCAACAGCTGCTCTAACTAACCAATGCTATTCAGGCTTATACAACATAATCTTCTTCACTTTCTGGGTCTATATCAGCAGGCAGCAGTAATGGGTATTGTCTGAATCAAAGCTTCTTACAGAAATGCTGCAAACCAAAATGAGAAGACTGGAATAGCACACCATCAGTACATGGAAAGTATTCTGAACTGGGAATTGATCAGTGGATTTTCTGCCATCATCTTTCAAACTGCATTTTGGAAAGACTCAGAACAAGCTCAGTGGAATGTGACTGATACCCAACATCTACCTACCAGGATGGGCTGTACAATAATAATTAAACAGATGCTTTTAGCAAAAAAAGGATGCATTCAGTCTAGGTAATTACTTTGTTGATTTTGGAGTCAGAGTATTTCAGAGGCTCTATATCCTTGTACTCATCTGATTTGCAAAACAAGGGGTTCTGCAGGGGAAGAATTCACACACACAGTATGAGCTCTTCCCCTCCAGTGCTGATGCCTGGTGGCCTTTGAACATAGGCAGGAATTCTCCCACCTCTGACTGACCAGAGTCAGATTCTGCAGTGCAGAATCAATGTGCATTGTGCTGTTAGTATAGTAAGAAACACCACAGATCAAAAGCAGCAGCAATGGCACAGCTGGCACCTACATTACTGTATGAACAACTAAACAATGTAGAAGCAAAGACTACTTGGGCAGATGTATCCTGAGGCTGGGGTGGTTCTGGCACTATTTGGACAGGGTCATGACCCATTTAAAGTAATCTAACTTCTCTCCTCTACACTGTTAAAATCCACTAACTGCTCTGTGGCAGCTCCCATTTCAGTTTTCTGGCAGAAATGAACTTTGGAGCACAGAGGTCAAGGTTTTCTCATTTACCCGTGGCATTAAAAATTTTTGGAATTAAAACAAAGCAATGCAAAATCCTTTGTTCTCCTCTTAAGGGACGTTCCCCAGCCATGGGGACTGTGGATAGTTCAGGAATCACATCATCAATCAGCACAGAGCCTTTCCCTCCCCAGGTCACTGCTGTGCTCTGAGCCCCACTGCCCAGCTCCCTGTGGTTCAGCCCTCTGAGCTGCCAGCAAAGCACAGATGTCCCCCCAGCCAGTGGCACAGGGACAGAGGGGATGGTTCCATATGAGCAGGGCATCTGTCCCCAGCCACTCTGTCCATCTGCTACAGCTCTTGCTCCTAGCAGGTGAGCTCCTACTCCAGGAGCACTGCAAGAGCAGGAAGGAACTGGCACCTGAAGGGTGATGAGATCAGCAGAATGTTGGATGCAAATGTGCAGATCTCAGCTGGAGATCCAGAAAGGGATGTAGGAGCAAATGTCGGAAGCTGTGGCAAGGGATTTGTGCTCTGCATGTGGAAATGATCATCAGAGTGCAGTGGGACTGGCCTGATCGGCCAAAGGCAGGCAAAAAGTAGCCAAAAGAAAATAAGCAAAGGCTCAAATATTTCTAAGCCAAAGTGCTGGTCCTTATTTTTCAAAATGAAATTAATTAATTTCTCCTGGAACTCTACCAAACTATTTATTCTTACTTCTGGTAGCAGCAGCCATGGAGGTAACCAGAAATCTCTTGGTAGTGCAGGTGTTTGCTAGCAAGAGCAGCTGTTACTGTTAGAAAAAAACCCAAAAGGTTCCTTTCAGTTTCAGCTTCATAACCCAGATGACAAGTTCTGAAATGAATTTAAAAAAAAAAAAATCTCCAACAGACGCTTCATCAAAACCTGGCTTGGCTTTGCTTGCAGCTGTTTTGCTCCTTCTGGGGCTTGGCATGGGATAGCTGTGGTGGGAGCTGTGCTCACCCTTCTGCATGTCCTTTTTTTTGATTCACCTTCCATTCAGAAGCCAGTTTAATTTTTTCTTCATTTTTTCGCTCATTAGAGCAAAGGAAGCAACTGTGCTGCTGCCTCAGCTGCTGCCTCAGCCAGACAAAATTCAGCTTCCTTAGGCAGGTGGAAGGTGTTTGTTTTGTACTGGGAGCTCACTTGGGACAAAGAGTAAACAACAAAAGTAACTTGTTCCCCCCTAAAACATCTTTATTAATTTTCTCCTGCCAGGGTTCTCCTTTGAAGCGACACAGCTCATCGACTGGACTTGGAGGCATCCACACAATGCCTCAAAAGACAAAGTTATACTTGTGTCAGCAGCATTAGGGAAAGTTAAACTTGTGGATATAGGCAATCCAAACTAAGCCAGGAAGCTTCTGTTTGATTCAGACAGCTTAGAGCTGGCTATCACTGAAGTCTGCATTTGACAGCTGCAGAACTATTTCCTTTTGATTTTTCATGTACAAAGTCCCATGGTTCAGAAGAGAGGAGCAGGGTTTCATGCATATGACTGAGTGGAGAGAGCCAGAAGCATTTGGAAATTATTCAGTGCAAGTTATGATTTGTTCTTACTGCTTTTCTTTTTAGCACCAGAAATCGGTGCTGATGTCATTCCCTTGTTAGCTCCTTAGTTTAGTGAGAATAAAGGACAGCTAAATTGGGACCCTGTAAAATGCAACACCCAGATGGTTGAAAAGGCAAGTGAACAAGGTGCTGAAATGAGAGGCTTTTGTCTTGGGTTTGAAAAAAGAAATTTAAAAAATCAAGCTGCATACAAGTAATACACATGACCACAAACGGAAGGGAAGTTCATTTGGAGCCTGAATTTCGCATTTCTTCCCATCAAATCAGGCAGTGCTGCTGTTTAAAACAGGAACAGAACCAACAGCAAAGCAAGGCAGAGAGAATCAGACCAAACCCAAGTCTCTGTGGCAGTATTTTGTACTTGAGGCTGGTAAAGTGCATTTCCCAGAGCCAGGGACATCGACCCTGACTGTGATGCTGTGCAAGGACCTCCCAGCCAGGTGCTCAAGGACCAGCCCCAGTTTATTTCTATCCCTGGATATTCCATTGAATACATTCTAACCCCTTGACATCCCAATGTTTTCACTGCAGGCTTGGCCAGTTAAATTATTGCAGAGGCCAGAGCAGCACCTACAGATTGGAGGAGCACTAATCTAATAATTATCAGGCAATTATACAGCCCCATAAGCCAGGTATGGCTGCTTTAGAAATGCCCCAGGAGGAAATGATTCTAACATATGGCAATTTATCAGTTGCTAACACCACTGAGATTTTGTTAAAAGATTCCCTCAGGGTTCCCTAGGACAACGTCATGGATTTATGACTGGTGGTGAGCATCTCTCTGAGTAGTGCAAAACAACACAAAGGATTACAGGCTTTGGGCATTTTCTGAACTGGGATACAGGTGAAACAATCTCCACCATAGTGGGTATCTTCTGACAGAAGGCAAAATCTTTGCTGGTGGGATGTGATTGGTGAAGTACAATACTATTTGCTTAGATTATTTTACAGTGGAGCCAGAGAGAGAATTGGTAGCCAAAAAACCCAGAAGAAATTTGCTTAGTTTGTCTTAAAAGATACTTTTTTTGTCAGATTTTTCTCCATTTTCCCAGCAGCACTGGTTATATCAGACATAGCAGCATAACACATAGGTGCTAAAATTAACAATGCTGTGTTGTAAAATCCTCTTTTAAAAAATGGTGACTGGTGGGAACTGCTCATGAATAAAACTGAAAAAGAAGAAGGAGCGAAGCATCATGGAAATGTTGGCAGAACTGCGCTTTCAAAGTTTAAAATGTGAAGATTCGTTGACAAGCAATATAGATTGCTTTAGGGAGGGCAGGGATCGTGTGGTTCAGATTGTGTGGTTCTTGAGAAAAGAACAAGACACATGGTTCTACAAGGTGCTCTCAGCCTGGCCTAATGTGAAGGGGGGGATTATTGATGGTTTTTGGTCAGGGGTTACCCTGCAGGACAGGGAAGGAGGAGGCTCCAGGCTCATCCTGCCTCTGTTTTGGGAAGAAATCTGCTTTTCCTTCAAAAAAAGGATCATGGCAGCGAGGGCAAGGAAGGAGGGTGGTGCTCCCTGCTGCTCACCTGTGCTGGCAGAGCAAGGTCACTGCTCATTCTAACTGTGGTGATCTTCCTTGCCCACTGCACAATTTATTTTCTCTTTTTCTCACCACTTGAGGAAAGAGTTTCATTGTTGGGTCTCTCTTTGCGTGCGCTGGGGTTGGTGAACTGATTCAATGTGACAGTATAGCTACAATTGCAGAAAAACCAGGAAGAATGGCACATTTTTCAGGATACTCTGACTTGATCCATGATTTATTTGGCATGTTGAAGTATTAATGCTTCATGTGCTGCAGTAACTGACTTTTTGATATGGAGGTTTTGCTAGGAAAAGCATTTTAGGGTGTACAATGCCAGGAGGATATTGGAAAAGAAGTGGAGAAATTGTCTTTTTAATAAAAACTAGTAAATTCCATCAGTGGAACCTACACACCAGCTGGGCCAACAGAGTAAAGGCAGAATTAGTTTCCAGATATCAACTGATGGTGATGAAAACACTGAGAGTGTGACATTCATTTGTGTCCTGAACAGTCACCTTGTAGAAGATCACAAGCTCATCCAAGCCAGCGTTGGGGCTCCATCTTCCAGAAGGTTTCTCAGGACCAGGCACACCAATTTCACATATTTTCTGAAAGGGTGGATTTCTTCAGCCTTTCAGAATGTATTAATTACCTTTAGGAGGTCAAAAGCCTTTGATCTCTGGTTGCCCAAACCATCAAAGGAGAAAGGGTAGGGGAAATTAATACAGCCAAGGGTTTCTAAGCCCTTGGTTGTGTTCTTGGTTGTTGAAAAGACTTTTTCTTGTATTTCTATTTAAACTTCACAATGAATGAAGTTAATTAGACTTGGTTAAGCTGATAACACCACTGCAAGGACCCAAAAACTGAGCCCTCCTTGTCTCTGTCAAAAGAAAATAAATATTTTCATTCTTCCATAACCTCATTGCTCTGTTAAGCAACACCAAGCTTGCATTATGCTGAAACTTATGCACATAATTAGAGCTTTGGGAATTTGGAGGTATTTTATCAGTAATTAAAATGAAAGTGTTCAAGAGTAGGGATTTACTTTTTTTTTTTGCATTCTTAATTAAAAAAAAAAATAACCAGAACCAAAAAAAAAAAAACCAACAAAAAACCTCACAAAACCAAAGCCACCCCAAAAACATAAGTAAAAAATTGACTCTGTATCTAGAAAGACTCCCCTGTGTCTTCTCCATGTCAGTCAGGCCCTTGTGCCTTCATTTCTGACCTTTCTTTGCATGGAAGGACACACAAGTGCTTCAGTGTCACTGCCAGAAAGGAGGCACCAAAAGGGAAAGGTTCCGCATGAAACCAGGGTAGCACTTGCAGTAAATAACTCCAAAACATTCATAGTGGAATCAGGGCCGTATTTCCTGGAGAAAAGAAGGGAAATATCCCCCTTTAGAAGGAAATTAAAAGCTGCACTATGCATGTTTCACTGTGTTTATTGCTGGCCCACTTGGGCAAACTGCTTTTGGGGCCAGCAGCTCCATGAAGTTCCCTGATGTGTGACAGGTTAAGGGAATTTTGGGGAAGGTGCTTTTTCTCATACAGTGCAGCATCTCCTGCTGTCTTTTGGAGCAGCAACTGGCTGATGGTTTTAGTGTTTTGTCAGCAATAGAAATCCTGCCCTGGTTTGGGGTAATTCCTATGGAAGGTGGCAAAAACACATCCCTGCCTGGACATCCCTCTGCTACCCCTGCAGCAGCATCCAAGAGAGGTCAGAGCAGCACAGAGCCATACCTGGAGCTGAGTTTTCAGTAAAAATACTGGCAAGAGTTAGAACTAAGTTATTTGACTTGGCCAAATGAAATATTTCTAGTGCCATTCAGAACTGTGCACAATCTCCAGTAATGTTTGTGTTGTAAACACAAATCTCGATTTTTAGTGAAAGCAATGTTGTCTGAATGTTGCTAGAATACTGACAGTGAAAAAATTCTTTGGAAAAACAGTGAGAAAACTTGGTGTAACTTAACAGGTTTTGCTACAGGTATGTTTAGTGCAGAGTGGAATAATGAACGTTGCCCTCAGTTTTAGCAGTTGCCTCATGTGCTGCAAGTATGAACAACTCAGGAGGAATTGTAGGGAACTGCATCCCTGGAAGGAAAGTACCAAAGATAAAACTCCCATCAACAGCAGCAGTAGGTAAAAGTATTCCTAAGTGCTCGTGAACAAAGGACTTTTTAGGGAAAACTTGAAGCAAAGAGGGTTTACATCTTATCTATATTCATCCTTGGTTCCGTTTGCTTGCAGTGTGCTCTGTCTCACAAAGGAGATCAGCTTTTGTGGGGACAGCTGGGACTGGGATGGCTTATTTTCAAGTCTCAAATGTCAATGACTAATGCTGATTTACATGCAGATTGCCTCTCAGCTTTATTTTATTTGGTTATTTATTTATTTCTCAGAAATGCTGTCATTTGCCTCTGAGGAAGAAATCAATGAGAGGGCAATAAGGATGGATCTTATTGCCTATTCAGGAAAACAATAAAAATACAGAAATAAAAAAGAGGATGAGAGAAGCATTTCAGCAAATGTATAACTGCTGGTAGTTTTTCCATTCAGGTGTTTGCCAGATGTCAGTCTGTGTGGGAAGAATGTATGTTCCTCTAGACCCAGAGCTGCTGTGGAGCTCAGGCTCTGTGTTTAGTCTCTGCTGTTTGAGTTTGCCTTTGAGTTCCTCATTGTTGGTATGAAACAAATCCCATACCATTAGCTCTGTTCCCTGACAGCCAAAAATGTGAAATCCTGTAGCTCTCACCATCTGGCTATGAGCAGCAAAGGTGTTGGGTTTTTTGCAGTTGAAATCTCTTCTTTCCAGGGTGTTCCAAATTACAGCTCCATGCCTTATTGACAAAATTAATCTCTTGTAGCCTGCACATCTCCTGGATTCAGTGCTGTAATTTGGTTTTTTATTTTCTTCTTCTCTCCAGCCTGTCCCCATCACCTGCTCCCTGGTGCTGGAGCAATCAGCTTTGCTTTGTAACTTTACAGTGACTTTGCAATCCTCTTTTCCACCCTGAAAAATGTTTATTGCCAGTGATTATTTATAATCAGAAAGA
This sequence comes from Agelaius phoeniceus, assembly GCF_051311805.1. Taxonomy (NCBI): domain Eukaryota; kingdom Metazoa; phylum Chordata; class Aves; order Passeriformes; family Icteridae; genus Agelaius; species Agelaius phoeniceus. The sequence goes on along the minus strand of NC_135280.1, from coordinate 6,412,991 downwards.
AATAGGCCTAATATTTTTACAGATTTCTTGTTGGACTTGGCAAGTCAGCATTTGGGAAGATTCAGACCTACAAGCAATGAGAAAGCTGCAGGCACAGCCTTTGGAATTGAAATGTCACACGCTACCAGATTTATTCTGCTTGGTAGTTTCCAAAATACAATTGCAATGTCACCAGTTCATGTTTAACCTCCACTGATTTCAACAAGAATTTGGTCCCCAAACTGTTGAGGAGTGGCGAGCTGCAGGCCAGAAGTAAATAGGCTTATATAAATGCAGCATAAAAACCTTCTGTAAATAGGTTTACATAAATAGGTTTGATGTTGGGAGACCTGGGGTCACTTTTGGGGGCGCTGACAAGCTCCAGCTTTGGATCCAGCTGGTCCATGGAGGGTGAGCAGGCTCCTGCAAGGCTCAGCTCCACCTTGCTGAGCCCAGCCCTGGCACAGTGTGGAATGGGGCTTGGAACAAGACAGTCACACTTGTGGTTACCCCAACAGGAAAAACCTGGACAGAAAAAAGCGTGGTTAGGCTGGGGTAAATGTTCATCTCTCAGGATTTATTGTAGTCACTTATTCTATGCCCTCATGAGGACTCAGGAGAGTCAGGAGATTTATAAATAAGGAGCTGGGACTAGCAGATAAAGTCACTATGACATAGCCCAGCTCTTGGGCATTTATAGCTGAACTGCATTGATTTTTATTCCTTTTATTTTTTTCAATTTGAGTGTCTAAAGACACATGAAATGATCACAAATTGATGGTGACCCTGAAAATCCCTTTCTAATTGTGATGAAAATATCTTATTAAAGATTGATGTGGAGCAAGGAAGCAGGTGACAGCTATTTCTGGTGCTGAGTGAATGTGCCTCAGAATATGTAAACATTACTGATGGGATGAATGTTCTTTCTTGAGAATTTTTAATGATTAGAGAATTTTCTTAATTATAGTCAGATATCTAACCACTAATTACTCTGCTAAAGTGTGTTCTGGTAGCAGGAGAAATGCAAAACAAATTTACTTACCTATTAAAATCTTTATGTGTCTATTACTGCCACCAGTCTGTGGCTCCTCAGAAATATAGACTCTTATTGATGGGATCCCAGATGCTAACTAGAATTTAATTTAGTTAAATGGTTTGTAATGCAGCTTGTATTTCTCCATGGATATACACCAACAGAACAAGATAAAACCATTACCAATTACTCAGTTGTTTTTTTTTTTAACCTACTTGCACCCTTCCTTCTTGAACTGTAAATATAAAATATTTACAACAATTTATGTAAAATACTACTTTTTTTGAGTCAGAAAATCTGCTGCCTGTGCTATAAAGTTGCTTTCAAGGCTGTCATTCCAGTTGCAACTGTCCAGCAGTTTATAAGACACTACATCTGGCTCTACTTATCTTTTTAGTAGATTACACTAAAGTGAATCCTTAAGGCTAAACCCTCTAATTTACTAAAACACATGAACATAAAATTACAGCTGTCTCACCAAGACTTTCATTGATTTGAACAGAACTGGGATTCATTTAAATGGTTCTAAAACTTAGATAAGCAAACTTCTTTCAAATCCATAGGAAAAAACCCCACAATAAAGTACCAAAACCACCCCCAACCTGCCAAGCAGCCCTAATTACTGGTTTATTGATTGGCTCATCAGTGCTTTATTCTTTATCTCTGTGTCTGGTGACATGATCTCTCCCAGATCCCTTGGCTCCAGTGGCAGCTAGGTGTGCCTCCCACACTGAGGGACCATCTTGTCAGGAAATTGGATGTTTCCTACAGTTAAATCACAGCTCAATATTTTACATTGTGTAAGATTCACCCCTCTGAAGCTGAGCAGTCTAAAAATTAAAGGTGTAACTTAAGCTGAAGGCAGGGCAATCATTGACTGCAAAGTGCAAAGAGAACATAGATGGAGACATTAAGATATAATTAAACAGTTTTTATGCATCTAAAGTTAAGATTCGAGGTTGCTTCCTCCTAGGCAGGTTTTCTGCTATTAAAAGACCCCATTCTGACTTTCTGCAGTTTGGAGTATTCTTGGGGTGGGTGGGAGTTCCCATCCCAGAGCATTTCACTGCAAACACGAGCAGCTCAGTGGCTCTGTGGTGTTTCCAGGATTCAGTGAATGCCTGGGGTTTTGTGTTGTCCACTGTGTGTCCCAAGAACTCTCCAGGTGACAGAAACCAACAGCTTGGTGGGGTGTTTTTGCATTTTCTGTGTTTCCAGAGTGGAGGAATTTGGGGAGCTGTGCTCCCCTGTGCCATGGGGCTCTCAGCTCCTTCCCTCTCCCTGCCTTTGGGAAGGGGCATTTTCCCCGGTCCTGACCTTCCTTCCCTGCTCTTTTATCCTCAGCCCTGCTCCTCCCCAAGTGTCACCTCCCATCCTTGAAAATTACATGGGAATCTCTTGCAGGAGATGCAGGAGCACCTTCTCTGGGGACTGGTGCACATCTACACGTCCTTGCTCCGTGGAAGTGCCAAGAGTTTTACAGCAGATGTGGAACCCCCTCAGCATCCCAGATGATGACTCACAGAGGCACAGGGCTCAGGAGGAAACATGGAAAACAACATGTAAGACATGGAGCAAGAGGGAAGGGGGTTTTCTCTGAAGGCTCAGTCAGGGGCTGTTCAATTACCTTCCCAGGAGCTAATGCCCCATTTTGCACTCTCATTACCCAGTTCTGTCACCCAGCTCAGTGCAGCAAAGTGTTCAGGCACTGCTGCTGCTGAATGTGAGGGAAAACACCAGAATCCAATTAAAAGTCCCCTCAGCATTACTAGAAAGAGCAGTTCCAGCAGTTTGCCTGGAAATGTGCTGTATTTCCCAGAGCCAGCCTTCTCCCTACTGACAGGCCCTGTTTGCATTTCCCTATCTGCCTGTGCAGTGAGCAGTTACAAATATGATGCAAGAATTCATGGAAAAAAACCTTTCCAGCTGATGTGATAAACAGCCCTAGATGATCAAAATCCATATCCAAACCCTCTCTACTCTGACTTTTCCCTTGGGAGAGGGGGTATGAGAGCAGCACATGGCAGATGTTGCTTTGCTTAATGCAGTGCTTCCCATCTCTCATACACTCCTCTGCATGGCTGGCAGGTAAAGGAGCCTGCCTGCTGCTAATTCTTTCCTGTGTTTGCACTGATAGCACTGGAAAGGGTTGATTATTCCAATGAAAGTGGTTCAGCAGACGTGTTTTGCACTGGGTGGTTGTAGCTTTATGAACAGCAGCAATGTCAGAAAGCAGAGTTTGTCCAAGGACTCCCAGCACTGTTTGTTCCCCAAAGTTGAATTCTCCATCACCAGCACAGGCAGGTGTGTTTGCCATTCCAGTCATGGAGAGGGAAATCAGAGAAAAATGAAGAGTCAGGAAGATGCATTGTTATGGTTTTTGCTCCCTGGACAGGAGGGCTTGGGGGAACAACTGCTGGGTTTGAGACAAGTCACCCTGCAGCCTTTCTTCAGCATTACCCACTGCCCACTCACCCTTTCCTTGCCTCAGCCAGGGCCCTATCACCCTCCCAGGAGGAATTTCCACCTAACACCTGATCTAAATCATCCCTCCTTCAGTCTAAAGCCATTCCCTCTTGTCCTTGTCAGCCGCTCCCTCTGCTGTGCGTGGACCTGGGGGCTGTGGCAGCAGCTCTTTGAGCAAACACACCTGGTGTGTGCCACAGGAACAGGACCTGGGCACACAGGGCCCCTCCTCAGCCTGGCACCTCCTCCCCTACCCCTGCAGGGCTCCAGGGGGAAAGCTGAGCTCCCAGCTGGGCAGGAGGGACCTGCTCCTTTCGTGCCTCTCTTACTGGGAGCTCCATTTTTCTCTCCTGTTGCTTCTGTCCGTTTCCCCTTTGGCACTGGATGAAAGCTAAAATAGGAACCAAATGTTATTTTCAGACTAAGCCAGGTGCTGTGGGCCTGCCTGGCTGTCCATATCTTATTGAAAATGCCATGGAAATGTTTAGGAGCAGGACTGGTAATCTTGCAATGGTACTTCAAGCACTGCTTCAGCAAAAAATGTTTGAGGATTTATTTATTTAAGTGTGTATTTAAGTGTTTTGCTGAACCAGACCATTTTTTAGCTTTAGATCTTCTAGTTTCATTGTATTTCTGCAAGTAAATTTCAATAATTTCATTTATGTCTCTTCTGGACAACTTGATGTGTTTTAAAATAGCCTTAAGCATTTTGGTCTAAAGTTTGCTGTCTACATCAGAAGCATTTGAGAAAGCTGCTGAGGTAACAGAGGGAAAATGGCCCTAATAATTTGCTAAAGAGATGGTAGCTTGTTGGCAGAAGGTGGTGCTGTTACCTGATATTGAAGCAGATAACTGACTCCCATGCCAGTGAGCTCCTGCTAAACCAAGTCCCCCAGCAGCAAAGAGATTTTCTTTCCCCCATTCGAGCCCAGCCACAGATGTGGTGGTGAATAGCTACAGATGAGCTTTCCTGGTCTCTGAGACACAATAATCTTCTTAATTAGAAGGCAGATGGCCATGCCATCATTCCTCCCAACATAAAGTAGAATATCAGGTGAACTTTGTTCTTTAGAGAAATAAATGCAGCCACAGCGTGCTCTTCACATGCAGAGTCTGATTTCACTGACACAGACATGTGGCCTGAATTTAACAAAAGCAGAAAAATGATTGATATAAGGGACAGCTGAAAGATTTTAAAGTGGGGTGGATTTTTTTTTTTTTTTCCCATGAGCAGCACGCTGTCACACTTGATAATATCAGATGCCAGGAGAGAAAATTTGAAAAATCCAAAGGGAGGTTTTGGCTGGGAAAAGCTCTTTTAAGTCCTGCCTGGAGCATTGATAAAATGGTTGGTACATGAGCTGACAGGTGATGCATAGCAGCGTGTTGGGTGCATGGAGCAATTCACAGGTGTAACACATAAATCACTCTTTGCCCTTCAGAATGATTTCAAGCCTCCAAAAATACCCAACATCTTTTAGAAAGGAAAGGATGAAATGCAGCAAATGATAAAATAGATAAAAAGTCTCATTTCTGAAACTTCAGAATGTATAGAGATAATAGTTTCAAGCTTTACATCATAAGAGTAAAAAACTTATTTTGTATTTAATAAAAGATTATTTTTCGGCTAATCTCATACCTGTGGCATTTATGGAAATGCAGTAAGACAGAGGAGGAAATACAAATTGTTATTGCATGTTTTCTCACAAAATAGTTGGTGGGCTAGAAATTGCTAAAGTGGAATGTTTTACCTACTTCTGGATTAGAATACTCAGAAATTATTGGGTTTTTACTCCACTTACAGTTCCTAATATAGAAAATATTGGAACATGAGAAAGGCTGTTCCTGCAATAGCTCACTAGAAACTGGTGTCAGAAATTGCAATCTGTGTTCTAAATTATTTTGATAAATTTTCACGTTTCACAAAGCAGCTTGGAAAATTTAGATATAGATCCAACTTTTTATCCTGAAGGATAAATGGGTGATTTTAGTGTTATTTTCCTTCAGAGCAAAACTCCAGTTTGGGGCCTTAAATGAAAATTTGCAAACACAGAACTCCCAACCCTCAATTCTCACTTGCCAATGGGGGAGAAAAAATATCAGCCGAATGATGGCACAATCTAGCCCTGTAAATAACACCCACTCAGGTCCTGCTCCCCTGGAAGAATGTTATATTTCAGCTATGATCATCTGCTTTCCCATATTTGGTGTGTGTGTGAGTTGCTGGAAAGCAAACCTTTCCCACAACTAATTGTATTTGCTAATTACCTGTGAAAAAGCAATTATCTGCAACTGATACAACTCTTTGGAAAGGCTCTTTTAATTGGCAAAACTGGGGGAAGGTGCTCTTCTGTGGATGCTGTTTTCAGAAGAATCTTCCCAAATATTGTACCTGATGTATCACATTAGACACATCAGATTGGGTTGCATCAGCAATGTTGCATTACATCACATCACCCAGGTAATGTGCTGTGACAGACTTGCAGTGCAACGTGTCAGCTGGAAAATTGGGAAAGATGTGATTTCCTGAGTAAAATGCTTCTTAAGCTTTATGGTATTTTCTCCTCCTCTAGCTAAACAAGTGGCTTTTTGTGTGTTGTGGTATCTCCTAAAAAGACTCAGTTGCCTGGTGAAGAATTCTGGGTATTTTCTGTGTTTCCTGCCTCTCCATTGACTATGAACAGGTTTAAAATGAAAAGGTTTTTTTTTTAATTTTTACACTTCCATAGCCAGGTTATAATATATTTGTTTCCCAAACTTGCAGTCAACCAAAAAAGCACTTTTTACGAGGAGTGCTCTTGCCATTTGTGCAGCTCTGGCCAGGGCCTGAGCTTCTACCCTGGCTTGTGGAACAGCAGCATTCCTCTTGTGGGGACTGCTGAAGGGTGAATTCTGCACAAGTGTGTCACAATAGGACATGAAATGAATGACACACACATGCTGAAATGTTTAGGGTAAAAAGAGGGTAGTTTAATTTTGAATTCTAACATTTATAGACTTTTAAAAGTGACTATGGATTGGAGGATGAAATTGTTACTCTTTTAGCTACACTGGTTAAATTAACAGTCTATTAATTTTTTTTTTTCTTCTAGAAAGGAATGCAAACCAATCATTATTCACACGAAAAGTGTGTGAGAAACTCCATTACAGAAATGCAAACACCAGAAGGTTTAGAAGAACTTAGAAGAACAGGGTGACACAAGTGAGGCTCAAAATCCCAGTCCTGAGGGACAAAGTGTGGCTGCATTCAGGCACACTCAGGGTGAGAAGGGGATTTCCTAATGCAGGACTCACTGATGGTGCACAGCTCCTACAAGGATGGCACTGAAGGACCCTGCTGTGCCTCCCTTCATGGCTGACCCACCCCACAGGGATGCACTGCAGCCCCTCATCCCTCAGGGATGTGTAGGAAAAATTTGCTTTGCCCGAGGTGTTTTTCCAGCCCTGAGTAAAGATGACTTGGCTTGCCCAGGGGAGGGGACAGAGCAGTGGTCACTGTGGTCACCTGGGGTGGTTTGTGCCCAGCCAACATCTCCAAACCCACTCTGGCCACCTGCACCTGCTCTGCACATGAGTTTCCAGTCAAATTTAGTTGGGTATCTTTGACAGAGGACTTGGTGATGGCTCAGAACAGAGCAGAGAAGCTGGAAGAAGGTGCACTTCAGGTAGAGCTGTGGAGGTAGGGGATGTAGAGATGAAGCTGAAGTGCAGATGAAGCAGAGAAACACAAAAATGTCAAGCTCTTTAGAAGAGGAGGAGTCATGAAATCCATGCAAAAGCAAAAATCAAAATATTTTTAGTGTGTTTTCATAATCTGCATTGTCAGCAATAATGAATTGTAACAGTTTGCTTCCTTTTCTAGGTATTTCTTTTTAAAATTTAAAGTTGTCCACTTTTTTATGAGCTACTCTGCATTGTCTGATACTGAGCATCCTTTCAGGTATACATTATGCTTCAGTGGAACACCAAAACCAATCACCAGAGAATTTCTGAAGAGGGAAGTGCTATACAATAATGATGAACATATTGTCCTCAAGCTGTGGAGGTTAACAGCCTCAAATTGCTTTGCTATTTGTACATATTGAAATAAGAAGAATTTATATGTTTGCTCTCATTTCAGTGTGCTCTTGTGATTCATTACATTGGCACTTCAGAGTCCAGAACAGTCACTTGTCTCCTGCAAAGCAGCACCCTTAACTCTGTTACTGTTTGGCTGCTCATTATTGTCCCAATTCTTTCTTTTTTATTGCTGCACAAATACAATTTGGTTTCACAGTAACTTGTGTCTAATGCTGATTTCTGTAGCGTTCATTGTAGGAAGGATCAGGGCCGTGGTGTACTCAGAAAGAAATCAGCTAAGTAAATCTGTAATTGCTTTGCTGTTTAAACAATGTCTCAGACCATTACAACTAAAACAAACAAAAAAAATTTGAAAAATTGGTCTTGTACCTATGGATACCTTTCATTCTTGTTCAATAGAGTTTTTAATGAAATGGCAACAGAGATGTAGAAAGCATTAATTTACCTTTCTGTTTCCTTGGTTTATAGGGACAATACAGTAATTTTCCAGTCTGTCCTGGGTAAGGGAAAGAGCATAATTACTGAGAAATGAATTGTCAGTTGAAAGTCTCTAATCTTTGCCTGCCAACCCACACTCCTTCTTGCTCAAAGCAGATATTGAGGAAAGATATTCAGGTGCCTAAAGGTGAAAATAGGTTCACAATGTTTTTTGCTTTGTTTTTGTTGCTTGTTTGGGGGGATTTTTGATGTGTTTTGTTGTTGTTTTCTTCCCAGAAATGAACAGGAGACCTCTCCAGCCTTCTGCAAAACTGCTATATGTCCTATTGTACCCATAAATTCCTCCAGTACTCCTATTTCAGTTTCAATCAAACCCTGGCTCAAACCAGGGCTGTGGGGCCACCCCACATCCCCAGCTGAGGGTTTGGGTGTAGATACCCACTCTGGAGCCCAGTACTTCTCCTCTGTCAGAGATGAAATGCATCCTGAAGTGTCTGTGTGGTCTCTGGGAACTGTATGAGCATCCCTTTGGGACAAGCACAAAAAGGGAGATTTTCAATCTGATGGCCATATTTGCTCAGGAGAACCTTGCTTTGCACAAAGGGTCAGCCTTGGTGTTTCTGTCACTTCTTTCCATCAAAATGTTTATTTTCTATCTATCATAGGTATGTCATTCAAATCAATAGCAAACACTCTAATCTTATCTTTTAACCAAATATTAGCCATGTTTTCTATATACAAGCTGACATTAACTCACACTAACCTTTTTTTCTGCATACAGGACTCCTTTTCTTTAAACTTGTTATTAATTCTGCCTTTTATGTCCAAACCAGGTACAGCAGCACAATTATGTGCTTTACTTACCATGCAAGTTTATAAGTGATCTCCATGATACCACTGACATGAGGAAAATAATGGGGTTAAACTGGCTCTCATTACAAGCTGATGTCTGCACAGTCTTTGGTTGGTAGAACTGGCAGCAGACATGTACTGCAGAATTCAAATTAAAATTATGAGAACCATTGCTACATAATGGTGAGATCAGACAAGAATGGGAGAATCCACACAAGTCTTTAATCTCCATCAAGCCAAGATATTGTTTCTGCTTTGTTCTGTAGTTTAAAATAAACCCTTAATGAGGCTGTCATCGTCCCGTTTTGTGGTCTTCATTTCCTCCTGATTATAAATAAGAATCAGGTTTCCCTTCAGCAGGACTGGGAGGCAGGGGAGTTCCAACTCTTCTGTTCACAGCCAGCAAGAACTGCTTTTCCCACTGCAGTGTTTCAGATCCTCAGCTCCCTGGACTGAGGCTGCTTTGATGGTGAGTCCATAAAGACACAGAGCGCTCAGGGGCTGTGTCCCATTAGGCAGAAATGTTCTGTGATGAGGCAGAGGGAGCAATCCCCCCATGGCTCTGCAATCAGGGAACAGGCTGGGGGTAGGTGTTGGTTGAGTGAATGGTGACCTTCCCCTGCCCAACAAAACATCTTTGTCCAAGTGGAGCAGATAAACAGGTAAGTGAGCTAATTCTGTGCTTCACTCTGTGAAGAGCAGGAGTTGAACACGATTCTGAAAGTGATGGCAGTGGCTGAGACCACAAGTGACTAATGCATGAGTCAGGTTTCTACAGAAGCTGTAAGGTGAAGGTAACGCTCAGTTCTGCTTAGATTTACGAAGGCTGTGATCAGCAGGTATGCCAAAATGGAGAGATGAGTTTCAAAAAGCTGGAGAATAAGGCTGGATTCCAGGGCTGCAGGGCAGATACCATATCTGAGTGAGATTTGTAATAGCAAAGCCTAGGACATGACAGAAAAAAACCACTTGAACCACCCACTCCTCTTCAGGAAGATTTCTGCTTTTGAAACTCTATGTAATAGGCACCCAGGCAAGTACTGAAAGGATTCACCACATGGAATGGCTGCTGAAGAAGCTGCAAGAAATCACCTTTAGAGGAAGCCATACTGAAACTAGCAGTGAGATCTCTGGGTGGGGAAAGCAGGATGGAGAGATTAGAGAGAAGTCTCCACCTGCTTTGTAAATATTAATGTGAAGAAGTCAGCACAGCAGTGTCTTGTGAGCACCTCCTTCAGCACCCTCTTTTCAGTAGGTTGCTGGAGATTTGCATTGCTAATGTGCCTGCATGGAAGCTCTCCCAGGGAAAAGAGGCAGATGTAATCTTTCAGGGCAAGGCACAAGGTGTGTGAGTAATTTTACCTCTGCATCCTAAACTGTGTGTATGCACTGGATATAAAGCCTTGGGGTTTCTGGGTGGAAAACACCTGAATTTAGCATTCATTAAGGAGAGCTGGTTCCTAACCAGTGTATCCTCGATAAGTAGCACATCAGTAGGAGGGCAAAATAACAATTGCTCTAGGCTTGGAGACGCTTTTGCATTACTGCTACTCCAATTATTTCCTTTTTTACACATGTTCAGCAGTCTCTCGCCTCTGTAATTACCACACTGAACACTTCAGCTGTTAGATACAGCTTCTAGACTTTTAACAAGACATCATTGCACTTGCTATCTTACAATTTAGCAATGTCTTTGAGACCAGTGTACCAGACTCAGACCTGGGCATGGACTCATGCATATAAAATCTGCTTGCAGCCAGAGATTTTGCTAAGAAACAGAAAAGAAGCCAAGGATAGAGCTGCAGAAAGGGGAAGCTGATGCACACCATGGCCCTGGTTTGAACATTCAAGTTAAAAGTTCTTTTTAATACCTGTATTGGGCAAATTTTTCCTTTCATTGAGAAATGGTGGCTGAGGATGAGAATGGCCAAATTAGAAAGCAAGTGGAAAGCCTGAAAGCTTCTGAGGTTTTATGGGATGTCAGATGTGAGGGCAGCTGTGTTTCAGCTGTCCTTAAACACCTGAGGGAAGGGGAAAGACAGGTTGAGAAGGTTTGACTTTGCCCAGCTTTCCCTCTGTTTGGCAATTTATTTCCTGTGCTCTGTGCTCTTGTGGAGGTGCAGAATACTAAAAAGAGGTAATCTTTGAACACTCAAGGCAAGGAGGAGCACAGTGGGCCAGGTTACCTGATTAGCTGGTGGATTTTCTGTGCTAACCCCAGGTGGCCAGGCAGAGCAGGCATTTAAAAACTCATCCATCTCTTGTCTTACTGTCTTTGAATTTGCATAATTAAAAGTGAATTACTTGCTGTATTTTTAATATATGCAGTGAAATTGCATGAAAAGCTGAAAAATTACAGCAATCCAGTAATTCATGTCATGTCCCATTCGGAATTACAGCTTTCCAGCCCCAGCTCAAACACCAAGGATTTCCTGCCACCATAAAGCTGTAATTGCTGAATTAATAACAGCAGGTTTTGAAGAGTGACTGCACAGACTCTCTGACCCAGGTAATAGAAATACTCATGTTAAAGTGAATTTGATACATGTGACTTAATCCATTTCATATTAGGCTCAAGTAGTGAAAATCATTGCTGTCTCTGCCACAGGATGTTATGGGAACCACAGAGAGGTGTTCAGCTTAAGGCAGCTGTGTTGCTGGGCCAGTGGGGACTAGAAATCAAATTTCAGGGACAAGCCAGGCTAGTTGTCCTTCTACCAGGGAACCTGAACCCCAAATCTGCTCAGCACTACTGGGAGGTGGAATTCTCCACCCAGCTGCAGAAGCATGGAGAACAGGATGCAAAGGTAGATGGTGAAAGGCTTCTGCTAATGTTTCATTACTCCAGGATTTTATGATCAACTGCTAAAAAACCCCAACTTCCTCCTCATCTTCCAGTTTGGAAACAAATACTGCAGCTGCTGTTCCTTGCAAAATGTGCTGTCTGCTGTCTCTCACATCAGGACTGGGATGAAGGGACTGATGTATCTAGAGAGAATGATTAAAAGTCAACTGAAATGGCATGATCTGAATGAAAGGTTCCTTTTTTCCCCCCTTTGGCCCTTGTTGCTGTGGCCTGGGTTTGTTAAGGGTTACTTAGGTATTGTAGGATGCTGGTGATCAACTTGCTGTGAATTCCTCAGGCTGAGACCTTCATGCAGCAGCCATTTGAATCTAAGTGCTTTACATTTATTTCAGTAGGTTTTGTGATTCTTGGTCACTGCTATAACCTGATTCAAGCTGTTAGAGATCAATTGGCCCATGTCAAAGGATCTGCTTGCACCATGGGATTGATTTAGTGATTATTCATGTTGCAATGTTCAGCTGCAGCAAAAGACAAGATGTATGAGCAATCAGAAACTAAACTTCTCTGCTGAGGATAATGTCCTGTGCTGGGGATCTTTGAAACAGCCTCATTGAGATTGTATGGACATTGTGGATAAAGTGAACTGGCAGTTTCCAGGGCTGGCAATCTGGTTCCTTTCGTAAGAATTACCATCATTAATTAAAATCTCTTTTTCTGTCTAATTATTTCAGCTCTAATTCTCCTGCAGGTTCATAAATAGTAACTTTTCATTGTCCTGGAAAAAAGTTCATTTTTCTCCTTTTCATTCTCTTTGTCACTGCCCTCAATTCTCTGCCCTCTCATGGCTTAAGGTAATTAACCTCCACAGTCTGGTCACCTCTCTGAAATATTTAAATATAATCAAAGACATTTTCCCATTTCTTTTGTGGGCAAAACTCCATGAGAGTCTTGAACAAAAAGGGTTTGCATCACCTTCTGCAAATAAGAGGAGGTGAGGGATCCCAGGTTCTTCCCATTTTGGTTCACCATTACCCAGATCCTGTGCTACAATTCTAAGGACAACCATTTCAAGCCTTAGGGCTTGTAGGGATTGTGAAAGGTATTTAACCTGATCTTTGTAATTGCCTCCTTGCCATTTAACACTGAGATTACAGCATTTACTGCTGGATGTTGATAATTCCCTTGGCTGAACTTTTGCATCCAGCAAAAACGATTTTTGCAGGATGTTCCTGTGGAAGACACTTACTGAAATTTGTACATGCATGAGTGCATACATGCAGAGTAGCTTGGGCTCACTCTTGTTAATGGTGAGGAGAAAAATCTCCCCAAGGGCAGGTATGTACAGCACTATTACCCAAAAGACCTGAGGATTTTCAGAGAGAATCAGCATAAACAGTGGTGTTAAGGCAGAAGATCCTGCTTTGGGCAGCTTGAGGTTGAATCTTTCCAGGCTGTCAGCAAGGGGATGGTTTTTATCAGTTCACTAGGAGATCAGCCCTTTCTGTGGGTGTTTAGCTTGCTTGGCTGATGTTTTCTTGAGTTTTTCTTTATGAAGTGTCAAGTTTTGGTAAAAGTAAATATCAAGTGCAGCTAAAGGTCAAAGTAAATCATGAATGAAGTTCCACAAGCTGATATACAGCAAAGAACAAAAAGTGATGTCAGAGGCCAATTCTAAATTACATGAATGCTCTCCCTAGATCAGAGGCCATCCATGCCCTCCAGAGGAGCCCTGTGCTTCTCTATTGGAGATGCAGCTCTACCAGCCAAGACAAGAAGTTTAGAACTTGATTGGGATGTCCACTGATTCCACCATTGAAACAGAAGGTGGTACCTGAATCATTGCAATGATTTGGAAAGCTTTTCTGAACGCTTTTATATTAAGAAAAGAAAAAAAATCCAATGTGTTCCCCCAAAACCACAGAGGTGCCATGACACAAGGTACCTGTGGAGGTTTTAGCAGCAGCTTGGCTGACACCAGAGAACAAGCAGGAGACAAAGATTGCTGCCACAGCTGGTTTTTTGTTTGTTGGGTTACACAATGAGGGAGGACAAAAATCAGGGTCTATTGCCTGTTTTAAGCACAGAGGAGAAATTCCATCTGTGGAACAGCTCACAGGCTGGGAGGGTCTGTCAGACCTGCCTTCCTGGCCAGCAGTTCATGCCAGAATTGAATTTCTGCTTGCTCCAGCGTGCAAAATCTTTGTGGTTTCACAGTCAGTGCAGTTTTGGTCATTTTTGGGATGTTTACAAGCAGGACTTTCAGTAGCAGCAGATTTAATGGCTGTGAGGCCCTGAATCAATGGTGTCTATCAAAGCAGCTGAATTCTGCTCAGAAGCAATTAGTTCTGTGAGCTGCAAAGACAACAGGATTTCCAGAGCCCGTGTCCTGCATTTGTCTCTGGATAAATGGAGAGCTCATTTGTCTGCTTACCAAGGTGCCCCTTTCACAAAATTTGTAGGAATGTTAATACCTTGACTACACACATTTGTACTTATTCAGAGAGGTTTTGTGATCACATAAAACTTAAGAAAGCATAAAAGGAATCAGTTTTCTTGGATATTTGCAGTGCTGGCTGTATCAGAGAGAAGTGGCAGAACTGGAAGGAAGGAAAAATGCATGTCCACAGATCACAGACAGAAAAGTAGGTGTTTTGAAATACTTTGATGGTAACATGAATGTTGTCTCCTCTCCAGTGTCGGGGCTTTTGAAAGCTCACTAGGCAGCAAAATGAAATGTTTTATGGTTTTGTCAAGCACAGCACAGCCACTGATATTATACTTGCAATTTCATGACCTGGTAAACAGATACCTTTGTGCTTAAGGGTCTAAATGCCAGTGGTGTAGAAAACTGATGATTATGCTGCTTTGTGAAATAGGAACTTCTTCATGAGGAATATATCACACTTGAAGCAGCATCACTTGATATTTGCCCTTGTAAAGCATGACCTGGTGAGCAGTGCTTGCAGTGAGATAAAGAGTGAAGGGAGCTGGTGGGACAGCTGGGCTGGAGATTTGTTATCTCCTGCAGCATGGGATGTGTGCTGCCTCTCTGAATGCAGAGATTCAGCACCACATGCCAGTACTGGATTCTTGTCTTGCTCCAGTGTACAAACTTTGTGGGTCTGAATACAATTTCAGCCAAAGCCTGGCATTTTTTTCTATAAGAAAGACTTTCAGGAGCAGCCCTCTTTGGGCTGTTGGCCCTGAAATGATAGTGTCTATCAAACCAGTGGATGAGTTTTCTTGATGGCTGCATCAAACCACCTGCAAGTGTTGTAGATCTGGTATAGCTAATTTTACAAATTAATGAGAGATAGGAGAACATAGCTGTGGGAGAAGGGAGTCCCTGGCTGTGAGTTTCCACAGAAATCCTTTTGCTTTCAGCAGGGAGTGGTAGCTCTGTGCTATTCTCACAGTGTCTTATCTAATGTGTTATTGACGGCATTGCATTTGCTTTCAAACACAGTCATTAGAACATTTAATTTGCAGCAGCTGTAATTTATATTCGTAATTTTGTCTAAGATCAATAAAGGAAACTGAAGAGATTTATAGTCCCAGTTTCAACTAAGATAAATTGAAACAGACTCTGTTTCCCTGAAAAGCTTTATTTAACCAGCATTTTAAAAGAACAAAATGAATTAGATGAGATATTTGCATGCAAGCATGGGTAAATAATCCCTTGTGTCTGGAAGAAATATTGGAAAGGGTGAACATGGTCAGTGTGTTCTTCTCTGAAATACAAATAAACTCCTGGGAAGTGTTACCTTAGTGGAGGATCTAATGGGAGTTGAGGAAGCATTTCCAAATGCTTCTTAGCAGCAGCGGTCGATAAATATCCTTGAGATCTGTTGCATTAATACTGCATAATAAGCCTGTAGCTGCATGTTTTAAATACTGTCAGGATCAGTCTGGGAGTGGAAAGTGAGACCCTGAAAGCACAGCTCTGCCTTATTTTACAGCAATCTTTGAACATGGATTGCAGAAATGTGTTAATAATTTTTGAAAAGTCTGTATTCATTTATGAAATATTCATGTCCCAAGCACTGCCTCATGCCTGGGAAGAGGTGCCTCTCCCATACAGCCATTAGCTGGGGGATTATGCTGAGCAGAAGAGACGTGAGCAGTGTCAGGCCAGCTCAGGGCTGTAGTAGTTTCAAGAAGAGTCTGACAGAAGGAAGGCAGAAATTCCTAATGAACCTTTCTCCTTCTGCACAGCACAGGACACTGGAGCAGTGCCTGAGAGATCTGGGGGCTGGGCCTGAGGGATGTCCCTGCATCTGCCCAGGACAGGGCACAGTTCAGCAGCTGTGGCTGTGCTCACCCCTTTGGCTCTGAAGCCTTTCAAATGTGCCCTGGGGGGAGGCAGTATATTCTTTCTCCACCCTCTCTTAATTTGGTTTATTTCTAATCCAGCTGCCTGTTGCCAATAGACTGCTGGTAGTGCTGTGCCAGGGCATGTGTTCCTCTACTCTGCCATGCAGCCAGGCTTGAAATTTCTGCTCTTTTGCAGAAAGCTTCACTTCATACTGTTATGTGATCATATCATACTGAAGGAAAAAATAATCTGTGGCATGAAGGCAAAAGTTCCACAATAAGACCTTGACTTCCTCCACCAGACAGTTTTTCTTGTTTGTTTGGGGTTTGTTTGTTTGTTTGTTTTTGTTTGGGGTTTTTTTGGTGGTTTTTTTTTGTATAGGTTTTTCAGTATTATGGTGTTTTGACTTAGAGTTTTGCCAAGCTGCTGCACCCTTTCTGGGCTTCATTCATATGCCCTGAGCTCTCACATGTCTCAGAGCTCCTGTATGTGTGGTGTTCACTGAGTAGCTCACCTTTCCCTTTCCCCATCATTCTGGAAAGATGCTTTACCTGCTGACACATTCTGCAGGCATTTATCCCTGAGGGGAGCAATCCAGGCTGGGAAGAGGTGAAACCAATCTGTGCTATTCTTAGGTTGCTAAAGTGGGTGAGAGTAGAAGAGAAAAGATCCCCATTTTCTGCACTTCCCCTTGTCTCCTCCCATGAAGGTTACAGAGAAAGCCAGAGAAGGACCTGCCCCATCCATGTGTGTGTGTGCTGCACTTCATGAGGAGGATTTGTCTTTAAATGCTCACTGTAAAGGCAGCTCCACACTGTTCTCCTTTCTGTTCTTGGGGCTGGTTGTTTGAATTCAATTAATTTAATATGTTTTTAATAGTGCAGCGCTGCCTTCTCTACAGTACCTTGTAAACAACAATTTTTGCTGTAAGCAGTCAACCAGCACCCTGTGTCTACTCATCACAGGGGTGGAATGTCACCATTATGATCTTGGACTAATGTCTGAACTGCAGCAAAGGGTGCTGTGTGGGCCATGAGATTGTACAATGCAAAATTATTTCTATTCTTATAACTGCTGTTAGTAATAGTTGTAAACATATTAAGAGAATTACTAAATATGTTATCAAGGGATTATGGTGCCAGGGCCAGAAGAGAGACAGAGAATCTATAGAGGAGGACAGACCTTCTTCTGAGGTCCTTCTCTGGCAAATGAATAACACAGAAGCAAGTGTGTCAAGGGAAAAAGAAGCTGAGAGTCAAGGCTCAGCATCACATGGTGAATTTAATAGAAGAACTGAGTGGTAGCCTGTAATCTTGGACCACTGCTAGGCTTACATCATTATCCTGTTCCTCCAAACAAAGCTGTGGCACACTGAAGCCCCAGGTGCTTTGTTTATTGTGTGCAATCAGTTCAACTTGTCATTTCACCTACACTTTCTATTACCCAGTGTTTTCCTTAGAAGCTTCTAACAAACAATTCAGGTGAAAGATTTCTTGAAATGAATAGCTATTTGTGAGTCAGTGCATGGTATTGGATTTCACCTGCCGCGGGTTTTGGAAGAGAGGCATTTAGGAGGAACAATAGATAGATTTAAGTGACTGGTGGGTTAGTTTGAGGACTTGCCAGTCCACATGCAATGGCACTGGGCCTTGTTGCCAGCCTGCTCTGTGCTCCAGCTTGCAGGGCTACAGCCTGCATGGAGGCAGGGTGGTCTGTGCTCCTGCCTCCACTACTGAGACTGGGGGAGTGGATTTCCTTCCAGTATTTATGGAGGAATACTGTATTTATGTTGTATTTATGGTTGTGTGTCCTCAGTACCTGTGCTCTCCTGTGTGGGAGTGCAAGGAGGGATGGCCAGCCTGGAACTGCAATAGGAGGGATCTTCTGCTGAGGAGGGTTTGTTCTACAGGGAGGTTCTTCTACCAAGCTCCAGAAGAGAAGCTTTTAATCCACACTGCAGCAGAGCCAAAGCCTCTGCAGTGTCTTCTCCACTGCATTGCACCTCTGAATTTGGGGGCTGTGGGATGAGTAGGACTGAGGAAAACATCCCCAAATTGAACACCTCACTAAGATGAGGGTTTTTCCTAAGGGCTTTCACTGGTGGGTGATCACTGGGCTGACCTGAGGCTTGGAGCCCACCAGTTCAGCTCCCCCAAGAGCAGTGCTGGGAGTCACTGGGATCCCTCCACACTTTCACACACCCCTCCAGTGGGCAGGGTGGGATGGGGAGAGCAGAGATCCATCTCCATGCCTGGGGGCCCTGGGGTGCACAAATGAGAGAAAGGGATGTTTCAGAGGTGTGTGCCATTTAGCCAGCATTTCAAGTTGCTACATAATAGGCAGCACTGTGAAGCTTCTCCAGGGAGAAAGCTTCTGGTGGTAGCTCTCTCTGTGCCTCCCTGCTGTGAGTCATTGTGAACTCAGGTTCAGAGGAATTGGTACCAAGGAAAAAGCATTGAGATAATAACCTTGAAAATTCAGAGGAGGGAAGGGGGGGGATGGAGGGAGGGAAAAATTTATTCCCTGGAAATTCAGAACTGCTCACCCTAAAAGCATTCTGTAAATCATGGCATCAGGCTTTGCAGTGATCTGCCTTTATCAAAGGCATCGTCCTCTGAGGGTGGAGAGACGTGTGCTTGGGATTTTGGGATTTAAGGACTGTCCATATGGTGTCATACAGCCGAAGCCAGTGGTTGGTGTGCTGCCAGTTTGCAAACCAACTCATCAAGGCAATGAAAAGGTTTTTAAATCTTATGCTTGCAATTATGAGGAACAATAGTTTGTAGTGCCTCGGGAGAAATAGTGTGCTGTGATTGCCTTTCTCTAAGCATGCAGGCCTCTGGTGTTAAGCACACTAACATCTATTCAAGCATGTTTTACCTTTCTAACAGCCATAGACAATGCCATGTTGTGTGGGAATTTAGTGGTGTTTGCTAGCTGCTGGGCCTTCTTTTCTCAGAGATAAACATGCATTGTGGTATTAAGAAAGAACCTTCAAGTTGCTGTTCTGATTTATATTCCCTTCTACACTGGTGCATGCATTTATTGTTTGTTAAGGGCTGACAGCCCTGGAAACCTAAGCTCTCTATTTACCCACAGAGTGAAATTCCTCTCTCTGTAGAGGGGATGCCAAAAGCACTAATTGTCAATGATGCTGTTGTGCACACAAAAAAATCCTCTCCCCACTTTCCAGCCAGAATAATTCTGCCATGTGAGGGAGAGCTCCTGAAATGGAAGCTGATTTGGAGAATGTGTCTGACAAAAGCAATGGGAATGCAGGCAAGCCCAGGAGAAGGTGAAGAAAAGCATGCTGTGCTGCCAGGTAGGAGACTGGTCCACATGATTCACCTCTCCTGTCCCTACACAGTCAAAAGTGATGATGAACCTATTGCTGTTGTTCCAGGGACACAAAGAAAGAGGGAGAGGGAGATTTTGTAGCAGTAAAAATGCTTCTCTCACCTTGCACGTTGATTTTAAATGTGGTCTTGACATATGACTGCATCACAGCTTGCAAAAATGAGAATTCAGAGAAGCAACTGACTGGTTACAGCCAGCCTATAAAGAATAATGTTGAAAGGCTTTTTTATTTACTCCTTTCCTTCTGTAAAAAGAAGGCGATGCTAGGGAGAAAAACTAAATTTAACAAAAAGCTGAAGTTTTATCTCCTCTGTTGCATTCCTTTAACAAAGGAGGTTGCATCTTCCAGCCTTAGAAATCTCTGAAATCCCAGAGAGCAGGAAGCTCCCATTTCATCTCAGGAAAGATGATGGCTTTGGCCCACTGTTTGTTTTGCAGGGCACATACTTCAGGAACATAAAAGCAAATTTATTTTAATTATATCAATTTATGTTCATTAAAAAGACTTCTCCATAACTAACCCTGGTATTGAATTGCTTTGTATCTCTTCCTAATTCACTCACACAATGTTTATTCAATTTAATTGACAGTTAGGGTGAATTTATAGGACTATAATTCACACTTCTGGTGAAAGGAAAAAAGCATCGTGGAACTATATTACTTGCTGCAAAAGTGAAGTAGGGAGATTCATCAGAGCAAACTGTATATACAATTTTAATAGTTTCCTTCATCAGGATCTCTTAATAGGGTTTCCTTTGCAATTACTTTAGGCCATTTGAAACTGCTTATTGTGAGAAGTTGCCAAACAATACTGAAATAAATTGAAATATTAGAGGAGTTTTTAAGAGCATAATCTGTTCACTTCTTTCTTTTTTTTGATACCCCTTTCTCTGGAATAAAAATGCTGAATTTCCAAAAATCTCCATTTGCTGGAGAGCCTGTCTGGGTCACAAGTAAGGAAGGTGCCTCCAGCCAAACTGTTGGTAATTCTTCTTTAGCTTTTCTTGGCATGGATCTGTGGAAAAATCTCCAGATAACTTGATATCAAAGGGCAAAGCCGCCACCCTTCCTGCTGGGAGAGGGTTTGGTGTGTGAAGGTGACACATCCAAGGGGGTGAGGGGGGGAGGCTTTGCCAGATCTCACATCACAGAGCTCCTCTGAGAAACCCCAGAGGCTGCAATCAGAGTCCCAGAGTGGGTCTGGCCTGTCCAAGGGGTGAGCAGCCAACTGCAGCCATGTCCTGGCAGTCTGGGGGCTTTTGAGCAGAGGGGATTGCTGTGGGAAGTGAATTCCAACCAGGACTAAAGTGGCATCTCCCACAGGACCCAGGTGCTGTGGGAAAGCAATCTGTGTTTAAGGAATTGCTGTGTTGCCAGCTGAGTGCAGCACCCTTGAAATTACAAGATTTTTTCCTTTTGCTCTAATAAATAAAGGTAATATGATGCTAAGAATTAATAAGTGGAGTTTATTTGTCCAGGCAATCACCCTTCAGTATAAAAATCAAAGGCGCTGATGAACTATGGCCTCACTGTGTGAAGATTTTACAATATCATGATTACTATCAGATCTCAATACCTTCCAGTAATGTGTAAGTAGCATCAACAATTGCTATCACACAATTTCATTGGGCTTTCAGATAAGTATCTAGAAGTAGAACCAGGTTTTAGAGGTATAAAGAATGCAATTACCATTTTAATATCTCTGCACAGGGAACAGGAAGACTAATTTTTGTAGGTCTATTTTTGAGATTTTTTTCACAGGTTGGAAGAGATATGTAAAAAGCTGGCAACAATACACTAGAAATAAATTAGGTGCTGCTGATAGCTAATTAAAGCAACACAACTAGATAGCAGAATTACTGGGAAAAAAAATCTCTCGTGCCTTAAAATCAGGCAGTACTTGTGATTGGGTTTTCAAGAAGAAAGAGGAGAAATTTTGATATTGTTGACTCTTGTTTCTTAATGAATTGTAAGCCAACATTTTCAAAGCAGAGCTATGTCTCAGAAGTCCAGAGACTGCAAAAAAAAGGAAAAAAAAAGTCTTTCTTCCCCTTTAGGCTTTATTTATTGTTATAACACTTGTGAGTGTATTTATTGTTATCTGCCAATTCCTGTGTTGTAATATGTGGATACAGTGTATTTCACAGCTTAATTTTGGGCTCATTCACTGCTTCCTGATGAAGCTTTTAGAGTTGGTCCAACAGAAAATGCTCTCAGTTACTGAACAGTGGGGATATGACTACTTCACTGAGACTCAGTTTAAGAGAAGAGGTGGAAGCTGCTAACCTATCAGAGAGCTGGACTTCTCCTGGGGAGAAGCAGAAGTTTTTTGGCACAGAATCAGCAGGAGATTGGCTGGAAGCTGCTGGTGACCTCCTGCGTCCCTTCAAACTCCATCTGACCTGAGCAGGGGTAGCTGAGCTCCATCTGGGCTGTGCAGGGGGGACAATGGATGGCCCAAATCAAGATGGGCTTGGGAGCTGTGACTGGGATGATGTCCCTCCTGGTGTCCCTGGTGCTGAGAGGCTGCCCGGGGTGGTGATGTGGGGAAACACAGCCGGGATCAGCAGGAGGAGCGCGCACAAACCCCGCACGGGGCACGTCCCACCTCCATCCCCATCCCTGAAACACTGGGGATATTGAGCTTGTATTTCAGGCTGGAGATAAGGTATGGAAAATCCATGGCTTTCAGATCTTGCTCCAAGGGAATCCATTCTCCAGGCAGGGAGCTCTCAAGTGGGTTCAGTGTTGGTGTCACACGGATCTCTGCGAGCAGGAGCAGGAGCAGCCCTGCCTCTGGCAGCTCCCTGCTGCAGCAGCAGGCAGGTGGCACATTTCAATGGCTCATCAATGGCCCTGGCCACACTTCTCTAAGTGCAAGGAACACTGGTGTCTCCTGCAGCGTGTTTCTGAAAGTTTGGAGCCAGAGGTGTTGAGATTGTTGCAAGTATTGTGCAGAATTTTCTGGTTTGGGGGATGTGAGGTGGGAGGGGAGCAGAAGTATGCAGAATACATATGTATACTTGGGGAACTGCAGAATATATAGCTGTGTTGACCTATACTGGGTTTGTCTAGGGGCAATATGAAGGCCATAAACTCCTTGCTACACTAACCTTAAAAGTAAAAAATTACACAGCTGAATGAAGTCCTTTAGGACATTGGCATTCAAAAAACCTCTGTGATTTTAAACCAGCCTTACTCAACAGTCTGTCTTCAAGGAGTTAGATTTATGATCATGCCATTAATATCTGTTTTAAAGTAGAATTTAATGAAATGAGATTAGTTTGTTGCTAGCGAAAGAAAGTGAGGAGCTTTTTCCCTCTGTTTTCCTTTTAGTGAAGAGGATGGCACCAGCTTCCTGTTTCCCAGTGATTATGACCCATGACTTAATATGGTATTTCTTGACACCCTTTTCCTGCTGCTGCTTTCCCCCTAAATGTCAATATCAGATGTTCAAGAAGAAAATAATTTCAACAACACAAAGTTTTCTAAAATCAGGGAAAGATGTGGAGTTTTTTTTTTCTCCCAAGTATTGCTGATGACTCTTCAGAAACATATTTCTTTTAAATGCATGTATCTGAGCTTTGCAGAAGTTTATTCCAGAGCAGGTGCACCCAGGGGTTAAGAGATGCTGTGTGAGAGCCAGAGAGTCCAGAATTACAACACACATCATTTCTGGGCAGCACTGGGTGCTCACCCACCCACACCTGCATCCCCAGAGGGATGGCCCCAGGTGCTGTGGTGTAAAATCAGTGGTGAGAGCAGGTCCTGCCTTGGCTGTGCCAGTGAGGAGCGTGTCTGCAGTCCCAGCTCCAGGAGATCTGAGTGGGATGTGCTCTCCATGAAATGTCCTAACTCTGCAGAGACAGCTCTGCCTGTGGGTTGTCGTCCTGCCGTGACATTTTGAAGCGTTTCAGCTCTGCAGCCTCACAGTGAATTCTCCTCTCTGCTGGTGCTGCTCTCTGCACAGCTCTGCAGCCCCATGAATCCTTTTGGGAGCTGGGTTTTAGTGATCAGCTCCCTGCAGGAATGACAGCCACTGGCTCCTCACAGACCCCACACTCAGCTGAGCCCTGGGGCTCCACTGCCCCAGCCCTGCAAGGCAAGGAGGGGCTGGGCAGAACCACAGACTTTGGGGTGGCATTGGGCAGATCCCTGATCAGCCCTCCCTGTCACCTGGAAAACAGAAAGAATTCCATCCTCCAGCCCTACAGAGTGTTCCTGATAAATGCCTCTCCCTTTTGGAGAGCACTCGAATTTCACTTAGCCCTATTAATACAATTAGCTAAAGTGCCTGGTCAAAAGCTGGTGGCTGTCCCTTTTTCTAAGAGAATGATGTGGCTTGGTGGTGCTGAGCACTCTGCACAGAGCAAACAGAGCTGGTTTTAACTGCTTCCAGAGAGACAGATACTGGGTATACTCAGAAAGTCTTTATTTTCTTAAAAAATGGCATGAGGAAAACTCCAAATGCAAGAGAAGTGCATCTGTAGTTTCTATTTAATTTCAAGGGACCTTTGAATCCCAAAACCCATCACTGGTTTTGGGGTTTTTGATCGTGACATGGATCAGCATTGTCACTGGGGATTTCCAACTGGCACATTGGAGATACAAATGAAAAATTCTCTTTCCAATGGTGTTTTGCTTTTCAACTTCATAGGAGGTTGTGCTTTAAAGAGAGCTTTGACTTATTACTGTATCAGAAAATTTTTTAATTAAAAGCAAAAAAAAAAAAAAGGGAGAGGGGGAAATGCTTAGAAAACACTTTTAAAATGAAAAATTACTTTCTGTGGGTCTCTTTCATGTCCATGTTCTCTGGGTGTTGCAGCAGAGTGTGAGGCTGGCAAGGAGGATGGGAGAGCAGTTCATGGTTGTGCCTCACCTTGCTCAGAGCTGTGCTGGAACCACATGTGAGAGAGGCTGGCCAGGTCCATCTCTGGCTAATCAAAAGGGAAAAATGCCACACATCTCAGATGAATCAACAGGGAAGAGCAGATTTTGACAGCTATGCCAAAGTAATTTGAATTAGACAAAGCTTTGATGACTACAAAGCTGGACTTGATATCCCAGTGGGAGCAGATTTTCTTGTTATATGTTCATTTAATAATTTTTTTTACTCTGGGCAGAAATAAGGAAAAAATGGCTTTTTGACAGACTCATATGCTTGAACTCTTATTCTTCACTCCCAAGGAATGCAGAGAACTAGCCAGGCAAAATCCTGAAGAAGAGGTAGCACCAAACTGGGACTTTTATTCCTTGATAACTTCTTTATTACTTAGGTGTCTGTTTGTGTGGAAAAGATTAATTTTTGAAAATTAATTCCAAGTCCTTAGTCATGCTGAAATCTGTACATATATATACAGATTGTATATATAATCTGTATACATAGATATTTTATTTATATATATATAAAATGAGGGGCAAATCTTCAAATTATGCCAAGGATTTGTTGCATATTTCTGCATACATTTGTTGCATTGAACGTGTGGAGGTTCTGCCTCAGGTAGATGAAAGTGCAGTAATGATCTGTGAGGAAGGTCAGTGCAGAGGAGGCAAAGCACATTTTTAATTTACACACCTGTGTGCTCGTGGCAGGTGTTAAAACTGGCAGCACCGGGTTCAGAGGGGAAAACACAAAGGATATGGGAAGATGTCTGGCATGATCAGTTTTAAGTCATGCACTTGAGAAGGATGCAATGTGAAGTGAGGAGTTTGAATGCCCAGAATTTCATAGTTCAGCAGGAATGCTCCGAGCCTGCTGCTGAGCTGACATTTGTGGTCAGTTATTTCCCAAATGTCCTGGCAGTTTTCTAATTAGGCCCTGAGTTAGCAATGCCTTTCTGCTCCTGCCTCACCCCACACAGACCTGCAGGGCTGAGGGTTTCTGCTCTGGCTCTGCTGTTTGACTCACACTGACCAGAAGGGAGTGGAGCAAAGGAAGGGCAGGGATTAGTGGGAGCCTGTTTGTTTAGCACTGAGGAGTTTTGAATCTTGCTTCCACTCCAGCAGGCTCTTCTGGGTCAGGAGGAGTTCATTGCATGAGTGGGAAGATGCACAGTTGCAAGAAGCCTTTTGTCACCCTGGGGTGAAGCAGGGCCTCGTGGCCTGGGGACACAACAGGAATGGCCTCCCTGACTGTGCCAAGAGTGCTCAGGGGAGCAGCCAGAGCTGCTGGCCAGGAAATGTTCTCTTCTTTTGACATTTTCATTGTTTCAGATATTTTCCTGAAGTGAGGAGTGAGGCCTTCCATTCCAGTGCCACAGAAGTGAGCTATGAGATCCAAAGTGCAGATTTGCTGGCACTGTGTTGCTCCTCTCCAACACAGAGTAAGCAGTGGCCACATAACCTGCAGGTGACCTCACCAAGGTGACTTTTCCCTCTGCTCACCATTAAAAATGCTGTTTCCTGCCAGAGCCCCGTTCCCAGTATCCTCTTCAATGAAATTATGAAGTTTTCTCACAGACATTTCTTACTCTTCAATAGGAATTTCCCCTCAGTGGGATATGTGAGACCTGAGTTTTGCAATCTGCATTTGCAGAGACTGGACTTCACTGTCACCATCAGAGCTCAGGTCTTCAATACAGGATCAGAAAGTGCCACTTTGGTAAAGCTCATGATAAGCAGAAAGAAGAGAAAAAAAAGGGAAATAGTGAATTATTTCCATTGTTTTCATATCATAGTAAGTTTTGAGAAATAATCAAACAAAATTTGTGTTTTGCTTTCTTTTTCTCAAATCTCCTGTCAAGTTATGTCAAATTGTGAGTGTGCAGAGATAAATTATTGGAACATTTTGTCTGCATTGCATCCATAGATATACATACATATATGTATAAATATGTGTATTAGTGTACTTGTGCACAGGCAAGCAGATCAATAATGTGCGTGCATGTGTTTCTGTGGCTGTATATACACACATAAGTATATACATGAATACACCCAAGAAAGTCATTTTCCACAGCCTTTCTGTTGTTTAACAATACTAAAATGCTGGCATTCAACAATCTAAATCCTCAAATGTGTTGGAGAAACGTAGATTTTAATGGTGTTAAATGAACCATTTAGCACAGAGGGCCTCTCACCTTCAGTGGCACACTCTCAAATGAAATCCAGTGTTCAGATACAATAATAAAAAGAAGAAAAACAATATTACCTGTTTAAAGAGAATATAAAAATCCAATTAAGTTCTGAATTTTAATTTGCTTGCAAGCATGGGTTTGCTGCTCTGTGAAAAGAATGAAAATGTAAATGACATTTCTGTGTGTTATCTACATAATCCAGAGGCTAAAATATCCTGTCATGCTTATTTTGTCTAGTGATGATAAAACTAAACATTTTTAACTGAATTTCCTGTAAATGGGCAACCAATCAAAAATGAACATCTTTATATTCTGATCTTTCATTAATTTATGTACAAATGCTGCTATAAAGAGATTAGCTTCTGCAGAAGGGATTGAATTGTGCCTGGCAGCTGCCAGCACTGCTGGGCTGTGGCACTTGGAGTGCTGGGGCTGGGAGGAGCTGGAAGGAGCCACCACTCCCTGCTGAGCTGTGAGGCTCTGGGGACACCTCTGGGTCCTGGCACAGCTGGCAGCACACAGAACATTGTCCCCAAGTGCCACCAGCCCCTCCTGGCACAGCTGGCACCACACAGAACATTGTCCCCAAGTGTCATCACCCACTCCTGGCACAGCTGGAACCACACAGAACATTGTCCCCAAGTGTCACCACCCTCTCCTGGCACACAGAACATTGTGCCCAGGTGTCACCCCCTCTCCTGGCACACAGAACATTGTGTCCAGGTGTCACCCCCTCTCCTGGCACACCTGGCACCACACAGAACATTGTGCCCAGGTGTCACCACCCTCTCCTGGCACACAGAACATTGTGTCCAGGTGTCACCCCCTCTCCTAACACACAGAACATTGTGCCCAGGTGTCACCACCCTCTCCTGGCACACAGAACATTGTGCCCAGGTGCCAGCCCCTCTCCTGGCCCCTCTCAGCCCTGGCACAGAGCATCACTCTGCCCATTTGTTGTAATGTCCCTCAGGATGAAGAGGTGCTGACCTGGGGGTGCAGGGGAGGCTCAGTGTGGCACCAGTGAATCTGTTCCAGCCATGCCTGGGGCAATAATAGTGCAGAAAACTCTGCTTCCCATTGCAACTGAATATTCCTGCTTTCCTTCTTCCTTTATATTTGCTTTATTTGGAATAAATAACGTAGGAAAAAAAATGTGCCTGGACTGTAAATATCCAAATCAGCAATTAATTTGTGTCTACAAAAGGCTGTCACCCACCAGCCTGGCCTAGCAAAGAGAATGCCCTAGCAGGGGAAAAAAACCAAAATAACTTCAATGTGCCCATGCCTCTGCAGGCTGGGGTCATCCAGCCATGCAACACCCTGAGTCCCTGCTCTTGCTCTCCAAGGAGCATTGCCTCCCCCAGATTAAATCAGCACAGCTTCAGGTACTGAGAATGCAGACAAGTGAGATGGTTTGTGTTCTTTATATTGATATTTAATGCATTGTTAGGGAAGGGTGTCTAACAAATTGTTAATTGAGTAGCACAGAAAAAACCTGTGCATGTGGTACCTGCAGAGAACTGGGTGCTACACCCAGGCTGGTGCTGAGTCAGGTTACCTTCAGGGAATAACCTTTGGTGTGATTTATAAAGATAATTTAAAACTGGAAAAAGGTACAATGTCCAAAGCCACAGTGTTTGAATAGACTTTTGTGCCTAATGGTGGGATTAAAGATTCAAACAAGGGAGTCTGTTGAGTGTTGATCAAGACTGGAAATTCTTGGTGTCTCAGTTTTAAAATACCAATCTCTGTAATGATGGGTGCCCAGTCTGAAGGGTGTCCAGCCCTCCAGTGCTGGGAATTCTGCTCCTTCTGAAACAGTCAGAGGGGCTGTTTATAGGATCTCCAGGTTTGCATATCAGATGCAGAATAAATTAATAAATTGTCCTCGTGAGCTAAAATTGTACAGAAAACAGGGCTGTAAAGCTACCAGATCCAACAGGTGATGGAAACAGCTTTTTCTGTTCTTTCTTTTTTTTTTTTTTTACAAGCTGTATGTACTGCTCCTGGCCTTTAATCTCACTACAGATTCTGACACATTTGAAATGTTCATTATATTGCAGCTCTATGGCAGAGATGGGAACAGCAGCACCTGAACTCAGATCCCTCTGTGCTTCACAATTTGTGCACCCATTCTGCATTTTTCCAAGTTCAGAAGGATGGCAACTTTTATGGCACTTCATGTCCTGTAAAGTAATAAAGTACAGCCACGTAAGCTTTAGGTGGAAGTAAAAACCAATCTTGCCCTTTTTTCTGTATAGAGAATTTTTAAAATATTATTTATACTGCCTCTACTCCTAGAGCATGTCTGTTGTTCAAAGTTGTTTGTGGAAATGAAAATAATTATAGGTGTATGCAGAGATAGAAAACACATTTACCATGACAAAGCTAATACTGCATGGTTTTAACCTTGTTTCATTTAAAGCCTCAAAACCATCTCAGGGCCTCATTCAGTTTCTTACAGGCGATTTGTTATGCAGGAGACATCACCTTCAGCATCTCATATGAAACCACCAGGTGTTGTTCAGCCCTTCCATGTTAACCTCTTTCATGCCTCTTCAAAGGCAGCATGTGAAAATTACCCACACGTATTTGCAAACATACCATAAACCTGTTTTCATACTCGTACAAATGAAATTACAAAAATCTGAAAAGCTGTGATGATGCAGACGGAATTTTCCCCAGTAGCACTTTGGTGTTTTTGTTCCTGCACACGCTCCCCAGGAGTGATGCAAGGCAGCAAACCCTGGCAGGTGCAGGCAGCAGAGCTGCTCTGCAGGCACTCCACTGGCTGTTTGTGCTCCTGGAATGAAGGAACTTGAGCATGCCCTTATTTTAAAAGCCAAACACTAAATTCAATCAGCAAAAGATTAAGCAGTGCCAGTGAAATCATTGGCTTTGAAATCTCAATCATCTGTGTTATCTTCTTTAATCTATCCATCCATTCCTTTAGCACTGGAGTTTCAGTGTCTGTACACCTTCCCAGTCCAGTTCAGGTGTTAAATTTTCAATAGCAGTTTCTGAGTTCTGGTATTTTTTGACTGCTTTTATTTTAAATTATTTTCAATTAAATGAAGCTGGGGTTAGATTCTTGGATACTGCAATACATTCATATATAGAACACAAATGACCTGTCTCTAATCACAGTGCTGCTTTTGATAAGAAAACAGAGGTAACTGTAATATTCATCCAGCTGTAGAAATCTGAAGTCTTTGGTGCTCTTCAGATTTGCAGCATTTCAGGACTAAGTGCTGTGAGCATCTATTTATGTGAAGACAGACCATAATTACAGAAAAAGTCTTTTCCACATAAATATACACTTTTTTATGCCACTTCAATCTATTTTCAGTTTAACTATATCATTTTACTATATAAGCAGAACTTCTGGAATTTATTCTCAGAGCCTTGTAGCTACCTGATCCTAATATACCCAAAAATATGTTTGCAACTTTCAGCTTGACACTGTGTGACTTCAATCCTAGCATTAAGCTCACCTGTCTCAGAGCTCAGCATCTCCCTAGGTGAGTGCAAGCTGCCAAGGTTTTATCTTTTGTGAAGAACCCTTCTTTTTCCTTACCAGCCAGGCAGTGAGAGGCAGGCTGCCCACAGAAGTTGTGATCAGAAATGGATGTGTCAGCTGTTATCACCAAACTTGCACAGATGTAATCATAGCTGCTTCTGTGTGCTAGAAGAAATTGGGATGTTTACAGCTTCTCAGTGCAACAGGAAGGGAACAATCACAAGTGAAATACAAACATGCAGTCATATGTAAAAATACATGGGACAAGCACAGAAGTGTGCAGAGATGTGTGTGTGCACACTCAGATAAAGAGGATGCCAAAGGGAACAAGCAGAAAACGTGTTTGCAGGTGGCAATTGTGACCAAAGAGGCAGAAGATGTGGAAGCAGAGGATGAGGTGAGTGTCTGCAGAGCAGAAGGGATGGCAGCAGCCTTTCTGTGCCAGGGCTGAGCACAAGGATGTGAGGGGGAGTCAGCTCCAACACTTCTGGGTCTGGGCTGGGGGAAACTGCACACACTCTGTGTGCTGGGCACTCTTATTATCGAGGCAGAGAAAGCCAGGAGGAAAGTTTTGTGTTGATGGAGAAACACTCCACAGTATTTGCAAAATCTAAGAGGAACAAGCTGCTCAGAAACACTGGTATGTTGAGTCAAATTGATGCTGCAAGCAGGATGAAAGAGTCTAAATGGAGACAGAAATATTCTGAAAGGTAATACCAGGTGTGGGAACGACCTCAAGGGTTTGTGCCTCCCTGCCACTGTCCTTTCTGCCAGTTCACTATTCCCCTTCTCTCTTTTTGTTCCTGAAATTGTGTGACCTCCTGTGCATTCTCACGTGGTCTGACCAAGTCCTGTCCCCTCATGTGCACAGGAAGCTCCTGCACTTCTTCTGACAATGAGAGTAGCCTGAATTATTCCTGCTAGGGAATTTTTTTGTCTATATGCTTCTTGGGAAGTCAATGCTCAAAGGAGCAACCTGTCTATCTCTGGCTTACATGCAGTTCCAGCTGAACAGCACTAGGCTTCCAGCAGAAGGATTGAAAGAACAAAGAAAAAGATTCATTTAATTTACCTTGAGGGATAGTTCATTTTTCAAATAGAGACAATTTGAAAAACACAAGGCACTGTGCCAATACCTTAGTCACTCTCAAAAACAAAATTAAGTCTTTCTTGGTAGGAAAATAAATGTCAATGCTGTGTACATTTGCATCCAGCAGCAATTCTGAAACTAATTTTGTAGTAATTGATAAGCTGCT
The DNA here is from genome assembly GCF_051311805.1 of Agelaius phoeniceus. Taxonomy (NCBI): domain Eukaryota; kingdom Metazoa; phylum Chordata; class Aves; order Passeriformes; family Icteridae; genus Agelaius; species Agelaius phoeniceus. The sequence goes on along the minus strand of NC_135280.1, from coordinate 6,381,813 downwards.
ATATTGCTTTATTATGAGCATTGAAGCTTTAAACATTCCTGTCCAGGCCAGACTTGGCCTGACACCAAAGTGGTCATTTGCCATGTACCCTGCAGGCTGTACCCAGCAGGCTGAGCAGTAATCAGAGCTGCCACAGAGCTCAAACATTGATGTTCACTGGTGGCTGAATACAGTTCAGAACATTACGGGCCAAAAATCCTAACTTACACCTAAGTTAGTTACACTAACTCAAGTTAGGCTGCTTAATGAAACCCAAAACTGACCTGGACAATATGAAACCATCCATCAGATTAGAAAAAGAAGTTGCCCTTCAAGCAAGAGGCCATTAAATAGCTGATAAATGGATGTTTCTATGAGTGGGATTTCAGGATGCTATTAAACCAATATCTTCTTTTTCTGAGTGATGCCAATAAGATTCTTTATTATCTATGAAAGTGACTGTGAGAGCAGCCTTCTGAGAAAGGTGCATGGTGGTTTATTTATCTGTTAGAAGGCTGTGTCCAGGTAGGCTTCATTCAGGCACAGGATAACTTATTTTTAAATGCAGAATGCCTGTCAGCTGAGGTGTGGTGGGTTATTTCCATTATTCTCCCAGCACACAGCCCCTGACCACTGCTGGTGCTGCCCAGTGGGCTCTGTGTGCTCAGTGCCTGATTGTGCACCTCAGTCTGTGTCTGCAGTGCTGCTCTGCCCACTCAGGGCTCCTGAGAGGCAATTCACCTGCTTATTCCTTCTCCTTCTGCTGGGAATTTCTACCAGAGGCGAATTTCTACCAGAAGCTCTCGTTATTCTTCCTAGCTGGACATCCCAGACTCCACTCCAGCAAAGCCTCCTGCTGATGAACCCATCCTTTCCTGCCCCCGAGGTGGCTTCACTCCCACTGCAGTTACCGTGGCAGCCTGGGCACCTTTAGGGCTGGGATGCAAACAGCCCTGAGCCACTCTCTGCAGTCAGTCTTTGCTTGAGGCAGCCCAAAGTGAAGGACAGCAAGGTTTTGTTCCTGCAGGACACAGGTCATGCTCTGGGCTCTGCCAGGTGCCGCTCAAAGCGCTCCCACTTGGTTCCTGCCCTGAACCACCCCAGGAGGAGGCTGCTTCTCCCTGTGGAATCCAGGTGAGGCTTTGGGAACCCTCCTGGTCATTTCTGACTGCAGCAACAGGGACTTTGTAGCTAAAGAATGACATCCATGAAGCCCTGCCTGCAGCCTGGGCCAGCATAAGGGTGGCCTGTGGGGTTTTGTCGCATTTGCAAAGTGCTCTTCACCAATTCATGCAGTTTCTCTTCTACACTGCAGATCCTCTTCAGCTTTCTGCAGCAAGCAGGTGTTTCTCCATATTTCCAGTCTGCAAACTTTAAGAAACCCTAAAATAATTTGTCATTTTATAAATAAGTTGTACAAGCTGTCAGCACAAACCTGTCACCACGCAGGCAGATGCAAACATGCGCAGTGGGCGCCGACACTGAGATCAGAATAAAGGCCATCCAAAAGCAATTACACTTCCAGGTATTAGGCAAGCACAATTATTTAAATTGCTAGTCAAAAAACAGTTGATAAAATAGATAATTAAAAAAGATTGACCTAAAGCTGATTTTAAATTATTCTGTAACATGCACATAACTTATATAATTGCTCTCTCATGACCCAGCCTCCATTAAAAAGAAATTTCACCTAGGAAAAAAATTACATATTCAGTGCACGGTGATTAAAATAAATACTTATTCTCCTGAATGCTGGAAATTATGGGAGGAACTGCATTAAAAAGTAGGAACAAATTAGCCCTACATTGAAGACTGGTGTGTGGTCTGTCATTTTAATAAATCACACTCAGGTATTACTGAAATAGAACACATGACAATGCATTAGCCCACAGAAATAGTAGATGACCTAACATATGTAGATATATAAAAATTAAGCAGGAAAAAGACAGAATAAGATTATGGAATAATTTTGTTAGGAAAAAGGGCCTTAAGATTATGGAGTCCAACAACTAAGGCAGTATTGCCAGGTAGATGCTGAGATAATAGGGGACTTTGTTTTTCTTATTCAGAATAAAGGGGCTCCTAAATGACAGTGGGGGTCCTGCCCTGCCATGAGCACAGAGCTCAGGGGGCAGCAGCTGCTGTGGAGGGGTTGCATTCACACTGAACCAGGCAGAGAAGAGGCAAAGAGGAGCAAGAACTGCAGCACAGGCAGGTTAAAGGCCAGATTTCCAAACATATTTAGTGCATCTTGATGAGGAAGATGGAAACCTTGGAGGAGTCTCAGATGCCCTTTGTGAGCAGCTGGGGTCACACAAAGATGAAAAGCAAGTGTGTAAGCCTGAGGCCAAAGTGGTGTCCTCAGTGCTGGGAGGGTGGTGGGTGTGTGGCCACCTGAGTGAAGTGGCCACTGCTGGGATCAGCAGTAATGCTGGAGAAGAAAAGCAAAGAAAAAGACTGCAAAGAAAAGCTCTTTGTCTCACTTTGCAGTCAGCACCCCTCCCTGCCTCCTGTGCCACGGGAATGGCTCACAAACACAGTTTGTGCAATGCTCTCTTAAAAGAAGAAAATCTTACACTGCCTCTGTTGTAAGATGATGATTCTGAGTTAACTTTTAATGTCTGGATGCCCAGCTGGAGCTAAGAAACTGTTGAGACAGTGAAACCACAGCACTTTATACTCTGTTCTGCTGCTTTTGATCTTCTTCCTGTTGGTTGATGCTTTTGGCACCTATGGCCAAATATAAGCATTGACAACGATACCATAAAATGAAAAAGTGAATTTTGACCTATGTCTATGATTTGCAGAAACTGTTTGAAGACATGACTAGCAGCAGAGAACATTTCTTGAGGAAAATCCTGTAAGACTCCCATTTTAATAGGATGTAGCTCTGCCAGTCTCATTGCAGAAACATGAGAGCTTTCAATTTAAAACGCTCTCCTGCACACAAAGTACTTCTCCAAACCTGTCACTTCTCAGGAGGCCCTTTCTCAGGCAGTCTGCATTTTAAATTGAGCAGTTATGACAGTTTTCACTGCAAAAGGGGACAAATTAGTGAAAGCAGAATATATAGGAACTGGGTTACAGTAACAGCTAAACAAGAGTAACCTGCTCCTGGGAAATTAGTGGCTTGGATTTTTGCAGTGACCATCCATAGGAAGTAAAGAAAGTCATGGAGGACTAAACAAGCTCACCAGCTTTGTGCCTAAAGTAATGAGTTACAAAATGGCACAAGCTGAGATCATTAATCCTGAATTTATTGACAAGTTTGAAAGCCCTGGGTAGACATTTGTTAGAAATTCAGCTGACAGTGCAGCCTGCTCCTTTGTCTATGGTATTTTGAAGCCCTCTGCAATTTTAGATATGTTTGTTTTCCTGTGATGTCTCTGAGACAGGGTGATGTGAATCCCATTTTTGGGGATGGGAGATTGAAGCTTACAGGCAGGTATGCTGAAAAATGACTTGAAGCCAAATTTTCACCTGCTCACCTCCATGCCCCTTCTTCCTCCTTTGCAGACAAGTGCACTTGCAGAGTGGACACAGCTAATTTCATGTTGCAGGTTTTTTACATGAATCCAAGGCTCAGTCTGTGGCTTACTGAGCACCACTAGAATGGAATGGTTAGGAAGGAGCTTTTTTTTACTAATCTGCTTTTAGACTCCATTTTTCACATCTGAGTCTTATGATAGGAGATCAAAGTCCCTCATTAGGGGACTGAATCCAATATTTAATACACTTAATGCCACTTTATATACTCACAAGATAGTCTGGTTTCTGTATAAAACAACATCCAAGCTCCTTGTGACACTTAATGAAGGGACAGGAGTGTTTTTAAGCCCTCATTTTCCATGCTGTTACATGGTGGTGGAGCAGGACTGACTTCAGTAGGTAGATGTCATACAAGCAGCCTGTCAAAAGCAGGATCAGTCTCCTCTGCTTTCCATGAGGGGATACAGAAGTATCCTTATTAATGCACCTGTCTTTCAAAAACTGTGCTGTGATATCCTGCACTAACATCTTTGGAACATCCTGGACTTGGGGAATGTCAAAACTCAGGATTTGAGTGAACACTGTTGCTCAGTAAATTGTATTGGAGCTGATTAACCTATCAATGTCTATTATTCAGCTACTGGAAACAAGACACAGACTTCTCCTGGGGATTTACCTGGAGTGAGATCAAAAGGAAACTGCCTTTCTCCCCTTCCTGCATAAAGGTGCAAAATTTGTTTTGACTAGTGTTGTTGAAAATAAAGAAATATATAAATGGAGTGACCTGAATAACTTGAGGATTCCCTGGTGATTAAGGGGGGAAGTGTTTGAAACATGAAAAGTTGCACCCATGCTCAAATGAGAGAGGTCCTGGTTAATTATTTAGAGCAGCCGAAAGCTCATCAAAAATTTAACCAAGATATATTTCTCTATGATTGTGCAGGCACCACAGTGTGCAGAAATGGAGGCTTTAATTCTGTTAAATGAAACCCTTGAGTTTTCACCTCCCAGCTTTCCATTCCTGGCTCAGGGCAGGAGGGGTGGGGAGGAAATGCATCCTTGTCTCCCATCTCCCCTCTTTGCCAAGCTCCTACAGAAAATTGCCTTTGGCAGCAGTGATGCACATTACTAAGGTGGATAGAAATAGCCCACCCTGGCAAACAAATAGTTCAAAGCACTGGAGGTGCTGCTAAGGGGGAGGCCTTGGCCCACAGCAGAATGCAGCTGCAGCTTTCCAAGGCTGTGACCATCCCTCCTTGGTGGCCAATGTCAAATACAAGCCAGGCTGCAGCAGAGCCCCATTCCTGTCCCATCTGTGGTGTGGCTACTGGTTCAGAACTTGGCAGAGCCTGAGGAAGGGAGGGAAAGCATGGACTGCCTTCCCAGTGTCCTGTAGAGTAATTAATATCCATATTCCTTCCCCCTTTAGCACTGGCAGGAATATAAATGTTCTTGGTGAAGGTGAGGACGGGATTTTACAGGCTCAGAATAAGCCCCAGGGGTAATAATTCCCTGGTTTTCCACCCATCATCATGGGATAGGTGCTGCACTGAATGGCATCTCCTTTTCTCTGTTTCTCTTCTTTGGACTGTATTTTTTTGTTTGTTTATTTGATTTTTTTGTTTCTCCCACTGGCTCAGTTCCCTCACAGGAGAAGTCAAAGCTTTGCAGCTCTCAGGCTGTTTAAGGTTTCCTCCTGCTGGAGTTGCCCTGCCAGAGGTGGGTGCAGCTGCAGGAGCAGCTCTGCAGAGAGGTCTCTGCCACCCCAGTGAGCAGCAGGAACCCACAGACCTGTGCTCCCTTCAGTAGCCACTGCTGCAAACTGGATGATGGTTTTAAGCAATTTAGTTCAGATCTCACCAATTTTGTGCACACTGCCTCAGAGCTAGGTCTGGGCCATTGCCCTTTTCTTTGAAGTCCATTGCATTTGTGATTTTCTTTGATCACTGCTGTGGAAATGATGGAAATGTTTTTCTCACAGGTTTCTATGCACACAGACATAAGAGGGCTGCAGTGAAGGTGAAATATCTGACCTTATCTTGACTTAGTCAAGATTAAAGTAATATTAAATAGGCCAAAATTATGTACTAAGTACCTTGAGAGGCTGATGAGGAGGGAGCAACAGTATTCTACTTCTATCAATATGCTCAATACTTAAAGAGCTTTGCCACTAAGCTTGGTGAGTGTCAGGGATTTAAAAATGCCAGACAGAACCTTAGGATTTCTAAGGCATCTTGTTACACTGAGCTTCCAGTGATGGCACCTGAGACCTAATATTCCCAAAGGGACAAAAGGAGTGAAAGAGATAGAGAAAGAAAAGAAAGAAAAGAAAGAAAAGAAAGAAAAGAAAGAAAAGAAAGAAAAGAAAGAAAAGAAAGAAAGGAAGGAAGGAAGGAAGGAAGGAAGGAAGGAAGGAAGGAAGGAAGGAAGGAAGGAAGGAAGGAAGGAAGGAAGGAAGGAAGGAAGGAAGGAAGGAAGGAAGGAAGGAAGGAAGGAAGGAAGGAAGGAAGGAAGGAAGGAAGGAAGGAAGGAAGGAAGGAAGGAAGGAAGGAAGGAAGGAAGGAAGGAAGGAAGGAAGGAAGGAAGGAAGGAAGGAAGGAAGGAAGGAAGGAAGGAAGGAAGGAAGAAAGAAAGAAAGAAAGAAAGAAAGAAAGAAAGAAAGAAAGAAAGAAAGAAAGAAAGAAAGAAAGAAAGAAAGAAAGAAAGAAAGAAAGAAAGAAAGAAAGAAAGAAAGAAAGAAAGAAAGAAAGGAGAATCTATTCTTTCTCCTTTTTCACACAATCTCTGAGCAGAAAGGTCACAAAAAACAGCAAATGGGGTTTCCTGGAGAAGTTCTGGTCTTACTCTACTGTCCCAGATTTCTGGAGCTTTTGAGAAGTGCTCTGTGCACTGAGCCACTGGAGAGAAAGAAACAACTCTGCCCCAGCTGCCTGTGCTGATTTGGCTGATTTCTTAGTCCACACAGCTCTGTTATAAAAACCTAGTTAGGAGAAAAAATCTCTGAGTCCTTGTGTATAGTTCCTGTAAAAGCCATTCAAAGTTGAGAGGTGATCAACTAGGGGAACAGTGATGGGAATAATGTGGAAACTGCTGGAGAAGAAAATCATGGCATTTCTTACTCACCATTATATCAGTCTGTGGTGAACCAGCTCACAAACCCACTTGGGATCATTTTCTCTGGAAAAAATTACAAAGGAGCAAAAAAGGATGGTGAGCAAGAAAATAAGGTGGGTTTAGAAGGAAGAAATGATCCATACAAGAAAGAACATCAGGTTCTCTGGACTTTCAAATCATGAAAGATATTGAGAGTATTAACACCCTTTCTCACCATACATGAAACACTTTTTACACTGAAAATATTTTTGGTGAATAGCTAAAATAAACCCCCAAAATCAAGGAGAATATTTTGATGCTTTGCAAGTGGTAACTAGGGAAAGAATCTGTACAAGAGTAGAATTTTCATTTGAAGTATTACTGTATATTTTGATTTCTTTGTCTCAGTTCATGACATAATGGAGCATAACTGATATAACTTGGCTTGATGTGTCTCCTCGTTACACATACTGGAACAATATCTGCAGAAACATTTGAAATTACACATTTTTACAGACATCTATTTTAAGGATCAGTAGCTTCAAACAAGCAGAGCACTTAGGCATACTTTAAAGGCTTATTTCCTGCAATCATGCATGGGTCATGGCTTCATCCTCATCAGAAAGCACACTTTGGGATCCTGATTGCAGGAGGGGGCAGTGAAGGAAGGACACGGGAAAACAAAATTAGCAGAGTTTTCAAAAGGAGCTCAGAGTTCTACTCAACCAGTAAATCATTGATGCTAATTTGGAAGAGAGCTGATTTTTCAGAATTCTGAAGGAGGGAACCCAAGAGGCAAAACAAAGTCGATGATTCCAAGTCTTTGTTAGGAGAATGAATGTGCTCAGCACGGTGTGACCACACGTGACACAAAGGACAGGCTTGGGAGGAATCAGCTGGCCTGGCAGGGAACACACAGTCTGATGGGAGAAGCTGCTAGATCCAGTATTTCTTATTGAATTACTGAATTCCTCTAGTGCTTTTTAATATGGTTGTTAACCAAAAGGCAGGTCTATGAATTATTTTTGGAGTAAAAAATGATAGGGTGGCTTTGCTTCACCTTGAATTTCTGTCAAACGAGGTGGGGTGTGAAAGGATCCTGGTATTTTACCTGAGAGAGGTGGGAATCCAACAGCTTTGTGCAGCAGATAAGAACTTGATTCTGTGCCACTTTAAATAAGTTAAGCAGATAATTACTTGTGAATAAACTACTCAGGGAGAAAAATGCTAAATATAATACTACATATATGTGGTTTTTTGCACTTTTTAACAGAAGGCTATTACAGTACCCAGCTGTATTCAAGAACTCCCCAGTCACACACATTTTCTGCATATATTCTGTGCAGTCACCACTTCACAGAATACCCATTTAGTGGACATTTTAAAAACTTAAAGCATTACTTTAAGGTCTGTGAATAGATAGCAGAAATTTGTTTATGCCTTTCAAATACACCTAACTGAAGTGTCAAACATCCAATTTTCTTAAGTAATTTAGTTTGTGAAAAATGAGTATGTGACAGTTGAACAGGAGGCTTTTGTACTTTAAAGTATGAGGAAGGGAATTTCCTTTGCATTCACAAATCATTGAGATGCCAATATTTCTGGATTGTGGGATTATTAAGATGCTCTGTTATTAAAAATTATTATTATTATCAAGAATTCTTCCAAAATATCCTGAAAGGTGCTCATGCTCATTATTTGAAGGACTTCCCCATCTCCTTATACCTTTCTGTTTAAAGATTTTTTCAGTGGATGTGGTTTGCAGAAGCCTCCAGGCTCCTCTTGTTCATGCTGACAGAGTGACCTTGAACTGATCAGGCAAAAAAGTGGAGGGAGCACAAATCATGCCTCCATTCCTACCCTCTGTGCTCCAGTTATTGTCCATTATCTCCCCTGAGACTGCTCCAGAAACTGAGTTGTAGTTTTCCTCCCCCTTCACATTTTTGCCTGCGCCTGGTGGTGCCCAGGGGTTCCACCTGCACTGAGAACTTGGCTCTGGGTCAGGTTTGTGAAGGGGAGCAAGCACAGGCAGCATTTTTAGGCCTGTTTAATAATTCCAGTATCTCAAAATTTGATTTGAGCTTCAGCTGTTCACTTGCAAGGCAGAATTCTGCTTCCAGGGAGGTTCTGGCCTCTTGCACCCTGTGTACCCCAGTTATTGAAGGGGCTGCAGCCAAACTGTGTCCTGAGAGCAGCAGAGGCAGAGTGAGAAGGAGAAACTGTTCCCAGTGTTGTAAAAATAAGGGAAAATTTTGGCAGGTATTTCAGCTATTCTGTGGGAGTGTGGTGAATAACCAAGCAGTTCCAATGGCCACAAAGTGGGGACAGAAAGGTCCTGGCAGTGATGTGGTGACAGGAATTGGCTTTGTGCGCATTTCTGCACATGCTGAGCCCTGAGCTGCTCTGGCTGCTCCTCCAGTGCTACCAAAACTCCCTGGTTGATTCCTGGGGCAAGATTTTGTGTCCCACCATGCCATAACTGTGGGAGAGGTATTTCTGTTGCCAATCCTGTAGGAAATGCTTGAGATCATTTGTCTCAGAGCATCACTGGGATCTGCCTGCATTAGGCAGCAGGCAGGGCTGTGCCTGGGTGCTGTTAAGGTGCTGTGTTCTCTGAATTCCAGCAGTGCTGCTTGACTCTTGTCTTACTGAGCAGCCAGGAATTGTCAAGCCTTTCATAAGTGTAGAAAAAACTGAAAATGCCAGAGTGCACATTTCATAATAATGTTTTTTAAATTCAAGAGTAAAATATTTTGATTTTTGAGATAAAGTTTTATCTGACTCCTGTGAAAAGCCTATTTCTCCCTACCTGTTACACTCAGGAGCACTTCTGCAGATGAAAACCAACTTTCCATCCTGCAGCCTCCCACAGACATATGCATGCACATTATGTCCCATGTTTAATTGCTTTTCAAAACTGTCTTATCTTGGCATGAACTTGTCTTTGGTTTATCTCTGCTCAGGATAAATGCATACCTAATCTTATTACTGGATGCACTCAGAGCAGGCAATCTCATTAATAGCCACCCTTGAGGGATTTTTATCCATGGATCAATTTCATAATTGGAACACAGCTACATAATATATAAATATATCCCTTCAGTGGCATAGCTGTTCTCAGGCTGTTCAGTCTTGCACATATCATGAGAAAAAATAAAAAAGAATCCAGGAAGAAAGAATGTATTTTTAAAATGGAGATTCTTCTTGGAAGCTTGTTAGGTTTTCAGATCACACCACAGGCTTACAAGCTTGATTTGTCAGGTTCATGATTGTTAGTGGATATGTGAGTTCTATCATTTTTAGCCTGGATAGTCACTAAGAATAGTTTTCCTTATTCTTAGTGGCATTGCATTGCATTCTGTATGCTGTTTGTTGTAGCATATAGAATTCTATAATGGGAAAAATCCCATCGTGTTAGCTACATATCATTTTCTAAAGCAACAGGAGCTATGCAGCTTTTAAGAATTAAATTATGTTCATTTATTCAGTGACTGCAAAATACCCTGCTAAGAGTGTAATAGCTTAAAGGCTTCCTAATCAACTTTACTTCATCATTAAATAATTATGCTTTGTGTATCTGAACTACACTTTTGTCACATCTCATATACAGGCTGGTTAGTGAATATGAGTCATTACCAGGGCTGAGTGAACCATTCATAATTAAACCTGAACCAAGCAAAACTGCCTGGTTTTGAGTTGTGTGAAGCTTTCAGCATGTCTGGGCTAATTTTCCAACAAACTTCGATTCAATTATACCCAAGCCCCAGCAAGATAAAACATATATTTACTGCACAGACCCTAACCACAGCAGGAATTGCTGTTTGCAGTTTGGTTGATTTTCCCCTCACCTCTGTCCTTCTGTCAGGATCATTACACCTCTGATACAAAGGAATTAATTTTCTCTCTCCTTCCCCCTCTGCAGGCACACAGTGAGGATGGGCATCACTGAGGCCCTTGGAATACAAACCCAAGAAATTAGTGAGCATGTGTTACAAAGTTTTACCTATTTGTAGCTGCAAGTCATGCAGCTGTACACAAGGTTTTCCATGATGACACCACTGGGTGTTATGAGCCAGCTGGTCAGAGAGAAATTACTGCTATAATTCAGAAAGGGAATAGTGATAGCAGTGATAAAGAGGATAATTCAAAAAAAGAGCAAGAAGGGCATGGTCATGTGTTTGGTTATTAACAGATCCCAGATCACTCAGAAAATCAAACACCCTCATCAGCTGCCCACAGCCATCTTTTGATGCTGTCAGCAGCAAATCATCCTGCTCTGCTGCTGTGGTGGGAGACAGGCTGCAGTGAGAGCAGAGGCATCCCTGGCTGTGTTTTGTTGTTGTGGGGCTTTGTTGCTGCAGGGGTGAGGACAGGCTGTGCTCAAGAGGCAGTGCTCTGAATCCAGATCTCAGGAGATAAAACAGCCCCATACCAGCAATAAGACACCCAGTTTAAATTGGGATGACACCTCACCATCAGACTGATGTCCTTAGGGACAGGATGGAATAGCTGCTGCCTGCTGTCTGCAAATCAAATCAAAACAAGAGCCACATTTCAAATAAAATTGCTACCTAAAGCACACGGGAAAAATGGAAGTGTTGGGAGGACAATTGATTGATAGGGAGATATCTTTGGAGTGCACCATTCACTTGCATCATTTATATTTCATTAAGCATGAAATTATGTTTATAATTGTATTAGACAACTCTGGGAGAGATATTAGCTCATAAGCACAGACTGAATTAAAACAATTATTAATTATTACTCTTTTTTTTTTCATTTTTAATGAAATTATGGTTCTGAATTCAGAGCACTGGTGAAGGTGTCTTACTTTATTCATAAAAAGATCACTTTGACTGGCTATTGTGTAACTGAGAGGATAGGAATGGTGTTATTTAATGCAAACATCATTTCATCCAGGGATGCACTGTGTGTAATCTGTATGGAGAGTGGAGATTCCCTGCTCCAAAATGGTCAATGGCAGGAGAATGGTGCAGCAGCCTCAATAACAGGGTGGCCACACAGCATGCAGGGGAACCCATGATGAGGAGATCAAAAACATAGGAAGAGTTTATAAAAAATAGTAATATAAAAACCCCCAAGCCCTGCAAAAAATTATGGGAAGCAGAAAACAATCTGCAGGCTCAGGAGGTGTGAGAAAATAGCAGGAAGCAGCGCAGAGGGAGGCAGAGGGCAGGCATCACCTGGTGGCTGGGATCTGTGCTGCTGGGCTGGGAGGGAGGAACGAGCCCATTGCTGCAGCTCCCTGCCTTGCTGTGCCTTCAGCCAGCACATCACACCTGGGCATGGTGTGTCACAGTGCCACCAAAAGTGACAAAAATGGCCAGCTGGCAGCCAGCCCTTCTTGCTGGGATCATCCACAACCCCTGTGTGATGGAGAGGGAGTGATGGCTTGCAGCAAAATGGGACCTTCTTTGTCCAGAAATCAGAGCTGCGAGGTTTTATTTCATCTAAAATCTACCAAGACTATGGCTCTGTTAACTTTTCCACTTCATCCAGTGACAGTAATGCATATGCAAAAATCCCTTGGACTTCAAAAGGCCTTACTCACTTGGTGTAAGAGCTGCAGGATGTTTCCTGACGTCTTGCAGATGTGGATGACTTACATTAAAAAATACTCCAATTTTTACACCAGTGTCATAGCACACAGAAAGTTCTTCAGCTCACCTTCATGTATTTTTCTGTAGCTTTCCAGCTCTCACACTTATTCTGCTAATGATTAAGCATCTCAAGCACTTTAAAACAAAGCTTTTCACCTTTAGATATTTTTTCCCCTGTACAGAAGAACGGATTCCTTGCTGGCATTTATCTTCCAACATGCTCTCTGCCACCCCAACCAAAAATATTTTGAAACACGTTCCTTTTCATCTCAGAGCTTTGTTGTGCATGCCACACAACCCACTATTTTATTTAAAGGCAGATTTTTTTTTTCCCTTCTTTTCTACTTTCTTCTCCTCTGTGCACAGCTGACCACATGGTTTCATTCACTGGAACAGCCGATTGCAAAATTAGACAAACACTTTGACTTTGCCGCTGGCTTTCGTGGCTGCCGTACCTCTGAAGACTCCATTCACCTCTAATTACATGTCCATCGAAATCCTGCAGAGAGGGAACAGTGTAAATCATTAGCCCTCCTAAATGAATGTGCAGCTGAGTAGCTAACAAAGGGATTAGCACTTGACAGGGGAAGCGTTGCATGCTGAAGGAGAGGGTCAGGGGGTGACTGCCTATTACACAGGAATAATTGCCACCCGGTGCTGGGGGAAGCGGTGTCTGCAGGCTCTGTTTGCTGCAAAGAAGCATTTTCTCTCAGCTCTCACCCCTCTGCCTAATCTGCCTTTGCACAAATCAAGGAGAGGAGCTGCCAGTGGGCAGGGGAGCATGGAAACGGGTGCTGGAGATGCAAGGTGATTTGGGGACCAAGAACCTTCCTGTTGGACTGAGGGCTTCCTCTCTATAAATAAAACCCCTAAATAAAACTTGTAGTCCTGTTTATCTGAAAATAACATAAAAGGATTGTGTCCTTTTTAGTTTTTAAAAATACTGCTTTGCTAATCCTCCATTACCATAATACAGCATGTGGCTTTATACAGTTTGTTTTGAGCTTGGGACAACAAACTCAAACTGTAACAAACTTTAACAAAAAATATCTTTAACAAAAAGAGTATAAAGACACAGTGCAAAAATGTCTTCTTGCCCTACCTAACCTTTTTTTATTTAAAAGCACTTTATGATCCAGGACAATATTCACACTGCAACGAGCCCTGTTGAGTGCTGTTTGGGGACAGCGTAGATTAAGCTGTCCCCAAACAACAAATATTTTACCTTTTTGAGAATACAGTTCTTCCTCATGGAGTTTAACAGATCTGTTAGTTCTGTGGCCACAAAGGAGGAACAGCTATGGAGGATTTCAAATGCAGTAACAATTATTAGATGCAATGGGTGGCTGAGTTAGGGGATCGTGGTCATCGCTGTCACTGTGGTGCTGTTGACAAATTGTGCTTGCTGGAAACATGCCACTACATTAGCATAATGTGGCATGGAATATCCTGTTTGGCAATGAGAGGGATCTTACAGTTAGGAAAGATCCTGGGTGAGACTTCCTGCTGGAATAAATGCTCATCACTCGTCATCACAGCTGTTGTGATTCAAATGCGCTGAGGTTCGCTCCCTTCTCTCCAAGCAGCCAAGGACAAAATCACAGCTAAAATGATTGGGGAGCATCCAGCACATGTTTGGGGTTCAGCAGAAAGGGGCTTTATGTTCAATTTCTGATTTTTTCTTTGGTGCTCTATCCAGAATTGCTTGCTGAGATCACACAGGGGATTTCCAGGTGAGCAGGTGCTGGGTCTGGTGTCTGTTTGGTTGTTTTAACCTCACCAACAATACATGGTGGAAAACCTTTTGGCCAGTTTTGGAATAAAAGATACCATTTTATAGCAAGTTAGCTCAGTCAAAGTAATTTAACTGGACTATATATAACTATGATATCTTCAGCCCAATTTAAAGACAGTGAATTTTAGTGCAGGCATTTTGAATTATCTAATCAGCCCCAAGAAGAAAATACCTTAAAGATACATAACTAAGTCTGAGAAAAGACACAACAGCAGTAGGGTGATACTGTGCAATGTGAAAATGTTGTTTATATCCAAACATCACACGCACAGTTGAGCATGAATTGACATTAAATCAACTTGAGCTTCAAACACATATTTTTAGATATGGGTAGAAAGAACTATTTTTCACTCATGGAGTCCCAATATCACAAATGTTTTAATCCAGTGAAATATATGACTTTTGAAAACCTGAACATGACTAATATTTCCAAAGCCTTGTTGAATAAAAACATCTGAGCACGGGGGTTACACCTGGTTGCTGGTATTGTGAATCCCTTTTGTGGCCTTATTTCTTCCTGTATCTTTAGTGGTTTGTCAGTTTTGCCCTGTAGAAGTTTGGAATGAGTGAAGCTGAAGACATGAATCCACGTTTTTGCCTCCTGACATTTTAATGGTCCACTGAGGTGCACCAGCATGGCAGGTGAGGATCACCTGTACACAGCCATCCCCTCCTCAGGGCCTGTGGCCACTGCTCCAGCTGAGCCACAGATACACAAATAGGAGCCCTTTCTCCTATTCATGCTGCTCCTGAGCAAAGGCTGGGGAAAAAACACAGAAAAACTGATTATGGGAATAAAAGGAAATTTTTGCATGAGCCAACGGGCATCCCACACAATGTCTTCCATTCACCATGGAATACTCCTTCCTCTTGTCTGATAAAGTGACATCTGGTTAGTATATTTGCCTGATTTTTCAGTTCTCTGTATCACTGGGAGGAAAGTAATCTCTCTAATTGGTACAGAGAATTTTTTCCAGCATGGTTAGAACAGCAGACTCTGTATTGAGATTCCTTCATGGCTGTTGTTGCTATCATCTTCAGAAGTCATGGAAAAGGAACCTAATTTTGTGTTTATTCGTTCACAGAGTTAACAGATTTGCAGCCTTAGAAACAGTATATAGGTCTAGTTATGAAAGAAATAAAATGCCCTAATTAATTTTCTGCATCACTGAAATGAAGCTTCAGTCAAATGGGGAAGGCACACATTGTGGATGTCAGAGAGCTGTCCTAGGACCAAGCCCCCAGCACTGTTTGGGAGCAAAAGGTAAAATGAGAGATGAGAATGCTAATTAGAAGAGGGGTTTGGATAAGATAGGCAAATCTCCTTGTAATCTCAAATAAATCAGAAGTTTTCTTGCTGTGTTCGTATCCCATCCTGAGTTTGTTGTGCATTTTGCTCCTGAAAACAGCCCCCAGTCTATTTGGATCCTTCAGGCAGTAACAGTCTGGTTGAAAAGACAATTCTTTTTTCCTTATTTAACCCTAAAGGTTATTTCCTACAGAGAAATTAGGGGGTGGTTTCTGTCTTTACAGTGGCACAGGTTGTATTTAATACAAACAGGCCTGGTCTATTTGGTCTGGAGGGATTTTCAAAGGCCAGGTAGGAATCATCCCCTCAAAGGTGTCTTGTGTCTTTCAGAGCTGGACTACAAATCCACCACTTGGCTGGAAAACCCCTTGGTCAGGAACATGTTCTCAAAAGGAAGACCTGGAGACAGAGTAATAATGCAAAACCAAAATGGGCAGGATTGTGTATTTTGGGCTGTTTTCCTTTTTGCTATAAGCATGGATACTACAGGTAAAAGTGGTATTTCTCAACAGATTGTATTTGCAGTGTTAGACTTCTTCCTACTCTGACTACCTAAAGTTCCTCAGGAGGCTTTTATCCCAGTATGTCTGAACATTTTAGGAATGCTCATTAATCAGGATGACATTAGTTATTAACTAAGAGAGATTTTGGTGCCCCCTTTCCAGAAATGTTCATCCAATTGGTGAGAAAGGGACAGAAAGGGCTTAAGTTACCCTGGTTCCAGGAGAGCAACAGGCACTACAAAGAATTTTACAAGAAGTTCCTCTTCATAAGGATAAAACTGAAAGTGGTGAATTTGTAGAGCTTTGAAATGAAAAGACATGGTAATAGTCTTCTAATTCTCAAAAAGTCTGCAAAAAAGGTGCCTCTGAAATACACTCCTGGTCACCAAAGGAGCAAAAAGTGTTCCTGGCTCTACATAGAACAAAATTTTTAATCAGAGATTTGAAAAAGCTTCCTAATGAAGGATATTTAAACAGTGAACCTGGCTGCTAAGGGAAGCTGTAAAATCGAAGTTAGAAAAGACCAATTAGAGTAACACCTGTCTGGAATGGGCACAGTAGGATTCTGCATCCATGCAGTGAAAATGGACTTAAAGCTACTATCATGCTGGGGTGCTGGTTTTTATCCTTCAGAGCCCCACTCAGGTCCTGTGATTCCATTTTTGCTACACACATTTATCTCCCTAGACTGTATGTGAGTCCTCTAAGCTCAGCTCTGAGGGTCTTCAGTCTGTTTCACTTCTGTAGCTCCAGCCTGGCTGGGAAAAAAAACAAAACATCATAAAGCTGAAGTATGTGAGATCAAAGTCTTCTCATGAAGTCATGAGGATTAAAATTAATTTCATTACTGTGGGTAGAGCAGCTTTCCCTAGGGAAAAGGGTGCTTTTTTGGCTCTGTTGAGTTGGTACCTCAGCTGACCTCATTCAGGGGAAAACTCTACCCCATAACCATCTTTTGGAGGGGCTGGGGGTTAAGGGTGAGGATCCTCGAGGAGAGGGGATATTTCCCTGCAATCCTCAGTGAGGTGTGCAAAGATTCTCCTGGTTTCCCACAGATATTGTGAATATATTATCTCTGAATGGTTCCCTTCCTGGCACACTCTATGGGAAGAGTGGACATGGCATTCACAGCTCTGGATTCCCCTCTGGAAATCAGGATCCTTCATGCCACAGTCAGTGTTGCTTCCTAGGGTTCTAAATTCTTGAATTTAATCTTAGCTATGAGATGCAAGAATGATTCCCAGCACTGTAAGTCAGCAGTATCCCCCAAATAAGTTGATAAAGCAGCTGTGTTGGCTCTAGAGCAGCTTAACTTTAGGCTTCTGAGTATGATGAATTATTGTTTAAGGAGATGTATTCATAATTGTGTTCCTTCCAAGCAGGTGGTTGATATTTTGAGATCCCTGCTGTATCAGCACTATGTATATTTGGCACAGAAACTGCATGAATATTATAAATTCTATATTTAATTGAGTCTCATAAAGAAATCCTGTAAATCATAGTCATCCCATCAAACAAACCAGGAAAATGATGTGGCGAGGTATTCAATAACACAGCTTCTTTTTGTCCCTAAGGGATAGACAAAACTTTGTTGTTTCCCTTAGAAGAAGAAGAATGATGATAGTCAGGTATTTTTTATGTAGTTCTGTTTATCTGAAAATAACATAAAATCCTAATTCTTAGCATTGAAATCAAGGAATATGAGAAAATACTTGTACATGCAACACCAAGCCTCCATGAGCCAGCACTCAGCCAAAAAGGCTCTCTGTTCAGGCTTTAAGCGAGACCACAATGCCACTATCAGGTTGTGTCCTAAGCTTTCTTGCTTCTTTTTATTTTCCTTGAAATATTTCTTTGTGTTTCTCTGTCTCACATATGGTGGCAGAAAATATCACAGCATTGTTTGCTATGGAGTAGATGGTGAAACTCCTTTGTTTACATTTGTGAATGTTAGGTGATATTATATATGCTGGGGGGTGAGAGTTAATATTTTGTCAACTTACTGGGACTGCTAAAATCCAGAAATCCTACTGTGTTCTGCTTTTCCTGAATGAGAAAGAGTCTAAGTGTATCTTTCCATAAGATACACTCTGAGGCTTTGATAAAGGATCTAAATCCCAATAAATTAAAGAGGGGCAGTTAAAACAAGCGTAGGTCTTACCAAATAACAAGGGTAAAATACACATAGCAATGCAAGCAAAGGGAGATTTATGCCCAGTTTCCTCAGGTGGGTTTGAGTCTGTACAAAGCTAAAACTGCTTTCATTGTGTTGTTTTAAGTTCTCTGCACCACTGGCTCACAATGAAGCATTATTTGCACCTACTTTATCTGTAGTACATCTATTACATCAAATCAACAGGAGGTGAGAGAGGCTTGTACTAAATGACTGCGGTTCATTATTTAGCTGTATCTGGCAACGTGAACAAAGGCAGTGGGGGCTGATTTTGGCACCTGAGCTGCTCTGGCATTATTTTGCCTGCAGAGCCCTGCTGGTGGGAGAGAGCAGTTTGCTCCCAGGAGCAGCAGACAGGCCAGTGAGCCCTCAGAACACTCAGGAGCACACGCACGGCCACGTTTTCCTGACAGGCTGCTTCAAGGGCTCTCCAGAGCCGTTTGATCAGGTCCTCCAAACCCTCTTCACAGCGCTTCTCTCCGCTGCTCTCACTGTGGCATTCATCACGGGCTATTTTATCTGGGTGAGAGAGGAGCACGCACATGGCTTTGAGTCCACGCAGTGCAGCTACAAATAGGCTGCTAGACAGGTCCCTGGCCTCACTTATCACAGTGAAATGGCTGGAAAAGAGCTCTCCTTGAAAGGCCAAGGTGATCCTGGGCTATCACACCCCAGGTAAGCGTGAGCCTCGGCAGGCAATAGGGGACGTGTGCCCTCGCTTGTCGCAGGGCAGGGCCAGGCCAAGGCCTGAGAGTGTTTGTAGGTCTGTGCTGAAAAGCCTTTGTGAAAGAGTGATTGTCCAGGGATGGCAGGAAGGGTGCTTGAGATTAGGACATGGCAACTGTGTGGCACAGCACAACAGCCATGCTGAGGAAAAGCCACTCAAATCCCCAGCTCCTGTCTGAGTGTGAGGGGACAGCAGAGCGAAGGGAGATCCTCACTGCACTGCCAAGGCCAGTCCTTGTCACTGCCCCACTTCCCACCCTCTGATGCCTCAGGTTTTAGCTTTCATCTGAATTTTTCAGATTCTGTGCTGCTTTAGTGTGTACTCTGAGCTTCATATTAGGGGATAGTAAGCTCTCTTCACAGAGTAGGGACACTGAACAATTCCTTCT
This sequence comes from Agelaius phoeniceus, assembly GCF_051311805.1. Classification (NCBI taxonomy): domain Eukaryota; kingdom Metazoa; phylum Chordata; class Aves; order Passeriformes; family Icteridae; genus Agelaius; species Agelaius phoeniceus. The sequence continues at coordinate 6,362,736 of NC_135280.1, read as the reverse complement.
CTAGCTGGGGACCAAGGACAAATGATCCAAATCTCAGGCCCAAGAGCACAAACAACATGGACTGAAGGGAGAAAAACAAGAAGGATGGGACTTCATAAGCTAAAGCTGGAATTGCACAATTAACTCCAATATGCAAATGATCCAGAACTTATAAAAGTGAGAGACCCCGTGACCAGTCATCCATTTTGTGACTGTTTTGGCTCATTTTGGGTGTAGCCCTGGCTGAGCTCTTGTGCTGCCCAAGGTGGATCCATTGAGGCCTTCTAATAAATCCCTTCTAACAAATCTCTCCTTTATTCTTTAGCTCCATCTACTCTCTGTTCTAGGTCAGCCTTCACAAAGCATCACCTCCACCACAACTGAAACCCTGTGACAAGTTGCAGTTGTGTCTTTTTGAGATATCTATTTTGATCTTGTACAGCAGCAAAGTGTACTCTCTAGCCATAAATTTGCAGAAGTTTTAGAAAGGAAAGGAGCAATTATGGGAGACCAAAAGGAAGCTGGTGAGAGAACAAGCACAGGAAATGGTGTCTGCTGCTGGTTTCCAGTTTGCTCAGGGAAATGGGATGGGTAGCACAGCCTAAGAAATTTACATGGTTCCATTAAGTAACAGGCATGATTTACTGTATTTTCCTTTCTATCCAAAATCATCCACAAAAAAAGGCCAACTGCTCCCTTTGCAGGAGCAGGAACATTGTCATATGTACCAATGGGGTCACTGAAAGTAAAAATAACTGTAGAATTAAGTAACTGTGAATAAGATCCTTTGAGCAACCAGGATTTCATGAACTTGGCTGAAGGAGGCCTGAAATGCATTGGAAAGTTACTGTGTTCAAATGCAATTTTCACATTTTCCTATTACACAAAGTAAAAGATACTTTGCCTACCAGAAAAGGGCCTGAGCTTTACTGTAATAGAAGTTGAGAAGTAACTCTGCTGAAGTCATTGGTGTGAGCTAATGAGCTGTGAATATACTTTAATATAAGAAACAATACCTGGACAAGGATTCCTGTTGATTTCAGAGGGACTATTTGTACAGCCAGTTACTGCTCTGTACAAGTCTATGAGCATGTGGGTTTCTGCTAAAATAAGATTACATGTCTATTAGACTATCCAGAAGCTACAACACTGCAATATATGGTATTACCATGCACTGAAGATAGGTCCTTGGGAAATTATTCAATAGAAATATGTAGGAGACCAATTTCCTCAGTAACAGCAAATCTTTCAAGAACTGCAGTTTAGGTGAGGACTCAGCTCTTGGAATAGAATCCATTTAACTTTGGATTTGGAAGGAACAGCGCTGGAAGTTAGGGAGCAGCAGATTTATGTGTCACTGGATTATAGTGGTGAGGCTATTTTGCAAATAACCTGCCCTCTGAAACTGCTGACTGTAAGATGCTTTAGGAATATTGACATTTTGCCACAAGTAAAGAAAGCTCACACTCAACTCATACACATTTTCCTTGCATTAATGAAACAATCCCCGTGTCCTCATAACAATTATAAAAACATCTTTCACTTATTATGCTACCCTGCAGCAACAGGAAGAGTATTGATCCAGGCCTACATTTCATTTACAAAAAAAAAAAAATTCTGGGGAGAAAACAGAGGATATGAAATACTCTAAAACATGAAGCAAATGAAGAAAGAAGAAACAGACCTTTGAAGCAAAGGAAAATGCTCATAGTATCTTAAGAACAAAGAAACACCATCACCTGGATCTATGAACTGCTCTGGAGTAAACTATTTCTTACTGCAGTCATGATACAAAATAGAGGCTCAAGCAAGGGGAAATCTTCCTTTACAAAACAAAACAAAAGCATGGGAGGTCACTCCAGAGAGTTTTATGTGGTTTATGCTTGGGGCACTGAATAGAGACAGGCTGCATTTTTTTCCCTGTGAATCACAGGGCCCTTGCTGGCACTGTGAACTGGCTCAAGAATTCTGGAGTCTCTGTTCAGCCCTGCCATCCCTGGACCCTGACAGCACGGTTTCCATACCAGTGCTTTGGTAACTTTTCCAGTGCTCTGCAGCATTTCCTCCTGAACTTGCCTCCTTGATGGTGAGGGGACAGCAAACACCCAGGGCCTGTGCCCCATGTCAAAGTCCTCTTGATTGTCCTTTCAGCCTTGCTCCTTCTTGTAGTCAATTCTTGTGGTATTGGATCAGAAAAACTGGCTATAGACAGAGACAGTGCTGTTGCAGTGCATTTAAAGAGGGAAAAAGTAGCTTCACAGCTGAAAGAACTCCTGAGATACCTGAGATCTGTCACTACTTACACAGGACCTCTGACACCAATGTCCTTTTGAAATACTGCAAATTGTGCCCTGCCTGCAGCACCAGTTCCATCCCTGGCTCGTGGGCAGCTGTGAGCATGAGGAAGTGCTGCCTTCCTCTTCCCCAGGGGGATTTGTTTCCCCTAATCCAGAATGTTTCACTATTTTTATATTTGCTTCCTGTGTTGTTTTTTCAGGTGTGCAGCTCTCGAGGAGCAATCTGGGCTCTGATTCCTCAAAAATGTGTCAATGTCATTCTCTGTATCACTGAATTCTAAAAATCACAGTTTCAGTTGCGCCAGCATTTATTGCATTCAGCTTTCCTCTTTTTCTGAGGTTGAACTGTTTAATTTCCTGAAACTTAGTAACAAAATCAACACAGAAGGCCAGAGCTGTTCCTTGTGTTCTAAATACATATTCAAAAACTCTCAGCTAATTAGTGCTAAATTAAAATGCAAGAGGAATATCCTGTATTTTTAGGTTATATGGATAAATCACTGACTTCCTTTACTGTTTCTGAAGAAAGATCAGCCACTGCGTGCTGTTAGTGCCACTGAGAATAATAAAAAAGTCATCAGAAAATGATATTTTGATAAAACACGACCTTTAAAGCTGAAGCTGTGGGAGCAAACCAAATAAAAAATGTTTTCAGAATGCACATGAAAAGGTCTGCAATGAAAGGAAAACTGATTATTCTCACATTCCTAATTATTTTAGAAGATTGATGCAATTAAATTAGGTATTATTTTAAAACAGTGGGATTTCACACCATGCTGGCTCCATTATTCATTTTTGAATGAACTTTCATTTTTTCTATTTACGGAAATACTGATTTTTATACTCACGCTTTTCATTTTACCACACATACCATAAAACAAGGACAAAAATTTTCACAGCAGGAATTGATTCCCACCTGGTTACTTTAAGCCATGTGGTCTTCCTCCCTTGCAATTACTGACTATGTCCTTATCCATTTGAAAGGTTTCTAGCAGCATACAACAGCTGGGGTCATTCTTATTGCTCCTGAGTAATCTTGTTTGGTACAAACACCTGAATTCACAAAGGAGCCAGCCACTGTCTCAAGGTTTCTGTGTACAGAAACTCTCATGCAGGGAAAAAAAAATAAATTAAACCCCAAAGATCTTTGCCAGCATTATTTCATTTTCTTCTCCTCAGATTCTTGTCCTGATTTTTAAATTACACACAAGTGGTCTCAAAGTACTTAAGCCAAGGTCAATTTTTTTCTATGTTTTTGCATAATGCCTTAAAATATGAATTTCTAATCTCTTATTCTGACTGGGTAGGTCATCTGCCCTAAATATAACAAATAATATTAAAATTCAGGCTCTACTGATGTTGAAATTAAATGAGCGGCTGTGAGGATGAGCAGGGCTGAGGGAGTGCATGTGTGACCTTTTTCAGTAATCCCAGTTTGGATCTATAGATTAAATCTGTTCTCTTTGAAGAAATACATCACCACAAACCCCCCAAATCAGACAGAAAATATACAGCATCAGCAGTACAGGGTTAAAACTTGAATTAGGTTGAAGAACCAAGTCAGTGGGAGGGGGTCTATTCTTAATTGAACTGAAATCGTGCTCACAGCGAGGAGGCAGCCTGTGAAACACCCAGCCAGGTTTTAAATGTTAGTCACATTCCACAGGGCTTTCCTGGCTCTTTTGGATTGGGAAGGTAGAGGAAGGGCAATGAAGGACCAAAATGTGAAGTTTAGACCCACATCTGTTGAGGACTGCAGAATTCCTGAGGCCAAGCAGCTGAAGGACGAAAAGCTGGCCCCATGTGTGTCATGGCTCCATGGAGAGACTGATGGATGGTGATTTGCACTCCTTTTGGAGGAATTCCCTTGGATGTGGTTATTTGGGACCAATTTAAAGGGTCCCAGTTTGCTTCCTTCTCTTTTCCTTCCCTTTGTCCTAAGGAAGGGACCAGTCTCAGCTGACTCCTGCTGGTTTGTGTGGCAGGAGCTCAGCTTGTCTCAAACCCCAAGGCACCCACAGACACCTGCAGGAAAGACTCTTGCTACTTCCAGCCAAAGGCAGATTCTCTAGATAATCTTGCCAGAAACAAAATTCTTGTTAATTTTCCTATTTCACTCCACAGGTTATTAAAAACAAACTATCAGTGCAGTACAAAGCTCACAAAAGAACAACACGGACACATTTCTGAGATACTGAGAAAAACAGACTTTAGGTTCACTTAAATAATCACTAAATTCCTGAAGGAGAGGTAGCATCTTTTGTGTCTTTCTACATATTTATTATTTCTTTCTCCTCTGCTCTTGCTGAGCTATTCAAACAAGGCGGGAGAAGTTTCATCTGAATTTTTTTATCCCAATTTTTCTTCAATACAAATTTGTGAAACGGAGTCTTTGAACACACCCAGTTGACTGGTTTTATTTATTTATTTTTTTCATGTTGATGTCCTCCTTTAAGACAGGTTCCTGATTTCAGTTTGGAGCCACTCAGCTCTAAAGGCCCCTGAACACCCTGGGGCAGCCTTTTCCCTGGGAAACAAAACTCACCAGCCCAGGTTCCTGATGGCAGTTTACATGTGGGAACCTGGTAGGGTGGTGAGTTTTACTGTGCAGGATTTCTCCTCCTGTACAAAGCTGCCTGCATCTGACCCTAACCACAACGTCAAACTAACAAAATAACAGACCCAAAATTCAAAATGCAGCTTGGGAGCTCCAACAGCAGGCAGATGTACTTGCACATTTACTTTTTTTTTTTTTTTTTTTTTTTTTTTTTTTGTTCTTTGTTAATTTTCTTGTCCAATTCTTGAACTTCACCCATGACTGCAGAATTTGTCTGAATTGTATATATAAGAAAAATATTGGGTTTGGAGTCATCATGAACAGAAATATCCAAGCACAGTCTCTTTCCGTGCTGATTGCCAAGGCCAGGGTATGATAAGTAGATGAGGAATGCAGTCTGGCATTTGGCCATTCCCACCTGGATACCTCGCACCTGTCTGGTGAGGTTAAACCATCCTACTCCTGCAGTCAATGACAACCAAGGTGATAAAAATCCCTGTGTTTGTCCTCTCTTACTGGAATCAATGGAATTACAGCCTTTAGCTCGAGTCCAGAGTGCCAAATTCCTTCCACATCTGAGCATCCTGATGTTTTCTCTGCTCAGGCAGGAACTGGTGTGCCTACACCTATTAGTGGCAGCCATGAGACACATCAATGTGGTTCTCCAGCAGTTGATTTGCAGTGGGGATTCATTTTCACTTCCAGAGGTTTCTGGGAGCTTCCAAAGGGGCAGAGTTGTCCCTTTTAATTCTCTCTTTCTGACTTGCATCTCATGGTGCACTGTTGAAGCCAAGTAGCCTGAAATTTAGGCTGAGGATGCTTTCCAGGGTGTTGGCCATTCACTGAGAGTTAGAGCTGAGGCAGTGGCTACTGAAGATCCAACTGGAATTGCTGATGGTGAGGAACTGAAGCCAAAGCAACCCAAGCCAACAGAATTATTGGAAGGCAGCGAGACCTGTCTCTGGGGTCTGTCCTACTGAACATATGTTTGGAACTTGAAAAAGGAAAGGGACATCTCAAGGGTCATGAATCAGACCAGTTGAGCAACACTGGAAACTTGAACATTGCTACAAAGCCAAAATATCTTTGTTTTAGCATATCCAAAATTTATTAAAGCAAAGTACTGCAAAATAGCAGAGAAACAAAATCTGATCCAAATCGATATTTGGAAGAAAATGTTGACAAAGAGCATAATCTATATGCCAAGTGTTCCCTTAGGAGCAGACTAATTTTGCACAGACATTCCTGAATAGGAGATACATTCATAAAAATCCCTTGTCACTGGGTTTCAGCACAGCATGGGAGCTCCTCACTGAATTAGTTTCCAACCACGACTCAATCGTGGTTGGATTTCTCTCCCTTTCTCTCCCTCTCCCTCTCCTGCTATGACCAGTTAGGAGCAGCCACTCCCTCTCAGGCTCTCCACAGGGGTTAATTCTTTCTCCTGTGTTATGCAGACACTGGGATTGCCCTGAGAGTTTCCAAGGTATAAAGAGAAAGTAGAAGTAAAAAGCAGCTCCCTGCATGATTTCTGAAGCATGCAAAATACAATAGTAATAGAAATAGTAATGAGCTCATTATAATAGAGATGGTCTCATTAGCAGTGCAAATGCCAATCATATATGTGGCCAGGTTCCTGATGGTGCAGGGAGTCCTTTAACACTGTTCTTCCCTGCTCAAGAAGTATAAATCCTATTTTAAAACATCCAATTTGCCAAGTTCTTGTGCTGCCATCCCTCCCTTTGCTCCCCAACAGGCCACTGCAGTTTATAATGCTTGGACCCATGGGATCCACTGCCTGCCCTGCTCCTCCAGGCTCCCACAAGAGCAGGGTGGAGATAACTCCATTTGCTCCATTGGCAAGAAATATCTTGAGCATACAATGGGAAAATGTATTTGGAAATATTTTAATTGGGGGGAAAACAGTTTGCATCAATGTGCTGGTAATGAATTTAGGGCATTTGCAGATGCACAGTAAGAATGGGGATAATAACAGTTTCAGCCATTTGGGGCCAGTGGGAGTTCAGTACTCATGACTGTGCATGTCCTGCTGCTTCAGACATTCCTCCCAGGCAGCTGCAGTGCAGGGTGATGCACTGCCTGTGCCTGGAGTGAGCTTCATTCCCTCCTCTTCCACTCCAGACAGGTGGTGTGGCTTCCTCCCTTCCAAAGTTTGAGGCAGAAATATCATCTTGGCAGAGAATGTGTTGGCCACTGGTCATTCTGAGGGAAGAAATTGCCAACCAGTACACCCTGTAGACAAAATTTTTGTTTTCATTTGTAATCTAGGCTACTAGAAATGTAGAACTCCATCATGATCTGCCAGGTAATAATGAGCCACACTCTTCAAAAATGTACTTAAAATTGAAAGTGATTAAAGATACTCCAGCCTGCAATTGCCTATTACTCACTTGAGCTCCAAACAGTTCATTCTTCCCATCATTCCAGGGAGTTGTAACTCCTTAAAGCAATGTTCCTGGTAATTAGGGGAGAGCAGCAGCAGCAGCCAGTGAGCATTATCTGTGCTGCAGCAGTGCCAGGAGTGCTGCCTTCTGCAGATGACAGAACAAGTGGGACAGAGAGGCAGCACCTGGTCCCATTGCCCAGGAAGTGACTACTCACCAGGACCTCAGCTTGGTCCAGAGAAATGCTGAACTTGGGGAGGCTTAACCCACCTTGGTCTGAGCTTCCAGGATCAGTTTTGGACTCAGAAGGGAGCTCTGGTACCCCTCAGGAACATGGCACTGCCTGTAGTCTGGGCAAAATCCCTGCCTCTCTGAAGTTGGCCTAGGAATAAGAAAAGGCTTTTAGGAATCCGTTTTTAGGCTCTCTATTTTTAATTCTGAAGCATAGTCAAAGTAGCTACAACAGACAGAAACATCCTGCCACTAAACCTCAACCCTCTGCCTTTGCCTTCATGGCCTTTATTCTGTACACATTTTTGATTTACCTGTTTTATTTTTCAGACAAAGTTAAATGAGACCTAGGGTTTTTTCTGTTGCAAAAGTAGTGCTACTTTGGTCAATAAATGTATCAGAGTGATACCACAATGCTTAAATAAAGTAGCAATATAAATAAATAATTTTCAAAATCCCAGGCACTTGAGACAATCACTCTATACCAGACACAGTAATTGCAGGACCAAGTGCTGTGGTTGCCTGCCTGCCTCCATGCCCAACCCAGGGCACAGAATGAACCCTAATAATGGCTCAAAGAGTTTGTGACAGTGAAAAATGTAATTTTTGTGTCCATGGGCTCCTCTGGCTGGAAGCTGCCTCCCTGCAGAGATGCACCTACAATACACAAAGAGCATTATTTCACTGTGCTGTGGGGTGTTTTCAGCTGTGCTTCCCATTTTGCTGCTCAAGCTGTCACATCCCCACCCCACCTCTCCTCAGGTTGCTGTCACCTATGGCACTGCCTGATGGGGTCAAACCTCCTGAAAAGAGGCAGAGAGGGAGGGAAGGGAGCAGTGCTGGCAGACCAAAGGTGGGCTGGAGACCCAGGGCTCCAGGCTGTGCTCACTGTGCTGGGTGCAGCTGTGCTGTGACACATCTGCAGTTCTGATGGAGACAAACCTACACTGCACTAAGCATTCCTTCTCCCTCCTGTGTCTTCTCAAACTCTCTGTAATCAGCTGTGGGCTTCCAGAACTCCTGGATTCACAGCCTGCCTTACACGAGCCTTTGGTCTGGCAAGTGGCATGATGCTTCATTTTAGCTTGGAAGAGGATAATGTGTCACACCAGTGCTGTTTCACCTTTAAGGAGAGGGCAGTGATCACAGCTGCTGAGTTTGTGAATTTTATCACAATAAAATAACAGCAATAGTTTTTACCTGTTTGGAAAGAACTTTACACACAACAGTGTATAAACAGCAAGTGGCAATATTACTAATAATTACCCTTGTTACTAATGACAGGGACTTATCTCAATATTAGTAAGAATAATAAGCTTGTTCAAGATGACTTCATCTCATTTAAGCTCAAGAATTAATCTCAATAATAAGGAAAAATAGAAGCATAACCAGGAAGACGTATGTAAAGACTACAGAGAAACTGTGTCAAAACTGTGGTGAACAAAATAAACATGCCTCTTACTCTGGTATGTATGATTAAAAACACCCCAAACCTTAAGTTGTATAGGATGCATTTATGCAAGGGAAAAAGCTGCAAGGGTGAGGGTACTCCTGGGTTTTACAGGAGCAGTGAGATCCCCAGCTGGAGAGGGCAGGAGGCTGCAACATGGCACAGAAGCAATGGAGACACATCTGTCAGCTTGGGCAAGGGACAACTGTCCAGTTCTGAAATGTCATCCCACTGCTGGTGGGGTCCTGTGCTGCAGAGGCTGCAGAAGAACAGGAGCTGCTTTTTCTGGTGAGGAGTTTGTGATGGCTGGAGCTGCCCCACATGCCAGGCACAGCTAAACCCCCCAGGAGCAGCAGGTCTCCCTTCCATGCAGAGCCTGGAGCTGCCTCTCACTGCTGCCCATGCAGGGCAGGCAGAGAGATGTGTGCCTCAAAGCAAGGAGGACAGCTGAGAACACGAGTGAGCCAAAGGAAATGAAAGAACAGCAACCAGCAGATGATTAATGGCACTGATATGAACCCTGCTGACAGCGCCGAGCCTGGGCACCTCTGCTGAGACAGATTAACTTTGTCTCCTGGAACATGGGAACTAAAGGAAGAGAAGCTACCCACTGGGAAATGTCTAAATCCATAGAAAAGTAATGAGAATGTTTGGGCTGAAAGAACTGGCTGGAGAAAAATTTTGGCAACGTCTGCCTCTCTTTATCTGAGTGCTTAACAACCACTCAGCTCAGCATGCAGATTCTGGGTTACCAGTTGCACGTCTCCTGGCTAAAAAGTCAAAAGGCAGTAGCACAGGAATTGATCCTCATTTTTTCTGAAGTGGTTTGAAAACCTTCCTGAGTTGTGTTTTTTTCACCCTGACCTATATTTCTGTGATGATTTATTTTTCTGTTGTTTTTTTTCAAAGGATGGCAGAAAACACAAGCTTTGCCTTAGTTGGGTTTTCCCACCCTCATTGCCCCCATCTCTGCATGGCAAAACCATGGCCACACTTGGGGGCAGATCCCTCCTGGCCCACCAGCCTCCCATCTCACTTACAGGATTAGGGCAAGTTGTTCTGGCAACGTCAAAGGCAGAAAGGAAAGTCCAATACACATTGAAATACTTGTTGCCTGGTGTCTCTGTGTGAGACATGATGAGTTTTCCATCAGGGATTCATGGTGTATTTATCCATGTCATAAAAAGAACCGCTCAGTGGCAAGCAGAAGTCACTTGTGGGTTAGTCCTGGCATGAAATTTCCACAAAGAGTAAATAAGAGCTTTTCCCATGCCTTGGGGTTGTGACAGGGATCTGCATCCTCCTTTGCCTGAGAGCACTGGACTTGGATTTGCAAGTGATGTGAAATACAGGTCTGCACTCTGGAGCCACATGGAATTACCTGTCTGAGCTATAGCACAATGTGCACTTTATAAACAAGGGCACGGCTTCACTTTATGTGGCTGGGGCACTTGCTCCCAAGCAAAGAAACAGAATATAAATTTTATTGCTTACCACATTTCCTTCCCTTGTTACCCTCCAGCTTCACTCTGCTGAAGAAGTTACAAAACTTTAGTATTGTGTCAAAACACTGGAGACCAGCAGGATTTTAAGGCCTGATTCATAACTCACAGAACATCAAAGGAAAAGTCCCAGTTTCCCGAGTTTCTTTTTCCATTTCTGCACTTGGGGTCTGGCCACAGCTGATTTTTTGATATGCAGACTAAGCACAGCCCAAGCTGTTCAACTTTGGTAGCATCCTATTGGGCTGAGGCAGAAAAAGCCTTGCACAACATCTTCTAATGATTCATATTTTGGGGAGGAGGAACATCACCTCTAGGAATTCAGCTTTATTGGATACTGTAATCCAGAAGAGATAAAAGCACTTACTAATTACTGCTGGGTTTTGTTTCTTTGAAGAATTGGGTTAAATCTCTTTTGAAAGAAGATGTCTGCTTGTGCTCGTTAGATGTATAATTTAATTTGTTTAGGATTTTCTCCTTTTCTAGGGTTTTGTTCTAATGATATCTCTGCTTTTCTTTCTCTTCTTTCCCTCTCTTTTCTTCCCAAAGTTATGAGCTTTTGATACACCTTAAATTTATTTTCTTAATATAAAAATCATCATTCCCAAGTTGATACATCTTCTTTGGGGCCTCATATTTTTCTTCTTTTTTCCCCCATGGAAAATTCATTCCCTTAAAAAAAAAAGGGGGGGGGGGGGAAAGGGTGCTGTTCTTTCTTGCTTGTTAAATAATTCTGAGATTTATTTGCTTATGGACCTTTCCTGGCTGAAACCTGTATTTGTGCTACACTGAAGAGAGAACTCAAAATATATACTTTAGAAAAGGGAAAAAAAAGGTAATATTGTAATTTATCTGTCAACCACTACTATGCAACACTGCAGAAGCAGAGAAAATTGGGCTGAAAGGGATCTTGGGGCTTCATTTAATTCATAATTCTTCCCCAAGCCAGGACCAACTCTGCCTACATCATTCTTGACAGATGTTTTTCTAACCTGCTCTTAACAGCCTCCAGTGGCACTGGGTACACAACCTCCCACGGCAATTTCTATTAATATGCAACTGTTCTCACTGTTAGAAAGTTTTTCCTAATGTTTAACCTGAATTTCCTGAGCAGCAGTTTAAACCTGGGAGTTCTCATCCTGCTCACATGTATTTGATCTTGTTAAGTCAATCCAGCTGAGGGAAGTGGTTTAGCACAGCTCCCAGGAGCTTTCTGCACTTGTGTTCCTTTGCAATTTTAGACACATTTTGAAAAACCCACCCACTGAGAGCTACACCCAAAATGCAAATAGAGATCAGCTGTTTGGCCTGCCCATGCCTGACATCTCTTGGGATTTTGTTGTGTCCTGGGGGAAAGAAGAACAAATAAAATCCTGCACCAGGTTACACACTTGGGTTACAACCTTTGAGTGTTGACTGGGTATTTACGTACTGACCACATCAGGATTTGCATGATGTATTATAAGTGAACTCTTTCCCTTCCCCCCATCCTGAAAACAACACCCAAAAATCAGCAATACCCCAATATAGGTAATACTTCTAGCTTGCTGTGCAAATAAAGAAACACTTTGATGGACTATCCTATTTCTCATGTATAGGATGGGAATATGGACACTGCTATTAACTCCTGGATGCTCTCATGGATCTATAAATGAAGACTAATGTTGCAGTCAGCTTTGCCTGGTAAATTCATTTGGGTCAGACAAAGAGCTCTTCCTTTACCCAATTTCCCATGTTAAAGGGAATTACTAAAAACCTCCAATATATTTGCATAATGTTCCAAGATCTCAGCCTGAGGTGCACCCTGTTTTATGGCTCTCAGATTTAGGGATTATCAGGGGAGTTGATGAAGCTCCTGGGTGTAAAACTCTGCATGAGGGGAAGCAGCTCAAAGACTTCACACAACAGTTCCTGACCCCCCTAAGGCTGAGAGGGCTGAGAGGGATCTCATTTCTGGCAGCCACTGGTGCCCCCCAGCCTTTTCTCTTTCTCTCTGAAGCAGCCCTGGGAGCTTTTCAGGGCTTTTCCACAGGCAAAGGAGACATCTGCTAACCAGGACACAAAACAGCTGGGTCACAGCTCTTTTGCTGCTCCTGGCAGTGGCAGAGATTTTTCCAGCCTCTGGCACTGGCCTTGTCTGGTTATTAGTATTTGTTTTCATCATTAATTTTTTTACTACAATTCTAAATAACAATGGAATAAATTCCTTCTCAGAAGTGATTTTTTTTGTCCAATTATTGCCCCCTTCAGCAACAGGAAGGGAAATATTCTTATTGGATTGGGGTGTGATCCCTTCATGCTGGGTGAGGGGGCACGGGGAGCTGTGGTCAGAACAAAGTGGGTGTTGGAATCAGACAGAAGAGGAAGGGGGTGCCTCAGGCATTTGGAAAAGCTGGCTTCTCTAGTTCTAGAGAGTTGTAGCCTTGGAGGCACAAACCCTGAAAATGTGGAGGTCCCACAGCGTGACAGACCAAACTGGTAGGAAAGCAGGGAGGATCTATCAGACCACAAATGAGCAAAGAATTGAAAGCTGCTTTTTTTTTTTTTTTTTTGATTGATGCCAAATGATTGTGTTGCTGGCCTTGGGAAAATGAAATACTGAACAAAAAAACACCATCATTTGCGGCTAATCAAAGATTTCTTGCTTAGCCTCAAGCTGAAACAGTTTTGGTTTATTTGATCCAGAAAAAAAAAAAGATAAAAATATCACGGACACATTTAAAAATGAGGTATTTTGGACTGGAAATAAAAAGAAGGACTAAATTGCTTTGTTTTCTTTTCCAAGTTTTGACCAGCTTTCTTGTGTGAAACTGTTTCACAAATTTGCCTCAAATAGGTTTTGTCCAAGAAAAAATAATACAATCACAACAACTCTTGCTTTAACTCAAGCTTTTTTCCCTTTGGCAGAGCACCATAAATGCATCATAAGGACTGCATTTCCAGTGCCCTGTGATCCCTTGCATATCAAGGTGATGTGCCAGGTCCCCCTGTGCAGGTCGAGGTCCTGCCGTGCCCAGAGTCACAGATAAGTAACAAAATAAATCCCAAAGCTACAGAGATCACATTTTGTTTTCACTGCCTGCTGAAAAGAGCTACAAGATTTGGCCTGCAAACCCTGAGACTCCTCTCCAAAAAGATGTTTGACTTTCACCTCTGTGCAGAAAATGTGACTGCAGCAGATGCTGAGGCTGCAGACACAGGGAGACCTCGACCAGCACATGGCTTATCACTTCCCTCCTAAGTGACAAATCAATAAAGGCTCTTCAAAACCAACCCCACAGGTCACACTGCAGCAACAAGGCTGTGAGCACAGGCAGGGCTCAGTCTCACAGGTGGGAGCAAAGGCCCAGTGCTGCAATGAAAAACCTCAGAAGCACAGGGACAAAAGAAAGCAGCATAACACCAAGAGATGCACTCTAATTTCCACAGGAACTGCCCTGTTTGCAGCACTCCCCTGGAGCAGGAATGTGCTGGTGGAAAATGATTTCTAGAAGGTACCAGGTGCTGACCTGCACTGCCCACAGCACGGGCAGGACACAGTGACTGACTAAAGTGCAGGTTCAGAAACAAAATGTTTTTGCAAATGTTTTTGCCCCCTCCTTAGGCTGGGCCTGAACTTTGAGCAATCAGAACAATATTTAAGAGGCTGATTAACTGCCCTGAGCAGACTGAGAAAGTTCCTGGTACAGCTCTGAGTCAGGCTCTTCACTCCCACTCACAGTGGGGCAACATCCCACTGGTGGCATCACCCCCCATGAGTGAATCTCCTGGCTTTCTGGAAATTATAGTGCTTAGCATTCTCTTGCAAATACTGAAATAGATCTAATTATTCATTTAGTCAGGGGAAAGGAATCTCCTGCTGTTTTCCCAAACCAGGCAAAATGGCCAATTGGAGCAATGCAGGCAAGAAAGGCAGCCCAGTCCCATCTGGAGCACATGCAGGAAGGCTCTCCCTCACTCTGCAGGCATCTGCCAGCCCTGCACCTCTCATCAGAACTGTACAGCACAGCAGAAATTTCAAGTTTTTGGGTTTTTTTTTTGCTACACAATAACACACACAAGCCCAAACCAGTGAATTCTCCAAATCCAAATGGTACCAATGCACAACAACCCAGCCATAATCTCTTCCATCAGCTGCCTTGGAGGAGGGTGGATCTCAGCTGTGATGAGGTGCTCAGCCAGCCTGGTTCCCATGTGCTCCTCTTGCACTGCTTTGCTCCTCAGTGGCTCATGGAGCAGCAAACAGGAGTGACAGCAGCATGAGTGGCAGTGCCCTGCTCTCCCTGGCTCCCTGCAGCTCACTTAGGATCAATGAATGGGAACTGAAAGCTCCTTGGGCTGACAGCCCCAAACACCAGCTGTGGAGCTGCTCACACACCTATAGAGGACCCAGGACACAGTGCAAAGACAAAGCTTTTAATCACCGTGTGTGTTATCAGATCCTACTTGCAAGGATAAGATGAATGCCTTTGGGTTGCTGGCTCCTGACACTGCTGCCATCATTCCTCCCTCTTGGAGCTTCCTTTCTCAGTTTTGAGTTTTTAATATGTCACTTTCTTTCTCTTTTCTTCCTGCAGCCATTCTGCCCTGGTGTGTTGTTCCCCCCAGCATGCAGGGACAAGATCTTTGCTCCACAGAGCCTTTCCCAAGGGAGCACCATGTCTGCAGCCACAGGAAACCCCTTCCCACCTGCTGAGGGGGATTCAGAAAGCCACATTTTTTAGCTTTCCCTCTCCTTAATGAGCCATCATTTCCAGCCCTTGCATGGCCAGGATGTTGAGCACCCCCTTGTTTTGCTCTGCCCTTCCCTGTGTGTGGCTGAGTGCCCAGAGATGCTCCCAATGCCATCCATGCCTGCAGATCCTGGGCTGCTCCCAAGCCAGGCAGAGCAGGGGGAAGAGAAAGCACAAAGCCCCAAATCTGCCACCCCCAGCATCATGAGGCAGAAGGGAATTCCCTGAGTTAAACTGAGGTACTTGGCAATACTGATGGGAAACTCTCCTTTTGCAGTTAGAGCTTGAGTCAGCTCTGTCCCATGCTGGGACAAGGGAATGGTTCCAGCAGCAGGAAGCACAGGTAGTGGAGTTGCCTCTGTAATAATTGCATTAACTCCTTTATGGCTTGTTTTCCAGCCCAGAAATAATCAATAGAAGTTACAGAACATACTAAGTTATGCTTTGCTTGTTTTTCTAAAATTATGAACAACTTTATGAACTTGTTGTCAACACCAACTGCCAGAAAGGCAAACTGGAAGACTCTAAAATCTCTGCTTTAAGAATCTGGCCATTCCCAAATTTCTTTCAAAGTCATGCATATTTTAAAACTAACATAGCCTGTGGTTCCTTTAATTTGATTTTTTCTTATGATTTCTCAATTTCTCAGCCATCCATATACCCCTGCACGACAATCTTAGAGTTTTTTCCACAACCACAAGCTGTTTTATTAATTACAGCTTTTATTGTGTTCCAGGAATGGATGCTGTCAGTCAATATTTGAAAGTTCACAGTAGGTTTGTGACAGAGCAATCCTGACTCATCTCAGTTTATGCAGGAACCCAGGCTGTGTTTATTTTACTCCCAGCCAGCAAAGCAGATATTGCTCTGAGTGTGGCCAGCTGAAGTCACAGCTGGTGGGTCAGCTCAGCTCTCCAGTCAGGCCTCCATGTCTTGCTGCTTACCAGCCTGGGCTGGTATTTCTTGACCAACCTCAGGTCAGGTTTGTGCTGTTGCAATTCACAAATATTTGTTATGGCTTGGATCAGAGTCAAGCCTCAGCCAGCATCAGTTGCAGGGGGGGCAAAAGCCTTTCCTATTGCACAAGGGAACGAGCACAGGAAGAGAAGTTGGTGCTGTGGCCCAGCATAAATCAGCTCTTGAAATTAAGACTTTGCTCCAGTGATGACTAATCTCTTTGCATAATTCCCCTCTGGATGTTTTGGATACAAACATGTTGTTTCTCCTGTAGTGCCAGATTTCAGAGGGTCTTTCTTACTATTCATGTCAAATCTAGTTGGGTTGCAAGTCTGTCTCAATAAAATGAAAAAATTGCTCATATTTGGAGACTTAGACATACCAATGTTTTCAGAAGAACACATCTCCCATTTTAAAACATATGTTTCCTCCTTTGTATCTGTTTTGTCTTTGGGGCTTTTTTTGCAGGCTTCTTAGGAAATGTGTTGGCACGAACAATATGTTTCAAGCAAAGAGAGCAAATACTTTCAGAAAACAAAGTTTTTAAAAGTCATAATGTTTGATTCATCATGATAAACATCTGATTTATTTACTGTCCCTCCAGGAAGGGCATCATAGTATTGCCCAAGACAGAAAGGCCCAATAAAAACTGTTACAGTCCTGAACAACAAATGCTGTAAATTATCTGTACCAGACACTACAGCCAAAAGCTACTCACAGAAGGGTTTGCTATGATGACTCACTTCCAGGGAAGCTGTCTTCTGCTCAGTACAATTTTAAGTGACCAAAGGGAAGAAAAGATGCAAAACTAATCGAATACAAATTCTTAAGTGTTCACCCTCTTCCAACATCCCCAGAGGTGACCATTGGCTGGATACACCCCACTGATTCTCTGCAGGGAAAAAGAGGAGAAGTAAAAGCAGAATAAGGCTTCTCTCTTCCTTTGGAGCAACATTTATTTGTACTTCCCTGAATCATCCACCTGCCAGCGTGATAGTCACTTATTTCCTAGACATTCCCCCTAAAACCAGAGCCACTTCAGGAAATGGGGACTGAGGAGAGCAGCTACAGGAGTGAACAGGGATCTCTGAGCCTGTTCTGTAGAGGAACCAGTCTCCAGAGTGGTTATGGGTGGAAGGGACCAGTGGAGGTCATCTGGTCCAAGCAGTCACCTAGAGGGAGTGGCCAGACTGTGTCCAGATGGCTTTTGAATATTTCCAAGGGTGGAGAGTCCAAAACCTCCTCAGGCAACCCCTGCCAGTGCTCAGTCACCCTCACCATCGTGCTGCCCATAGTTCAGATTTGCATCAGCCACAAAAAGCCTGAGACAGAAACAAGATTGTCAGAGAAATTAAATATTCACACCTCTAGCCCCACCTTGCCAGGCTAAAGCAGGAGCTGAAACAGCCCATGGGCTTTGGTCAATGAGTAAGCAACTGTGAATTCAGTGGATTCCTCTTCTGCAGATTCAAGCCCACTTGAGAGATTTGGTTTTATCCAGGAAATGCCTCTAGAAATCTTTCCTTTAAAATCCTTACAGATTATATCTGATGTGATTGAACAAGCCAGAACACAGTCTCTGCTCTCAAAATTCACTAAAAACTTTGAAAAATTAACTTTATATTGTGTTCCAGCCTGAACTGATCTTTTGTATGGGCCAAAGTTTCCCTCTAAAGTAATTTGTGCCAGGTCCAACCCAACATGTGTTTCCTTTTCCAGTTCTTCTCCCTGCTCTCTGTGCTCTGGGTCACAGAGCTGGTTCCAGGCTCAGTGAGCTGCAGAGATGTTCTCTGTACACTGTTCCCTTGTGAAGAACACCTCAGCCCTGCTAGGAACAACTGGGCCATCATTTGTTTTATTTCCACTCTCTGCTCCCAAGCACCTTCATCAGAGGCTTCGGGTTAGGAGTTAATTAAACTGACAGCGCTGCTTCGCTGCAATTCAGTGCAAAACAATTGAACTTTTATCTGATCCAATTTCTCAGAAGTGAAACCAGGCAGTGCCTGGTGAGAGAGGGAGGTCTGGAAAACACAATCACAGGTCAGGGGGGTTGTGCTCCCTTTGTATCACTGCACCCAAGACACAGCACATCAATAGCAGGAGTGGGGCTGGGCCGGGTGTGGGGAGGTTTGAGTGGAGCTGGTGATGGCAAAGGGTCAGGGAGACTGAGGAGGTAAAAATGGGGGAATTCATGTGAGACTTGACCTGGGGAAATCCTGTTCAAAAGAGTTATTTGAGCTTTTAATCAGAACCAGGGAGAAATGCCAATTCAAATGTTTGTGAGGTGTTGAGTTCTTTTAACAAACTGTTTAAACTCATAGAAGGCAACATCCCTGTTTAATATTCTTTACTTATGAAAAAAAATTCCTTAAATGACATCTTACAGCCACAGCTCAGATCCTCAGGATTATCTGTTGCCATTTAACACAGGCTCATTGCTGCTGTAGAATCACAGCTTGACTGAGCATGGAGGGGTCACTGTGCTTCTCTCACAGCCTCAGTGTCTGGGGCTCTGGGCAGGTTGCCTCTCAAGTGAACTTGTACTGTGACTCAGTGGTGAGTCAAAGTGAGCTGACACTTCTTTCTCAAAGAATGGAATGACAAGAAATTATTATAGAATATAATTTAGAAATTGTAAATATAAAATTATATCTCATCGTGTTGAGATAATAGACAGGCTTGGGTAGGAAACAGTTTTTCTGTCCAAGTGAAGATGGAATTTTATAATGTCAACTCACTTTATCTGAAAAACAATGAAAGAAATCTTGCTCCATCTCTATCGATACATTTCATTTTGTATGTAAGATGTGCTTCACTTGAATTTCAGCTTTGTTTAAAAAAACAAATAAATCACTGTTCCTTTTTGCTTACATTTCCTTACATGCATCTGAAATTTTACTTAAAAAAAAAGAGAGGAGAGCTTTTCAGGTCAAGAGATCCAGGAGAGAACAGCCCTCCTTGTCAACAAATTGTGTGAGGCAAGAGAAGTTTTTCAAACAGTGCCAGAACTGTGAGTAATTGTTAATACCAATGGTGGTTAAAGCACCAGCAATCAGTGTGATCAAACACAGCTCTAACACAGTCCTGGGAAACAATTCTCTGTAATTTTGGCTGAACAAAGCAGCAACAACAACCACAGATTTTAACTCTATTGAATAAACAACCTCTCTCCTTCTCACACGCTTGGCCACAAAAAATGCAAACGTGCAGCAGCACGAGGTGAGGGTTTTATGGGCACCTGATAAGAGCACAGGTGCCACAGCTGTGCTCACTTGGCTCCTGGGCTGTGACCTCCCCATGGAGACACCTCAGCCACCACTGCCCTGGCTTATTTGTCACCTCAGTGTGGGATGCACTCCCACACCTGAGCCTCAGAGAGGAAACCCACACTGTGTTAATGTGTGAGCACTCTTTTGTGTTGTTTAACCATTGTCCAACTTGCCTCAATCAAGCTATTCTTCCACCCTTTTTGCAGCTGTAAAAACAAACTATTTAAAGGGTGTTTAAGGGTTCCAACTTTTTCTTTTACTTTTTGCCTACTAAGGTCACATTTTTTCCCACAGTTTACTCATAAGGACTTTCCACTGGGCTGCTCACTACCTCTTCTGATTGATTATCATTTTTCCATAGTTAAAGATGAGTGGGGATAAGGAAAAAACTATGCTTTAGCCTACTGATATAAGATAGAATGAATAGATAAAGCTCTTTTCTTACTCTGTGCTGGATCCAAGCCAAACAGTTCATAAAGGTAAAATAACCTTTTCAAAAAGTTACTAATATATATTTACTAAACAAATAACTGCAGACTAAGATAACAGGTGCATCAATAATGTCTGGGAAGGAAATAGCATTAAAATTTGGCAGGTTTCTATGTTTACATTACCATTTTTACATGTCTAGCTCATCCAGCACTATAAATGCCAGGTTAGTTTCTTACTATGAGAGGATTTTCCACCATATTGCTCTATAAGCTGTATTATTTTTTCCCTAATATAGCATTCAAATTATATTAACTATCCATATTAACTATCTGTACAATCAAGTAACAAATGGCAAACTGCATTTTGAAAAAGTACTTTGTCCCTGGGTTATAAGCAAGGATTTAAGACACAAATCAGGGATTTCAACCTGGCCTCTAGAAACATTACAATAAAGGCTCTACCAACATCATAATGCAGCAAACACAGCCACTCCTCTGAGATGAGACTCTTAAAACACATTGCTGTTTGATTGTAGTGTTTCCCCACAAGAAATTCTCCATTAAAAATCCTTTTGAAGTTATTTTAAGAAGCAGTCAAAGGCACCAGGGTATTTTCTTTAATTGTGCTAGCGAGTGAAGGCAAGGGTTGGAGCTGTGCTCTTTGCTGGGAAGGAGTGATTTCAGCTGAATCAGGGCCTTAGGACTGGTGCAAATGAGTAATTTGAAAAGCACGAGCTCAGTTTGTACTTCTGCTAATTGACACAACACTCTTCTTGCTTAATATGGAAAGTCATGAGCTGGGAGATCTCTTCCCTTCTCCATCTCAAAGCCAGCAGGGGTGGCTGTTCTTGTGTGGCCTCCAGGAACCACTTACACGGATTTGGATAATCATTTCCAGACCTTTTCTTGTACTTCCTCACACAGACTTTCCTACAGATGACCTTTGGGAGCTGGAAACTCTGAGTGTTGTGGAGAGAACATGATTTCCTGACTGCTACTGTAAGTGAACCTTGAAGCAGCAGTCCTGCATCACAGCCCAGCAAATGAAAAATGTGAACAGCAAGAATGAACAGGGAATTATGGTAAAACAAATAAAGTAGCTATCATCAAGGGAAGCTGAAGACTCTGATCCTTCAAGACTGGAGGAACTGGTGCTCATTTTTGGACTCCATCTTTGCTTTTGAAAGCAGAGTTTCCAGCACTTTCAAATCAAGATTAGGGAAAATGAGGAGATGCTGTCTCAGACAAGGGAGAAAAAAAGCAAAACTGCAAAAGTCTTCCCTACTGCAATAGAACAGGTAATTTTTAAGTGTAAGATATCTCTGAATACTCATAACAAAGCACTTGGGTGCAGATGAGGGAGATCCCAGAATTTCACACAACGTTAATGCAGGAAATGGGAGAAATAGGAAAGCCTGTGGGGTAAAGATTTAACATTCCAGTTGAGAGAGGTATTAAAAACTGGAAGGCAGCATGTGCCACTTCCCATAGCAGTGACACTCAGCTGCCAGCATGCAGGCAGAAAGCTCAGGGAGGGAAGGGACTCCCACCAAGGATAGGATTAAGCATGCTGAGGACAGGAGGATTTCAATTAAGGAGCAGAGCTGATCCAGGCATGGGCAAAAATATCTGTAGCAGAGAGAAAATGTCTTGGAAATTTCCCAGCACATCTTCTCCTGTCCAGGCTCAGGCTCTGGTGTCCAGTTCACTCCTGGGCACGTGGGCTGGGGTGAAAGCCTGAGCAGAAGAACTGATGCTTTTTTAGAGCTGCACAGCACAAGTTGTCCTTCTCTTAGTCTTTGAGAGTAGTGATGACACAAAGAACAGAGGAGGCTGAGCTAAAAACCTCTGAAAGCCATAGGAAGCAAATGGATAAAAAAAAAAAATCAGCCTCTGTCTCTGCACTAAAGGCTTTTTGCCACTGAACTAAATGAGAAGTACAGTCAGCCTCCAGAAGGGTGATTAGCATAGCAGGGCAGCAACAGGCAAGCACGAAGGAGGGAGAAATGCTCATGTCTGCTGAGATGCCTGACTGCACTGGGAGGGTTTTCACTCCCTCTGCCTTGAAGTCTCCTTCTTTGAGCACCACAATGGGAATTTCTGCCCCTTTGAAAGACTGCTTTGAAGAGCTGCACTTGAATAAAGATATCCCTTATGTACCACAGATAACTTACTACAAGTACATCTTCCCAAAACCTCTAGTGTGCTCTCCTAATGAAATAAATTTATTTTTTCCATGCATGTATTTCCAGAGATGCATGCCAGGAGTATTTAGACACATGGAATCCTGAGCACACAAGTGAGCTGGGAGACCTGACTGAGAGCAGGGGCTGCACTCTGCTCCTCAGCACTGGCACCAGCAGCTTTTCTGCTCAACCCAAGGCAGCTCTGTGTGCTTCAGGGAAAGGAGGAAAAAAGGGTAAAACAAAATAAATTCAAAAATCAAAATATCAACATGTATTTGTCACCTTAGGGGCAAAACAATGATAGGCAAATTCATCCATCTCACAAGATTCCTGTCATCATCTTCTCTACAGCTTTGTTTTTTTCCTCATTTTCACTACATGTGTGTAGAGAACAGCAGAATGATGAAAGATGAAATAAGAATGACTTGATTGACAAATTCAGTAGATAGTATATAGTGAAGACAGTCTCCAGAATTGTTTAGCAACAAGATTTATCTTGTGTAAATAAGATGGAAGGTTTCAGCATGGCATGGAACCATTTCTGCCCATCTGGCTTTGCAAGGAAATTATGTGGGGAAAGTAGAATTACACTTCAAGCAATAAAAAAAGAACCACTGAAATTATAGCAGTGAGATTAAAACAAACAAACAAAGGAGAATCCTGACTAATGCCATCTAAAAATATGGAGCTGTTCTAGGAAATATAAAAAGAAGTGAGAACTGATGGAAATGAAGAACCAAGGTTTGGATTTAGTAAACTATGCTTACTTGATTACACCCATATGCACTCACTGATGAGCTCTTGAGCAGAACTGATGAAAAATTGGATTGTTTACATGTATCAAACGTAGCAAATGGGAATCTGAACTCAATGTGCCAAAAAACCTTGAGAATAAAAATGCTAGCAATAATTGCTACATTCTATGTGTCAATAGCATGCCAGCAAGGATTCTGCATCAAACTCTGGCCAATGGGAAAAGGTTGGGTAAGTGAAACTGTAATATCACTTATCTACCAAGCAGGCCACCTGATGACTGACAACTTTAATTTCAGCGTGAAATTGGCTGACTGGCTGTTGAAACATCCATCCCTTCTGACAGGGATGGTACTGTCTGGATATTTACTACTAGAACCTTCCACAGTCATCCCCCTGCTCCACTCATCTTCATTTCAAGCAGCAGAGAGGGCTTCTCACAGTCCCCAGGTCACGTTGTCCCTGCCCCTCTGGAAAGGTCCTTGTGCTCACGAGAAAATAAAAGTTCTGGGGTGTTGTGTACCCAGAGCACAAAGTGAAGTCTTTGAGGTAGGTGTGGGAGTAAAACTCAAGAAGATTTATTTTATATGAAATTAATATGAGGATCAGGAGTGCAGATTTTGGAGCAGAGTCCTTTTTGTTTTCTTCACAGGCAAAGACAGACGCACCAGAAGGAAAAAGCTTCAGAAGGAAAAAGCTTAATTTGTTCTTGGCCTGTATGTGCATGACCCTGCATGAGAAAGATGAGAATGTGATCTTGCACTGGTTAATAGCACACATTACCTTACAGCACAGAGTGCTCCCATCTGTCTTTTCAAAATAAATACTAATTGGGGGAGAGAATAATCAAAATAACCATGACTACTGTACACTTACTATATTACTACATACTGAATGTTACAATCTTCCCCTGCCTGGACAGAAGAGATATTTAAATATCTGATTATTATCTGTAATTTGGTGAGCTGGAAGAAAAGTGAATCTTGTTTTTAAGCTGCAGTCTCATAGATACAAAGACCTGTTGTGGTCCTGAAGCTGACTGCTTTGGATGTCTTTGCTTATTTGGGATCTTCATTAGTACTTGCAATCATTTAATTACTCTGATTTTGATATTTGCCATCCACTCTGGGTTGAGGGAACATTTACAGCTAAACAACAATTAAAACAGAGGCCAGAGAGCAGATTCCCAAACCCTTCCAAATCAGCCTTGAATTGTGAGCTCCTTCCTCAAGGGCAGCTTTCCACCAGAGGAACCACCACCACTTCCAGGGGTTTTGCCACAGCACCATGTGCAGGTTTTGCTTTGCCTCCAATTCTGTATTTAATCATACTGAGAATTCTCCAGAGCAATCCAGGTGCTGCTAAAATGTTTGGTCTCTTACTGAAAAAGGTCCATAGAAAACATTCCTCCATTAATTGCAATGAGGGACATTCCATCAGTCTGTGCCTGAGAGTCCAAGAGCCATTCCTTGGAAAGATGGTGATTTTAAACACCCCAAAACTAGAAAACATATCTGCCTAAATAAAAGCATTTCTTATGATTTTCTGGCTATTAGGATCCTATTTGCCATTTTGTTTCTGCTGTTTTGGCTGCCTGGTGCCCCAGAGTAGCTGTAAAGCTTCCCCACAGCAGCTCTGCAGTGACTTTGCTGTGCCAGAGCAGGACACAGGACACTGATGGTGTTTAACTTTCCTAAAAACACCATCCCAACAGAGCCCTGAGGGAATGGGAACGTGCATATGAAGCCTGAATGCTGCATTGACTTTTGGACTGCAACAGAAGGCTTCCACAGAATTGAAGGATTACTGCTAATTTTTGTTCAAAAAGGAAAAAATAGAACTGACGAGGAGAACTTGTACACATGGAGCATGCTGAACGCTGCATCAGCCCAGAGACTATTAGCACATAATTAATTGAAATGGCTTGGCGCTTGGGCTTATGCTGCTGACACTATGAGAGTTAATGTTGGCCCATTTTCCATGCTCATTACAATCCATGTCAGTAGGATGGACACATTTGAAACCACTTCCCTCTCTTTGTTGCAGTATTTGCCAATAGCAGGAGAAATTGATGCTGTGAATGGGAGAAAACATCTCCAGCATTGCAATGGAGGAACAAATTATTCTCTGGTGCACATTATAATTGCAGCATAATCTGGTCAGAGAAAATTAACTCCTTCTTCTGCTATGGTCCAGGGAATTGTTCTGTGATGCTGTGAAAGAATGCTTTGATTTGTGGTGCTAAGTAATCATAAACAGCCTTGGCTCTCATAAATACATGCTTGGGGGATCTTGAGGGGCTGTCTCTCCCAAAGCCTTTCAGTTTGTAAGTTTGTGAAGTTAACTCTCAGCAAGAATTTTTCCCCTTCTCTAGGATCAGATCTGCAAAGCAGAACTTCCATTTCATCTTTCAAGTTTTTCATTTTTTTAAAATTTCATTTTTTCTTGAGGCAAATGGGTCTTGTCTTAGGAATGGGTCTTAAAATTCATGAAGGTCTATTGCTGATTAAAAAAATCCAAAAAACCAGATGTGCAGTCAGCCTTTAGTACCTGATTAATAGCTGAGAGGTGCTATTAAAGTGAGTACACCAGAGAATTGCCAGAACTTCTTGCTGGAGCATCCCACCAAATCAGCCCTGCACGAACCTGAGTGTCTCTTGATTTGGAAAACAAAACAGGAAAGGTAGATGTGTATAAAAATGAAATAAAGAATTAAAAAATACTGTCAGATTATAAGCTTCATGAGAAAAAGCTTCAACTTCTATTCTGGGGTGAATAGGCTTTCAAAACTAGGCTTTGCCAAAAAATATTTTCTTCCCCATACTGTAGTCAAGGACTGGGACACCCAAAGGGCTGTTGCTTCTCAGTTCAAGGATGAGGACCTGCTGTGACACTGCAGACCAGGGCAGATTGTCCCTGTGGGTGCCCTGAACCCAGAGGGGCTGTGCTGCTTCCCCAGCTCAGGCTGCACCCCCAGCACAGCCACCCTGAGCACACTGAGGCCCTGTGTGCCTTCACTGAGTGCAGGCCACACTCACATCCTCTGAAAAATCCCTTCACCAGCATGGTTCTCCTGGGAAGCTGAGAAGCTTCAGAGAAAAAGGAAAACAATTCTTATCTCATTTGCTTCTCCTGTGTTGTGCTCACGTGTGGAATGTGTTTGGACATTGTTTACCCACAGGTGATTGTTTTATTGAATTTCTGGTGTGAGTGAGAGTTATTTTAACTCTTTGGCCAATCAGGGCCAAGCTGTGTCAGGACTCTGGAAAGAGTCAGGGGTTTTCTTTATTATTTCTTTAGCATTCTGTAAGTATCCTTTCTGTTTTCTTTAGTATAGTTTGGTATAACATTCTTTAATATAATATACTATCATAAAATAATAAATTAACCTTCTGAGAACATGGAGTCAGATTCATCATTCCTCCCTGCCACAGGGATCCCAGCTAAATACAATAGTGCAGCTCAGGAGGAATTATTAACACTGCAGTGTCACCAAGAGCTGGTTAATTATCAAGGATTTCTGTGTAGCACCCAGAGGAGAGCAGCTCTGGAGAGCAGCACCATCCATGCCAGCTGTGCAGCAGAGCCCTCATTATTCCTGCCTTTGTCATCCTTGCTGCCATCACAGGGGACAGCTGGCATTTCCTCAGCTCCTCGGACTCCTGCTAGTAATGAAGAGAGTCTCAGCATGCTGCATGCTAGGAGATTTCATGTGCTGGCTGAATACTGTATTGAGTTCCTGATTTGTGTCAGCAAGGCCTGCTAATTCATGAGAAGTGTCACCAGAACTTATTTCCCACACATTTAGACACAGGTAAATGGCTCTGGAGAAAGCCTGGCTGGAGCCATCACTACTCACTGCAGATCTTGGCTGACTTGGAAGGTTTCTGAGGGATCTACTGAAGAACAGACAGACCTGAGACAGAGAGTCTGAGCCTGCTCAAAGACACCCCTCTAAGATACCTGGTGGTGTCCTCAAGGAAAGCTCATGAATCTTATTCTTGCTGCTCCTCCTTGCAGAGAAACCTCCTAAGATTCTATCCCTGCCAGCCTGTGCTTCTCACTCCTGTGCTCTCTGCACAGATTCCTGCTTCTCCAGCATCCCTGGACTTCCCAGCAGCTTTGCTGATCCCGTGCTGCTGCTGGGAGCAGCCTCAAATGGCTTTTGCAGCTCCCCTCACCTCTCCTGCTGATATTGTAAAACAAACCCCACATTCCTCACCTAAAAATCACTGACAGAATATGGAGGAACCCCACAGATACAAAATACTGTGTTCCTATTTAGCACCAGAAAGGAAATCTACTGAAACCAGTGTGAGGTGGTGCAGTTGGGTTCCCTTCTGCCCTGGGGGGTGGAGGGACCCCTGTGCTGCAGCTGTGATGGGCACTGGGGTCAGACAGAGGGGAGGGAGTGCTCCTGTGGCTCCCTGCTGGAGTCTCCAAGGCTGCAACATGTATTTTGATACCACAAAATCCCAGAACTCCTCATAAAATATTAATCACTTTTTTAATGCCACGTCTTCTAATTTTAAAATTCAGCCCCTAAATAATTTAGCAGACTCATGGAAGAAAAAACCCAGCAAAATAAGCAGGTCTCCAACAAACAAAACCCCCATCTAGGTTGTGGTACAGTTACTAAACCTGTCAAATGTTCCCAACATGTTCCTTATTTCTTGTGAGGGATTTATAGCTGTGCCCACCATCACCAGGTATTGAGATTTTTTGCTGCCTGAAATGCAGAGGTAAATACCAATGATCTGATCCTGCCAAAGGCAGTGCTGTGCTTAGGGGATGTGCAACATCACATCTGCAGGTTGGTGAAACAGCAGCTGGTGGGACCCTGCCATCAGCTTTGCCCCAGATCCCACCTTCTCGAGCTGTTACAAACTGCACTTTGTGCCAGAAATATTAAACCACAACTCACTGGATGCCCCACATCCCTCCCATCCCACACACATCCTGGTCTCTGTCCCTCAGGGCCATCTGGTCACCCAGTCTGGGCTCTGTGACAGACCTGGGGACACAGAGATGGAGAGTGCAGACCTTTCCTCAGCACTCACTGCATAATTAAAGCACTAATTTGGTTTGGATCTGTGTGCTGTCTGCTTCCAGCTCTTCAGCCTCGTTTCTCTGTGCTAAACTAAAAGGCTACTGCACCCCAAACTTTCTCTTTTTCCTTGCTCAGGGAATACTGTCCCACAGAAACAACCCCAAGTTGCCTTCTAATACCTATTTATCAATACATGGTATTGTGTACTGAAAAATGCAATAATTTATCAACACTCAGTAGTCTGAAAGATGAAATAAAGCTGTAAGCCTCACTAGCCAGTAGCTGTTTTGCAATAACCAGATTTTTCCTCTGTGGTTTGCTGCTGTTCAGGGCTGACTTTGGACAGGTTGCTCTTCTGAGGGCAGCTCCAATTCACCTCTCACTGCAAAAATACAGCATGGCCCCTGAAATGGTAAATATGCCAGCTAGCTTTCCCAATTTAGTTAATTTTCCCCAATGGCCTTGCTTAAACAGACTTCAAAGTTCAAAGGAAAAAAAAAAAGAATTACATTTTAATAATACTCTTGACAAAAATGGGGAGAAAGTTTTCATAATTCAGTGCTGAAGTCATGGAAACTCCTGTGCCTAGTGGCTGTTTTGCCTTTTACAACATCAATAATTTAACACTTAATTGTTGTGCATTATTTGGTTAAAGCAGATTATGACTCTAACATTTGCATTTATTTTTCAGTAATGGTGAGATAGCTCTTCCTCAGTAAGAATATATTTGGACATTCATTTACCCTGCAAACAAAATCCCAGAGTAGCTCATCCCTAATGCTACTATTTAACCACTGAGAAATGAAGCGTCTCTCTGCTGGTGTATGATGAGAAATGTCTGTTTATTACCAAGCCATTTTGATGACTTTTCTGCAGTGCACTTTCCAACCATTTAAAACCCATATTTTTAGGGTAAAGTCTAGGATTAACAACCCCATTATATTGTGTTTAAGCTAAGGGAAATTTCGTGGTGTATCTTCAAAGGGCAGGAGACATTTCTTAATGCCTTTCATTTATCAGAAGAAATTAAAGCCCCTGGAGCAGTCTGGATGCAAAGGACAGCCCTGTCATCCCTCAGGACAGCGATGGCACCCTGTCACTTGTCACATCTTAGAGCCCTGCACTGACTGCAAGGCTTGGCACTGCTTTCCCTTTGAATTAAGGACCACACAGAGCCCACAGGCTTCACCTGAGACTGGTGAAGGGCAGGGTAAAAAACTGTGGAGTACCTTGAAACTTTTCCAGGAGTGAGAGAATATCCACCAAGAATCTGCAAACCCCAGGGAAGCCTCCCTTGTGCTCCTCAGCTCTCCAGGATTTGTTCTGGGGACTTCTGCTCTCCCCTCTGCCCATCACTCTGCCCTGCTTGGATGGACAGCCCTCCCTGACCCTCTCACCTCTCAGGATTACAAGGGAAAATCCCATCCACTGTTAATTATGGGGGATTTCAGTGTTTTCACCTCAGAAGAATGAAGGCTTGATTTAACTTTTAAGAAATACCATCTGCAAAGCCTTGCAAATGTGGGAACTACTGACTGCTCACTCAATGCTTAGATCACCATCAGAGCAGCAAGAATGATAGCAGAGATCTGAGAGGGAGAAAGGGTCTTTTAGGATTAGAAAGCAAAATGTGAACTCTGCTGGGATTAAGTGGCACAGAAAATTCACCTGCTGTTTTAAACCCAACAATCTTGTAACTTAGAGCAATCTTGAGAGCCTAATCAGAGCAAATCACTTTCAACTATTGATTTTTAAGAAAAGGGACTGTTATACCCACATACTTCTTTTACAAAGATGTAGAAAAAAAATCCCAGAGGTTTCAAAGAAAGCAATTTTGCTGTTCAAATCTTATGGACCCTTTCTATATTCTACCCTTTTGAACATACCCTGATGCAGAGAGGCAAGAAGTAGGGACCATGACCCCATTGTATAGATATGTAAATTAGAAAAAGTTAATAGCTTTGAAAAGTTTACAGGTTCAAGAGGAGCCCTGGTTCTGTGACACATTTGATAAGGCTTAAATCTGTGAGCATTTGCACATGGAGCATAACACTTCCATGGCCACACTAACACAAATCTGTGTTTTGCAGAACTCCAGTGAATTCAGCTCTGACAGCAATTAGTCTCACCACCTTATCATACACTACAAAAAGTCAAGTCATACCGAATACAAAACTAAAGGTTGGATTTTCTGAGGTTCCTAATGCCTGCTCAGGCATCTGTGCAGATTTTAAAAAATGTGCATTAATGAGACTCCACAGAACACTGAAGCTACTGCAGAAAAATTGACTCCCTGAACTGCAGGTTATGATCCTACTGGGAATGAATTTGTTTGTGTGTTTTGGGTGGTAGGTACACTGCCTGCTCTCTGGAAATAAGCAGCCTGAGCAAACTGTGCTACTCGCTGAGCTGGAAGATAACATTGCAGGTTGATTACGAGCATCCGTAATAAAAACCAGAAATCCTCAGGAACAATAAATACCCATAATACAACCTGAATCCCCTTCAGCAATAAGAATAAGCAATGACCTTCTGAGCACCTCAGCTCAGAAATATGTGCAAGGTGGCAATCTGTCTGCATGCAGCTGGGTGAGATGTGATTAACAGGGGCTCCGTGTCAGCCTGCGAGCTCCATTTTGGATGAGGAGCTCTCCTGCTGTCTCTTTACCTCTGCAGACTGATAATACCTGCAGAGGTGTCAGGAGACAATCTTGCCCCTGGCACGGAGCTAACAAGGATCATTAAACTCTGATGAACATCCCTTTAAATTGATCTTTCTTAGTCAAAAACCTGGCTGATGTCCAAGGCAGCTGCTTCTGAACGAGAGGCTACGCTGGTTGCTGGTCAGGGAGGGCTGGGAAGGCAGGGCTAAAATCACACAGGATGCCTGGGTCGAGGAGGAATTCCATGGGAAAGGCAGTGCCATAGGCAGAGCAACCAGCACAGGAGTGGTGCTGCTCAGACACTGCATGGCAGGACCAAAGCTCAGCCTCTCCAAGGAAAAGGCTCTGCAGCTCTCAGAGGGGTGGGCTGCAAACACAGAGATACAGGCTGCTAACAGCAGGAGCTGTGTTAGGGATGGAGAGCTGGCACACGTCCATGGCTCCAGCCTCAGGACAGTGCAGAAACACACACAGAAAGAAGGATTCCATCTGTGAAAGTCCATGGAAGGTGTTGCTGGGGGCTCTTTGGAGTGCAAACCCACATTTTGCTCAAAGCTTGCTGTGCTTTTCCTGTGTCTGCTTGGTAGTGACACTGTGGTCCCTGAACATTGGCATTCAACAGATCTCAGGGCAGTGCTACAAAGCAGCTCTGTTCAGATGCTTCAGGCCTGAAAACAGGAAATACTAAATAAGAATCCAGTAAATCAGTTGGCATTTCCCTGCATATTGGGTGTCCATAAAAGTACTTGCCTGTGTTTAGCAAAGTATTTCATTAAGTGGAGCTGCGTGGTAATATTTACTCAGCTAATGGCTCTTCATTGGCAATTGCTTTCACTTGTACAATGGTCCTGTCTTTTGTTTTCAAAGGCCTGTGTTTTTGTCACCACAACTTGCTCTTAGAAATAATTCAAAATCTTTTGAAAATGACTGGTATTCCAAAATCTAGGGAAAAAAATTACCTGTGTTCTAGATAGCCAGTGCTATTTTCCTGGTTGCAAAGAATACAGGCTATCCTAAAATCATAGCCAGTCTATAATCTGCTGTACTTTATCTTGTATTTAAATGCTGTATTTTCACATCACCTTCACCCAGCCATTCATGGAGGAACCCTTTACCATTCATTACTACCAACACAAATTACAACTGCAAGTGGAACATTATCTAATTATTGTTTTAGGGAAAGCTAAATAGTAAAAAAACCCCCTTGAATTCCCAAAAGGTGATGTGTGGGCAGATTTAAAGGGAGAGAATGCTTCAAGCTATCTATTATTAATGCTCAGCTATGCTGACCTTTGACAAATAATCTTAAGTCACACACAAAGAGCACAGAAAGACCTGAAAGACCTGACCCAAATGTCATTGAAAAGGCTTACACTGGGTTTTAGTGGGATCTAGATCAAGCTCAGCACTAAATTAATTTCTGGGTTGTTATAATCTTTATACTTGACTATCTTTCATGTTGTACCATATGGTTATCAAAATGTATTGCATTTCCATCTGGGTGTATGGATGAGCTGTACATTAACTCTCAGAACTGAATCCTCATTATGAGAAGAAAGAGGGTGATTTAATAGCTGAGGAGGTCTAAAGGTACAGATTCACCACGCAGTGAAATGTTCCCCATGGTCTGTTTTATAAATGCTGTTTCTTGATTTTCCTCCTCGTTTTATTTCATGCCTCGTACTACTGATAACGTTGACTCTATGCCACTTTGCACCCTGTAAAATGGAAGAACAGTTTTGCTGAGAGAAAAAGAAAAAAAAAAAAACCCCAAAGCACAAAACCACCCATCAACCAAGGCATCCTCATGTCCCATAGGGTTTGGCTGGAGGCTGCAGAGCTCAGGGAGGGGATCAGCACTTCCCCTCCTCAGGTACTCATTTGGGAAACTCTCATTTTCCTTTGGCAGAGATTCCTGTTCAAACGGCACGCTCCTTTGAGAGGGAGGATCTGAGCTCACAAGCAAGATTTTGTTATGGCTGCACAAACAGGAGCTTAAAACATCTACAGAGCCTTTTTTATATCTGGAGTAAACAGAAGTGCCGTGAAGGAGCTCACTGTCTGCTGTGGATTCATGAAGTGAGAATGGGCAGGATTTTCCAGCAGATAGGAAGTAATTCACTGCCTTCAAAGTTTCTGGCTCCACAAAGATCAGAGATCCAGATGCCTGGTACCATTTTCTGCAAGTACAAACTGGGAATTGTGGAAATGCAGAAATCTTTCCATGCAGAAGCTGAGTTCTACTCTGACAAACTCTGGAGCACACAGTCCTCTATGTTTTAGATTTTTCTGACTGAGGGTTGGAAGGGAAGGGAGAAAGTGTAAGATGTGCAATAAATTACATTTATTTATAATTCTGTTTTAGTTTAGAACCCACTCAATTTATACCAAAAGCCTTTGGCTCAGAAATGCTGTGTATTTTGCATGATACACAAATACTCATAGAAAAATGTAGTATACAAAAAAGTGGCCAACATTTTTTAAAGTGACTAATGATTTTTGAGTGTTTAAATATAAATAACTTTAAAGGGAGCATAATTTTAATAACTCTTGAATAAACCTTTTCAGCTCATCTTAAAGTAGATACACAGCACTGTGGAAATACCCTTAGAAATTTGGGGTAGCTTCTCCCTTTAAAACTCATTCTTTTAAAATTAGGAGCTTTTTCTCCTCCATGAGGACTGTCAAGATGCTGTCCCCATGTAATATAAGTCCCTTTGAGGTTTCTCTGAAGAGCTTACAAAGGCATGGCATTTTCTTAACATAACGTCCCAACCACTCTATTAAACAGCCAGGACTGTTTAAAAGCTTTGGGTTTTTGTTTTGTTTTGTTTTGTTTTTTTTTGGGTTTTTTTTGTTTTTTTTTTTCATTTTGCTTTAAATAAATAAAACCAAGTGGATATGAAAAAAAAAGGTTTTGTGGAGAGCTGTTTGTGTCATTTTCCAAGTGCATCTTCTTTTGATAAAATGCCCTATTATATCTTTAAAACTTCATCCTCCATTTTCTACATTCCACATTTTCATGCTAATTCATGCATTTACCATTTTTCCTTCCTCCATCTTTAGATCCTCTGCCCACTACTGATTTTTCTCCCAAATATTCTTTTTCTGTTTGTCACCTGACTGTGTTGTTCCTTTGTCTCCAATATCTCCTCTTGCCCCGTCCTTCCAACTTCTCTTCTTTCCAAACCTACTAATTTAATTTAGTTTCTTCTTTTACTGTTCAGGTGAGCAGAAAGAGAAAGAGAGGGATTTTGGAGTGCCTCTCTCAGCTGTGAGGTCCACTAGCTTGATTTTAACATTTCCCAATTTGATTAGAAGTGCTGGAAGTTGGGCACAAATTGTCCTTGGACTAATAAACAGCCAATTTGATAAGAGAGCAACAGAAGGACACTTGCTGCACTGTCTCACAAATATAGCTTCCAGAGCTGATGGTATTATTTGTTTCAGCCTCCACAATAATATGTGAAATATGATTAATCTTTAGTTCCTCATGATGACCCTGGGAACCCAGAGTGTTGGAATAACTGAGCATGAATGTGAATTTTTTTTTTGGTTGACCCATTTTGGTTTTTTTGGGGGGCATGTGGGGTGTGCTCTGGTTTGCTGTTTGTTTTGTTTTTTTTCCCTTGAAAAAACATATTGATAAGAACAGAACCTTGGGGACAGCAATATAAATTCTGTCTTGGCTCAACAACTGCTGTGCCAGGAGACAGAGAAGTCAGTGGGAGACCTGAGCATGGTCTCAGGGCACTATATAGCCCATGAATATTTTTAGACCTCCTCTTTACTTCTCCCTGCCTGCATGACTGCTGTTGAAATGAAAAGTGAAACCAGCCCGAAATACAACCCTTATATTTACATTTTTTGAAAATGTTCCAGCACTTGGTTCCATCTGTGCAAATCAAAACCCGTGGCTGAATAACACACAAAGCCTTATTAAAAAATACTAAGTGGAATTATATGGAAATTAGGGTTTCATTGTCTTTCATCTCATAAAAGCTAATAATGCTACAGAGGACAACCTTCTTATCAAAAATAGTTTCTAATACAAATTGCCTTTGACTATATTTACAATGTCACTTTTAATCAAGAAAATTGTCAGGCTACTGCACTTCTGCCATCTACATGACACAAAAATATAATGAAGAGGGAAGTGGGTACAAGTGCTTTCAGCTTTAACTGCCTGCCCACTTCATACCAATTACTACCTATTTAGTAAGCTTGCTCTTCTGTTCTTAGAAAAACACTAGAAATAAATGTATGAGTTCCTCTGAAGGAGACACCATGCAGAAAAAAAGCTTATTCCATTTACCAAGACCATTTGTCTTTGTAATTACACCTACTTTTCTTACTCCTGTGCAATTAGTAAATACAAGCTAAAAATAGCCACTTGAATGCCAATATGGTCCCTGACTGTTTCTCTATTATGTCACTTTTAGGTTAGCTCAATATTCCATTTGTTGGGGAGTTAACAGCTCTATTCAGATGGGTTTACTCCTGCAGGTGCATTTTCACTCAGAGCACATTCTCCCATCTCCACATGCAATTCCCACCGAGGCTGAGGCACAGCCAGCTGTGCTGTGCCCTGCTCTCAGCCTTCAGCTGCCATCCTGCAGCTCAGCCACACTCCAGCATGTTCCCTGGGCAGACTAGGACATGTTTTTAAATACAGATGGAATTATTTCCACATTTTGTGGGTTTTTTGGTTTTTTTTTTGTTGGTGGTGCTATTGTCTCTTATAAGCTCTGCACAGGGGCAAGCATTTAAAAGCAGAGACTGAATTTTTCCAGGGCAGGTGGTGCCCAGCAACTCACCTCAGCTGCCTGCTCTGGCTCAGGATGCCTTTCCCTGCCCCAAACCTTCTCTCTGCAGATGCTGCTGTCACCACTTTGCAGGGCACAGCAAGGACAGGAGCTCCCTGCAAGGCCAGACTGGAAAGAGTTCCAATTCCAGCCAAAAGAAGAAAGCACTGAGCATGCTGCATCCCTGCATAGCCACTGGAGATGGTCCAGTGTGTCCCTCATTGCTGGCTGGATAGAAGCAGAGGGAATACAGCTTTGTGTATTTGCTAACCCCAGCAATGTGGTTTCACTGGGAGCAAAGGAAATGGGTTGATTTCCACAACTGTGGAATAGGAAATTCAGGAATAATGAATCCAGGCCTTCACTGGCATTGTTTAAAAGAAGGAGTTCTGAGAGCAGTGGAGTTAAGGTTCTAGCTGCCAAGTGTGCATCCTCTGATGTTTAGAAAAAGTGAACCTATCAATGATTTCCTCTCTTGTGAGTTAACAGAGGTTCTTCACTGAGGCCAGCTCTCTATTTTCACAAAAGGTGCAAGAACTTAACACAACTCCATTACCAAATGTAGGTGAAATATTGGGTTTAAATGTATTACTGAAGAACTGACAGACAATGTGGATAGGCACATCAGAGAAGCTGGTCTGAAAAAAAGAGCCTAAGTACTAAAATGTTTCAAGTCATAAAAAGCATTTTTCTTTCTTCTTTGTTCATTCTTCTTTTCTCAAAAGACAGGTTTCTGCCATCAGAACGAAATTATTTCAGCTGGAGAACAAATACTCTCAAATTTAGGCTTGTGCATAAAAAGCCTCAGAGCCTGATGGATTATTAAGATGTGGAAAAGAGCAAAGAATAAATGCAAAGAACAACAGCAGCCTAAATCTGAGGAAATCAGGAAACATTTCTCAGTTGGTTTGTATGGAACAGGGGTCTCATTCCCAGGTTTTGAATCTGAAGCCTAATTTTCAGTGATGTCTGTTAAAAGCTCCATCCACTTCTGACTTCCCAAAGCTGGGCATATTGGAGAAGCTGGCTTTAATCTGGAATTCTGCTCTTGAAATCAGGACAGTGTCAGGTAATGCTGTTCTTTTATACCTCCATGAGGTTTTGCTAAGGGCAGAGAGCAGAAGTCAAGTGGCCAAAATCTGCAAACAGCCCTTGAAATGGGAAGGAAAGACCCAGCACTCATAGGCAGTGTCATAAGGGTCTTGCAAAAGGCCTTGTTTATGATCCTTTAAATCAAACCTGGATGTCCACTGTAGCAATTTTTAGATATTTTAGATGTGAACAAGTGTCCTTAGAAGGAACTAATGGAGAAACTTTCACTAAGAGTTGAACAGTGTCACCAGGTGGCTTCTTGACCCAGTTGCTGGACCAAGACAGAAGGAGAGGCCCACTGTAAATTTTGGACTGACCTAAAACAAATCAAACCTTTCCACAAGATCTTTCATATTGAACCCAAAATGAAGATTAATTTTTTGGGGGGCACTTTTTATTTGATATTGTTTTACTTTCCTCTCAATATTTCCTCAAAAGGAATGCTTCAAGGGCTTTGTTTTGAACTGATCCATCACTTGTTCACATTTTCTTCTGGCTGAAACTTTTCTGTTTAATTCAGCACAAATCTGAGTATAATTTCTGCCCACTCAGAACTTGTGTTTTGGGGGGAAAACTGATCTGCTTGACTGTAGTTTTCTATCATGTGTGACTTTAGCCCCATAGAAAGCAGCACAAATCTGCAGGAAACCAAACCTTAGTGCTGGGGCAGTGATCAGAGCACTGGTGCCAGTCCTGCTCTTGTCACCAAGGGGTGCCAGTCCCACTGGTCCCTCAGTGTCCAACCACTGCTGTGGTGAGACAGGCTGGAGAAAAACAAGTTGCTAGGTACTAATCTAGCAGTAAGGAAAGGAGCCTCTTGACAAAATATTACTGAGCACAGAACACCATCCCTCCTTCCAAGGAGAGGAAAAGGGGAATTTCTTCCATTCCTTCCAGAGCCAGGTTTCCAAAGGTCACTTCATGTGCAGAGCTGCTGTCCTCCTCCTGACAGCTCTGCTCATAAATTCAGAGCTCCACAACGAGGAAATAAAAGTTTTGATTATATGCACTAAATTTCTATGATACTTTTCATCTCTTTCTTATCACTGGGAACTGTTTCCTGAAAACTGCCTCATAAAAACAGTGGTCCTATCAAGTCTGGTGTATTATTTCCAAGATATTCTGATTTGGCTCAATACCTTTTTGGTGACAGGGCCTGCAGGAGCCCCCTGCCCGATATCCTGGCTCTGTCCTGCCTCAGGCCACTCCAGTGTCACATCAAACAGCCAAGCTCTTCTCTAGCAGGTCTTGTCCCTTTTATTTAGTGACCAGCTCTCCCCAGGCAGCAGCCCCTCTACCCCTGGGGGTATTCTAGCACAGTCAGTATTGTCTCTTTCAGCACTCCTTGTGTTGAAGACACCCACAAAAAGCTCTGACTACAGAACTTGTCACCATCTTTGTGCTCACCCTGAAGAGGTTTCTGTTGCCTTGTTAAGGTCAATAATTCTCCTGCTCCCCTTAACCTCTCTACCAAGGGCTGATGGAGCTTCTTAACTGCCCTTCCTCACTCCTCCTCACCTTCCAGAGACCTCAGCCCAAGAAAATAAAGCACACTGGGGTGCTGGGGAGAAAGGCTTCTCCAGCTCTCTGAGGAAGCAAATACAAGAATTATTCACACACTGTGCTGCTCCTGATGGCTGCTGCTCACCCCTGCAGCAGAGACTTCAGCTCTGGCCCCAGGAGAAACAGCTCTGAGCTTCAGTTTTTGGGCAACTCCTTTCATTTGCCAGAGTCTCTGCTTGCTGACAGCGGGGTGGGGATAACCATTGCATTTCCTGCTCCCTTTCCATGCAGGTTTAGCTCCCCAGGACCACTGCACACAGAGATGCCTCAGCCAGGGGCAGCAGCCCAGAAGCTCCAGGAGCTCTTGCATCCCACTCCTGCAAAGCCAAGGGTTGTAATCCCATATTCTCTATATAGCAGACACAAAAATCTCCCTGAATGGAAGAGCCAGAAAACACAAAAAAAGGAATGACCATTTTTAAAACCCACAGTCCTAAAATTCCCTTTTCTATTTAACCACCCCATCACTCAGGGATCTGAAACCTAACCATTTTTAGGGAATAGTTTTATCAGCCAATAAATTTGAAAAAAAAAAAAAAAAAAGCTTGCAGATACCAATACTATACTATATAAATAGTACTATATAAATTATAATTATAATTATAAATTAAGTTACTATATAAATAGTAACTTAATTAGAATGTTAAAACACAGTTCCTACACAAAAATATAAACACATGCATACCTCCACCTATCACACATGTGAAAGTTTTACACACAAGTCAACTGGGCATTAATTCTGTTGCTTTTTATAGAACAAATAATTTTATCTATAAGTAACCAGCTTTGCTTACTGAGAAAATAGTCTGCAGAACTAAGACTGTGCATTAAAATACAATAAAATGAGCAGTATCAGTTTAATGGTTGGATTGCAGCATTTCTTTTTCTAAATACAAAGAATTTAGAACATTGAGAGGAAAGGACAAAAGAATGAAGTTAATATATCTAATATTCCTTTTCTTCAGGAAAAAAAATATTGCAGGACTAATTTTCTCAAATCCCAGAAGAGTGAAAGCTCCTTTTCCCCCCACTCTTTCTCAATGCAATTTTCATTCTTTTGTTAAATTAGAAAGGCTTTAATTTCCTTTTTCATTACAGTTCGAGTTATAAACACAGGCAGAAGCTTCTGGGGATTACACATTGAACAGAAAGGCACACAAACCACACATGGCAGCTCCAAAGTGTCCCTGCCCAATGAGAGGGGACCTCAGGGCAGTTGTGGAGCTTGGCCAGGGGCCCCAGCTCTGCTCCTCCTGCCCAGGGATCCCTGGGCTCTGCATCCTTCATTTGTGCTTTCCCAGACTGGCTGACAAGGCCACTGTCCCCTCTCAGTGCTGCCATCCTGGGTGAGCTGTGCCTGTCAGAGGCTCCTGATGCTCTCCTTGCTCCAGCCCTGGGGCTGCAGTTCTGCCCTGCCCAGCTCTGCTTTCTGTCACTGCACCGAGTTCCCAGCCCCAGCCCTTGTGCAGTGCAAAAGCTGCTCCTTCTCGAGCACATTAAATGAGACCTTTTCACCCTCTCATGTTTCTAAAGCCTTGAAATCAGGCCTGGAACTACCAGTTTTCTTTTTGCCAAATTATAACTTCTGGCTGTAATAGTGGGTCTGACCCTCATCATATCAAAACTCTCATTATTTTTGAATTACACCACAAAAAAACCCCAACATTAGGAGTAACAGCAGAAATGTGCTGACTTCTTCAGGGGCAAAGCCACCTGCTTTCTCTTGTGTTAGGTGTCTGCCTTCAGGTCAAACCCTCAGTATTTGTCTTGTGGGCATTTCAGAGAGGTCTCCAGGCTGCCCTGAGCCCTGCCCAAGATGACCCTGAGCACTGCCAGGGGTGGGGCAGCCCCTGTGGGCTCAGCAGGGTGGAGGAAAAGCTCCCTCAGCATCTTCACTGACACCCATCACTGCCCACATCTGCCCTTTCTAAGAGGTCCTGCACTTCACATCACACTTTTATAAACACTGCCAAGAAAAAAACACCTTTTTTTAGGACCAGAACATTCATGCTTTCCAATAGTCTTTCCATATTTGCAAGCTAAAAGATCAATTTGTTCTTCTCCTGTCTCCATTCAGCTGCCAGGAAGGTCATCTTTGGATGAAGTGTGCCAAATACCAGAGAATATTTTGGGGGAGAAAACCAATGTGACTATAGAAATAGTCACGTATGCTTGCACTCCTTGAGCCTTTTAACTTACAAAAATCTAATTAGGGAAGACTTAATGTACAGCATGCATAAGGATGCCAAAGCTCCTAACAAAATATATGCAGTACTATTTTCTTCATGCTTCATTAATAAGGAACAAAATGTCTCTAGACTTCCTGTAACATATGCACAGAGTGATTTCAAACCAGACTGAGATTCTTTTCAAATGAGGGTTATAATATACTCAAGCAATAACAATGCTTTTTTTTTTTTTTATTGCTTTGCTTGTAAAGTTGTTTCCATGTTCTGTGAGGACAAAGTTATTTGTCATTTTTGCAAAATATAACTTGTTATTTGATGGGTTTTAGGACCTTTCTGTTTCAGTTATCGATTCAAGGTTGAGTGTAGCCTACAGCAGAGCTGAGCTTGGGGAATCAGAGTGCAAGAGCAAAACCAGGATTTTTCTACAAAAATTATATCTTTTCATACAAATTAGAGCCACAGGAAAACAAAGTTTTGATTCATCTTCTAAGTCATATATAAAGCGTAGGGCTTTGTGCCATCAGATCACAGGGAAGCAAAAGGAATTTCTGGCTCTTCCTCATTTGCTTATCTTGCTCAGACTGCAAACAGAAGGATTTATTCATTGGATAGATTCTGGAACAAAGAACCTCGAAAGAAACAAATGCAACCTTTAAGATTTCTGCCAAGGACTGTGGCAAAAAACCCCAGTGCTGAGTCCTGCTTTGTCTTCTAGGCAAAGATGCCACTCTCCTCCTCAGCTCTGCATTGTGGGCAGGGCTGGGGCAGTTTGGGAAAAAGACAAATCTGCCCTGATAGTGACAAATGGGGCGAGTGTATCTGCACTACCAAAGAATTTCCCTTCTCATATCCAGTTCCAGAAGGAATCAGATAGAGGCACTTCCCTGTGGGATCTTTCCCTGCTCATGATCTTTCCCTGTGTAGGCAAAGGGAATCAAAATGATCTCATGGGTAAAGAATATTTGATAGTGATGCAGTGTGGGGGAGAATATTTGCCCAGGAGATTTACAAAAAAATATTCAACTGTCTCAGAATATGTGTGCATGCTCCGACAGTGAGGTGCTAAATTGCATTATAACTATTGAGACATCAGCATTTACCAACGTTTGTGATTCAAATATAAGCACAGAGTGCAAAACTGTGGAACTATTTAGAGCCATCAGGGTATGGATCTGTAAGCAGAGGTTTGTATATCATTTGATAGCTATTTATTTCTTGTTAATGTTTATGTAATGTCATGATGTTTATGATGGCCTGACTTTCCATGTGATGGGGATCATTTCAGATGGGTAACTGGCATCAAATCGCTGTTTTGCAAATACAGAATATTTTCATATTTGGTTGGTGAAACAAAAAGACTTCCTAGTGTGAATATGCTATTAAAATGCTAATAGACCCTATTTGAGAAAGCTTACTCAGACCTCAGCAGGAAACATACACAACATTTACAAAGATTTAGATATGTGTTTTTAACATAAAAGGGTCTCCCTTCCCATGGAACTGTAAGAAGCTTTAGACAAGACTGAGGATAAAGTGATAAGGCCCAGGCAAAGGAAGAAGAAAGAAAAATATGTGGATGGCTAGTGAACTAATTTATGGTGAAATACAGATATAATTGTGAGCATGAAGTATGTGCATATAAGGTGATAACAATCTTTTATATTTGATGTCCTAAAAACCAAAATCTAAATGTGAAGATCACTGACTTAAACCTTTTTTTCCCCCCCTCCAAGTTACTTTTGGCTATTTCTGCAGATCAGCCCTCTAAATTATTGCCTGCTAAGGAACTGCCCAGGTGTTGGTGGGGATTTTTTCCATGCCCTGCCACACTCTGCATGAGAGCAGGGAAAGGCACAGAGGGATGCTCTTGCTCTAGATTGCACTTTGAGTGATGAGCAGCACCTCCCAGACACCAGGGCGTGCGTGTCAGAACTGCTGGGAGCTGTGACACCAAGCCCAGAAAGCGAAAATAAAGAGGAAAATCTTGTTGTAGCACTGTGTCCCTGGTGAATTGAGGAGCAGGGCTGGCACTGCCTTCAGCAGGGCTGGCTGGGTTTGTTCTGTATCGAGTTATTGAACTGAATCGAAGCTGCGGGGTCAGAGGAAGCAGAGAATTTGAGAAGCCTATGAAAACAGAGCCCAGAATTGCTGGAGAGCTGTAA
Organism: Agelaius phoeniceus; assembly: GCF_051311805.1. Classification (NCBI taxonomy): domain Eukaryota; kingdom Metazoa; phylum Chordata; class Aves; order Passeriformes; family Icteridae; genus Agelaius; species Agelaius phoeniceus. The sequence continues at coordinate 6,320,462 of NC_135280.1, read as the reverse complement.
CCTTCCAGAAATGTAATTAAACAAACAGGCAAGAAGTGTTTGGGATTGAAATCTCTGTTTAAACATCCGGAATATCAGAGTGGAAGAAGAGTTCACATGCTGAAAAGGCAAGCAGACTCTTTTTCTCTTCTTTCCATCTTTTATTGTTTTGTTTAGTGCCCCACTGAAACTGAATGTTGAGTAAACAGAACATTAATGTCTGATGGTCAGTAGGGTGACATGATTTGAATTCTTGCATTAGGAAACAAATTCCTCATCAAAACCAAATTCTTTTAGTCTGGCTCAATAAAAATAAAACACACAAGCTAAACTCACTGACAAATGGCCTGGATATTCAAAGTTATCTGTGTTTCAGAAATATCTAGTAAGCAATTTGGATTACTTTTTTTAAGTTCTGGCTCCACTTTAACCCTGAAATGAATGTGCATAAATTAGTTTATGCAAATGTCATTACAATTCATTGCCATCAGCTTAACACATTTCCTCCAAATGGTTGAACTCCCTTGCATTGTAGGGAAAGTGAAAGGCTTAAGACTTCTCCAATCACTTAAAAAAAACCAAACAATAAATGGAAGAGAAAATGAGAGATTATTTAGTTCATGGATTTGTTTTCCTTTCCTAAAACAAAATAATTCTGGATTCTACTTACTGGAAATCTGCTTGGTTAAGAAATATTCAAATGAAAGCAGCACAGGACTGTTTTGTTTTGTTGGCCTTTTGTTGTCTAGGATTTTTGGAAAGGTTTACAGTGGAATTATAAAAACAAAATGGAACACTGGGTTAACATTTTGCAGAACCACACAGAAGAGCAAGACATCCTGATTAAGAGGGCTAGCCCCAAACCCAAAGCATATCAGGATCTTTATGATAAGCAGCTGACTGCTAGAAAATGCCAGTTGGCCATAAAAATGTCTTTTTCGAGATACAGTTTGGTGATGAGCAATTTTTATGAGCAATGTCCTCCCACATGAGCACCTCTGAAGGACTCCCAGGACCGATGGCTGCAGACCTGGGCCCCCAGTCCAATCTTAGACCAAGAGGAACAAAGCATTGCAGAGACCTCACCAAACATCCACACAGCCCTTGGAGACACCAGGTTCCTCCTGGGAGCCCCCAGAGTCAGGGCTCAGCTCCTGAATTTGGGAAAGGGGGAGAGCAGCTGTGTGAATCCAAGCTGGAGGTCAGGAGTGTGAAGGCCTAAATCTGGTACTGGCTCAGAGCAGAGCTCCAGATGATTTCCCTGGGGCAGATCTGCAAACCAAGCCCAGCCTGGCCATGCTCACAAACTTCCTCAGCTCATGTGGACATCACAAGCTCTTGCTGAACCTGTGGCCAGGTGTCCATCTCATAATCTCCACCCGTTATCTTCACACCATCTCCATATATTCTTTATTCTTCCTGTCTTTTTGCTGTGACTATTTATCTTTGGGGAAAATAATAATAATAATAATAATAATAATAATAATAATAATAATAATAATAATAATAATAATAATAATAATAATAATAATAATAACAACAACAATAATAATAATCATCATCATCATAATCATCACAGCAGCAGCACATTTCTCTTATGTGGCTCCCACAGAGATGGATATAATGGAGCTCTGATCTCATCTGAGGCCTTCAGGCAAATGCTCCTTTAATGTCAATATCTCTTAGAGAATACACAACAAATAGACCACAGAAAAACTAATTTTCTGCTTTCCTTCTGTTTAAATATACTGCAAATTTAACAGGCAGGATCCTTTCATCATCTAAATGTCTCTGCCATGTTCAGCATTCCAACGATTAAAGGCAGGAAAAAGCTGAAGCTGGGCAGTGGTTTCAGCAACTGCAGCTTGTGCTCCCAGTAAACCCAGCCAGTGGTTCTGGAAATCAAAGCAAATGGCCACAAAATTTTCAGATTCAGATGTGTGTGGCTGGCATGGTCAGCTCATACATGTGTGTTATGAAAAATTTGTCAGTTGGAAGGTAAATAGAATTATTTCCCCCATTCTGTACAATTAGTTTATTGAATAAGTTTATGCACTTAAATAACCTACAGGTAAAAGCCACACATTGATCTGAGCAGGATCAACAGGTTTGGTGATTTTTTGAGAAGGTCTATATTATACTGATCCAACAGCATGATGAAGATGCCCATTTCACCTATATCAGTATCATATCAGTATCACAGTACCTTGAATATTATGTTTTCAATTATAGCAGTGCTGAACACAGAAAATATGAAGCACATCATGTTAACCAGGAGGCATTCCTCTAATCCAGATATTTGCTCTATAGAGAAAATCACTTAAGAAATAGATCCAATTAATTGTGTTGCTAAGATGTCAGTACAATCTGCTACATCCACATAGCAAATGTGAGCAAGTCTCAGTTTATACCTTCTGGGCTTTTTCTGGAATGTGTAGAATCACAGCAATTAATTTCTGCTGTTTAAAGAATATGTGAAAACCTATTTTGACACATACTCTGGGTAGTTGGGAGTTAAACACACAGGAGAGAATAAGTAGTGGGTGGGAGTTTCAGATGAGTGGTAAATAACAGAAGTGTAGTGATTTGCAGTCTTTTAACAATCAGAGGACAGATTATTGACTTGCATAAGAGATGGCAAGGGAAAAGGAGGAGAATGAACCTAATACTGCAAGACACAATCAGTTAAGAGCTGATTTGGTAAAATAATGCTGACTTCTTGTAGATAAGTTACCCTCCTCATTGCATCCAAATGACAATAAAAAAAAAGCTAATTCTAGTGCTGCCTTTGTGTAAATGCAGCTCTTGTACATGACTGTTTTTTTTCTCTTTAGAACACAGGCTGGCAGACAAGTCAAAAAGGAGATAAGCTTCCAGTGGGATCCAGATGCTGCCTAAAAGATGTCACAATTCTGAGTAGCACACAAACAACCCATCACTTGGTGCTGCTGAGACCCAGATGAGTCTGTTAACCTTGTGTTCATCCTGAAAAAAGCTGAGAGAAACTGTCTCTTACCCCTGCTCAGAAATGTGGGAAAACAACCTGCCCAGCCTGGGTTCCCTCAGTGAAGTTATACCTCACAAACTACTTTAAATTCACTATTTTGAAAACAGCTTGGATCTGAGCTCTCTTTCTTTTTTTTTCTTTTGAGTTTCCAGTTCATAATGGCATTATTCCTTAGAAGAGAATTTGCTTTTTATACGTCCCTTTCACACATTCCTCATTCAAGAAACACATAGTACAAGAAAACAAATATTTCATTTCTGTCATAACTGGCCCCAGTTTACCTGAATCAGAACTTTCTGTGTCACCAGTAGGTGCTGTATGGGTCAGAGAAAAAGCCATTTGCTAGCATAATACAACTTAATCCTCATTTTACAATGAAGTACAGAGCTTCTTCAAACCACACCAGATAAATTATGTACTTGAGACAAGAACTGTGTAATTTTTCTCTTGTGTTAAAAGCAATTTTCATGTGACCTGCTCTTTCTAGTAGGGTCCAGATGTCTTCAGCCCTTTCCTTAGCAGGCATAGAACAAACCCACTGGTTTCAATAAATTAATATTTTCAGGCAGTTCACTGGTGACCTGCTCTGCTGTCACACAGAGCATCCCCCTGCCAGGTTCAAACCCCAGATCCCCTACCCATCTTCCATGCATGCACACACATACATTTATTTGGATTTACAGGGGACAATTTCAGTTAGAGCTGCAAAAGAAGTGCTAACTCTAAACAATCACTGTTTTTGTTAACATATTTTGCTCTATGTGAATTTATTAATTTTTTTCAAACTGCAGTTAGTGGTTTCTAGATGAAATCATAACAACCACTAATCACTGCCAACCAGGTTGTGTTCACAAAGGAAAATAAAAGCTTCAGAATACATATGAGCTTCTGGGCTACAGTGTTTACAGAGCCTCTAGGATTTTGATCTGCGCACGTCCCTAACGTACCAAATGTTGAAAATCCAAAACAACTGCCAAAACTCACATTTGGCCCTGATTATTTCCTTGTTTATCATGGTTAGCATTCCCCAGATAAGAGATAATGTTGCAAGTTCAGTAACCACAGAAAGTTGTGAAGACATATTTAAAGAGGAACATAACTATTATTTTTTAGTGTGAAACTTGGTAGATTTTAATTGAACAATTCACAGCAATGTTCAAGTCTCCCTTGTGAAAAATTCTAGGTAACAAGATAGAAGAAAAACTGGAATGTTTCTGCCAAATCTGCGTTCGTCTTTTATTTTCTAAAACTGGGGTTTTTTTATTCAGCTTTTTCAGCTGCTTTTTTAATGTATTGCTGTAAAACAATCCCCAAAATTCCACCAGAAGGTCATTCTGCCATGTAGTCACAAAGATCTCAGTGATGGAAGTTTCTTGTCCATTTGCTCCTAAATCTAGGTTATGGATATAAAAATAGCAATTATTGTATTGCTGTTTCAAGTTACCCCATGAAGCCACAAACATGGAACTTACTGTCACGAGCCCTCATTAGGCTGAAGAGCAGCTTCTAACAGATTACTCTTTGGTTTGCTCAACAGGAATTTGCAGAGATAAGCAGAATTTTTTTTTATTTTTTTGAGATAAAAAACCAGCCAGCATCCTTCACACCGAGACAGCAGCCACGGCTGGGAGTAAGGAGGAAATTGTGAAGAAAGGACAGAATCATAAGGGTCCATTGCAAGGTTTTTCCTCCTTTAAAACATTTTTCCCAAAGCCCTTGCTAGCTCTTGGATGGATGAGGTGGTTGGTTGATTGTGCACAAAGAGAGCAATCTCCAGATTCATGAGGAGCCTCATTGTTCCCCATCACTCTTGGCAGGGTGCATCTGGCACGTCTGCTCTTGGGTAGCACTCAATAAACAGGTGAACCAGGCATGTGAAAAGCTAATATTCTGCTGTTTTGACAGTATAATTGTCTCTAATAATAAAGGAAAACAGCTGCTTCAAAGAGCCTTTTACTTAGAAAGTGTTTGGATCCTTATACTTTGACTTTTATGTGGTTTATGGTTCTGCGAAATGGTAACATCTCATTTTCTGAATGACAGACAGATGGAGTTCCCTGCAAGTTTTATTGGTAGTAATGCAGATAATATCACTCAAGATACTTAACTGCAAGAAATACTGGAGATAACAAAATACTGCCTTCTCTCACTTTTTATGACTCCTGTTATTTATTTTCAACGGCTCCAAGTTTTCTCTCTGTTTTTGTTGAGTTTTCAGTACTATCACCTGGCGAGTCTAAACTTCATGATCTTTTGTTCATGTGCACAGGGAGAGAAGAGAAGCTGTTTTAATTAGCTAATTGAAAGCCAGCAGAGATGGAGTCCAAATTTCAGAATAAAGTCTGTTTGCAGCAGAGCTGTGTGCCATCCATCTCTTTCTCTCCCTGTCTCACTCCCACGCCCTACATTCATCTAATTGGATTTTCATGTCCAAATCCCATTCTCTTAATCAAAAGGCAAAGAAAATCAATCTTTTGGTTTCCCAAAATTTAAGTAAAGTATTTAGTCCAAAAGCAGTGGGAGACTTACTCTGCAAAGCTCTGTCAGACCCAGATTACTAAATTGGTTAACCCTTGTCACTAAAACCATGGTAATCATCCATGAAATCTGCTGCTCTAAAGTTGCTCTTTTTTATTTTCGGAAAGGCTTTATTTTTCCAGGCCTTTGCAAAAATCCATAAAATTTATTAGGGACAAATGGATGGGGGCTTTTTTTAAGTTGTTTTTTATGCTATTTGTTATCAAAACATAACATTCTGGAAGCAGATACTTCAAACATGTGGTGGTATTATGCAACATTTGACCTGGAAAGAAAAGCATCTGAAATGCATTTTTATGAATTGCTAGATATTTGCTCTGACACACTAAATCCTTGAAAAGAGAAATTCAGCTCTGCTGCCTGTCTTTCCCTGTAGAGATTTATGTCTCAGACGCAGAGCAAGGCCTGGATGCTGTGTGCATTTTCTGGGCTGCATCCTTGCAGCAGTGCAGAGCTGCTGCACCTCTGCCCAGGGCCCTCCAGAGTGATGCAGAAGCTGTGCACAGCTGAGCCCTGCGATTTCCAGACAGGAAAACCTGGGATGATAATTGAAATCCCAGCCCTCTGAAGGTGGAGGGTCCCCCAAATCCATCAGCCACAGGAAAAGACACAAACCCAGAATGAATCTTGATCAAGTTTAGTGCTGGCAGGAGGAGGAGAAGGGCTGATATTCCCTGATTATCCACTGAAGTTTCCCCTTGCCCCAAGCCCTCTGTTCTGCCAGGCAGGATGTTCAGTGCAGAGTGTTTATCCCATAGCTGAGGTGGCTTAGAAGAATGAATTTTTAAAGCAAAGCTTTAGGCTGGTGGACACACTTTTTCATGGGGATGCTGCCCTATGCCTCCTATTCAACATAAAAAATAAGAGTTGGCACATGGAAGGCATTAAAAAAAAAAAAAACAGGGAGAAAATAAAGTGGCTTTAAGACACAGTTCACCAGGCCTGTTAAATTCTGTGATAGCTGAAAAATAGCTCCATTTTACAATTCCATTTCTGCATTAAAAATCTGCATATCCATACTATGAGCTATGTCTATGCTGAAAAGGAAATAATGAGAGATTGTGCTATCCGCAGTGATACTTAGTCAAAACAGTATATTTAATTTTAATATCAATGATTTCATAAGAAATATTCCACAGGAAAGTAATCAGGCATATACACCCTTGATGTTTTACTGAAATGTGTACTAGCAGCACAAAAAGTATGTTTTAATTTCCCCTTTCATTTTTATATGGAAAGAAACAAGCTTCTTTTCTGCTCATCCAAATCTATGAATATTCAAGTTGCTTAACTGAAAATGCTTGGAAGGAACAGAGAGCAAAGAAAATTATATTGTATAGGTCTTTTAACAGGAGGGCTTGGATGAATGCAAAGTTACATTTTCAACACCTTACCAGCACCTCATTTAGAGAGAAGTGTTTGTCTGCAACAGTGTCAGTGCTTTTGTTCTTCTCAAAAGGGACAAACACAGTCAGGAGCACAAACAGTGAAAGCTGCAATTTCCCTTGTTTGCTGCCATCAACATCCAGCATGAGCTCTGTCCCACGCTCTCCCATTATTATGCAGGTAGGAGTTTGAAAACTGCACAATTCAAAGAATATAAGCAAAGTGGGCCCAGAAACAATCCAGCTGGGGGACTGCAGTAGCTGCAGATTGCAGAGCTCTGCTGAAACCTCCACAGGGAGTGCTCTCTGCAGCCCTGCAACGTTCTCACACCTGCTCAAACAAGGGCCTCCAGTAGAAAATATTTAAAAAACCCTGAAATTATACCTTTATATGGTTATTTCACAACAGGGTCCCTTTGCAATTTAAACTCACTGGTATTGCTGATCTAGAACCTCCTTAGTTAGGGCTGAGGGAGCTCTGCTGTCCTTTGGATGTCTCTATCTGACTCATCCTGAAGCTCTGCTGCCATCTGAGAAATGAAGAAAATAATCTCTTTGCACAGATTTTGGGTTGCTTTCTTACAGTGCTGCCCACATGCTGCCTTTCTCAGCTTTCTCACTGGAAGAATACCCCAAAAGGATCCCTCTGGCATTCATTCCCTCTCAAAGGAGTGGCCACCTGATGTTCAACCTCCCCAGTGCTCAGCCCAAACCAGGGCACTGCTACTCTGAGCTGGGCTGGAGATCCCTTTTTGTGTCTCCATCTGGATCCAGCTGCAGACACCCTAATCACAACCCCAGAGTCATGAAAAGCACTCTTATCCTTATCTGTCCCACAAAGAAAACCCTTTAAAGACACCAGAGTGGTCCCTGCTTGTCCTCCCCAGCCCTGGTGAGGTCCCCACTCACTGCCAGGACCCAGAGGAAACCTCTGGTCCTGGAGAGAAGCCTCCAACCAAGACCCACCCAAGCAATTTAGAGCTCCTTGTCCCCATTTTTCAGTGGGTTGTAGGACAGTTTGAGGGAGGAAAAGCAAAGAAAATGACTTTTAAAAAGAATCAAAGGAAAGATGTGGATTGTTTATGTCTCATGATAGACACATAAAACAGCTGTATCAGGTGTCAGTGTTGACTGCTGGTTGCAGTTCAACATTACAAGATAAATTCCCAGCTGACAAAACACAGCTCGATCCCCAAACAATTGTTTCACAATAATATTTGCTGGAAAGTCACTGCATGGCTTTGGGAACCCAGCAAAAATTCCTCCAGGGAAGAATTTCTCTCATGCTGCAGCAAAGCCAGTGATTCTACCTGCATTTATCACACACCTAGCAGCTTTATAACCTTTTAAAATGTGCAGTAGCTGGGCTTGTGACAAACTTCCTGATCTTTTACAGGAGACATGCAATGGTTCCCACCCGTTATGCAAATCCAGATTGCAAAACAGCTTCTCCAGGAATTGCCTGAATGAATCCAGCAAAGCAAGTTGGGAAGCACTTAAAACCAACAGACCAGGTCAGTAAGGACAGGCTTGGCCTAATCTGTGAGGTAATTAGAGACACAAGTAGGAGATTTGAATATGTACTTATACAGTTATGTTATGAATTCCTCAGTGGGGAGGTGTGGGGTTGGGCCTGGAGAAGAAAAATTGAGCAGAGATGCAAAACCTTTGGTTGGTTTGATTGCCTCTCATGGAATATTTCTATTAAATGATGGCAGACAGGTCAGCAGATTGTCCTGTTGTTTTTGCCACCTGCATGTGGCAAACCTGGGGGCTCCTGTGCTCAGGGCAGAGCCAACACTGGTGGGAGCAGAGCTGGAACAGCTGGTGGAAATATTTCAGTTCAGAAGAGAGGGAGGCAGGACATGCAGCAGCTTGCAGTACCAGAAAATGCAGCTTAGCATAAAAAGCAACAGAAATTGAAAAGCCTCATCTGAGCCGGAGCCAGAGGCTCACGGATCTTCCTTCTGCATGCATCAGAGTGGGAAAACATTAATTACACCACAGCAACCCATGTCTTCCAAAAGAGAGAGTCTGTGCTGCTTTCCCATGCCACTGTCAGCCATCACCCCTGTCCTGCAGGCATTGCTGTACCCAAAACCTCATCCTGCTGTGCAGCTGCAGCTGATGGAGCAGCAGCCTCACATGGAGCACAGCCAGAGCCCCCTGAGAGAGGAGACAGCTGCAGAGCTCGGCTCCATCTCCTGACTCGCACCAGCTCCTCTGCACCCCCAGCCTCTCAGCCCAAGATGAAACAAGGTGATTCCCTCTCCCAGGTTTGGACCAGACTCTGTGTGAGCTTTGCAGGATGAATTGAGCACTTCTGCTCTGAAGATGTGCAAACAAACCCTACTGCAAATATTATTCAGAGCTCAGTGATCCATGTCCTCCTAAGGGCAATCATCAGCTTTCTGCTCCTGCCAGCATCGCCCCTGACAATTTCTCTATAAAAATTTCCTCCAAGCAGTTCAAATGGAAAAAATCCAGGTAAAATAGAAATCTTAAAACCCACCATATAGACTGCTGATGACCTTTATCATCTAACCTTGAGCCACTGGAAAAGAAGTAGGAGGGGAAAAGACAAGTTCAAATGGTCTGAGTTAGAAGTGGAGCTAGTTATCCATACCCTGACTGAAATACATTCATGGGTCTCCTGGAAAAGATGTATTTTTAAAATGCAATATGCAAAAGCAAATGTAAAGTGTTGGTGGCTTGAAATCATGTCTAAAGTGTGAAAGGAGAAAGACTCAGAGACACATCTATTCAGCTGTCCAACAGTTTCAGGGGCTGCTGTCTACAGAATGAGCCCTGATGTATCCAGGCTTAAATGAGATTCAAAAATTGACAGCTGTGAATAAGTCTTCTCTTAAAATAAAAATTCACAGAGCAACCTGCATTCAAAACTGAGCACCTCTTGCTGGCTCTCCCATCCAAACACATCCAGTTTTATTTATGTTTCGTAGGGAGATTTGTGTCAATTTTGCATTTTACATAAACAACATCTGCCTGGTGATAAGATGCACTGGCACAAATGATCTCAAATGTTTACGTCCACAAACTGTTCTATAAGAACTTAATATATTGGCCTTGTTTTTCATCAGTCTTGACCTGTTTTACAGGGGCATAAATCAGAACAAATTACATTTAGGTGGTAGTAAAACCAGAACAATTTCAGTGGACATTAACTTTTAAGGCTTTTGCAGCTGACAATGGGGAAGAATGCACAGGAACATCTCTACCTCTTAGACACCTCACACAACACTGCTGCAGCTCGAAATTGGTGCACAAGCACAGAAAGAATAAATTAAATAAGAGGGATATTTCAATTGCACATGAAGTCACTGTTTCAAATGCAGCTTAAATATCTCTGTGTAAAAACAGGCCTCGATCAAGACATTCCTCAGATGAAGACACACATTTGCAGTTTTCACTGACAAGTTGTGAGATTTTTTTTTTGTTCTCATCTTGGTCCCACTTTTCGATGGTTTTAAAAGGTTGCCTCATTATCAAGGTTGAGCATCTTACAAATACTGCACTTGTTGCAGTAAAAATTTTTAATTTGCAAAAATTGGATTAATTCAAAAGAAATAGAGAAAAAAATAATAATGGAGTTGATGAAACTAGAAAAGAAATTATTATTATTATTATTTGCTACTGGGGAAAAAGTACTGCAATGCTATTCTGATACTTGTTTCTAGGAATCAAAAATCATTTCAGTAAACTGTATCAACCAAGTGTCAAACTATGGATTGATCTCTCTGCCTCAGCGTTCCCAATCTTGACAATTTGCTGATGCCTTTTCAGCAGTCTTTGATTGCATTCCCAATGCTATTTTTGAGGTATATTGTCCAATGGTTCTTGAACACACAGTGTTGGTGAAATCCCCATAAAATGACAGTAGGGTCTCAGAGGATTCAATGGTATCTGCAATGTCCTAAAATATGCATGGCCAAAAGCCATTCTGTACATGGTATTGAGGCTGAAACAGATAACATTGCACAGTTTGCAAATATAGAAATTAATTATTCAAATAATTAAGTGGTTTGTCCAAGGTCACACATAAAATTGTTTGCTTGAGAGCCATTTCTACACCTTAGGGAAATCCACGGGAAGAAGTCAGTCGGTGTTTCTGTACCCAAAGATGTGGCACAGTGACTCACTATAAATCACCATTTCCCTCCATTTCCCACTCCTTTACAAGGGTATTTGGCAGTGCAGGGCAGGGATTTGTGCTGTGCCCTGCACACTCAGGCTGCAAGGGCAAAGGATGAGCACAGGTCACTGCAGGCTGGAGAGCAGAGGGCAAAATGGGCAGAGATAGGGGACAAAATTTTGTTTAGAGCTTTGCAAGAAGCTTGGGAACAAGGCTTAAAAGTGTCAGGAGACAGGGTGGTGTAGCATGGGCTGAAGGAAAAGACCAATCTGATAAAGACCTTTAAAAAATCAGGGTACAGGATTAGAGACCTAGAGGAGCACAAAGGAATTTATGATACTAAAATCACACACAGCATGAAAGAGGAGTAGTGTTGAAACACACAGCAATATTTTACACATGTTATTTATTAAAAATCCACTCTCAGAAATAACTATCTGCCTTCACAGCAACTGCTCTTCTCCAGAGAACAAATGTGGTCTATTAGTTTTCCTTTATATATCCTGCATTGTTGCAATATTGAGCAATGCTTGAATCTAATTCTTCTGACAGAGTTATGAAAAATGTAATTTTTAAACCTTAAAATATTTACACAGCTAGTGAGACTTACACAATTAGAGCCTGAATCAAATTGTCATTTATATGTGGTATACAATGAAACATTTGTTAAATTCAATCAGTTAAAATAAAAGCAGCAATAAAACATCAGCAGACAAGAGGAACCCATTTTTGCCTGTATCCAGCTGCTTGTTTATTTATGTATTCATCTGCTTAATAAATTTTCCCCAGCCTTGCAAATATGCACATTTTAATGGCAATTTTGGAGAGGTAAGGGCTGGGATTGGGGTGAGGAGGACAAAAATTTTCTTAGCCAGGAACATGGAGTACTTCAGTTTCCATCTGTTCTATTGTAGACTTGGTTATGGTAACATTTGCCTGCTGAAATACCTTTTTGTACTTGCACACCCAGCTAGAAATCCACTGCAAGGGGCATTTCACCACCCTAAACTGAGTGGAAGCCAGTGGCATCAGCATCCAGGTCAGCAGCATAGTCACAGCTGAAAGGGATGCTGTGAGGTTTGGGTACCTGCCCAGGGTGTCAAACTTCCCTTCCTGACAGCCAGGAACATGTCAGGGTCACACCTGCCCTTGTACAAAGCCCTTCATGAGGGGATTCTGTCCCATGAGTGAAGCTGATGAGAATTTGGGATCAATATTAGGAATACTATTATTTATCACCAGTAATAGTTTGCTAAAATAATTAATTTTGCTTTTCTTAGTTTGATTTGGTGCTTGTAGAAACTCCTGTTAGACACAATCATGCAGACAGCCTTGAGTGCCAGTGTGCATCTAATCTTGTCCAACAAATTCTTTTCATTAGTGGGATAAAGGCACTCTGCTGCATACAGAGCTCCACTTTGTGCTCTTGGGGTATTTAGCTTAACCCTTTTAACATGATTAAAACAAACTAAGATCAACACAGCCAGCATTCCTCAGAATGACACAGACGAGCCTAACTGCTATTGAAGCTTCATCAAGAAAACATAAAAGCCGGAACTTTTTCCCTTTTTACTTTAAGTAGGGTGGAAAAAATCTAATTGATTGTGATCAGTAAAGCCAATACTTTGAGATGTTGTCAGGTTTACTGGATTTATTGTCCTTTTTCAGCAGTCTTGGCCATTACTTAACTATTGGATTAATTGTATGCAGAACAAATCATCTGCCATTTCATTTTATGACTCATTAAGCAAATATAGCAGATAACCATTACTGCTTTTTGGTGAGGGAAGATTTCAAAACTTGTGCACTGCTAATGATGCTAGAATTAGGTAAAGCAAATACCTTGCTGTGTGCAAAGGTCAGGGTAAGCACTAATGAAACACTTATCTGCCCCAAAAGTAAAATAAATCCATTTCCTGAGCCTTGTGAGAGGTATAAAGCTGAGACAGGAGGCTGAAGGGTAAAGAAATTGCTGTTCACTTGCAGGGGGCTCTCAGTGGCATTGTAATATAGAGCACTGCTACCCACAGAACCCTGAATATCTGGAGGAGATTGTTCCCTGGAAGGAGGGATCTGCCTTGGACAGAGCTGGAGCCAGCCAGGAACATGCCTGGATTTTGGGGAGACTGATGTAAAATGAGAGAGGCTTTGCAGAGGGTCACCCTTGGGAAGGATGAAAAGGAGGGGAAGGCACTGATCTGGCCAGGATGGGAAGAGTGCAAGTCTAGGCTGTGATGGGTTCTCTGGAGGTGTCTCAAGCTCTTCACTCCCAGCCTGTGCCCTCCCCCAAAGCCCACCACAATCTGTGCAATTCCTGAGTACAGCACCTCCCTCTGCTCCTCTAACAGGGGACAGCTTTGCAATCTGCTCGTGAAGCACCACACGGGATGCTGAGCACACACTGCAGGGCCTCCTGCAGATTTGGAGGGAAACAGGGGAAAAAAGCAGAGCATGGACTGAAAAAAGTGGAAAATTATTGTTTGTGTACTAATAAAACTCTGTAAGTAGAATGTGGATTTGAACACTTTGGGGTGCAGAGCACGAGGCCAATTAAACTGAATTTCAGACGTGTCTTCTCTCTGTTCTGGATTTCTCTCTTTATTTTTTTTTCCCTGGAGATTAAGTGCTTATATTGTTCTTTTTCAGGGAACTTATAATAAGAAGAACAGCAGTAATCTCTCACTAGTGCCATTAAAGTATCTTTTATTTTAATACTCATCTCATATATTTGTTGCAATCTGACCTTTAAAGCTGTGAATAATGTCAATCAAAGCATACTCATTTATCTTCAACATTTTAATTACTGTTCTCAATATTGATCCCATTTTACTCATTTTCTACACTTATTGTATTACAAATATAACATTTACTTCCCCTATCATCCCCTTAAAATATTAAAAAAATATGTGGAGTTAAATCCTGGTGATACCTGCTGTCAGAGATAAAATGTTTTTAGGAGGTGGAAAGAGGCAAGTAAGGTGTGTAAGAAATCAGCACAAAGCCCTCCAAGTCTTGCTGAGTTAGGAAAATTCTGTTCATCTGGGGTGATTTCCCCCAGGTTGAAATCTGGAAAAGGGCAGAGGACACCTAAAGCATTCACTAAGGAAAATCAAAGTGCCCCAGTGGAACCTGCAGCAGATGGCCTGTGGCAAGGAAACTCACATTACAAAGGTGCTACAAATTCCCAGGAGAATGGAGGTTGGGAATTGGAAGGAGAAATGCAGAAACTGGCCCTCAGCTCCTTGGGGACTGGGCTGCTGCGCTGGTCCAAAGGTTGGATGGCAGCAGAGAGACCCACAGAGCAGAGCATCAGAGCAGGAGGGGAGTTACAAACACTGTGATTCTCTTCTTTTAAACAAATCTCCTTCCTTATCTTCTCCCTGCCTGGAGCTGTCATTTCAGATGGAAAATCCTGATCTAACACCAGCAGGCTTTGGGCTGGTGTGGCATCAAGGTAACCCCAGCACTGAGCAGATGAAGACTTTGAAATGACTTCCTGTCAGTGTTACAGCATGTTGCTACAGCTTGCATGATGTTTGTGAGTCCTTTGGCTTAATCCTCTCCCTGATGAAAGGGTTTTCATAGATCCAGGACAAACTCCTCATTTTTCTTTTCCTTTTAATAGAGCTCCACTGTGCAGCTCCTCTGGAGCTGGCACCTTGTAGGGCTGTTTTGTCATTACCCAAGTTGCTGCCATGTTCTCCTTTGAGTAAATGCTAAATTTTTCCCCCCCTCCAATTTACTTTTCTCCCATCATTCCATGTAACTGCATTAGATAGGAAAGATGTCTCAGATGTTTAGCAAGAGAAAGGATTTCTTTGCTGTGCTTAGGAAGAGAAACATTTCCTTGTTCTGCCAGCTTTCCTCACTTAAAACTAGAAGAAAACAAATAAGTGTGGATTGTCTAAAGGTCTCAGAGCGAGCTGGCCCCACAGCACAGCAGTCCAAACCTTTACAGCTTCATCAGCTACTGCTTGCAAAATGGCCCATACTGAAAAGAATCCTTAAAATGGCTATTATTATTATTATTACTTTAGTATTGTATGTATACTTGTCCATAGAATACATTTCTCTGCCCTAATACCACAGACTCATTCATCACATCAGAGCTTCTCACCCTTCCTTTGTTTGATGCTGTCCAAAGAGTACCATGGAGAGCACTATTACTTCCTCTGATACCTTTTCTTCTTTACCCTTTTCTATTTCACCTCACTTAACATACAAAGTACATGCTAGGAGTGCAAAAAGAAGAATTGCCACACATTACCATCTCAATGCAATGAGAACCCATTTTATGCTGCCTTAACTTTGGATTTCTAGTGCTTTGAATGCAACTGGGGTAAGCATTTTGCTTAACAATGGGGTGCTATTATTAAGAAAATAACAGTTAATGGCCATATCTTCCTGCTCTAAGAACTCTCAGCTGCATTGAAACACGAGGCAAATTCACTATTTTGCTGTTCTAAATGAAAGCACCACTATAGGTGAGATGTTTAGATTGTGCTGCCAAGCTCTTTCCTTCGAGCAAAATTTAAGCTTCTCTAGTAATTGAACTGATAATAAAAATATCTAAAACAACATTTTTACATTGTTTGCAGACAGCTATAGCTAATCATCTTATGTACTTGCTGAACCTTCTATTTCACTCCCTTAGTGTCACAGGTCATTTTGATTGACCTCATGAACATCTCAGGTGCCCAGTGACACATCTGTTCCTGAAATTACAGCATCCCAGGGGCTGACCAGGGGCTGGAATTCAGGCAGAGCTGCTGCAGGTGGACAGGATGGGCTGTGACAGGCGGTGGGGACAGGGGAGGGTGGCAGGAGCCCTGTGCAGGTGAGTGAGCTCGAGGTGCCAATCACAGCTGCTCTAACAAACGGCGGGGGAGCAGCCCTGCCACAGCCCCAGCTCTGCATTTCCATCATCACCATCCTGTGACAACTGCAGAACCTCCCAGGTGGCCAGAGTTGTTATAAAACACACAGGCATTCATAAAGCCATGAGAGCTTGTGCCTTGCTGGCTGAATTCATCGAGCCCGGCGGTCCCAGGGCTGGGGAAAGACACACTGAGTTAGCACTCAGCAGAGCGGGGCAAAGACTCCCAGAGCTCAGCCTAAAAAGGTCTGGCATTAAACAGGCCAAATGAGGCTTCCCAGCAGGGAATGAACATGGATTGTCTATCAATCTGTCATGGCAAAAACGGGCTCCAAGCAGAGGCATTATTGCTCTTCTGGACAAGGATGCACTGAGCTGCCTGGGAAGTGGGCTGCGAGAAATGTGTTAAATAAAATGACACGGGAGCAGCGAGAGCAAGGAGAGATGGAAATGAGAGCAGAGATGTTATTAAGGCAGACAAGCGAGATAGCCTTGGAGCTACCAGCATATGTGTCAAATAGCTGGTTGGTCAAAGAGTTTTAGTCACTGTTCTCACAGTTCCTCATCAGCAGACCCTGATGACAGTCAGTGAATTAATTCCTTTCAGCATCTCCATGAGTTACTTTTAGAAATGTAACTTTTGTATCTTTCCCTGTCTCCAACTAAACCAGCAAAGTTTAAAACACTCCACAGAAGTTTTCAAGGGGTTAACATACATGGCCCCTCCATTCTATTTCTAATCATGTGGGGTAAAGTTTCACATTCCTGACATATTAAGAGAAAATAATTCTTTTGTTTTTTGAACTACTTCCAATGCCATCTGGAGCATTTTAACACTAGATGACTCGCTAGCAGCCAGCATAAAATCCAAAGTGCTTATAAGAAAGATACATGGCTACAAGTTACCCCATTAGCATTCAATGGTTTATTTTATAACTTTTGAAGATACCAGGCTCTAATCTGCACGCAACTCCAATTAATGTTAATGGGAATTATGTGAACATCCAGAGTAGTTCTATGGCCCTTAAACTCTTGGTACAACAACTCTCATTGTCTACTAGTCTAAATTTGCATAAGCAATTAATGTCTCATTAATGTCTCATTAGGAACTCATATGGTGTGAGGGAGGAAAGAGCATAAGTGCCTCTATGGAAACTGCATTAGGTCACACATGAAAATGACTTTACGGGTTTAATCTTGTTTTGTATTTGTACCTGCAAAAAAAGATAAAATTGCAGAGAGGTAGGGTATGGCAAAGATCAGTGTGGGGTAAGGCAGACCTGCAGTTGTAGGAGATGTTTCCAGCTGGACACAAGGAACCATTAAAAGGCCCTGAGCTCCTCTGAGGGCAGAGCAAGCTCTAAACATGGGCTTTGGCATCTGGGATTTGGTAATTCCCATACCAACTTCAAACAGTGGAGTAGTCCCACTGAAATCAAAACCTTTACTTTGCTGGCCTGTAGCCTTCACCCTTTCATCCTTAGAGAAAACCATTTTGGCTTGAGGTTGCTCTGTTACACTCAGAAAATGTAAAAACTGAACCCAGGATTTGAGGCACAGCCCAGTACAGGGGGTCACTGCCCTTGTCCTGCTGGCCACGCTGTGGATAACGCAAGCCAGGACATTATGAAAAGCCCAAATCCTCTGCAATATTCCATGATGTTGAGAAGCTTTGGTGAGCTGCCACAGGGAGGGTTTTAAAGACCAGCATCTGAAGGACTGATCTATTCCAGAGGGTCCCTTCAAAAACCAGTCAGGAGCTGGATGGAGACTCCACACTAAGCACACACTGAAAAAGCTGATGTTGCCTGAGAGAAACCATTTCTTTCCCGAGGAAATCTAATGGGATTCATGCTCTGAAGTCAAAGAACATCCTGACTATTAACTGAAAATATAACTAAATGTTCATGGTGTGTTCATAAACCCTGAGAGAGCACATCCAGCACTCATTAGCTGTTACTGGTACCTTCAGCATCCTTTTGGGCTGCTCCAGCCGGTACAGCATAACATAAAGAGCAGCACGTTTGTTCTGGAGCATCCCAAAGGCACTCAGGAGTTCTAACCAGGCTGTGCTCTCACATGTGCAGTTCCTCACCACAATATTCCAGCTGAAGTGGGAGGGATTTTCCTGATGTGTCTTCAGTTCAGTGGGGTTGGACAGCTCATCTGAGTGCTGGCTCCTGTCAGCCACAGAGCCTTGGGCCAAAGCTCACAGCTGGCACACAAAGGGAGCTGCACCAAGTGCTCTGACTTCCAGTGGAAAGGGAGATGGAAGAATTTAAACAAGGACAGTGCAGTCCAAAATGGAGAGACACGAGCAGTTAATCAGGAGAGCAAGCACAGTGCTCAAATGTACCTGGGGTAATTTATGGAGAGAGTATTTTTTCTGGATGAGCTGTTTGTTGTGCAAGTACATGGAGTTAATCCAGTGCTGATTTGTCAGGATATGGACCATAACACCTGAAGAATACTCCTGGCAAATATTTCAGATCCTGCTACTCTGAACTGTACCTCTGACACCACTCAAAGCTGCTAGAACTGATGTTATCTGGACTGAAGGAACACGTGAAATCAAAAAGGCTTTAACCTGGGAAATGGTGAGGTTCTGGGAAACTGAACTGGTTGGAAATGGTTGGATTTGGTTCTATCTGCTTTGAGCCAGTTTGAGCCTGTTGGATCTGGTTTGAACTGGTTGCATCCAAACATAAGGAACACAGGGGAAAAATTCATACTTCTAAGCTGTGTTTTCAAAAACATTTGAATCTTCAAGTTTGACCCATTTTACACCTGCTGAAAACAGGGATAACTCCTCACATAAAAAGCTAGAAAATCGAAGTAGTGTAACCTTTTTCTCTTCAGATACCAACTCAGAGTCCACCAGACGTTAATTAAAAGTACTGAAATGGAGTAAAAATCACTCTTTAATTTGGTTGAGAGCCCAATTCTTCTGTCTGAGAAAGGTACCTCTGTTTTCAACAATAGCTTGATCAACTAGAATTTCAAGACCAGCATCTAGAGAAAATTGAAAACCAGTGGGAGCTGGGCAACCACTGAAACTGATACAGCTGTACTGCCACAAGGCACTGACCTCACTGCAAGGGACTGACCTTTGGAAGGCAAAATGGGCCAAGCTCATCCTCACCAAGAGCCATCAGCACTCAGAGAGTTTATATGAGTTTGGCTGAGGACATGTAGGGTGATGCCCTGAGTATGAGGAACTGACCTGGCAATAGCTGGGCACAAGGCAAGGCAAGAAAGGCAATTTTATTACTAAATTTTTAAAGGCAATGTGTGAGTGGTTGAGAACTGTGGTTATTTGCAAGGTCTCTCCACCTCCTAAATGCTCCAGATGTTCCACAGTTTTGCAGATCACATCTGTATTTCTCACTGGATCTCAGTAAACCCTACACTAACCCAGCTGTTCTGAAATGGAATTTACTTTATGCACATCAGGGAAAGCTTTCCCAGGCACATTGTCCTATATATTTGCTCATTCTTGTAAAATAACCAATGTTGAGATAACAAAAATCTTTTTTGAACAATTTTTTTTGGTCAAATGACCGAAGTAACCAATGATTCATGGTCAGAAATACTCTGCAGTGTGTGTGAGCTTTCCATAAACACGTGAAGCACTGCTTTTCTAGTAAATTGGGGCGGATTTAATATATTTTCACTCCATGTTTGGGATCAGAGTATCAGCATACTTAGCCTTAACTGCCTTTAAACACACTGCCAGGGAAAGGAAAACAGCACCAGCACAGAAATCATGGAATCAGAGTCACCTCCTATAATTCAAAGCCCTGGCTTCAGTGGGGCTCAGCTTCTCTGGCTGTGAGCAATGTGAGTGTTCCCACCAGCCTGCTGCCTGCCAAGCTCATGGTTTGCATACTTCAGTGGAAACAACAGACGAGACATTCCCAGTGTTTATCTCCACATTTCTGTTCTGCCCTTTTGTAAGAATTGAGGCACTAATCAATATTTCCAGAAGTAAACATGGTGTTAAAAAAAATACTTTTGATTAAACAGTTGTACTGCTAGTGGTTTTTTTAAACAGAGATTTAAATGTTACAGACAATCTGTTATGTTTTAGTAGTGAGTGTGCTTTATTAGGCTATGGAAGTCACTTTGGACTTCAAAAGTAAAATTTTCCATCACCTTTTAACTAAAAGTCTTTCTGCAAGAATATATTTATCTCCAGTTGAGGCAACAGCCTATGTGAATAGAGCCTGCCTCCATCTCCATAGATCAGCCCAAAGCACCAGATGTTTTCTGTGAGGAATAAAAGCCTTTTGGGTTGGGGATTTTTTCTGTTCTTAGTTGCAGTCCCCAGGCCAACACACAGAGCCATGTTGGCATTGAACAAAACAGTCAATTGGATGGTTAATAATGATGATTTCTTTGGGCTTTGATTTACTCAAGTGTATGATCAGGAAAACATTTGCAAAATGGGGGCGAGTAATTATGTTCTCCAGTATGGTTTTAACAAGAAAACTGAAGGAAGATAAATAAGCACAATACTGAGATACTGATGAACAGGACTGGGTGAAAATGTTAAACACAGGAAAAATTGGTTTGTCCATGATATGCAGGCAGAGCATCAAAGCCTTCCTTGCAAACCCCTTGACACTGTGCTCAGCCTGGGCTGTGAGTGCCAGGCTCTCAGCAAGGCTCAGCTGCACCAAGACATTGTGACCATGGGCTGCTGGGCCAGACCAGCTCTGTGCTGGGCAAACCCAGGCAAGCCCAGCAGGTTCAGCCTTGTCTTTGCTCACCTGCAGCATCAGCTGGGCTGTGACACCCATGGCTGAGGCTCACACCTGAGAGCTGCCTGCCAACCCTCCCAGGCAGCACCAGAGGCTGTGTGGGGCATTGGCTCCTCACAGGAGCTGGAAAAGTGGCAGCACATCTGCTCCTGAGGCTGAGCACTTCCACTGCCAGCACCAGCTGAAAGCAGCAATATTTTAACTCAACAGGAGGGGCTGGACAAAAGTGCCTGGCAGGGAGCAGACACACTGCTCCCTTTGCCACTTGTGCAGCTGAGGAGTTGTCACCCAGCAGTGAGGTGACAAAGGACAGAGCAGGTACAAGTCAGTGCCCTCAGTCTGCTCCTCCTGTCCTTAACTGTTCTCAGACTGAAACCTCAGTGCCACAACTGTCTCACTTGTACCTGGCTGGACAGCCAAGCATAAAGAAACATGTGCACTGCTTGTGCTGACAGACTTGGCTCTCAGGGTTCAACAGTTCACCTTAAAATAGGAGAACCTTCTTTTGCCAAAAATTTAGACTGTCTGCATAAGCAAACTTACTGGCAGGAGTTTTCTCCCACATTCTTTCTCTCGGTTTTGCTTAAAAAATTATCTTATTAGCAGCAGACCACGTAAAAAATTCAGATTCAGATCCTTGAGTATAAAACACCATAAGTAAGCAATAAAAGAAAGAGAATATGCTGCTCTGTCCCAAGATATGCTGAAGCTCACTAGAAATGGTACAAATTTTTAACGCCCTGTTTGTTTTTCTGGTATCATGGCAAAGAGTGTGTGCAATACAATTCTCAGTGTTTCACTCCTCAGTGCCTTGTTAGCAACAATTGCAGTTCTCAGGAGGACTGAACAGTGGAGTCTCTCATACTAACTCCATATAGAGTGAATCTTCGGGGAATTTCAGACTTCACAGTACAAGCTATCAATACAAAGAATCATAACTGCCTCTGGTTGAACAGATATTATTGCAGTTACTGTAGAGGCAGGGCTGTTAACTCTTTAAAACCCCTTGATCTGATGTTCTCATTTCAAACCTCATTTATCTCCCAGCATCTGAGATTGAGCAATTCTTGTCTGTCAGACTGTAATTACTTTCCTTCCGCCCCTCTCCCCAGTACATATAAATAAAGGCTTTTACATCTTACCTCCCAAGCTACTATGAAATGCCTTTGTTTTTGAACACAGTAGAACAAAAACAATGTTGTATTATTCAGCAGCCGTGGGAAATAGTTCTTTATTTGGATGCAATTAAACTTAAATGGTTAGTTCTGCTTTTTATCAAAAGCCTCTATGAAAAATGTATAAACACAGCAATCTTTGCCTGCTCATTTATTCACTTTGAATAAACTATGCAGAATGAAATTGAGCTTTATTTCATTCTTGCTCTTAATAAGGTGGATAACTAGCTAGTAAGTTCTCAGGACATGCTACATTCTGTATTGATCTTGTTTCTTTAATCTACTTCCAGAAAAAATAGGGGCAGCATTCTTGATGCTTCAGCTCCCAGTATTTCCCCCTTACTGAAAGTGCAGCTCTATGCAGCAGCTGAAACTGGTGGATTTGGGCCCATTTATTTCTCATTAAGTCAATGGGCATTTTCTCATTGATGGTGACATCTGAGAGCCTGAGGCTGATTCTCATGGCATAAATCCACAGAGCTTTGGAAATTACAGTTTAATCTACAATGTTTCTTAAGCTTTCTGCCCAAGTTTTTGAAAGCGGGAGGAGTTCTAGCTGGAGTTTTGTGGGAAGTGCTACTGCAAGGAGGTTTTAGGGAAAGCAGAGGGAACCTGCCATAAGAGACAGCCAAAATCAGCATCCATGGATGCACAGTGCTCAGGCTGCTCTGAGGTAGAAGCAGAGTTTGCACAGTTCCAGACACGTGGCTCCAAATATTTGGGGCTCTCCCAGGCACAAAAGAAAACTCTGAACACCTCCATCCACTTAAAGACACTTCCACCAGCATTTTGTTTTCTTAACCTCTAAAATTTGATCATTTTCCCACCAAAGGAAAACCAGGTTCATTTCCATCATAATTGTGAATGAAAACCTGTTCACAACAAGGGGAGTTCCTGCAGAATGGAAACGTTGAAGATTTCACAGGTTTACCTACTGGAACCATCAGATGGCTGAAGCCAACAAAGTTATGAAAAAGATCAGGTTGCCTGGGCAACAATTTTTTCCAGAGTCAGCAGATCAGTCTTGCAACTTATTTTTAGCTTTTCTCAAGTAGAGAAGTAGCATTGCAGAGGAATGCTGGCAACAAACAAACAAATGCACTGATCCTAGAAGTAGTAAAAATATTAGTTTGATTACACTGGTATGAAAGAAAATACAACCTAGACTTGTGCAAAACAGCCAAAATCCCAAGTTTTAAAGTGGGAAGTCAGGTATGCATGGCAAGCACTCTGATTTTGTACCTGATTTTCATGAGCACAAAGTCAGCGACTTACACATATAAATGTCTAGTTATACACCTAAGAGATAAACATCTTTCCTTGCACAGAGCCCAAAATCTGTTGCTACATCCTACAAAGCAGCTATAATCTTTTATTTAGCAAGTCCCTGAAATTTATATTCACATTACATGCATTTCAACGTTTGTGTAGTGTAAACATATTTCAGAATTTGCCACACTTCTCAGCTGTCAGGAATTTTATTTTTGAGCTTGCTTATGTAAAGTGACATTATAAAAGAAGTGAAACAAAGGAGATAAAAACATGTACAATTAGTTATGGTGTTCTGAGATAGCTTTTATTACCATTTATTCCTGTGAGCAGCAACATGTGCTCAGGAATTCAAACTCTAGCTCTGCACATTGCTCACCAACATGACACTGTCTCTAAGGAAACAGTTCAGATATTTCAGGGGCAAGCAATGGCCAAAAAACATTTGCTGAGAACCTGAATCTCTTGTTGAAGAGGTGTTATTTCTACCTCCATGACAGTGAAACTTCCCAAAGATCAGTGAACCAAGTCTACAGACATTCTGGAAGCAGCACTCGTCCCACTTTCATGGATTATGCCATATTTAGAAGTACACTTGAATTTCAGTTTTTAAGAAGAAATTCTCTCTGACAGCCACTTTCCAATCAGCAGCAGCTATTACCTCTCCAACCAGCAGAAGTTAATTTCCTAGCTCACTGCAAACTTCTACTCAGGGTTACATGTGGAGAGGACACTCAGGTACATATTTTATTCCTTGTTAAGCCACTAAGTATAGTTCTAAAGAGATTTCTTGTAAATGCAAGCCCAAGTGTTCTCTCAGACATGCAAGAGTGTTTTATGCAATTAAACAGCCTTGTTCTTCCCAGGCAGCTGCCAAAGGCCTCTGTCTTTCTGGACCTGTTCTGACTTGCTTGTGCTCAGGCTCTGCAGAGGAAGGATGCAGGAGCCAACAGAAGCAGAGTTTCAACCGAAATTCCCTGTTTGGAGAATTTTCTGTCTTTGGAGCAGCTGATACGGATGCTCTGGATTGGGATGGGTGCCAGTCAATAATTGTGTCCCTCTGTGTTTCAGCTGTGGTGAAAAGGAGGGTAACACACCAAGCCCCTCTCCTGTACAATAAATGCATCCAAGATAAACAGAAAAATGGGAGGAGGAGGGAGGAAAGACCAATTCAAGAATCAAGTGGCTGCCCCTGGCCAAAACACATGACGTCACTTGCAGCATCTGTGCAAATCGCCCCACTCTGGGAACCTTCTGCAGCTCCCTTGCATAATTGGAGTACAACATTAATTAATAACATCACTAATCTGCAGTTGAACTCCCTTTGTACCCAGATGTTGATATGACCCCCAGCTAGTCACTCCTGTCTAGGCTGATACATCATCTGTACACTTGGGCAGCTTGCCTCTGCTCACAGGCTCAGAATCTCAGGAGCACACAGCATCTACTACCTCAAATCACGAATCCCTGGGTATTTTTTGCATCCAGCTCCTATCTGTTATTTCTCCATAACTGGGACACACAGTGACTTATACCCCCTTACCTGTCACCCTTAATTTGGATCTGGATATATGAGATTCAGCTGTGTATTTCAGATGCTACCGGCATTGCAAAACCTGGTGCAATATGAAGGTTTCCTTAGCAACAGTCACCATAGGAAGTCCTTTAAAGATGCCTTTCCTGACTTTTGTGATTCTGCTTTTCAGAGATTTATACAGGTAAATCAAATATAAAGTTTTGACGTGAACTTACAAAATAGTGGCAGAAAAATAAGTGTATTGAGTTGGAATGCAAATAACTTATTTCTGAATGTGCTTTGGAAACATATCTCCCACTTAAGTTCATGGTATTATACCCAGCAACTTGCACAAAAGCAAGCAGAAAGGATAACTTTTTAGAAAAAGGAGTCAAAACCAATTCCTCTCTTCCAGAGCTTGCTAGTGTGATCACCTTTGATAGGAACGAGCCACACTATATATTTATTATCTGTCATGTTAGGATAATTACACCGCTGGTTTATGAACCATTGAACTAGTGTGTTAGCTGATGATGCTCTAGGTTCAGTTGCAATTCTTACCCAGTCCATCTTTCATAATAATCTAATAATGAGACATCAATTAATTATCACAGGTTTGAAAGGAGAGTGTGGAAAATGCCATCGCTTCAGTAATGTCTCCAGTAATATTTTATTTTCCCTTTAATTATATCCCAAAAGCAAATCCAGCCACTGTAGCTGCAGTGAAGTTACCACCTGTAAATGGCAGCCTAGCAGACCATTAATCAATAGCTCTCTGCAAGGAGATGCCTCTTCTGTGCTGAGCAAAACATGAGTCTGATTTTACAGGAGGCATAAGCAATAAAATACCTACTGCTAATGTCTAATGTGATGATTCCCTTTTACTTGTGCACCTGACACTGTGAAATATTACTGAAATAAGCTGTTTTCAAGAAGGATGCTTTCAGCATCAGTAAATCAGCATTTCAGTGGCAAGGAAAAAAAAAAAAACTATCCTTATTTATGCAAGACCCCTTGCAGAAATGTGCTATTTCTGGAAGAGGCAGACATCATATAATGTTTTGTCAGAAAACAGAGCTGTTGTCCATGATAAAGAATTATTCATATCTCAAAGCAAGGCAGAAGCACAGAAGGTGAAGAATTTGAAGAGAAGCCTTCAAAGCTTTGTTAAGGCAGAGACCTTGCTGTAACTCTGCTGTCTTTGCTTGGGAGGCTGGCAAGCTGTTCCTGCTGCTGTGAAGAAGGGTTTCTATTCCCCAGCAGCCCATGGGTCCTGCTCCCTCCCAGCCCTTCTCTTAGCACATTTGCATGTGAACCACCTAATAAATAAAAATTTCTAGTTGATGAGACTAATACCAGTGGTAAAGCCAATGCTGCAGACCAGAAAGTGAAAACCTGGGCACACAACAGGCTGAACTGGAAAAATGGGACAGCACCTTTCAGCAGAACCTTTTTTGTTGAGCCAAATTATTGCTTGTTGCAATAAGTATTTTATTACTACATTTCAGGTGATCATGCTTGGGATCAAGGGGATGAAGTTAAATTCCACAAAATACAGTGCAATTGCAGAAAACTCTGCAAGCCACAGATGCCAGGGGGTTTCTTGAGTCTGCCAACAGACAGAGGGCAGCTTCAAAAAGGGGACATTTAAATGCAGTTTTGGACAATTGCATGAACAGACAGTGCCAAGTTGTCCCTCAGGGGAAAGCTCACAGGGCTCACAACTGCAATGTTAACGTGGGATGTCATCCCAGAGATACACAGGATGCTTAATCCAGGATTAAGGGATTACAGTTCCCTCTCCCAGGTTCCCAACATGTGGTACAGACAGGTTTCCAAAGCTCAGATGGCAAACAAGGACAATTGAAGTCATGCCTCCTTTAATTCTATGCCATAAGCAGAAGATAACTTGTCCCAGTATCATGAGGCATTTTCTGGGGTTAAATTTTAGGAGAGGGAATTAGTTTGCCTCAAACAACATCACAGTCAAGCAGATCACACAGTTATGCACAGCAACATGTATCTAACTCAGTCTGGATTTTTTTCTGCTTTTGGAATAAAGGCATAGATTGACTGATCCAAGCCTTTAAGCACTTCTTGTTACAAAGTCATTAACCAAACATAAATTGTGTGCATGCAGGGCTCTGAAGGTAAATGGACTGGGACAAGGGGGACCAAGGGTATTGCAAATTCCATATTTTTCTCTTGGAAAAACCTATGAAAAATATGAAAAAAAAAAGGCAGGAAAGAAAAAAGGGAATTAGCTGATGTCTAGAGAAACTTAATTCCCCTCCTCTTGGCTCACACACATTAACACCTAGAGAACATCCCTGCAGGGAATGTGTTAAGTAAAGGATAACATTGAGGGTTTCTACTGCATTACAGAGAAATTTCCATTAACCTGAGAGTAAATGTGGACAATATGGTTTATGAATTTCTTAGTGGGCACTTTAACTGAGTTGTAAAATACAGCAGTGTGAGATAGCTTCAGATCATGCCATTACCAGGATGCAGATCATCACTTTAGAACTGAGCTGTGGTGACAGCAGTGAGTACCTGGAGTCAGCTCCTCCCAAAGCTTCAGTGCAAGAAATACCACAAGAAACATAATGAGGACTTTGAAAAATGCAGCTTATGATGCTGAATAAAGCATGAACTTGGCTGGTGTTTGCTTTGAAGCTTGAATAACACCTTATGTTTCAGTATTTGCTACACAAGATGTTCCTTGATCAATACCAAACTAAGATGTCTCTCTTTCCCCACGCAACGCTATCCTGCACGTGCTGCGGGTGTCCATCAACAAATCTCCTCAAAAATGACTTAACTAATCAAAAAACATGAATTTTGGAATTCATGTTGCTTCAGTGTTCAGAATTCAGGTGTACTTGCCAGACAAACTCTTGGTTTTGTTCCCTAATCAAAACAACACTTCCCAGGGTGTGGCAGGCAGTAGAGCTGCTCTTTACCACCAGTGAAACCTTCACTCAGAGCTGTTGGAAAGCAGTTTCAGTCCCCAGGGCCAGGATTCACCAAAGCCAGGGGCTGCCCCTGCAGCCACCTCCCCTGAGCACCACCAGGGATACAATCCCTCCTTTACAGAGAGGCAAAGTCCCTTTTCCCAGCCCCAGCTGTATCTGTTGGGGCTGGATGCTTCTGCAAAAGCTCAGATGCTTTCTCAGAGCATCACTGCAAATGACACATCTGTTACTGATGGCAGCACGAACAAAAGAAACTTTAAATGCCATGTTATCATCAGGCCATTCAGGAATCAAAAGATCCTTTAAATCAATACCTCAATCCCAGTGCACTCTGTGCTATGCTAGCATGTAAGTTAGTGCAGTCTTTAAGACCAGACAATCTAGTCTTTTTTTTTTTTTTTTTAATGTACTTCTTTTGCTGTTCTACTTCTTCCATTACTGCTGTTCCCTGTTTGCCCTTTCTCTACTCAGCCTCACAAATGGGGAGAATAAAGGCCAGGAAAAATGTCTTCATGCTGCAAAAATTTCATTTCTTAAAGTGATGATCTTGTATTTAATGCACTTCAGGAAAGGCAGTTTCTCTGTCAGGTTTCACCCTTGCTGCTGAAGGAGAAAGACAAGTCTGAAGTAATTTACCTCTGGCCAAAACACCCTTGCTGTGCATGTGGGAACTGAACCCTTTTTCCTTCCAGAGGCAGCCAACCTACCTGGCACAAATGCTTCTAGATATTATCTAGTCACATGAATGTAATGAAGATGTTTTATTCCAAGCCTCTGGGTAAAGAGGTAACTGAAGGGAACCACTTAAGAGAGGATTTTGGAGAGGACTGAAATCATGGCTTCACAGATATCCTTGCCAATTTTTCCCACTCATGGAAAGAGGCAAAGTTTTAATCCCAGCAAACAAGCTTTTCACCACTAAAACAAGACAACTTTTCATTCCTCAGCTCACGAGCACAGAAATAATTTGAGGGCTGCCTGTGTATGGAGAATGCATTTTTCACACCAGATAGAAAACACATTTTTCTGAAAACTCCAACCATTATTTGTGGCAATTTTTACTGTATGTCCATTAGAGGAAAATTAATCATTAGGGGATAACTTTTGAAGATGAGCTGTGTAGCACTTGGTTTGCATGCTATTGTACTGAACATATGTTTTCTGCTACAGTTGACAGGTGGTATATTTTTTTATTCAAAGCAATTAACATCAGGGTCAACATGGTTGGATATCTTACTTTTCTGTTCCAGGTCTGGGAAAAATGTAATTAAAAATAATAGACAGGTGCTTGCATTTATTTTTAACTGTGTGCATAAACAGCAGTTAAACTGGAAGGAAGCAAGTTACAGTTTTGGTGCCTCAAAAGGCAAATCCACACTCTGGAGCTGAAAAACACTTTTCCCTCTCAGGTGGCACAAGACAACACAATTTTGCTTGGAAGTGTTAAAAAACCCTAACATCCCCCAAGCAGATGCAGGACTTCAGAAGATGCTTTAGTTACCATGGTGGCACTCAGTCAAAAGCTGGACTTGAAGACCTTGGAGGTCTTTTCCAACCTTAATGATTCCATGACTCTGTGATATCCAGAAATTCATTGGTACATTTTAGCAGCATGGGGGACAGAAGAGGCTCATTTCCCTTAGCAGAAGCTTCCCTCTGCTAACTCCTGCATTTCTGTGGCTGCTGTTTACTTGACCACTTACAGAGCAATAAGGAAGATTATAATTCCTATTTAACTTTGTTTCTTGTTTTTCTTCCT
Source organism: Agelaius phoeniceus (assembly GCF_051311805.1). Classification (NCBI taxonomy): domain Eukaryota; kingdom Metazoa; phylum Chordata; class Aves; order Passeriformes; family Icteridae; genus Agelaius; species Agelaius phoeniceus. Next base: position 6,291,064 of record NC_135280.1, on the reverse strand, counting down.
CAGCAAATACTTAAGATGTAAGCACAGAATTATACTTTTTTTTCTTGTTCTAAATACTCCTGGAGAATTCTGTGGCTTCTAAAACCCTAGGCAACATTTCCTTTGAAAATCTTCCCCTGATTTTACCAAGTCCAAGTGCCCTTTGCCTACAGAGAACAGAGCACAATCCCTGTCAACAGGTGCTCCCCCTTTGCCTATTACTTGTAGAAATAAATTTAAAAAATGTATATAAATAGCTTTCAAAATTCGAAATCATATGAGCTTTTAAAAGCTGCAAGGTCTGCTCTTTCAAAAAAAGGGGGGTTTGTCTACTTTCTCCTAAAAGGATCTGGATTTTTGTAATAATTTTTTTTATTTTCTGCAGTCAACAAGGATAAAGAGAAGAAATGAAAGGGAAGAAATCCTCAAACAAAGCCAATGTGGAAATGAGTAATAGGGGTAGTTCTGGAAGAATATTTTAAGGGGATTTTTATTTACAAGGATCCTTACATTCTTCAGTTTACTAAAATGAACCCTTTAAACTAATGGCTAAGTAGAAAGTTAGTAAAATCTCAGTTAATTACAGATTATTCTCCAGTCTAAAGCACTTGTAGACTAAATTGAACCAGTATCTTAAGTGCACTTCTGTCATCTAGTGCAGACAGAAATGAGATTAAATTCCCCATCAAACTAAAAATCCACCCAGTTCATTCAAGCTTATTTACTCCATTGGGGAAAAAAAAATTGTAGCCACTAGAGAGAAATCTGTAACATGAAACTAATCCAAGAGAATAAATCTCTAAGCAAAGCTGGTCACTGAACTGCCATGCTATGATCATTCCAGCCCAAATGAATTTTAAAAGTTGTGCTGATTTATGCATTGAACCACCTAAAGCTAGAATAAAGGCTAGTGCCTTAATAATGCACATTGCTAAAGAAGTGAGAAAATAAACATCAGTGTAATATTTAGCATGGAACCTCTATTAATGCAGCTATTAGAACTATTAATTATGTCCACAGCTATGTGATTTCTTAGCCAGCTTCAATACAGTATGGCTATTACCATTTTTCAGATTTATTTCCTGGCTTAATGTCCTATTTTAAATTTTAATTTCAAGCCATTTTGAACTCAGCATATAAACTGTCATTTCAGAAAGCATTTTCATTACATTGTAGAAATGATCAGAAATTTTGTCATTATCTGAGCCACAATCTAGCTTTTTAACCACACACCCTGATTTTCCCATTATTTAAGGAAAATACATAAATGAAAAAAAAATTAGAAAAACTTCTGAAGTTTATTTAAAGGGAATTTTTTTTCACAGGGATTGTTTGCCTTATTTAAGTTGATGTTATTTAATTTTGGCTATTACAAGCTCCAAAGTAGATGAATATTAAATATTTGTATCTGGCTGCGTCAGTCACTGATGGCTGAGCATGACGTGGCTGATGACTCAGGGAAAAGCAGAATCAGAATATCCTGAGCTGGAAAGAACCCACAAAGATCATCCAAGGTCAGCTCCTGGCCCTTCACAGGACACTCCAACAATCCCACCAGGGCTGAGGACACTGCCACAGAGCCTCCCAGACACCCTGCCCTGCTCATGCCTCCAACTCAACAACGTCCCCTGCAGCTGTAAAGGCTCAAATCACTCCCAGTGTAAGGCTGGAGTCTCCAGGACCTGCTTCCCTTAACTGCAAATTCACAATTTAACCCAACATCTCAAGGGAATTCCTGAAATCACTCCCAGTGGGAGGCAGGAGTCTCCAGGACCTGCTTCCCTAACTGCAAATTCACAATTTAACCCAACATCTCAAGGGAATTTCTAAGTCTGGGTGTGAGAGGCCAGTGTGGCAGTGAGGAGAAAACTCCCCTCGATGGGCTGTTTTGGGAGTGCCCAATTCCTTCTGCTCACAGCCCAATTCCATGCCCAGACCACTTTGCCTCTGCTGGTTTACAGCACCCAAACCACCCTGATCCTTTTCCAAACTCAAATGGATGTAGTGACAGCTAAATTTTGAGAATCCTTAAAATAAAGCCAAACATTTGCTTCAAGTAAGGCCCAGGAGTTGTGGCTGAGATAAAGTCTTCCCCTTTGGTGGGAGCTCAGAGCTCAGCAGCACACTGCAGTGTGAGGGAACTGCAGGAACACCAGGCTTTGCATAAATCACTGTGATTTGTCTCTCCCCAGCCAGCTCTCCCTCACCCAGCACATGGTAGCACAGCTGACATTTCTTTTCTATTCCCCAGGACATTCTGAAGCCAATCAACCTGTTGCACAGATTAATGAGATGAAGGAACATCCTGACAGGTAGAAAACCTGAAACCGTGATTTTGCTCCATCTTTGTATTTTAAATGCAAGGAGTGAGCACAAAGTGTTGAGAAAATTTTTATTGATAAAAGCAAAATTTTAGATAAATAATGACTGAATCCAGAAGCCCTGGTGTCATTGTACATTGCTTTTGAGCATGCACAGCTAAATTACACTCTTGCTAATAAGACTCTCAAAAATCAAGTTTTTCTCACCTACTCACACTGTGCTTCCAAAAATCTGATTTTTTCACAATACCACCTCTGTTGATGTGACTTCAGGAGCTTGAGGTAGCTCATAGATCATGATTTAAGCAGTAACACATGAGATTAGGGATCTAATAAATTCTTATTGCATTGGAACACCCACCAGCAAAAGGAAGGACATCTCAGCCCCATGGATCTCAATGGGCTCGATGCATTTCCCCTGTTTGAATGAGTGTTTTCACAGATCATAGGAGGGTCCCAAGATGCTCTTTGCTGGTGCTCCCTGAAATAAAGTGCTCTCTTAGTTTTTCAATTGCTTAGGGGCTCCAGGAAAACATTTTGGAGTGATTTTCTTTCAAATGGGGGAGTGTGTGCACATGTGTGTCTGTAAAAACTTCATTTTCCACCTCTTATATAACACAAGGCCACAATCTAGCCCAAAAGACACAGGAAACCTCAACTGGAAAAATAATTCTCCTAGCACTCAGCAACTCATAGGAGCCCTACATTCAATTTTTGGACCTTATATGTAATGGGTGAGAGTTTTCTCTGAAGTGGTCAAGCTGGCTGTAGGGACAGTAAACTCCACCTCCAGCGCCTGTCACCCCCAGACTCCTAATTCACAGAAATAAAAGGAATAGCCATGTAGAAAAATACATTACATGAATACTTTCACTTGGAGCAGAAGAATCTCCATTATTTTCCCCAAATTTAAACCCTGATTTGTCTCTTGCCAACTATTTCAGAGCAAGCTCCTTATTGAAAAAAATCAGGAACTGCAAAAAAGATTTCGTAGAAATTTACCCTGCCTATCCAAAACAGCTCAAGTAATTGAACTATTTTCTCCCTAGAATCTGCCAAGGCAAATAGTCTGTGCCATAGCATAATGATCCACATCTCAGACTAGAATGAAACTGAGATGAGAGCAGAAAAGAGAGAAAATGGATATGGTCCAATTATTGTAGCTCTAAAGAAGAGGAACAAATAACCATGATATTATATTTACATCATCATAAATGCTTTAATGTAGAAAACCGTGTTTTAAGAGGATCCTCTGGTCAGACCTATGTAACATAAGCCATCAAACTTCACTTTGAATTCTTGTTTATGATCCTTATGAAGTGCTCTGACTTAAGGGCAGAACCTGTGCTAGGATAAAACCTTTTTGGCTCTGTTTTGACTGGAAGCCACAGAGTCCTATTGTTTCACTTGAAAGCTTGTTATCAGGGATATTCCAACTCAGATTAAAAGTGTGCTTTCCTTCTTAGCATTTGCCTGATTCCATCTTCCAGCTGCTGCTTCCTGCAAACCTCACTGCTTAGTTTTGGCAGAGAATTAAAGAGAAATAGAAGAAAAATAGAAATAAACCTGTAATTTATGAACTCTTGTGTATAAAAGGCACCTCCCCTGACCATGTCAGGAAAAGCTTTGCTCAGTATCTCTCTTCCAGCCTGCAGAGCACTTCTGGAGCCTTTGATGCTCTCCCCAACCTCTCCTCCCCAGCAGAGCAGGCAGGGCTGCCAGCCCCTGTAAGGCAGCATGTGACAACCCTTGTTTTACCCACACTGGAGTGCACAAGGCAGCCCTCACTGAAGTGCAGCATTATGTAAGGAGGAGGCTGCAAGAGTCTTGAGGAGAGCACACCCCTCCCTGAGCAGGGCTGGGGGAAAACTGAGGCTTGAAGGGTTGGCTGGGCTCAAAAATGCAGTTTTCCACACCAAATGCAGCTGAAATACCCACAGCTCTGCATGGAATGAGGGGTTCAAAGTCTTTTACAATCACTGCAGCCCAGGCCAGCAGGGAGCAAGCCCAGCTTCCCAACACTGCCAGGCTCTGGCAAGGAGGATCCAGCCTGTGCTGCCCTGGGCTGCAAGGACAGAACCTGGGGCTTTGTGGCAGCAGAGAGCATCCCTCCTGCTCTGCTCCAGCCCCTGGAACACAGCAGTGTGCCCTGGGCTTGCCCTGTGCCACCCTGCACTGCCCATCTCCTCTGGCAGCCCTGGCCAGGCTCCCAGGCCTTGCTGTGAGCCCTCCCCTCGCCTTCCCCCAGCAATCCTTCCTCTTCTGCCTCACTCTGCAAGTGTTATTGCAAATAAAATTCACACCAAGGCACTCCCCAAGCCCATCAAGCCCCCTTGAACTGTCATTCTAACATTTTACACAAGAAATGCTCTTTGGCCCAAGAATGCCACAAATCAATAAGCACGATTGGAGCTGAGCATCTGTAGTGTTTCATGTAGGCTGTAGCAACTTCAAACTGTAAAGAATGAGCTGGGGCTGTTTTGTCACCATTTATTATGTTGATTGTGTATTTATTCCTTGAAGCAGGATTCTGCTTAATGTTCTGTGCTTTGAAAAAGCCTGGCAGCTGGTCTAAATGAGTTATAGACCCATTTGCCACCAAATCAAAGCCCAGAGCCAGATCAAAGCCAGATTAAAAAAAAAAAAAATCATTTTTCTGTCACAGACTGGATGGCTTCTTCTCTGCCCTGTAAATAAAATTGATATTATTTCATCCAACTTCTATTTTCTCCTGATCAAAATATGATTATGTCTAATGCTATCCTGTCCAGGGCACTGAAGTTATACGAGATGTGAAAGCTTATTGATGTATTCAATTACTGGATGCTGCTCCATTGTCTGCTGAGCAGAGATGCTCAGTTATCAGTTCTTTAGAGCTGTACATTTCTGCCTAACAAAGTCATAACTCCCACAATTACCTGCCTGATGGATGGAAAACAGAAATATCTCATGAGTCCAATGCTGTTATCAGCTCTTCTCCATCTCTAAAATTGCTTTATATTAATGAGATTAAGGCTGTGAAAGAGGTGGCACAAGATTTAATTATTTATATTTTTTCCTCCTGTGGTAGCAACACGCTCATGTTTCTTGATCTGCATAATGATTTTTCTATAGTACAGCATTTCCCCAGTAAGAACTAGATGAAATGTGAAAAGCAATGAAACATAACCTTTCTAAAGGCTTACATAACTAAAGCTTGCATCTGTATTTTCCCCCCATCTAAACATCTAACCCTTACACCACAATAGTTGTCACAAGACTCCTTAGCAGAAGCTGCACTGAAACTATAAAAATGACACCATTGCATTTAATTAGGCTGAAGCACACAGAGTAATTCTCAGGAGCTGGGTGCATTGACTGCAGGTAGTCACACTGTTTAGAAACATCTTGAACATCACTGACATTTTTCTCCCTGTAGCTTTCCAGCAACAACTGTCCATGCTTTATAACAGTACTGAGTTGGCATATGCAAAATCTTGCTCTCCAAATGCCAGTGCACCCTCACCTATACTTTTACCCCAGGAAATCTAATTGGACTCTATACAACTGCTGGTAGTGTATTTTTGTGTATTTTTACCTCTTCCTTGGGCTTGCAAGATATTTTTTCATCTAATGGAGACACTTTCTCTTGCTACAATTTACTGTGATGAGAGACAAGGAGAGGTATTTTCCACAGGGTTGTTCTGGGATGTTATCCCTGCAGCAAGCACTCAGATTTTAATATAAACAATATAGCTGTGATACAGTACAACTGCCCTAAAGGCTGTTGAGCCTGCTTCTGTGTTTATTATTTGTGCTACACAAAAAAGCATTTCAGCTCCATCATCACTAAACACAGCGAGTTCCAATCCCACAAGGAAGAAGATACTGTGCAAGTCAAGCACGTGAAGATGACTCTGTATGTATAGCAACCAGAAAAAAAATCTGGTCCCAACCAGGCTGTTTAGAAATTCTGATGCTCCCTGAAGCATGCAGCAAAATATTTGACCAAGTAAGAGATTAAATTTTCCCTCCTACACACATTTAGCCATAGGTGATCTCCACATGGTCCAGCCCAGGGTGCAGTTTGATGCTCAGGCTCCCTTGGCACCTCAGGAGTTATTGGATCATTCAGCAGCTCTTTCTGGCACTCCTGACTGTCTATTCATGCAATTGGTGACATTTAATTCATCATCCTCAGCTCCCAGGAGGTGGAATTATGGAGCTCTTCAGAAGGGACCGTGCAGCCCCACGTCCCTCCCACCTGCTTCTCTCCCTCTCCAGCAGGGCATCCTCCAGACAAAAAGGGTTAAAGTGTCACTGCCACACAGATGATTTCCAGCAGTACCTCTCCCTCCCAGCTCATCATTCTGTAGCACTCTGACTGCTGTCACCCTCCTTTATTATATATAGCAGCTGACAGGAGTAATCTTTAGCTCAGAGATGACAGTTTGTGTTATAAAAATCTGAGAATGATGTAAGCAGCATTGCTTGACATCACTGGCACACAGCTTGAGGTAACTCATGCCACCGCCAGTGATAACCACACCTTCCCTTTAGACCCTACATTTATTTGGGGTATCATTTATTTTAATACAGCATTTTTACCAGTGTTCAGTCTGTTGAACATTTTAGGAGGGAGATCAGTTACACTTAAAAATCTATACTGCATTTCATACTGAAAGGCAAATAGACATTTTTCAGATCAGAGGAGTTTAAGCAGTATAGATAAAATCCTGGGACAACAGCTTTGAACACCAGACATCTGCATTTATTTACTGATTAATTCCTTTACACTTACACTTTCCCCCATATCTTAAATATTGTTTCCTTCTTTACTCAGGAACCTGTAACTGCTGTAAGAAACTGGATTCCAAGATAACTCATCAGTGTTTGTTTGGAAAGCATATGTTAGCCTGTGAAGTGGAAGTACTTATAACATTTTCCAAAAGCTATGAATAATCACATATCATTAAAAGTGTTGATTGAGACAGTGCTTCGCCATGACATTTTTAATCTGAGGCATAAATAAAGGCAAAAGGAAAAAATTCTGGATTTCATACCACAAAGTTTTCTGTCTACTATATCCTAGATGTAAAATAAAGAAAAAGAAGGAGTTTCTGGCAAATCCAATAGCAACACTTCCATTGATTTTAGTTGGATCAGGTTTAGCACAGCTGTGGTAATTTCCTAAAAAAAGGAATATGTGTTGCCCTTGGAAGGGAGATCAAGGCTTCCTTTCCATTCACACATGGAATCTTTGGGTAGCTCTACACTCTTCACATTAAAAAGCTGCTTTATTTGCTGAATTCAGAACATCAGCCTACTCTTTGTTGAGAAAGCAAAACAGTAGTTTCATCTAATGTACACACTGGGAATAAATCCACTTGTTTAGAGAAATTGTTAAGACTCAAGAGTGTGAGAAATAGAAAGAATAAAATTCAGCCAGCACAACACAGGGGAGAACTGGAGCACCAGAACAGGGAGCAGACTCCTCATAGCCCACATGGTGGGAGCTGATGGATTTATCACCTCTGCACTCATCACATACCAGGGATGAGCTCAGTATTCTGAGCTGCCATTCCAAACAGACCTGATGGGCACCAAGATCCCACTTATTTCCAAACATTTCTACTCTAAACAGCAATCCATTTCCTGGAAGAGGCAGTAATTTCTGAGCTGTTTCCTTAGTGACCAACAGGAATGAAATAAAATACATTGTACAGAACAGTGTTTCATATCCTGAACACCAGGCAGCAGTATTTTAAGGAAGTTTAATTCCTGTAAAGCTGAACTGACTATTTTAAAATTAAGAACTACTAACAGGGATGCTCCATGTGCTGCTGACATTACTGAAAGTAATATGCTAAAGCATATTCTACCAAGTTGCAATCTTGTTGGAAGTACTTTAGGCTGGATTTTATTGCTGAAGCTCATGTGCTCCAGCACTACACACAAAGAAATGGCCAGAAATCCCTGCCCTATCCTCCTAAGCCTGAAAACATTTATAGTAGAATCACACACTCCTATTCTCCATGAGACTACAGCATCACTGCAATGAGGGCACAATATTGGTCAAACAAAAGGGCTCCACAACACCTTCACAGGAGCCTTCAGTTTGGACTCCAAGAAAAAAACTGATTCTCATCAAAATTTCTGGGTAACTTCCACAAGAAACTTCAGTCCAGGATGACAACTAATTCACTTTCTCCAGCTGGAAAAGTCTGCCACAATCCCAAGCTACAGAAAACAGGGTGCACAGTACTCCTTGAGGCTGACCAACGCTCCCCATGCCAAAACAGGCACTGCTGTTAAGATGCAGCCTTTCCATATTAAATTCTCTACTCTAAATTTTCGAGTCATTTGACTTTTCAGTTATATTTTAAAGCCAGCAGCACAGTTACAGATGTGCCTGGTTCTGAGAAGGTGCAAAATGTCACAATATCTTGAGGTGAATAAGAAATGAGAAATGCACACACTGAAATCAATTCTTGGCAATGTTTTCTATGTGCCATTTTTTTCAGACCTAATCTAAAATTCACTGAATTCAGAAGAATTGTATTCCTTATATTTGGATAAAGCCATTATTTATGAAACATACTTCTGCTTCTGAGCATGCTCTGACTAAACACAAAAACACATCCACATTTCACAAGGAACAAATAGTCAAAGCAATCATTTTACAAGCTTTATTTACAAGATCTATGCAGTCAACACCAAGCCATATAAAATCCCTTTGCTGCAATCAGGGTCAGCAAACACATCAGAGGGACAGAAAACTAAGACAAAATTGGGAGTGCATAAATTTTCATTGCATGGGTTAGCCAGCAACTAGCTGGACAGAAGTTCATTTGATTAGGCTTGCTTTAAGGCACTGTAGGAAATAGGTAGGTTTTGGACAGGGGAATCTGAGCTGTTCCATAAAAAGCTGTTCCACCTCCCTTTCTTCCCTTCTCACAAAAATTCTTTTTTTTTTTTCTTTTTACCCCAGAACATTGTTGAAAAACAAACGCAGCAGAACTTCCACTTTGACACCTGGAAGCACAGGAGGAACATAAACCCCAAACAAACAGCCATGCTGAATAAAACAACATCAAGAGGGCTGCAAGCAGCCGGTGCCCAGTGCTGGCAGAAAGAGTCACACTGCCTTGCCCTGCCATACCCAAAATGCCTGATAATTGCCTCCTACAGAGGGGTTTGAATTGCACAGAAATGCTCTCCAAGCTGCTGAGGGGGTGTGGGGCTGCCTGGGGCTGGAGCCCCCTCCACAAACCCTCTCCTTTCCTCACTCACTTTATGGGGTCCTTCTCCACTGGCAGCAGCTTTTCAGAGCCTCTGGCTCCTGTGAGTTGTGAGCATAGTCATTAAAAACTTGGACTAAAGCTCCTGCCCTTCTGCCAAGCAGATCTGTGTGAGAGGGTGGTAGTGTCACTGGTGGAGGTATTTGTTTTGAAAAATCAACCTTTCAAGCTTTTATTGCACAGCAGATAATTCAAACATCACATAGCAAATAGCTCAACAGAATACAGGTGGAATTTTATTCCTGTTTACACTGGTACTACTCCTCTGGTAGCTTAAGCCAGAGGTGAAATCTGAGACTTCTGGATTTGTTTACTGGCTGAAATGAACATTTAGATGTTGGTTTTGTCCCTAGAAAATAGTCAGACAAAATGGTGAAATAAACATCTCCTTTAAAACTCCATTCTTACAAAACTCCAGAAAGCAGCATGAATACCTGGCTTACCCAGATTAATTTTTCAAGTGTATAATTTTATTTCTGCAATAGCATGCAATGTAATATTGTTTAATGCTGTGAAACAGCATTCTCAAGATGCAGAATTATTATCAACTACACCTTTTGCAAATTTAACCTATCTCACTCTAGAAATTTCACTGAAGCAAAACTCATTAGCAATTAAATATTGTCCCAGAAGAAATTAACAATATTAATGATAATAAAAAAGATTACAATTATACTTTCTGAATGTCCAGTCTGCAGAAATAAAAACATGCCATAGAAATAGAATATGGCAAATTACTGGTTTTCAGAAACAGCTGAAGAGATTTGTTAATACAATAATAATACTTTTAACTCCTTTAATATAAAATAAAAGCTGCAGTGTTTTTCAGAAACAAAGTTCCAACAGCAGGACCTGCCAATGCACTTCACTTCTGTGTGCCAAATTCATAGGCAGGAAATCTTTAAATTCACTTAACTTCACAATTTTAACAAAATAAGGGCTAAACTCACAGCAGATCTGAAAAAAAAATCTAAATCTGGTTCAAGTTCAGAGAAACAATCACATTTGATTTGTTTGCACTGAAATATTGCCTTTGACTCAAGCCTCTTGGGGCGTGGATGGTTATAAATTTTGAGCCTCAGGTTTTTAGAGTGTCATCCTTTTTAAACACTGATATTCTGCTTTGCAATACTTTAGCCCAAAATCTCACAAACCATAATATTCCTAACCACAGAGTCAGTTGGAGGGGATGCAGTTCTTAAAATGAAGCTCTATTAAAATTCCCTGTAACTGGATCACAGTGTTTGGCAGTATCAGCAATAACCATTAAACCCAACCAAAACCATTCTGACAGAAACCTGGGGTTTTGACCAGAGTGAGTATTTATGAGATGTGCACAGTTTTCTTTTAAAGGAGCTTTTCTTGGAGGGAGAACTTCTTCTGATTGCTTTTGGTTTACAAAAACAAGAAGTTGACATTTTCTGCAGGAAGTACAGCATTTTCTGATTAGCTCTAATAGGCACTTTTGGGAGCTGCTGCAATTTATCCCAGCATTTGAAGTAGCTGAGTGTCATTAATTGCTATTCACCAGGGTATTCAAGGCACTTGGTACCTGGTAAAGATGGGAGCTAGAAATCAAACTGCAGGCCAGGACTGAGCAAAACACTTCAGCACACGAATGAGGGCTGAGCTGATCACAAATTCTGCAAATTGTTGACCTGGAATTGTGACCTGGAATTTATAAACTCTGGAAGATGTGTCAGACCAAGTGCTAGTTTAAGTATCTGATAGCAAAGCATGTGCCCATTATTTGATTTTCTAGTTTCAAAAGCAAGGAACCATTCTCATACATAAAATTTTCTGCTGTAAAGTTTTCCAATTCTTTCCCCTGTATCACTGCCTTCTCCCTCTTCATGTTTCTCAAAAATGCTCCCTCTGAACTAAATATATCTCAGTCTTATATTAAGAACACACGATCTTGTTACACTGATAAACCAGATCTTGATAATGCCCAAGCTGCAGTAATATGTAATTCTTGTCAAAAGAGTCATTTCATTTCCCTTCCTCAGAGATGTGCTCTCTCTAAGTCAGTTTCTGATGGAAACAAATGAAGGCAATGATTTGCCTTGAATAATAAAGCACCTGCAGCTGTTTGCAGCATTTAGAATGATGGCTTATCATTAGCAGAAACCCTTAGATATTCTGGGCACCCTGCATGCCTTGCAGGTAGGACACCAGCTCTGTGTCATTTACCTCACTTTCTCATCATTTCCCAATAACAAGAGCATCAAGGATGCAGCACATACATCACCTGCCCAGGAGTCTGGATTTGCTTTAGATAGTGACCTCTGAATTAGTCCCCTCTGCTCCCCAAATGTCAATGGGAAAGATTTTCTTAGACTTAAATCGTGTCGAATCTATAGAGCAGCTCTGCCTTCTGCTTCTGTGGTGGGAGCTGCTCTGTGGCTGGGCAGAGGTGAATGGTAAATGCTAAATCCAGCAAGGATTTTAAAGGCAGCTATGCAGCCCAATCTGGCACAGCTCTGAAGACAAACTGACAGGTGTGTCTGTCTTTGCTCTCAGCAATCCCAGAGAGGTAAAACCTGCACTCAGCTCCTGTGCAGACTGAGCACAAAGCAGCAATAACACCCTGGCAATGGCTGTGGGGCTGTGCCAGCCAGCTGAGGTGGGAGCTGGAAGCAGCTTTTTGTGCAGTCATATAGCAAGCAACTCAACTTCATTCAAAATAGATTAACTCATTACAGAGAACAGGAGAATAAATTGCACAGGAATGAGTGAGGGATTTTCAAGGGAGTTAATGCACTCTAAAACACCATGAAGCTCCTGCATAACTAGAAAGGATGAATTTGTAGCAGCATAATTTACAATTTAGAAAGTTCAAATAATTACACATGAATCACTAAAATATTCATTAAGGGAAAATCCCTTTACTTTCTAGAACAGCTTTAGTTTTTCAGCTGTTCCACAAACACAGCCAGGTGAACCAGTTACTTGTCACCACCATTCAAATCACTGGTGATGTCTTAAGAAATAAAAACCTCATGTAGTTAGAAGTGTTTCACATGGTTGTGACTTTGAGTCAGCATTTTCCCTAGCTGCAAACTCACAGCTTACAGCTCCAGTGCAAAGTTAATACTAGATCAGTTACTATAATTAACAAGATCAATAATAGGCTAACAATAATGCATTTTTTCCTCCTGAGATAAACCATGCTGCATTCACATAGCCCTAAACTCCAAGAGAGCCACAGCTGAACACAGCAACATTGACATCAAGATGGCTCAGGGCACCAAGGCAAGCACAGAAAAGATTTTTGTCAATACTTACAGGATTCCCTTTCCCATCTCAGTCTTTTCTTAGGATGGACACAAAAAGAGCACAAAAGCTGACAAGGCCCATGTTCCCAGCCCTCCCTGTAGCCTCACACAGCCATGCCCTGGTCTCTGAAATGCCACCAGCCCATCCCAGCACACATCCAGAAGGGGCTGTACCTGCTGCTGGTTTCAGCAGGATGGGAACTACACTCGGTTCCTGTGTCCCTGAGCATCCTGCACAGCCTTTTCTTGTGCTGTCCTCTGTTTATTTTGTCTGAGACATTGCTGCCTTTAATTTTCTCATGAAACTAAATCCCTGAAGGGATATTCCCAGTTCCTCTGCTCCCACTCACTCACCCTTCCAAGCCCCTGCTCTTCCTAGCAGCAGGGCTCTGGCAGACATCACAGAGGGCTCTGAGTGCCCCACCAGCCCCAGGCCTGTCCCACCTGTCTGGAGGCTCCTCAAGCCAATTCTGCACCTGCTGCAGCCTGTGCATCACCATCCCAGCCCACAGCTGCTCGCTGCCTGAGGAGCTGGGCAGTGAAGGAGGACAGCAGCCCAACCTCCTCCTTGGCAGGGACAGCATCTGCAGAGGACAGGGCAGTGCTGGACAAACACAACCAGTTCTCCCAGACACATCAGGGTGACTGGGGAAGTGCCAGCAGACACAAAGGAGCAACAATGTACACACAGCACGACACTGCTGTCCCCTGGTGAAAGGCTGGCTTTGGAAGGCAGGAGAGTGCTTGGATTTATTTGCACCTTCAGTCAGGACAGGGGAGAAAAGCTGGGAGCTGGTGTGCAATAGGAGTAGAGGGAATGGCTCCTCTCCCTGGCACAGAGATTGGGAACAGCCACAGTCATACAGGGAGGTGAGAGAAACCCATGTACAGCATGCACACCAAGGTCCCTCCTTTGTTCCCCTCTGAAGGAACACTTGAGAAGTCACCTAATACATGTCCTCAACCCCTCAAATCTATTCCTGGCTGATGTTCCCCAATCCCAGCCTTTAAAAGCTCTAAGGGTGGAGGCATTTGTCATCCTTCTTGGTTAAACTGTACATAAAAGTTTAGAGATTTTAGGTAGCAGCAATGCAAGCTGCTATAGCAAGTTTTGCAAGCCTGTGCACAGGGCCATTATCATATTCCAGTAATATTGGCCTTCACTTTTGCTGTGGGTTGCTGAACTAATAGGAAATTCTGATTGAATATGTGCTGCCAGTGGAAAAGCTGGAAATCAGTACATGTACTAAGAGCAGGCTGTGTCTGCAAAAGCACCAGGCAAAGCACTGCCACAGGGAAAGAGAGAAAAGCTTGCAAAAAGCATCAGAGTGAGCAAGCTCTGCTAAGCCCTCTGGAATTGCTGTGGGAATGTCTGTCCTTCCTCACAGGGACCCTGCAGCAGTTTGAAGCCAGTGGGTAACAGATCATCCAATGGACACTGCAATGGGAGCAGAAAGGAGAGGAAAGGCACAGAGGAAGAGATTATTTTCAAGGCTTTGCTCTCACTAACAAGGGTTTTCTTCCTCATGGAAAGTATTACATCATCTTGGTTTTCTTACACAACTGGAGCTTTCTCAGCACCTTTCAGGCTGCAGTTTGGGTTTATTCCCATGCACTTCCACATGTCTTTGACACGACCTTGAGGGCTCCATTCTGCAGCAGCCTGGTTTTGGAAACTGGCTTGGCTGAAGTTTGCCATCTGCAAGGCATTTCTCAATTTCCTTCCACAGGCCTCCCCCAGACTGTGTGCTGAGGTTAGTTACCAAACACATGCAAGTTTTACAGCCTCACAGAGGTACCTTGCTCCCCCAAAGGCTTTTCTCTTGCATTAAAGCTCTCCTGAGAACTATGGTTTTCCATGGCTAACCAACTAAAACCAAACTATGGTTTTCCATGGCTAACCAACTGAAAACAAACATGGTCTGAGATGCAAAAGCATCACTTCCATGGGGAAAAATGAGAGCTCCTGGGCAATGCCCAGAGGCTGTGCTACCCCATCAGTTCCCTGTGCCAAGGGAATCAGCCCTCATTATCAAACAGCAGTGGCCCTGCTCTCATCCAGGGCAGGACACCCCAATTTGGGTTCAGTTTACCCTGACAAAGAGCACCTTTCAAAGTGCTGCAGACATGAATTGTGCATCTCCTCCCAGTCCTTCACAGGGTGTTTCATCCAAGCACAGACACATCCCATAGGATTGTCTGTTAAAACCCCTAATTTTTCTGAACCAATGCAAGAACCATCAGACAGAAGTGGCAGGGTGCAGAACAGCCCTGTGCTTGTCTCACTGCAGCCACAGCCCAGCAGGGCAGAATTCCATCCTTCAAAGACAATACAACCATTATGTGGGCAGGAGTTCAGGATATACTGGAAAATAACCACATGGAGAAAACACAGTTCAAGGGCTGCATTTGTAAACATTTGCTGGCATCTAGAACCCAGTCAAACCTCATCACAATTCATGCAGTCACGCCAGAAGCTAATCATCACCCTCACTATTATTTTTAGTGGTTCCCAAGTGATGACTGTGCATGAGCAACATAGAAATAAAGTTCTGAATTATTTATGGTGCTCAAAACACCTCAACAAAAAATACTGGCCCTTCTTGTGTTTGTGCTGACTCCTGGATTAGAAGAGAGAGAGGAAATTAGGATTAGGAGCAGCAAGTGGAAAGAGTCAGGACAAAGGTTACAACCCAATTTTCTTTTTTAGCAGCCCCCTTGGTTTTGAGTTATGTTTTACTTTTCACACATCAAGATTCACACACCAGGCTTCAGGAGATCTGCACTCAATTTCCAGTTCTTCTACAAATCTAATACAGCTGTGACCAGGACATTCTATTTCTCTATGACTCAGTTTGCCACATATGAGAAAGAAGCTAATTTTCAAAATATATCAATGAGAATAAATGAATAACATTTTAATTGCCTGGACATTATTGTGCTGCTCTATGTGAGCAGAAAAATAGCTCAAAACAGTGTTCATGTAGAAAACGTGGTAAGACAAACCAGCTTTCTAGATCAAAACAAGCAAATCTAATTTCAAATCAGAAATGGTTTTTATATTTATTTAATTATCTTGCCATCAATGCTTTAACTATTTTTTTCCCCCAGAGGGAGGATGTTCAGTTTTCTGGAGTGATTCTACAGATGCCTCTTTTAAGCCTTAATTTCTCTGAATGAGCCAGGCAATTTCAGGACTAAATAATATGGTTACAATTGTCATTCATTCAGAAAAGCAATTTAATTTTGATCAGGACCTACCCCTCGGCTTTGAATTCAAATTAAGATAGGCCACAGATTCTGAATGTAGTCATTGCTAAAATGGAAGGGATCTTGCTGAACACAAGGGACATGTGAACTCCTACCATGCCAAAAATCCGTGTCAGATAGATAGCACTTGAAACACAATCCTCATTAAAATGGATCACAGCATTCATGTTCTGGAAACACAAAGAATAGAGACTAATGGATTAATCCATGGAAAGTGCCACAATGATCTGTACCTTGTCCTTGGTAGAACAGCCTTCCCACAATGCTCCTTCCTTCCTTCCTTCAAATTCTAACAAACAAGGCGCTCTGGCTGAAAAGAATTCACTGAAATCCAAGCATCCAAAAATCCTAAACATGTTTCCATCCAGCAGTATGGTGTGACACAGGTAATGACACTTTTGACTTTGCTCCAGTAAATCCAAAACTGCCTTATCTTTTAATTCCTTCCTGTAAGAAAATATACATCTGAAAAATCTATTTCCAATACCTATATTAGGCATATTTTAATAAAAGTACACCATACATATAAAAAGCCTGCACCAATGAAAAGCCTCAGTTGCATAAAATTAAGCATCTGTGATTAGGTGGAATCAAATTTCATTCTTTCCAACTGTAGTGGTTTTTTAAAAAATAATTTCCAGTGATAGCATTTATCATCATGTACCTTTCTGAAAGGAGAACACACTGACTGGTTCACTGTATTTTAAAGCTCCTGTGATACAGCCAGGAATTAGATTATTTGCATGTGAAAAGTTCTCCAGAGGAATGCTCTTATGCCAGTAATTCTGTGGTTGTCAGCCCAGTGACCTCTGAATAGGGATTATACACATCTCCACTACCTCAACAATCATCTGTCTTAAATATATCTCATATATCCATTAAATATATCCATCACAAACACAAACTACATTTAGAGATCAACTCCATAAAGATCACAAAAGGAATTAAATAGCACAGCCTTTCAATGGCAGGGGACTTGACACACTGATGTAGGGATCATTTTTGGCCCAGTGCTCCATATTTCATTGCCCCTGACCTTGGAGGTAAAAGTCAATATCTGAGCTGCTCCACAGCTGCTATTTCATCCACGTTTCTGCTTCACTGCTAGAACACAGAACATAAGGAAGGAGGAGAGGTCACAGGGGTGGCACAGATACAGCATCAATCACAGGTGTCATCTGGGATCTAAAGTTAACTATTTCCAAGGATAGAGGCTCCACAGCTTCACTCAGGGCTTCCCTTGGCAAACCCTCCCTGCAAGGGATGCTTTTCCCCTGCCTGCTTTGATCTTGCTCTAATCACTTGTAGTAGCTCTACATTTACTCATTCCTTTCTCCTTAACAAAAGCTCTATGCAAGCAGAGGTCTACTGGGGCAAAGCAGTACCTGTGTTGTAACAAAAAATGGCAGTTTTCAAACAAATATTCTGATTTCTTTTGCCCAGAAAATTGTGAGCTACAGCAGCTCATTTTCAAAATACTAAGGGCAATGAAGAACTGTTCAAAGTTTGCAGCATTACAAAGGAATGGGGCCTTCCAGTGCCTTGCCTGGCAGGAGGAATACAGAATTTATCTGAGCAAATGCAGCTTCAAAAGAAGAAATAAGCCCTTAAAGTCCTGTTGATTTTTCTATAGAGGTGGAATTAATTAATTGCATCAAAAGGAATTGGAGTTTTTACCCCTCTTTTCTTGCCAGCAGAGATTTTTAAGAAGCCAGGCAGGAATAGTCAGCTGGGTGTGACCCTACACAAACCCTTCCAACCTTTGCATCATTGCTGCTGCCAGCAGGAGCCAGTGTTCTCTGGGATAAAGATCCAGCACGTGGATTTGGGGGTGCACTGTGGGACAGGAGGGCTCTGCTCCTCCATAAAGTCAAAAGGAATCTCAGTTCCTGAGGACTGAAGGTCTATCCAAATGACCCAACAAGATTTTGCCAGATTTTTTTATTACACTGCTCACACTCATCCATACAGATGATAAATAAGATTTTACTGAGGGAGGTACCTAACATTACACCATTGCTCAAAGGGAGACACTGGTTTTAAAAGAAATATTCTAACCCATCCTCTTATATTTATTTTTGAGAGAGTGAATTTTAGGTGAAGAAACTTCTGAGTGCAGCACAAGACAAGGAATCAGAGCTCCAAATAGGGGTTTCATAATGCAGAACTGTTCCACATGGCTGCCCATTCAATACACATAATTCATTATCAAATCCCAGCCCTGCTTGCTCTCTGTCTTGTTCCTTGTATGGGTTGGATTTAATTTGAAATGGTCACTAACAGCATTTAAATATGAACCTAGAGAAGTTTGGTTATGCAAAGTTCCATTAATAGTCCACATGTCTGTGCAATCTGAAGACCTAATTCCATCCCAACACCTGTTTTGTATTTAACAGCAGGTCACAGCCACAAAGGTTGATGTAATACCAGCATAAAACAAAATACTGTGTGAATATTCTCCCTCTGTTGAACTACTAGCAGATGAACTATTAATCCCATGATGAAATTAATGGGGCACTTCTATGATTTTACACCAAAAAAAATTCCAAATGGCCTTTTCTTTTTGTTCATAATTTGGTTTCTTTTACATTTCATTAACAGTGCAGAGTTATTATGTGTCTTGACTCGAACTGACACTACTCAACCCCCAAACAACCTTTTTAATATCTGGACCATTTATTCCCTTAATAGTGAATTTTCCTGAAGAAAAAAGTTTCCACTGGAGTTTTATAGATCTCATAGAAATTGCCATATAAACTAGGAGAGCCAACCCCAGATCAAGTTAAAGAATGGGAAAAATAAATTGGTTTCTGGTGACTTTCATCACTCAAGGACAGGAGGATGGTTTAGCCTTGCCTGTCCCTCCCCATGAGTGTTGCTGGGGTGTGAGGCAGTGACTCTGTAGAGTTTCCTGTCCTGGCAGGTACTGGAGCCCAAAGGATCAGCCCAACCTTGAGATCTGACACACCTTGCAGCCCTCATGCTTCTGATACTCTGAGAAATGCTGAATCCAAGTGACTGGAAATAATCACCCCCTCAATGGAATTGTAAACTCACAGAGGAAATGATGCATTGTATTTAGAAATTATTATTGTATTTCTTTGTATACATACAAATGAAATTCTAATCCTCCATGCCAGAGGAAGAAAAAATATCTAAAACAAAAACCTGATGGCATTCCCCCAACTTCTGTCCCTGTTAGTTACTGTTGCTTACACACTGAATGTTTCTCCACACTTACACATGTACCAGCACTGTTTTCTTAAAAAACAATGCAAAAAGTGGATAAAAGTTAACCTCAATAAAACACCTAAGCAAAACAGTGAATTTCAATATAAATTGAAAGAGTCAATCCAGCTAAAATACACAAGAAGACTGAAGTGTCCTGCAAGCACAATACCTATAAAGACTGGAGATGGATATATACGAGGCAAAGTCAGAAAGAATTAAGCCAAGGTTCTTCTTAAATTAAAATTGAGTGAACTGGTGTAAGTTTGAGGCAAGTTCTTGCCAATTTCTGTCCATCTGTGGGATTCATTATGGGCAAAAATGCCTGAGATATTCTATGTGTGATTGTGTGATGGAACGAGGAAGCTGTTCTGGACCAGCAGCTCCTTAATGTGTCTGCATCACTGAAAAATAAAGTGAAGGCAGTTTATTCAATTTTCTTATTTTTGGATACACCTGGAAACACAGAAATCACCTGACAAAAGCCCCGAATATTTCCACCTGTTGAAATAAAGTTCCAGCATCACACTTATAAAATATCTGAAGAGCAGAGCAGGAGGCAGTGCTGTCTTCAGAGATGTAAAACATCAGAGTAACAGGAGCTCAGGCTGACAGCTGGGCTGGCTCAGTGTTCACAACATTGTGGTGGAAACAAAGGGCCTTAAGAGCCTGGGACTGCCTTTGATTGCTATTTTCCAAATAGAACAAGAAAAAAATATTTTTTTTCTCAAAAGAGAAAAATCCATTGGGAAAGATGCAACATTATCAGGTTTGGATCAAAGTTGCTGTAAGGCTAAAGCTGAATATATTATTTCAAACTTATGGTCAATGAAAAGAGCTCAAACACCCTTTTTGTTGTAGGTACTCTGCTCAGGTTTTTGTTCAGTACAATTGTACTGGTTCAGTGAGGATTTTCTAATAACCTCATTGAGGGGTTTGGCAAAAGTTACATCAAAGGGGTAACCTGACATTCAAATCAAAAAGATTTTGGAGTATGGAAAAATAAAAGCTTTTTTGACAGCTACTGTTCTGACAGACAAAAAGAAGTCAAATATCACATATCACTCATATCACCCATGCCCTGCAGTCTGAAGTTTAAGGCTTAAGCTTCAGCCTTCACTCTGCCTTGCTCACACAGCCAGGTGTGCAGGAGCAGCTCCTTTGAGCTGAGCCAGGCTCAGCCTGGAGATTTTGGGCTTGGGGTTTAGTGTGAGCACAGCCTGTTCTGCCTCATCCCAGCACTGCAGATGCCAGTGGATCATGGCAGTCAGATCTGGAGTCTTCACAGCAAGTTTTAAACTGCTCCTTTTAATTCTATTTTTAACTATTTTTTAAAATTCTTTCCATTGCAGATGGGAAGTAATTTGCACTTTTCATGAGACATTTTGGACTACTAGCTGCTTTGGTGCTCATCCCATACCCCAACCTCTCCTGTCCAGCCACAGATCCCAGTCTCACTGGGACAGATTTGTGAAATTTGGGTGTTCAGCCTTCTTTTCTCCACTAGAAACCCTCTTTTCAGTGACACCACAATGAATCCAGATTAGGGAAAAAATACTTTGGGAACACATTGGGAAAGTAGGTGCTCCTGGACTGTTTAGACATTGCTCCTGCCTAATCTTTCACTTTTCAAATGGAAGCACTTCCTTTGTGGGGCTGCTCTGCCCACTGCACAATTGCCTAAATCCCAACGTCTCCTTACCAGTCACAAACAGTTAGCTCAGATGGGAATGCACAATGCCCTCAAGATCAGGAAAAAAACCCTCCTTTCCCCCTCAGAAACTACCAAAAAACCAACCAACTAACAGAAAAATCACCAAGAAAAGGATACAGAGTCTTATATCAGAACACAGGAGATAAACTTCTAATTACAGCCTGAGCTGGCAAAGGGGAATCACAGCTCTGGAGCAGAATGGGAGAAGTGCACACGAGAGTTACTGTCTCAACTGCACAAGGTTGTAAAAGGCAACTGGCCTTTCCATTCCTTCGTAAATAATAACCACAAATATTTGGTCTTTTTAAAAAAACTCAGCTGGTATAAAACGCAGCAGGAAGGCAAAAGGCAGCAGCACTCAGGTTAATGAGCTGCTGGTACAGCTGTGCCACTTCAGGATCTGCTGCTGTCCAGATAATGCAAATTTCTCAGGCCACCCTGGCCACCATCACACATGGATAGGAAGGTAAAATCTTTATTCCACTCAGCTAATTTTGATTTCAGACACCAAAAATGCAAGGCAAGGGAAGCATTTCCAAAGCAAAGGAAGACATCAAGCATTTGAACTGCAGTGGTCTTGTATCACTGAGAAATTGGTTTTTTTTAGTGATGGAACAATACGACAACAGCAGAGCCAATCTGAATCTTTGCAGATCTGTAAGTAGGTAGCTATAAATTGCAATATATTCTGACATTCTTTACCAAATACAACATTAAGGTGACAAATTATACTAATACAGTATGATTTCAAGGTGTATCCACATTTGCAGCATGTGTAAATTTCTCAAATAGAATCCGATGTTTGCTAATATGGTACAATCTAAGTTAATAAGATCAAATTATGTCTGATCATACTACATTAGTAAATGTCACATCAAATTAGTCATTTTCAGAATTATAATGAAGCACAGAAAGAAACCAAAAATAACTTTTCCAACACAAGTAAGCAGTGCTGAAATTGAAAACTGAGCTAAATACCAAGCCTTCAGAGAATGCTTTTTGAATGCAAGATTTACCAGTTTTCCTTCTCAGTCTTTTTCCAGAGAGCTGCCATACAAGATGGAAATAATGGTCACAGTAGAGTCTTGTGCTAAGGTCACTGGAGATAAGGTCATGAAAGAGGAAAAAATGGCACTGCCATTGAAGGGCTTTCAGTCAAACTTCAGTGGTTCCAAGTAGGAAAATCCATGAAAATCCACTGAACAGAAATTCTGAAAGAGAAAGCCCCTTGAACAGGAAGTTGCTTAAACAGTTATTAAACTTTCCTCTCCTGAAGTGTATTATCTGAACCACTGTAATTAGCCAGACCTTGCAAGATTTTATTTCCCTTCTCTCCTACTGAAACCTGTCAGGTGCACCTGTGGTACAACCCCATTTATTTGCAAGCATACAGAGTTTGGTTTCTTTGAACACAGCTAGAAAAACAAACAACTTCTTGGCTCAGAATCCCAGAGCCTGCCCTCAGCACGTTCCTCAGCCCAAGCTCCCTGGCCATATGCTGGATTCCAGAGCCACAGCTATTTTTTCCCATGTTCTTCCACAAACTTGGAAAGTTTCCTACAGATTTCCTCCCTGTCCCTTCACCTAAAGATAGGAAATATTTTTTGAAATGCCCACATTAAAGCTGGCCTGTCTGGTGGCAAAAGCTACCCAAGGAGGGTCCCCAGAGTCTCAAACCTTACCCTAAAAATAGAAGGCTGAAGTCAGTCCTGTTGGGTCTCAGGGATGTCTCACACACAGCCTTTCCCAGAACCTTTAACAGGGATAAAAACCTGGCAAGTGGCAGAAGCAGAAAGAGCAGAAATTTTAAAGAAAGTCCAACAGTCCCATATTTACTGGGAACACGTGGAACATAATTTAAACATGAGAGCAAAGAAAAAGAGGAAAAAAAACCCCAAAAAGACCCCACCCCAACAACAAAAAGCCCCAAACAAACCCCTCCAAAGCCAAACGAAAAACCCAATAAAGAAGGAATTTTCTCCCTATGTCAACAGTAAAAGCAGAGTCCAAGACTTCTCCAAGTCATTCTGTCAACTCCAAGACACATTTTAATCCCTTTTGATGAACTAAAAGACATTGGAAGGGAAAAAATGCTTGAGAAATTTAATTTCTATCCTCACCATGTTTAAATATAACCCATGTAACCCCAGCTATCTGAATCTTCTGGGTAAGCCACCTTTATGCCCAGTTGAATAAATTAGTGCCAGCTGCAGGCTCCAAGGCAGAACCATTATTCTCTACAGTGTTATGAAAAGTGGAGGCCAAAGAAGTGGTGAACACCTAAGTTATCAGTTCAGGGCTGGGTTTTTTTAAGACTAAAAATCACACTAAACAAGATGTCCACTGTTGGAAGGAGGATTTCTAGCTACTTTCTCAGAAGGTGGAACATATGTTCAATATTGTGACATGTAGTGTTTAATATTAATTTTCTTGATTTAGCATACACTGGCATATGCTTCAAAGAGCACTTTTTCCCACAATGACTTTACCAGCCCCTGTTGCTCATGACTTTTGTTTATTTGCTTGATATTTTGTTTCTTTTTAATCTAAGCTGTCTTCATGAATTTTAACAGAATTATGGGTGTTTACATAAGGCAGTCTGTTCAGGGACAAAGTTGTTGATCCCTAGAGAAAGCATTGTTCCTATCCTGTCTGTATTTCAGCAGATTAGGTTTAAACCAGACCTATCATCAAAATACACTCACCCGCACATGAGCTTTACATGTGTTTTAGTTTGAATGAAACAGTCATAATAGAGCAGCCTTTTGTTATTAGTAATTATGAATACTTCTGTTGGATTCTAGTATGTCAGTGGAGTAGGAACCCTTTGTTGTGTTCAAACTAATGTCTGCATTATTCTGCATTTTCTTCTTCTAATCCTTTCTCTATCCTAAAGGATTTTAGCAACGTTTTACTGTCATTCTGTTATGAAACTTGTTTTCCCTTGAGCATGTGGCAATTTCATTAGGTACCTGAGGATTGGGTAAAAATCAAACAACAGTATAAGCTAAGCCAAAGTAAAAAAAAAAAAAAAACCAACAAAAAAAACCCCCATTAACAGGCCAACATTTCTCCTTAGCTCAATACAAAAATAAAAGCACATGGGAGGAGGAGGGGAAAGAAGGAGAAAAAAAGGGAAGCATTATTTTTTGCATTATGTTTAACTCCTTGCTGGCTGTTTTGTGGTGGAGCTCAGAAGTGCAGTAGCAGAAGCCAGGCAGCTCAGTCCTCTGGTGGTTCCCAAGCCCTTCTGCAGTCCTGGAGCAGCCCCTGGTCATTGACTCTGCTCTAGAACTGGCAACAAGGAATGTAACTTTCAGGGGGAAATGGGTGGGTTTTTTATGGAGACACAAACTGTACCCTACAGTGATGTCTTTAGCCCAACCTGCTCTACCCTTATTGCCGCCTCGCCTCCAAAATCTTCCTCCTGGCTCAACTTGGCTTTAAAGGAGAGTATTGCAGAAAGTCAAGTGAAATTGTACTGGACTGGACCTGATGACCCAGAAGACCCTCCAAATCTTCCCCCAGTGTCATCATCTCAGCTAATCTCAGTAAAAAACACATTGGAGTTGCATGTGACATACTGTCCTATCAACTCCTCTCCCTGACCAGATCAGGCCACCTAGGACAGCATAGCCATTGTGATGGGACAGACTTTTGACCATTTTAGCAGGACAAATAACTCTCCTGCTCATTATATCAAGCCAAACAAGGGGTTCCTCCTCCTAGGACCTGCTAACACGCTTGAGCATTTTCTGAAAAATTATTTGGTCAGTCATGGGTGTTGTCCCACTGGCCACTGAGCCACTCCTGTTACAAACTGGTTCACATTCATCTCTCAGAAACCCAAGGGCTTGGACATGCAGTGTTTGCATTTCCCAGAGAAGCAATCTGAATCTAGCTGCCATCATGTGGAAAGGGTGTAAATTCAGGAGCAGGCTGGAGCTGCTCCGTGTAACGTCACCGGGCAATCAGGAGTTCAGCTAATTGAGCACAGCTCAGTGACACCAGCACAGTGAGCAGCACTGCAAAGCTGGCAGCAAGAAGGGGCTTGGCAGAGGAGCCATGTGTGCTGAGGCTGCATGAACAGCATTTTAATCAAAGCCAGGTTTCCACAAGTCACAAGTCTCTTGGCTTTGGCTGAAATCTTGGGTCATTCTCTCGTTACACCCAAAGCCATCTCTCAGGATAGAATGCTGCTGTGATTTTGCATGCAAACACGCACACACCCTGGAGAAAAGTAACTTCAGTAAACAGCAACTTCAATGAAACAAGTTTTTCATACATTAATTTATGCCCACAGCACACAGATAGTACCACACTGGCCTTTGCTGGGCACGGAAAGATGGGACATAAATTGGCTGTGGAGTGTGCCAGTACAACAGCTGTGACAGATCAAAAAGGAGACTTTGAAGATGAAAATGCTTAAATAAAACTGGCCTAAAATGAATTATTGCCAAATTAAACTTAATATTTTTAAAGTTTTTTTAATAGGGTGAAAAGACAGCAGTAACAGCTTTTCTTTGTGTTTAAGGAATCAAATTTTCAAAGCAAAAGGGATTTAATTGGTCAATGCTTGTTATCCCTAACTGAGTACTGGGCAAGTCCTTGAATTGCCTTTGCTAATTGCAGTTTAAAACTTAGGAGTCGAAATAAGATTTCTCCTGTTGTTTATAAAAATGAGTCATGTTTATGAGCAAGAAAATTAAAACAGGTCTTTGTTCATGGCAGGAGAGTTCAGATATATTTGAAGAGGGAACCATGCCAAACCTTTGCTTTTAATTCCTCCAGGGTTATCCACCCCAAGAGCTTTCCCTGCCTAAAAATCCCCTCTAAAGTTATTTACACCCCCTTGGACACGAGAGGTGTCTGCAGGCAGATGAACACCCAGGAACAGAGCAGCACCCAGGGACCAGCTGGACTAAATGAAGCTCCCAGGGAATTTACAGAGTTTTCTTCCCTGTGAGCACAGCTAAAGCTCTGCACTCTGTACATCCTGACCAGCCTGGGTAGACACCATGAAATCTCAGCTTTATTACCTTCAGCACTACTGAACAATCCATTCCAGCCTCCCTTACTGCCCTTGAATTAAGGGATGGAGCAGCACTTTCATCTGTGCTGCCTAACGAGCAGCCCTCAGTGACCTCCATGCGCCGAGGCTGGCTGAGTGTGTTATCCTCTGTCTGAGCACATTGCACAACCCAACAGGACAGAGCAGGGCGTTCCACTGCTGCCCTGACAGCACCAGGATCCCCAGCAGCACCCTAGGGCTTGCTTGATGATGGGCTGCTGATTTTAAAACTCTGCAGCCACTAAAGTATCTTTCCATTTCAGCATTGGATGAAACGCAAGGCAAGGGGTGGTCTTGGAATTGAAAGGCCATCCAAAGCCCAATTATCCTCCTGTTTCTTTGGCAAGGCTAATCCACAGCTGGCCTGTGCCTACAGCACAGCAGACAGACAGACACAAGGCTCAGCTCGTTCCTTGGGCATCTCCCCCAGGGTGTGATTAAACAGGCACATCCAGCATCTGTTTCTCTCTGCAGAGCTGTTCTGCACAGAGCAAGGAATCTCCCTATTTCCCTCTTACACGTGTGCATCAATAATTAATGAGTCCTATACAGTCAGTTGCTCCCTCCAAGGGACAGAAAACTCAAGATCACTAACTCACCATTCACACTGTGCAGTGTTTTCAAGGCAGAAACCAGATCTGGCCAGAGGAGTTAAAATAAAGCCCTTCTCCCAGCAAATCTCTGGGGATTTAGCCATACCTTAGAGCTCTGTGATTCCAGGATACTGCTGAAAATGTGCTCTCTGCTTGCAGGAACAAACAGCCAGGTGCCATCAGTCTCCTTCCCTGCAGGACAGACAAAGCACAGGAGGGCTGCAGTGAATCCCCACTACCAGGGCTGAGTCTGCCCTTGGAAAAGCAGCTCTGTGCTTAAAGGTTTAGATACCAACAAGGACCACTTACTCAGATAGAGAAATATGGGCACATTTTTGTATAAATCTTTCTATTAATGTATCTTAACTTATCTGAGATCTATAGGGCTGTTTTATCAGTATTTGTTTCTTCCCCTCCTGTTCCCATCTTTGGTTTAATCTCCTGAGATGTCTTCTCAGAAGATATTTTTGATATTTTTCTTTCACAGAAATTTCATTTCATTTGATTTGAAAAATGAAATTTGATTTGAAATTTCATTTCATTTGATATTTTTCTTTCATAGGAAAGGCACAGAGAGGGTAAGAAAACAGCTTCACAGAAGCAGCAACCAATTAGTACCCCCACCAAAAAAAAATACTAGGTTTAGAGCACTTCAGAAAAGCCAACTTCTTAAAAACTGCTATTGAACCCAACAGCTCTCATGAGAAAAATAAAGAGGAGAGGAAGAAGCACAATTTTCACCCTACCCTAAACCTGCACAAACTCCAACCTACACGCAGATTGGGCTCAGTCAAGCAAGTTTGCTGGAGCAAATTAATTAAATATGTGAGGGAATCCCTTCACCCAGGCCAGCTGTCCCTGCCCTGGCACCCCATGTACTCAGGGCACACAGCTGAGGCCTCTTCTGCTAAAAGCAGCCCTTGAACCCCTTCCCTGCCAGCCCCAAATGAGGGCTGCAGAGCACACAAAAGGGGAATGAGACTGATGGCTCTTGCTGAAATCATGTGCAGGGATAACTATCAACTTTGCAGCTGAAACAAATTCATTTTCCAAACAGAAACACTTGCCAGACTGTGCTCCTCCCCTGCACAGTGACCACACCACATGCCATTCTGGTTTCCCCTTTTGATTTCTAATTTCTTCTTTTCTGGGATTTCATCACCTGGCAATAAAAGAGTCTCCAGAGGTTCCTGAAGGACTCTGAGCTCAGTGGATCTGCACCACACAGATCAGAGACAGCAGATGGTGATTTTGCATCAGTGTGATAGTTCAGATTACAGAGACACTCTAAGGACAATGTCCCAGAGGTGCCCAGATTTGGTTCACCCCACAGGGAGGAGCAGGGGAATGTGAATTGGATTGCTTTGGTAAATGACTCCACGTGCCAGAGGAAAATATCACCCTGACAGCAAGAGTATTGCCAGTAACCACAAAAGCCAGGAGGCAGAGGAAGAGGGGATAGGTGTGGATGTGGAATGGACCGTGCTCTTTGTTCAGATTAATGCAGGCTGAAAGATTTGAGAAAGGAGATTTCTCCATGAATGTGTATTCTCCATCTTCTGTGAAGGCATTTTGGTCCCTCAGCCTCAATATTTCCCACAGACATGTTCACTTCTGACCTCTGGCCTGAATCTCCTTTAAGAACCACGTCTCATTCTGCACCACACCCCTGGACATGGGAGGAATTCTCTGGTTTACAGTGGTTTTACTGAAAGCACAAAGAGGCCCATGTGGAATTACAGAAAAAGGATACAGTAAAAACAACATTCTTACACAAACATGGGGCCCAGCCTGCAGCTTACTGTAGCTTTGGGGACCCAGGGGCAACTTGGTAAACTGGCAAAGTTCAATGGGCAGTCAGAGCAGAGAGGAAATCAGACATTTTAGCCTCCAAAACCAGCATGTGCTTGTGTATTTATCCACAGGCATTAAGGAGGGGGGTCTAGTGCCCCATCAGGGCCACCAGCTGCCACACACTCCCTTCGTGTGACCTCAGGACACCTTCACTGTCCCACCACAGACAGAGCTGCTCCTGCCATTATCACATTCCAGATCTGAGCTTGGATTCTGGTTTGCCCTGCAAGCTCCTGCATGCCACTTGACAGGGGTTTATGCCATTGTGCAAAGTTAATCCATGGCCTTCCTCCTTTGGACTGGGAAGAACAAGCTACAACTCTGCTCAGCACACACCCTCCTGGGCTGCAGCTTCTATCCTCCATCTGGATCTGCTCACTAAGGAAGCCAAGCCCTGTAAATATATTTTAAAAACACCAAGGCGTGTAAACGCTGCAAGAAATGATTACTGGCTCTCAGTGATCAAGAAGAAATATGTCCTTTCATAAATGTGAACCATCTGACCCCAAAAAAAGGGAAAAAAAAAAGAAGAAACAAGGGGAAGAAACTGCTATTGCTTGGAGTTGGCTTGATGCTGACTGTGCTACAGAGACCTGGCCCATCAGGGTGCTGGTGAGGGTCACAGCCTGCTGACCTCACTTAGAGATGTGAGATGTGGATGATCCTTTCAAATTTTCAACAGCTGGAATTGCATGGGCTTAAATATGTAGCCAGGTGGGTGACAATCCTAGAGACTCCCTGGTATGTGACTACATGAGAATGATTACTTTAATTAATTTCTGGGTCATTATAGGGATCAATTCTGGTGTTGTGGCCCATTAAGCAATTTGGTTTGTCCCAAAGCACTTGGTCATTATTAGCTTAGAGCCAATAAGCCACAGCACAGAACCATAATCAATAGATGAAAAAGAATTTTGAAGGAAAAGAAAGAAAAAGCATGGATTTTGATCTTACTTAAATCAATAATCTCCCAGAAATTGGTGGAATTCCCTGATGTAAAATCAATGTGAGCAAGTTCAAAATTGAGTTGTTTTGCTTTGTCAAGAAGATAAAATGGAGAGCTTGGGCTGTGCCTTTAAAGAGAGACATTTATAGATTAGATTTTATTTGCAATATCTTCCTCTCCAGAGATTTTCTCCCCATTTATAACCTTGAAATAGCTGTGTTAGGAGCAGGGGGAGGGGGAAGAGGATAGAGGGTTTTGCACATCTGCCTGAAAAGAACCTTTGATAGCACTTCAGACCACTCATCATTCACAAACATATTTACCCTCTGTCCTCACCTAAGACAGGGAAACTGATGCTCCATTTAAAACCAGGATTTTCACTGGGACACACCACTGAAGTCTGACCTTGATTTCCCATGGTTTTAGCGTTACCCCAATGTGTGGCCTGGCCCAAATGTCACCTTTGGGGATGGGAATATGTTCAAGTGGGCAGCCCCATTGTCCCATTGGCCTTTGCCCCATGCACTTTGTGCAATTCTCAGTGCAGGGGCACTTCTGAGTGCCATTAGCATCACACTGTCCCTCTCTGGGATAAATCCCAGGGTGACAGAGCTGCTGGCAGGCTTTAGGGATCCCTTGAGAGAAAAGCTGTTTAAGGATATCTAAATGGATCAAATCCATAAAGCAGGAATTTCCAAATCACAGACTAGCATGTGTACATAGATAAAACAAGCTTTTTTGCTACTGATCCTTTGAAAAAATTCCAAGATGTTTTTTGATTACTCAGTGGCAAATATTGAAGCACATTTCATTTACAAAATGTAAAAATGCACACAGCAGGTAAATGCATGGTCTGCTCAGGCTATGCACAAGCAGAAGAGGATTCCCTTACACCTGCAAGTTGGTGAGTTGTAGAAACATCTTCTTTCAAGTCCAAGCACAACAGGGGACTGAAGAAAATGGGTTTCACCCCTAGAGTTTGAACTTGTGCTTGTCCACTCATCCAAGGAAGGCATGAGTGAGTCATTTGGTCTCCCACTTTTGGATGCAATAAAACCCCTGAGTGCTACAAAGTGGTGATGTACACATGGATGTCACCATCTGCTTAAAATTTCCGAGGAAGATTTCGGTGCAAGAATAAGTTGTTGTGCTGACTGCAGGCTCTGGGAGCTCGGTGTGCTGCTGAGCCCCTGTGTCAGCTGTCAGAGCCTGGGATCTTCAAAGGGTTTGGGCAGGGGTTACTGAGGGATTACCCTCAGCATGAACCTCTGGGCACTCCATTATTTGACAGTAATTGCCTGTTTCTAGCAGCTACAGCATTTCCTGCATACAGGAATCCTCACTTAACTGAGGCTTTGCTCATTTACAGGGTAGCAGGGAAGGAGCAGCTCTTAGGGGTCCTCAAAGAGCTGCAACTTCCACACTTTGTTCCCCCTGCAGTGACTTGTTAAACTCCTCCTTCTTCTGTGAGAAAGTTACAGCTCCAGCAGAATCTGTCATCACTGATAACTGGTAATGGTGCTCCTCTGAGCCTCTCTAAAAATCCCAGCCAAAAAAATCATCTCCTTTGGCTATCAACTGCTCCATGTATGTACAATGTCAGCCCAGAAGATGGAAACACTAAAAAAGGGTTTTGGGGAGATTTTTTTTTGTTGTAAAATATTACATCTGTGCCTGCAGCAGTTCACTTTGGAAGCCCTCAGAAAGCCCAAGTGCTCACTAATAGCACAAGCCAAATGCTCAGCAAGGGAATTGACAGTGTGACTCTGAACCCACCTCTTCAGCTAAATCTTGGCTTAGAGGGGAAAAATGTGAAAAAAGATGCAGATAGCATAGAAAAAAAGCAGATACAACTTCACACCCATCCTGCCCACCCAAGTGAATATGTGCCCCTGTCCCTGTTTCAACTCTTCTCCAGTTGCTTTTTAATGAATGCTGACTGTTAGGATGGGAAGCACTGTCAGCATGGAATAAAGGGCATGATTAAGAGCACAGATTTTTTTTCCAAATTATCTGTAAAAAACACTGAAGCATCATTACAACCCTCCAGGGGCTTTGGGCAATTTAATCTCCAATACCATTTACAGGCTGTTTTGTTACAGCTACCCAAAGGATGACAGGGACAGCAAGATGTGATGGCAAATTCTGCTCTGTGGACACTCAGGGTGGGGATCTTTGCCTCCACCTTTCCCCATCTGAGATGGAGATGGAGAATATTGCAACAGGAAGGTGGAACATGTCCTGCTTTGAAGGAGGAGACAAAGTTTAGGCGTGGGCACACTCAGGAGTTTTTGTCAGATATTTCAAAGTGCCAAGCAGTGCATGAAACCCAACTCTGCCATGAAGCAGAGCAGCAGTTCTGTGGCCTTGCAGAGACATCTGTGACTGATGTAACACATACCTGCACTTTCCAATAGACCTGGGAATTGGTGTTGTGTATGTTTAAATGTTTTGCTTGTTCTGCTTCTCTTCAAGAGAATGATTATGGCCTTACCTTCTCTCATTCATTAAATCAAACCTTGTTCTCCTCAATGGAGAGCACTCCCCACTGGATACACTCACTCTTGTGCTGAGACCTTGTCAGCTCAGTTACAGCCTAAAGCAAAATTTTCTGGCTGGCTTTATGAGCTCTTCTGTACAAAGGGATTACAATGGAAATTGCAATTTTTCCACTACTCTGAGAACCTGCCTACCCTGCAATGGGACTCTCAGTACCCACCAGCCTCTCACACATGCCCTGGGGCAGTGTGAAGTGACCACTTCCCTGTCTGACAGCCAAACCTCATGACTCAGCCCAACTCTGTGCTATGCTGCTCCACTGACTTGTTTTTATAGAAGAATAATTAATTCACAGTGACTGACATTGTTTTATTTCCAGCCCATCACTGACATCTTGTCTGAGTTTCATCATATCCCTCAAATTGCCTATCTTTTTGGGCTGCTAGTGCTCTTTATTCCCTCTTCTTTAGTATGATACTCATTATAATCTACTCTCTTATACTAAGGCCAAGACTCCTGCTGTGTTTCCAGGTGAAGTATTCTTTTACTGAGTGATTCATTGGGGAGGAGAGAGGAAAGAGAGAAGGAAAAGCCTTTAGATGAAAAATATCCAAGCTTCATGATTTCTGAGTCTCTGAAACAGCTCCAAAATTCCTTGGTGTTCTGGAGGCCTTTCCCTGCACGATGAAAGCACTGAGCTTTTGTATTGTTTGCTTTATTTTGCAATATTTTATGATTCTCATATATTCTGAATTGTGTTGATTTGTGACTAGTTTTTCATCATTACCCCAGGAGGAAATTTCTCTGGAAACACAAGCAAGAAACAACGCCCTGAAGTGAGACACTGCAAATGAGCAGCTGCCATCAGACAATGGAATCTCTTATTTACCCCGACCTTGCAGAATGCTGCAGCATCTGATCACCTCCAAAAATGATAAAGGGAAAACAAAACCACCCTTCTCCCCCTGCTTCCCCTTGCCATTTGCCTCCTGCAGGCTGTTGCACAGTGAGGAAGAGCCACACTCTTCTCCAGCCAGGGAAGCATGTTCTGGGATTAAAGAGGTAACCATGAACGTGAAATGTGCCAGCTCAGTTCCATCCTTCAACATATATTTTCTGGGAAATAAAAACCCTGCCTATTACAGAGCATCTAAAGTCCCTTGATTGGTAGTGAAACTGATAGAAATTATATATTTAAATCTTGTTAGGGAACCAGTCTCCAGCCTCTGTCTCAGATGCAGTCTGTGCAGTGAGATATTAGCATCTCCCCAGCTCACAGGCAGTAATTGATCCACATAGATATAGAAACACTCAGATTCTGAGGCCATGGGAGCTGTTGAAATATCTAAGAATGATGACTCCATCTCCTTGCTCTGTGGTTATTCTTGATTTACAGAAATATAAATGAGACCAATTTCTCACCATTCATATTTGAGAGCACCTCCACAAAAACAGTGATTTTGTTGAGCACTAGAATTCAGGGACCTAATTTCCTGTGGATTTGCATCTGTATGCTGGGAGTCCCTCTGGATCCTCTAATAAGCACTGAATTCATGATACAGCCATTCTCTTAACTGGGCACTAATAGGATTTCTCTTCTTTGCCCAGATGCCTGCACTCATGAAAAGTGTTGAGCTTATTCTCCCTACCTGTCTGTCTAAGCAGCCACCAAGGCTCATCTCCACTAAGAAACTGCCTTCACTAATTTAAAACATTCATATCCTCAGCTGCTCTAGCAGAAAGGGTATAAAGCCTAATACAATTAGTTTCAAGCCAGCTTTACTTACATTGGAAAAAAAAAATTACACTGCTTTCAGTTCTGATCTCCCAAAGGGCTTTCATCATTTCAAATTCTGTTTGTACATCCCTGGAACTACACTGACATCAAGTCAGCATAAGTTAAGTGAGAATCAGTTAATGGAAATTTAATCTATATCATTTAAATTTTGTTTATCAAAATCTTGGCTTCACTCCAGCATTAAGGGGTAGATGCTGAGTGTCCTCCCTACAGCTGGTGGAGCCACTCCCCACGTGCTCATGGGACTAAAATCAAATCTGCACATGCATCCATATCTAGGGAAAGTGGGGAAAAACCTGGTGTCAACACTGTGGTTGAATACATAGGGCAAAATTTCCACCTTGACTTTTCTCTGGAGCAAGAAATAATGATTCCACCAGCTCAGAGGGCTCTTTACATGACCCACATCATCCCACAAAGGAAAATGAAACAAGCAAACGCCAATTTTCTTGGAACTGGCTTGACTGGGTTTATAAAGGCTTTTAATAAAGAAGCACCAACTTCCAAACCTATACACAAGCCCACTCCTGAACAACAAGTGTCTGATGCACCCTGCATTTTTTACCTGTTCTTTTGCTTCAAAAGCAAATAGGCTTTTTTTGGAGTACATGTGAAGTAATGTCTTTTGGACAGCTTTCACATTAGGTGTCATTTTATGAAGCTGATATTCTTGGCTACTCACACTGAAGCTGCAGTTCTTATGAGCACATTTTAATGCAGCAATTTATATTCAGAATGAAGAACCTATGGTTATCCCATCATCAGAAATCCTTATGAGCTCAATTTTTTGCTGTTTCCATCGTGGGGGATTATGGATTCCATAGAAAAATAAAACAAAGTTTTCTTTTTCCTTTCCTTTCCTTTCCTTTCCTTTCCTTTCCTTTCCTTTCCTTTCCTTTCCTTTCCTTTCCTTTCCTTTCCTTTCCTTTCCTTTCCTTTCCTTTCCTTTCCTTTCCTTTCCTTTCCTTTCCTTTCCTTTCCTTTCCTTTCCTTTCCTTTCCTTTCCTTTCCTTTCCTTTCCTTTCCTTTTTCTCTTCTCTTCCTCATGCAATTTATTTTTGCAATAGCAAATCTTTATGTTTGGGGGTGTGGGGTTTTTTTTAAACCAACAAGCATTAGTTGTGTGTTACAAGTTGGGATGGAACATGGCTTTTCCCACAGATGTGTTGACCTGCTGGCCAGATGTGTACTTTGGCACATTGAGTGCTGATTCTCTCCTGTAAAGACCCACAGATCAGACACTTTGGGTCTGATCCCTGTTTGCATCTAGGGATGCAAACATCTTGCAATATCAAAAAGTACCAGATAAGGGTTCCTTACCTCTATACTTTTTTTTTTCAAAGCATGGAGAAAACCCTTTAAACTCTAAATGATTTATGTGAAAGCCTTGAAGTGCCTATTAAACATGCTCAAGTAGGGAAATTTTCTCTAGTGTGAGGTAGCCAAAAAAGAATAATCTGATTCTTCTCAGCAATATTCAGAGATCTGCTCCTTACTCACAAGGAAATGACACGTCAGTGTTGTTCCATTTGCCAGAATATATTTGTGTTTATGAAGGCAATATGAGCCTGTAGCTCCCAAGGCAAATTTATTTTTCCCAATTAAAACTGCAAAAAGACACCATCTCCCCTGCCTTCAGAAATTATATTTTCTTTAGAAAAAGCATCTTGATGGAAAATTCCAACTCAGCTCTTCTCAGCTTAAAGGAGCAGAAAGAGCAGCGTGAATTCTGTCATGGTGGGTGAGAACATCCCTGGAGGGCAGAACCTCTCTGCACAGAGCTGCACCAACCCCTGGGGACTGCACACCAGCAGACAGCTCCATGTGTCCTCTCTTTGCAGAATCAAGGCCTCACCTGGTGTTTCTGAGTTTTCATTTCCATAAGTATCTGTGAAAGAACATGATCTAAGTATTTTGCTCCATTTAAGCACATAACCCCAGTGGAGGAAAGAGGAGCAGAGAGAATTTATGCCAAGATAGAAAAGGAGGTGGTTTTACAAATGTCTCTGTCCATCAACTTAAATTTGTTTGTCTTTTTGTTGCCTTCTATACTATAATTCCTTTGCACAGCAAACTCCTTGGGCAATACCTTCAGATTTTAAGTATTTGGGTATAATGAGCATTCTGAATTTTTACAGGGTGTTCCACCTCTTTCCTGGATTCTTGCCATGGCTTTGCAAGTCTAAAGAGATGAGAATGGACCTGGGAGTCAATCCAGATGCATATTTGACATCAGATAATGCTGGAGAGGTTTCATCCTGAGCCTATACTCTTCACTGATCCTGCTCAGGAAAGAGAGAATTTGCTGTATCTATGGGGAGAAAATGCATGTACAGAAAGCTGGAGGGCAGAGAAAGATTCCTGAATCCCACCCATAACCCATTTCAAGAGAAATAGAACTTGAGCTCTTAAAAGAAACCAAACCAAACTACTCAAAGCTATCAAAGATCCTCAGGTCTATTTTCCAGAGTAAGTTTGCTTTGGCTGCTTTGAAATCCCAGGGCTTGCTTTCCTCTCTGTGTCTCACTGTTAATCCTTCAGTCACTTAAACTGAGACAGAGTTTGCAAGAAGCTTCTTGAATGATGCCACCTAGAAAAATCCACATGCTGTCTGGAAGCAGTTCATTGAGAATTTATCCATCACTGATAGCAGAAATAGACACTCACAGCATTCAATCCAAGCATGTGACACTGCAGGAGAGAGCAATGCATGGTGAGTATTTGTATTTATGAGGAAATTAGAATGGAGAAAAGCTGGGCTTTTGGCTTCTGTCCACCACTTTCCTTCACTTTAAATGTCTGCCCAGGCTTTGCTGTACCTCTGCATATTGTATTAGCCTGGACTTACAAGCTCTGTTTTCAGTATTAACCTACAGAGGAATTATTGGAAGGCCCTGGTGTGCTGTGTATCACATAAACCCTCACTGGGCTGCCATGGCAATAGGCTGGACACCAGCATTTTTAAATGCTCTGGGGATTGGACTGGTACTTTCAGGGAGACTAAATAACTTGTCCCAAACAAAGTTACTTAGAGCTCAATATAATTACATTTTTCCCTGCAGAGGTGGCAGCAAGAGACTAAACTGTGTTCTGGGCTTCACATTCAGTAGCATCACTTTTCTGCAAAAAATGAAGTCAACGTCATAGTTTATCCTCATTTAGGATTACAAAATATGCTCAGGGTCCTGTGCAAGATGATTAATGCCTTCAGCTGGCAGTGAGGCAAATGGGAGTTAGAGATGCTCAGGTTTTCACTTTAGTTAAATAGATTTCTGCCTGGACACAGCCCCTGGGCTGGAATCCCCGTTCCTGTGGGACACCAGAGGCTGGGGCTGCTGTGCAATTAAGGAAAAGCTCCTGAGAAGAGCCAGGCTGACCAGAACAGTTCAGGAGCACCTGTCTCCAGCAGTGCTCATCAAAAGAAGCTCAGTGAAAAGCTCAAAATGAGGCTCTGCACAGACCCACCCTTCTCAGACACAATTTGCAGAGCTCCATTTCTGCTCTGTGAAGGTGATGCTGCTCCCTCAAATTTCCAGCACTGGGACAATGGCATCTCCCTGCAAGCAAAAGGTAACACTGACCTTTGTTGGAGTTGTGTCTCTAACCTGCACTGCCTTTTGGATCTTGTCCCACATTCTGAAATCTGCCCCTAGCACCAGCAGCACAGACAAATAGCATTTCCAGCCTTCCAAGAGAAAGGGAATGAAGGACAAAAATGTCCTTTCATTTTTCTTTTGCATGCTGGGCTTTACTGCAGATTTATTAATGTCTGGGCACAATCATTAGCATTCTTTAAAAAGTCTAACTCTCCAGCCAAAACTAAAATTAATTTGATAAATTCTCCTTGACTCTCAGTTATTAGGTGAGTGCAGAAAATGTTCATAAACATGAAGGACCTTGACATTGCATTCTGAAAATTGCCCTCATAATAAATTAAAGATTACTAATATAATTTCTCATTGCACATTTTGCCCTGCTCCTTCTACCAAAGAAGGTTTATGTATATATTTCAAGCTCCCCAACTTTTATGTGACTGAGCTGTGTACTTTGAAATCTTGTCTTTGCCAAATAGTTCTAACAGCAAATGGGAAATAACAACATGAGCAGAACTGCTCAGCATCACTTCAAGACTTCACAGTGTGCTACAGTTTGGTTCAGATGTTCACAAAGATATTCTAATTAAAAATCCCAGTGGATTTGCTTTCTAAGGAAACTACCATTTACATGATAATGTTTTATGTCTCAGCAAGAAACTGCAAATAGGCCCTGAAAAGAGAAAGAAAAAATGCCAGTGCTGCAAGGACATTTATATATGAAAACTGGGTCAGAAATGATTTACAAAGATTACAATTATTATGAATACTGTGTTTTCAGCTGGAAAATTTGGTTTTTCAAACTGCTTTTTAATTTTGATGATCTGATTGGAAATCTGGCATTGTGACCTGAGAATGACATCCCTCAGTCCTTCCATCTCCATGCAAATGAGAATTTAGCACCATGAGAGTGATGAAAGTTTGTCTTAACAAGAAATGGAAGTTGTTGTCCAACATGAGACAGATCTGAGGGGTGAAAAGCAGTTTCTTGCTGGGCACAGGTATGAGATGTTGTCACTAATGTCATCCTGAGAGATATTTTCCTGAATTTAAAACTGCAGAACCAAACTGCACTGTGTAGCCACATGCATTTTACTAGATTATGCCAAAATCTCTATAAGTGGCATTTTTTTATTTGGTTGTTTCTCTCTCTCTACATTATCCTTCATGATAGCATGCATATGTCTCAATTGTAAGATAATTTTTCATACATTATTTTGTCTTTTTATAAATATTTACATTGTGCTGTTTCTTCTGAATAAATAACACAGTCTCTGTCTCACTGTTGATCACACTTTCACTGCTTGTAAATCTGTACAACATTTTCACACATCAGGTGAAAGTGATAAAATGGCTCTTTTGCTGGTGTGCAGCACATTAATTCAAAATATTTTTTTTCATATTTTTAACAGCTAATAGATATCCATTTTTCTGTAGAGAAACGAAACATTTTGCTTTCTCTGACAGTTCTCAGGATCAATGCCACCCTTAATTACCACAAACCATCTGAGATCTACTGACTGAGGTGGAGATACACCATTCTAACAAGAGAAGACCTCCTCTCTAACATGCTGCAAAATGTGAAGATTTCCTAAAAATGTAGTACAATGAACTTAAAAGCTAAACAGAGAAAATGTGATCTTTCACTGCCTTTTTTACTTAGGGATCCCAAATAATCACAGTGACCCAGTCTTCATATGACTGACTAGCAGCTGGCAAAGACACTCCAGGAAAAAGGCTTAAACTTTCAACCTGGACATCTATCATAAAGTTTTATTACATTTTCAATGTTTTTTCCACAGTGAGGGCTCATACTATGATGCTTTTGTCTTGGGCCATTTTAGCACAACCACTCTAAAACAAAATTTAATAACGTATATTAACAGAAGTTCAACGTATATTTTTTATATATATATATATGTATGAGAAAATTATTCTTTCTCCAGGCTCTGCAGTCTTCAAAGGGCCTGAATTAGTTGAGTTCAAGTTGCCAGGAATACTTTTTCAGGCTCACAGAGAGCCTGTGCAACAGTAGGGCAGGTTGTTGAACAACCTCTGTGCTGGTGTTCCCACTGGGATCCCCTAGCCAGCTGTGTTGGAATGAGATCCCAAACCTCACATCTCCCTTGCTCCAGCAGTTCCTTGAAATCTGCAGAACTTAGAAACCAAATAGAAAAAATCAGTCTGGTGATGTATTGTATGATTAATTGTTCTGTAATCATGATTACAGGGCTCTCATCTCAGGTAACAGTAATTAGGATTTTCATTCTCCTGCACAAATTTGTGATAGCAGAGCAAATTCACTGCAGTAGCACTGGAGAGGCCACATGCAAAGCCTCTCCCTATCATCACCAACCAAGCCTTAAAATCCATAATCAAACATGTGATTATTGAAATAAGGCACAGCCTCAGTTTATGCAGTGTCTAAAGCCCAGGGGAGCTGCA
This sequence comes from Agelaius phoeniceus, assembly GCF_051311805.1. Classification (NCBI taxonomy): domain Eukaryota; kingdom Metazoa; phylum Chordata; class Aves; order Passeriformes; family Icteridae; genus Agelaius; species Agelaius phoeniceus. Next base: position 6,251,195 of record NC_135280.1, on the reverse strand, counting down.
GAGGAGCCTGAAGGAGGTTGGGATGGATCCTCTCTGCCTGCACATCCAGAGGTCTGGAGAGCACAGGGAGTTAAACTGGTTACCCCAGTCCTGTGTATCAGGCTACTAATGCAGGAAAAGAAGGGAGGAGGGAGAGGCAAAGCATGGGAAAGCACAGGGGAGAAAATAAAAAACTAAACCAGACTATAACTGCTTAGTAAACATAGTTTTTTCTCACCCTGGGAAAACCCTGTTTTTCTGAATGTATTCTGCATCATAATGGCACATGGAACAAATTAACTTGCAGTGATGACCTACATTAGGATCAGAAAAAGACTGTTCTAAAACAAAGTTGTGAGTGGATGTTGTCAAAATACTGAGCTGTTGTTTTCTTACAGCCTTTAGGATGATCCCCTGCAGCAAAAGGCTTCAATGTACTCAACAGCAGAGTGTGTCTCTTAATAGATTTCAACCATTTAAGTCCTCAAATCCCTGGGAAGCATGGCTATCCCTCAGTCATTAGCCTCATTTGATCTAAGGACAAGCACAAACAAGAGCAAAAACCAGGAACTGCAGGAGTGGAAACAACATTTCCCAGAAACATTCAGTAGGTGTGAAATATTTGGAGTCCCCCAGCAGAACCACATCAAACCAGTGAGATGTATATGTACTTGGCACACCCGTGCTTGCTTTGAAATTGCTTTAGCCCTTTTGGCTCATCTCCAAGGTGAGGGAAAGCCAGTAGAGCCTACTCTTCTGCAGAAGAGGCAAAGCAGGGTTTGTTTGTTCAAGCACCCAGTGCTCATAATGAGTGAAGCACATAGAAATTGCTGGCAGAAGGGTCAAGATCCTGGCTTTGAAGCCTTATTTTTTGTGACCTAAAGAAGGCAGAGAAGGGTTTCAACTGGGATGTTGAGTTCCAAGCCCACAAGCAAGCACAGAATCTTCCCTTTCCCTCTGGCTGGTTTTAGTCTCTCTGTTTTCAGCAGTCTGGCTCTGCCTTCGCTCACATTCCCTGTGTCCCAAATTCAGGCTACACCCTGCGTGTGGAAATGAGTTTCTTGAGAAAAGCTCTGCAGAGCTCTCCCTGACAAAAAGCTCCAGTGTGCTCTCCCTGCCACTCCACTCTCTGAGGCTCTGGAAGCACAGACTGACCCACAAACCAGCCCTGCCAATGAACTTAAATATCAAGTTGCAACCGGGAGGCTGCAGTTGACAACGCATGACACAGGGAGGTATGACAAGACTGACAAGGCTGAAGGAGTGCCACAAAATGTCACCAGACAATATCAACCCCCCTGGGGCCTGCAGCTTTCCTGGGGAAGGCTGCCAAGGAGGCAAGAGAGCACCACTGCTGACTCCATGGCAAGGGGCCTCAGTCAGCGTGAGAGACCCAGAGCTGTCGTGTTTAAATCTCTCAAGGGTGGTGGAAAAACAGCTCATGAAAGCAAGAGAAGCAGCAGGGAGACAACTCTGGAGGCAAATGTTGGAGCATCACCGAACCATATGCAACCCTACAAAGATAATGGCCCTAAATTACCCCTCACTAGCCTTGGTTCATTAAGAACTTGATAGAGCTCTACTGGTGGCACTGGAAGCCTGTTCAGGGAGCCAAGAGGACTCTGGATCAGGCCCTGGGATTGGAAAATGTATTAGGTCATAAAGTACTGTTCCATATTTTATAAGGGAACAGCTATCAATGTCTGCTCCACCCGCAGAATATACAAAAACCAGCTGGAAGCACAAACAGCTGTGCACATCCCAGCCTCTCTTCAGCTGCAGCTTCTTTCAGATGCTCCTAAACTCATGTTAGAATGACATTTCCACATCTCCCTGTCTCTAAAAGGACTCTTAAAACACTGAGAAAACAATTATGTTTGGTGACATATGTGAGTAAAATAATTATAGCATAAATGAGATGCGCTTGACATTATTGTCAGTTATTTGAGCTAACCTCTGGGTATGCAAAATGGGGATGATGAGAGATATGTTTGCAGGCAGCTTTAACAAGTGCTTCTGATATCACAACTTTTCAGTCAAGATTTTGGCACTTGTTAGCCAGATTTGAAACTATTCTATGAACACAGCCCAAATCAGAGCATCCATTGCTTGTGCATGAGATTCTTTCCAGAACAATGGGCAACAGGGATATGTGGAGGGTGGAGGTGCTGCTAATGAGACTGCTACTTAATGTTGAGACAGAAATTTTTAAATCTGTTCTAAGTTACCAGATTCTTTGGCAAAATTCTTCACTCTCACACACAAATTTGGTTTTGATCACACATTTTGTGCTATAGATACATTTGCCAATGGATCTATAGCATCCAATTCTACCACAGTGTCACTGGCACTTCCAAGGAGGAAGAGAATCTGTAGATGGATGGTTCCATGGTGCATCTGGATGGATTTGCATTTAATTTAGTTTTTGGTTGGGCACAAATGGTCCTTCTTGCATGATTTTCCTTCTCCTTTAGCCATATAAACTAGAATATGTGTTTCATTGAACTGTCTTCTTGATCCCTGAATCTAAATACCAAACAACTGATGAAAAGATTGGTTTACTTTTCTGGCATTATACCCCCAGCTTCCTGAGAGTAACAGATGGGTATTTAATTGTTATAAGGCTTCTATTTATTTTCCTAGAGATAAATGATAAAAAAAGAATGCTGTACTTCACAGAGTGCCCTTAAAATATAATGTCTCTGAGTGGAAAGCTTGCCCAGAGTTTTCCATAACACACCAAATTAAATAGAAGCTCTGTTTGAAAGACTCCCAGAGTGCCTGAGGCTGTTTTTAGTGCTGCTCACATGGAAACGTCACAGCTCAAGTCTCCACTGCAGCCCACACAAGGCCAATATTGGTCCCCAGGAACTCAGCCATGGCCTGTGCTGGTGGGGAAATGGATGTGAGTCTGCATGGATCATTGGGAGATTCCTGCTGGCTGAGCTCTCTGGAGTGATGCTAGCCTCAGCACAGGACAGATTTGAGTGATTCACTGCCTCTGACTATGGCAGAACTGCAGAAACCTTCACACAAGAGAAGACTTCTGGAGACTGGTGCTTGCTAAAGCTCGTAGATCTCATTTATCTGTCCTCAAGTTTTAGGTGCAATGTTTCTATCATCTGATTTTATCCCCACAATAAGAAGGAGAACTAAAACAATCACCCAGTAATGACAGAAAAGCCCAAAGGTGATAACATCTGCCAATTTAACATGAAAGTTGCTGTGACGTAGAGGAATTGCTGGATGACAGTGCTGTGATGACAGTGTCCCCTCCCAACCCTTACTAGGAAAGCCTCTGGAGAGGAAGGGCACAGAGAACAGCAGTGACCTGAAGTGTCTGAGCCACAGAGATCGAGCCTGCTGGAATTAGTTTTAATAAATATGCTAACATGGAGGAAATTCCTGAAAAGTGGACGACAGCTCATGTGGTGCCAAGAGTCAAGTGGAGCTCAAGTGTGAGCCAGCTGGCCAGCATCAATGCCAGCCAAGGCAAAGCTGATAAAAACACTGATTAATAAAGATAATTAATTGAAATAATCTAGTAGAGAAATATAATTAACGCCAGTAATCATGGCTTATGGTAAACAGGCCTCATCATATAAATCTGATGTCACTCCCTGATGAAATTACAAATTTGCTTGATAAAGAGAACCACAGAGAGGCAACACATGGAGTTTGGTGAATCACAGGACTCAGCAGAACTCAACTTGCTGGTTATAAAACCATTATGAAACATCTGTAAAGAGAGGTTGTTTGTAGCATGACAGGTTTACGAGGCAACCAGAGCCAGTGGTTGCAAAGCCCCAGCAATCTGACAAGCAGGATCAGAATATAAGGGGTTAATCATGGGGATCAACATGCATTATTTATCAGTTTTGGGCTCTGAAAACAAGGTATGTTTAATTCTACCAAACCCAAAGTTTGACAGCCATCAGTGAGGAATGTAGGTCATCGTACAGGCAGCAAGGAGGACTCCAAGAAGCAGAGGGTTGGGAGAGAGTTAAGAAACTGAATGTGAGCCCTCGTTCTAGAAAAGAGAAAAAAAAAAGGCAAATAAGCAAATTTGACCTTTGGATATTCTAAAAGAAGAGAATTGGGGGTGGATTCTTACCTCTGCACACAGCACCAGCAAAACTGTCCTGTTTTAGCACTTGCATTTTTTAAGGCTGCTGAAAACTTGAATAAGGAATGAGTCTAAAGTAATTTAGTAAAATGTCATATACTTTTTATGGAATTCAATCAATCTGGTTAAGCAGCAAAACAATGGAAAGGTGATTGCAGTGTGTTTATACACACAAAAGGAGAAAAAACTGGAGGACCCTTTCATCTAAAGCAGCAAAGCATGACAAGAAGGAAGGTCTGAAATGTGAAGACAATTTTAAGGAAGCAATCACAGCACATTTTAATTGGGAAAGTTATACCCTGCTCATAGAAAATACAGAGGAAATGGTGGGTACTGCAGTTCTCAGTCTATACAAGTCAAAACTAGACTCTATTTGCATTTCTGGAAAAAAAAGTTAACCAAATATAAGTTTTCAGGCTAAATATAGGGATAACTGGCCTTCATTAAACAAAATGCCAGAGTAAATGATCTAAAGATCCTTTCTGGCCTTGAGCCAAATGAATCTAAAGTAACAGAGACTGCCTTTTCTTTAAAAAAAAAATCACATGATGACTTCTGGTTTTCAGCCAGTTGAGAACATGCTCTAAATTTTTCAGAGTTTTGACTGTTTTTTCCATTCTGCCTTTAGTATTTCAAGCAGAGCAGCATAAATATTGATAAAACATTTCCCACCAAAAAGGAGATTGTTCAGTCAATAATTTCCATTGGCATTCATATATTCTTATATGTTTATGACTGGCTTTACAAAGTGCTGAATTTCTCTCAGCATTTCTTGATGCAAAACAGACCATTTTGTCATTTAAACATGCACAGAATTTTGGTTTGTACTATTTTTCTTACCTACTAGCTGCTATTCTCACAACTATTCTCTTTATCTTTCTAGCACTACAGTCACAAAGTAAAAAAAAATTAATATTTTGTGAGTAATCAACAAAGTGAATGAACTTGACATATGAAGTTGATGTTTATTCCTATCTTTGCAGCAGAGTTACATCAGTGCCATCTGCTAAAGTTTTAATTTGTGTAGCACATGACAGGATCATGTTAAAGTAGAGCAGTTTCTCTTTGCAATCCTGTGTGTGGTGGGACATTATTTGCACACCTCCATAGCTGCACAATACATTGGATTAACAGACAACCACATGGATTTGTGCAAACCTCGGATCCAAAAATAACAGAAAGCATAGAAATTTAATTGACCTAATGGGATGTGACCTCCAGGGCCAGTTTTTCCCAGCATTTCTAATCTCCTTGTCTTTCCCACTGTTTTTCCATCTTGCTGGGAAGGCCCTTCTGTGCTGCTGGACCTCATGGTGCTGATTCACTTGGTCCAAAGGGCTCAGCATAGCTCACACCCACGCAGCAAAAAGCTGAAGGAACAACATCCTTTTGTCTCACCAGCAAGATCAAGGCTGGTTATTTATTTTTTTTTAAGTGATACGACCAAATATGAGTTGGTTTATCTCATTGGGGAATTCCACTTTGGGGAAACAAAAGATGAAGTGGTGTGTTCTAATGAAAAGCATACACTGCTGCAACCTACAGGCCACAGCCAGAATGCATCTGCCAAGAAACACCTCCTTTTAGGTGGGAAGACATTTTTCTCTCTGTTTTCCTCTCAGTATTGTACTGACTGTGGAGTTATCCCTAAATTGTACAATATCAATGAAAGGAGAATTAGGACTCTATTTCCTGGTCTCTAACAAGCACCAGCATGTCTTCCAGCCATCTCCAACCCATGCCAGGTGTTTACAGCTATTCCCTTTATCTTTCTAGCGCCATAGTCAAGAAGTAAAAAAATTAAATCCTGCTCCACACATTTGTTTAAGGTATATTTGGAACAAGTACATGGCAGAGTCTCAGTCAGAGTTGAGAACTGCACACAGCCTCCCTCCAAGTGAAATGAAGGACTCAGGGAGACTCAGCTTCTTGTAAACTTGGGCACCTTCCTTAGATTTTCCCCATCTACCAACTTTGAGACCAGTTTGTCAAGCAGCTACATCCAATTCAATTCCTTTACTACAGACATGTGAGGAAGCAGTGAAAACACTTGGAAATATCTCCTCCTCCACCTATGTGAGCTCACAGCCCCTCGGTTCTGATGATGATGAGGCAAAACTCCTTCCACAATCCTGACCAAAGCATGTTGTAATTATGGGGAACATCAATCTGGGACCCCAAGGAGCAAGATGCAGGTTTTGCCTGGCTGGTGGTAGTCAGACTCACCATCTACCCCTCCCTTCACATCATTTTTCTTCTGTAACCATCACATCACAAGTTCAAAACCAAGGTGGCTGATTATACTCCACAAATAGTAAATAGCCAAGTCCCCTAAAAGGTTGTACATCTAGGACATGAAAGCTGAGCTTTTCCAGTCTTTCAGTGCTTGTTTGTCATTCATGTGGCACCTCTGTGCTTTAGAACATCTCCCTTTGTACAGGAACATTTTGTGTGCTGTCAATGATTTGCTTGAATTATACACATTTCCAAATAACTACATGATCCAGAAACTAATGGTAAGCTCAGAAACCAGCAGCAGTTTGTAAATCATTCACAGATCAACCAGGGAACAGAGCCTTGAAAGTACTATTCAAACAGCTATAATGTACTTAATAATATTGCAATAAAATTTTGACACTTGGAAATCAATAGGGTCTGACAGACTAAGTATAACCCTGTGGTCACAAACATAGTATAACTAACTTCAGAAATATTGTCTAGGCTGGAGGAAGATGAAAATTGGCCTTTCCCTTTACTGAGGGAAGAAAACAAGGCTTTCCTGCTCCATGTTCATGTAGAGATTTCAACTCCCTGCCGCCGTGCCGCTCTCCTGATAAGAAGCTGTTTAATCTCCCTGACCCAGGGAACACCAATTCTGCTGATTCTCCATAGGAAGTCAAGACACACAACGTGCCTTCATCTCATCCCAGACGTGTCTGGAGCCCTGAATGAGCAGCATGACAGGACATGCAGCAGAGCCATGAGTCAGCCTCCTCCGGCCATAAACCCCAGTCGTGGCAAAACTCCCTCCCCTTTATTCCAGATGATCCTCTCCCCTGATTAATTTTGCAATGTTTTAAAAGAACAGACCTTCTCCCTCAAGAAGGTACAGAGTCTCTGGGGAGTCTTGGAGCAGTATTGCCAACTCACATGATTTTTATCTTGAGTCTTGATGGTTTCTGAGTGTTCTCCAGCCTTGGCTGCCAGAAGCGTGCAATGACATGAGAAACTCCGCGAGCTCCTCTCTTAATTTTTATTAACAGTAATTTTCTAGACTTTATGGTTATACCCTAAAGACCTAGAAATCAGGACACAAAATGAAAAAGGGACCAATTTAGCCATTTTAACTGTGATTTTTAAGATTACTGTGTAATTCATGAAAACCTGACTCAATATATTTTTCTATTGAAGTTGGCAGCACTGTTTGCATTTCATCCTTGCTAAACTGCCCTTTAATATGATTCTAATTTAACTGTCTAGATTATTAAACAAATTGGGAATACAAACTCTGTATCTGGAGGTAGAACAGCAACCTGAATAATTTTTTCAGGTAGAAAGGATTTGTTGGCACTGGATGAGAAACAGCCATGGGGGTGGTGAGAAGAGAAGGAGATAGGTCCTAACTGGAAAGGCAGAGAAGAGAAAGAGTTTTCTTCCCTTAAGGGAATGACCCTCCATGGAGCCTCCCAGAGGAAGAACAGCTGTTTTGGCTGAGATGGGCTGGCAAGAAGCAAAGACATCTTCTGCAAAGCAGGTCCCCAAGCACATGGCTCATCTGCTTCTCCTCTGGTTTCCATAGGACAGAGCCAGCTCTGAGCCAAGGAAATGCTGCTCTTGGGGCAAAGAGCAGCCTGTATTAACCAGCCTTGAACCCAGAGGGGCAAATGACACACATACATGATGCAATTCTTGCAGTCACCCTGCTCCCAAGCTGGGCTGGCTTCTCTCCCCCTGGCCTGTCCAGGTGCCAGGGGCTGAGCACGCTCTGGGTGCCTCCACAGCGTCGCTGCTCTCCAGCACACCCAGGCTTGCAAATGAACAGAGGGTTCCAATTGTTTCCTCGAGCATTCAGAAAGGGTTTGCTGAAGTCTGCTGCAGCCAAGTGATGCTGCTGGCAGTGCCAAAACCTCTCTGATGCTAATAGAGCAGCCAAGCTCCCATAAAGGGGCGCTTTGTTGGGGACAACTGTTGTGACGCTGAGGAGGCACATGACCATCAGAGCTGCTGTGTTCCAGGGCGCAGGCAGGAGGTTGTGCACAAGTTGTCTTTGCCTCTAAGAAGAGTTGCTTTGACAGCAGTCAGACAATGGCTATCATTGCTCCTGGAGGAAGTGCCTCTGCCCAAAAACATCGTGGCAGATTCTCTGTGGGTGTGTGTTCCCTCACTGAGCTGTGGCATGGTCACTCACTGGTGCCCACAACGCTCCTGTGTGATGCTTGGCACCTTTATAAAAGTGTTACTACTGGAAGCATTTAATTAACTGATAATTTTAACCATCAAAACAAACAAAACACAACACAACTGTTTTGCTCTGATGACTTTGGAGAAAACCTCAAAAACATAACCTGGGCATTCCCTGTAGGCACTGGAGGCAAATGGAAAGGTTGCCAGACTATATTTTGCTTTCAGAGGCTGTGGTTGTAAAGTCAGCCTCCTACTTTTAGAGAATCTGACATAATTTTTGCATGGGAGGAGGCAGTAACAGCTTCTCTGGGCATTATCTTTGAGACAAAAATCATTTAGCAGATGTTAAATATCTCTGGATAGTAATGGGCCAGTGAAGAAAAATGTGTTTTGCTTAAGTGTTCATTACCACTGCAAGTTTCACTTGCTTTGAAACAACTTGCATATTAAGTAGCAATAATGTAAGCCTCATTAGGGGCTTCCCATATGTCTGGCAGGGAAAGGATACATAGCCCTGGTACTGTGAAAAAAATCAAAGCTATTCCCAGCCTCTGGCAATCCCACCCTGCCACACTCCTGGGCTGACCTGCAGTCATTCCTCCTCCCCTTTATGAATAGCTACTCACACATCTTCCCATCTGTTAAAAACTGCATTACTCTGTAAGTGCAAAATAGCTGACTGGTATGTCCATTACTAGACTGGACTGCTGGTGAAATAAAGGGATATTCAAGGGAGATGAGTAAATGCATCAAAATGCAGCACTAAGGAAGCATTCATCCCACCACAAATGGAGAATTATGCTCAGCTGCACTGAGCTTGGTCCCAGAGAGAGGAGGGAACAGACCTGAAGCACTGAGCATGATAATATGTATGTTAATACCAATGGGGAAAGGGTTTTGACAAATTGAACATTTAAATATGCAAATATACATTTGTATATTTGCAAATGTAGATTTGCACACAAAGATGTAGATTTCTAAGTGTACTGAGTATTTTGGAAATGTGGAGGTTTGGCTCTCTCTGGGGAAAAAAATAACAAAGAATCAGGATTTTGTGTATCAATAGCCAGACCCAACCAATAATGGCACAATTTCACCCAAAACTGTAAGATGCCTCATATTTTCAATCTATAACGCAAAACAACTTTAATTTCTTTGAAGCATGCATTTTTATGAAGTTAAAGGAATCAAAATTCTGACCTTGAAACACAATCATATTTATAGTAACAAATGACAAAATACTTACAATTCAGTTTATCGTTAAGCCTCAGTTAGATGAGATTAGCTAATCAGGCAGTTTATTTTCCAAACACCTATATGCTGCTGTTGTGTGTTTGTTTGTAGTTCTGGCAGACAGGCTTTACAAGGATGCACAACATGATTAAGGATTTATTTACATTTTCTTTAATATCAGCAGCATTATTTTATAAATGACACCTCTAATCACCAACCCAATTCTGTGTATATAATGCCAATAAATTCAGAACACCGATTTGGTTTTTTTGATGAAACTTTGCTGCTTTTATGTGCAGACCTCTGGAGCCTTATCTAACCCTCATTAAAGAATCAATGGCTTTCACAGACATCTGGGCATTCAACCAGGTCCCATCAGTACTTTTTCAATCACTGGCAATAACACAAGAGCAACAGAGAACTTGCAGCTTCACCTCAAAATATAAAGTCTGTGGTTTTAAAGCCAGTCCTTGGAGAGGCAGAGGTGAACACACTCGTTTTTACAAAGAGCAGATCTCCTCTTGTGGGTGGATTTTTAGCAGTAGCTCTGAAATCCATGCACATTTTATCTCAGTTTCAGACAGGCATAGTGTGAAGTTACTTGGTGCACCTGAGCAGACCCACTGGCTGCCATTGCTAAATGTGAGAACCATCCTCCCTCCTCCTTCAGCCCCTGCTCCAACCTCCTCCCTGCACAGCCTGGCCCTTGTGAGATCCCACTGAGCCAGTTCCACCCCTAATACAGCACAAAACTGTCCACATTTCCCACCCAGTCAGCAATTTTACCACAGTTACCTTCAACCCACACATGTGCACCCCCAGAGCCAACTTACTGCCAAGGACTGCCATGGTATTGCCAAAGAATTATATAAAATTATCAGCATCAAATGCCTCAAGCCTGATCTTAACCCTGCACAAATCAAAAGGAACCACACTGGAGCATGAGACAGCCATAAGTGAGGGGATATTCAAGGCTTCAGCATCCCTGGGTACCCCAAATTTCTCCTGCCTTTGTGGGCTGCACCCAGGCTGTCCATTCAGCACCTTGGATGCTGCCTCTGAGAGGGGAGGGAAAGGAGTCAGAGGAACAAAGAAGGTCATCCACCAGCTGTTTCAATCCTGTATTTTAACCACAGCTGCCAAAAACTAAGAGCTGGAAAGACTGAATAGGTCACCCAAGTCAACACTCTGTTTTATTTTCATGAAGGCTTTTATCCAATTTATATTTAAATGATTCAAGTAATGGGGATTCCACAATACACCAGAATTTGCTGTTTGGAAAAAACCACACTGCCAGCCAGCTTACATTTCCTTCTGCTCATTTTTCATGCTGTTCCCACTCACTGTGCCTCTCTCTACCAACCAATACAATTTTTCCTGTGCTTGCCCTGTCCCTGCCATGCTATGCTCAGGATGGGATGAAGCCAAGGGAAAGGTTGAGTCATGTAAAATGCAGCTTGAAGCACACATTTTTCCTCAAGATCTTGGGAATATTTTCTCCTTGGCTGCTGGCATAAAGCACAGCAATCCTGGGAATATCCTGAGAGATTTCAGGCACAAACTGGTGAACATACTCTGCCCTGCTGGCTGTCTCCAGTGTCACTATTGATATCTGAATTGCACTCCTCCCTGAGCTTTCATTTAAGCATTCAGGGTTCTTTTGAGCATCCCTCTATGTAAAGCCCTCTCACCCCACTGACATCCTTCTAATCTGTCCAAGGGACCTTTTGTTCTCCCAACCCACTCCAGAGAAACAAGGCCCTTTACAAATGGCAGACCATCCCTTCAATTATATTTCTATTGTAATGCTGCCACATTAGTTCCACTTATCCTTGGTTAATAGTTCAGCTTATATTCAAAAAGCCATTAACATAAAATCAACACAGCAATTTTGTATGAATTCTCATATCATTAATCCATTTAAAGTGGATACACAGTTCACACTCCAAATTCACTTAATTATTGACTCAATAACATTTAAAGAGACCATGGTCTTTGGCTCCACTGGAATGCAATATAGTTTTTATTCCTCTCTCCCTACCTTTATAGGTTTCCTGCAGAAGTTAGTTTTGCAAGGTTTGGGTAATGCTTGGAGGTGTCTCACCTCACCTCACCTTTCTGAGAGAACTCCCCCTGCAACCACAGACAGTTTCAATCTCATGAGGAAGAGCCTGCGGCCTGGTTTTCTGGGGAAAGAGGGGAAATGTGGGGAAATTCTGGGGAAATGTGGGAAATGTCCATGATGGGGTGCACAAAATGGGCCCCATTTGCCCAAACCCCTCTCAGATGGCAGCCCTGGGCATCCCAGCCCAGAGCATCCTGGGGAAATTCCTTTCAACCTTCTCCATTGGCAGGGACTGCACGAAGCCCTCAGGTTTTCCTGCCCTAGTGGTCAAGCTCTGCTGAGAAAGGGAAGAGAATTCCTCCTTCCTCCGTATTTGATAAAACAAACTTTATAGTTCTGGCATGGGCAGTGAATAGATCACAATAATTTCTAAGCATACACACAAAATTAATAGTTTGATCAAAACTGTCTATAAAGAAGCTGCTTTTCCTCCATAATTTGATTCAATACTTCTTTTTTTTCTCACCTCTTCCCTGTTCCTCTTTTCTCTCCTTGTCATCATCCACAGCAAATGATGTTTGTGCTTCAGCTGCTGTTACAGGCCAAAAGCAATCAGCGAGCGGCAGGTCCTGCATTTCACTTTGAAAAATGTCAGGTTAGGACTTGTTTGAATCCTCACATAATTTGTGTCACCGTTGGAGGCCTTTCCCTGAGACTTGTTTTCCTCCAGTGGCTCTGGCGGGATTTTGGAGCATGAACAAAGGTCTGGGGAGGATCAGAAAAACATCTGAGAGCTGTGAGGAAATATGTTCATGGCTGACAGGGACCAACACCCTTCCAGCCTATCCCTGGGTGCCTCTGGTGCAGAGGAAGGTCCCAGCAGCACAGTGTGCCCAGCTGGATTTTACCTTGCTGTCAAACAAGGCAGGACTATCACTCTCAAACCATAGCTAAGGAAGTCCATGCTGGACGTGCTGTTTGCCAAAACTCCTTGAAAACTACTTTGAGCCATCCCTGTGGGTACAGCAACTCATTTGATCACCTTAAAGCCACTTCTGCCTGCCCTGGCCATGTGGGAAGCTGCATTCCACAGCACAGACACATCCTGAACGCCCTTTGTCCTCTCCAAGCCAGCAGGATGAGCCAGGAATCCCCACTGCTCATATATGGTACATTCACAGCACAATATTGGCAGGAAAATTCCACTATAATAGACTCAAATAGAGCCTAATTGCATCAGATTTTGTGCTGGAAATGGTCATTGGAGCCTGTGAGGCCACTCTGCTTCTCCCTGCCTTTCACAGAGAAGTGAATGCTTGGAAGATCACGCTAATGTACCCTTGCCACAGACATCAGCAAGAGCAGAATCAGGTGCACAGTGCTGCAGGTCATAAGCAAACATTTTAATCTGGATAGTGTGGTAAAGAAAGAGCAGAATCTCCCAGCACAGACAATAATGGTAAATGTGTGGTTTCTCCTTCTCAATTGGGCCTTAGGGTGTTTCCCACACCTTCACCATACTTAACGCTGTTTCCTCTTAATTCAGGTACATGGAAATTCCCAGGCGGCATTTTCTTGGGATTGCCTTTAAAAGATTGCATTGTACTTGATACAGCTAAGTGCAGTTTTGCACCCATAGTGCTTGCTTTGTTATAGCTCTGAGAATGAATATTGTTTCCTGTTTGAGATCCAAGACATATCTGCAACAGTAAAAACAGTCCTTTCTTCGTTTACTATCTACTGATGCATCTATTTCTGTCATAAACTAATGCTGTAGCCCAACTTTTACTATAAAATGCAATAAAAACATTGAAAGGAGTCATGAAACTGCCCCTGAAACTCTGTGACATGTCATAAACCCTGAGAGACATTTCCATGATGCCCTTCCTAAATTTGCCACAGATTTCCTAAGCACTGTGTTTAGCAAACACAGCCCTCAAAAACTCCTCTGAACAAGACCCAGAGCCTGGTTCTGAGCATTGAGCAGATCAGTGCTCTCTCTGCAGGCACCAACGTGTTCTTTGGGATCAGGGCTGCCCCTGGGAGATGAAGTAGCTCAGCCCTTGCCTGTCCCTACCTGTGCAGGGATCACCACTCCTGGCAGTTTGAAGGGTATGACAGGACAGGAGGAATTGACTAACACAGCTCCCAAGCAGCTGCATCCAGGCTGGAATATCCATTCCATCAATGTGTGACCACAGCAGGGCCTGGACCTGCAGCGGCCTCAAGCAGGGCCTGGACCTGCAGCGGCCTCAAGCAGGGCCTGGACCTGCAGCAGCCTCAAGCAGGGCCTGGACCTGCAGCGGCCTCAAGGGTTGCCACATTTCCCTTCACAGAGAAAAGCAAGGCACAATTCTTCCCAAGGATTTCTGAGATTCACATTCTCTGAACCTCAGAGAAAGGGAAAACACACTTGCTGTGCCTGTGTTGTGCCAAAGTAGAATGCAGTATGGAGATTGTTTCCCCAGAGTGATGGTGTTTTGTTCCTTGGCCTGTCAGGGCCTATCAGTGTGTGTGTGTCGGGACTGTCGCTGACAGTCACGAGATTCTGTGCAGGGTGTGCAGAGTTGAGTGCTTGGCAGATTCAGTTTAGGTGAAATATATATAGTATAGTATAATAAAGTAATTAATTAGCCTTCTGATATCCATGGAGTCCTCCTCATCATTCTCTCCCCTTCGTTGGAGTCACCTTTGATTTACAATACTCAAGCTCAGCTGAGCCTGTGGCGTGTGGGACGCCTGGGAGAGACAGGGGTTTTGGAAGAACCACCACAGCCTTATTTCCACACAGCATTCCTAAGAGAAAAACACCCCAACAAACCCATGGTGTATGGGTACAGCATGTGAGACGGTCAGGGTGCAGAGGGCACCCCCAGCCTGCTCCTGGCCAGTCCCTGTGCTAGCAGAGGGTGGGTGCCACAGGCAGCCCTGGCAGCACTGATGGCCTCCCTGTGCTGCTGCTCACACTCAAACACTGGGAGGTGTTGGAGTGTGAGCAAACACTGGGATGTGTCTGGATACCAGGGTACTGAGCTCTCACCTTGAGCCAGCACGGGATCAGCAGCAGGAGTGGAAAAATACCTTTTGTCCATGTGTAGCCATTCATGCCTCCTGGCTGCTGCCCCCTGCTCCACTCCATGGGACACAGGAGTTCATCCAAACCACCTTGCAGGGCTGCCCTGAATTTGGAGATTCACGTCATGCTTCCTGTTGGGCACCTCGCCACCCTCATAAATATGTACTGAAACCATGGTTCTGGTTCCCAGAATAGATCACATCATCATCAAATCTGGAACTATGTGGTTAAACATTATCTCTGGCTTCACAGGCCCAAATATTTGCTGTGGAAAATCACAACTGGAAGGGACAACTTAAGGTGAAGTGATCACAGATTTAACTCACATAGCTTTTAATGAAAAAACTTCAGAGAAGGAAAGGAACTGAGTCACTGCTGGGCTCCTCTGGGGCTTGTGCCAGCAGTCCTCAGCCAGAGGGATGTACCTGTGGATGTCTCAGCTGGAGCCAACTCCCAGCTGAGACAGCTTCCCTCTTCCAAGGAGAGCTGAGATGCTCAAAACACTAGTTTCAGAAATAAAGCAAATTTCCAGGTGTCTACACTCCCATTAACTTTGGGGGGATGAAGGCTCAGAGCCAGTTGTGGACCTAGAGATCATACACAGCTCTAAATCAAAGCATAAGCAACAAGAACTGCCTTTGCCTGTGGAAGTGATGCAGACACTTCATATACCTGCCAAGAGCATTTGCACATGGCAGGCACTACACAGGAGATCTTACAGCAGGATCTGCTTTGTCTTGCAGAAACAGGACAAAGAAGAGCAATTCTTTGTTTAATTTCCATTCTTGTATGAGAACAACATAATCCTGATTACTGTACACTCCTGTTGAAGGGTAAGATGCCTCTATGCTTATATATTTTTTTCAATACAGATGAAAGAAAAATAAGAAAACATGTTCATACCAATCAACAAGGCAGATTAGGATTTTATTCATTTTATGTTTTAGACAGATGGGCTTTTCTTAATGCCTTGCACTTTCTCTCTCCAGTTTTTTTGCAGTTAAGATGCCCAGAAAACTATTAAGTATTTTTTCTATCTGTGCTGAGCCCTGCCCACTCCACAGAAAAGAATCCCACCCAAAATCCCATGTCCAGCCCTGCTTCCCAGAGCAGAGAATTCACCCTACTTTTTGTAGAATTATGTTTCTTTGGTAACTCAGCTCTACCTGAAGTCTTTAGATCCTCTTATGATTTTCAGCTACAGCTCTATGATCTGCAGAGTCCTGATAATTTCTGCACAGATAAGAGGTGCAGAAAGACTGAACTATTTAAATATAACAAAATCTATGATAATGAAAGTATTTAAGGCCACATCCACCAAATCCTTGATGGGACTTAGACCACTTGAACTTTATCAGTACGAGCAACTTATTGCAGCTCTGGGTCACAACTGTACATCTTGTTTCATGAAGAATATGTTCAGATGAATTTCTCTTCCACAATAGAACAGACCAACATTTCAAAATTCCTGGCAAAAGAAATTTTTGAGGAAATAGTTGCTTTGCATTTATCAAAACATTTGGTTTTGGCATGAATTGCTTCTTATTTTTGACAGTTTCTATGACAGTAGGAAAAATATAATTTGAAATTCCCCAAGGGAGTAAGTTTCTTATTTTACTAATGCAGACATAGACCAGACCCATGCTGCTGTAATTTCCTTGTCATTTTTTTTCTTTTTTTATTTCTTTTACAACAACAGCAACAACAAAATGACTAAACAACATGATTTCACAAACAGTTTTGGTTCTGGCAGAATTCAGACTCAATGAACATCCCTATGAACAGTTCACTTGTGTTGTCAAAGGTACCAGTCAACACCTGCAGCTGAACAGGCAGGTTTTGCTTTGCCTTTTTTGCTTGCCATGTGCCTGTACTGCCCAGCACCCTTTCTCACACTATTTTTTCCCCTCCTTCCTTTGCTCCATCAACACAACCTTTCTGCAGCAGGGTGGGATGTGAAGTTTGAGTTGGCCAAGCTACAGCTCAGCACAGGACTCCACAAGTGCTGGGGTTCTGTGATCCTGAGCAAGGATTTAAAATGAGAGATATTTGGTGTCACATGAGGCAGTTTAGTTTAAACTGAGGTTTTGGAGATGAGCAGGATCTTCTGCAGCTCTTCAGGAAAAAAGGCCCATCTAAATTATTATATCAGTTGTGCAAGGGGGTGTCACAGAACTCATGAACTACCTTGGGGAGGGTGGAGTGATTATTTTTTTGCTCTGCATCAAGAACAAATTGCTGCTCATGTGGGGTTTGGCTTTAGGCTGCTACATATTTTGCTATTGTCTCTTCCTTCCCCCAAAGACATTGAGAATTCCTCTGCCTCATGTTTTATTTACAAGTTTTTGTGGGTTTGTGCTTTATCAGCTTGAGTGGGTGGGAGAAGCTCAGTTTTATGGATTTTTAATAGAAAAGCAGAGAATAGCTCACCTCAAAATCTTACACTAATGGTTTGTAATGTGTCAGGAACTCTCCTACTTTCTAGAACATAGAATATATATTTCTCTGCTTTGGGTCCTGAACTGAAACAAACTTTCTCTGAGGAGGCTCAAGATTGAACACCACACAAAACAAAAGAGCACTGCAGCTCTGGTCCCACAGTGATTTGAGGCTGACAGCTTTTTTTCCACTGTTGGTTTTGCTGTATTTGCTGGATCAGGGTAAAGCTCCTCCTGCCTTACTCAGGCATCAAAGATGGGAGGCAGATTTCCACCCTCAGAGGATCAGGATCCAAGGAAATAACAACTATGTAAAAAAATATTGCACATGAAGGGCTTAGAAAAACACAAGAGTCTGCAGAACTCCTCCCTTTTTCTGGAGCAAAAGTTGTATATATGATGATTATTTCCTTGCTTGGTCCAATCCTTTTTATCAGAGCCCCTGGCTCCACCTCAGCACGTGGCACACCAGGAGATCTCTGAGGGATTCTTCCAAAACCCAGGCATGGAACAGCCCACCCTAGTCAACACATGGAAAAAATGCAGCTTTCTGACCCCTCAGACACTCAGGACAGAAATATTCACCTCTTGGAGCTAACAAAGGGAAGGGGTCTGCATGAAATTTTCTGTCTGTGCAGGTGAAAAAAAGCGCCCTTGCTCTAGCTGAGAAATTTTTTTTCACCACCCCTATTTTTTCAGCTGCATTCAATACAGTTCTATAATTGCATTTAAATCAGCACCCTTGGAGCAGGGTGGAGCCCAGGTTTGAAAGCCAAGAGTCATTTGAAAACATCTTTCTCTGTGAGCCAAAAACTTCTCTTATTTGATAGGGCCGGAAGGATGGGGAAAGCTTTAAAGGAAGGTGCTCATTGTGAAGTGTCCTGTGAGCCAGAGCTCCCACAGAGCCCCTGCTCAGCAGCCCCTGCCTCTCTGGCTGTCCTCAGCAGCAGAAGGGTCCCTGTCCTGTCCCTTTTTGCCCTGAGCCTGGGACTGGCTTGCATTAGCAAGGATGTGCTGGTACAACTTGACTACACACAGCCCTAAGGGAAATACAGCTCACACCCATAAAAGAATTCATTTGTCAGGATAGCTAACTTGGGCTGGCTCCCTGAGCAAAGCAGCTCTTACAGAAAAAGGATGGTGTTGCTGTGTAAGCATGTCTCCATTAAGGCTTTTCTCCAAAATGGAAACAAAGGGATATGTAGAAAAATCATGCTTCTGTGAAGTGGTGAAGTGAGGGGCAGCATTTGAAAAAAAAAACTAAAAAAAGACTTGTTTTGCAAAAGCAGAGGTCTATAATCCTGATCATTTTTCATTTCACTGAAAGAAATCATGGGTGGATACTCTTATGAAACAGGTTTAAAGGGAGGTCACAAAAAGATGATGGAAATTGGCTATTTAGCATAAGAAAAACTCATGGTTTTAAGTATGGCATGATTTTACTCAAGCAACTAAGATGGGTGATAAATATTAAATAAAAGATAATAACATTTTATTATTTATAATGCTTACTGCAAACATGAGGATTTGAAATAGAAAATTTAGCCAATTTTATAACTACTAGTGATAAAATATTTTAACCTCTGCATTAGCTGCTACCCATACTGTACCTTTGATTCCACTAATCAATCTTAATTGATTAAATGAAAGCTCTTCATCTTTGGATTTTATTGCCAGCATATTCTGCCACTTTCTACTACAATCCATTTTGGAAGATACCTGATGATCCTACTCTTCTCTTTTCTTCACACTTTCATCCTCTCATTAATTATCTGCTGCCAGCCCAGCTTTCTTGCAGCAAGGGACTCCAGCACACAGGCACACCTAAAATGCAGCACATCCAGCACAACCAAGAGCAAATATTCTTTTCTACTCAAGTCTCTGCCTCAGTCAATCATTGTCCAGCACAGAAGACCCCTTTGGTTTATGTGTTCTTTTCCCTTGGATGTTCTTTGGGCATTTTTTAACAGGGACTCAATGTAGAGCTGCTTAATAAAGAGTTTTGTATGTGCTCCAACACTCAATTTAAATCTAGTTAATATTAAGATGTTTTTCCTCTGAAATTTACCCTGGGTTTCAGGGTACAATTCTCCTCTGGAGAACCTACAGTGTACCTAAAGGAAGGTGAGGGTAGTAGAGAAAACCCCACAAACTTGGATAACATGAAAGTTGTAACTGCATTTTTCAGGCTAAGGAATTTATTCACCTAGAAGGGAAATATTCCCTGAGCAAGCAGTCAGTCAAACACCTAAATTATATTTTGCATATCTTTAATCATGAAGGGATAGGTACTCAAGCACTCACATAATGAGCAGTGTACTACAACCAAGTTACTAGAGGAATACAGGCCTGTATTTGGGTTATTTGTCCCTAGGTGCTTCAGTCAGAGCTCATCATGCAAACTCAGAATGTAATATATAATCTGACCCATATATGCTACTAGAGCACTGCACAGAGCACTGGGAGAGCACAGAGCAAGGGGAAATGTGTGAGCACAATCCCAGGAATCTTTATTCATGAGAGCCAGTGAGGTAGATAATGTGCAGCCATGGTTTAACCCCAGACAGAAACTCATCCCTAAACAGCTGCTCACTTTTTGTCCCTTTGTGGGATGGGGAGAGAAGCAGAAGGGTAAAATTAAAAACAAGCAAACAAACAAACAAACAACAACAACAAAAAAAAACCCAGCCTCAGACAGTTAACAGGTAAAGCAAAGTCCACACCCACAAGAAAAGTAATTTCAGAATTCATCCACCACTTCCCATGGGCAATCAAGTTCAGCCACCCCAGGGAAGCAAAGCTCCATCTCATGTAACAGTGACTTGAGGAGGCAAACACCTTCCCACAAATGATTCTGATTGTGTTCCCCTTTCTTTATTTCTCACCCCAGCTTTAAACATGGAGCATCATCCATGTGGCCTGCAATATCCCTTGGGTCAGAGGGGCTCACCTGTCCTGGCTGTGTCCCCTCCCAGCTCCTCGTGCACCCCCATCCTCCTGGCAGGTGTGTGGGGTGAGGAGCAGGAAAGGCATTGACTCTGTGTGAGCTCTGCTCTGCAATAGCTAAAACATCCCAGACTTACCAATAAATCCAGAACAGAGCCTCAGACCAGCTACTGTGATGAATATTAACTCTACCCCAGCCAAACCCAGCACATGGGCAGAAACCAGTGGTGCAGATAATTAAGAGAAAATGGAAATAAGTTCTTCAAGGGAAAAAAATGGACAATTCCTCTTGCTCTGTCACTGCTTTGAAAAGGCAGTGTTCCCATAAAATAAAAAAAAAAAACCCTACTTGGTTTTGAGTTGCCCTAATGACTGGGAATGCTGCCACCACCAAGGCTCAGGAATGATAAACCTGGAAAAAGTCTTTTTCACCCCACCATAAGAAGGAAATTCAAATGTGGATGGAAATACTCATCCACATAAGACACAAGCCTTGCAGCCTGCTAAGGTCAGCAGTTTTTGCAAATGACTGCCACACATGTTAGCATGGCATGAAGGCTGTCCCAGAGCAAACTGAACTTCCCCAGCTCCACAAGCTCCAGAGAGGAGAATTACAACCTGCAGATGATGCCTTGGTTACAATCCAGTCTCCAACAGAAAATACACTGAACCAACAACAGGGCTTTGCTTATACTAGAACACAGTACAAATCCATGCTTGCTTTATTTTTCATAAACCGATGCCTGCTAAGCTTTTTTTCTCCTAGAAAATGTCTCTTCCAAGTTCCTGCTGCACTTAAGTTTTATCTCATATATAGATATTTATCTTATCTACTGCATGAGTCAAGAAGGGGAGGAGGCTTTCTTATCTATCTTAGCCAACAGGGAAGAGCTTAATGAAAAAACCTTATTGTTCTTCAGGAGCAATCTGCTCCCAGCTCCCAGCCAGGCACTGATACCCAGTGGAGATACACTGATTCCCATCACACTGCTACAAACATTCCTTTAGATCCAAATCACACATCTGAGCTCTTCTACAAGGGCTCAGACAGCATTTCACCATCTTTTCCCCCCTCTTCTGCTGGACTTCTGAGGTCCATGCAGGTGTTACTGAATTCCTCAGCTGGAAACTTGCTTCATAAATGTTGAAGATTGTTAAATGTGATAAAGTTCACCATGTTTATACATGAAAGGTGACTGGAATTAAACCAGCAGTCTGTAATGGTTGTTTCTCACTAACTCCTTGTGCAGACAGCTGTCATTCCAAAACATCATCTCCAGGGCAGACCTTTATTTGGGGCAGGCATTAATTCAGAAGTTAAGATCTCTGCTGTTTCAGGAGAACTTGGAGTCCACTTAATCTTTCTAAAGAAATGCAATAATGAGTGCAACACCTAAAGGAGAACCAACAAAAGTCTCTTCTCCTGAAGCATCAGGAAATATTTTGACTTTGCTAATTTATTCCTGCAAGGGGAAACAAGTAAACTAACCCAGCATTTGTCAGTTTTCATGTCTTTAAAACTTTCATGCAGGCATTAATGCAGATATAAGATTCTCTTACCCTGAGTTAGGAACACCAGAGACTCAATTCATCAGGTGTATAAAGGGCCAAAGCCCTGACTGGTTTTGTTTTTCCTCACCAGAATGCAATTAAAACCCAAATTCCATCTTCTCCTTGCATCAAATTTGTGAAAAGGAGCCATTTTCCTGCAATAAATTCCTAAAGATTCTGTTACATGAGCAGCAGAGCATAGTACAAGTGCATAATAAATCAGTCCAAATCCTAGCTGTGTCTAAAAGGTTTATAGAAAGCTCTCTATCCATTTTGCACACTCCAAAATCTGAATTATAATTAATTTCAGGAATCAACCAACCTACCCCTTACTTTAAAAATGTCAAGCTAAGGAGTGCATTATGTGAGATTACAATTAAACACAAGTGGAGGCGCACACACACACACACACGTCTTCCCACTTCAATTCTTTGGCCAAAAAAATATTACAGCAGCCTTGGCAGATACTAAATGATCTTTTCAAATAATACTCCCTGATGATGAATGCTGCAGTTCTGCAGCCTTGTGCTAATACAGAGCTTTTCAGCAGTGAGCAGGCATCATTTGACAACTCCTGCATTAGCTCTAATGACATGCTGATGGCCCTGACACTCCCTGCTCTCTGGGATGCACTACCCCATCTGGAAAGAACTCCAGGGATAGAAGAGCCCAGCATGCTAAATTATATAAAAAGAATTATCAATGTTGGCAAAACATTAATGAAACATTAGACATAACTGTTTTGTAGGACGATGTTGTTATTTACTCATTTTCTTGCACGGATTAAAGGAGTTATTTATAGCTGCTGTCTTTGGCCCTAACAGTGCTTCTAGTCTAATATTGCCCTGCTGAAAGGCAACTGGGCTTTCTCTGCCTATTCCTAAATATTGGGGAGCCTGGGCTGCAGTCACAACATCCTCAAGAAACCCAATTTCCCATTTAGAGCAGAGCACTGGTCCTTTCTGCCATGGCAGCAGCAGCAGCATGCACAAAGGAGGGGCTGTGTGGGCACCCCCTCTCTGGGCAGGTCCTGCCCACACCCTGGCTCTGCCCTGCAGTGATGCCCAGCCCTGGTGCTGGGACAGAGGACATCCAGGTCGTGCACAGCACCTGGAGTTAAAGCAAACCCAAGGATGAGCTTTCCCTCCCTCCTCTGACCTTCCCTCCTCTCCTGCCCGACAATTCCACCAAGGGAAGGCAGCTCCTTTCCCTGCCTCGGCTCCTGAGGTGCTCATGAAAAGGCTGGACAGAGCCTGTACAAGGCAATATCCCAAAAATATCATTTTGCTTCACTGTCAGCTGCAAGGGGTGAGGAACAAAAATAACAGCTCCCTAATTTAATGTGGGCTTCGAATAAAAGCTCTTCCCCTTCCATTTTTCTACCTGTGGCGCTATTTTTGTCCAGCTTACTAGGAGAATTTCTCTATTCTATTATGCCTAAAATATTTTGCTTCTTTAATCACTGCACAGGGTTGGTTCCCACCTGCAGTAAGTGGACTGAGCAGACAAGAGAAATTTATTACAGCCACCACCAGAGATCAAATTCATCTCTCATCAATTATTTGGGACACTATTGTTTCCAGCAGTTCCTCCTCTTAATAAAACTGATCACAGCTGAATGTTTGGCTGCTTCTGTAGAAAATGCCAAGACTTGTTATTTCATTATACATGTATTCTTCTTACCTGTATATTCTGTGGAAGGATTTTATATATAAGTGATGAGCATTGTCTGGTTGACAAAGTGTGACTAAAGTACAAGCCAAAGAGCTAGAAGATAAATTCATCCTTGCAGTGCTGCAGCTAATTTTCTATGCAAAAATTAATAAAATGTGCTTTTCCTTTGCTCCTCCATGAGAGGCAGAGCTGACAGTTTGGTGTTTTGTGGGGAGGAAAAATAATAATGCAGAAAAAATCTGGGCAAAGCCATCCCCTAATCCAGCAGTGAAAGGACAGCACAGGGTTTGTACAGCCCTGCAGGAAAGGGCTGACAGAGCACAGGATGGCCTTGCCCCTAAGGAATGGAACAGAATGCAGGCATCAAGTGATACAGACTTAGAGATTACATTGCTTTTTTCTCACGTGTAGGGCACAGGATATGGTCTATTCCAAAAAAAACCCAAAAAATCCCTTTTAAATCCCAGCCCACCTCTACAACAGCTCATGGGGATGGGAGAGCAGAGTCAGACAGTGCAGAGACAAGGAGCAAAGAGGAGAGACAAGAGTGCCACAAAACCAACCTGGGGAGGACTGGAAACACAGCAGGATGCTCTGTCAGCTCCAGAGGAGCAGCAAACCCCATCAGGAGCCCCAGCTCTGCAGGGACATGACCCACAGGGGCTGGGGAGGAGCAAGCTGCAGGCAAACCCTCCCCTGGCACAGGGAGCATCTGGAGAGGGACTCAGCCATGCCAGGGAGCAGCCAGCCTGTGCCCAGCACCCTCCAGCTGCTGGAAGCTGAGGATAGACCCCAGCATTTATCACTGGGAGCACAGATGGCTCTCTTGGAGGAGCCATCCTGAGAGCTTCCCAGAAGCAGGAGATCACAGTGGCACAGGAGGGCATGGGCAAGGTGTCCCTGCCACCCTGAGCCTGGCACTGGTGGAAGGAGCTGCTGGGAACAGGCTTGTTTCCAGATGTCTCTCTTTAAACGTGGCACTGCCTCAGGAGGGATTAGAGTGAGCAGCCAGGGCTGCTCCCCAGCCTTACAGGAGCTCAGCATCTCATAAAAGAGACACTGGCAGCTTTAGGGACCCTCAGCATGCAGGTCCAAAGCAAAAACACTTCTTGCCCTTGAAGAAAGGGCTTTGGGCTGCTGCTGCAGGACTAAATCCATGTTCTCATTGCCCAGAATAAGAAAGCACAGAGAAGGAACTGAGAGCCCACAGAAGCACTGGAGAACAAAGCATGTTTCTGAGGATTTTAAGCCTTTGAGTTAGTGAAAGTACCGTGAGAAATCCCTGCAAGGCATGAACACAGCAGAAGGGAAATCTGGAGACAGAGGCTTGGTTGTATCTCAAGGACTTTCCTCATCCAGCCTTTGAGGATGCATTCACTTGTTGTCATTTTATTGCAAATCACATCCTGGTGATTTCTCATGGGCATCACCTTACAGCACTGACTCCTTCTTCCTCAGAGCACACCCAACAAACTCCATCTCCCTCCTCACCCATCTAACCCACTCTTTTGTAGCACTCTTCTTATTGGACACAGCTGTGGCTTATTAAGGGCAGGCCTGTTCCTAATCTTCGGTGATTAGTACAGCTGCAACTCCTCAGGTGTGACATTACCTTCTGCACTGTGCTCTTACATTCTATCCCCCCATGTCCGCTGAGTGTGATGTGCTCTGGTTCAGAAGACCAGCTCCAAAACCACTAAAATGAATGCAGTCTTGCCATTCACCATGAGGACTTCTGGATTACGGCTTTCATCTTGCACAAGTCATTGCACCTTCCTTTTCACTCACTTTATCACTTTGGAAAGCAAGAATAAATAAATCCCACTACTTGACTGAATTACCTTTGAGATTTCCCAGTTCACCTTTGAGGCCTCCCAGTGGGAATTAGAACTCCTCCAGTCAGAGCAGTCTAAGACCAGCACAGGCAAAGCACAACAGGAGACCTCAGCCTTGGGTGTCTGATTAGAGCACCAGGTTCTAGTGGGAAGACAGTACTTACTCCAGAATATGAAGAAATTGTCTTGATTCTACTAAAAAAATTGACTAAAGAGATAGATGGATGAAAAATTAAATGGCATAATTGCAAAGGTTAACAAACTCGAGGGAATCATTAAAAAAACTGTGAGATCATCAGTTTTAAAAAAGAGCAGAATCAAAGATAATGGAATTCAACTGTTTCAACTCAGTTTTTCTCATTTTCCTCAGCTGAGAAAACATCATAAACCCATGTCAAACACAAGTGTTAAATGGTAATTTCTACAGCATTTCTCCTTGAGCATTAGGTTTAAATGAGGCTTTATAAGGTAAAGGCTGGTGACTATTTAACCTGCTGTAGTGGAAAAGTATTTAAGGTATTAAACAAGATTTTAAATTATTGTTATAACCCATCATTTTCTAATCCCTTAACCCTTTGGGAGGATTTAAAATAAATTATATAAGCTTTAGTAAACAAATAAATATACCCTATAGGAAATGAAAACTGAAGATTACTTGGGAAGGCGACAGACACACTACAAGTGTGGTTGAAGAGAGTTTTCCAAAGTATCTCAATGAATTAAGAACCTAATTCTTATTTATGGAAACACTTAGGAGCTATGATAAAGGACAGATTTTCCTCAGCAAAATTTTAAACTAAAAATACATGACAGAAGTACTTACTTTATGATTTTTATGACAACAAAAATACACAGTGCCAAAAGGCTCCTGGAGCTCCTGATTGCTTTCATTTCATTTCTCACCACAAAAGTGAAACAAGAGAACGAAGGGGAGATTATATTGCCAGCTTTCTCATTATTAATGGCAAAGGAAATAGCTGCCTTAATGCATTTGATTACATCTTAATAATCACAGTCAGCCAGCTCCCTTTTAAACACACCAGATTCTGTAACAGAAAAATATCTTTACGGCGACCACAAACCGTTGGGCCCCGACCACTGACAAGTTGTGACAACTGCACTGAGACTGCTGGGAGAGTATAAATGTAAATAGAACTGGCTTTGCACCCACGTGAGTATCATCTGTCACCAGGGCAGCATTATCAGAGCTCAGGGAAGGCAGGGCTGGGGCTGCACAACTTTCCTGAGGTGCTTTGGGAATCCTAAAGAGAGCAGAGCACGTGGAAGGAAGGGCTGCTCTGTAAGCATGGTCAGTGCCAGAGCTGCCCTCTGAATCCCTGATGGTTACAGGCTGCCCTCAGGGATGTTCCTGGGGGAAAAAAATAATGTTTAATACTGGTAGAGCTGTGTGAGGAAAGAATTCTGTACCTAAAATGTGCCCAAATGCTGAGATAGGGTTATCAAGTGTGCCAGGCTGTTAATAAAACCTGATCTTTAGCAGAGAAATAAAAATCAATCACTGGAATGTAACTGAAACTTCCCAAGCCTGAAATAGCCTTTCTTGGATTTGAGCTAAAGAAGTGCAGAAGGCTTTCAGGAGTTGCTTGCTTGACTTCTTTTTTCCTGTTCCACACCTCCCTGCAAGGTCTTGGTCTCTTTCTGAAAGCTGACCAGCCAGAGCTTGCAGAAATTGCAGTGTGGCTCACAACTGCTCCAGCCTGGGCCTTTTGTCTGGTGCCCAACAGAACCAAACATCAGAACTGAGCCTCCTTTGTGAGGAGCAAGTCAGCAGCACCCAGAAAGAGCAGGAATGCAAATCCAGCACTCAGCTAAAACACAGACCTGTCAGTGACAGCTGCCTCTGACCACAGCTTTGTGTTCTCCTTCACTTGCTGTGAAGTGAAGGAAATTAGAAGTTTGATAATTAGATGTTTCTCTAATAAAAAAAATAAATCTAAATGAAGTCACATACACCAGCCCATACAGTGGGGCTCTGCACTCAGATGTGCTGGAGAGAGCCAGCAAAGCAGAGATGCACAATTTTTTCTACCCACCAGACTTTCCTGCTGCCCAAAACCCCAGGAGCACAGTCTCAGCTCCTTTCTTAGTCCCTCACAGGTGGTTGTCCAGAACGAGATTCTAGAGGGATGGAAATGAGAGAAGTGGGAAAATGGAAAAAAATAGAACAATTAGGAAGAATCAGAGGAGGAACAGTAGTTCAGCACTGCCCTGACTGCTGTAAAAGGAGGCTGCATATGGGAAGGGAATAATCTATCCTTCATGTGTGTGGTAGGTTAGACAAGAAATAATGAGATAAAATTACAGCTAGGGAAATTCAATTCAGACATCAGGAAATGCTTTCTAATGGTAAAGAATGTTATGTCCTGAAACAGATAGCTTAGGGACACTGGGGAGTAGATGGTGTTGGTGGTTTAAAGAGGCAGATGAACTAAGTGAACTCCTCAGGTCTCTTCCAAGCCCATTTTATTTAATTTAGGGTAAATCAGCTCAAATTTCTCCATACAGTCTTGCACCTATATGACCTCTAAGTTTGCAGACATGGTGGATGTGCTTAATTCTGAATTAACAGTGCCTAGGGATTATTTTTTAAGAATAGCATATAAACCTCTTGATTATCATTTTAGTATTTTATTATATACTTTTATCACAATTTTACCCAGACTATAGCTCCATTTAATCCAAGAATGTCTTTAGACATCTGCCTACGTGGCCTTCACTCTGTCAAGAACATCAGCCATTTCAAAGAATGGTTTTCAACTGCTTCCAAAAAAACATTCACTGGTTACAAGGCATCAGGTCTCTGGATTTAACTACCTCAAACAGCTCAGTACTGTTCTCTGGAATGGCTCAGTTTAGCAGTACTCTGGCTGGACAGTTTCTGATAGAGTGCATTGTAAAAATTCTGTGAGAGAAGCACTTTTTGGGGTGATTTATTTAGTGTTGCCACTTATTTTTATCAAAATCATGAGCTAGACAGCCGACCTAAAGAGGCAATAAAGAAAACCTTAGAGTTCCCCTGCATGAAAAAACCAAAGAAAGGCTGTGGTGGTGGTCACTAAAAATCTGATCTTGCCATCCATTGCACACACTGGCATCAACCCAGCAAAGCACTTCAGTGCATGCTTAATTTTAAGCATACACGTAGAGCCATTTAAACTAATGGAATCATTTAAGTGCTTTGCTGGATCAGGGCCAGCCTCCTCAGCATCTTGCAGTGTCAAGTACACAGAGCAAGGGCTTCATCTAATTGCATCAGGCTTTAATTGACAAAAATCAAAGTAATGCAGCATTCAGACTGAGCCCATCTCTCTCAGGCTGCTATTCTAATCACAGTGAGTAGCACAGGGTTGGTTCATGCTGTCCCAGTGCCTCAAGTTGGATTTGATCCACCATGCCTCATCTCTGGCATAAGCTCTTTCCCAGCAACTCTTGTCTAAGTTTTCCATCCAGCACACTCTCATCAAAACACTCAATTTGTTCACCTGCCCCAGTGATCATACTACATAATTATGTAGTCTTTCATACCAAGGGTGTTCTATCACTTGCTATTTTCTCCTCCTGATATACACTCAAGATTATGCACTCTTTTAAAATGGGATTTTGCTTCCTTTTTGCAATTTTTCATGCATCTGTGGAAGTACAAAAAAAAAATTAATTGGGAGAAATGTTTTGATGATGCAGCAACTGAAGAGAGCAGATCACACAATGGACAAAGCCTAAAACCTCCATAACCTGAACCCTCCCCCTCCTTACAAATATAACTTACTGTTCAACTGCCAAGCAAAGGAATAGTCTGCTCACAATGACACAATAGTCTCACCTCTATTTAAGCTCTTACTTTGCAGTTCTGAAACAGAATATTTGAGGGGGGGAAAAAAAAGGGAACCAACACAACTAATTTAGCGTGGATGTAGAATTAACTTCTCACCACAGTGTGTTCCTTTAAACATAGTTATGAAAGGGAAAAAAATGACACATCTGGGAATTTGTCAGACTGTTGCATTGAGTTAATGCAATTACTGAAAAGGGTTGATTAGAGAGCTGTGAGAGGAGTGTGGGCAGAGTACAGTGACAGTGAACTGGGGGTGCTCTGCATCTGTACAGCCACACTCACATGAGCAAGGCCTTTGCCTTATCTGCTTTTATCCAAGCACGAAACAAGTGCAAGGCTGAGCCACAAGCCAGAAACAGAAGATACAGCAAACAAAAGAGCAGCTGGAAAAGATGGGAAGAAGTTTCCAGAAACTCAAGGGGAGTTTGCAACATCTTTTGCCATTATATTTTTCCACAGTCACCATTAGAAAATATTCATCTTTAATCTACAGTTTATGAGCAGACCTAGGTCTGAAAGACAAATTTCCCTAGAAAATAGGGAAATAGTAAGAAATACTAAAGAAATATTAAGAGGGAGGTGGGAAGAATCATGTAGTTGAACCTTGCAATGGCAGCATTTCTGTAGCAGCTCTCTGAAATGTAACTGTGCTTTCAGAAATGCAACCACATTTTCCTGTGCCTTCTGCAGGAAGCAAAATTCTGCAGTTAATTGCTCAGGAAACAGCTTTACACAAGACCTAGAAACAAAACTGAACAGTGACCAACCTCCCAGCAGCTGAAGGAGGCAAAGTCCCCCAGTTCTGTTTGTCTCATCCCTTTGTGCTCTGGTAAAACCTGCCCTGAAACCATCCCATAACACAGGCAGGAATAGTTCAAACACAGATCATATTTAACATATCAACACATTTTAGCTTGCAAAGAGGATTCATCTTCTTGCAGTCTGAAGAAACATAAGTATGGAAGAAATTGTGTTGAGTTTCTAAGCTGTTACTTTCAAAAGGAGGCAGGAATGTGTAAGTCACGTGCAGCAACTTGAATGATGCAAAATTTCAAGACCAACCTGAAATGGGTCTTTCTGAAGAAAGACTTTATCTGTCAGCAACTCTGGAAATCTTTGACTTCTTTGATGCCCTTTTAGAATGTGAGCCTTTGTATACACACATATAAACCAGGTGAAAGTGAGTGAGCCTCAATGCAGACACTGAACTGAACATGAATTTGGATACAGCAGCAGTTTTGGAACTCTGGATTGCAGGTACACCTTCACATCTCACTGATAACACCAAGTCATCAGCACACTTCTGGGCTGGGTTATTCCTGGGGGTGAACCCTGAATGAACACACGAGGTTTCCAATTGCCCTTTGCAACTACCTCACATGTAAGGCTCACTTTCTAAAATGACAAATATAAAGACATAAAAATCAATTCAAGGAAAAACTAATTTTAAAATGTCAACAAGACCTTCTCTTAGCATTTACTCAGATCTCATATCAAGCTGTACAACTCCACAGTGGCTGTCTCTACCAGGGTTTTTCCCTAAAAAAACCCCACATTTTAGCTGTAAAAGAAATCAAACACCTCTTTCTTCTTTTTATTGTGACTGTCCCATAGAAAAGGACTTTTAGTTATTAACTCAAAATTTAGCCTTTAATCATATCTGCTGAGAGCAGGCCTGAAGCTGTGATGCAATGCACAGCTTTCCTGCACAGCATATGGTATTTGAAAAGAGAGTAGAAGGGAAAAACGACAGACAGGAAAAGGTTCAGACTTCTGTAGCCTTGGTTTTGCACTGCGTGGTAATTATACTGAAGAATTCATGACTCACTTTGGTGCACTACTGTGTGCTGCTAAATTAGAAGTTTGGCAAGGACAGCAGACAAATGATGAAATATATAATATTGGTTTCTCTAGCATAGCTCATCACTATAGTCCCATGGGGTTTCAAAGGGCTTTTTTTAGCACTCTGGGAAAACAAGGTCTTTTTTAAACATGAAAAACATATTGAATCAAAAATGTGCTGTATGGAAGTCAGCAGAAATAGGTAAAATTCCTCTTTTAAAAAATCAGCCTTTCAGGTAGTTTGAGTAATTGCTCTCTAAGACTCATTTCTGAGTCTACACAGAGCATCTGACATGGAGACTACTAAAAGCTGTTGTGCATTAAAGCATAAGTGTGATATGGAGATGAAGCTCCTCCACTATATAACATTCATAAGAAAATGTTTTCTTTACACCAGCTTACAAATGTGTATTATCAAAATGATTTACATAAAGGCTCCCCAGTCATTTGACAACTGCAACAAGGCCAAGCACACTGGAAGATGTACACATTGGGATAGCACTTAGGTTAACTCTTAAATCCTTTTCTCCCAAGGACTGCAGTCAGTCTCGAGTTATGCAGCACATTGGAATTAATCCAGTTTTGCCAGGTGCAGCCAATCCCCCATGTAATGCTGCTCTAGTTATTCTGATTTGTAATGAGAAAGAAGTGGCACCAGTCATAAGAAAGAGGCACCAGCATTAAAAATATTTTGCTGCGTGACCCAGAATTAACATCTCAATTTATCCAGCTAAAAACCAAATAAAAATACCCAGCTCCCCACTAGGGCAGGGATGGGAACCAACTTCTACTGGGCTTTCCCTATCTTTTCACAAGTTTACTGCAACATGCAAGTGATCATAAAGAGTTTCACAGGAGCCAGAGGGTTTGACCATGGAGAGAGTTAAGATGTTAGCAGAAATCCTGTCTGTGAAACTTGCCATTAACTTCAAGACCTCCCTGCACAAACCTGGCAAACTCTCAGAAATATCGGATGTTAGAGCCTCCATATGCTAAACCACCACTGCTCTATGCCATGTACTTTGTTTAAAGGCAAGCACAGAGATTGCAAACAGCTATTTTTAACTCTTTTCAGCGTACAGTACATCTGTTGTGTTTCTGATTTCCATTAAAAATGAGAGTCATTTACTGATCTGGCCATCATCCAGATTTCTACATGAAACACATGGACTAAGCACAAAACAACACTGTTTTATGTGCCTGGGTGCATGTATTGTATTTATTATCTACTACAGTGATCAGAAGTACAGTTAAAAATGCTGTGGGGACTTTGAAGGAACAGATATCGCACTTATCTTATTTCCTCAAAGTCTCTGGACTCAAAACCATCAAGAACAAGGCTGTGAAACCTTTCTTTATGTTTACATGCTGCTGCTGGGACAAAAAAATCCCACTGGCTTTGCTCACTGGAGAAGAGGATCCTGGGGCTGGGCACACAGCTCGGGGTGCAGCAGATACCCTCAGCACAGCTGCAGAGAACACCCATCAAGAAAAGCCTCCAACAATAACGAGCTGCTGAAGGCTCTGCCAACGTGGACCTCAGCCAGTAAGTCAAGCAAATTAAAAGCTGCAATCACTTCTCTGACAATTCTCCAGCAAAACTTGTCCCAAGCTTTGGTGAAAAACAGAGGATGATCAGCGTGCACCAGAGGTCAGTGGGCTCACACTGTCTGAGACCAGCAAAGGGAGGGAATTAAAACACTGTGAGGGCATCACTGGGTGCCCTGGCAGCAGCCTTTTAGGAGCTCACTCCAAAGAGAGTCAACTGGACTCTCTTTGTACATGCCACCAGCTTTAGGTCACATCTCATTGCAGGGCTCCACTGTCCTTCTCTCTGCTGATTTCAAAGGCAGCAATGCAGCATTAGAGAAAAGAGGGACTTTCAAAGAAGCACCAAGTGAGGGCTAGAGAGGTCACACGCCACAGCATTGCTCTTATTGAAACTTTCAGAGGAGAAAATATAAAAAAATTCACTCAAATTTGAAAATTAGTTCAAGGTCACTGTCTGGGCAACCTTTCAGCATTTGTTTTCCATTCTTGCATGCACAGAAAACCTTTTTCTAACCAGGATCCCTATGAAATCAGCAGGCCCAAAACGTGAACAGCCAGATGTTCAGAAAAAGGTGAAATCCAAATTGTGTCTTTGATTTCTGATGTGATTACATAACCTGTCCTGGAGGAGAGGAGCTGATACCCCGAGCTTACACAAGTGACCCAGATGGAGCTTTGCTCGTAGGGCAATTCCTGTTATTATTAGCAGAGGCACATCTGGCTGGCCAGGCCAGCCCAGCACAGCCAGCCCCCAGCACTCACAGGTCCCAGACCATCACCACCATGGAACTGGCAGCAACTGGGGCAGCTACAGGGCTCATCTACCCCCTGTGATCATCACCACAGAGCCCCTCACCTCAAGCAGGGCAAGCCCACGCGTCCATCAGGCAAATGACAAAGTACAGTCACTTCAGAAATGCACATTCCCAAATCTCTCCTCTTTAAAGACAAAGCTTAGGACCTTCTCTCACTGTGATTTATTCCCCTGGCCCTTATGTGCTGGCTACATATGGTAATAATTTCACAGCCATTTTCAGATGATGCAATGAGATTAAATGACATGGCCATAATAACAAAGAGATGGCAACATAAATGCAGACTCTGGGAAAAGCTCCTTGTTTTTTAGCTCTAAATACGGGTGTACCATTTCTTTCATATTGTGTTACTCCTCCATGGCTGCCAGACTTGCCAGACTGACAATAGCATCTTATGTTACAAAACCTACAGTTTAATTTAACTTCAGTGTCCTTCAGAGGTTAAATTTCCATGGGAAATTACTTCTAGAGAAATATGGCTTGCATATGTTTGTGCCAAAAAGCCACTTCTGCTGCTTTTCTTCACAACTGTGATCCGTGCATATTTTATTTCTTGAATCATGACTCAGACTAAATAAAAGTTCAGCTTGGGTTTCAAGAATGCAAATGTGAATATTCAGCATCCAGGGTATTTTCCCACTATTGGCATTAGCCTGCCCAAGCTGAAAGAATGGCACCTCTGGAGGATCCAGCTGGCAGCAGCCAGAGTTGCCCCTGCCCTCTGAACACTGGGGTCTGGAGAGCAAAGAAAAGGGGAAAATGATTTTCTATTAAAGGACTTCAGCAGGGACTGCCACTCCTGTGTCTCTCACCTCTTTAAGGCTCAGTCCTTTTTTCTCTCCTCAGTCTCCTTTATTGCAATTTGTTCCTCAGCCCTTCTTGGCTGTCAGGTGCCTGCAAGTGAAGAACAAAATTCCTTCAGATGGCACCTCCTGTGGGGTACAGCCAGGAGCACATTTGCTGTCTCCCCCCATTTCCTGCTGCCATGGCAGGAGCAGACAAGCAGCTGCACCAGAGCACGGCCTCAATAAATTCAATGGTGGAAAAGGAGGCTCCAGGGCATAGAAACTGCCAATATTTCCCTCTGGGGCAGGGTTATATATTCATTTTGCATGGCGAAGTTTGGGTAGACAGGGGTGGCATTGGTGGGAAGCTGCCAGAAGCTTCCCCTGTGCCCAGTGGAGCCAATGCCAGCTGCAAGACTGACCTGCCATGGAGCCCATCAGCATCTCTGGGATCCCTGCTTAAGAACAGGAATAACCCCACAAAACCTCAGAACTGCAGCCAGGAGAGAAGAGGCCACACAAGAGCAACAGCCCTGCAGACACCCAGGTCAGGGAGGGAGGGAAAAGGGCTGCTCCAAATGTCAGAGCAGAGCCTTGCCTGCAGCCTGTGGGGAAGGACCATTCCCTGTCCCCCTGTGCCACTTTGGGGGCAGCAGGTAGAGAAACCACAAGTGAAGTTGAGCCTGGGAAGAAAGGAACCAAAAGAAGGCATTTTTAGGATTTAATTTCATTTCATTTCTCATTATCTTCTTCTGATTTGACTGGCAAAAAATTAAACTTGTTTAGCTAAGTTGAGACTCCTTTGACTGTAACAGTAATTGTTGATTAATCTATCCCTGCCCTCATCTCAACCCTGAAGTCTTTTGTTATATTTTGCCTCCCCTGTCCAGCTGATAGAGCAGTTTTGGTGGGTACCTGGTGTCCATCTAGGGTCAATTCACCACAGACTATTTGTATTTTAGTGTAAATAAAACTGAACTCTGAACTGTTTTGCAGCAATGTCAACCTCTCCCTTCTGTGGATAAACCAAAATGCCAGATCAAGTGTGGAGGGGAAGGTTCTTTGCAAGGGAAATGATTTGGGTTCCTGCTGGACCCATGAGATACAATGGCCACTTCACCCTCATTTTGCCACAGGTTTGTGATACCAAACAGGTGGAAAACAGACTGAAAACAAGGAAAACAGACTGAAAACAGACTGATAAAGCTCTGTGAGTTCTGTAATGGGATCACCCTGGAGTGTGCTTGGGCATCTGCTACACCCCCAGAGCAGCCTCAGCCCTCACTGGGGCTGCTGTGCCCTGAGCACCAGTGCAGAGGGGCACATGGGGACCTTCTGACCCTAATTCATGTGCTGACCTCCACATCGAGCTTCCAGCTAACAGCTACATGACAAGACTCTGGAAAATGGCATTTTCCTTGGTGCAGAAAGGACCCTGTGGACTGCAGGAGCGCTTCATGTTCCTCTGCACCACTCCATAGGCAGCAGATGGGACCAGTCACACATTGTCAGACCTCCATCAAAGACTCCTCCCCATCCTTCACCCAACTGTCAGGAACACCCCCAAGTCCTGCCCAGACTCCAGCACTTTCCAGTGCTCTGCCCTTTGCCATCTGCAACCCCCACCCACTCCTGCCAGGGGCACACAGCAAAGCCTCCAAGCAGGTCTGGACTACCCACAGCGCTGTTTCTGAGAGATCCTAGAGGCAGGAGGCACAGCCTACCTGTAATTATTATTAGAAGGAACTTATAATTATCTTTTCTGGGTTGAGAAACAATAAAAGAAAAGAAAATGAAAATTATAAAGGAAGTGCTCGTATTGCACTACCAACACCTACGCAAATGATTCTCAAAGCTGCTCTCACCGTTTGTTATTCCCTTGTTTCATTATTTTTCTTTGTCCTTCATTTTCAGTCCTCCTGTATAAGACATTTTGCTCTCTTGCTTCATAATTTTGTTCTTTAATTTATTTGTCCCTATTTCCTTTCGTTCTTCCTTTGATCTTTATCCTTTTAACTTTTGGTTTTTTTCAAAAGCGTTTTTGTAAACTCTGCCAGTTTCAATGTGCTGTCTTTGATGCATTTTTGAATTTGCTGCTCCTTTGCTCTTCATGCAACTTTTATTTTTCTTGCTGGTTTATTTGTTATCTGTGGGACAGAAGCAATCAGATGCCAGGAACCTTATTGCATCCCTGTACACTGTAACTACTAAATTTAATTTTCACTTTTTTGCCCCGAGAACTTGACTTGCCCACCTCAACTACATTTGTAGTCCGGAATTCTAAAGTGGGCCCTTTGGATAACAAGCAAAACACATCTGTGGCCTTACATGGAGGTCTCCAATATCATTGATTTGAGTCTTGCAGAACTTAGTCCAGCAAAGTGGTGATCATTAGTGAGTTGGGAATGAAGTCTCCTCACATTTATGGTGTTATTCACTATGAGCTGAGCAGGACCTCTGCTCCTGGTGATGGAATTATGTGCAAGGGATTCATCAGCCTCTCACTTCAATCTGTTCAGACCTTGAATATCAAATTTCTGTTGATTTCAGTGAGCTAGCAAGGAGGACAAGCAGGTTTTGCTGGCTCACCTCAAGCTGAGGGAATCAGATCCAACTGAGCAAGGCCCTTTCAGTCACACCAAGGCAAAAAGCTTTGAGCCATGGCACTACCCCTCAGGGATCTCAAGCATGAACCCTTTCTCAGAGCCACACCAGGGCTGAATGGAATAACACCTATGCAAAATGCACAAAGTCCCATCCCTGTGCCCTGGCTAGCCTGCCAGAGAAGGGCACTACCTGTATTTGAAAAGGGCAAGGGAGCTGCAGATGTTTGCACCACAAAATATGAGCATAGCAGAGCTTTGCAGCCACTGTCACTACAAAGCCCTTGGAATGATCAGCTCCAGTACCATCAGCAGGTATGGCTCCTGAGGGAGGATTCACAAAAATGAGTCAACAAATCAGCATTTGTATGTATGGCAGTCATGTCTGAAGGGTTCAGATGAGATCTGGGCTATCCTAGCCCTTCTCTAGCTGACTGTGCTAGGGTGTCTTGTAAAATATTTCAGAAAACAGCCACTGCATTGGCTTTTACCTCTTCT
This sequence comes from Agelaius phoeniceus, assembly GCF_051311805.1. Taxonomy (NCBI): domain Eukaryota; kingdom Metazoa; phylum Chordata; class Aves; order Passeriformes; family Icteridae; genus Agelaius; species Agelaius phoeniceus. Next base: position 6,213,921 of record NC_135280.1, on the reverse strand, counting down.
GCTTGTTTTCCTATGAGAAAGGACAGAAATGAGAGCAGACAGCCATGTACAGAGCACTAATCCAAAAGATAATGGGAAGAAACTTTGCAAGGAGAGAATTCAATTCACTTTATAACGAGCAAATGTTCATTTCTCACAGTGACATGCAGAATGAGCAATGCTGGGTTCCTGCAGGCTCAGCTCTTTGTATAAAGGTTGTGATATTTTGTCAGCAAGGAAAACAAAGGTGCTGAGATGGGCTGGTCAAAAATTGACTGAGCCTTGTTACTCACTGCAATCACTATCTTGTCACTATGTCTCTGTCTCAAAGTTTCAGTTAAAACTAGTGAATCGCCACACTGAAAAAGACTTCTTACCTTGGAAAAAAAAGGAAATTACAATCACTGACAACAACAACAAAGACTTCCTATCTGGCTTTGTCAAAGGTCACTCAGCAGTTAAGTCCATTTACACTGTGACTTCTATCAGCTGTGAAGAACACAGAACAAAGGGAACACCAATATTCACTCCTCTGGCTTCAAAAAATTTCCATGGAAACCTTTTTTATCCCCCCTTTCTTTTTAAGTTACCTCAATCTTCAAAGAACCCAACAAGGACAAAGCCTGCACTGGAAGCCACTTTCACTTTGCATGTCTGACATTCGTGTTTCCAGCCCACCTGAGAGTCATAACCTTGACACATTTCTTGGCAACTGCCTGGAGTTTTATCTTCCAGCAGTGAAGGTAAGTGAGCAACTCCTTCAGCCCCTGCATTACAGGTGCTGTGTATGGATATTATCCCCACCCTCCTTCCAGCCTGGATTTCACCTGAGGACACAGCTTGCTTGCTGTAGGCTCTGTACAAACCCAGAAGACAGAAGACACCCTGTCACAAAGCAGCCCTCTCTGAAGAGACAGAGCAGATAAATCAAATCTTATTACTCCAACTTGTATGTGGAAAACCATGTGGGTCTCTCAACTAAATGACAAACCCAAAGGCAATTAGGTCTGATTTACAAGGGAGTCTATGGCAATTATGCCTCCAGCTCAGGCACCTAAATTGTCTCAATTGTCTCTGGTTTTGGACCCACACCTTGGAGAAGCCCAAGGCCTGACAAGAAAAAAGGGATACAGAAAAACAAACTTGCCCCCAGCACCCTGCCACATTCCCAAACTCATAGATCATCCCTCCCCCCTAACAGCACAACAAGGGCTACACACCTCCAACCTTCAACAGCAAATGCAAAATAGCCACACTAATTGCTAAAATTTACTATTGCAACGTATCAAAAAGAACAATCCAGAAAGTGAGACAGCATTAAAAAAAGCCCTTAGGGAAACAAAAACAGATTAGCACTAGAAGAGCAGAAATCACTGACAGCAAAACAGTTCCAAGGAAACCCATCCTGCTGATGGCAAGGGAGGGAGAAAGACCCTCAAGAAACACCACCTCCCTTGGCAAAATAACAGCAGACTCCCCACAGCTCCATCGAGGCTGAGCCAGCCCTGGCCCTACCCTAACTGGGGCTAGAATGGGTTAATGCTGAGCTCAGGGCTGTGCAGCAGGAGCTGCACACCTGGCACTGGAGCAGCTGCCTCAGCAGGGCTGCAGCAGCAGGGGAGTGCCCTGGCACAAGGGGGCAAGGAGCAATTCATCAGAAAGGATGCTCCCAGCAAGCCAAGAGAAAAGGACATTGCCAGGTTTAAGGGGCTTCATGACTCAAGGATTCACCCCAAAGCCCAGTGTGTCAGATCTTCCTATAAAGGATATTTTTAGGGTTCCAAATTTCTCGTGGGGTTAAAGTTAGGAGTATGAATTATTCTCCAAAGAAGCAAGACCTAAAACACAACCATTTCCCTCCTGTAGTGGCTTTTATTAATAGATCTCAAAATGCTCCAGGGTATCCTTCCCATCAGAGAAGGAGGCAGAACTGAAGCAACTTCTCAGAATCACATTGGGAAGGAGCATCCAAGTTGGGGAGAATCCTGGTGTCTCCCAGAGTAATTCACAGCCTATTAGGATACACTGCCTGGTTGTAAGACTTTCCCACGAGGGTTTCTATTAGTGTTTTAATTTCTATTTCAGGCTGTCACATGCTTAAAATGTCTTGTGGTTTGCTCTCAATTTCTCAGGTGGCTTTTTTTTAAATGATCTGATTGAAAAATTAGCCATCCAAGGGAAATAAAGCTCAAGTTGAGGTGGCAAAGCATCCATCCAAAACAAAATTAGACAAAAAAAAAAAGAATTCCCAGAAGAGATTCTTCAATATACAATTAAGCTGTTCATATTTCTGTATGCACTCAAATGGGTCTGTGTGTGAGTGCACACTGCACTAGGCAGAAGTTTTCTGTGTGCATGGGTAGCTTGTTTTAGCAGCAGCATGCATTTTTTCCTGGCATAAATCAGGTAGCTTCCTCAATTTCACTGAAACTGCAAAATTATTTTATGTGTAATTTAGCAAGCCATGTTTTCTATGCTTTACAAAGATTCATGCACTAACTCAGAAAGTCCACAAGGAACACAGGCTATTTGATCACAATTAATTTTAGAGGAATTAGTTGCTGTAAGAAGATGAAATTATGATAACTCAAGCAGTGCATGCTCTTATGTCATGCACATCAAGATAATTTGTTTTGACTTGGTCTTAGGGATAATTTTTAGATAAGAACACAACCTCCTAATATCTAATTTTCTTTATACCATCCTGCCACTCAGGAAGGTAATTTCTCAGCCTCTCTATAATGTAGCTATGTGCAGGATCACTACTCCACTTGAATGCCTGCAGCAAATGTGATCCCTCCACAGGCCCAACCCCATCACTCCAGCAACAACAAGAATTTTGTTCTTGCATGGCCAGGAAGCTCTTTGTTCCAAACAGTGGAAGAATTAAGCATTGTGGCCCAGATCCTCAGCTGATATAATTAGATGGCATTTCATTGAAACCAGGGCCAGCTGATACCAGCTGAGGAGCCAGCCCTTGATCTGCAGCAGCAACAGCTGAGGAGTAACAAACAGGCAGGGAAAAAACAACCTCCTGTTCCACTGCCTTGATAGAATAACCAGCTCAGTGCTTCCAGCAGCTTGATCAAGAAATCCCTGGGGGTTTAGATCATCCAGAATATTGTATCCCAAATTAAAGAATGGGAACACTCAAAAGGAAAAGGCTGGAGCTGGAAGCTTTGGCTTTCTGAAATCAGTTGAGGCTGGTGATGCATTTCCACACAGAGCCCCCCTTTGCCCTGAGGATCTGACAGGACCAGTCCCTCCCTTCAGCTCTGTTGAGCTCCAGCTTGCAGCTCAGTGCCCTTCAGGCACCCTTAGCAAAGCCACCTTGGGAAGGAGCAGGTGACCACACCGCCTCTATGGTTTGGGAGTGGAGATTTGCTTGAGATTCATTCCAAAAAATACCAAATACCTAACAAAACCCTGGGCCAGAAGGCAGCCAAAAGAACATTAGTATGCATTATTGAAAAAACACCAGCACACCACTTGAAACGTGTGCTGCTGATTCTTCATACACAGAAAAAGCTGACAGTGAAATCAAGCTTATGGAACCACCTCCTGTTCAGTACCAAGCGTATTCCTCAGCAATAAAAGTGATTTTGGCAGTGTGGGAGGTTAATATGCAGTACCCATCAGAATGCCAGTGTAATCTGTGTTTATAAGGCAAAGCACCAATAAATTAGGTCAGCACATCAATCTTCAGAGGGAGGAAGGAGAGGGAGAGCAGGAAGAGCACCCTGGGCAGCAAGGCCACAGGGGCCAGGCAGGGCTTGTGATGCCCTCAGGACTTCCAGCATCACAGACAGAGGCTCTCAGGAAGGAAAATCCATTTTGCCATTAGAAGTAACAATAAAAATATTACACTGATTCAAAATGTGCAATCAGGCCTGACTTACAGCTTGCCCTGCTGCATTCAGGCTTTACATCAGAAGGCTGTAAACCGTTATAGCAGAAAATAATAGCTGGGTATGTTTGCTCACCCCAAACCATGCTTCATTTATTCACCTGAACACACTGCCACAAACACTGACCATTGTCACTGCTCAGCGAGGCAGGCAGGCAAAAATGGGGAAAATAAACATCTACCCAGATTTCAGCAGCAGATAAGGTATTAATTCATGCACAGAACAATGAAGAAATGCCAGGACATACGACAGTAACCCCTCCTGAATTCTTGATTGTATTATCAAATGAAAGCAAAGGTAGAACATGCAAAGAAGTGCTGAATGCCAATTTGTAATACCAAGTTAGGAGCCTGTTAGACCCAAAGCAATCCTGGCTTGTGATTGTAGCAATTCAATGTGAAATTCCCAATAACATTCAAGTACTTCAATAAAAGAGAGGAAAGATTTTAATTCAATGACCAAAAATAAAATAGAGTTGATGTGAATGACTTGATTTCATTTATATTATTGAAATGAGCTGTATGCAATGACTTATTGATGTCATAATATTCCATTAGGAACTTATTATTTTCTTGTTTACATAATGCCAGCAATTACAGGGGTAATGCTGGTCCAACACACAGCACAGCAGAAATAGAAAGCTCTTTGCCATGTACTGGAATTCCATATGAAGGTGTAGAGTTTAGTGAAGGAGAAATATTTAAATATTCCTTACTAAGACCAAGTTAACTTGGAAAACTAAATGATAAACAACTATCTTCTAACAGCTGTCCAAATCAGGCATGATTACCAAGACCCTGTGGCTCTATGCACACAAGTTTGGTACTTAAAAGCCTGTTTGAACAATAATCAGCAGTTACCAAACATTTTGGGGGTTTTATCAAGTCTTGAAGGCAAATATTTGAAGCCAGAGGAGGTAACTTGCATGCACTTGCACTGGAAGGGAAGGGGCCAGGGCCTCACAGTACATGGGCAGGGATGTAGGGACACAAATCCCCATTTCTTGCCTTGCAGCAGAAAAAGGGAACACTTCCCTAGCAGGGGTGGATCACTGAACCCCCAGATGCCAGCACAAGAGCAAACTCCTGCACCAAGCCCACACTTGCCCAGGGCCAGCAATGAGGTTGTCCTGGGAGGCTGCACCAGCCTTGGAGTCCCTCAGACCTGGTCCCTGAGCCTGCCTGGCACCTGGCACCCAATCTCCAGGCTGTCCTGACCTGCAGCCCACTCCTGACTCCTCCCAGTGGTTTCACACACCAACAATCTGTGGTTTCCTGACCACAGCCACCTCAGCCCTCCCAGCCCAGCAGGTCCTTCCATTCCCATCTCCCTGGCCAGAACCCCAGGCTCTCTGCCAGCCCCGTGGAATGCAAATGTGAGGCTGGCAGTAATTCTGTGTCCCCAAAGAGATGATTTACAGAGGTGAGAGGGCACAGTGACTCCAGGACAGGAGCGGGGCTGTGCCCTTGCACATGGCAAAGGGCTGTAAAAAACAGGTGGGCTGGCATCCTCCCTGTGTGATGGGACACAGGGGGAACCCACAGGGGGTTGGGAAGGGCCAGCTGAGCTCTGCCTTCATTCCCTGGGCTTCACCAATCAGCACAGCTGAGAGGCACAGAGGGGCTGGAACACACTGCTGGTGCTGATCCTTACCAGCCTTCAGGACAGGGGAAGAAAGGCTCAGAGAACAAGGAACTGTGCATTTCCCACCATCCAAAGCAAAGCTGCAGGCTCACTCTCTGCCAGAGTTCACCAGCTGGCCCGAGCACCTCATTTCACAGATGACCAATCAGTGGCTGAAGGCGTTTGTAGATACTGAAGTTGAGAAACAAATGCAGAGACACAAGACAGCTCTTTTACTCTTTTATTCACATCTCTGGGGCACTTTGGTGCAGGCAAAACTTGTACACAAAGGCCAGTTACAGAAGAGAATACAGTACATCTACCAATCTCACATCCTGAGATAAAACTCAAGTGTTGAAAAGGCTCAAGGAATAAACAGCTTGTGGAAGACTGGGAGATTCAGTTTACAGGCAAACACAATTTAGATGAAAACATACTCAACTCAATAGCCAATATGCACTAAAGGTCACACTGATGAAAACAAAAACATGCTGTTTAGAGGAATTAGTTACTTTTTCAGTGTTGTCATTTTCACCTCTTGAAAGTCATGTAATTAACTACATCTAGTTGCTTGCATTGTATTTCAGAGCCAGTCTCCTTTTCATTACATAGCTCTTACACAAGGAGTTACGACACGCTTGACACAATGTTCTTTTACTGTGAAGTAAATTCAAACTTTAACTTAAAAAACTCATTTAAGTAATTTGCAACTTTCTCCTCAGACCTGTTCAGTTTCACCCTCATCTAACACCACAGGCCTTAATTTTAGTAGGTCCAACACTAAGAAAATGTAGCCAAAATTTGCAACTCACAAATTCTACTGTGCCTTGTTAAAGGAGATAATGTGTTATTTTATCTCTCCTCACTTGAAGTGCTGCAAACAGCTCCCCCAGAACTCCTTAAAAAACCACAGTAGAGTGTAACTTAAGTGATACACAGGGAACCACTTACCCTGCACTCACCCCTCGCTGCCTTCCATCAGCCACGTAGTCAATGTCCAGACAGCCTTTGTCGAGCTGATCTTGGTGCAAAAAAGTGAGAAAAGACAGAAAGCCTTGCTTCTGGCTCTGTAGCAAAATGTTTTTCTGTGACTGAGTGCACCTGTACTTGAAGGATCCAGCTGTACCTCTGAACCCTGGGACCACAAGGTCTCTCTAGGACAGCAACTTTTGTCTCTACACAAAAGTGCAGAGCAGTCCATGGGATCATGGTCCTGTTAGGTTTTGTTTTTTGGGGTTTTTTTGGGGTTTTTTTTTTGGTTCATCAATCTGTGTTTTCCTGCTGGAAAGTCAGTGATTTCCCTTGTGCAAAACAGGGTGACACTGTGACACTGCCCCAGAGGAGTGCAAAACACGGGGCCCTGCAGAAGTGCCAGTAAGGGAACAGTGCTGGATGGAGGAAAGACTTTTTGAGGAAAGCAAATACTTCGATGTGGTTTAATGCAGGGGAAAACGGACTGCCACATTCAGCATTGGGATGATTCTGTGGAAAGGTGGTGGTGGGTCGGGGTAAGCACTTCATCTTTCTCAATCCTCCTACAGCCCAACTCAGCAGCTGTTGGAGCCCTGCTACGGACCACAGAATCCAGGGCAACGCTGGCCAAAGACAGAAATCTGAGTTCCTGCCTGATTCTGCCACTTCTGGCCATCCCTGCCTGATCACCTGAAGAGCCAGGAACAGCTCGTTCCTTCCTCCAGAGTGCCCTCGCTGTCGGACGGCTGCCAGCAGCACCTCCGGGCTGCGCTGGCCCCACGGCCACCCCTTCCATCGGCCCGCTGGGCCGCCGGGCACGGAAGCAGCAGGAGGAGGGCAGGGTTATCTCTGCAGGGTTATCGGGTTATCACCCCCGCGGGATCTCGCCTTGGACAGAGAGGGGCAGCGGAGCCCGGGCTGCCCTTGCCGGGCGGGGGTGAGCGCAGCGGGCAATGCGCCACTGGCGGTGCCAGCCCGGGCACACACACAGACAGACACACAGACACACAGACACACAGACACACACCCCGCGCTGCTGCCGCTCCGCTCTGCTGTTCCTGCCGATTCCTCTCTCCTCTACCGCTTCTCTTCTTTTCCGCTTTATATTTTTATTTTTTTTTTCCCCCAAACCTTTGTGGAACAGACGCCCTCTCCTTGCCCCAGTTGGAGCTGCAGTAGAATGAAAAGGGGGGGTGGGAAGGAGGGAGGAGAGGAGGGAAAAAAACCCTCTTTTGGTTGAGGTTTTCCTGTTACTATCACTGTAGCGTTTATTTAGCCAATCTCCTAACTATGACGTGAGGAAGGCAGGAATCATGGCTCGCTCATAATATTTAACACACCCACTGAAAGCTGGAGCTGCAGAGCTACTAGTCCAACCAGTCTCCAGAATTCAGTGTGGCTGAAAGAGGTTTTCACTCTGCACCTGCCAAAGATCTCTCCCCCTTTTCCTTCTCTCCCCCCTTCTCTCTTCCATTCTCTCTCTCTTTAAAAGAAAGATCTGTAAGACCCAGCAGAGATCAAAGACCTCTTCGCTAAAAAGAACCTCTACTGATTTATATTAGTTTCTTTCCTCTAATCCTTCCTTCTCCCCCCTCTTTTTTTTTTTTTTCTCCTGTGCCATATTTAACCTTTATGTTGCAGTTGTGCCATCAGACAGTTTTGCAGCCAAAAAAAAACAACCCAAGCCAAAGCACAAGCCCAGCTCGGATACAGCAGCCACCCAGACTCGATCTCAGTTGAACTTACTAATCTCTCCCAAGCACTGGACGCGATGGATGAAGAAACTGGAACCGCTCTAAGAAAATGATTTTCCAGCCAATGTTCTTAAAGAGTCTGAGAGAAGAGAGGGAGCGAGAGCGAGCGGGGAGCGCTTCTGCTGCATCACTGCTCAAATCCAAGGGAAAGGAGTCAGCGTTTCCAGCACAGCCAAATATTATGGATGATTTTTTTTCTTCTGTCGCCTTTCTGCACAGGTTTTCTTAATATTTTTCTTTCCCCCCTCCAGCTCCCCATTTTTGTTTAATTTTATTTAATCAGCGCCTGTGTCTGATGCCGGTTTCTCTCCGAGAGCCAGTTTTCCCTGTTTGTTGTGATCCCTGTAATAAAAAGAGGGAGAAATCGTGAACAGATGGCTTTCTATATTACCATGCCGCTGGCATTGTTTTCCTGTTGATTTTAAAGGCTCGGTCCGGAGCTCCTTTTTTTTTTTTTTTTTAATTTTTTTTTTTCCCTTTTATATTTTTTTTTTCCCTCCCCCTCCCAAGTTCTTGATGATACTGAGACATGAGGACCTATCGGGTTTAGCCTGCTTATTTCCCGGCGCCTATGGAGGTAACTTTATTGACTTGATCGCTCGCTTCCCGACCCGAGAGGAGCACGCCGGAGCCCCGGGGGGGCTCTGTCCGCCGCCTCTCCTCCCTCCCCGTGCCCCGGTAATTCATCAGCCGCCCCGGCCATGAAAATGCTCCTGGTCCGCAAGTTCCGGGTGCTGATCCTGATGGTTTTCCTCGTCGCCTGCACCATGCACATCATGATCGACCTGCTGCCGCGCCTGGAGCGCCGCGGCCCCGAGGGCCGCCCGGGCTGCTCCTGCCCGCCGCCCGCGGCCGCGCCGCCCCGCGCCGCCGCTCCGCGCTGGCCCAGCAAGCACACGCTGCGGATCCTGCAGGACTTCAGCGCCGAGCCGGCCTCCAACCTCTCGTCGCAGTCGCGGGAGGCGGCGGCGGAGCGGGCGGCGGGCGGCGGCGCGGGCGGCGCGGGCGGCGGGGGCGCGGCGGCGGCGGCGGCGGCAGGGAGGGCGCGGCGCTTGATCGGCCCCGGGGCGCCGCGCCCGCCGCCCCCCGCCGGCAACGCCGCCCCGCTGGCCGCGCTCTTCGAGCACCCGCTGTACCGCGCCGCCCTGCCCCCGCTGGCCGACGGCGACCTCCTCTTCAATGTCAACAGCGACATCAGGTTCAACCCGCGGGCGGCCGAGCAGCCCGAGTGGTGAGTGGGAGCGGGACGGGCGGGGTGGGGACGTGGCGTGTCCCCCTTCCGTGGGAATGCGGGCTTTAGGGTGTCGTGGTTCTAGGGTGGAAGCGGGCAGAGGGGTTTCGGGGGCACCGGGAAAAAGAGCAACCGTTCACAGGCTCGCCCGGTCGTGTTCCTTTGGAAAATAAATGCCCTGAAATACAGAATAAACACGGGAGCACGGGAAGGCTGGAGCGCTGAGGCCAAGGGGTCGGTCTGCCCCATCTGCAGCCGCAGCCGAGGAAGATGCTGCCAGAAGAACGGTGTGAGGAAGAGGGTGAGCTCACAGCGAGCCTTCCTCTCCAGCACCTTCCCAATTTCCCACCCAGAGGCGTAGGGGCTGAGCAGTGAGGTCAGACAGTAATACATTAACTTTTCTCCAAAGCAGGCTCTAGTGCCACAAAGGCATTCATCCTGGCAGGTATTTCCGCTTTCAGGATCTGATCTGTGCTACATTTTTCATCCTCAATTAATTCCCAGTGCCCTGCACCTCCGCTGCTCTCCAGCCTTCAAAGCAGTCAGTTGCCTCTGTGAATCGTATGCCCTGCTGGCTCCTAAGAAATGCTGAGAAATTCAATGACTGAAAAATCAAAAGGGTTGTCTAATACAACAGCACCCTCTTCCAAACACACTGACATTGTAATGTTTAAACAGCTGCATTGTACCGTGCAAAAGCTCTGTCAAGCTGCAGAGCAGCCAGCATGATCTAAACCTTTAGAAAGAGAGGATAAATAATTCTGATTTCCGCCCTATGAGCATGTGAATTGTCCAGGCCCATTCCATCTAATAATCCTAACTGACTGTGAAGGGAAATAACCTGGAAAGTTTTGTGTTCTCTGAAAGAAAAAGGAAAAAAAAAAAAAAGTCACAAATGCCTGAACATCTGGAGATGACTGTAAACACAGAGAACTCTGGATCAAAATATGGGTTAGTCTGTTCAGTAGGCGAAGAGTGAAATCAACATGATATCCACAATGCAGCTGCCTGTTGTACATATTTTCCTTAGTGGCTGCAGCCAAGATTCACAGAACTAAAGTGAATTTCAGAAGGTAGAGATCATTTTAGTTAATTCTTTGCTGTAGTAGGTTCCTACTGCTCGGAAAGGGGCAAGATCAGTCAATTCTTCTTTAGCAGCCAGTTCAGAGTGATGTAGTTTCTCTCATTCTCCCTCTTTAAGAAGGAGGAGGAGTGGGTGCATTGGGCACCACAACTCAGGTTCTGCTGAAATCTTGGTTTTCTGCCCCATGTCCCTGTAAAAAAAGGTTCAGGATGACGCTAATATTTGAGTCAGACCTGTAAAAGCTGTGTGCAGCATAATGCAACCTAAACACAAGGTAAAACTTGAGCTCCGTGTTTCTGCTACAGAAGGGCCTCTGCCAATGCTCAGTGATGCTTCTCTGAGTTTTGCTCCTGACTTTCATGGGTGTTAAGTCAGGCAGGATGGGGGGAAGTGGGAATCCATCTCCCCACTGGCCCCAGGTGAGAAAAGGCTCTTGGGGCAGGGAGGAACCCGGGATCTCTCTCCCTTCTGCAGCGCTTTGCCTTTCCAAGTTGTCACATTTTGAAACCCTGTTTCTTGATGAGTGCTACAAACTGTAACATTATTTCTTTCTCCTCAACTTTGGGTTTTTCTTTTTTTTCTTTTTTTTTTTTTCTTTTTTTTTTTTTTTTTTGGTGGTAGGCAAAATGAAGATCATCATGAAGAATTTTTGCCAACTGGAGAGACCTCCATAGACTCCTACCCAAACTGGTTAAAATTCCACATTGGCATTAATCGGTACGAGCTGTATTCCAGACATAATCCTGCAATTGAGGCTTTACTACAAGACCTTGTCTCCCAAAAGATAACCAGTGTTGGTATGTTTGGATATATGCTATTTTTTTATCATTATTTGCTCTTTGTTCAGGATGTCACTGCTGTTTGAGTATTAATATTTTGCATGGCTTCTCTCCAGCATCCCTGCAACTTTGCTTTCCGACTTCCCTGCTCATTTTCCCTGCTAAACATAAAGAGATAATTCCAGCTCTGTATTACTGTATTACCTGAATAATTGCCAAGTCTGCCAGCAAGGCAAACCCCATTGGTGTCAGAGATCCTTTAGTCACGACCAGGCTGAAAGTGCCCTCTTCAGTTATTTAAAATAAATACGCTGACAAAAAAAAAAAAAAAAAAAAAAAAGGGGAGGATGGCAGAAAGCAGACAGCATCTTGCACAAGCTAGATTTGCATTTCGGGCTGATTATTATTTAAAAGGCTGTGCCTGGCAGCCCTGCCTTGCCAAGGGAGGAGAGGCTGCCCTGCAGCCCCGCTGCGGTGGCACCGCGGGCTCTGCGGCTGCAGGAGCTGCAGCTTCCCCAGGCAGGGCAGGGAGCCCCAGGCAGGGCAGGGAGCCCCAGGCAGGGCAGCCTCCTGCTGAGCAGGGCTCAGATCTGTTTGCTCTGCCTCTAAATCCTCAACAGGGATGTGCCCATGTCAGCCTGTGGCTCTGGTTAAACAAGGTGACACCGTTCGGGGCTTTTCTGCAGGGTTGTTTAATGGCAACGTGTGTCTTCTTGAATTTGGCTGGGTAGCTGCACAGGGAAAGAAATGTCACAACCTCAGATGAAAGCCCTGGGATACTAAACAAGTGCACACCCCGTGGTTTCCAGAGGCAGGGAGTTGCAGCACAGGCAGTGGTTTCCATCCACCAGGCAGAAAATGGAGTTACTTGTGCTGACCACAAAGTTGCAAAGTCCCTTTCAGAGGGATGAAATAGCAGGAGCTCTGTGAAAGTGCTGATGGTGTGTTGGCACCGTGGGATGAGGTCAGCAGGTCTTTAACCCTGCAAGGCAAAAATTCCCCTGGCTTCAGCAGGAAATGGTCTGGGCAAGAATAGCTCAAGCAGCCCTAAGGTTTACAGTTTCCATTGTGTGAATCACAGCAGCTGCTGAGCAGGAATAAAGGAGATCCTTGGTCATCAGGAGTGGGCTGATTTAGCTGGTTGGGATGGAGTAGGTGTAAAATGCTGGATGCCACAGGAGACCTCCAGCCCAGTGAATCTTGGCTGTGCTCAGTGCACGGCTCTGCTGGAGCAGCACTTTGAATAAAGCAGTTTGTGGTACCCAGGTGCCATCCCACATGTGGCATTCAAGGGTCCAGTGGACTTGTAGCTCAGGAAAGAGGACAAACACGGGCTTGTTTATTAACCTGTGATGGGTTTTCTGTCCCCAAAAGCCTGGATCAGATTCACTAAGGGGGTTATGTTTGCCCATTAAAGCATGTGTTTTCCCTCCCCAGCTCAGAGGTGGCACTGCAGGTAGCAGCAGGCTGGCCATGCTCCTCTGGCCTGCACTGGAGGGTGATGAGGGCACTGTATGGACACAGCCTGGGTGATTTTCTCCAGGACAGCCCTCCCTTTTCCTGACCTCGTCACTCAATACCCACCAGGTTTTGGAATATTAGTGGCACATGCAAATGGGGATTGAGCCAGCCCTTGGTAACAAGTGTGTGAACATTGCTCCTTGGGCACATCCCCTGGGGAGGGACAGGTGCAGTCTGTGCCCATCCCTGTCCCCACAGAGAGCAGTGCCCAGGCTGTCCCCAGAGGGGCAGAGGTGATGCCCAGCAGTCTCATCCCTTGAGGTCTGCACAAAGAGCAGTGCCTGTAGCTGTTTGTACCACATGGCTGCTGAGTATTGATCTTTGCTCACCTCCCCAGCAGTCCAGAGCTCAGCTGCAGTGTCTGTGCAGGAGGAGAGGTCTGCAGCAAACCCAGCAGTGCTTGAGCCATGGAGTCTGTCCATCCTGCAGAGCAGGGGGTGGCTGAGGTGCATTAGGGACATAGAAGCTGGTGGGAAAAAAAGAGAGGCACAAGCAAAAACAGTGGTTTAGTGTTCACTCTTCACTTGATCTTCTGGGCTTGGTGTTCACTTGTGTTTCTGGGCACGTGGCTTCACCTCTCTCTCTGCTTCAGCTGGCCTAGCAGCAAAGAATTATTATCATAAAAAATGGGAGTGAGATCCTGACCCTGGTGACGTCAGTGGAAGTTTTTGCCATTGACTTCCCTGGGGCCATGATTTCACCTAATGTGTCATACAGATGTATCATGGGGTTTCCATTAATTCTGATTTTGATGGAGCTTTCTGATCAATGGGGGGAAAGGGCCATGGGAGCACAGAGGAAGATTTATGGTTGCTATTAGCAAGCCCCTTTGGGATTGTCTCTGTTAATGTTTGAACAAGGCTCTTAAGAGCATGGTAGGGCCTCTTATGCCTCTAACAAAAACACAGAGCCATGGTTTCTAGCAATGAATCAGGATAATTTCCATAAATTAAACCACGAGGTGTATTTGGTATTGTTGTTGGCCGCTATGGGAACTGACAGGGAATGATTCCTACACATAAATCCCAGTCTAAAATCAAGTATATGGAAATGGAAGGGGACTCTTGCCAATATAGAGATGCCAGGATCTGAGTTTTGGTGTTAGCATACACTGCCTGACCCTGTGGGGATCCAGGAGCTTTGTCAGCTTGCAAAGAAAGAAAGAGCATATTGCTAATACACATTTTTAAATTATTTTTTGCACAATGCAACTTCTCTTATGTTGCAAATTCTTTGGATGTTTAAAAATACATGTTTTAAAGTAATTCCTGCCAGTTTTCAGCTTTACTGCAGAGCAGCAGAGGGATTCAAAAACATGTAAGCTGATTAATAAAGAGTAATATATTTGACCAAAGGACATTTATAGGGCTGTTACATTCTTTGCATATTCCTGCTTATCTTCTAATTAGCCTTGGTTTTTTTTTTCCTTATGGTCAATTTTTGCTGGTTTGTTTTATTTCTTTTCAAGGCAGCTGGAAAGATGTCAAGTTAGGAGTATAAAATAAATTGAAACCTTGATAATGCCTGGTCTTCAGGCTCCTTTTAGCAAGCAGGACAATTAAATATACAGGGTTACATGCATTAGGTGAAATGGGATATGGCTTTATCCAGTTTCTTCCCAGTGTTCAGATTTACTCTGGCTCTAATAGAATTAGATGATTTGCCTGATACCTGCAGTAATTAGATCCAAGCTGCAGCAGAGCAGCATTCCTGGCCACGCTGTGATTTCTCTGCTCACCCTGCATTCTTTCTGGGTGAGAGTGGGGAGCAGACTGATCCCCCACATCTGCCAGGACCACTCACACCACTCTGCCATGTGCAGTGGTATTTTGAAATGAAAACGGTGACAGAAGCAATTCCCAGGAGCAGGGAGCACCAAGGTGACATTTTCTTGATGTTAAAGTTTAAATGGAACAAATCCCTGGATGGGAGGGAGCATCTCCCATCCCATCCAGCTCCCACAGTGACACCTAGAGCTGGCCTGGGAAAGGACAGGGTTACCCGGGCCTGGGCTGGGCATCTTTCTGTGCCCTGCATCTATATATACACACATTTCCTATTCATTTTGTTCAGCATAAAGGGATAGCTCTTAATTTGATTTAATTCACCGAAAATTTCCTCTTGCCATAAATAGGAGCCTACAGAGAATTGTTTTTCCACTGAGCACTGAAGCCTGGCTTTCAGAAGCACATGCACAGGCAATTGCACATTTCCTTTGCCTTTCATAGCTGCTTATTGCATGCATAAATAACCATAGTTAGCTATTTTCTTGCATATTTACAAGATGTCTGTGCATAATTGTGGCAGCACTATCAGCAGTTTAGCACCAGCTCTGGCATGGGCCATTGGAGGGACACTGTGGGCTTGGTCTGGCTGTCCAGAGGAGATTGCCTGGGAGCAGAATAGGCTTTGTAATTCCTCTGAGGAGCTGGGGCTTATTTTTTGATTCTTTAATTCTGTGGTTGTAAAGGGAGCTGACTACCTGTCTGAGGTAATTTGTGAATCTGTGATGCCTTCAGTTTGTGCAGGCAGTAATTAGAAAGCAAGTGTGTGAGATTACTCACACTGGGAATAAAAGCTGCAATTACCTGAGGTGGACTCTGCTTCAAGGCAGGGAAAGAAAAGAGAAAAGGGAATGATAAGACTCTAAATATTGAACATAAATTCTGGCTCAAAAGAAAATCGTGAACATCTCATCCAAAGGAAAGGAAGAAGTGCTTTTGAGAACTTGTGAAAAACAATGAAATGTAGCATCTTTGATTTACTGAGTGAGGAAACAATGAATCTGCCAAAGTCAACAGATTGATTTAATGTACAATTCCAGATGAAAGGAGGAGACTTAAAATGTACAGCAAACCCTCAGAATAATTTCACAGATCTCTTCCCCTGCAGAAATCTTTCACTTTCCTGACTAAAAGTCCAAAAAGTCCTTTCAAAACAAGTTGGCAGAATTGGCCGAGCAAGGACAAACTAAGAGATGATGAGGGCTTGAATTTATTTTTAAATATGTTCTTTACAGCTTGTACAGGGCCATGTCTCCAGCCTGGGGCAGAGCATTACTTGTTAAAGCCAATCAACATGTTTATGTTAGATTTAAGCTTGATCTATAAATAGGAATCCAAAATGGATCTGAGCATCCTCTGTTTCAGATGTGAACTGCATCCCAGGCTGTGACTGTATCTCACTTCTCAGGCATTAGCTCTGCATAATTAAATACATTTTAAAATGTTTGTTGGATGCTGACCAAAAGAATCAGGAAAAGTTCAGAGATCCTGTTGGGACTCTCTCTCTCCATCAGAAAACCACATGGTTTGGACAGGCTGGTAGCATCAGGGCTGTCATGGAGCAAAGCAGAGGAGCTGGAAAGCCAGAGCAGTTGGAATCCCAAATCCCTTTGGGACAAATCCCTCTGCTGCAGAGAACTGATCCTGCAGCATTGTCAGTGCCAGGCAGTAGCCAGGAACCCTGCAGCATACAGCTTGAGAAGATGAGAGATGATAACTGAGACTCCTTTTGTGTTGGATGGGGTCTCAGGGAGGGAACCCAGGACTTGTGCTGGTGAGGTGACAAGGGGGGGAAGTCACTCATGGCAGGTGGCCATGGCAGCAGGCTCAGGGATGGAAATGGTGGGGGGATTTTTGCAGGCTTGAGCCAAAGTCTGTCAGAGAAAACAGAAGGAATCCCCCCAGTTTCACTAATCTTTGGACAAGACTCTAATCCCAAACACTCAAGCAAAAAGATATCTCAGGGAATTTTTTCCAAAGCCTCCTGAAGTCAGGAAGATTTCTGATCACACCCTAGAGCCCTTACACTGGGTTAACAGGAAAGGTTAATGCTGCTTTCCATTTCCTTCTACTTTGGAGGGAAAAGAGAGGCTTTGAATTGCCTGAAGATGAAAAGTAATGATGGCATTGGGATTTGTTTTTAGCAGTGTGCCAGTACATCCAGGAGCTGTGTAAGACTTGATTTGAAGTACCTGCTGTGAGCTAGCAGGTTTATAAACCCTTTACAGAGCTGTTTGTGACCTATGGTGTTACAGTATATTAAAATACTTCAAAAAAATAAAAGGTGAATTTAGAGTGTGACTAGTGGTTCCTTTGGAGTCAGCACAGCCTTGTGTTGCAAGGCTTTTGTAAAAATCCCTGGAGCTGCTGATCACAGATGTGACAGATGGCAGTGGTGCAGCACCCTGCACTCCTTGGAGAATGGGATGTGCTGCTCCTGGGTGCTGCACATTCTTCAGGAATGGGCCTGTGGGCAGCAGATAAAGGCACCAGGATGACTGGGACAAACCTCTGGAAGATGACAGGCCACAGAGGCCAGAGGGACCTGTTTAACTGAGGTTGGGCAGGAAAGGGAGGAGCACGGCTCCGGAAAGCAGAGGAGAGCCAGTGTGCAGATGTGATGCTAAGTTAGGACAGGGGAAGTGATCTGACCTAGAGTGGATCATCTCCAGTGGCATCTGCTCTTCTCTGGCATTGCCACCCCCAAAATTTGGGCACCCTGGGCTGCTCCAAGGCAGAGTTTGTGAGTACAGCAAGGTACAGCAAGGTTTGCAGGTACAGCAAAGGTCTTGTCGAGCTCAAAGGCACGGTCCAGGCTTAGGTGTTCCCCTCTCTGCAGGGATTACAATGTCAAAATCCAGCCTGGATGTGGAGGGGGGCCTTGCCTCAGCCTCAGCCTGGCCAGCACAAATGTGGCTCTGGAAGAGCAGACAAGGTGGGAAGAGCTGCAGTGACTCTGGGGCAATGGGGGAAGCCAAGGTGCAGCTCTGGCAATGGGGGGAAGCCAAGGTGGAACTCTGGAATTGGGGGAAGCCAAGGTGGAACTCTGGCAATGGGGGAAGCCAAGGTGCAGCTCTGGTAATGGGGGGAAGCCAAGGTGGAACTCTGGAATTGGGGGAAGCCAAGGTGCAGGTCTGGCAATGGGGGAAGCCAAGGTGCAGCTCTGGCAATGGGGGAAGCCAAGGTGGAGCTCTGGGGGGAAGCCAAGGTGCAGGTCTGGCAATGGGGGAAGCCAAGGTGCAGCTCTGGCAATGGGGGAAGCCAAGGTGCAGCTCTGGGGGGAAGCCAAGGTGCAGCTCTGGCAATGGGGGAAGCCAAGGTGCAGCTCTGGCATTGGGGGAAGCCAAGGTGGAACTCTGGCAATGGGGGAAGCCAAGGTGCAGCTCTGGCATTGGGGGAAGCCAAGGTGCAGGTTGGGCAATGGGGGAAGCCAAGGTGCAGCTCTGGCAATGGGGGAAGCCAAGGTGCAGCTCTGGCATTGGGGGAAGCCAAGGTGGAACTCTGGCAATGGGGGAAGCCAAGGTGCAGCTCTGGCAATGGGGGAAGCCAAGGTGCAGCTCTGGCATTGGGGAAGCCAAGGTGCAGCTCTGGGGGGAAGCCAAGGTGCAGCTCTGGCATTGGGGGAAGCCAAGGTGCAGGTTGGGCAATGGGGGAAGCCAAGGTGCAGCTCTGGGGGGAAGCCAAGGTGGAACTCTGGCAATGGGGGAAGCCAAGGTGCAGCTCTGGCAATGGGGGAAGCCAAGGTGGAACTCTGGGGGGAAGCCAAGGTGCAGCTCTGGCAATGGGGGGAAGCCAAGGTGCAGCTCTGGCATTGGGTCCTTTTCCATGCTCCATGTGTGTTCCACCCTGTCCTGCCCTAAAGCACAATGGGACACAATCCCCACCAGTGTCCCCCTCTGGTTTCAGAGTTCCAAAGCATCAGTGGAGGAGCCAGCAAAACTTGTGTTGAGGTGAGGTACTGGTGCAAGCAATTAAGGCAGTACAATAAGAAGGATCTAAAAAGATGAGGGAGATGCTTTTGTCTTACTTCAGCTCAGTTCCTTCTGACAGGAAACCAGGCTTTTGTGTCTCATGGAAGAATTCTTCTGAATTGTTAATCTTCCTCATGCATTTCCCTGCTTGGTGATGACATCTTCACTGTTGAGTTTGGCTGCTAACAAAATCATTATCTGTTGAGTGGCTTTAATTAGCTGAGAAACCAGTCCTTTCAGTATCTGAAGATCTGTGCCTAGAGAAGGGTGTGCTGGAACTCCATTTTTTTCCCTTCTTTGCATTGCTGTGATGGCAGGGGGGTCAGATTAGTGGATTTTGAGGTCCTTTCCAACCCAGACCATTCTGTGATTCCATGTTTCTAGCTCCAGCTGCCCACACTAACCAGGACTGCTTCCAGACTGCACAGATGGTTCCAGGGCACCACAGGCAGGGTTTGGGCTGGAAAGTTTCTGCTTCTCATTGTCCTCAGGCTCTGAGCTGAGCATGAAAAAGCCTTGTGCTCCTCCTGCCCTCAGGTGCAGCTCAACTGAGCTGTCCTGCACAGAGGGGGGAGTTTAATCCAGGAAATCCCTCTGCCTCTGCTATACCTGGTCAGTGCAAATTGCTCAATGCCCTTTAATTTCTAATTATTTATTGGTTCCTTTGGGATAAAGTGGAAAGGCAAGAGAAGGCTGGGATCAGCAAAACAGCAGGAGAGGAGGGATTTTATTCTAGGAGAAGTGTAATTACACTGACCAGATTTGCATAGCATTTTGTTGCAAAAATAGAGGCTACAAGTGCTGAAAGAGAGCTGATGACCTATCAGTGATAAGGCACAGAGATGAGTAATTAAAAAGATGTGCAGCTAATGGCATTGGTTAGAGAAAAAACATGTACAAGCTGCATAGGTGGAACAAGGGCAACCCTCAGCCAGAATTTACAGAGCAAGAAAACTTGACATTTATGTAGTTCTCCAGTTGACGTGGCTTTTGTCAGAACTGCAAAGAAAGGGATTGATTATCTGATGATTCCTAGACAGCATCTTTAGAAGACTGACTCATCCACACAGCCCTGCTGGCCTTCCCAGCACAGAGATGCATTTAGGAGTCAGGCTGTAGGTCATTTCATTCATTAGGGAGCTTGTGATTGAGGCAGCAGAAAAGCAGTTGTTTTCTGAAGTATATGTTTATCATTTTTAAGCAGCCTTATCATCAAGCAAAATGCATTTTTATGAATTCTTATATATATTACTAAAAAAATCCTAATTTTAAAAACCCTATAATCCAGCTGTTACTGTGACATTGTCCAAGTGTTTCAGAATGGTATGAATGAGCATCAAATTCCCATTAGCTCCCAGCTGGGAGATGAGCAAAGTCACCTTGTCCTTGTCACCTTCCTGTGCCCTCCCAGGCAGGCCAGGCTGCTCTGCACAGCTCTGCTCTCATGTATGAACCACCTTGGGATCCCTGGAAGGTGATGGCTGGGCTTGGCTACATTTCCATTGTGCACAGGGGAGGGGAATTTACATATCTCTGCTGCTCAGGAACACTTATTAAAATCACAGCAGAGATCAGAGATTGCTACAGTATCTGCTCATAGTTTTAATTAAGGAGCTGTCTGCTGTGCACTGGGCTGTACATCCCAGCTGCAGCTGTCTCTGAGAGCACCCCATCTCCTTTCCCAGTGTGACTCCCTCGTTAAAAGGGACTCCAAAAGCAAGAGATGGAGAAAACAAGACTCCAATTCTCTGCTCCTATGGGTGCTGTTCACCTGGGATGCTTATGGAGCCCATGATGGCCAGAAAAAGGCAAAAAATGGTCAGGAAATACAATCCATGTTTAGCCCTGGTCAGCACTGAAAGCTCTTCCCTGTACTCTGCTGAATAATCTGCTGCCCAGCTGGGATGGCCCTGATCACTCTGATGCCACAGGGCTGAACTGATACAGAGAAAAGCAGATATGATTTGGTTTCCAGGAAAATGAGTGTCAGTAGATCCACATGTCTCATTTTAAAGCTCTTTTGTGTTTTCCCCCACAGCAATGAAATCAGGAGGCACCCAGCTGAAGCTGATCATGACATTCCAGAACTATGGACAAGCATTGTTTAAACCAATGAAGTAAGTTTAAAAAGTCTGTGATTTAAAGTGTGGAATTGTGGTGGAGCAGCCATTTTCTCAGCTGTTAAATTTTGCTGTAGGATCTCCCAAGGTTAATGTGTCAGGTTCCTGGGCCTTGCTGCTGAGCCTGGAGCTTCAGGGTCTGTTGGTCCCTAGTCCTGCTAGGCTGGTCTTGGGAAGAGATGCTGAGGAGGCTTCAGAGACATTACAGTCTTCTCAGGAATGTTCTTCACTCTGATCTCTGTGAAATCTCCTGTCATAAATACAGGATGTTCTCAGCATTTCTATCTTATGTAAACTTATTCCACAGGTCTGAGCTTTATCTAGTGTCAGTGCTCCTCTGGAGCATGGCCAGACAAGAGAGATGATTCAGAACAGCTTTGGGAAGAGCTGAAGAGTATTTGTCTGATAAATTAGAATTTAATCAGTTAATTTATTGTTGTTTGCATTAAAGAGTTGTATTAGTCATTTCATTGAGTCTATGCTGAGTCTGTGAAAATGAGTTTATCCAAGAGTGATACTGCAAGGTAATGACTCTGGAGAGAAAGGGAAGGACTGGGATTATGCAGCCTTGATTTGTGCCTGCCTGGATCCCATTGAGATGAGAGAAGTTACTCAGATACAAAACAGACTCCTGAATCCTGACCTGTATGTTTGTGTTGTAAGAAGGAAAATGACTCTGTGCTTGTTGTAGAGGGTTCAGCAAAAACACCCCGGGCTGCAAAGTGTTTAATGGAGCTATTCAGGATCTGTGTCAAGGGTGCCACTGGAATCATAAATTCATTTCCTTTTTCTGTTCCCACTGTAGGGAAGTTCAGTTAATTTCCTCTAAGATGATCCATAGAGGACTAAAGTAGCTGAGAATGGGAGGTTTGGAATATGTGTTAGAGCTGTAGTGGGGAGCACAGCTCAGGGGGGAGCTGCTGGTTAAAGACTGAGAAATTCCCTGTTCCACAACAGATTTTGCTGTAGATTGACTTCAGACAAGTACAGATTTGACTTGATTTTATTTGACTGCCAGAAGGGTCAAAAAACTGGTCTGACCTTCCTTTGACCCAAGTTTGAGCAGGAGCCCTCCCTATGTGCCTCTATCCTGGGAATCACAAGAAAATCCTGTGAACTTCCAGAGAGCACAAGGCATTTCTGCAAAGGCCAAATGCCTCTGTGTCATTTCCCAAATGGCACACAAATCTCTCCACATTTCTAGGGGATTGCTGGCTGCCTGAGTGAGGCTGGAGGCAGCACAGATGATACTGGAGCTCAGAGGGAAGGTGGTAGCAGAGAGCATCTCCTCCAGCACCTGCCCTTCCTCTCCCTGGGCTCTCCCTGAGGGTTTAGATTACCAGGGCATGAGCCCATCCCCCTTATCTGCAGGTTTGATGCATATAGGCACAAATCCTAATCATTTTTTGTCCCACAAGAGCTGGGGGATTCAGGCTGCCTTTGAGTATTTGTCAGAGTCGTGGCTGCCCTGTTGGATTTTCACATAGTGTGTGACATCCTCCTTCTGCATCTCCTCAGATGCAGATAATCTCAGCCTTTGTCATTGCTATGACATTGTGATCCTGGGAGTGCTAATGAGGTCAAATCAAAATACTGCACAATGCACAGCCCCAGCAAGGTGATGGATGACAACAGAGGTGTAGCCAGGTTCCTGTGTAGAAGCCATTACTACCACCCACTAGAACAATAACAGAAAATGATCATGTCTTAACCATTCCCTTGGCTTGATTTGAGGGGCAGCAGCCCCCTCTTTTCTCACTGCTCTTTGCACTGCATAAACACCTGGAAGGAGCATTCAGCAGCTGCTTTTCCAGGCAGCACACCTTCCAGGAGCAGCACTGCTGCAATTGTGCTGAGTGTGGCTGAACACATTAGTGATTTGGAATGAGGGTGTTTGCAAGCATTTGTCTTCACTCTGATAACAGGGAACAGGGAGCCAGATGCTCAGCTAGCATAAATCTTCCCAGCTCCTTTGGCATCTGGTCCCACTGGCCTCTTTCTCCACCTTATGGACTGTGGTTGATGAAGTTCTTGGAAGGGTTTGCAGCATCATTTCTTTATACAGAAATAAGCAGCCTAGAATGAAATAAAGAAAATATAAAAACTAAAAAACAGGCTTTAAATCTATGAGACTTATGCTTGTAGGATCTTCTTAAGGCCCTGGACAGTTTCCATGATGTTTTTTGTGCTTTCCCTTTTCTATAGGGTATCCTTTTTATCCAGCCTCACAAAGCTGGATGTTCCTTCCCAGGACAGGAGGCTGTAGGTAGCCCAGAGACATTTCTGCTCATCAGGGCTGGCAGACAATGTTTTTCTAAGTAGTTTATTTGAGAGCCATAAAATGTCATCCTGATGGCTACTTCTGAGATGAGCTCATTGAAGGAAGCTCTTGTTGGGTACTCAGGTTGTCTCCACCTGGTGCATCATACATTTCACTTGTTTCTGTGTTATCAGCTCCGTGGCTTTTCAAAGCAGCAGAAATTACATTTTTTTTTCCTCATGACTTGATAAGCCTCTTCAGACAAGCAGCCTCCTTCCTGAACCCCAGGTAACACAACTATTAGATAGGGCTGAGTGGAGGATTTCAAGCCTGATCCCAAGGAATATTGATAATCCAGAGTTTTCCATCCTGTCTGAGATCTCAAATACTGAAAGCTGCATGCTCCTCCATGCTGTGAGGTACATGGAGGGTATTCTGTAGACATGAGGCCAGTCCCAGGCTCTGCTTGGATTTGATCTGCTGGAATTGCCTGGAAAGCTGTTTTTGCCACACAAAGCTGTACTCAGTGTCTTCCAAAGTGAATTAATACCTGTTGGAGTGGGACTGCAGCAGATAGCAGAGACCATGCCAGCCCTTCCCTGACACAGCTGGGCATCTGCTCATGGGAGGGGAGCTCTCCAGACCTTTGGCAGCGCCTTCCACAGGGCAGCCACAGCAAAATGTGCTCCCTGGAAAACTGCTGAGCACACTGCAGAGCTCCTCTGACTGGCTCTGCCCTTTCCCAGCCTCCCAATCCCACGCTGAATTTATCCAGGGAGAAAGCCAGCTCCGGAAAAGCCCAGGCAGAATTTGGAAATGGGGAAATGAGAATCAGCCTTTGGCATCTTTTGCTCTGTGTCTGACATTAACTGACAGCTCTTCATCTGGTCATTGATTCAGGCTAGTGGAGCAAATGAGGGAAGTGTAGCAGTCAGGGAAATGTGATAGCAGTAAATAAAGCCTGATCAGCTGCAATTATTTTATTTATCCATGGCTCTGCATCTTCATTTCTGAAATAATTGCCCATAAAGTATTGCAGAAGAAGCCAAATCTATTTATAAATCCTATGGCCCAGTAATAATAATTCCAAATGCATGATAGAAAAAGCAAGTATTTGCTAAAACTCCAGGGAAGATTTAATGTATTTGCAATGTATCTTACAGTTAATGTGTACTTTTATTTAGCTCATAACAGTTCAATCATACAAAATTATTACCATATGGGACAGGAAAAAAATAGCAACCTCCCTCTTCCCATGATTAGTGTATCTAACTGTACTAGTACTGTACATACAACATAATAAAATTTATTTCCATGACTGCTGATATCTGCAGTTGCAGCTTTCTGTATGACTTATCAGGTAGGGATGGGTAGAGCCATAAATGTCAGAAGATTTTTGGCTCACTTGTCCAAAAGGAGCATTTGTAGCTTTGTAGTTTTATTTGGTTTCCCTTTGTTTCTGCTGGCTCGTGGAGTTAAATAGCTGGCTCAGCCACAAAACCAACACACAATTTTTTTCCTCCCAAGGCTTTATTCTTGAAGAGGGAAATTCTGCTCCAGCAGAGCCAGCATTAGGATTCCTATTGCACACACTGGTGCCAGGATTTTGAGAGAGGTTTTTACAGTTCCTTATGGAAAAGCCAAATAGGATCAGATAGGAAATTATACCTTGTTATTGGAGTTGTGAGAAAAGCGTCCTGTGGTCTGTGTTTAGGAACGACATCTCTCATTCCCATTTTTATAGACTGCATTCTACAAATGTGTGCAAGGGGTATTCATTATAAAATCTTTGAGGCTTATTTGTTCCATTCAAAGAAATACTACTGTATCTAGTGAACTCAGTTTTGACTGAACACATAAAAGCCAGTTCTGCTCCAGCTTTAGATTTTACTTGATATTTTTAACATCTTCTTTCTTTTCTTCTGATTTTACAAGTCACAGTACAGGATTAGAAAGAGCCACATGACTTTTCTTCCAGTAGGTGAAATTTGCAGTTCAAGTCTTTAATAAAGTAGAGCCAATTAGTCTCAGGGGGATAGCAGGCCAGAAGAGGATTTTGGGGTTTTGAAATCCAGTCCCCTTGAATCATGAGCATTCATTAACTGATCAAACACTGCTGACTGTGTTATTTGTAACTTTCACTCTCCCTCCTGAAACTTGCTGCTGTGGAAATAATGCTGCCCATGGGAGCATCTCCATGTCCCTGCAGCCTTCAGGGCCCTGACCCACCCCAGTGCCAGCCACAGACCTGGCTGGTAGCCACAGTCTGGGGCAAACTGCTTCTCTGCTGAAACAAGCACACCCACCTTTCAGTGCTGCAATGTTCCTGCAGCTATCTCATGGCTCAAAGGCACAGCTGGGCCGGCATCAAGCAGCCAAGGTCATGGAAAAGCTAATTCTGTCCCTCAGAGGTGTGGATGTGACACCTGGAGATGTGGTTTAGTGCTCAACGCCGTGTGCTGGGTGTTGAGCTGGGAGCTGGGCTTGGCAGTGCTGTGTTAGTGGTTGGACTCAATGATCTTAGGGGTATTTCCCATTGTAAATGAGAATATGATTCAGTGATTTTTGTTTCAATTGGCAAGGCACAGCTTTTCACTGGTTTTTAGGTGTCATCCTTAGAGTGACAAAGGATTAGCAACATTCTTCAAGGTCCTCTTTGATTTGCTTTTAGGACTGTTCAACAAATAATGCATCCTTTGATAGGGATATTAAATAGTCCAAACAATCCCTGTAATACAAACAACTGTTAATCACTTTCATTTCCCACAGTTCTATCCCGTGTCTGAAGTTGTGGCTGTTGTACCTGGGAAGAGCAGCCTCCAGGCTTGATTATCATATCAATTAGGGTGGTGCAATCCTTCTGCACTGGTGGCACTGCTTCCAAGCCAGAGGAGTTGAAATGAACTCCAGGATGGAGGCTGCTGAAAGATTGCTTTCCTTATTACAGCGCATCTCATGCTGTTTTGAGGAAATACGTTTTGCCAACCTGTTACATGTGAGCTGGCAGGCATCCAGTATAAACACACTGTTATAAGTCAACATAGCAATTAAATCAAATTGCAGTGTTTTCTCTGAGCAGCTAGAGAAGTGAGATGTGCATCCAGTAGCTGCCTTGCTAGGAGCCTTGCAGGATTAGCACTTTGGCACTCTGGAATGTGCTGTGTGACACCCAGCTGATGGCCACTGGTCTCAAAGCACAGCCCAGCCTCTGAGGTTTGTCCCTGGGCTAAGCAGTGTTACTGTGCCACTCACTGCCTCTGTGCAAGGTGCAGGGTTACTGGAGAGCTGAGGTTCAATGAACTGCTTGGAAAGGCTGAAAGTGGCAATCCCAGCTCTCAGTTCATGTAGGAGTATTTTAAAATTGCCAGGAATGCTCTTGTTATATCATGAAGAGGAAGTGCTTTCATTGCTGCTGCAAGGAATAATCAGTAATCAGATATTCTATGGACCTCATCCATGAGATCTGGGGCTTTTTAAGGGCATTCAAATCCTTGCCAGCCAAATCCCTGCTGAAATGTTTACCTGAATGAGACTGATAGGCACATTTGATTGTACTTCTATCAGGAATAAATCTGGAGTTAACTGGATGAATTATATCCTTTGATATTTAAAGTGCATGAGATCTGAATGTGGTCCTAAATAAGGACAGTGGAGGATGCTGTGTAGTATTTTAGCTCTTTAACTTTTGGTATATTATGCATGAACTGTTTTTCTCTTTTATAACTAATCCTGTTCATGAGATCAGACTTCTTCAGTATTTCAGTGCCAATTGTGTTTCAGGACTCAGCAGTGCCTCTGGTCCAAATCTCATTTATGCAGATTGGAAAATTTGTGGTGACTTCAAGGGGAGCTGGATCAGGATTGAGGCTGACTGATGGCCCTGGACAGCAGTGAAATCCAATCTCTGTCCACCAGTGTGCTCTGCATTTCCCCTTGCCACAGCTCAGCAACTGCTGGTTGGAATATTGATCAATCCCATCCAGCTCAGGAGCAATTTGTTCTCACATTCTGCAAACAAGTTCATGGAATGACCCCAGAGTCAATGTCTGCAAGCCCAGGTAGTTCAAAGGTTGTCAGTTCAGATTAGGGTCTGCAGGGACCTGTGACAGCAGATTTCACTGTGCCAGCACCAGGAGGGGAAGATAAACCTCCTTCCCTCTCTGGGCAGCAGCTCTGCTGTGCTGGGCCTGCATTATCCCCTCCTGGAGCAGGGCAGGATCTGCTCTAAGCCAGGACTGGGCAATGGGAGTCCCAGTGCTGGGAGGGACCAGACCTTCAATCAAACCAGGGCTGTTTGCTGGATATCACCATCTCCACGGGGTTCAGCTCCTTCCCAGCACTGGGAAGCTGCTCTCCACCACTCCTGGTGAATTATGCCCAAAATCCTTCCCTCCTGACTTCCCCATGGCACCTTCAGCTCCTGACAGAGAAGACTTTGCTCTGCAGCTCACAGAAATGCCAACACCACAATCTCTGTCTGGGGCTTTTTGGCTTTTTGCACAGCCTTCCATTTCTCCTCAGCTCTTTTGCTGCATTGTTTTTTCCAGATGATAACAGGATGCACAATGTCTCTTTTTGCTCTTGTCTTACACTGACACAAATGGGCACAGGTGCTGTCTGTACCTGCCCCTTAACACTGTTTGAAGGGAGACCTGAGTCTGCAGTCACATTTTACAGTACAGAATTGTCTCTGCTTGATTAGCTGCCTTCTAGGTACTCACAGAATCTTGCTAATTAGTCTTTGGGAACAAAGATATGCTGGTGTTTATTTTTTCTTTAAAAGCCAGTTATTGCAGCAGCTAACTTTTCTTTTCTTTTTTTTTTTTTTTTACATTACCACAGTATATTAGGAAAGAACCATCTTCAGTGTCTGATTTTAATCAAGCCACTTCTTCACTTTAATTTTCTGCATACCAAGAAGTGCAGTCCTGTGGCTTTGTCTTTTAATCAGAGAGGCACTTTAGCTCCTCAGTTCCTTACTTCACACAGTTTACCATGTATCAATGGTGCAGAAAAGCAGAGAGCTGGCATGAAATGCACAGTCTGTAATTTACTGCTGAGTAGCAGGGCTTGGCACACAGGGGACTGGTAGAGCACTGAGGTAAGATGTCCCAGTAAATCTAAGCAAAAAAAAAAAAAATGTGTCCACAATGTTTTCAGTGGGATATGCAGATTCTGCTACCCTGAAACATTCCATGGGAACTTGTCTCTGTTTCTCTACAATTTATAATCCTTAAAGTAGTCTCCAGAGGCTGAAATTCAGGGAGGGGAAAATGATTTGTGCAAGACTTGTGGCATAAACCACAGGCTGTTTTCTCTCTGGAGCAGCACACACGGCTTTGTCCTGAGGATGAGTTGCACCATCCTCATGTTGCCCTTTGGGAGGAGTTATTTTTGGATGTTTTATGGAGCTAAATTGCTCTTTCTCTGCCCCTGGTCTTTATCTCACACAGAGATAGCTCTGGGGATCACCAGCGCTTTGGAGGAGGCAATTGGGGATTTGGCCACTTGCTCCAAGATTTGTTTGAAGTTTGTCAGCTCATTTAAGCCTCAACATTTCTACAGGTTTTTGAGTTAGGTCTGCTGGCCTTCCAAAGGGGCAGGAGATAAGCAGCAGTGAAATGGATCTGATGAAACAGCAAGTGTTGGACTGAGGACCTGTGCCCAGCTTCTCAGAGGTCACCAGTTCAGGCAGCACAGCTCTGTGGCCTGGGACAGGGCAAAAATGCTGTGGCATTTAGGACAGACCCACAGCCTGTCCTGCAGGTTGGGACAGGAAGGTTTGGCAAAGCTCAGGAGAGAGGGCACAGCACAAATCCAAATGACGCCCTTGGCATGGTGCTGGGGGTGACTCACTGCTGTAAAGCAACAAAAAAAGTGTGTTTCAAATAGCCATAATAACTGTTAGTAACACAGATTTAGGGCACACATTGAAAGTTCCTGAGTTTTTATTTTTTTCCTTTTCAATAGTCTTAGTACTTTTCTTCTTAATTTATAATTTTTCACCCTGCTGTAGTATTCTGCATATGGGTAAATAAAAGTGAGAAAGCCTGAAGGACTCATTTGCATGTGAAGAAGTAGCAGAAACACAGAGTAAGTAGCATCTGCAAACGTGTGGGAGCTGGAGAGTAGCAGGGGGACAGCAAAACTGTTGTAAATAGAAGCAGCTTAAAGTGCAGGATTATGTTCTATGGATAATAAAACACCCCAAGCCAGCACATAAGCCAGATACTGTTCTCAGCAGCATCATCCAAGTGATCCTGTTTGCACTTCAAGGCCCTTTTTGTAAACCTTGCTAATTGGTAGTCCAAATTCTTCCTGCCAGGGTGTTCACCTGGCCAGAGGACACATGAGGCTGGCCATGGAGACCTGTAATAGCAGAAATATTGCACACAGAGCTCAGCTACACACAGGCTGTATATGGATTTTAAACTGCTTTGATTAGCTGGCACCAGCAGCAAAAGAAATGGAGATTTTTAAATAAATCTGTCAGTTTAATGGGAAATCTGGCAATAATTGGTATAATTTTCTTTGGTTTCCAGTATGATTGACTTGTATTTAGTTTGAGTCTATCTCATGACACAAAAAGGGAATTTTGACCCAGTATATTTGTGTTTTCTATATTCTGTGCCTGTTTGAATCACCACTCTAAGACAACCCAGCCAAGATTTTCAGACGAACCTCTTTTGCATCTGATTCTTTAGGGGGTTTATTAGGCAGAAAATCTGATTCCCAGGGCATAAAACCCAGCGATTTTTCAGCCTTTCATGTTGCAAACCCAGGTTTTGTGTCAGGGCCCTGAGTGGGCCCCAGCCAAGAGGAGGGAGAGCAGTGCTGTAGCTCTGAGCCAGCTCTGCCTTGTGGGCTGGCAATGGCAGACAATTATAGCAAAATCCTGGTTTTCTCCATAGGATTGAAATTTGGGGCTAGGGGCTGTGGGCAGTAGAAGGATGGGGGGCAGCAAGAAGCATTTGTGCCAGCCCTGGAAAAAGTGGGGACAGCAGCTGTCCCTTCAGCTTGACCCAGTGCCACCACAAGGGCAGAGTCTGCTTTACCCATTACCTAATTTTCCTATTTCCAGAGCCAGCTCCAATTTTTTTACAGCCTCTCAGGTACAGGAGCTGGGTAACTGGGATTTTAGCCCAAACCTTGCCCTTTTATGCTCTGCCTGACCTACTTGTCACAGCCCGTGGGGAGCCGCGGGGGTTTCTGCTCCGCTTGTGCTTCTCTTCCAAGAGTCAGGCTTTTGTGCCCAGTGCTATCATGGTGCCTTGAAGTTATCTTGGCATACTCTGGGTATTTTGGTACAGAAGCTGGTTTTTCTGTGCTTCAGCAGCACTCAGGGCACTGCTGCTTTGCCTGGAGCAATGCAAAGCTCTCATGCTGCAGCGTGGAGGGCAGTGCCAGTCCAGAGTGAGCCCAGGGCTGTGAGCACAGACAGGCCCTGCTCTGTTTGCAGTCACTGAGAGATGGATTCTGCAGCAGATCCAGGCCACCTATTCAAGTCCAGGTTCTTTTGGCACCCGTGAAATTGTCTGACAACTTGTGAGCGGGCAGGGTGCCATGTGAGCAGATGGGCTGGCTGTCCTGGCAGCCAAGAGCCTGGGATGCTCAGCTGGCAGAGGGGAATGGGAGCTGAGCTCCTCGCTGCTCCTGTCCAAATGCCTGTCCCTGCTGAAGTTACCCTGGGAAGAGCAGGCCCAGGGGTGTCTGGCATGGGCACGGGGTGTTTCACAGCAGAGCTGATACCCCCACATTCTGCCCTGGGCTCCTGTGCTCCATCACTGAGGATGAGGCAGTTTCTGAGGTGCTTTCAGCCTGAGCTCCCCTCTGGGGACAGCTGGCACCTGCCACCATCCTGTGTCCTCCAGAGACTCACCTTGAAGGCAACAGCATAGCAATTATTTCTTTAACTACTTCTGCTAGGTGGTTTCCTGTGAGAAGTGAATCCTGAGATAAAGGGATTAAAACATCCTCTTTGAGGCTTCAGAAATTGTCACAAGCACTTTCTCCAGGGAAGGCCTTAATGCTCATCACCCTGAGGGGCAGCTCTCCTCACACAGGCATGCACTGCATGATGATTGACACATCACTAATTAACAGTTATTAATTAACCCCATCATCTGAAGGGATGGGGAAGGAATTCCTTGCAGGGCTGGATCCTGTCATTTCTTTGAACACTGCAGTCCCCTGCTCTGCTGCATTCTCACACCCATCTGGCTTTGGGACTGAAGAAGCTCATAAAGAAGGCAGGACTAATGAACAGCCTTTTACAGGCCCCCATCAACTGCCTTCATTTCCTGGCAGCCACAGTTCAAACAGGCTTTGCAGGAGAGCAGCTATTTGTATCTATTACTCAGAGTTTAGAGGAGGAGGAAAATGGAAAAAAAAACAAATTGAAGAACTGGTTGTTGCCTTTCTGCCTCCTCTTGTTCCTTGCTGTGTAGGGTGTGATGCTGGGAGGGATAAAGGATCTGTCCCTGATATAACACAGGTTCCACATGTCCCATCCCTCCTATTGGAATGGCTGTGACATAACCCCAAAACTAGAACAGGAAACCAGTCCAGCCTCTCCTTCTTTACTCCATCATGATTCCCTCCCTCCCTGCAGCTCTCCAACCCCAAACTGTGCTGAAGGGCCCAGCTGCACCCACAACAGCAGCACAAGGGACAGGTCTCCTCCTGCTGACTTCAGCTGGGCTTTGCTGGTGTCCTTGAAGACTTTATTAAGACTTTATTTTGCTCTCATCATCTTGAGCCAGCCCGTATCTTGTGCCAGTTCTGCCTAGTGGCCACTAACAATGTCCCTGTCAGGCAGCAGCATGATTATAGCTTTATTTCACTCATTTTGTCTGCATTTGCCTTTCAAGGAGCAACATTGCAGCGATTCTGAAGTCTAAATGTGGCCTAAGGGCAGAAATTGCCCTGTTTGCCCACAAACACCAGATTCCTGGGGTGATGCCAGTCTCAGTAAGACATCAGTGGTGCTGATAAGCCAATAATCATAACCACTGAGCAGTGCTTTGCTGATGTTCTGTTCTGGGTCCAATATTGTTCACCCTACACTTTTGCTGTTCTGTGCTGCATCCTTTGGCAGGAGAAAAACCTTGTCAGTGATCAGAATGGTACCTGGGCTGCAGGAGCTGCCCAGACCCCTGTTACTCTTGGCATGGCTGGCTCCTTTTGCTCAGGGTTGTAAATCAGAGCTCATCCCTCAGTTCCAGGCCCAGCAGCATGAATCCTGCCATTTTGTGTCTCTGCAATTGGGAACAGCCTCCTGTTGCTGACATCTGAATCACATTTTTAACAACAATTTCCTTTGTTATACAAAATGATGCCAAAGCAAACAGTGGTGTTGGAGGCTCACTGTCTGGTTTAAATAACACAGACCTTTAAATGGATGAGGACTATGAATAATTTTAATGTAGATCCTGGGTTTGTGTTGTTTACTTGCTTGTGTTTGAAGGATTTTTTTTGTTAATAATTTCCCTGGCAATGTAAGCCTGTCACTCTTGCAGTAGGACAGTTTGGAAAAGCTCCCTGATCCCTCTTAGCTAATTGTACTCATTATGTTATTGGATTCTCTTTCTTCTTTCCCTTCTTTCCCTTCTCCTAAAAAATGTATTGAATTGCCTGATATTGCACAAATTCTTTATTGCAATGTCTTCTAGATTTAAAAGCTACATGTATTGAAACTATTTTGGTGTTACCAAAGCTATTTAATATCTGTGAACTTAAGGAATGTATTTTCTGGCACTCAGCAGTGACTCCAAAGCCCCAAAGAATTGCACTCAACAGCCCTGAATTTCAAAGCCTGACATCACTGTAAGCAAGGAATAAAAATCCATCAACAGGAGCAGGATTTTAATTGCTTTTGAATGATTCTATAGAAATCTAAAATTCCTTTATGGGATGAAAAAAACTCCCAATTTTTGTCCTTGAAGAGGTTTTAATTCTGGTGAATAAAATAAGTGGTTGCTGGAATAATACAAGATTTTTTCCTCTCTGACTGTGTAGCTGTTCCTACAGCCCCTGCCTGCTGGGATTTTATCCTTGAGCAGTGAGACATCAGAGTTCATCAGATATTCTACATGGCAATTGCCAAGCCAGGAGAGGCTGTTTGGTGGCTGGAAGATTTGTGTTTCTATTGCATTCACTGTTAAAAAATGAGACCACCTGCATGCTTTTGCAATGTGACCTTCTCTAGCTGGTCATATCCTGTGTTTTCTTTGTGATCTGATCTGATTTTAAGGGTAATCAAAAGACCAACAGTGCTTTAAAATCCAATAATACCTTGACTCTTCTTTTACAGTTTTTATTTATTTTTTTTTCTCTCTCTTTTTTTTTAATGAAAGGAATGAAAACCTTTGCAGACATTTCTACATCTGGCTTAGCTTCTAGTTACATGCATCCTCAGGGAGTGCTGGAAAATATTACTTCTCCTGTTTAGAAGAGCAGTAAATGAGTCATATTTTCCAAAATAGTTTTCAAGGAAAGGGATTGTCAGAAATTGTTTGTATTTTCCTGTTTAATAGACTTAGTGAACACTTAAAATCTGGTCTGCATCAGGAGAGGAGCAACACCAGGGTGTGAGTGGTTCCTTTGCCTTGGCAGGTGGCAAAAGCCTGCCCAGGTGGCAGTGCCAGGGCAGAATCCACGGCTGAGCCCCCAGGGATGGGGCAGCCTGAGGGTCCTTTCCCTGTCCCACCCCTTTCTTGTGTGTGGGGTCAAATGCTGTGGCCCTCCTGGCCTGCAGAGGAAATAAAATCTGCTCTCTTGTCTCATTCCAGCATTCCTGTGTGTGAATCAGCTGGAGGAATCCCCTTCCCCTCCCTAAAATATTTAGGATGTCCAAAGATATCCAGAGCACCCAGACTGGAGACCACAGTGGAGGCTGAGACCCTGAACAAGCCTCAGCCAGGCCAGGGCACAGAAAATTTTCCATATCCCCCATGTCCCCCCAAAGCAAATCACTGATGAGCTAAACCT
Source organism: Agelaius phoeniceus (assembly GCF_051311805.1). NCBI lineage: Eukaryota > Metazoa > Chordata > Aves > Passeriformes > Icteridae > Agelaius > Agelaius phoeniceus. The sequence continues at coordinate 6,179,946 of NC_135280.1, read as the reverse complement.
TCTCAAAGGTGTTCAAGGACATCAACAAACATGGCTCAAGTGGGGCCACAGCAGCATCTAATACAGAAATAACATTTCCTTGACCAGGGATGGAAAATGTTGCTGAACTTGTTTCAGGGAAAACAAAACAAAACAAGGCAATCCAGAATTTTATATTTTATTTAGCATTACATTTACAAAAAGGTGATTGGTTGCAGCATCTGACATTCCTCCCTGATATTTTCCTGGCATTTGAAGCTTCCTATTGAGGGCCTTTAAATACTTTTAATTATTTTCAGGAGCAAAACCAGCCATTATTGTATTTTTGAAACACAGTAATTTTGTCCTTTCTTGCCTAACCACCTATCTTAAAAACACTTTTTAAACAATTACTTTTAAATCGTTTTGCCTTTAAATTGACCATAACAAACCAGACAGATCTCTTCAGGATTAATTTTCCACCTAGCTGAAGAAATTAGCTCTTGCTTTCTCCCTCCCACCTCGAAGCCGTGCTAGCATGGTTACCTGGATACCCTGCCTGTAAAGGATGTATGTGCTGAGGCAATTTAAATAGCCTGATTTGTCATCTAACTGCAGACATCATTAGCAAAGCATTATCTGGCTGGAGCACTGCAGGCTGAACGTGGATAACTCCTCTGTATTGAGGAAAGATTTAATTTAACCACCTTGTGACCAAATATTGTCTGTCTTTAATGGGGAGCTGCAGCAAGGCTGGTGTGAGGAGTACAAGAGGTATCTGGGTGGGAAGTTATTTTCCTGTGGTGTAAAACTATTGGGAATTCATTCTGCAGCAGGAGGAGGACAGCTGCTTTTAAATGTGTTGGTTCAGAATCTACTGGTTGGTTTATTTTGGGGCAAGGAAATAATTTTTGTGTCAAGGAGAGGAAGAAGGGAAGAAAATAAGAGCCTGGCTTTTCCTTTTTGCTATGTAACTTTTCTCCTTGTCACAGTCCCCGTTTCAATTTATTTCTCTGGTTATCATCTCTGGTTTTAAAATGGCAATTCCATCAGGATGGAAGGATCCCTATAAGTACATTTTTTAAAAACAAGCTGGTGAAGTTACAATGATGTTTGGAAATACGTGACAGAGTGTAAAGCAGAAAATAGTGGCCTCCTCTGATAAGACCTGCATGTCAAAAGGCAGAAATTGGCATTTCCTTGGAATCTGCCTGTGGAGCGTGGTCAGGGATGTAGTCTGGGCATAACAATAAGGAACATGTAAAAACAAATCTGAGTTTAAGGAAAAGTCCTTTTTTAGTTCTCAGATCGCTTTTTAGTTGAGGACTGAACATAAAATAACCATTTTAAGGCTCTAACTGCAATCAGATCATTTATTATTGAGTCCTGTATGATTTGAGCAAGTCAGCTGGAGTCTGGTGATCTGTCAGGTTCCACAGACCTGCAGCCTCCCATCGAAGGCAATTCTGCAGCTACAGCTGAATTGAAGAAGCACCACAGTTGCAGAGCTGCCAATTTTATATTCCTGAACATTCTTCTTGGCAAATCAACTCCCAAATCATGTTCAGAAATCATAGTCTTAAATGAAGCATGGCTGCAAAATATTCTGCTGATCTATGGTGCAAGTCCTTTTCCTTTAGTCATAATTGATGTTACAAAATATTTTATGGCTTCTGTCATTAGTATTCCCAATTGGCTCAATCTACAATTTATCTCATGCTGTAAAAAATTCTAAGAATTTTCTACTGATTAGCAGCAACAGTAGGGCATGTTTCTACATTTATCAACATGGGGTATTTTTGGGCGGGTAAGGAGTCTTTTGTCTTTAAATTATAATGTGTCTAGACATTCTATTTTTGTTACAAATCTAGCAAAATGAAGATGCTTTTCAGGTAGTAATTAAATTCCTTCAGTGACATAAAGTCTACTGTGCACAAGGCTTCAGGATAATGAATATATTTATTTCCAGGAAAACTGGAGTATTTTCCTTGCCATTTGTAGGACTCAGCATATAAATAATGCAGGCTGTGCTGTGCTGATTTTCAGTTCATCCCAGGAAATTATGCCATTAAAAATGCCACAGTTCTTTCAGGCACACACAGACACAGCAGGTAAAGGGAATATTCATGTGATGAACAGTGACAGAGGCAGCATTAGCTAATGCATAACCTTGCAAAGCACCCCTTAGACAATGAAATTGTTTGCAGTAATTATTGTGTGGAATGAGACTGTTGTTTAACTTAACATCATGGCAGACAAACTGTGATCCATCAAATTTGTAAGCCAGGGTTAGGACTTGGAAGTGCAAAATAAGGTGAAGGGAAATGAAGAGCCCAAACACACACAGTCGATGAGCATGGTGAAAATGGAGCTTCTTTTAAGCAGTTCTGGAAATGTAAGGTCCCCATAAATTCCTCACAGCCTTGCCTTTGTCTGTGAGCATATGCTGCTTTTTGAAATCTGCAATTCTGGTGTTAAAACCTCCCCTGTACAGAAGCAGCCGTGGCTCTTGCAGTGCTCAGAGAGCAGAGATCACTCTGTGTGTGAAAGCAGCATCGTGTCTGTGCTCGCTGAGGTGAGAGTGGTTTGTGTGGTGGAAAAAGGAAAATTTGCCATCTCCCATCCGTGGGCATTACTTATGCACAAGCAGAGCTTTAGTACGTGTTGCAAATGGAAATCAAGTACATGATGTGCCTGGAAGGAGTTTATCCCACTATTTATGGGCTGATCACATTTGGAGCTAGAACTGGCTGGGTTATTTTTAGTCCAATAACGTTTCAGTAGTAGTCACATTTATAAAGAAGTGAGAAAATTCTCCTGCAATTGACAGACCTTTCTCTCTGGATCTCATTTCCAAGCTCAGTGTCCCCACACTCTGTGTCCCAAGGAGAAGCTGGCTGCCACGTGCCTGTGTGATTGCAGGTCAAGGAGTGGCAGCTCAGACACAGATTTAAACTCAACAAAGCAGCTTTGTGGGTCTTTGTGCCTTTCCTCCTTCCCTCCCAGCCTGCTTGAACCACATGCCCTGCTCTGGAGGTGGACCAGGGCTGCTCTTTGGCACCCCAGGACAGGTTTTCCTATCCCTCTGAGGTGATACCTGCATGGAGTGCAGGTGTTTGCCCGGTGGTGTTGGAGAAGATCAGTTTTCAGAGCTGGAGTTGGGTGGAGCTGGCACAAAGGAGATTTGTGCAGGAGGGAATTCAGCTGGGCACGAGGCTTGCTGTGAAAAGTTTTGACTGGATCTCTCAGAATAGTTCAGAAAGAAGAAAAATCTCACTTTTCAGAAAAAGAAAAAGGGCTCATTTTTATTTTCATGATAAAAATCTTTCTTTCTCATCTTTCTCATCTTTATTTTCTCATCTTTATTTTCATGATAAAAATCAACAATTTCAAGATATTGATCTTTGATATTCCTCAAGGAAGAAATTCCAATAATTTTAAAGATGCAGATATGGTACATAGGTACTTCATTAGCAGGACTGAGTCATTGTTCCTTCCTTCTTACAAAGAAAAGGAATTAAAAACCATTGAAAATCATGAAATAATAAGGGAGAAGCATATAATTTAATATGGTCATCTATTAAAAATGCACACTGTGCATAAATAATCAGACATATCAGCAGGGAATCCACAGCCATCTAACAACTAAGTTGCTTTGCAGTTGCCATCTGACCTGTAGATAAGTGGAAACAATGTCTTCATTAAGCTTACAGAACTGAAAATTAATCAGTAGCAAAACCAGCACTGCAAGATGAAGGAGAACTCTGGCTATGTCCCTGGGAGCTGTGTGCATGTACCTAATGGCAGGATTTAAACTATTAAGGTCATATCAAAAATAGATCTGCTATTTGTCCACGGGGCTTACTGGTCAGCTACAAAGGCAATCAGATTTAGGATGTCATTTAAAGACTTATTGCATGTTCTGGAAGAAAAGGTGTAGCTGGAAATATGCCCTAAAGGACTTGACTTCACTTGATTTGTCCTCTTATTTTCTCCTCTGGGTGAAAAGGATTAAGAACAACCGAGTGTTTAATTCTTATAGTATTTTATACAAACAGTGGGGTTTTGGTTTTTTTGTGTTTTCACTGTCCCCACTGCTCTGGCCTCTGCCCCTGCCAGAGCAGTGGGGACATTGAAAACATTGTGACATCGTAGCACCAGCATATGTGATGCTGGAAATCAAAGGCTAGAGCTAATATTTTTAAAGAGGTGACTAAAAAGATCTGTATATGTATAAAAAATGAAATGTCAAATTTAATCTTTGCACCTTTGGGTCATTTTCCTTGTTTTCCTGGAGGTGAGCAAGGAGCCCACTTTGTTTTGCTTCTTTTGGTATCTTCTTCCGCCTGTTTGAACCAATAAGCTGATTTAGTCCAGAGGTGCTCTGGCAGTCTGTAACTAATCCTGTAATAGTTCCCTGACATTCATATTGATGTGGAGCAGTCCTGTCAATACAATCACTGCCTGTGAGCATGGAAAACAGCACACAGGGGGAAAAAAAAAGAAAAAAAAAAACCAGGTTTAATTCTTGCCAATATTTGTGATAAAATGAAGATCTTCACTCAACTTTATTGGAATTTACTCAGGCATTTGGTAATAGCAGCCTATTGGAGGTTGCTTAAGGAGGGAACTCGAGGGACCTGTAATAAACCACAAAAAGATGGTTTGTGTATTCTTTGCTGTCTGAGATCTCAGGTCCTGAAAGTGTCAGACACTCACTGTGCTCTAGACTGAGTGGAAATTCCAATATTAATTTAATATTCTTCAGCTCCTGCTCTTGCTTAATCCTGCATTATCCTCCTTGATATTGGCAAGAGCTATGGAGGATATCATGGGTGTATTCAAACTAAATGCTAAAACCAGAGGTTATGTCTTCTGTCCCCCTCATCCAGGCATGGATGAGAACAGGGTGTTTGCTGTCACAGGTGGCTCATTCAGTTATTTGGTTGAGTCTGCATCTGCTCCACAATCCTCTGGAGTCAACAGGGAGCTTTTCCCATGAATTCACTGCTCTTTACATTGGAGTACATGCAGATCAGGTCCCAGTTTATGAACTGGCTCTGTCTTTCCTGATCTAATTCACCTGGAACTCATGGGAAACCTTTCACTGAGTCGAAGGAAAGTTGGATCAAACCCAGAGGAAAAGCAGTAAGTGCTGCAGGAATGGGACAATGAAGTCCAATGGTTAAAGCACACAATCGTTTTGCTCTGCCATTTGCTTATCCACACAGGAGGAAAACTGAAATACAAGTGTCCTTGGCTTTGGGAAAAATATCATTCTGTCTTTGAAACCAAACTGCTGTGGGCTGTGCACACACACAGCTATCACACTGTACATACAGTAGATAAGCTTCACATTTTGTAGACATTTAAACACAGTTTAAAATTCAAGGAGAGGTAACCAGACATTCACTGTTAGAGAAAAGCAGCTGCATGTCATAAATCAGCTCCATAAAAAAAGAAAAAAATCTGGCAACAATATCATTCCACTAAAGCTTTTACTCCTCATCTTTTGCATAATTTTCCTCCCCTCTCTTGTCCCCTACTCTTGCCTGTTTTTTTCACGTGTTGTTTTTTCTGAGCTCTGCTTTTTTTTATCAACCCTCTCACACTTTATTAAAATCTCCCCTTATCTTACCAAACATCCTCAACGCAGATAGACTGTAAAGTTTAAATCAGCTGAAATGAATGTCTAAGAGTGGGGCACACCTGTTTCACATTGACCACTGGCTCAGCACAGCAGAGGGAAATGTTCCCTGTGTCTGCCTGCACACACACACACACACACAGATTCCTCTCTTTATCTCCACTCCAGCTCTGAGTGGGTGCATTTTTGAACCCACCAAGCGTGAATATTGGTCTGCACCTCGAGCGTGGGAGTTCACCGAGTGATTGCACTTGATGGGAGATGTTTATATAAAACAGTGATTGCCCTGAGCAGCCAAGCCAGCCACTGCCTTCCTTCCCTAGCAGTGCCACAGAGATCTTCCCCTAACATCCTTTTGCTCTTTATCTTTTCATATGGAATATTTTTCAGAGGTTTCAATAGGTCTTTTTTTTAAAAATTATTTTTAAGAGGAGTTTAGGCCAATACTGAGCCCTTTTGAAATCCTGCATCCACTGTCATTTTAAATGATTCTCCTCCAAAGCTGCACATCCATTTTTTCCCTAAAATGCTGTGTTTATAACTGGGATAAAAAGGAGGAGAAGGATGATGCTCTGTGGCAAGCAGGGACTATATTTGCAGCTCCCCAGCATCAGGGCCCACATGGAGGCCAGAAGGTTAAAATCCTCCTTCTCAGTGGAGGTGGAGAAGAGGGAAGAGATGCTAATATGGTTTGATTTTCCCCTGGGAATAACCCAATGACTCCCTGTGGGCTGCAGAGCATGAACCCACACCTCATGCAGACAGTTGTAAGCTTAAAGGACCCTGATGTGTAATTTCCAGTGTAATTTGTGACTCATGTGGTGCCCTTAATATAAAGTGTGGATTAGCAGGGAAGGTTTCCAGCCTGGAAAAGGAGAAGTTTAGAGAGAAAGAAAAGGGTTTTTTTTATAGGTCTGTAAAACAGTGTGATTATTCTGTGAAAAGGCTACTAAAAAAGCTTCCAACCCAGTATGCACTTTCACATGCAATAAATGAACAACCAAGGATGAGGAAGATGGAGTTAACTGCATCAAATTTAGCCAGGAAGTGAAACATTTGGGTTAATACCAAGATAATGCACTACTTCTACTCTGTTCTACTTGAGAAGCTAAGGCATCCTCTGAGTGAGGCTGAGGAATGCTGTTCCCAAGTTGTTGAGAGGTTTAGGAGCACCCAGGAATATTTGCACTTGTAAGTCACCTTGGCAGCCTGCAGGCAGTAAGTAACTCCCTGAGAAATGCTCAAAGTGGTGATATCAGCACATTGCCAAACATGTAACCCTCTGCAGATGGAAATAATCCAGGTGGGAGATGTGTGGGTGAGGGGAAATCAGCCTCAGAGGTGTACTGAATCACCTGCAGGGCTTTGCAGTGGGATGGGGCCAGTGCCAGGGCTCAGCTGGGGCATGGCCAGCAGCAAAATGCTGCTCCATATTCCTTGTTTAGGCAAAATTCTGGTTGGGAAGAAAACACATGAGAAAATGAGGGGTTACCCATGAACTGCAGAAGCAGCTGAGGGCAGAGAATAAGTTGGGCACTCTTCACAGAGATTGTGTTTGCTGGCAGGAGTGGTAATGAGGCAGGAGTTAAAATAAAATAAATGAGGAAACAGAGAGGTTGCATGGTTTGCTTTATTAGAGCAATGAAATAACCACACCATATCAAAGCAGCTCCCTTTTCTTTTGTAACCATGAAGCAGTCTGAGGCAGGCAATTACACCTCCTTTCCAGCTCAGAGAGGCACATCACCCTTTGCCACAGGTTAAGGAATGTTAACAGCAGCAGGAAGGTGAGTTCAGGGGTGTGTGTGCTTTACTGGGAACTCACACCTCTGAGGAATTGGAAACACTCAGTCCTGGGGAGCAATTATCTCACAGGAAGCACATGCCTTCTGTCCTCAGTGGCACAATCATGGAAGAGTCTCAGGACCTGGGATTGAAGCAAGCTTGAAAAGCAAAACTGGGTGAAAGTCCTCTCTGATGGGCAGAAGGATGGGGCACCAGTGCATCCTCTGGCCCCTCTGTGGGGCATTCTCAGGGGAAATGATGTGTGGGAGCTGGGGCTGAGCTGTCTGCTGGCACTCAAAAGGTCTGGGATTTGCAGCAGGAGGTTGCACAGGATGCTCTGATCCTCTATTTCTCATTTTGTACTGAAACTTTGATATACATAGCTGGTAAAGCAGCTTCACAAATAGAATTCAATGCTCTTAAAATATTGGTGTACACACTGTGTAGGCTCTGTCCCATTAATGATTTTGATGTTAGTTATTTGTCTGAAGTCTTGGGGCACTCAGTGCAGTTCCATATCCAGCAGCTCTTGAATGGTAAACTGGAAATATGAAGCCAAAAGTGTTTGAACTTCTGCATGGGCAGGTGGGGAGGGAGAAGGGAGCATGATCTTAGTTACTGGTTCTGGTTACTGCTTTAGGGTCCTTGGGACAGCACAGCTCTCCTACACAAATGCAGATATATAGGTCATCCATGACACAAAACAAAAGATTTTTCACTTTTATTTATTCTTCTGAGCCATAGGTTTTATTCCTATTACATGATCTTAAGAACTGCAACTTCATGAGTGAGAGGGAGACACGGGGTGCAGAAATTCAAACTCTCCACTACCAGTTGGAAGAGGGAGCCTGAGCCAAATGTGCTGAATAGGAAGTGCAAAAGCTGTGGTGCTTCCAGAGGTGTCAATACAAAGTTCAGGCAAATTTTGTCCTGGAGAGGAGAATGTTGGTTCTGTACATTGTGCTCATGCAAGTTGCTCGTGCTGCCCTGTGGCCCCTCAGCACATTCCTCTAGCAGGCACAGCTCAAAGGCATTTCAGGAGCACAGGAGCTCACAAAAGTTGTCTGAGCCTGTCTAGATCTCTTTGGTTTTGCCTGTGTGGGGCAGGAGACATATAGGAGTGTGCTCCCTGTTGGTGGAGGTCCCCTCAAAAAGGAAAGAAGCCCAGAAGTTTCTCTCCTCCATTAGGTGAAAAAGACGCCTCATAGGCCTGGGGGATTTCACCTCAGACTTAAGGATAGCAAATTGGCCAGAAGCCAAAAGGTCCGTCTGGGCAATTTACTAGAAAAAGAAGTGAACAAAGAAACTAATTGCTTTTGTGAGTTGTTTTACCAGGAACAAGAACCTCTTGCATCTTGGCTCAGTTTTTCTCTGTTTGTTACTTTGCCTTTTATTAAACCTTTTTGTTTCCAACACTGCAACAGAAGCCATCCTGCTGATTTTTATGCCTCCAAAGGTAGCTGAGCTATCTTGGGTGTGTTATAAACGTCTGAGAGCTTATGAGACCTGGCTGGAACAAGTTAATATAACAGAGACACACTGAAAGGCAGGATTTGAGCCTCATTTTTCGCTTTTAAGGAGTCTTGATCCCCCCAGAGAACTGCAGGCCTCAGGGCCAGCCTCAAAGGTGACTTTGGGGCCTACCAAAGCCCGTGGCCAAACTGACCTGTGCTTTTGGCAGAATGCTTTTTGGGAAATGATTTTTTTCCCAAAGAAGTTGTTGTCATGGGAAGGAGAAGGAGAAGGAGAAGGAGAAGGAGAAGGAGAAGGAGAAGGAGAAGGAGAAGGAGAAGGAGAAGGAGAAGGAGAAGGAGAAGCAGCTCTGAGCCAGGCTGAGTGGCCAGGGCTGCTGCAGGGATCTTGTGCTGATCTCTGGCTCGTTCCTGCAAAGTGCTGAGCACAAACAGCTCCAAGGAAGGATTAATTCAGTGCTTGGCTGTCAAGGACACACACAGTTCACTGGCTAGATGTGTGCCCAAAGTTAAGCATGTGCTTAATGAGGCTCGAGTTCTTCGCTCAGGGCAGGGCTGAATCCTTAATAGCTCCTTGGTTTTGCAGCTTTTGCTGAAAAACGGGGCTAAGATCTTCCTGCTATCTGGGAGATTTTGAGGACAAACTTACTAGTATTCATGGTTCTCGTAATGATAGCAAGGAAACTCATGAATAAAAAGGAAGAAATTATGTATCAATACATCAGACTCGCAGTAATTACTTTTTCTAACCTATAAACCTATTGTGAACCCAGGAATTTCAATGGGCACATACATCACGTACAGTGAGAAGAAAAAATCCAAAAAGCTGGAAGAAACTTGAGCTGTGCTATGCTTCTAATATGTTTAATGTTATTGTTCCATTAAATCCCTACCCTTAATGACCCCAGACATATTAAATAACATTCTCAGGGCTGAAGAAATGCTTCAGACTTCTAATTTTACACATAATTTTTTTCCTCCTGTGCTCTCAGACCTCTAGAAGTGTTATATATTGAAAAACCTCTGTAGAAAATATTCTGCAGTCCTTTTCCTGAAGGGAGGCTGCAGGTAACTGGGCTCACATGGAGCTCCGCTTGCTCTTTACAGTTCTTCAGAAATAGTTTTTGCAGCTGTATCGTTTTTCATGCTTGCAATTTGTGGTGAGCAGACAATGTACAGTGGAGTCTCAAAGGGATAAAACAAGGGGAAAGATGACAGATAGCATGGGCTTGGCAGGGCAAAAATGCTCACACCACTTGCTTAAGAGCACAAAGGAATCTAGGCCATGCAGGGACAGAAAACATTCATGGTGGTATAATTTCTTAATGAAGATGTCTTTAAAAAGACACAAAATATCACTGCAACACCTCATTAATGACATCTCCTGCTTTTTTAATTGCTGTGAGGATTTTTTCTCCCTGCTGTGACAACAGCATCGACCATGTTAACATTGGCACTGGGAACTCTTTCGTTGTGCTGTCAAGTACCTTTTAATCTTTCAATTCTTGTATGTCAAGTCAGGTTTCTACCTCAAGGATGAACCAAACCTTATTTCTGGGTCAAGAATTTTGTTTTATCTGCAGCATAAATTAGTGACAGGAGCTTCCCAGAGCTTGCCTCTCTTTTCACACCGTGACTCATTATTTTTTCTGTGCAAGCCCGGCTTGTTCTGGATGATGGAAAAACATTTCTACCCAACAAGCACTGCCACTTAGCCACTCTGCATCAGTGTTCATCTGCTCTCTGCATCCCCCTCCCCACCAGCATCTCAGAGAGGGAGACAAAGATGAATTTCAGCAAGTCCCACTTTTGCACCCCTGTAATTCCTGGGGGTGTGTGCTGCCTCCTGTGCAATTCACTCCAGTATGGATTGTAACCCTCCTGCTGAGCTCCCTGAGCAGGGGAAGGCTTCTCTAAACCAGGGTGGGAAGACCTGAGCTTCTGATTTTGGAAATACACACTTCAGTCCCCACTGCTGGCCATAAAGCAGCTGTGTGTGCCAAGGAGCAGCCCTGCAGTGGCTGTGAAAAGCAGCTTTATTTCCCTTACCCCAGCATCCAGGGGAGCTGCTTTTCCATAATAACTGAGACCAGCCCCATAATTGTTAGAAAAACTCATCTTACCTCAAATTTTTTTAAAACTTGTGTTCTTTCCAACACTATGCCTGCGTTTTACATTTAAAGATTCCTTAAAGAAAGGCAAAAAACCACCTCACTAGTGTTTGCAGGGTGCAGGGGAAATAGAGGCAAATGTTACCAAGCATGATCCTACTTGTCTGGTCACATCATGTCCAAACCACAGCAGGCAGTGTTAGATATTGCTGTATGTGCTGGATTGTACATTGAATGCCTCTCTGTGCATCCATCTGGAGCTGGCTAGCACTGGAGCTCATCTCTCTGGTTTTGTATGGCTTGCCTGCTCTGTAACAGCATCTCATTAATGTGGCTTTCTTTGCAGCCACCTCCTAGACAATAACAACAACAAGAATAAGAATAAGAAAGAATAAGAAATAAGAAAGAATAAGAATCACAACAGCTCAGAATCAGTGAATCTGAGCTCTGACCAGGCTGAGCTCTGCACCCATCTCACCCCATCTTCTCAGCCACCTTCCCAGGGGACAGGAAGGGGACCAGTGACACCAAAAAGCACAGGTGGGGAGCACATCCTGACAAATGTGCTTACACTAATACTTTTTTTTCCATTTGCTTTTCCTGTGGTGACAGTCACCTACTTACTGGGCAGAGCTGGAAGTGATGTTCTGAGTTGCTGAAGGAAATTTTCCCAGTTGATCAAACTCTTACGTGTTTTGTGCTGATCAAAGATTCTCTTCATGTCTTATGCATTTGAAAGCACAAAAGAATGAATGAGAAAAGAGCTATTCTTCTGAGCTGGTAGACAATGAAATGATGATTGGTGAGATTATGCCTTGACTTTACTGTCAGCACAATGTCAGTAAAGGCAGCAGTATAGAGAAGGTGCATTTTGAGATATTAATACCACTAAAAGAAACAGAAAAGCCCCCAAAAAGAGGAAAATGTCTGGGTGTGTTATTATTTTTATACTTTAGTGGAGAATAAAATGAATTTTTCATATTCTTGGATCATATTATTTGCCCTGATTATTCATCCCTTCATATCGTGTCTGCTTGTATAGGCAGGAGTGGTAACTCAATGTTTTGCTCAGGTGAAAACCTGCTTTTATACATCCATATATATTTTTTTTTTAATTTATTTATTTTTGTATATTTACATGTAGACATCTAGTGCATGGGATGGCAGGAACCTTCCACTGGTGCTGCCCCTAGCAAGGAACTGACTTTTCACAACCTTTTTACAAATGCTCTGACCTGTGCAGAGGAATTAGAGGTTGCTTTTTTGTTTTCTAGCAAGAGTGCTGGTTTTAAAGGCAAAGCCTAAAATAGGCTGGATTTTTAGTGAATTAAAAATGAATTAATTGTGCTTGGTAAAGAAGGAGCTTCTGAGCTTAGGAATCTGCAGGGTGTTCATTCCCAGGTCTTGGACTGGGGTTGCTCTTTTCAGGAATGGGAGCCATTTGCTCTGGTGTGTTTGTCACATGCATCCCCCCTCAGAAAGGCACTCACATCAGCTGCAGCAAGTGTCTCTGGGGTGGTTTTGCCTTGATCATGGAATGAGGGGAAAGAGCAAGGCTGGAAGGAAGCAGGGGAGGAAGGCCAGCACGCAGGAGGGCTGTAGCTGTGTGATCACAAAAGTACATTTTGAAGATCATGTTAAAGCAATGTCTGTCAAGAATGGTTTAGCTCTAGCTGATCTCATCCTGGGGCCAGGGGATGGGCTAGGTGACCTCCTGAGCCTCCTTTTGCTTTTCCACTGGAAACAGAAAGAAAACCCACCTCAATACTCTGTGTCCCTTTGGATTTTTGTGCCCTCTTCTCCCCACTGTCCTTCTGTGCCAGGTTACAAGATATTTATACATACAAATGTGCTTTCAGAAGCTTATTGTTATTCTCTGCATAAGTTTATGGTTTATATTAAGCTAACTGGTCCTTGAGCATGTGCTGTTGTCAAGCTCTCTCCGTCTGCTCAGGAGAAAAGTGCTCTGGGGCTGGCACACAAGAGCATGATCTGGGTATTTATCCTTTTGGCAGTTTGCTAATTATTCCTATTGCTATCACATCCCTGCTCGAATTTCTCTCTCTCTGCCACAGTAAATATTCTCTCATTTTTCCAAGCTGCAGAGCTGCTACTTAAACTGGAGAAGCCTGAATATCCTGCAGGGGCCCATATTGTCATTTGGTTGATAGCAGTGAAAGGGGCCAAACATCCTTTCTGTACCACTCAAATTGCATGTCTTTGCATTCCTGCGTTGGCCACTCATTTTCTGGCCCATAATCTGCTCTTGTAAACAGCTCCTATCGTCCCTGGGAGTGCTCTTTGCAGCACAATGCTTTGATAAAGCCAGAGCCATCAGCTGCCAAGGCTCCATAAGGAGGCAGAAATAGGCACCAGATATCTCTGCTGCTGTAGATGTAGCTGCATTAGCCGTATCATTTCTCGTCCTAAGGACTTACTAAGCCATTAAAATGTATTATAAAATTAAATGGTGTTTTTCCCACCTGTTCTAACTGGTGCCAAGTGCATTGAAAACCCTCCCAGAAGATACAACTCTGCATGCAAAATCTCAGTACCCTCCTAAGGACTGCAGCTGCCTCAGAGACACCTTTTTTTTTTTTTTTTTTTTTTCCCATGGGCTGCCTCCTTTACTTAGAATAATAAGCTTTAGATGATCCCAGGACACTCTAGATCCCCCTGCTGCACAATCCAATTTGACACAAGTGTTGCATGGAGGGTAGGGAGGGAGAAAATCTCGCAAGCAGACACCGGACTTTCAGTCTGAGTTTCCCATTAGTACAAAGAAGAAGTTCATCAGTGGGGGCTTGGGAGATTTCATGCCTGTCTGTGCTGGAAGAAAGGCTCTCTGGAATTGATGGAGCATCTGTGCTTCAGTGGTGTGCTGGATCAAGGGGCTGCTTGTGACTTCCCAAGTCCATTCCAGGCGATAAAATCATTGAAACTGCAGCAAACTGCTGAGCGGCCACCTTTTAGTCTTGCAGTAACTCTCCTTTGAATCTGGTATTAGCTATATTTTTATCATTTAGGTAACATTGTGTATGAACTGTTAAGCCTGCAACTGGGCTTCAGGACAGGTATTTAAGTGCTCCACAGGAAGAGAGGAAAGCTGCTTTCCAAAGGAGAAGAATAGCAACTGTAGCTGTGGGTGGACCCAGTTAATCTCCTGTTATCTGTTCCCATACCAAATTATGCTTCTATCAGTGTTAGTCCTGTCCCTGCCAATGCAATTACAAAGCCTCACTGGTTTATATCTCTTAGTGAGTTTGCTGCTGCCCAATTCCCCTGGCTGGGTCAGGCAGGGGCTCTGTCTGCAAAATGGCCTGACCCAAGCAAACCTGCTCCCTGCTGCTGCAAAGCTCCTTGTCGTGCTCCCTAATCATCCCTAATCCCAGCAGCTGATTCCCCTGATTATGTGTCAGAACACGAGGGTAGCCTGTTTAAAAGGAGCTGTTTTCCAAGCAGCAGCACTTCCTCTCCTTAGCTCAGGGATGTGGCTCTGACACAAGAGGTGGCTCAGAGATGTCTCTGGACTGCAGCATGGGGAGACAGCATGTGTCTGTCAGGATAACACTTAGCTCACTTTGGGCTCTTTGCCCTATTTTCTAGCTTTCTGGCTGCTGTACAGATAATAGAACCCCTCCAGAGCAGAGGAAGTCTGGCACTGAGCAGGATTCTTTCGAGTAATGCACGGCCCTGGTGGGTATTAATCCTGGGAGTTTAGGCAGGTGTATGCTAGTGATCCTGGAAACTAAATACAGATTTCCATGGTAAAGGTTTAGTTTTTATAATACTGTTTTCTAAAATACCAGAGTGTCTACAGAACCTGCAGTTGCCCTGTGGTGACTTGGTTCATGAACAGCAAAAAGAAAACTCACGAGAAGTTATTAATGCTGAGACGGGGGGACCGAGTAATTGGCAAAAAAAGAAAAAAAATGCTTACAGAAACATTGAAGAGAAGCTTGAAATATAAGTATGAATAATTATTTCTCAAGCTTCAGAAATAATTTCCAATTATTTTTGAACACAAATCACCATTTGATTTATCCAAATACTACTGAACACCAAACCAGGTCCCAACCATATCTAGAAAGGAGCTGACTCACCAGATTTATTCATGACTGTTCTTTTATCAGAGCAGCTTTCTCTCTTCTGTTTGTAAGCATGACTCACTTCTATAGCCACCAGATCAGATCACAGTTGCATCTTGTCTTGTGTCAACACAAACATGTCCCTGTCCTGTTTAAAATCATTCTTTGCTTCCTATGTGTTTTCTGAGTTGTGCCATGGTGGGAAAATCTTCATGGGCTTTGATTCCCCTTAGTTCTTCCTTCTTCCCTACACGTGTTCCCATGCTGATTTGTCTTTTCCTCATGCTGTAATTGGGCTGGTGCCACCATGTAATTTTTAACTGTGTGCAGTATCAACAGACCTCCATCTGTCTCTCCTCCAGAGCTTTCCAGCCTGCCGTTATAAATATCTGCCAAATCCTTCTCCAAAGAGAGGATCACCAGATTCCAACTGTTTGCAAAATAAGAGCTGCTGCCAGAAATCCTCTCCCACTGTCTGCAACCTGTGCAGAACCTGTCCCTGCTCGGGGTGGGATGGCACTGCTGGCACTGAGGGGCTCAGAATGGAATTCACTGTCCCTCAGAAGTTGTGGTGGTCTCTGTGCTCAAGTATCTCATTTTATGTGTCATTTTATTAGACAATAACCTTCAATACCCATCAGATAAGAAAATCAAACTAACTCGTATGTGGGGGTGGGTTTTTTCCCTTTTAAAATGCAATTCTGATTTAAACCATGCATTGGTGTGGATCAGTTCCAGTGTTGTTTTAAAAGATGTTTTACTTGACCTGGGAGGGTCTGGGAGTTCATTCCCCTTTCCCAGCCTGTCACTTAGGGGCTGAAGATAAGTTACCATGATCTAAAGCTGGAGTAACTGATTGGACTTGCTGAGAGAAGTTTAATCTTCCATCTCTCTATATTTTTACATCAGAATAAATCATTAGAATTAGCCAAAAACCAGACTTGATTCGATTGTGCACAATTAAAAAAAAAGGCAATTTTTAATATGGATAAAATAAAATTATATATCAATGCAATTGGATGAAGTAAACATTCTAGATTAAAATGGACGTGCCCTTTGACACTTGCAGCCATTCTCATATCAGTCTGTTAATGGCATTGGTTCAGAGCTCTGTCAGGCTCATGTGGCTTTGTGAGTTCAGTTGTGTTTCTTGGGCTACAACCCACACACATGTTAGTGTTTGCTGGTGGTGTGGCATCTTGCTCTGGCTGGGGAATTCCCAAGGAACCTCTTCAGGTACTGCTGCAGACATCAAATTAAAAATAAATGTCTGCTTGAGTAACAACCTGCCTAGTTAATGTTCGATCCAAGAAAGCAGGTTTCTGTTATATCCGTGGAAGATTGGAGTAAGTCAGCACAAAGGATATTTCAAGGTTGTTTCAGGAGAGGGTTTCATGTTTGGATCTGCTACGTCTTAGGTCTGGAGAGCTCTGCAGAGGAACATAAGGAATGTAAAGCATCTTGGGGGGTTGGTAAATCCTCCTTCAAATCTACTTTCTGAATAACATGATATTTTCAAGAGGCAGAGAAGTGGGTACCATGTGTTGGACATGGGCATGGACCATGTGAAAAGTGGCTTTTTGTAGAGGGAAGCACCTTAAGCACTGAAGAAACTTGGGAGTTTGTTTCATGATGTGTCATCAGGTTCAAAAAATACTGGTATTTCCATTGTCTAGATTGCACTGTGGATTCGCTGTCCGTTTTTGAAGGTTTTAGGGCAATCATTTTCATTATTTCCTTAGGAGGGTGTGCAACCACTTAATAATACTTTATGACAGCAGGAAAATTTGTACACACAAGCCTGAGCCTGCAGGACAGCTGTGCTTATTCTCAAATGAAAAATATCCTCAGCCCTTGCTGGGGGTGAAAGGGAGCACAGGGGCTGGGCTGGGGCAGGGCTGTGCTTGCAAGGCTGAGATCCAGCCCCCAGCTCAATCTGATTTTCTGCAGCAAGATTTTCTCAAAAAGGAATAGCCATGGTTTCTTCTGAAGTGTCCAGGAGATAAAAAGCAGATGGCATTGATTAGCTAATAGTAATATTTTCTGCACCTTATCTGCTGTGCTTGATGTGCCTAAAGTTTGCAAAATCTTGGGGTGAGGATTTGTTGAAGAAATAAAATCTTAAAATCTTTAGAGGAGGGAAGGTTACATACAAATATGTGATTTTATGGCCAGCGGAAATAGGTTAATCTTTTTTCTTTGAATTAATATTCAGGGCTCATTCCTTCATTTTTTAAGGGAATATGCACAATGAGCTGGCAGCTCTCTTAACTCTTGCCTTGGCTGCTTAGCAAGAGGCTCTGCTCTCCCCTCTTCCTCTTTGTGGTGCTCCTTCCCCTTTTGCATTTCTTATGGAGACAAAACAAAATACTATTTTTTATTTTATGCCAGGCTCGCTTTTAGCTTGTGTCTTTGTGAACTCTTTGTGGCCTCAGCAGCTCCCTGGCAGGACTTCTGCCAAGTGTTGGCCACCTCCATGACCACTGCTGTGACAATGGGCAGTGCCATTTTTCCAGAGCATCACTGGGGTGTTTAAGGTCACTCTGACCTTGAGTTCTGTTGGACACAAGTACCTTGATGTTGTTCGTCATTTAGGGCAAGATAGAGTACCTTGCCAAGATGTTAATATAATAAAAAGGAATGTCTGAGAAAGGATACCAGGCTTTCAGACCCTGCTGGGTGCACAGCAAAATCTTCATACAGCCAAAAACCACAGGACTTATCTGGTTTCTCCAGCAGCTTGGAGAGTCCCAGGTGGGTTTGAGGACAGACAGCAGCTCTGGCAGTCACAGTGGTGGGTAGACACAGCTTCAGGACCCAAACAACCCCAAAATTAGGACTTCAGGGGAGGTTTGGGCTCTGCACCAGCACGATCCCAAAGCCTCCCATGCACCTAGGTCCCCGTGCAGGAGCTGTATTTTAATTGCCAGCAGGCAGCACGAGTGACTCATGAGCTGTCAGCTGGGCCACCTGTGGCAGCAGAGAATGAGAAAGAGCTTTGTTTTCCTCTTCTGGAGAGCTGTCCTCCCTTGCAGATGCTCTGCAGGCAGCTTTGCTGTGCTTATCTCCCTCTGAGGACTTCAAAACAGGTAGAGGTGGGACCCAGATGTTGCCTTGGTCAGCTGCTTGAGCTGTGCTCCATCCAAAAGGACTGGAAGGTGCTTGAAGTGAGACAGACAGAGCTTTGCATTTTTCATGTTCTGTGGTGTGGAAGCTTTAGCCTTCCTATCAGGATGACATTTTTTATTGGTTCTTAAACTGAAGAAACAACAAATTCTGCATCTTCTCTCAAGAACACTCTTGCTAATGTTCTTTGAAACATGACAAGTGTCGTGGCCATCAAACTGCAATGATCCTGTTCCTTATAAAATAAGAAAAACATGTCACTTTTGGCTTTAAGTAATACAAATGGAGAGGCATATTCTAGATGGGAGCTGCAGGGCTGCCAAAGATGAAAGAAAAATGTTATTACTTTTGGAAATTTCATAATTACAGTTAATGATAATTTAATGAAATGACATTGTCTTCACCGCTATCGCTAATGAAATGTTTGAGAGTGATAAAACAGATCTTGTTAAATAGAGCGAGAGTTTTGAGTGGAACAGCTTTGTGACAGCACGCTGCCTGCACAAGTCTTGAATTCCTATTTTTCGTTAGAGTAGCTCAAAAAAAAGAAGATTAAATGAAGGCTGCATGGCAAATAATGCACAAATGAGGTATTTAAAGGTCTTCCATTAGGCAAACAATACTGAACTCCTGAACAGCATGTTGATGACTGAGCACTGCTCCTTAGGAATGCTAACCCTTCATTAAAACACTTCCCTTGTTTTCCTTTGCAGGCAAACCAGAGAACAAGAAACCCCGCCTGACTTTTTTTACTTCTCAGACTATGAGAGACATAATGCAGAAATAGCAGCATTTCATCTCGACAGGCAAGTGGAACAGATTTACATTAAAAGGGGAAATATTGTGATAAGTTGCTGCACTTGGCCATTCCTGGAACTGAATTACTTTTTTAAAGGGGAAAGTGGAACAAAGGTGGGCAAATGCCATGAATAAATGAAATGGCAGATGATGAAAGAGTAAGTTAATAATTAGGAAATGCAGCTTACCCTGGGAATGAGAAACCTGGCAAGAAGTAATTGTCAAAAAGAAAGAGAAGTTATATTGAAGAGAAGCTGAGAAATTAATTTCCCTTGTGATCTTGCAGCACATATGGAGAGGACCCATCTCCCAGGGATGTGTCACGTTAGTGTGACAGGAGCCTGGCTCACCCCAATTAGCTCCAGGGCACAGAGATGCAAAGGAGCCAAGGGGAATGGTGTGTTCAGAGGAGTCCTTGAGATGGAAGGGGATTCACAGCAAAAAGCTGGGACTGTCCCACATCAGGAGCATATTTATGCCACGAGTTAGTGGGAAGGAGAGGGCAGTGGTGGTCATCTCATGCTCCTGTTGCTGAAAATGTCCCCCCTCCAGACCCAGGGCAGGGCATGGTGGATACCCCAAGACTGCAGCCCTCCCTGCCTTCCCAGATGAGGGGTGGGAATTGCTAATTAGTGATTAACAGTATGTCTGGAAACTATGGCATTTCACTGAAGCATCTTTCACACTGTGAAAGGCCAAGAAACATCTTTTTGAAAGTGCAAAGCTTTGGGGCCACAAATTATTTGGGGGTTTGCATAGCATTGCTGCCTTCTGGAATGATGGCTGGGGTATGGGAACATGTCAGTGGGTGGCACAGGGTAGGTTTTCCAGTAAGAAACAATCCTGATCCAATCCTTCAAGGATCTTCTCTATTTCATTGTTGTTGACCTTGGTGTTGATCCCTTCTGCTTTAGATTTTATATTGCCGTTTTAAGCAGATGGTGCTGTAGAAAAAAACCATCAGTGGAGTTCCTACAGGGGGTGTGTTAAATATCCACACACTAAGCAGGAAAAGCAGTTGCTACCCAATGAAGAAAATCTGAACAGCAGACAGTGGATATAAAAATCCTGCCTATGGGGAGACTTTGTATGGGGTCTTTGCTCTTTTACTGTATGTAATAGCAGTGCTTCACAGGGAGGTTTTATGATCTATGAAGGCAGGGGAGTTTGGGGTAGGGAGAGGCTCTTCTCCCAGCCTTTGCCTGTGGGAAGATTTTTGGTCTCAGGGAGATTGTTTAGGTTGGTATAAGGGTATTAAAACAGAGAGGAGCAGAAGGAAATAAATCAAACACATGCTAAGGCTGTCAGAAAAAGAATTACATGGTGTTTATGGAGGAAAGAGGCTGAAATCCCATTCCCCAGCTCACTTAAAAACTGGTGAGCAAAATGCATGTCATACAATCATGAAGTAGCACAAAGTGAAAAAATAAATTTTTGCTGTCTCTTGTTTTTGGAATGGTATGTATCTTCATTTTTATCATGGAACAATGCCCTCCATATTTTCTTGTATTTTACTCCATACTACGTTGGCAATGCAGAGCTCATCATATTCAGGACATATTTTATAATACATTACATGAGGAATTATCCAGTTTAAAGTGACGGGCTTTATACTCCTTAAAGCCCGCAGATAAATGTGCCTTCAGAGTGTAATGAAGCTTCCTAAAACCTGTAACTCTCATTACACTTTAATCCTTTCCATAACCCACGTCTGCTCCGGCTCTTGCAGGATCCTGGATTTCCGGCGCGTGCCCCCGGTGGCAGGCAGGCTGGTGAACATGACGAGGGAAATACGAGATGTTACTCGTGACAAGAAGCTGTGGAGAACATTTTTCATCTCACCAGGTAGTCCTGGAAATAACTCTCTCTTCTCTCTATCCCGCTGAACACATACTTAAGGAAACGATGTGTATATTGCTTAATTGCTCAGATATTTCTAATAAAACTGTCTTCTAGAGCTTTGAAAAAAAATAAATGTGGAGACATAGCTTACAAAGAAGACTTTATTGTTTTGAGTTGAGTGCCTTTTCCCCTTGACAAATTATCTGCAGAGAGGGGCTTTTATGTTCACCAAAGTGTATTCAAAAAATGTTTTATGTAGAACAGTTTCTAATGCAATTTTTTCTGGTGTTCTCAGTTTATCCAAACCCTTATTTCCCAGCCCATTAGTTATTCAGAAAGTTTTTTTTCCCACTGCAATGTGATCTGTCACTTCTGTTGGTCAGATGCATTTATTTGTGGGTTTGACTACAGTACCAAGCCTAATTTCTCAGAGCCATTCAGGTTTTATTACAACAGGAGTTTGGACAAAAAAAATCAGGAAATAGATCTGTAATATATCCTGCTTCCAGCTCAAATTCTCTGTTGGGCTAGAAGTGACCTGAATTGTTCCCAGTCCTGGCTCTTGCTTTGAGGCCTGACCCAGAAGCTGATACCACTCACTCCTCAGACTTTCACAACATTTTGTGGACCTGGTCAAGGATGGACCTCCACAGGATGGGAATTTTACAAGCACAGGATAAAACCCTATCCTGCTCACCAGAATATACAGCTGGAATAGGGAAAAATGGGCAAAGGTGGGAAAAAGTGGTAACATCTCTTATTTAACATCTGAGATGCTGAAATGGAGAAATTAAGACTCTGAGTTAAGGCACAGAAATATTTAAGTTTGTTCTTACATATAGAATTTATAGGTCTTATGTTCACTTTAAAGCACAGTGCCATGCTCCAGTAGTTTAATTCATATTTTTTCAGCTGTGTGCAAGTGTGCTTTGCTGATCTGAGGCTGTGACTTGTGTAAGAGGCAATCTGGAGCAGAAACCTCTGGAGATCTCTCCCTTGCTCTGTGTGTGATTGGCCAGGAGCTGTTTATCCCAGATCCCTTAAGTCGAGATCCAAAGACTTAATTACAGTTTCTCCCAATGTAACTGTAATTTATTGCTGTTAGCTGGAAACCAGGGCCCTGTCATTGCCAAGCTTTTGCTCTTACAATGTTTATCACACTTTTCTGATCCCCAATAAAGTCATTATTACAGCTGTTATTTTTAGCTTCATATTTAAGTTCATCTCTGCAGGACACAGTTGAGCAGACAGTTATTTATTCCAGGAACTTCACTTGTAAATTACATTACATAATTGCAGAAGGTTTCATTCTACCCAGTATTATGAGCATTCCAATTTTATATGCAGTTACAGTGACAATACATGTTCACCAAACCTGGTGGACACAACATTTCTGCATTTGCCTTAGTTGCTTTCTCTCCTTCTTTGTTTCTCTATATCTTTTTTGGTTTTGGCTTGATTTTTGTAGGTAAATACATACAAAAAATGGCAAAAAAAATCTTTTGACTGTGCACAAGGTGCTATAGCTCACTTTAAACATAAGCCATTTTATTCCTATTTTGGCAAGTAAGATGTGGATTAATAAGTTTGCTTGATTTTTAGTGTTCCTAGGTTATATTTCAAGACTTAGGGATGAACTTGAATTATTTCTGAGAATTACAGAACTGTTCTCAAGTACAGAGCAGCTTACAGCGGCCAGAGCAGGGCAATACAGAGTTAAGGCTGCCAGTTCTGATGAAGATCTTTATCTTGCCATTATGAAATTCCAGACATCCAAGCATAATCCTTTATTTAAATTTATTTAGAGGTCTCAGATAAATTCAATTAAAATATTTGATTAACTATGAATCAGGCTTTTCTGGAGAATAAAATGCTCAAGCAATTAATTTTTCTTTCCATTTTACATTTCCTGAATCAATATACTTTGGTTAAATCATGTTGGTTACTTGTCAGAGTTCTTCCCTACAAGTCCCCAGCTTAATTAGTCAGATTCTCATTAACATATGCCCAACCTCTGTCTTGTATTTCATACTGACCTTAAAAGGCAAGGCATTAATTAATTCTTAATGAAAAAATAACAAAGATCCTAAATTAAGCTTTTAGAAACAGCTTCCACAAGCCCAGCAGGCAGCTCAGGCAGCAGATTGAGGGCAGGGAAGGAAGAGAAGAGGTGAGACTCATGGTCTGGAGGGTGAGGATGAAGAGGGAACAGGGAGCCTGAGGAAGGCTCAGAGGCTGACTCGCCCTCTGGCAGATGAAGGGCAGCTGAGGCTGTTGGTTTTGAGGGAGAGCTGCCTCCAAAGGTGAGAAATTGAGGTGAGACCTCTGGGTACATGCACAAACCAGGCTGTGCACCAGCACTAGGGCCTGTACAGGACCCTCTGGGCCTCCCTTTCAGGGGGCTCTGTCACTGCACCTCCATCCCCAGCCGTGCTCAGTGACAATTAATGGCCATGGGGACACTTGGTGCCTGCTGGCAGAATATCCCTGTCTGTGCACACATACATGGCTCTCAAAATTAAACAAGCACTAAGTGAAATTGATTTTATAGGAAGATGTTCCCCTTGAGCTGGGAGCCCATGGTTTGCACCCTCAGAGGGGGATTATTGATAATATTAATCAGTCACAGGACCATGGAATACAGAGTTGGAGGGGCCCATCAGGCTCATCGAGTCCAGCTCCTGGCCCTGCTCAGGGCACCCCAAGGATCCCACCAGGAGCCCCTTGTTATCTCCCAGACCCGTGTGGGGATGTGCTGGAAGAAACCCCACTGCATTTCCACTCCTGGGCCACCTCCCTTGTCCCATCAGGCGTGGAAATCAGGGCCAGGGAGCCACAGGCAGCTTCAAAGCACTGCAGCATCCCTGCCCCCATGTAAAAGTGACAATGGCTGGGAGCAGGCAGGTCGGGGGATGCATTAGGCTGCACTCAGAGAGAAAGCAGATTGCAGAAAAGTGCACTTTCAGGCAGTTTGGACTTAAACATGAGAAATGGAATTAGGTCAGTAATTATTTAAATTAATTTTACATCCTTTGCAGCAAGGCAGACTGCAGTAGCCCTGCTACTTTTACAAATGAATGGTAATTTGCTAGGAAAAAAGAGACATATTAATGATGTCAGCCTTCATTTTGGAAGTAATTGAGGCAGCAGCTTAAAGAAATCAATGTTACACAGCTAGTAAGCACTATGTTTTTGTTCATATTAACCAATTCCTAGGGATTATGGATTTTTTTCCCTCTCAGCATACAATAGCAGTTCTGAATTACCTATTATTTTGAGCAGGTAAATGAAAGATCTTTTCATGCATTGCTGTAGTAAATATTCAGGATTCTTTCCAGTACTCCAATTGCACATGCTTGCTAAATGTCCTCTATTAACAGTCGTGCAAAGCTGAATAAAAGAATTGCTCTGCCAAGCAATTTGCTTCAAGGTATCCCCCCTTGTTCCTTTTCTTCCTGAGAAGAATTATTGTTCAGCTATCAGGAGGATGCACAGAGAATTTGCAGATGAGTACACAGACACTCTAGTTCTTAATTGTTGTAATTAGTTGGAGTTTCGATCACCAGACCATGATTTTTGCCTGCATTTCATTACGAATCACATCCATTCCTCCTCAGATAATGAAAATCAGACACTGCAACATGGAGTTCTCTTGTCTTTCTGGTGCTTTGGGGAAACAATTTTGGTTTGTAGTGAAGAAGTGTTTTGCATGTTGGAAATGCTCAGCACTTGGACATTCCAGCATGTATAAACATCCCTCCCTGTCTGGTTTGCCAGCACTGCTGTTGTTGCCATTCCTGCCCACCCTGCAGGAGCACAAATTCCTGGCTGTTGCTCCTTTTGCAGGTGTACTTATGCAAGAAACACCTTTATCTGGAGAGAGGAACATATGGTTTGGGCAATTTCAGTGAGAGGAGAAGGGCTGTGCCCCAGTAGGGAGCTCATCTCCCCTTTCTCTCTGATTTTTGGTTCGGAAAGCCAAACCCTGCTCTCAGCGTGGGATTGCCATGAAGAGCTGGGCTTGTGTCTCTAGCTGGAATTTCACCCTCAGCCTGCTGTGCAGAATGTGGGTCACCTACTTAGCTTTCAAAGAGTCTTGCTACAGCACCTTGAAGTCTTAAATGAGATCTGTGGTTTTCTATATTTGGTGCCTCTTTTTTTTTTTCCTTACATTTTTAAGAAACCTTAAAAATGAATGTTTCCCCAGATAATTCAGGCTGCTTTATCTTACTGCTAGTATGTAAGGACTAGGGCAGACATAATAAAATGTCTGTTCTGTATCAATCAAGGCAGTTAATTTCTTTAGCTTGAGATCCAGCATCCTTTCACCTCCACTATCCCCAGAAAGTGAACAGGAGCTGCAGGGAGAAGTACCACAGGTCTGAGCCCAATAACTGCTGGCAGAAAAAGATTTGCCATTGAATGTAACTTGTCGGTGAGAAATACACTTGTGGTTTTCCTGCAAGCTCACTGTCTCAATGGCAGGACACATCTTGCCATTGCTCAGGGCACTGGGTGCTGGAGCAGGTGATGGGGCTCCATGGAGGATCAATAGCTGGAAGATGCTGGCAGGAACCAGTGGGATGAGTGGCAGGCAGCACATGTGCTCACTGCACATCCCTGCAGCAGCAAACAGCAGCACTTCCCCAGCTCTCCTCAAGACTTACCTGCATACCAGTGTGATTACTGATTAGCCCCAGTGGCTTTCGTGACAATACAGAGCAGGGTTTCATTGTTCCCCAAGCTGAATACAGAAGCAAACTGTTAAACAGAGTATTTATCTTCCCACTGAGCAAAATGCTGTGTTTAATACAACTCCTTTTTCTTGAAAGGTCAGATTTACATAGTGAGCAGCAGAGGCTGTGATGGCATGGGGAGTGTTTGCTGGGACTTTTGCTCTTTACAAAACTGATCCTGGAGGAGATAAATGAGCACTGGCTTCCTGCTGCCAGGTGGAAGTCAGGTCATAGAAACCCTGGAAGATAAGTTATCTCTGGCAGTCAAGATAAATCTGCATGTTTCCCTCCCTCCACAGATGAGGGGGTGATGCTGACACAGCTGAATTAAAGCCCCAGCCCCACTGCAGCTTCAAATCAGCAGAAGCACAATTTTTAAGAGAGGAGATTCTGCTTGGTAAAACACTTAAATTGCAAACGCAGAAATGCAGACATGTTTGAGTGATCTCTTCCTTTTGTAATTTCTGTTCTTCCTTTTCTCTTCCCTGAAGTACTTTTCTTTTCCTTGAGTAATTGTCAACAAGCTTTTTGGGCACAGAGTAAATATTTGTGGACTTAGCCAGGATATATTTAACTGCTATGATCCAGCCCTGTAAATATAAATGTACAGTTTGGGTAAGTTGTTACTGAGCATGGATGGATAGGTGGCCCTTGTGAGTCAGCCACAGCAGGCTGATGCAAAAAGGCTGTCTTAGAGTAAAGTAATCACAATTTCATGGACAAATCAGGTGGCCATCAACAGAGAAAGCTGGGACATCAGTGGGAAGCTGGGACAGATTGTCAAGCAGCAACACATCAGCCTTGTAGTGTGGTTATTTGGTATAATTCCATGGTTTAACAGCCAGCCCCAGATAATGCAGCTGATTAATCAAAAGCATCACGACACCTTTTTGCTGTTCCATGTTCCCCTACCTCTCCTTCCTCAAACACAGCTCCTTGCTGTGTTCCTCCCTCCCTCCCTCCTGTCATCCCCAGAGCTGTCCCTGTCCTCCTGGCTGACCATCTCCCCCTGGCAGTGCCCCCTCTCCTGTGGGCACTGCTGGATGTGGGTTTGGGCTGGGATGTCACAGTGACAGGCAGGGCTGTGTGCTGCAGGGCATCACTGCCATGCAAACCCACACTTCCCTTCCTGTGGCAGGCAGAAAAATCACCTCCTGCTACACCCAGCCCTTCCTGCCTCGTTTGCACTGAGCCTGCCCAGAGGGAGAGGAGCTCAGAAACAATATTTGAATTTAGAGGCCTTGTGGGGAATTAGGAAGCAATGTGACTTCTCAGCTTCATGCATTACCATGAGGAAAAGGCACAGTCTTCCTCTAATGACATTTTATGTGCATAAAGCAATGTCACAAGAGTTGTAGCACACTGGCAAGAGCAGCAGTGTGCTCCTATTCCTGTTCACAGTCTGGTGTTGGTGGGCTTTGGGGATGAGCTGCTCTCTCTCACCTTCAGTGAATTCCTGTGGGCAGGATGTTCTTGTAAAGATGTGGGTGTTCCTGTTGGTGCAGAAATATGTGGTGGCAGTTTTGGGGAGGCTTTAAGGTAACACACTGTCCAAAACCTGCTGCAGATTCTTTTTCTGTGGTTGTTGGAGTAATGTGAGGTGTGGAGGAAGGAATTAGTGTTTGAGATGTGTGTTGACAGCGTTACGTCCGTGCTATTTCCACCTTCCTTGCACACCCCCACAGGACTCTGGATGGTAAATAATTCTCCTTGCAAAAACTGCCAGTTCTTCTCATACCAGCAAGGAAATGAATGAAATGTTCTCTGGTATTAAAGAAACAAGCCAAGATTTTGAGAAGTGACTTAATCTTGGGCACATGCCACTTGTTCAGCTGTGGGATTTGGGGTTCCAGCCTGGGGTAGCAAATAGCTCCCAAGGAATGTATCAGGCTGGGAAAATGAAAGGAGAAAGGACAGGATTTAAAAAAAAAAAAAAAAAAAAAAAGGTTTGGGGAATATAAATAGGCTGGAAATACAGAGCTTGGTACAGGGCATGATCCCAGCCACTGAAATAATGTCTTTCTAGTGTTTTCAGTGGAGGAAAACTGTGTGATAACAGGGGTTTGGATTTATTTTTGCTCCTACATACACCAGTGCTTTTATGAATTCTCAATACTAATTTAAGGGTAGGCTTTAAAGCTCTTTTCCTTTCTTTCCCAGCCAACAACATCTGCTTCTATGGGGAGTGCTCCTACTACTGCTCAACAGAGCATGCCCTGTGTGGGAAACCAGACCAGATCGAAGGGTCCCTGGCTGCTTTCCTGCCTGATTTGTCCTTAGCAAAAAGGAAAACCTGGAGAAACCCTTGGAGGCGTTCCTACCACAAGCGCAAGAAAGCAGAGTGAGTAGTGGGGAGCAGGGCTGCACAGGGTGGAGGGAAATAACCCAGTCCCTGCCCCCTGGGAAGGGACAGGGCACTACACATGCCAGGAGCTGCAGTTTGTGGTGCTGAGCCCAAATTCAGTGGCACAATTCCCTCAGGGGACAGGTGCCCCCGGTGGCATGGGCAGGATGCAATGGGACCTGTCCAAGCCCTGTCAGAGGAATAAAGATGTACTGCTCTCAGCAGCCCTGAGCTGTTTGCACCATGTCACTGATGGTGCAGCTAGTCTCCTAAATCCTGAAGCAGACAGCTTTCAGTCTTGTGATTTTCTTCCTTTTTCATCAGTTACAATCTTCTTTGCTTGCCTGCATTGCTGGAATTTGCTGCCCCTACCTGACCCTGCCCTTAATCAAACATGATAAAAGTAGATCTTTGCAAAATAACTTTTTTTTTGGTCATTTTCAGTAGCTTTGTATGTCTCATAAAATATCAAAATATTGCCTTTTTCAGATGGGAAGTTGATCCGGATTATTGTGAAGAGGTTAAACAAACACCCCCATATGACAGTGGGACCAGAATTCTGGATATAATGGATATGACAGTTTTTGATTTCCTAATGGGTATGTTTCATCTCTTTCAAAAATTAAATGCAACATTTAATTAGAATAAGAACCATTTCTTTCTGCACTGCTCTGCATAGCTCAGCAGTTTGCTAAAGCATGGCTGAAGCTGCATTTACTGTATGTGCTTTTCTAGATGATTATGGGAAAATGCAGATTTACATGGTTATGTATTCCCATCAGTGCAGATTAAAGGAACAAAGATGTTCAGAAATGCAGAGTGGTGATGAATGCAGGTCAAGCCAGTCTCCTTCACAACAGTGAAGGGCTTCACCGTTTGCTTTAGTGAGTGCTTTGCCCCTGTAATATATGGCTCCTGAATGCACATGCAAGGAGTGCTCATTATGGTGCTTTGTTTTCATCCTGCAGGAGTGTTCTCTGCTGCTTCTCTATAAAATGTCAGGGCTGGGGGGAGAGAGGCATTGCTTTCTCACAAAGGCAGCTGTGAATTGTATCAGGAATTTTTCTGTTTATGTAACCTGATCTCAATTAAATAATTATTTACAGCCAGGTACTAGTGATCCATTCCAAGCCTAATTCTCATTCTCATATGAAAACTTTCCTGCTGCAGCAAATACACCTCTAAGTTGCCAGCCTACATCCTTGATCCTTGGGCACATGCCAGCATGGGCACATCCTGTGCCATTGCCCCCACTGAGATTCCTGCAATAGGCTGCAGCAGGAGAGGCCAGGTGACTGCTCAGGAGCCATATGTGGCATCTATAAGTAGCTCAAGACCCCTTCCAGGGAGACAAAACTCATAGCTTGGCAGCAGTGCTCTGCACATTGGCCTTAGAAAGCAGCTCACGCAGGGGGAGCTGTGCAGCTGTGCAGATCAGCACCATCCTGATCCATATTTTACAAACATGAAGCTGTTCTGGCTTCCCAGGCAGCCAGCAACTGAGGCAAACTTCTTACCAGAGGAAAACCAGGGTGTTTGGTTGAGGTCCAGGAAGCTGAATGCAGTATTAACAAAGTGATCAGGATTAACACCCCTGCTGAAAGCAGGGCATTTTCTCCTACCCTTGCACATGTGAAATGTACCATGCCAGCTTCACTCACCCTGCTGAGCCCAGGCTGCAGCAGCAGGGCTCCTTGCCAGCAGGAAACACGGCTGCCCTACAGGTCACCAGGCTCCCCAGGCAGCTGAGATGCTCTTTGCTGGAGAGGGGGGTCCTTGGTGTACCCCAGGAGGGGCTGCTGGAGGGGGGAAGGTTGGCTTTGCCTCCTGAAGGGCCTTTTAGAGTTTAAGTGTAAAAGCCACAGGGAACTTGAAAAGCTGCCAGGGGTTTCTCAACCCTTCCAGTATCACACACTTTGGGTGTCTACAGGAGGAGCAAATGAGCTCTGCAGGTGTGATGCTTTCTCTGCTCTGTTTTTGGGGAGCACTGGGCTTTTGCATTGCCCTGACCTGCAGGCTCAAGCCAGAGAGAAAATGGTCTTTTTCTTCTCTTTGTTCCATAGGTAACATGGATCGACATCACTATGAAACCTTTGAGAAGTTTGGAAATGAAACTTTTATTATCCACTTAGATAATGGAAGAGGGTAAATACCTTTAATAATCCTTCTGGGGTTCAAGGGAAAAAAAAAGTCAGTCTTTAAAACAGCTTTTGTTACATTCTTGCTCGTATCTTTAAATAGGTTTGGAAAATATTCCCATGATGAACTTTCCATTTTGGTGCCTTTAAACCAGTGCTGCAGGTATGTTTTCCCTCTGGAGGTGTTTCCTGGTTTGTGCCATTGTTTCCACTAGCAGGACTGAAAACGTTCACGTGAATCTTTCATTGCACACTGTGGAGAGGAGGAGATGGAGTGATCCTGCCCAGCTGGCCCTGAGCACTGGCACTGCCACATTCAATGCTCTGTGGGATCAGGGCCTTGCAGGAGCACAGCTGTGAGACATTGGGAGAGTAGCTTTGGGACCAAATAAAGATCCCATGGAAGTCAAGTCACAAAATCCCAGCTTGTTCACGTGCTTCTCAACAGCTTTCCTTGGTGCCCATGGCCAGGGTTTTCAGAGGGTGACATTTAGAGTTTCAGCCCTGCAGGGTGAGCTCTGTGTCTGTGGGGGCTCTGGGCAGCCCTGCAGGGTGAGCCTGAGGAGCCTCTGCTGCTGTCCCACATCCCTGCTCAGTGCCACAGGTGCCACACGTGTCATTGCCAAGGTGGACATGGCCCTGTGAATGCTGCACCAGCTCCCCTTGGTGCCTTTCCAGGTGAGGGATGCGAGGGCTGCCTGCTCTGCCCCTTGGATCTGTGCTCCAAAGCCTCTGCACCTCTGAGGGCCCCCAGGGATCAGTGACAGACAGGTGACAATGCCAGCTGCTCGCTAGGACTGTGGCAGTGCCTGGCTCTCCTCGTTTCAGATCACAGAATAAGGCTCTTACACTATAATTGTAATTCTGGCCATGAGCCTTTTAGCGCTGTCAAGATCAACAGTGATGGAAATAACTGATTTGCATTTTTTTCCTCTCCTTTTCTTAGAATCAGGAAATCTACCTATCTGCGATTACAGCTGCTAGCCAAGGAGGAGTACAAGCTCAGTCTCCTGATGAAAGAATCTTTGCTAAAAGACAAAATAGCTCCAATCCTCTACCAGCCTCACTTGGAGGCGATGGACAGGCGGCTGCGGATTGTGCTCAAGGCTGTCAGTGACTGCATAGAGAAGGATGGCTATGACAACGTGGTGGAAAATGACTTTAACACTGATCTTAACACTGTTCCCACTGAGAGGTAGTGAAATGGCAAGACTACGTTTTTACCAGCCGAGTCAAGAAGATTCAAAGAAGGAAAAGAAACAAAAGAACAACAACAACAAAAAAAATAAAAGTCTTGCAAAAGACTGTGTATGCTACTCTGTGAATTCAGTGAATTCAGAAATGAGATATAATTGTTCCCAAAGTAGGTAAAGTGTAGACTCAGCAAAGGATTAGTTCATTAAGAAAAATAAGTCTAATGTGATGCTTTTCATTAGTTCCTGAAGAGAGATTATGAAAAGATTCAGAAAATACTCGATCATGGACAGACAGCAGTCTGATAGCAAAACACCTCCTGTCCTTTTTGTATAGAAAGGAGGCCTTTACTTAATATTTTGTATTTATATATGGTATATCTATGAAACCCCAGACCTACCTTCCAAATTTAACTAAGAGGGACAGCATAGTTTTGTGACTCACACTTTATTTGTGGTGACAGTCCACTTAGTATTTTGTGTTAACCCTTTAAGTGCTCTAATCCACTGTATCTTATTTAAATTGAATGCTTATTTTCCCCCCAGCTACTCAGCATTTAAAGGGTTAAGGCATTATGAACTTTTAAAGGCAAAAAAATAATAATAATAATGATAATAATGATAATAAATACAGGGGTTACCAGAAGGGAATTTCACTAATTGTGCTTTGACAGGAATACTTGAATGTTGGTTTTACAAAGTGATGTAAAATGACAAGTTGTACTATTTGTCCATAAGGAGGTGGCAGCTCTTATCTTTCTAGACTATCATAGCTGAGCTGCTACTTTTCAATTTTGCTTTTGATAGTTTTGTGTAAATATATACATATATGGGTAAAAAGCTGCTTTCAGCAGCTCTAGGCTTACTTTTGCAGCATTTTTGTGGAATTGTTTGCAACGTGGTAAAAGTGCAATAAAGATATGCAAAATGTGTAGCCATCTTGTCTAAATGGATTCATTCATCTTGTTCAGAGCAAAGCTCTGTGCACCAGCCAAGTGTCCCAGAAGTGGTTGTTTAAATTGTCATCCCCTGTTGTAGAATAGCAAATGGGGCTGGAGCAGAGAATTGGGGATTAATTGGTGATTCAGGCACACTGCAATGCCAGTAAGGGCTGGGGTATTGGAAAGGGTCAATCTTTCCTATGAAAACATTGTTTTGACTGTCATTTCAGCATCCCTTCCTCTTGCAATTATGGCTGTGGAAACAAGTTATGGAGCAACACCTCTCAAAGTTTATGCCTTGACACACTGCCCAGAGGATTTAGAAACCAGTGCCTCTGACTTGGGCTGCAAAAACCTTTGCACAACCCAGAAAATCCCAGCCTAAATTAACTGGAAACATGGTATTCTTATCCAAATAGCCTTGAATCATGCTCAGCTGCATTCATTTAAGATTTGTGGAGACTCTCAGCCCAAAAGCAAGCTATAAATTGAACACGTGGCTGTATTTGACTTGTGAAAACATGGTGTGGTACAGCAGGAATCCCTCATCACTCCTCTGGGTGAGGAGAGAATTTATTGTGACAGTGTTCATCACAACTTTAATTCAAAGCTGCCATTTATTTCATTTGATGTCTTTTTTCCCAGGGATTCATAACCATATACTTTAAAAGCCAGGTAGACTAAAATGTAGACATTTCAGCATATTAAAATTATGAATGAGAGAAAAGGCTGCCATATGAGCCCATCCACTTCTTAGGTTGATATATTATCACTAAAAAACACATGTATTTTATATTTTATTGCCCATTTCGAATTCCCATGGTTCTCACATACATGGCATACAAAGACAACAGAATATCTCAAATTGTACAACTGTTCATGAACTTGGAAGTTTTCTGGTTTATTCCATGGCGTTTTTTCATCTTTGAAGACTCACATATAATAACAAGGATTCCTCTGCAACACAGCACTGGAACAGTGTTCCCTCCCCATTAGTCAAAAAAAAAACCAAAAAAAAACCAAACCAGAACATGGGAATATTAAAAGGTGAAATGGGTGGTATTACCCTTGGTCTATCTTCAATGCCTGGCTGTTGTTTTCCTGCAGGTGCAGCTTTTTCTCACCATGAAATTGTGCCAGGAGAGCAGAGGAGTGATAGAATCACCTTCCCAGGGCAGCTCTGTTCTCTCCTTCTGGGCTCAGCTCAGCAAACCTGGTTTGCTTTTGGAAAGCAGCACTTGGCAGCCTCTTTGTTCAGAGAGGATCAGATCAGTGAAGGTCTTGGCTCTCTAGAGGCTGGGTGGTTCAAGCTTCTCTCTCTGCAGAAGGCTGCCTGGTGCCGTCCGGGATATGAGTTTATTGTTATGGATCTGGTTCTGAATTCCTACAAGCAAAATCAGCAGGGTTTTTTATAGATTAAGTGTTGTAAAGTATGGAATAGGTAGTGTTTGTACAGGGTGTAAAGAACTTAAGGCCATTAATCCTTGCCACATTGTAAAGAGTTCTGAGGGCCTCCAGTTTCCTTCTCCTGGACTTTGATGCTCCCCCTCGTAAGCTCTGTGCTGCAGCTTTCTAGACTTATAAAAATTCTTCTCATTTCTAGTCTTAAATCAGGCCTACAGAAAAGCTGGAGGGGAAGCTTTTCTTTGGCATGAGACGTGCACATACCTTGGAAGGATGGAGAGCCTGGCTCACATGGAGGAGAGGTTTCCTTTCTCTGGTGCCTCTGATGAGAAACTGGGCTGAATGAGCCCCACGTGGGCCATGCAAGTCTGGACTCACTGCAGGGTGCTCAGGAGATGGATGGCAAGAGCTGAGCCCAGACCCCACCTGTGGTCAGGGTAGCTGAGGACACAGCTCATCTGGAGGATACTGCAGGGCTGGAAGGGATGATTAATTAATTAAAAGGCTGTGCAGTTACTTCTCAGTATCTACCAGGAAGCTCTGGTGTGTTTGCATTCCCACTGCCAGGCAGCTGGAGCTTTGACTCCTGTTCATTTTCTAGGATTTTGGGAAGGGCCCAAATATATTTGCCTTGTTCTGTCCTTTTTTATGTGGGCAGGGGTGGGTGGGCACGAGAGACAGGAAACTGCAGCCAGGGAGGGAACTTGTGGCTCTGCCTTGCAGTTCTTGGGGTGACACAGACCTGAGGATGGCTCTGTACAGCCCAGGGAGGGGCAAACCCCCACTTTTGGGGTGCTTCTGCATTGCCCCAAGACACAGCTGGTCTAAATTCCTTCTGGAAACCTGGTGGGTTTGCCTTTAGGCAGAGGATGTTGCTGTCTGAGCCCGTGGCTCTGAGAGGGCTGTCATTGTGTGTTTGGTCACTAATCAGGAACTGAGGAGGATTAGTGTGACGTGGTGTAACATCTCTTTAGGAGCCCTACATATTTACCAGACAAAAATGTTCGCTCTAGGAAGATAAATAAATGTCAGAATTCAATTGGTTTGTCTCTGAATCTCAGAAGCTGGTGTAGCAGCAGGGCCCAGACAATTAACACACTGAGAAATCTGAGATAGCCTGTCAGGGGCATAATGTGTTCAGCACAATAAATACAGTATGCACAATAAATAACAGATAAAAATAGATAATATATTTCTAAAAGCACCTAATTACAATGGTATCTGACAGCTCAGAGTAGCTTACCGTATTCTCCTGAGTAATTCAGAGGAGAGCTTCATTTGTTTTTGTGGTTTTTCTGTTATTTAAGCATCAAAGGGAAATTGCAGGCAGAAAGCCCTCATTGTTTGAAGTAGGTATCAGTGTTGTGATCAGCAGAGCCCGTGATGTATACACAAGCTGGAAGCCTGAAGCAGATTGCAGTGTAAGCAGCAGCAAGATGTGCTGTGCAGGAGGAGGGAAACTGGGATTTCAGCCTGGCTGCTGCCCTTGGGCACTGAACTGAAAATGAACTTCAGTGGGAGTTCCAGGGAGGAGCATCCAAAGGGTGTTGGGGTTCCATCTGCTGGGCCTGTGCATGGTGTAGGTCCAAGGGGGACACCCTGCTGTCCCCTGCAGTGTCCCGTTCACATCCTCTGAAAAATAGGATTATGCTCCTTCCCCCAAGAATTTTCTCCTGGGAAGCTGAGACGCTTCAGAGAAAAGGAAAACAATTCTTATCTCATTTGCTTCTGCTGTGTTGTGCTGGTATGGAATGTGTTTGGAGATTGTTCACCCACAGGTGATTGATTGTTTCATTGGTTTCTGCTGTGAGTTGTTTTCACTCTTTGGCCAATCAGGGCCAAGCTGTGTCAGGACTCTGGAAAGAGCCACGAGTTTTCATTATTATCTTTTTAGCATTTAGTAAGCATCCTTTCTGTATTCTTTGGTATAGTATAGCATTCTTTAATATAATGTAGTATCATAAAATAACGAATTAGCCTTCTGAGAACATGGAGTCAGATGCATCATCCCTGCCTTTGTTGAGGCATTCCCAGCAAATACAACACTGCAGCAATGGCTTTGTCCCCTTTGTCCCCTTGGCACATCCAGGCCCCACCTAATGATTGCCAGCAAGGCTCTTGTGACCCCAGCCTGGAAGTGCTGGGTGTCCTGCTCAGAGGTGGAGCATTGATAATTTGCTTCCTGAGGGAGCAAATCTTTCTTCTAGCACTGAGTGTATAACCACAAAGTTCATTTTCCAGAAATTACTCCAGCTATCGGTTGTTTCTATGGAGTTTCTTGCCCATGGTTGTTTATTTGGGGCCCAATACACAGAAATAATTGTGCACAAGGAAAATTCTTTTGAAACTATATTGAGTGTTTGGAGGAAATTTTGAGTGTTGTGGGATGAGTTTTCACATGGAATTTCAAGTTATTACCAGTTGGAAGCTGATGGATTTCCTGAGAATAATATTTTTTATGCTTAAAGTCTTCACAGGTAGCCTCCAGCCGTAACTCTGTCTGACCAGATCAAACTCAATTATCTGCTCCCTTCCCCATTTGCATCAGTAAAGTACCACTTCAATGCTTTTGGGGGCTGGCTAGAAAAAAATTAAAAGCAATTCAATTTGGTGGGTCAAAAGACTTGAGAATTGAGGTCAGACAAGTTCTGGCCATGGTTAGAAATTAAGCATCAGCAAAAAGGAGGCTGTTGATTTGGCAGCACCAATTCCTCTTCCCCCAATGCAAGGGCAGAGCAAAGATTTGTGTCTAGAAAAGAGCTGCTGGAATACCAGGTGCTCCAAATTTTTAGACATATTCAACACTTTCCATGGTTTTCTATTTGTGCTACTCTGATGTAATTATGATGACCAGCTAAGGGGGTTTTGAGCAGGAGGAGGTGAATGCTCACATCTGTATCCAATCTTCTCTGTGAGGATTTGGGTGCTGGGAGATCAGCTCCTCTCTTTCAAATGACCTTGCTACACAATCAGCCCCATCCCCTGTCACAATTAACTTGTGTTAAGCCTTGAATCTTGCTCAGGTATGGGCCCAAACCCAGCAGCTTGCAGATGGAATCAGCAGCTGGAACCAAAGTAGAACATCTCAAAATTGGAGATGTCAGGTCAGAGCACTCTCCACTTCCGTGAATGTGGGAATCTGGGTCATGTTGTGCCTTGGCCACAGTCATGAATTTCATTAGGATCTCATCATAAACTCCTCTGACACTTCTGGAAGGGTGCTGACTGACGGACACATGCACAAAACCACCTATGGCATCTGCTAGTTGATCTTGACATAACTTTAAAATACATCCCAGGGTGCCTTAAGACAAAGAATTGAAAATCTCAGCCCCCAGCTGCTGCGGCTGTGCCAGCACCAGCCCTGTGTCCCTGGAACATGGTGATCCCTGTGCACCTGCTGGAGCACCTGGGTGCCTGCAGAAGGTGCCATAAATCAAGGCAGGACAACAACCTGCCAGCATCCTCCGACTCCTCATGCACACATGAATGAGAAACGAGAGCTAAAGCTGAAAGCAAAATGTGAGGAATGCAGCTGAGGGAGCTGGGGGAAAGAAACAACCCAAAAATGACAGAAGCAAGCTGATGGTCAAATCCATTCTTGTGAACACCACTACCTAAGGAGCAGCACTTATTGCTGTGATCATAGGCTGAGCTTTGGAGATGGAGGACAAATCTGATTGTAAACTAAGCAAATCAGGCTATCCACAACTGCAAAATGCTTTCCTTGTAGCTTTCCCTGGTAGTCCTTCACCATAACAAATTTATGAACCAGGAGTCATTGCCACAGGCAGCATTTATAAATAGCAATGATAAAAAGCATTTCTGGTTTATCCATTGAGTGAAGTTTGCATTGTTTTCTAGATCAAATCAGAACCCTTTCTGCTGATTTTTAAGCAACTCCTTCCTAATCAGTGAAGTTAGTGAGAGTTTCACAGATGTAGAATTTAAGTGCATTATCTTCTTTCACTGCCACATTTACAGATTAATGGTCTCTCTGACATTCCCATGGCTTTCTTAGTTATAAGCTTTAATTATTTATTATTATTGTTTATCTTTTCCCTCTATTTCTAGATGTTTGCTTCACTGATTTGCACTGGATTTCCATATTTAATGGTTGTGGTTTTTGCCTGAATAAACACCAACATTCATTATTTATAATTTGAGGCATCTATAGCCAACTCTTTTCATTGTAATTAGGGCTTTTTTTAAATGTTGGAAGTGAACTTTAGCTTCTAGTTTTGCAGCAATTTCTTTATATTGATGGTGCCTTCACTTTGTGACATGTCTGGTAGACTGAAATAGGAGCTTGAGTGATAATCCCTGGAAGTGTTCCAGTCCAGGTTGGATGGGACTTTAAAAACCTGATCTAGGGGAATGTGGTCTAGGGATGTTGGAATGAGATCATCCTGGACATCCCTTCCAACCCAAACCATTCTAGGATTCTGTAGTTCCTGTGAAATCACTTATTCCTTTTTAAATTTATCTGGAAGGATTGAAAATGTTGTTGGCACAGGCAACCCCCTTGTCTGGTGTAAGAAATAATCCAATCTCATTGATTCAGCACCTACAGATCCTCCTGACTCCAGCTGTCATCTTGGCCCTTGCACTGAACCTGGTGTTTCGCACTTCCAGCACTGCTCAAACACCAGGGTTTGTGTGGGCTTTTCCCTCTGATTCCTTGATGTCCTGAAGGCTCCAGCAGCTCTTCAGAGCAGGGCAAACAACAGGAGCCTGCAGGAGCCTTCAGGTTTGATGCAGGAGATGGAAGGAAACTCTTCTTTCAGGAGAAGCTCAGATAAGGTTAGAAAACATGTCATGACTCACGTTTCAGTGATAGCCAAGCGCTGGAACAGGCTGTCCAGGGCAGTGGCTGAGTCACCATCCCTGGAGGGATTTAATGATGAGGTTCTGAGTGACATGATTTACTGGTGGACTTGGCAGTGCTGCATTAATGGCTGGGCTCAATGATTTTAGAGGTCTTTTCCAACCTAAACATTCCTGTGATTCTATAGCTCTAGTGGAAAAATTGGTTTTGTGCTGTTCAGGATGTGTGGTCCCCACAGTGCATTTTTTCACCTATTAAAGAAGCAATGGCAGAGCCATCCCATGAAGCCTGAAATTAGGAATCTTTTCCTGTTACAGCACCCAGTCTAGTGAAGTTAATGGAAACCTTCTCAGCTGTTTCAATTTTCTTTGGATCCAGCCTACAGCAGCTGCAGAGATACGGAGCTGCTCACCTGAGCTTCTGAGAAATATCTGAAAACAGGGATGTTAAAAATTACAAGTGTTTTTTTGACCTGGTGGTGGTATATGTGGTTCCTGGTTAAAGAGTAATGCCATAGCTGTTTACCTGGGTTTCAGTTTTGCAACAGGAGAAAATAGATATTCCCTACCAAGGAGGGCGGGTAAGAAGTCAAAAGAAAAATATATGGACAACACCATCCTGTGCAGTCTCCAAACCAGCTGGCAGGCTGCTGCATATTTATGACAACATCTGACACATCCTCACCCTTATTAGAGAATCCTACCTCAAGCCTGTGATGGTTGATTAGCATTTTGAGAGGTTCAGACACTATTTTTGCCAGGTCTCCACACTTTGCACCCCAGACCGAATGATTCCAACGAGGAGTGCTGGCAATTTGCAGGGATGTTGCCTGTCTGACATTATCCCACAGCAGCCTGAGAGTGCTCCACAGTCCCCTCTGGTGCTAGGAATGGTGGTGAACTGGCTGTTTAGACTCTGCTTCAGCCAAACAAGCTTCTTATTCATTCATCAGCCTTCAGGCCCCTTTGCAGCAGTTCAGCTAACCCTGCACAACATGGAGCTGTGGGTTATCTGTGCTGCTTGACCATCTGAGGCACCTTCAGAGCAAAGCTGTAGGGACAGTGGTGTCCCACTGCCACAAAGGCTATGGAAGATGCCCAGGATAATTCAGAACATAAATAAGTTTAAAAAGTGACATAAAACAAGGAAACATACTTAAGTAGGAACACTGTTTAAATAAAGTCAGCAGCGCGCCAATATCAGTGAGTTTTAAAGAGCAGCTCCTCCTTCCACAGCTCCTGTGCTGCACCAGCATGCTTGGCACACCCTGCTCCCCTATTCCCAGGCACATGTGGGTGTCCAGCTTTGGCTGGGAGGGAAGTCAATAGAAGGGCTCCAGCAATTATTCTGGTTATGAATCACACCTTCTCACCAACGTCACTCGGAGGAAAATATCCTCGCTGTCAACCTGTTAGCAAGACTGGTGCTGCAAGCATGTCAAAACCCAAGAGCTGGTGAAACTTTTTCTGGAAACCTCTAGATCACAGCATTCAGAGGTGTTGGTGCACATCCTGCAGCTGTGGAGCAGGTCTGTGGGAGTTCTATGGGTCACTTACCATGGACCTACCACTACAGGAATATCCTGTAGGTGCTCTCCTGATGGGTTTCTGGCATCTGAGTTACTCTGGGAAATAACGTATTTTTAGAACTATCTTCTGAGTCATTAAAAGGGGAAATAAAAGCTCATTATTTGGTTCACTTGAGCAAGAAAAGTTGCTTTCCTTTGAGGGAAGGATCATGCCTGAGCTCTGGATACATCCTGGAGCGGAGGCTGGTGTGGGCTGCCCATGCCTACCCCTGTGCTTTGGACTTTGCTGGTCTATGAAAACATGACATGGCAGAACATATTTGAAAATACAGCTAAGGGCCCCTTCCCTTGCTGCAGCATGGGTCTGGGGGTGGCTGGATAAACTCCCTCCCTGCCTTTCTCAAGGCATCTGTCCAAAAGCATTTTTTTCTTTCTCTCTCTTTCAGGGAATGTACTACAGGGAGCTGCATTTTCTTCTTTCTCTGCAACATGTTCTAATTTATAGGATGAGATTTGTGATAATTGAGTTCAGAGCTGAGTGCTGAGCCTTCCCCATAGCCCCTGGGGTTTTCCTGGGAACAAGATGGATTGCCCAGTATGCTTCACGCAAAAGAAATAATGAATGAATAAATAAATACATGAATAACAGCATGGCTCATTTTGCCTATATCTTAGCAAGAGGGAAAGCTAATTCTTTAAGTATCAGGAATGTGCTCATTATGCAAAAATGACAGAGCAGATGCACATATTCAAAATACGTATATTAAAAATCTCATTTTAGCTCCTGTAGGACAAGTGCAATTGCAAAATTGGGTGCAATTATATTTCTCTTCCCACCTATGGTGTGTTCTCTTTTGAATAGGTATTTGTTTGAGCTGGTAGCATCTAGAAGCATGGAGTTTCCTGTGATTGAAAAAGGAAATTATTATCACTACCAGCTTGTGATACTTTACATCAGAGCCTGGCATCAAGATTGTCTGAAGTGACTACAAAGGCTCTTTTTGAGTCCAGCTGGCTTTGCATGCAGGCAAGGGCTGGTCTCTTGTGCAGCCATGCTAGGCATGTGTTAATAGCCACACAAAAGAGGACACAATGCAAGTGGGGCTGTTCATCATAACTATAATTTAATCCAAATAAATGATGAACTGATAATTGGATGTCCTTGCCATGACTGCCCAGAGCCAGAGCCCTGGGCAGGGTCCCTTTCATACAAATAAATCAGACAAGGAGTCTGCTGTGGGCAAAGAGATTAATCTTTGGCATGAGCATGAACAATAGTGGAAATAAGTGTTGCTCATGAGACCATTGCTCTGTGTCTGACTGCAGAAATATGCTTGGTGCTTGCCAATGAAAGGAGCTGCTCTTTCCTGCCCTTACAGTAGCATTAAATATTGTCTTTAAAGATTCTGCATGCCCAGATTTATGAAAAGGCTCTGGTGGGGAAAACCTGACTGGGTCTAAGGCAGCTGCTTTCATAATGTACACACTTCCACTTCAGCAACATAAAACAGAGGTGGAGGTATAAAACCAAACCCAAACAAGGACAGAGACTTTGGGAAAAGACCTGGAGAATGGACCCACCCAGGCAAGGAAGATGAACAGAGTCTTCCATGGGAATTTAGCTGCAGGAGTAATCCTACAGTATTTTTTTTTTTCAATTGACAGTAAAAGTAGGATTTATCTCCCTAAATGCCAATCCCTACACTATCTGGAAAAGCCTAACCTTTTCCTTAAACTTACAAAAAACAGGGCTTCAAAGACCAAA
The DNA here is from genome assembly GCF_051311805.1 of Agelaius phoeniceus. Classification (NCBI taxonomy): domain Eukaryota; kingdom Metazoa; phylum Chordata; class Aves; order Passeriformes; family Icteridae; genus Agelaius; species Agelaius phoeniceus. The sequence goes on along the minus strand of NC_135280.1, from coordinate 6,138,242 downwards.
AGTCAGAAGAACAGTAAGGAAAAGAGCTTTTTTTTCCACAGGGGAAAAATTAGTAAGAACAAGAAGGTGATGCTGAAAATGCTCCTTAACAGAACTCATTCCTGACACGTGGCCTCACAATAATTTAACTGAAAATCCTGTTCACCCCTGCCCAGCTGTGGTGCCCTGGCAGTGATGCTGCTGCTGTTGGGGTGGTTGAGTTCCCTCTGGTACTGCCCTGCACGGGTGAGATCTGATCCACATCCAGCCCTGCACCGTGCATTGAGCAAAGCGTGGATTTTGGCTGCTGCTTTGATCTGTTTTTAACTGATGCTATTTCCCTGATTCCCCTGGAGCAGGCAGAGCCCCAGCAGCATCAACCAGGCTGGAACTCCACAGCCCCTTCCTGCCCAGCCTGACCTGGGGGAGCTCTGGCTCCTGCACACATCAGTTCTGTTCCTGCATACAGCAATTCTGCTCCTGCACACACCAATTCTGCTCCTGCACACACCAGTTCTGTTCCTGCACACACCAATTCTGCTCCTGCACACACCAATTCTGTTCTGCACACACCAATTCTGCCCCTGCACACACCAATTCTGCTCCTGCACACACCAATTCTGCCCCTGCACACACCAATTCTGTTCCTGCACACACCAATTCTGCCCCTGCACACACCAATTCTGCTCTTGCACACACCAATTCTGCTCCTGCACACACCAATTCTGCTCCTGCACACACCAATTCTGCCCCTGCACACACCAATTCTGCTCCTGCACACACCAATTCTGTTCCTGCATACAGCAATTCTGCTCCTGCACACACCAATTCTGCTCCTGCACACACCAATTCTGCCCCTGCACACACCAATTCTGCTCCTGCACACACCAATTCTGCCCCTGCACACACCAATTCTGCTCCTGCACACACCAATTCTGCCCCTGCACACACCAATTCTGTTCCTGCACACACCAATTCTCCTCTTGCACACACCAATTCTGCTCCTGCACACACCAGTTCTGTTCCTGCACACACCAGTTCTGTTCCTGCACACACCAATTCTCCTCTTGCACACACCAATTCTGCCCCTGCACACACCAATTCTGTTCCTGCACACACCAATTCTGCCCCTGCACACACCAATTCTGTTCCTGCACACACCAATTCTGCCCCTGCACACACCAATTCTGCTCCTGCACACACCAATTCTGTTCCTGCACACACCAATTCTGCCCCTGCACACACCAATTCTGCCCCTGCACACACCAATTCTGCTCCTGCACACACCAATTCTGTTCCTGCACACACCAATTCTGTTCCTGCACACACCAATTCTGCTCCTGCACACACCAATTCTGTTCTGCACACACCAATTCTGCCCCTGCACACACCAATTCTGCCCCTGCACACGCCAATTCTGCCCCTGCACACATCAATTCTGCCCCTGCACACACCAATTCTGCTCCTGCACACACCAATTCTGCTCCTGCACACACCAATTCTGTTCCTGCACACACCAATTCTGCCCCTGCACACACCAATTCTGCTCTTGCACACACCAATTCTGCTCCTGCACACACCAATTCTGCTCCTGCACACACCAATACTGCCAGAGGAAGGGAGATGCTGCCTGCCTAGTCAAGGTGCTGTGTAATTCATGTCAGCTGAAAATCTGCTTTTCAAGCTTTGGTGAGCCAGGATTAATTGGAGTTTGGCGTTGCAGGTTCCCACTTGGCTCCATTTTGTCAGTCACATATTATGTGTAATCTGAAGCCAGCTATTTTTTCTCCTATTTCTTTTTCTGGTCCAACAATAATTCTCTTACCTTTTCTCTCTCTCCCTCAAGCAAACAAGTTAATGACCATGTTTGCTGTTAATTATCCCTAAAATAAGTGCAGCTCCATAATTTGAGAGTTGGAATGTCTTTAATTTAATGAGAAGCAAACTTAAAAGAAAAAAGCAGACCAAACAAAATGTAGCATTTTGAATAGTACAATATTCAGCATCTGTGTCTCTAATTTTATATCTGGAATGAGTGTTGAAACCAGGGTGATGGGTACCAGTGAGACACTACAGCAAGAATGTTGGTTACTTATGTGAAGAGAAGAATCTCTGACAGATTATTCTGGGGTTATCATAAATATATCCAGAAATAACAGAAGACAAAAATTAGCTGCAATTGTTAACAGAGAACCCTGTGTGGAATAGGAAGGGGAAAAAAAAACCCAAACTGTGCTTTTGGGACTATTTTTATTTCTACAAAGAAGACTTTTATAAGATATTTAATCCTCACCATCACACAAGAGGAAGGTTGTCTGCTTTCCAAGGTTTAATGAGCAACACTTCTGAATACTGCTGTGGACTTAGAGACCTTCTAATGAGTATGGTGCCAGTGGAAAGCCACTGCCTTCCAAACTGAAAGAAAATATTACTTAAATAACAGAAAATCTAACGTTCAAGACTGTGCCTGGGAAATCCAAGAGCCCAGCCCTGCCACAGGACCATGAGGCTGACACAGGCTGCAACTTCAAGTTATTTAATTGGGGCATTAATTGGGTATTTAATTTAGTTCTGCCCCATAAGGTGCCTGGGCCCTGTGTTTGGTTCCTGACGGGGCTGCTGGGCCAAGTCCTTCTCTGTCTTGATTTGGACCTGGGCACAAATCAGAGGGGATTTGTCAGAGGGGAGAGATCAAGACTGAAACACTCTGCTCTCCTTCTCAAAGGGTGAAAGGAGAAGACAAAAGTGCAGCTGAAATCAGTTTTCTAAAAGAAACTAAACCAAGACAGGTTTGTTTTTGGGTTTTTTTTTTTTTGCAATCTATTCTTTATTTCCTTAATTAGCTAGGACCAGCAGAAGCAACACAAATAGAGTGTGGCATTTAGCTGGACAAAAAGCAAGATGAACTTAACTTCTAATTAGACCTCCTGTATGAAGACAAAAGACATTTTCCAAAATAGCTAAATATTGTACTTTAATCCATAATTAGGGCAGGATATTGCCCCAAAGGGTCATGAAGGTAAGAAGACATGGACAGGGAGAGAGGTTTTTTTATAGCTGGGTTTTTTTAGGAGATCGTTAAAATTGTCACTAGAAATTTACTGAAAAAGACAAGTTTGTGGGCAGGAGAACCACAGAATGAGGGAAAAAAATGCCACAGGAAGGAAGAAGAGTAATTCTAGGAGTAAACAGCTACTTTTAGAAAATACCATCTGTCCTGAATATGAATTTGCCATATACTATGACTCAAAAGATTTTTCCATTGAATTCCCAGCTTGGTCTTTGTTCAAAGTTGAAAATCTTAACCTTACTTAGACAAGGTCATGTCCCATCATTAATGCATCCCTTCATCTGGAGCCAAGGGTTACTGGGGAGGAAAATCTCCATTTCCAGAGTTCATCTCGACTGCCCCTGTGGTCTCATGGTGTCACTGGGTTTTTTCACCTCCATTTGTCCACCTCTGGAGCCTGGCAGGACCTGTATCCCTTGGGGAGGGTGTGGGGTCCTGGTCCCACTTGCTAATGCACATGGAAGATAGAGCAGCATGCAAACACCAGGAGTCACCTCACAGTAGATGCTAAAAATATGATATTTTTATCATATTACAGCTGGCAGAACATGGACAACAGGCAGAGATGGAGTGACCTTTGCCTTTGGCATGGGAAAGATCCTGGGAGTCCAAAAGGTACAGGGGGATGGACTATTTTAGGTAAGAAAAATATGTTAATGAACAGCTTCACAAGCCATTTATATTCAATCTTCTAATTACCCACAAACACTGGAGGTGGGAAGTTGTCTTCTGAAATATGTTATTCTCCATCAAAGATTGTTTTCTTCAGGGTTTTCTGTGATATCAGTAGGAAATCAGAAAATGAGAGGGAAAACAATTAATAGATATAAACATCAATCAAGTTGGAAAACAGGCCTAATGATCTGATCCTTTGAGGGAAGGAGGCAGGCTTTCATCCCTAAGTCCTAGGAAACTCTTAAAGGATGAAGAACAGAGCAGTGAAGGAAAAAAAGCCAGACCCAGTTGAGGTTACATGGGAACAAGCTTAGACAGAGACTGTCCCCAAATGGCCTTGTTGGGGACAGAGACTTTCCCCCTACATTTTCCCTGGAAAGTCTTGCCTTTGAATAGTAAAATGGAGTTTTAAAAGGGAAAAAACCAAGCAGGGAGAAAACCAAGCAGGAACATCTTGGGACTTCTGCTGCTCAGAGTGACCCCGGGATGCGTCAGAAATTCTCTTTTCCCAGCCCAGCTGTTGAAGAAGGAGTCAGAGCTCTTCAGTTCTCGTTCTCAAGGTTGTTTATTGTTTCTTATCTATAAAATTCTTTCTCTGGCCTGCCAAGGTCCATTCAGCAGGTCAGACAGAGGCACACTGGTGTTATCTTTTTATACTGAAAACTACCTGTACAATATTTATAGTGACTTTCCAATACCTATCACCTATGTTAGACAGTGAGCTTCTACTCTAAACCAATCCAAAAGCCACCATCACAGCAGAGGATGGAAGCCAAGAAGAATAAGAAGGAGAAAGGCTGGACACACCCAGATTCCTCCATCTTGCCTCCTGAACCCCCATTCTAAAACTCCCCAAAAATCTATTTTTCACCCCGGGACAGACTAACTATTATCCTACTTAGACTGTCATGGCTTACAGATCCTCATATAAGGTTGGTAATTTTTTACATGGGTCATAATCAAAATCACAGGTGTCTTGGGCTCTGTGCCAAGGTCTCTGAGCCCCCTGGCAGGGGTTCAGGCAATCCAGGACAGCCAGAGCCGTGTCCTGAGTTCCAACAGGAACAAAGAGTTCTCTTGGGTAGTTCCCCACACCCTTGCAGAGGCAAGAAGGGGATTGTCCCTGTCCCACCCTGCACATCTGGAGGGGCCCAAACTGCTGATGCCTCTTGTCACCCACCCAGGCCAGCCCCAAAGAGAAGGGCAAGAGTGCCCAAGAGGGGTGTGTCACACCAGAAGTCTCTTGTAGTTAATCCTGGCTTAACGTGGTTTTTAATAGGGCCCTTTTTATCTGAACGTGATAGGGGACAATGGATCCATCAGCAGAAAATGAGAGTGAGGGTGAAAATGCTGGGTTTGGCTAGAAAATAAAGCAGCAGGTGCTGTTCCACAGTGTTTGAGGTAAAAGTGACCTTGTCTGGAGATTGCTGAGTGTGGTGTGGCACATCTGGGACATAGAGCTTGGCTGATTCCTTTAACTCTGGTTTCACTGTGCTGGAACTTCAGTGTTTTCCATGAATTTTCCACCTAATTTATCCAGACAGACTTGTGATTGGAGTTTTTTCTTCATTTCTTTGTGTCAACTCAGCAAGTCCTGCTCAGGGGCTCTGCTGCTGAGCAGCACTTTTCCCCACCAGTGGCTTTCTGGCTTTAAGAGGATTATTAGTGCAAAAAACATATCCTCCTTATGTTGATGTAATGGGCATTTCAACACAGCATCACCGAGATTTCCAACACCAGCTGCAAACACTTTTCATGCTGGTGGCCACCCGTTTGGACATTCAAAGTCAGGTGTCCATGGAAATTCTCCAATTGCTTCCTATCAGCCTCACCCTCTTCCCTCTTCCTGCAGAACTGGAGTAGGGATGCCCAGGGCTCACTCTGTGGTGTGGCTGTGGACACACACACACACACACACATGGGCTGTATTTTACATGAACACTGTCCCTCCTCCAAACCCTGCTCAGCAGAGGAGTCCAACCACCACCTGCTCCTGGTCACCAGCACAAAGAACAAATGGTGCCTATGGAAGGAGGGAGGGAACTTCAGGGAGCCACTGCTGCTCTTAATTAGCAGCTATCTCCAGCAGCTTTGTCTGATTAACGGCTGCAGCTCACACTGTGCCTGCAGAAAAGGTGCAGGCAAGGTGCTTGGAAAGTGCTTTGTCCCCCATAATTACTGTGGAGACTGGAGCAGTTGGCATCTCTTGTCAGAGTAAATATTTCAATCCTTCCCCCAGCTCAGCTCTGTGCAAGCACCACCGATACCAACAGGTCCTGGGAGCTGCTTTGGGTGTTGGGACATTGCTGGTGCAGCTTCCAGGCCAGACCAGGCTGCTGAAATGGTTTCAGAAATGTGGGGTTGGGCACGTCAGGGAGATGCGACTTCAAAATCGTGTCCTCCCCACCACAGATCTTTGGGCATAAAGGTGCAGGTAATAACAGTCACCAGCCACAAATTTGGAGATCTTGTCAGAAAAGATGTTTCACCAGCCCCAAACATGGCATTACTATGAACAGGAATGCAGCAACGTTTCCCAATCAAAGCTGAATTACATGAAAATTACAATAATTTCATGGCTATCGGGACAACTCTGTTCTAAACCTTGCTTCCCTCTCCTTCTCAGTAAGTTCACTTAATTGCACATTCACTGCAAAGTAAAGAAAGGTTTTAAAGTACATTTACCTTGTAAAAATATCAAATCTTCTTTAGAAATGAGCACTGGTGAATTATGAATGAAGGCATGCAGTGCTGAAAGTTCCTGCTTATACATTTTTAAATGTAGCCTTTCACTTCTGATAGTACTTTTAAAAACCCATTGGGCTGGAGCTCACATTCTATTGCAGAAAACAGCCACGTTCTTTGCCACCACATTCCCTGTTCTGATGGAGCCACAGCTGCTCCAGTCCTGCTGTCCCCCTTGCAGCCTGGAGAAGAGGCAAAGTCTGAGCAAAGGTCACTTCAAAAGGGCAGGAGAGGGAGAATTCGTTGGAAATAGCAATTGCAAACTGAGAAGAAAAAGTAAAGACTTCAAAATTTAAAAATTTAAAACCCACAAAAATTAATTGAGACAAATTTTCAGTTTTCTGTTTTGACTTGTTGCTGGGCAGGATGGTCGCTGGTGTGGACATGCACAAGCTTGAGATAAGAAATAAGTAAATTCAAATTACAAGAACAAGGGGCAGAAGAAAACTTCCAGCTTTTCCTTTCCTCTCATGCACTGTCTTTATCAATCTTTCTTCAGAATGATTTTCACAGCTCCAGAGTTAAAGGCCAGGAAGAGACCTCAGTCCAGATCTAAACCTGATCTTCCTTCTGTCAGCATTTCACTCAGTATCCCCAGACTGACCCCATAATTATATGACCACAGCAGTTACCTGAAAGGCAGCTCCAGTTGGTTTGAAACCACAAGGAAATGACAAAGTGATGATTTGCTCCCTTGGCCCTTCTCCTACTGCTCTCCATTCCACCCCAGTGCCTCCTCTCCAGCCTGAACGTGTCACTCCTGTGCTGCCCCCTTCTCACCACGTTACACAGATCCTGCAGTCACATCCCCTTGCAGTTTTCCTTTCAGCTCAGCTATTCCAGTTTGGCAGTGCCAGTCTCTGCTGAGCTCCTGCCAGACCTCCCAAACCCCTCCATGCATGAACAGTCCCAGCACAGTCACCAAAACCAAACCTCCTCCTGTCTGCCTCCTCTCCAGTCAGATCCCACCTGGGAAATTACCAACTTTGTAAATCTAGGCCTTATCTAGAAAAATTGTTTTCTAATTGATTGGCATTAATGATAGTCCTGTCCATGTGTTTTATCTTCATAGGATTCACTCTTCACTTCTGAGATGACAAAAAGTCCCACGAGCAGGAATGGCTGGCCTGGTTCTAATGCTGGTGGAGCAGCAGCATCCTTGTAGTTCTGGACTTTTCTCTGTTCAAGCTACCCAAAAATGATTTCTCATGGGCCAGAGTTTTCCTTGGCCACTTCCTCTGAGATGCTTAGTGGTGAGAATAATTAAATCTGATTTTCCCTCTAGCAGATGATGCCTAATGTTTCCTAGCTGGGTGGACCAGCAGGTAACAGCCAAGGCTGTGTGAGAAGAGAGTGGCTTTCCAAATACAGAAAGTATCTTCTGGATACCTCTCCCTTTCTCATGGCTGCATCAGCATCAGTATCTCCACCGAATATTAGGCCAGTGGTGTCGCTAGGATATGTTTTTACTTGCAAACAAATACCTTTTTGTTTTTCTTAACCCTTCCTGCTCTGGATTTTTGGATCTGTATCTCCACCTCATTCATTTTCTGTACCAAATGGCATCCAGTCTGAGCTGGCTGCTGCCCATCCCTGCTCACACATCTTCCCATGTGGTGTAGATTGCTTTTTTCACTCCAGCTGGTGAATGTATTTCATCAGAGGATCAAAAGCAGGCTTTCACCTCAAATTGCTGTTTTCTCTCTTAGGTGAAGATTTTGCATTTTAAGAATTGGCATATTCCTATTCCCATTTTTCTTTCCTTTTCTTTTGTTTTTTTCCATCAGTTCCACTTGACAGTGATCAGCTTAGTGAAATATCAAATATCTCCTTTGCAGCACAACATATACACTACTGGGTTTGCTCACTAAAATTTTGCAGTCGGCAACCTGTGCTTCCAAGATAGAAATACCCAAACAATTAAACCAGGTTTTGTACTCGGGTCTGTGATTATTTCCCAGTCTGACCTCTAAAACACATTGCATTTCCTTAAATAGAATCCTGGTTTAAAAGAAAAAAAAAATCATATAGAATAGCATAGGTAGAAACTTAAAGTGCAAAATGTCTCAAGGCACAATACAGTACAGTGTACCAGGTTTTACAAAGTATGCATAAACCAGGTGGATCAGGCTCCCACTCCTGCACTTAAGGGAATTACCAGCAGTGCAGTGTTCCAGTTTTCAGCTATTAGCAATATGCCCTCCTGTAAATGCAATTAAAAAATCTCTCCCCCCCCCCAAAAAAAAAAAAAAAAGAAAAGAAAAAAAAGAGAGAAGAAAAAAAAAGAAAAGTCGAAGCAAATTATTGTCTTCTCTCAAATTTTTTATCGGACTGCACCATCTAGAGGGCAGCAGCAGCAGCATCACCCAGCTCAGGAGGGTACCAGTGATGGAGACATTGCTCTGTCCCACTGCACAGAAAATACTCCCATATCCCTGCTATCATCAGGGCAGCTCTGCAGGAACACAGGTTGCTGAAAAGACTTTCCTGTCTTTGTGTGAATTGCTGTCAAGGTGAGCACAGGACATGGCCCTGACCTGTGGCCACCACCTGGAGCCAGCAGCTGTGTGTGTGCTCTTATTAAATTCACATTAAGCTTGGTAGTGACCTCTTATTTGGCAAGGGAAATATTTCCTGCTTTGCAGTGTGACGTCTGATATATCAAACCATTAATCAGTTTATTATCAGGCTATTAACACCTACAGCCGTGGCTCAGCACCAGGTCCTGCATTTGGGTCATGACAAGCTCTGCAGTGCTGCAGGCCTGGGGCAGAGTGCTTGGAAAGCTGCCCAGTGAGAGAGGACCTGGCCCACAGTGAATGAACACGAGCAGGAGTGTCCAGGTGGCCAAGAAGGCCAATGGCACCTGCCTGGCTCAATAGTTTGGCCAGCAGGACCAGGGCAGGGATTGTCCCTCTGTGCTGGGCCCTGGTGAGGCCACACCTCAAAGCCTGGATTGAGCTTGGGGCCCCTCATGACAAGAGAGACATTGCATGTCCAGGAAGCAGCAAAGCTTGGCAAATCCACCAATCTCTGCCTCCAAAATGCAGGTCAGTGTCCCAGACAGCCAGTAAGTGATGTGTCCAAATTCAGCTTTCCCATCAGCTAATAAAGAAATCATCAATAATATTAATTCAATAACAGTCTCAACTGCTGCTAGAACTGTTTGAAATAAGCCTAGAGATCAAGGCAAGAAACTTCCTTATGCAGACAGACCATGTCTTCATGCAATTCACATTTTTGCCAGTTCCTGAATGCAATTTGATGTCACAACTTGAAACCAAATTGCTTCTGATGACCTCATGCAATGCAGGTTTTTAGGATGATTTCATTGCCTCCACTGGATTAGCTTCCTCAGAATGGACACGTTAGTTATTTCTTCTGAATACTGAGCATTTACATCAGCTCAGCCCCTTTGAGTTGTGTTCAATAACCCCCAAATGGATAATCAGGTGCTATTAATGGAGCAGCATTCCCATTCCAGCACATCCCCACTTGCCCTCCCATCTCCTCTCCCACCATGGCACAGCTTGTGAGCCCCCCAACAGGGGGGAGCTGATGCCAGAGTGGGGGAACAGGATGAGGAATCTATTCAGCTGAGGGCTCTTCCCCAAAGGTGTTGTCCTTCCCTTAGACACCCCCAGGAAATTCAGAGGATTCCCATCCGGCAGCAAAATACACTGACAAGCTGCAGGAGAGATGTTTGTAGGACTCAGATTGCTGCAAGATGGAGAGGTTTGTAAGATTCAGGTGGCTCAAACAGCTTTACACTGTCCTAAGGAAAACTGGGGACACCCCTCCAAACTGGGGAATGGTTGCTCTTCCTTTCTTCCAAATAAAGATTAAGTTCTAAACTGCCCAAATCAGATATGAATGCATTGGGGTTGGAGCCAGGCAACAAGCTTCAGATCCAGACTTCAGCAACCAAAAATAACCTTGGGAAACAATCTTCTAAACTCCAGGAGTTAATTAAGAACATGTCTATTCCCACTCATATTCCAGGGAAATTACTCTAAATACATTTCTGGCTCTCTGCTCAATGCTGTTCAGCCCTGTACCAAACAAACATAAAAAGCTGCAATGCCTTTTATTTTTTCCTAGAAGATGCTTTACCCACAAAAGATAGAGATATGTAGGCCATTAACCACAAAAAACTGAGATGAATTCCAAATGCTCCAGATTTAGAGGGTTTTAGGATCCAAGATTTCTACTGAGTTCTATTTCAAAATGCAAATGAGAGTTCATCATTCAGATACCCTTTCTAAATTTCCTCATCCTGATGCCTGATTTTTACTTATTGGATAAAATGAACAAAAAAGATGTGTTCCCTCCCAAGCTCAGTTAGTGCAGAATAGCTCAAAGTACATTTTATGACCCCTAAAACTCCCATGCTCCAGTTTTCTCAGCCACCAGGGCAGAGTGATGCACCACCAGCAGATCTCTCTGCAGCACATGCCAGAATAGAATTCTCTGCTTATTTTAAGTGAAAATTTGCCTTCTTTGCATCCTGCTTCCTAGAAACCCTTTTCCCACCCTGGTGTCCTTTGTCAGCACCAGTGCATTTGAGCAATATTCAAGTTTTTTTCTGTTTGTAGGCTGCTGTCACAGCATAAATGGCCTTTAGCAGCCCAGAGCCCACCTCAGGCAGCAGAGGGGCTGCTTCAGGCCTTTCCCAAACTCCCTGAGGAAATCACAAAGAGCCACCAAGCCCAGGTAAGTCACCAAAGAGCTCTGCTGTTGGACTCTGGTGGAAAAGGCAGAGTGCAGTGTGGGGTCACTTGTCCTGCAGATCATTTCCTATCATTTCAGCATGGGCAGTGTTTCTTGGGTGGAATAAAACTAGAGAGATGAAGGGAAACAACCAGGACTGTCTTGTACCATTGCTTCCTTTCAACCATGCAGGGTGCTGCTGGGCAGTGGCAATGCATGATTTGGAGAGTCATTACATTCTCCATTAGGATCTGAGCATTTAAAATCCTTTCTGGCTATCTTTTTATTTTCCAAATTGACTGGTATTGAACAAAAACAAAAAACAAAAACAAAACAAAAAAAAACCCTGAACAAAAAAAACAAACCAACAACAACAAAAAAACAACCCCCCCAAAAAAAGAACATATGGTTGAAATAATGGTTGGAAAATATGGATGAAATGGAAAATATGGTCGAAATTATGGTGGCAATAATCCATATCTCACCTCCACCCACTGATCACCCTGCTGAGGAGCAGCCTACAAATGGTAACCCCAAAGTTCCTCCTTCAGAGTATCATGAACAGCAGGATCTGCAATTAAATATAGACACATTCCTTGTTGTTTCCTGGTGACTGCCTTTGCCACCACCCACACAGCCCCTCCTGCTCTGCTCCCATTCACCCAGCAGCTGCCATGGTGTCAATTCACCTCTGGGGCTCTGTGTGCCAAGTGCAGCTTTGGGCTATTTGGGTGCCCTTGGAGTTGTGGCTGCAGACTGGGGGCAGCAGAAGGGGCACAAAATAGCTCTGCTGCTGGTGGAGCTTCATGCTGTAAAATACCTCATAAAATGGCAATTTCACCACAGAGCTGGGTTGCAGCTGTAGGAAGAGATGTTGGGCTTTCTTTACTTTGGAGGCCACTCACTGCTGTTGGAGCAGGTGAGCACAGAAGATGTTGAATTTCGGAATATCTTCCACAAGATATTCCTAAAAAGTGCTGACTTGGCTCCCCTCTGATTTCCCAGATTTATTTTTTTTTTTAGTTTTGGATCATTCACAGCCAAATACAGAGTCCCCGAATCCTTGAAGTTTCATAAATTGCTGTTTGCCTGGAAATTCACACCAGCAGCAAAATACTATAAATCATCTTCTATTATTTCCCTAAAAGCATTCTAGCCAGAGCTCAAGAATTAGGACCATAATTTCTAAATTCAGAACTCCTGAGAATTATTCATAGGAATCGAGGAACAACTTGGAAAATAAGGAAGATAATAAAGCAAAATAAACTACTCTCACAAATACTCATTAACAGAGAGATGTGCTTGTGAATAACCAGTCCTTCACTTACACACAGCCAAATGAGCTGCTGCAGAAGAGGTTAGTCAGAAAATACACAGCATTTGACTCTCAAATAACAAAATCTACTCTTAATCAAGACGTGTGGTTTACTGAGAACTTGCCTATATATTTCTAAAAGCACCATACAGCAGATTAATGGGAAGAAGCTGAGCTTCCATTAAAATACTTGGCTTCTTGAAGGTCTCATTTTGTTAAATTCACCTGCCTAAAAAACACTGAAAATGAAAAACTTCTAGTGCTACAAGTTGGCTTCAGACAGTTTTAAATCCCGAAGAAATTTCAAACTGAAAACTGATGAAGAAAAATAATCAAAAGTCAAAACTTAATGAGAAGAAGCAGAAAAAAAAGCTGGTTTATATTTATGTGTAGAGTCTTTTTATTACACTTAACCAGCTCAAACATAAACCACGACTTCACAAACAGGCACACACAAATCTCCCAACCTTGTTAAATTCAACAGCACCGAGGACTAGCATTACTCTACAAACACTTTCACCTGAAATTACTGATGGTGAGGATGCACTTGAGGTGGCAGAGATCAAAGCTTATTTCTCTTTAGATTCTGCTGTGTGCATCAGAAAGCCTCTCACAAGATGAAAAGGATGGAAAAAAGCAAGGAGGGAGTTCACACCTCTTTAAGGAGCTATCAGCAGTAACCTCAGAATACAATGTTAGCTCTGGTTCTGTGCTGCAAGTGGCTTTCATGTGGTGGAAAACCAAATACTTGTAGGATGATAAATGATGAATGGTGAATGGTAATTCTAATTCAGAGGAAGAGAAGGCAGTTTATGTCTGGCTTTGAGGAAAATGTAATCCCATGTCCCTGACACATTAACCATCAAGTGTTTATCCTGGAAGGAAGGTGAATAGTTTAACTGGTATTATCAAAACATGAACTGTTTTTAATTTTTTCAGAATGAAAAAAACCCTTGATAACTGAATTTACTTATGGGGTGAAATACATCAAATCAGAATTGTGAGTGAGGAGGGTTGAGTTATGCAAGAGAAGAAATCACATTGGTAATGGTGAAATATTATTGTCACTTGGTAATTAAGACTTGGGAATCAGATCACAAAATGTGATCCTGTTATAAAGGTGGGGATTGTGGAAAACTGGACTATCCTGGGGGTTTGTGCATCCACAGGTTGCACCTTATGGAGAAATTTGAAGGGATTATATCTGAAGAGAAACCAGTACATTGAGAACCTGAGGGAAGGTAATCCTGCACTCAGTTCTGAAGGAAGGTGCTGTTCCTGCCTGCCATCCTCTTCCCCTAAAGGAATACCAGCACTTGCATAGGGGCCTGTTTCCCGCTGCTTTTCCCCTGCCAGTTTGATCTGCATTGTTTTGGGATTGTTCATGCAGCTCCCAGAAAACCTCTGCGTGGGAGAGATCTGTGAGTAAGTGAACTGGAATGAATTACTACTTTCAAAGGAAAATAAAATCAACAAAACACAGTGCTGCCTCTCCCTATCCCTCCTGCTCCCTGAGGTGCAGGGTCTGTAGCAGTGAAGGTGTCAGCAGGGTCCAGGAGAGGCAGTGAGTGAGCATCCCCTGCTCAGCTTCCCTTGGCTGATCCATCAGGAGATCCTTGACTCCAACTGACCCCTCAGCCTTGATTCAAACCATCCCTGCAGGGTCACAGCTGCTCCCAGGGATCAGCTCTGGTGGCTGGAGACACAGACACTGCTGTGCATGGGCTCCAGCTGCTCAGAGCCCCCTCCCCATCCACTCATTGCATCACCCCATCCATCCATCATCCATCCATCCATCATCCATCCATCATCCATCCATCCATCCATCCATCCATCCATCCATCATCCATCCACCCATCCATCCGTCCATCCATCCATCCATCCATCCATCCATCCATCCATCCATCCATCCATCCATCCATCCATTCCCCTCCCCATCCATCCACTGCATCACCATGGGCCATTCACTCCCTTTGCACTTGCAGGACCATGTGTGTCCAGCCAGCCTGGGCAAAGCTTGTGCTCCTTGCATTTGTCCATTTTGTCCGTATCAGAGAATGAAAACTCCCAGATTGTCTGAAATGTGTGCAAGGCAGATGGGAGGAACAGCTTTGGATTAGTTCAAATTTGCTGTTTTGGATTTGTCAAGTGCTTGTGTGACCCCAGAAAAATCCCTTAAACCAATGAATGTGTGGTCTGTGGTGACAAAGCACCACAGACCCAGCTCTGGCCCTCAGCTCCAGAGTAGCTACCTAAATATTGCAATTTTGTCTGAACATCACTGAGCTTGATGGCCCTAGAAAAGACACCCTGCCTGTGGGGTAGCTGACAGGAATCTCTGAGGGATGCTGCTACCACAGCAGCAGACCTTTGCTCAGCTGAGGATCTGTTCCTTCGCTCCAGTGCTGCTCCTCCACGCCTGGCTGACTCTTGCCCCTTCTCCTCTGGAATAATTATGATGGCTGGAAATAAATGTGTGGGACAACTCATGCCAGTTTCCACAATTTAACAGCACATGGACATTTGTGTGAAAGTGTGAGCCAGGATGTTTCTAATTCTCCTAATTCTCCTGACAAAATGGTTTTATAAATAATCAGGCCTTAATTGTGTGATTCCAGTTAATGCAGAGGGAGTTAATTAACATCTGGAACAAGTTTCCTGGCCCGAGTTATTAGCTGTGTCTGGTGCAGAATTCAAACAATGTATGAAGGGAGGCCTTTAGCCAAATGATTCTGGACAGCTGGAATGAGCAATGGCCAGAGAAGGAGGAGGTGAGGCAGCTGTGCCAGGGCTGTGTCCACATATCTGGTAAACAAGCTCACACTCAGCTGGGGTATGAACGTGGTGCCAGGCCAAGGGGTGCTCTGTGTGACAAAGAATGGGCATCACCTCTCAACTCACCCCCATTTCAAACCCCCCAGCTCTTCCTTCTTGGCTCCAAAAGCCCCATGGATCAGGATTTCAGAGGCCTTCATGGCTGAGGCAGGAAAAACCCCACAAATGTATAGGATAGACTACATGTTAAGAAGAAATTCTTGGCTGTGAGGCCCTGGCACAGGGTGCCCAGAGAAGCTGAGGCTGCTCCATCCCTGGAAGTGTCCCAGACCAGACTGGATGGGCTTGGAGCAGCCTGGGATGGTGGAAGGTGTCCCTGCCCATGGCAGGGGTGGAATGGGATGAGCTTTAAGGTCCTTTCCAACCCAAACCATTCTGTGATTGCTTGGCAGGTCTCTGGTGCAAGCTTGCACATCCCCTCCTGTGTTTCTATCTGCAATCTCAGACAGAGGGATTTAATTTTGTGCTGCTAAGAAGAAGAAGAATACCAAATCACAAGCACACAAACTCTGAACCTCTGCCTTGTGTACCCATTTCAAAGAGAGAAGCAGGGATGCATCCTTTTAACCACCAACACCCCTCCAGCAAAAAGGCTGGGCAACCCAAGGACAGAATAAAAAAATTTAATTGTCCTTTTGGGTCAACCCAAACAATTTTGTCAAACCAAAAGTGATTATTTCTTTATTTATTTTCCAATTATTTATAAAGCTTTTAAAATATTAAATCAATTACATTTTGGTTTAAGTAGAAAATGTGTTTTAAAAAATTGCAGGATTTCACTTAGTAAGTGTCTAAAAGCTAGAGACTTCTCCACATTCTCCCTTCACTGTCTCTGAAGCCATGAATCCATGACAGCAAAAGAGTCACCACACTAGAGCAGGTAGAACAACTGACTTTTCACCCTGGGAATCCTCCTTTTCTTATTTTTCACTGCCAAAACACAACTGAGAATCTCCAGAACTGGATTTTCACATGTGCCTTGTGAATCTCCTCATCCAGCTAGGGCAGGGATAATATGTCTGAGAGTCTGTAGTTGCTCACTTATTTACCACCTCTGATGTGATGGATTCTCATTGAAGGTTTCTTATCCACGTTCCTGTTTTGGTAGAAACACGTGCTGTGTTTTATGCATGAGCTCTACACTGCTGCAGCTAGAAGGCATACAGATGAGGAATGCTTTTCCAAATAGCCCCCTAGCTAGGAAATATAAACAATTCTCACTGAACTCCAGCAGAAAACCACAAATTGCGGTGGAAATTTTATTTCCATGAAGTCCTGCATGTGAACACAAAGGAGATGCAGAAGGGAAAGGAATTCAGCTGATGGGTGTGGGTGAAGCAGAGAGAAAATTAGGGTGAAATTCAGGTGGGCAGTGAGGCAAGCCTCATCCTTTTCCTAGGAAAAAGGGTCACCAACTTGAATGCCGTGAGATCTCTCATAGGGAGAGCCAAATACCCATCCAAGTTTGGGGAAATCTCCTTCTCCTCATCCCATATCAAAATAACCGCAAGAAAAAGTGCACAAGAACCTGCTTGCACAAGAACCCCACTCTCTTCTTCAACAGAGAGACAGATCTTGTACTAAAAAGTGCAAAAAAGAAACCAGTTTGCTGCTGGTGTAGGTTGTTGTTGAGGGATTCAAAGCCTGCTGAAGGACTCCACTGGTTTTCACTGGTTTAAACTGAAAGAAAGTAGATTTAGGATGAATAGAAGAAAGAAATTCTTCCCTGTGAGGGTGGAGAGGCCCTGGCACAGGGTGCTCAGAGAAGCTGTGGCTGCTCCATCCCTGGAAATGTCCCAGGCCAGGCTGGATGGGGCTTGGGATAGTGGAAGGTGTCCCTGCCCATGGCAGGGGGGTAGAATGAGATGATCTTAAAATGTCCCCTCCATTCCAAATAATTCTATGATTATATGATAAATTTTAAAGGTTTGGAATAAAGTCCTAAACTGCAACCAAGTCTGAGAAACAGCAGAAGTTGTGCTGCTGGGAGACACCAGTCTACACCAGTAAGAAGATGGAATGCCAGCATTCAATCCCAAACACTGCTCCCTGTTATTCTGTTATCCCATAATGAGCAGTAATTCAGCCCTGTTTGGATTTATGACTTGTCTGAATTTCATGTACAACTTTCATGATCTCTGTCATAATTACAAAAATTGCAAATAACTTTTTAATATCAATGTTTAAAAAAATTAGTCAAATCTTTCACGGCATTTTTATTGCCTATTTACTATCTCAAATCAAATGGTTTACAACTTTGTGTTCTGAAAATATACAGCATAAGAAAACACTAGCCTGGCAAAATTATGCTTTTATGATAATGACAGGGGTGAGTTATAGTTGCTCTAGTTAAACTGTAATGGCTGCACAGATGCTGGGAAAAAAACTATTGTACAACATGTCCTGCCACCATAAGCATGGCACCTGCTCACTCCACCATGGTACATACAAGAGCATGTTAACATCTCTTTATGAATTTTATTTTCAAGGATTATAATTGGACCATAAACACTCACTTGGGAATAAAATACAAGCATGCAGGCTTTAAAAATTACCTTGAGAAATATTCTGCTAGTTTTGCATATCTGAGTTTCAGAAGAAGTTTATGAGCGATCATATATCATTTGTTTCTGATCTTGTAGGACTCAGAAATGGCTTGTGTTCTTAGGGTCTGCATGACTTTGCAGCAGGTGAACATAGTGATATTTACAGAGCCAGAAACCAAATCCTCCAGCTCTCAGGAAGAGATAATGTCTGTCCTCAGACGATGTGTGACACAAATGGCAGTGGCAGGAGTTTCCTGTGTCCTGCAAGCTGCCCCTGCACCACCCACCCATGGGGTGATGCCCAGGGACACCAACCCAAGATCTGACTCCTTTTGCTCAATTCAGCCTCACAAACCAACTGCTGAGATGGAAGTTTAATCCAAGTGTATTTCCCACTGGAGTGGGTGAGGAATACAGTGGCCATGAGCTGCAATGCACATCGCAGATGTGCTAGAGATGGACAAGTGGGTTACACTCACCCCTGCAAGAAAATACAGGAATAATTAACATGACTACATACATGACACTGCAGTCATTTGCTCTAATTGCCATTACAGAAAATTTCACCTATTAAATGCTGTCAGTAAATATGTGAGGATTTTGGTCAAAGTGTGCTGTCTGACTTTTCTTAAGCCAATTTTCGTAAATAAAATACAAAGACCTGAAAAAAAGATGCTTAGAGATTGGGTAAAAGCAGTCAAACAACTCAGTTCTGCTTTTTGAAATTGCTGTAAATCAGAAGCAAGATCTTTTTTAGTCTTTAGTCTATGTTATTGGAATTTCAGTGAGGTAAAACACCTCCAAAGAGAAGAACCACTGCTAAAAATCAAAGTGGACATCTACTTGTGTCAAGGATCATGGGTTTTAGGGAGGGAGAATATTCCCATATTTGTGACCTGGCTTCTTCCTTACTTTAAACCTTCTAGTCCAGCTGGACGGAGTATGAATGAAGATCAGACATTATATATTTCATTTTCCTCCACTGAATCTCCTCTATCTTACTCAGTATTAAAGCCCTGCTAATGCCTTAGGCAGGAGTAGCTGACCCTTTGAATTAACACCTCCTCTGCAGTGGATGCCTCATGCATATGCCTATTGATGTATTTTAGAGTGGAGATAATTTTTATTTTGGCTATCTTCTCTGGCTTAATATTGCCAAGAAAACACCTCATCTTTATGTTTTTCTCATGCCATGTATTTCCTCCTATGCCCTGCTACAATGTCTTGTTATTTTCCACACAAAAAGCCTTCTTATGTCCATCTTTGTCAGAACTCTAGGAGCCACTAAAGCATCATTTTAAAGGACTCTTTATCACTCAGATGAATTTTCCTCTAATTGTATCCTTTAACTCCAAAAGGGTTTCGGGGACATACTTTGTATGAAAGATGCTACAGAAAACAAAGTTGCATTGCTAGTTGTTCTGCTTTTATATTTTCATCCAGGGTAACTCTCTGCACACCAATTTGCTTTCTCTTTTCCAAAACCCATTTCCTCCTGGGGCTATTTCCTGGGACAGAGCTGTCTTCAAATAATTTAATTATCATGTGGCACACACCTTTTAAGTCCCCCTGAAATGGTGCGTGATGCCTTTGGTTTCCATCACTTGTTGGAAAACACTCCAAAGCATTGAAAAACTATTAAATTGTTACAGTATTGGATGCCAACACACAGGGCTATTAGTCTAATTCATCCTTCAGATCAAAGCCCACACAGGCAGCTCTCCTGCCTACAGCTATTTTCCTTTTACTTTCCTGCTTGACAGTAGTCCCTCACATCCCTCTGTTCTACTTTCTTTGAACATACAGATTTTCCTTTAGTCATGGAAATATAATTTATGTCTATTATAGTGCATTATAGATTGCAGATCAGGACAAGCGTGCATTACTGCCTGGAACGTCTGTTTATTGTACGTCGGTTTTCTAAAAATAAATAATTAAGAAAGGGGAGAGAAAAACCCAGAGGGGGAGCACACGGGGGCTGTGGGGAGCTGCACTCCGTTCTCAAAGTTTAATTTCCAAGCAGGGACCTTGAAGCATGATTTATTAACATCATGCTGGTTGCCTTTGTCACGTTGTGGATGTGTTGGGGGAGCGCTGGCCCCTCTCCAGCCAGGACCACCCAGCGAGAGGAGCGCGGCTACCGGCACCGCACAGCCCCTGGTCTGGATGCTCACCCCAATTCCCAGCCCCAGCAGCCTCCAGCAGCCTGCCCTGCCACCCTGCTGGGGGAAACAGCGAGGACAGCAATAACAACACCCCCCCAAAAAATAATATCCGGGCAGACGGGCTGGCTGGGACGCGAGAATTGCAAAAACAATCCCCACCCCATCACGGAGAGAGTGTGTGTGTGTGCACGGAGGAGAGGGAGTGTGAGGAGGGGGGAGAGAGGGAATGAGACAGACAGAGGGGAGGGAAGAAGGGAGGAGGGAGTCCAAGCTCTGAGAAACATCACTCCATCTCTCTCACTCCACAGGAGCTGAGCAAGGAGCAGGACGATGTTTGACAACACGCAGTACCCCTACAACTGCTTCAATTATGATGGGGATGATTATCCTACCTGTAGTTCTGACGAAGAGAAAAAATTCACCAGACCAGCGTACAGGTAAGGTGAAGTTTTTCCAAGTCCCCCTGTCTCTGTGAGGTTTCTGAGCTCTGGGCTGGTGGGATCATGGGGCCAGGTGTGCACGAAGGGTCTGGCCCTGCTGCAGGCACTGCAGTGGGCAGGTTTCCCCCCTTTCTGTGTGTGAAGTGTTCATGATTTGTTTCCTCCCATGAGGGTCACAGCAACTCTGGCATGCCCTTAAGCTTCTAGTTCTCTGACAGTCTCCAACCTCCAGGACCCCTGGGAGAAGGGAATGAAATGTTTCAGTGTGGCAAGGGGTGAATTGGATGCAGAAAACCCCAGTGTGGTGGGGAGAGGCGCAGTGTAGGTGTTCACAGGGACACCCAAGGTCCTTTCCATGAGCAGGGTTGGTCTCCTGTGACAGTGACTCTGAGCCTGCTCTGCCTCACTGCAGCCTTCCTGCTCAGAAAAACTTTTCAGAGGGAGTTGGAGAGGTGTGTGTGATCCTGTCCTCTGCACAGAGTGCCTGGCACTGACCCCGCTGTGTCACCTGGGGCTCGTGGAGGACAGGCAGGGACCACACTCAGGACTTCTCCCTGGGACACCTCAAGTCAGGGCACAGATCCACCAGGGGAATTTTGGAAGCAGGATATAGGCACACATGTACCCGTGTGGTCCTAAAAAGTGAGTCTGTGAGTAGGGCAATGGTGTAACAGCAAGTTTTCCTTTTTCCAGCTACATTGCCTTAATTGCAATGGCCATCCAGCAAAGCCCTTCAAATAAAGTCACCCTCTCTGGCATTTATGACTTTATAATGAAGAAATTTCCTTACTACAGATCAAATCAAAGAGCCTGGCAGAACTCCATCCGACATAACTTATCGCTTAACAGTTGTTTTGTGAAGGTAAGATCAGTTATTGTGTATTTACATACACACTGTGCATGGCTAAAAAAATACAGGCAGCAATAATCTCATCACTAGGAAAGAAGGGAAACAAACAGCTGAGCTGCAAATCATTTAAAATCCCTCTGAGTTGTCAATTAGAGAGATAAGGACTATATCCTTGTCTGATGTATGCTAATAGATAACAAATTGAAGAGGATGGGGCTTACATCTTACTCATATAATGACAGAGAATAGGCTTAAAAGTCTTGTCATATGTGTTTACACCATTCTTAAATGTAAATGAATGCAGATGCTAAACAGCAGCATCTGTAACACATACAAACACTGAACTGCCTTTAAATAAATACAGGTTCCCAGAACAGAAGGGAATGAGAAGGGGAAAGGAAACTATTGGAGCTTTGCAGCAGGATGCGAATCCATGCTGGATCTCTTTGAAAACGGGAATTACAGGAGAAGACGGAGGAGGAGGAACGTGAAAAAGGAGCACAAGGAGCAGAGACCGAGCAGAGTGAAAAGTCCTTCATCCCCCAGTATCTCTTCTGTGGACTCTGCTTTGAGCAACATTTCCTCTTCTGAAAGTAAACATGAAAGAATTGAACCGGGTCCAAAACTTCTGGAGCCTTGTGGGTTTGCTCCAAACAGCGTGACCAGCAGGCAGAGCCTGAGCAGTTCCTCCCTAGCAAAATCGGATTCTGAAATCAAATTCAGCATCGATTACATCCTTTCAGCCCCCGACCCTTTGCCTGTCCTGAGGTCTCAGTATAACATGCAAGAAAATAAATATCACCTCCTGGAGGCCCCGCATATTAATCTCCAGTTCTGGACAATGTGATGTTATTTATTGGTGGTAACAAAGTCTGAGTCAGTGTGTTCAGCAGCCTCATGTCACTGAAAATCAGCTGCCTGCCTCCTCGTTTTCCTCCCAAGCTGTGCTCAGAAAGGGTTACACACTCACCACACCAGCTGATGCCCTGTCTGTACCCAAGGAACTTTGCTAAGATTAAAGCATAAATAGCTGTTACCAATATTGGTCTTCACCATGCTGACATTTCTGAAATTCTAGCTTTATTTTCTAAACTGTCCTGGACATCATTTAGCACCACAAAGAATTTCCTTTCTCAAGCAGAAACCGACAGAGAAGAGACTTGCTTATCATCCACTGCTTTATTAAAGACAAAGTGAATTTGATCCCACTTTCAGTGGTGGAAATTAGGATTAACTCCACTGGAGTATATAGGTCAGAACTTAAGCTGATCTAAAACAGTGTAATTCTTTCGACTTACACTGGCTGGGAATGTAGGGGGGCAAGGGGGTGGAAATCTGTTTCTTTAAAGGAATTATAGAAAATCACTCTGTCTTCCCTGATTTTTTTCTTTTAACATCTTATTTCAAACTGTTTTGCAGCTTTAATTCATTGTTCATTAGGAAATGTAGTTGTTAATAAGTATTTCAAGTATATTTTTGTTTATATTCGGGGCAGAATTGTTCAAATTGTTGAAGTGAAGTTGTATTCAAAATAATTCCAAGAGACCTAATTGCAAGGACGCTGGTACTTTGATGGCTAATGTGACAGTCAAAGAGTCTCTTAATGCCTTGGTTAAAAAACAACCCAACACTTCTTCCCTTGTACTATCAGAAATCTTCCTGAGATGCTGCAGAAAAGTCCTTAACCATATTTCATTTAACAAGTGTGAAGGGAAACCTGGCACTGCAAAAAGCTCTGTCGAGTGTCGAACAAAGCTAAAATTCCACCTACCTGCTCTGAGACAAGTTGTATATTCCCATTAAACAGATTTTTATTGATCCTTCTTGCAAGCAATTACCAAAGTGGTGCTTGATATGATTTCAGCTAAACTGGTGAGATTTATAATTTCCAGATATCAATGTTAGCTCATGAGCTCCATTTCTGAGAAAGCCACTTCATTATCATTTACATGCAGTGGGATATTTTGGAACAGAATCTGATGGACAATGATGAACTGTAACAAGCTTTTAAGAAGCTGCTTTTATACAACTTGTTCACAATGAATTGCTTCCCAGAACATAAACAGTGTTAGCAAAGGGTCCACAAAATCCTGGCTTTCACTTGGCTATTACAGTCCTCACCTACTGCAGATGAAAGGAAAAAAAAGACAAGAATTCTGATGGTTTTAAGCAATTAAATGCAGAGATAAAATTATCGTTGCAACAGGAACTAAAGGTAAATGAAGGTATATGAGATAAGATTCAGCATAGAGGTATG
This sequence comes from Agelaius phoeniceus, assembly GCF_051311805.1. Taxonomy (NCBI): domain Eukaryota; kingdom Metazoa; phylum Chordata; class Aves; order Passeriformes; family Icteridae; genus Agelaius; species Agelaius phoeniceus. The sequence goes on along the minus strand of NC_135280.1, from coordinate 6,114,655 downwards.
CTCAGGCATGACTTGAATTTTTATGCAGAAGCTTTGACATTTCACTAAGTTATTTTACATTGTGTCTAATATATACTGTACATTTATACTATATATTCTTATATATTGTTATTGAGAAAGGGAGCAATATCACTGCACTTATATGTTGTAAAAATGCATGATGTATGTTGTCATGATGCTGAAACTCCTGCCATATACTTAAAATTTACCATCAGTGGTATTTCACACTGATTGGTAATAAATGCCCATTTTTCGGAAAACTATAAAACTTGTTCTCTTCAAGCATTTCTACAGCATGCAAAAGTCTTTGCTTCTCCTTCAGAAAAGTGAAAATGGAAAATCATGTCAATTACATCACTGCATGTCCTCCAAACTTTGAAGGGATGATTTCTTGAGACCAAATTCTGCCTTCAAATGGGAGCTTTCAATTCTCTGTGAATCAACAGTTATTCTGGGAGAAAATCTGAAAGCAAAATTTGACTCTTTGGACCTGATTGATCTGCTGTTTACATTGATATTAGAAAAAGAAGAAAACCTCTGTGGGGGGAACTTCACAGATGGATTCTCATTTGAAGAGGGACGAGAATTTGCTCTTTTATTGTTTATAATATATTATATTTATAATAAATAGGTGTGGGAAGAGCATGTCCTCACTTAGTGCTTCAGTGTTTGCATGCACCCGTGGTGGGTGGGTTCTTGTGCACCTCTGGGATCCTGCCTACAGATAAATATTCCTGTTTTATACACAGATCTTTTTTTTTCCTGATTGTTTTAAACATGGCAATGCTGCTGTTGGGCTGATAGTTATGGTACACACCTGCAGTATATTTGCAATACATATTTTCTGCTGTGAAACATGCAAAAATGATTGTTACTATGTGTTCTTGGTTGATGCTGTTAACAAGAGATAATTCAGTGAGACCAAAAGTTCCTCCTCAGCAACACCTGGGTAAGGTGAACATTGTGGAGAAGAAGTTTATGGCTACTAATCAATGTAGAATTAATATATTAGGAAAGGCAGAAATACACCCAAGTGGATTTACAGCAGAGATCCAAAGCCATTTTCTGTAAGATGAATTAATATTCACAATAGCCATGTCCTTTGCTCACAGTAAAATGCCTGCTAGGAGAGACTGTCATAATTTAGTTTCCCTAACATATAATCAAAGAAATTTGTGTACAAATAGGTGTTAACATTTGTTTTGCAAAGGATATCAATCATATTTCAAAAAATGAAGGGACATATTTCAATTTACCCAGTATATTATATTCTGACGACTCCAGAAAGGTTTCCAGCAGTTAAAGTGAATGGCATTTAATATAGAACAACATAACAGGGGTGAGGGCTAGACGTGACCTTATTCAAATGTCGTAGCCATTACAAAGCCATTCCCAATGTAATTATAATTAAATACTTTATGCCTTTCTTGCAAATCCTCTGATCGATCATTGATATTAACATTAATATTGTATTACCCCCGAGCAAATATCTCCCACACAAGTGTTATGGATCACCAGGTTTCCATTAACAAACTTGTGAGCTATTGCCGTGTGCTGGTCGTGGATAAATTTACGTAAATTACTTTTTCTCAGGGAAGAGGGGGAAAAAGTCCGGGTTTCTTTCTTCTCTGAATCCAGAGCTACTTCTTCAGCTCCATCACAGCCTGCCAGCCACTTTCATAAAGAAAAAAAACCCCTAAAATCTCACAGGAACATCCCTCTTTGCCCTGTGTGGAAGGAGGTGAATATTCTCGCGTTTGGAACTGGGGTTCAAAGCTGAGCTGAAGCCAGGGATGAGCAGTGCAGGGCAAGGCTCTGCGCCCTCCAGGACCATCAGCAGGCCGGGCAGGCTGGGAGAAGGTGTTGGCTCAATTCCTCATCTCATGGCACCTTCCTGGCTGCAGAGAGAGCCCCAGAATGAGCTGAGTGTTTCCTTAGCCCAGCAGAGGGGCTGACCTGTGCCAAGGCTGGGGTGAGGCAGGAGGAGGGTGTGGGACAGCAGCTCCTGCTGCTGGGCTGGGGGCACGGGGAGGGGAACAAGCCTTTGCAGCTCTCCCTTCAGCATCATCAACACCTCTGCAACAAGGAGAGCCATTCCCCTTCCTGCAAAGATGAAAGATGAAAGGTTTCTTTCTGGGGAGAGGCAAGGCTTGGCCTCACTGAGGGAGGGTTGTTTGTTTATCCTTCTAAAGGAAGGCTTCCCATGACAAAACAAGGATTTTGATGGAGCCACGCCAGGTTATTATGCAGAGATTTCACTTCTACTGATTTAATTTCTTAGGCTTTTGCCATTGGTGTCACAGAAGTGGTTTTTGCACGGCAAAATGATTATCAGCCTCAGAATGAAGTTCAAAGCACTTGGGCAAGGATGCCAGGGTGCATCTTTTCTCCCCCAGTGAAGAGAGGCCAGACAGCACCCAAGGCAGGCCAGCAGCTGACCTCACTTACAGGGACCTCTCCCTCAGCAGAACCCCCTGCACATTATGGGACCATTAATGCCATCTAGGATAGCTGAAAACAAACCTTTGCTTTGTCAGTAAAGCCAAGTTCCCCTATTTTTCTGCCAATCATAAAGATCTTATTAGTCTCTCTTAGTTGAGACCTATTAAGTCCTCATAAAAAGAGAAGCTGTGCTCAAAGAGCATTTGAAGGTCAACCCACCCTGAAGATCTGGCTCTCCCCACGCCTTTGCTTTGTTGTGCTCCATGCCATGGCCTGAATTGCCACTGTGCTCCTCAGCCACTCAGCAGGTTTGTTTCTCCCTCAAGACCAAACCCTGATTTCTGCACTGTTTTCTGGTCACAGAAATTCAAGTTTCTCTTTTGGCTGCCACTTGCCTGTTCAGGTCCAAATCTTGTGAGCCTTTCCCACTCTCTAGCAGCAGAGAGGACACAGGGAGAGGGGAAGGGGTTTGGAGGGGAGACCCTCGGGGAAAAGCTTTGCTACACATCTTCCACTGGTACAGGGCTGATATCTCAAGGGCTCCTGGGGTTGTGGGCCAAGTCTGTGCTGAGAATTGAGGGCAGCCATAGCCCAAGTCCAGCTGCACTCAAGTTCAGGGAAACAGGGGGAACCTCCAGCACACACCCCTGAGCACACAGAGCTGAACCCTCAGCTCTGGCAGCGTAACACAAATCCCTGTCTGTGACCTTCAGATCCCAAAGTCAAGACATGGAAATCCTGTGCTGCTCATCGTTCCAGCTGGCCTCTCCCCTCTCTGTCTCTTCTGGGCCATGTTCTCCTGCCTTCTGTGAGGGTGTAAATCCTTGCAAATCTGTTAACTTTGGTGCAATTACCTCTGGAATTGAAGCAGCGTGTGTGAATCCGACCTTTGCATATTATACCCAACATCTCCCATCTCACAGTCTGCAAAGCTGTGCCTCCTCTCCTAGACAGAATTCTCAAAGCAACAAATGGTCCTAACCTCTTTATTTTGCTTTAGCATGAGCTTCTAATTGCTTTCACCAGGACGTGGGTGCCATCTGCACTGCTCTGCACAAAGAACCTTGTCTCTGTCTCTGTTGCACTGGCAATGTCTTTCTTTTTGCACTTGGGGTCATTAAATTAAAGAACAGGGTAGGTCCAAGTCCTATGGAACTTCCAGTGGAGTCTTTTTTACCCGGAGAGCAAACATAAAATAACAAAGTGAGTTGTGCTCCCTCCCACCCTTGCTACAGTGGTTGGAGGCAAATCCAACTGTGAGAATTTTGCCTGAGAAAGAACTGCCGGATTTCTCCCACTGTGAAATCCAGCTGTTAATTCAAACAGAAGGGATGGACCTGACCAGATAGGCCAACTGGCTTGTTTCCATCCTAAAGTCCATTGTGTTCCACAAGTTCCTAAATTTATGGTCATGAAGGTCTTCCAAGCCCTGTAATGAAGTATGGCATGCAATGTTTTTGTTATGGAATGTGGGCTGCAAAGGAAAAAAGAAGGTTTGAATTTATCTCTCAAATGAAGATCCTGGAATCTCTCAGGATAAACAAGCTAAATTAGGAATAAAAATACACCATGTTTCTCACCATAACTATGGAACTGAAAATAGCACTTGCAGAGCACTGACAGAAGTAGAAAACTAGAAGTTGCAGTAAGCCCAAACCAAACTTCTTTTTGTTGTGTTTCTCTTGTGTGTTCACCACCCTTTGTAGCAGCAAATGAACCCTGCTATGCCAGCAACAGGAGCCTCCTTTCATCTTTTGGGAGTGGTTCTTCTGACAGAGTATTTTGGGAAAAAAACCTTTCACTGCAAAACTGAGCTGCTGGTCTCCATCATCAGCATTTGCATTGGGCACACACCACCTGGTGTTGCTCTGAGCAGGTTGAAAACAAGGTACAGAAATGCTCTTTGCCTGCGTGGTGCAGCTCAGTGCAGCTCTCTCAGTGCTCCAGCTCCACAGACTGAGTGCTCTGCACAAAAGCTGCTCCCTCCTTATTTGAGACATGGTAAAGAATTAGTGGGCTTGAAAGTTTGTTCAGTTTCCATGCTGATATCAGTGGTGCTAAATAAAAAACCAACTGAAACCAAACGAGGCTTCCTGAAATGTGCCCAGTAAAGAACTCTGCTCTGTCCCACAGCCATTAAACCCTTTTGTCAGCCCTGCAGTGGCCCCAAGAGCCCCACTCTGGATCCAACTGCCCCCCAAAGCTGCACTATCCACAGCTGCTGATGGTGAAACACTGTCATGTGCTCCTTCTGCAGGGAAAAACATTAGGATGGAACCAGCTTCCCTCTTGGGCCCAAAGGCTCTGCTGACCATTAGCCATCTGTCTCAAGCAAGATCTGCTCTATCTGAAAATGCTTTTGGAGGATTCATGCCACAGATATTTAACCCTGTGACAAAACTGCTCCCCACCTTCCCCTCTTTGCTGGAGGCATTGCACTCTGCTGGTAGTGGCTGCACCCTCTGCTGCCATCCCCTCCTTCCAGCACAGCCTCTCTGAGACTGCAGAAAAGGAGCAGCACTCCCCATAAAAGTGGATGTGGAAAATAACAGGTGCAATGAGCTGTGTTTCATGATTAATCTGTCTCGGGCTTTTCCGAGGCTGAGAGCTGTATGAGCAATTATCAGCCCCTGGGAGGCACTTCAGCACTAATCAGCCCATAACATTCTTCTGCATTGGAGCATCTGGGACTGGCTACATGGCTGGAATCCTGACTCTCATGAAATGAATGAGAGTTTTGCCACTGGGTTCAAGGGATCAAAACTTCATCTTCTATTACCAGGGCCAGAGATTAATCAGATTAAAGGCCATGTGGACTGCAGAGAAAATTAAATACCTTCTAGCAGTTACTTGGTGTCTTCTCAAGACAAAATAGATGCTTGCTTCCACAGGTTTCTTTGGCTCTGTCTTTCAGACAGACAAAATTCTTCCTGAACTCAATGGGAAATGTGTCCAAATAGGGAAAAAGTTCCCCTAAGCCCAAGGGCTGAACACAGCAGAACCAGATGTTGGCATCTGGGGTGAGATTCCTGGTGCAAAGATGTTTGTATGCTCTTTGAGAGCATCTCTGTTCTGGGGCTGGTGTGCACACTCAAGTAAACAAGTCACACTAGCTAATATCCAGACTCAGGATCTCAAATTTTCTTTCAACAGGAAACTGTCCCAAGGTCTGTTGCAGTTTGGCAAAGGCATGACACTGCATTACTTTCCATTTTGTGTTGCTGTTGTTGAAATTACAGGAAAATAAATATTTTGGAGATGATACATCGTGTATCCCTAATAAATACCAAGGGTATTTAATATAAACAATGGACACATGGTTTGCTTTGTTGTTCTAAGTAACTGTTTCCTTTTAGCCAAATGAAAAGCCAGTTGTGCTGTGATGCTGCAGATTATAAATTAGCAGCTCTCATATGGTTTTGTGCAATTGTTTCTTGAAGAGCTTTAGGCTACTTCAGACAAAAATTTCAAATAAAATGTGAATTCATTGAACTGTAACTTGTGGTATTAGTTTTATAATAAACAAAGGTAGGTCACATAATCATGTCATGAAAAACAACATTTTAAAATTCAAGCAGCAACCTTTTAATCCATTTCAGGTGCTGATCCTGAAATCAAGATGAAGCTTGGCTCTTTCTGCTTCCCAGTGCATGAAACCAAGACAAGCCTGTCCTGGGAGGAGAGCAGCCAGCCAGGTTAGCTGGGCTGGGCAGAGAGCAGGCAGATTTCTCATCTCCCAGAGAAGAAATGGCCCAAAGGCAGCAGCAGCAGTTCCCAGCTGGGCCAGGAGGGTGGGTCAGGCCAGGGGGGCTGAGCAGGTCCTGGGGGCAGCTGGAATCCAGGCTGGCTGCAGGGGGAGGCAAGGAGCCCCCAGGGGCAGCAGACTGAGGGGGACCTGCCTGACCTCCAACCCCGGCCACACAAAGCACTGATGCCAGAATATCTGTGCCACGCACACTGACCTTGGCATGGCTGACGTGAAGCTGCTCTCCAATAATGTCCCACTTGCCTTTAAAAGAGCCCCATTTTAGGGTGGGAAACACATATTTTCCACAGGCATCCAGTGTGGTTTTCTAAAGACCCTTGGGGCCATCTGTGCCTCATGGGACCTGCATCTCCAGGACCATCTCTCAGCCTTGTCTCACCTGAATTATCCCCCAGCAGGGGATGGATGGATGGGACAAGCCCCATGAATTGCTCCTGGGCAATCTCAGCTCCCAGCACCTTGTTCTGTCCCCTGTCCCTCCCATCAGGTGACAGCAAGAGGAATCCAGGGCTGCTGGGGGTGATGTGAAGGAGCAGAACACCCCCAGTGCTGGGACACACATCAGGTACCACCAGCAGCTCCACCAGCACGCACTGGAGGAGGAGGCTCTGTCACAAAGCCCTCTCACCTGAAACACTCCTTATTGACAAAAGTTTATTTGAGAGGAGCCTCAGTTTTTATTTAGTGGATATTTTCCGAAATAGAAATGAATAATCATGTCAACTCTCTGCTACAGCATTATAAAGCTGTAGCCTGTTACTTAACTGAATATATATCAATTTTTTTCTTTTCTTCTAAGCCTGCCTGAGTTTGAACCATTTATACCATGACAACAACATAAGCTGAATTTGGAGAGGGAAGACAATACTGGAGCTGAAAACCCAAGTGAATTTTTTTCCCTGTCAGGAATATTCCTACTAAAACAAGTCAGTTTTTTTGTTTCCTGGCTCTACAGCCACAGCACATATGAAATTGATATCTCTGTCTTAATTCAGGGTTGCAATTACTGGAGCTGAAGTCTAAATTTTTCCAACCACCGAACTCCTGAGCTAAATGACTGTACAGCTACTGAAATTGATTATCAGGCTTCCTGTTTCCTCACTTGTGACCCAGTAATATTGACATAAGCTACAAGGAAATTGCAATCAGCACTACTAGTAGCAATAGCTGGAGGCAATTGCAGAAGTATTGCTGGTGGTGGCACATGGGCTCCTATATTAGATTTAGCCATACTCTGATTATAATGCACTTACTTCAGAGAGCAGGAAATTCTATTTTTCGTTTTTTAAGTTACAGCCAAGAAAACATTTCTGTTTGCTTTTGTATTTCATCCTTTTCTCTGGGATAGCCTAAATAGAAAACCTTCTGGCCTCAGAGATCCAGTCTGTTTTGTCTCCAACATGGGCAATGCCTGGGAAAAAAAAATCATTTTATGTCTCTGTGTCTCCTCCAGGCAGCAGACAGAGGCTACCTTGGCAAAGAATTTTGTTAGAAACCTGCTGTATCAGCACCCTGACGTTATGGACCTTCCACATTCTCTCCTCTCACTGTCACCTTCCCTGCCTCTGCTTCCATCTCCCCTTGAGCATCCTCTCCTCCCTGCCCCAGACCAGTTTTGTACAGGGCTGAGTGGTGCCTAAAGGTGTAGGGGCCAGCATCACTCTGATTCCCTGGGACTCTGGGAGCAGGACTTTAAGGATTGCACAAAAGCATAAAGAGAACTGGGATCAGGTTTGCAAGGCTTGGAAATGTTGCTTTTAAGAAATAATCTTCTTTTTCCTGGTTCTTAAGCTCATTTAGAGCAAACCCATGTCCCCAGCTAAATGAAAGAAACTTTCTATCACATATTAACTCACACTGACACCCGTTCCAGCAAAAATTGTGCTGTTGCAGCAAGTAGAAGCATTTTACAGCTGTTTCTTTCAACAAAATGCCCACAAAAACCCCTTCTACTGGCAGTATAAATGAGCAGACAACACCTGTGATTTCAAGAGGAGTCCCTGGCACTGGCAACAAGGATATGGCAGAGAGTTATTGAACCACTCTCTTCACAGGATCTCCATAATGCCAGGGTTTATATTCAAATCTAAGGAATTCATGCAGAAACTTAAAATAATTTTGCCACAGGATGCAAAATCTCCTGGAGAACCCAGCTTGGCTCTTGTGATGTTCCCCATGGCATTCCAAACAGGAATAGAATGCAGTATCACAAACACAGAGGCTGCAGAAGCAGAAAGCTTTGACTTTGCCTCCAGAGAAGTTTCCCAGGCCAAGCTGGGCTCATTTCATGCGCTGCAGACGTGGCCTTGGTGCCATCCTGGGGTAATGATCCATGGCTGAGGAAAAGAGGATTGCCATGGATCGTGGCTCCTCAGCAGGCCAACCTTTCCAGAAGAGAAGTTCTCCACAAGTGGGAAAGTTGTTTGGGTTGCTGGGTTGTGTTTTTTTGGGTTTTTTTTTCCCCTACTTTGTGACCTGTGAGAAAAAAATCTTTTATTAATGAGCTCTGCCCTCCTCTGTCCTTCAGAAGTCGCTGGGGCTTTGTGTGTAGGATGAAGCCACAGCAGAATTTAGCTGTGAGTGTGGGTAAAACAGATAAATCTGCCTTGTAATTACAGAGATTTTCCACCTGCAGCCCCTGCTGAAGTGCAAGGCAGCATCTGCTGGGGCCACTGTGAGCTGTGACAAGGCTGCAGTGCAGCACTTTCTGTCTCTTTGTGCTGCCAGATGTTTGCAATTCAAACAAAAGCTTAGCTCTAACAAACCCTGACTTTTAAGGCTTGGAAACCTTCTGTGAACCTTAAGAAAAATGAATATTTAGGAGTGTGAGGAAGCAGACGTGCCAAAATGCTGTGAAAGTGACTTATTACTGAATTATTTTTTTTCTTCAAATAGGACAGAGTGGAAATTTCACTGCTACTCTGAGCTGTCTAAGAAAAAATAAAAATTCAGAAGAGTTGTACGAATGTAGGCAAACCTGTCAATTTTGTCAAAGCTCTTAGTCCTGGTCTGTCTCTGATGACAACAAAATGGAAGATGAGTGTATTCAGAAATTGGGCAAGCCTGTCCTGTCTTCTCCATGGCTTGTGAGAAGCCAGGCTGTGTTACCCTTAACCAGGTGCTAATCTCCTTTTCCTTGCAATGCAGAAGTTAATGGCAATTTCACGTTGATTAAATATGTGCAAGATGATGCTTGAAATGAAAAGTCCCCAGTAAACTGACTTGTCATCACTAAAATCAATTCAAGTTGCACAATGTTTTTCTTGCTAAGATAATTAGTCCTCAATCAGAGTAAATTGGAGGGGTAGCTGGGTTATTTTAAGGCAGTGTTATTCTTTATTCAAGAAAACTCTTTTGTATTTGAATTATTTCCACAAAGTGATGCAGATAATTGCTCAATGCTTTGTCATTCTAATACATAATCCCTCAGCATCTGAACAGTATTAATGGGAGCAGAACTTGGCAAAGCTACCTGTAGATTTTTTTCTCAATATTTTCCATGCCAAAGAGAGAACATCTCAGACAATGAGGAATGAAAACTTTCTATTTTTTGTCTTCAAATTGATCCTGAAATACGATGTATTCCTCTGGCTGCTGCTTTGGGACAGCTTTCATGGTACTTTGGGTTTAATATATTACATTTTAGCCAGGTTTAACCCCAGTCAATAGGTGCACCTTGGCTTCCTGAGATAAATAACTTGACTGGCAGAATCAGGACCCAAGACTCATTTGTCCTTCATAAGGGTTTGTTTTGTTTGTTTAAATATTAGCATCCAGCAGCTGTGCAAAATAGACCTTTTTCATTAGCTGGTTGATCATGGTGGGAAAAGCTATTAATTTAGTCAATTCCCAGCAATGAACTGTGGGGTTGCTACCAAACCACAAACTGATGAAAACAATAAATGCTAGACTGTATTAACTGTAAAGGTTAATCCATAAATCAAAGGGAAATGTCAGATGCCTTTTAACATTGATTGAGATGTAATTTGGTGTTGGTAGTGATATGTTTGTTACATAAATTCACAAATGCACTCAATTCCTGTTAGGAATCCAGATCTTTGTAACTTATAATAAATTAAGTAGTTTGCTTTATATATGTAACCATGTAAAGATTGATTACCCCTTCCTGTTCAAGTTACAATGTAGCACCAATTCTAAAATAAGTGAATATTAATATCCAGATCTTCTTCCAGGGTACATTTGACTTGGTATAGAAATGAATACATTCTTGTTTTTCCTGAAAGTATGCCATTACCTTAAGTATGTTTGAGGCATGTTTTCCTTTTAATTTTTGGGTTTGATTCATGTTTTTCAAATTACAGCATAAGAATTAGCCTTTGTATAAATGTGCTCAGAAATATAGAACACATTTTCTATATTACAGATACATCATATTTCAATATGTAATATGAAACAACAAATATGAGGAGGAAATGCCACAAATTAGATCAGAATGGAATACAGTTGCTGATGCCAAAACAGCAAGAAAAAGATCATTACAGCCACTGGTGGAAACATTTCTTTCCACTTCTCCTCATGAAAGAAACGTGAGGCCAGGAATTCTTCCACTTGATGAAGCTGAGATTCAGGTCACCAGACCTCAGAGTAAAAACAAATAAAACCAACCTTTTGAGCTTTATCTGTCCAGGGAAATTACCAAAGAAGGTCCTCAAGAACGGGAGCATCACTCCCAGGTCACCAGTAGCCCAAAAATGGGAGCTACTGAGCTTTGTTCCAGCTGCCTCCTGGGTGGGCAGGGCGCTGAGCCTGCCAAAGCTGGGAGCACCCTGTGCTTCCAAGCACTGCACACTCCGTGGCTCAGTCTCCATGTCCTGTTTCTTTCTTGGAGAGAACCACAAACAGTACTGTGTAGCAGGTAATAGCTGCAAGAAATCCAAGGGAATTGCACTTTAAAGGCAGTCAGATAGATCAGTGCTTAATTTAGCAGACTAAACAGTGGGAATGCTTCCCTCAAATTCCTGAGAGGCATTGATCCAAACAGGTATCCAAGGATGCTTGTGGTGAGATTAGGATGTGGAAGGATACAAGACCCAGCCCATTTAAAAATGTCCCAAAGGCCTTTCATTCTGCAGTAATGGGATTCTTCAAAGCTCAGCAGGGGCAGAATGTGTCAGCAAAGGAGATGGGCCAGGCAGCACCTTCCCACATGGATAAACCAGTTAAATCTTTACGGCTTTAAACTCTGAACCTCTGCCTGATCAATATTAAAAATGAGATTTTACTGTCTGTCTGTCTCTGCACACATATTGTGGTGAGAGGAAATGCAGTCCTTACTTACCTTCTATTTATATTTGCTTGCAAATGTCTCATGGCTGTGATGGGACATGTCAAAAATGTTTCAGTTGCCTCCAACAGATCTTGCCCTTTATATGAAAATTTAGGAGGAGCTTTTCAGGCTGTGAATCACAAAATCTGTGAATCACAAAATCATGGACCCATGGAATTACTTGGACTGGATGGGACTTTAAAGCTCACCTATTTCCAACCCCTTTGGCACAGGCAGGGAACATTGTGCTAGACTCAATAATGCTCAATGCCCCATCCAGAGCACTTGAACACTCAAACCCTTCCTTGAACACTTCCAGAGATGGGCCATCCAAACTTACCCAGGCAACCTTGCAATAAAGAATTTCTTCCTTTTGTCCAATCGAAATCTACTGTCTTTCATTTGAAAGTCACTCACCTCTGCATAACATCCCTGTCCAGCTCTCCTGTGTCCCTTCAGGCCCTGGAAGCTGAATCCCCCTCTGCAGCCCCTGCTGTCCTTTCCAGCCTGATGCTGATCAAAGCAGGGACACCCAGATCAGGGGCAGCAGGGACAGGCAGCATCCTCTGGCTCACCTGGGGCAGCTCCTGCTCCTGCCTTGGAGCTTGTGGAGGCTGCCAGGGCTGGGGAAGGGCAGAGCAGGGCTCAGAAGGTGCTGTGGCTCTGTGTGACCCACTCAGCCCTGGGCACAGCCTGCTGTGCCTGCCTAAACCTCAGAGCAGGGCAGGGCAGGAAAGATGTGGAAGGAGATTAAGACCACCCTGACCTCCAGCAGACTCCCATGGCTCTGCATTTTGTCCTCAGAAGGAAGCAGAAAAATGTCTTTGTAATCCAAACATGAGACCAGGGTCCACTGCAGGAAGGGATCTGATAAACATTGCAATGTATTTGGCTGAGAAGAGCAAATTTCTGGGCTAGTATAAGCCCATGCACTCTCTAGGACTTTTTTCACTATTGGCTTTTCCCCTTAATATGATTTGCCTATTCACAGATTTTTCAGATGCATTTGTTTTATTTATAACAGCACTCTAATCAAATGTTCAGGGCTCCTCACCTTCAAGGGTGGAATCATAATGAGTGCATAATGAGCTACTCCACAGCCACAAGTTCCCATGCCTTTTAAAGCAGCTTCAACAACTCTGAGATCTTCAGTGGAGATTAGTGGAACCCTGCTGATTCACATGGCTATTGTCTCTGGGAAGAAATGAAAATCATATTAATATTCACAATGTCATTCACTTGTATGCTAATTGGAAGGATTGCAAAAATAAAAAAACCTAACTATAAAGACAAGCACAAAAACCACATATGAGTAAATCTCAAGGACATAAATAATAAAGTGCTGGATGGAGTGGGACCTCTGAAACCACCAATTTTTGGGAATTCTTCCTCCATTCCTACAGTCCAAACAGAGAGGGCAGCTATCTTATCAGTAATAAAGTCCATGCACTCGTCCCATGGGCCAGGACAAAGGGCAAGGATGACACAAACAGGGCCAGAAAGTCTGCAGAGGTCCAGGTGCCCGTGCAGGTGGGGAGAGGAGAGCCCTGCTGGGCATCTCCCCATGGTGATGGGCTTGACTGGCCACAGGCAGATGTTCCCACACTTTCACAGCACTCAGCTCCAGGTGAGAATTCCTCCCTGCTCCACCTTCCCCCCTGGATCATCTGGGATAAAACATTCTGATCACTGCAGTGAGATTTCCCAAGTTAAATGTCAGTGATTTTTTAATTTTCTTTGTTTTCTTGGCTTAGCTTTTTTTCTTTAATTTTTGGAAAATTGTTTCCCTGATTTCCCTGGCTTTGATTCAAACTGATTCAAACCCTGGGCTTTGCCAGCTCAGGACTAGAAAGCAGAGATCCCTTCTGTGAGGATCCTGCTCATTGCTGGCATCTGGCCTCTTGTAGAGAAAAAGGGACAATACAATAAACTACACCAGCCTCTACAGACATCCACGAACCAGTTCTCCTGTCAGTCTCACACTGGCCACCAGGAATGACATCTCCTGCTCTGCTGAGCCTGCTCTGGTGTAACCTCATTTAATTATGTGCAGACCTCCCCATCTGAAGATGTCTGTGGTGTTAAACATCAGCAACGTGTAAAGGTAAAGCAACACTGGGGTTTGCCCTGCTGTTGCCATTCTGGGGTGCTTCAATATAAATATCCAGAATATTTGCCCTTTAGAATAAAATATTAGTTCCTCTGTCTAGTTGAATTAATTTCATATATTAAATAAATCAATTAGCAGAAATAAAAACCACCAAAAAAAATGAAGGGAAGAGAACAGAGCACAGACACAGAGAAGTCATAGTGGGAGGATCACTAATTCCTTGTTTCTCTTTTATACCATGATCACAGAAGAGTGGAACTGGATCTAAATTAATAACTAGGAATTAAAAATTACTTGGATTTCTTTTTTCTTTCTATTTTCTAATTCTTTTCTCTGAGCTATTGTTTCCCTTCCATTGCTGATGGCATCTGCAGCCCCCAAACCAGACCAACACTGAGCTCCATTCCCTTTCTCCATGTCTGAATTTAGCTTAGGGAGCAAAGTCCATACCTAGTTTTAGATGCCAGAGCTACTGCATGAAAACCAAGGAATACACAATAAATATATGGAATATACATATACACAAAGTTTATATACACAATAAATATGTGGAATATACATATACACAATATGTATATACACAATAAATATATGGAATATACATATACACAATATGTACATACACAATAAATATGTGGAATGCACAATAAATAAATGGAGGGGACAGGGCAGGTGTGCAGTTCTTCAGCACTATAAGTTCTTTAGTTTCCATTTTAATCAAATTCCTATATACTGGTAGGGTCACACTCTGGCAGAGGAGATTGTCTTTGCTGTGAGCAGAGTTCACTGGAGCTTTCCAGTTCCTGAGGCTCTTTCTTTCCCCTCATGCAACCCTGAAGTGCTGAAGCCCTTCCTTTCCTTGCCAGCCAAGAAGCCTCTCAGCAGCTCCTTGGTGAAATGCAGTTTTCCAGCTAGGGGAAGCTTAAATGAATTGAGCTATTAAAGACACAATTCAGTCAGATGGGTTCTAAAAGCTCTTGAGTCCATGTATCCTAACCAGCCCAGGGTCATACCCCTTACACCCTGTCTAACCTCACAGAGAACTTCCAAAATCTGCTATTCTGTGGGGAAAAATTCCATCTGGGTGTGGTGTTGGCCCTCTCCTTGTCAGGACACACACCCAGTCTCACCTGCTGGGATGTGCCCAGCACTTGCCAGGCCCTGCAGCCTGGCCAAAGCAGCAGAGCTGGGGTCCCCCAGCTGAGCTGGGGAGTGCCAATAAGGGACATTGTGACATTTGGTTACAGGAGGGCAGCCCAGAGGAAGGGCTGCCTGCAGCAAGAGCAGCCAGGCTCAGACAAACTCTCCCATTGTTTGGGGTCATCTGGTCTACAAACTGTTTCACATGAGAAAATTAGATTATGCCGAACCAACTTCTTTGGAGTTTTTTGGTTTTTTGTTTTTGTTGTTGGTTTTTTTTTTTTTTTAATTCAGCATTAAAAGGATGGAAATAATCGTAAATCTGGAAGCAATCACACACACATCACTTAGAAATGCTCTGCCTCAGTGCAAGGGAAACAAAATACATCAGTGCTGATTGGCCTGGGGTATCTCTCCCCCCACCAAGCCCATGTACCAGACAAGTTAAACGTTTCATTAATTAGGCACTAACTATGGTTAAAATTAGGAGAGCTGCAAGGACGTCTCATCCTCCTTCAGACTAATCCTCTAATGAAAAGCAGGGCCCCCAGTTTGGGCTCTGGTTGTTGGCTTGCAGCCCCCGAGCTTGGGCTGGAGCCAGCCTGGTGGGGTCTGTGGGGCAGGAGGGGTTTGGGTCTGGTGCCAGAGCAGGGGACACAGGATGGGAGCAGCCTGGGGACAGCTGGGGACACCTCTCATCCCAGGCTGTGTGTGATGGATGAGCACACTCCCAACTGCCCCATGAGCCTGCAGGAAACCCCAGCTGTGAACAGAAATGGGGCAAACCTCGGTCCTGGAAGGCAAGTATCTCCAGGAGGGACACTCAGACATCCCTGTCCTTTGGGGAGGCACACTCAGGACATCCCTGTCCTTTGGACACTCAGACATCCCTGTCCTTTGGGGAGGGACACTTGGGACATTCCTGTCCTTTGGACACTCAGACATCCCTGTCCTTTGGGGAGGGACACTTGGGACATCCCTGTCCTTTGGGTAGGCACACTCAGACATCCCTGTCCTTTGGGGAGGGACACTCAGACATCCCTGTCCTTTGGAGAGAGACACTCAGACATCCCTGTCCTTTGGGGAGGGACACTCAGACATCCCTGTCCTTTGGACACTCAGGACATCCCTGTCCTTTGGGTAGGGACACTCAGGACATCCCTGTCCTTTGGAGAGAGACACTCAGACATCCCTGTCCTTTGGGTAGGCACACTCAGACATCCCTGTCCTTTGGGGAGAGACACTCAGACATCCCTGTCCTTTGGGGAGGGACACTCAGGACATCCCTGTCCTTTGGAGAGAGACACTCAGGACATCCCTGTCCTTTGCTCACACAGGAGCAGCAGCAGCCACAGCCCCACCTCCAGTCCCCACAGAGTGAGGGACACCTCAAAGGCATTCATCTCCTCCACGCTCCCCCACATCTGGGACATCTCCACAGCTCAGCAAAATGCAAAGACAGTGCTCAAGCTGGGAAAAACTTAGATTTGAGAGTCTTTCAATCTTTTTTCCCTTGGAGAGTCTGAAATCTCCTTATTCCTCCCAGGCTCTCGGTTTTAATTTTATCTGTGTGCATAGGTGGCTGTTTTGCATCACCATTCTCGTAAAAGACATCAGCATGAGTAGAAATCCCATTTTCTTTTCAAGAAGCAGGAGAAGATCTCCTCCGTCTATCCACCCCAAATGCTGTCAGACTGTGATTTGAATCAGAAAGCAGTGGTTTTGGCAAGACATTCTGTCAAGAAACAAAAGCAAACCTGGCCATTGAAGGCAAGCAGCGAGGGAAGAGCACCAGAAAAGAAAACAATGGGGACATTCTGTAGTAACCACAAAACCTGAAGTTTTCTGCCATATTCTGTTTTCCATAAATATTGGCCTCACTTTAATGTAGAGCAGCCAAGAGCTGCTTGTATGAATGCAGCCTCCCTAACCAAGAGCTTTAATCAACTATAAATAAAGTTGCTAAGGCAGACAATAACAAATATAAATTAACAGTGCTAAGGTACATCTCAGCACCTTCCAACAAAATGGAAAACCAGGAAAGGCTGCTAAAAGGCAGATGCTTCCAGATGAGAAACCAGTATCTCTTTGGGGTAGTGTACAACATTTGGGAGACAGCCAGAGGAAGGATGGAGAATTGCCTGCCTTAGTGCAGCTAACACTTCAGGAATCAAACCCCTAGGCTGGTTAAAATACCTGCAATTTTGCTCAAACCCTTCCTCCCTGGTCAACACCTCTGCATTTTGGGTTTTCTCTGTTTGCAGTTTAACTTTTGAGAATGAGGAGTGACTTGGGACACATTAAGCAAGTTTTGTTCCCCATAAATCCAAGGTGTTGAAGTTCCACTAATGAAAAGCTGAAATTGTCACATGCGGAATCAGCTCCGGGAGATGAAGCATTTTGTACATCAAGTACAGTGAGATTTGCATTGAAACCCAAAGATCTGGAAGGTCTGAGGATATGACAGCCAACACTGGTTCTTGGATAGCAAATGTGCTTCCTCAAGAAGGACCAGGAGGTGAATACCTCCAAGAAAAGAGCACCTCATTTTTCAGCTTTGAACAGCAGAGATCAGCGAGTTCCACCTGAGTTTTTTTAACATACACAATCTGAGACTGGAAAAAAAAACCCCTTAAATTTCACTCAAGTAAAACACTCCAAGCAAAAACCAACCATGACAGATTTAACTCCCATTAGTCCTCTCTCCTTGAAGCGCAAACACGTTTAGTTCCATCTCTAACCAAAAGTCCCAACAAAAATGTGGGAATCAAAGGAAAGCAAAGCAAAGCTTCATCTTGAGAACATTGCAAGATTAGAGCATTATGAATTATTATTATTACTCTTAGTTATCATCTTCTCTTGGCTCAAGCACCTGAGAAACATGATTTAATTTGCAAGCCTGTCAGGAGGACTCACATCCACATTTTTTTCCTTTTCTTCTAATGAAATATTTGGCCACAAACGTTCACTCAGTTCCCATCCCAACACCCCACCAGCTCTGACCCTGTTTACTTCATGAAAGCTGATTCCTTCCTAGTCTGAAGTGGGGAATGACTGGAGGCAGGAAAGATCCCAAATAAACAACGTTTGTAAGATTTCCCCACAGCAAAAGGAACTACAATACAGTATTTTAACTCTCCCACTGTGCCAGGGAATTTCATCAAAGTGTGTGACCTTGGCAATCATGTGCCTTGGAACCCTGCCAGAGCCAAACAGGGAATTTTAAGTCAAGTAATCCTTTCAATGCTTTTTTCCTTTCATTTACTGGCATTGAACCCTTAATGGGAGTTTATCATACCTTCTGTCTCTAATGTTAACATGTACAGATATTTTCAGAAAAAACAGGCTGGATTACACTGGGAGAGGAAGATGCTGGAGTCACACTGCAGAAGTTCAGCTCGTAAAGAGGAAAAAAGAGAGCCCTGATGTTATTTCAGCTGGAATAGCTACTAAATTCACTACCAGCAGCTTTCCTTGCAGAGAACAGTATCTTTAGCCTGGTCAATGCTTCTGAGATTTTGGGATAAATTTGACATTAATTGCAAGGAACTTTTTTCTGGCTGAGAACCTGGACCTGAGTTTCCATCACGAACCTCTGGTAGGTCCATTATGACTTACTTACCTAAAATCCACCCTAAAGAAGATTAAACCCTGGAGAAAGCCACAGCTCTCCCAGAACCTTTTTATAGAAAGGGGAGTAAATCTGTTTTTTCACTGGCTGCTCAAGGAGATCGTACACAGTTTGGTATCTGGCAAATAGAGATCCTCTCTCTCTCCCAACAACAGAGCAACCAAAAAAATAAAAAAAAAAGTAGTAAAAATCCCATCTGACTGACAGAGCAAGAGCTCAGACTCCCTCTCAGGAGGCCAAGCCGAGGAACACTGTGAAGTTTTTCCATGCAGATGTGCCAAAGACTGTGTTTGCCTCATGTACTTTTTTGCTGAAGAGCACAGTTCAGCAGGGTGAGGCTTGCTGTGATTAAAGCCCCATTATCTCTTGACGAGGCTCTCTCGGTAAATGGATGGGGCTGTGTGGTTGTTGTGAGCACTCAGAGGGTTCCATGGATACATTTGATAATACAAAAGGGAAAAACACTCAGCCCCCAGCCCAAACTGTGGCCTTGGGGATCAGTTTGGGCAGCAGCACAGCCCCTGGCTGGCAGAAGCAGCAGCCAACACCAGCCATGAGAGGAGGCTCTGCTGGTGCCATCTGACACAGGGAGGGAGAGGGCAGCAAAGCAACTTTTTTGGCCAAATGGCTGCTTGTTAGAATGTGGGTTTATCATACCCACATTCAGCCATCTGCTGTGGCTGAGAAATGATCAGCAGCTCCAGACTACAAGTCAGCCAGAATCACAGAGGAAGGGTGTTGGGTGGCAACGCTGCAGAAATGGTGGCACACATCCACAGACAGGTAAATACAGGGTGCACAGAGGTTTTATTTCCCCTGAGCCCATCCTTTTGCTCCATTTGCACCTATAACACAGATGTCTGCCTTTTAAAGGGATGGGATGGTTTAGACAAAACCAATCTGGACATTTTTTTAAGCGCTGTTTTTTGAGTGAGTGAAAAACAAAATACAGCAGGAAACTTGTTCTGAAATCTTTCCAGTCATAAAACAAAACAAACCTAAGAATAAAGGCAAAGGGATAGTTTTAATTAATTTCAAAATAGGTTGTTTCAGTGATCCTTATAGGAAATGTCTTATTCTGAGAAAACCTCACAGTTCATATTCTGATGCTTCCCAAAGTTCAACTCTTTGAATTGTTTTGCAAACACTGGTTTTCTTTTCATAAAAATCACTTCACAAGCTTCAAGAAGGATAAATAGCTTGGAAATTAAATACAACACTGAGTTTTCAGTCAAACAAAACCATGCCTGGAACCACAATGAAAAACTGGGGGCAAGAGGGTGTGTATCTTTCTTCATTTCATTCAAAAACTTCCTCAAGCCTCTTTCACATCAACCAACTTTTCTCACAGATTTGCATGGGTTTTTTTGTTTTGTTTTTTTTTTTTTCCCCCCAGTTTGGCCTTAGAAGTAGAACTTAGAACAGTCAGGGGGTGCTCCCCACACCCTTGCTGAGGGAGGAGGGCAGCCAGAGGAGCTGTGAGAGGGGACAGGCCGTTCCCACGGTGGGCAGGAATGTGGAGCCCAGGAACCACCCTTGGCTGATGCCTGCAGGAGCTCCGTGCTCAGGAGGGGCACAGGCAGCTTCAGTCTGACCTGAATTAAACCAAAATTGAAGCAGTGAAGATTTCCAGGGACATCCCTCACCGAGGAGGGGAGGTGAAGTGAGGAAGTGAACTACATGTAAATGTATAGATGGGTGTGGTGGATATAGAGTGATAGATGTGTCACTATAGGACACAAAAGAACACACACACACACCGTTCTCAAGGTGAAAGAGAAAAAAGGGCTGTTTATTTTCTGACTCCAACATTTATAGTTTTCCAAAAGTGACAGTGGATTGGAGGGTGGCAGTGGCACCTCTCCAATGCCACTGGTTGAACCAACAGTCCGTCAACTCTCTCTTCCTCTATAAAGGAATGCAAAACAATGAGTTATTTACATAAAGTGTGTGAGAAAGTTCGCTACAAGAATGCCAACATCAGAAGGCTTAGAAAATCTTAAAAAACCAGGGTGACATAGATGCACCTCTGTGGTGTCCACCTGTGGATTGCCCATTGTGTCCCTCACATGCAGGACCCAACCAAGACACTCCTAAGCATGACTTGGGTCTGTTGCTGCAGCTCTCTCAGTCAGACCAGCTGAACCCAGTGCCATAAATGCTCATTTCTGTAACTCACAGGGATGTAGGGTGGCTGACTGCAGTCACTAACTGGGTGAACTCAGCTCAAACACACACAAAAAAAGGGAAAAAAAAAAGGAACCATTAAACAGCCTGAATTGGAAACAGGCTTCAATAAATCAGCCTTGTGAATGAGGCAAGCAGTAGATGCCTTGGACCACCTGTTGGGATGGGGCGTTGGACATGCTGAATGATTGTTGTGTTCTCAGACCTAACCCACAGAAAAATAATGGCATGGCCACAATCCCTGCTCTTGTCCTTGCCATCAGGACAGGCCCTCAGCCACACAAAGGGACAAAGGCAAAACTGGTGCTGTGGTTTAAATGTTTGAAACCAGGCTGGCTCCAATGACTGAGAAAAAAGAAAGGTCAGGGCAGAGGACAGGATTAAATGGAACGAAAAATGGCATTGTAGGTGAGGATCAAATGCTTGGTAAATGTTTAATCTGCTAAAATATGTTTAATAGCAGTGGAGGAACAAGATCTGAGGGGAAGTGGACATGATAGTCCAACTGAAACATGCATTGTAGGAGGATTCCCTAATGAAGTGGTTAAAATAATGGGCACACTGCTGAAATAACCAAAATACAGGCTTTGTGACCCTAAAAAAATTAGGTTTCCATCAGTTATAAGGCATCTCACCAGTCTTCTTTCTGAAAAATCTCTATTAGACATATTTTAGGGGAAGCAAATTAGAGCTCCAAAGGCAGCTGCCAGAGCTGCCCTGCATTTTGGTCCTGTCAGGTCACCTCTCACCCAACCCCTTTTCATCCAAGCAGCACAAAAGTGTCACTCCTGAGGAGGGCTCTCCCACAGCTGGAAATCTCCAAATGCAGTCGATATGAAATAAATCATACTGAACAGACACATTTTGTGGCAGCTAATGGTGCCGTTTGTCAAACTTCACCACATGGTGGCAATAGTAGTAAAGGTTTGATGCAAAAGATTTTTCTGGAAGCTCCCAAGACATTTAAACTATAAACTGGGCCGCTGTTCAGTCTACCTTGTGGCATAATATAGCTCTATTTTTTTTAATGTGTGGAGAAATCAATTGTCACAGCTCCCTTATTCAAACCTATGTGCACTTCTCACTCACACGTCTGCTGAGGACTACAGACAATTTATGAGATTTTTTTCTTAATGTCTTCTTCACTTCTTTTTTTCTCTCCTATCTTTTCCTCCTCCAAAACACATAAGTGCAGCTTCTGTGAAATGTTAATTCACAGAAGGATGTATTCTCAGAATCAGGAATATTGCGACATTCATTTCTTCAGCAAATGAAGGAGACTTCATAACACATAAGTTACCCAAATGTTCCAGTAAGGTCAGATATTTGTATACCAGATTAGTTGCCAGCACAAGAAAAAAATAGAAAAAAAAAACCCCTCACAAAACAAAATAAATAATACTAAAAAACCCAACTACCAAACAGAATTAAAAAGCAGTACTTTGGAGTTGAAGTATGACTTCATTACAACTTCAGTTGCTAGTGGTGATTGACCAATATTGCAACATCAGTTCTAGGGTAATAATAAACTTCTATCATCGTTCATTCTGCAGAAATACAAATTCAGGGCTGATGTTCCCCCCCCTCCAGGGTGGAGCAGGTTTGGCTGGTTTGTGCCAGGCATAGTGTGCACCTTTTTAGCAGGAAAGGAGCCACAAGGGACAGCAGGATGCAGGTTGTATTTTAGGTAGCCAAATAAATATGCATATTGTGGCTTGTCTGATAGACATGTGCCCCTAAAAAGCACCCTGTAGTGATGGTGAAAGCCTTTAGAGTGTTCACCACAGTCACACCGATGAGGTGGTTGGTGCATGGGAAGGGGAACAGAGCAGGAGCTCTCTCCCGTGCAGAATTTCAACACGACAGCACACACAAGAGTTAACACCCCATTCCAATGAGAATTCCCAGGGATTTATGGCTCTCCCAGGGGATTTGCTGCTGTTTCAGCCATGCTCCAGGAGCCCCATGCAGTGCTGTCTGCAGTGCTGGATCAGCAGTGGCATTTCCTGGAGCACCTGTGTTTGTCTTGGAGGTCTCTCCTCTCCACACTGACCAGACCTGATGTTGCTTATCTGCAATGATTAGGTCAGCTCATATCTCCAGGACTGGGAGGAATGATATAAAAACATGCCATGCTACACCATCTCAGATGACCTGCCAGGAAGCAGTTTATTTATGTGTCCCAGGCACTCATTGAGGTATGTGCAGGCAGACAGGTGCAGACTGAGCAGGAAAAGCCCCAGAAAAGTGCTTTAACCCTGTGGTCACCCATTCACATTGCCAGGAAAGGTCCAGTGCACTGCACTGCATCACCTGGGACCCCCTGGCAGCTGCCCAGACCTCAGTGGTGATCACCTGCATCCTGCCTGGCAGAATATGGTTTTCACACCTTCTGGAGGTAACCAAGTTGCTTGGGTGGAATCAGAGGTTCACCTGAGCCAGGCTTTTAAAAATGGCCCTTGAACAAAACCCAGGATCAGTTACCAGATGGTAAAATCCAACCAGTTACCAGGGTGATTTGTCAGTGGTAGCTCCACTCCTGCCTTTGCTTGGAACCACCAGCCCAAACCGCATCATCTGGGGCAACTCCCCCTGTGACCACTTCTCTCCCACATCCCTGCTCTGCCCTTTCTGCCCCGTGGCAGCCCTGGAGGAGTCAAACAGCCACTGGAAATTGCGAGAGCATCACAGAAACGAGTGGTTCTTTGCCATTTTACCTCAGCAGAGCAGTTATCCAAGCATCCAGGGCTGACAGGAAGCTTTCCCTGCAGTAGCTGTGCCACTGGTGTGTGCAGCTCAGGCCATCCCACGGCTCTGCATCAGGAACAAAGCTGTTTGCAGCTCAGATGGAGCAGGACTGCAAGGGAGCCATCAGTAGAATTGATCTCTGTGTCTGAGCAGAAATCTTGGATGAAATCTTTCTCTGCAAGTCCAACAAAAACAGCACATGAGTTACTCCAGTGGATTTAATTTCACATGTAATTCCTGGACAGATGCCCTGAACTGAAAGAGTAAAATACTCTGCTCCTGGATACTTGGATTGCATAAGAGTGCATGTCCACTGCTAAACACAACTCTAACACAACTTTCTATTTGTACTCTGCCTGAGACTGCCACAAAGCCCAGCCTCTCAAGGGACCAGTATTTTTATGCTGGTTTTCCTAAACAATTAGCATAAATCACTCAGAAAGGACCAAAAGAAATAGTTCTGGGATCTCATACTGAAACAGCCTCATGTAACCAGGTTAACAATTATCACACATGAAAATAATATGTAATAGCTGAAACTCTGTGGTGTGCCCCCAGGATTTCATAGTTGTTTCTGGAAAAGGAGAGGCAAGATACAAGTGGAGTGGACATCCCTGGAGACATCCTTTGCTGCAGGACTTGGGAGTCTTTTGTCCTTGCTTAGGACAGAACACAGGCACACCTTTCTGTGTGCCCTTGGGCTAGTATTGGTGCTTTTAACTGAATTCTGTATTTCTCAAGGGCTGTTAATACCCTGGAGAGCCCAAATGGAAGATGTTCAAACAGAAGAAGAAATCAGTAAGGCAATTTAGTGGGCTATTGACTTATATAACAATTTAATAGGTGTCTGAAGGTCTATTTGTCATTTAGCTAACTGAACTGCACATTCAAGGAAGATACAGACCTGATCCTAATTTTCTTCTTAGATACACTAATCTTTCCTGTAGGAGCCCATATAAATCAAAGAGAAAACCAGGCAGTAGCTGAAATCCAGACAGAGTGGCTTAGCAGGCAGACATAGCAAGGCCTGCCTCACCCTTTCTCAGGGAGAGCTGGGCAAAATTCAAACCCCAAAATTTGATAGCAAGGTGGAAATTACAGTTAAGCTTCTGTGCCTGCTCATTTTTGATTTCTTTTAAATGCATTGAAAAATACTATGCTCTGAACTGATGCTTGTAGGAACAGCAGAGCCTGTAAATGCCTGGAATATTTGCTGTACAGTCTGTGCAGCACCCACCAGGGCACCAACTTCCTGCATCCTGGGGGAAAGATGATGGGGATCACACAGTCTTACACTGCCCACATCTGGGGCAGTCCTCAGCAGCACCATTTAATTGAGAGCCATTTAAAATCAGGCCCATCGTATGGTTGACTGGTGAATGTACATCATCAGCTGTTCTCTCAGCTCACTTTACAAATGTTACTGCTGTTCTTTCATAGACAGAAGTGACCCTTTATGAAAGATTTCCCTTTTCACACATCAAACAGTGTTAATTAATATCCAGTATTGAGTGTTACACCCCTCCCAGTATGCAGGACCTTACTGAACACCTTATCTCACCGGCCATCACTGAGGCCATTGGAAATTCCTGATTTCTTCAGGCATTTCTCTTAGCTTTACACTTGTCTCCACTGTGTTTGACAGAAAGCATTTCAGGCAGCAGGAAGTGTTTAGAGGCATTAGAACTTCCTTGCAGTAAATATGTTTGGTTAACTCAGTGATAAAGAGCCAAGGAGGGTCAGGCTGACACCCGGAGCACACGGTGCCCCTTTGTTATTCCCTTTGTGGGCTGGTGGTGTCTCAGCAGCTCCTGCAGGGACAAGGACAGGGCTGTGAGACCCAGCCAGGGGCAGGGAGCAGATAAACCTGATTCCCATGTTTCCCCTGAAAACATCCACTCTTTAACACAGCTGTAACTGAGTGCACGCCAGCCCACGCTGCCCTCTGCAATGCTGAGATTTCTTCTGCCCCTTGCCTTGCTCAGCTGCAGAACCCAGATTCTCCAGCCTTTCCTCCTTCCCTCAGAGGGAGGTGGAAGCTGCTGAACAAAGCCAAGCACAGCCTATAGTTCTGCTTTTTATCTTACTTTTGAAGATGCTGCTTAATCTCTCTCTGAACAACAGCCAGTTCCAAGAAAGCAGAAGAGAGCAAGGTCCTTAGCACGAGATGATGGATGGAGCCATGGAGTTCAGAGCACTTTGTTCAGCCACTCAGGTTCTTTCTTTAGATAATGATAAAGGTAACTGGATCAATTTTAGAGGTTTATAACAGCAGAATGATTATGGATTGACAAGTCATGAAGTGCATAACCCACTTAGAAGTCATCAGGCTGACACAACACAGACTGTACCTGGAATATCCAGTCCTAATATATTTTTAATAGACTAATTGTCTTGTAGATGGCATGTCTTAAATAATACTAAAATCATGGCTTCTCTGTTCAATGTTATCCTGTTGGTTTTTTTTTTTTTTTCGTATCACCACCTACTGACCAGGACAATACCCAGGCTTTCCTAAATCCATGCCAAAGCACCCATTAACTACTGTGAGCTGATACTTCTGAGAGCAGGAGCAAATCCCCGTGGAGGTAAATTAGTGTAACTCCATTAACTTAAATGGAGCTTTATTTTCTCACAGCAAGCAAGCAGCTCCCTGTCTTGGATTCTGAATTGGTCCCACATGTCAAGCAGCACCTCTTCAATGAGTTAAATCGACTCATTTTGCTCTGATGCAAAATTGACCATAGAGAAATGGTAGAGTTATGTCAGCTTACATTGGACATTTTCTCTTTGCCATGCTTCTCTCTTGCTCTTCCAGTGAATGTAAAATTAGGAAATCATTAAAAAAAGACGTGAGAGTGTATTGTCCTTGCAACTTGGCCAACATTTTACCTGCCCAGCTGGAAACCCAGGTAAAAAGCAGACAGTAGCCCAGCATTTTACAGAGTACTGGCATTTTCAGTCCTGACCAAAACAGACAGGCTTAGAGTGTCCTTTCCTTTGCACTGTTTTTTGTACTGGTTTAATTTGAATGAATAGAGGGTCATGCTCTCAGCAATGTACACAGGATTTGTGTCCACATCACTTGTGCAGCTCAAAGTACACTTGTTAATTTAAGCTGCAAAGGGGCTGGGGTGTTCTTTGAAGAGAGTAGTGCTGTATAAAGGGTAGGCAGGGAGTCAATATTTTTCTTTAGATCTGTGGTTCTACCAGATACATCCATTTTTCCCCTTTTTCTTGGGTCTGCAGTCTTCTGAAAGGATCCTCCAGAGGTAACCATGAAACACAAATGCACATTTCAACAGAGCAGTTTGGGAATGGGAGATGTAAAAAAAATGTAGAAATTAAAAAAACAAAGCCAAAGCAAAACAAAAAGAAAAAAAAAAAAAAAACAAAACCCCAAAACAAAAAAAAAGGGGAAAAAAACAGTCTTGTGAGGTACCAATGGAACATGTTGAAAATTCCTCACCATGGTTGTGAGGAATTCCTTGGAATTGCCAAGGATGTGGTGCAGGGGAGGGACATGAAAGGAGCCCTGGTGAAGTCAGGGGGGAAATCCTTGGTTTGAAGGAAAGCTTTGCAAATTGCACTGCAAGTTGTGTGTCAGTACAAGTTTGTACAACTTTTCCTCTTGGAGCAGTCGGTTCATTGCTTCCGGAATGAGAAGCAATGGAGTGAAACTTTGATATTGTTTAACAAAGCAACCTGTGTGTGAGAGCCAGGGTGAGGTCTTGGCTTCCACATTGGCTCCTGGCACGCAGGGAAACCCAAGAAAAAGCCACCTTTTCCCAATCAAGTGAATGCTGCTGAATTTCCAGCCCAGATTTTGGAAGGGAGATGACTGCCCCAGGGTTACTTTAGGTAGCTCCCCTGATTATAGCAGTTGTGTTGCTGTACTGACACAATCCTGCTTGTTGCTGAGATGAAACAACACAGCAGATTCAGGGCAACTTTCACCAACTAAAAATCGACATATTGAAATAACACAGCATTCTGGAGCATTCTGGAAGCTGCAGCAGCATTGTTAAGTCAGCCTGTGGCTGAAGCTGTTCTTTGGAGCAGCTGGTCCCATGTTCCCATCCCACTTGCACACTGGGTTTGCAGTGGTGGAAGTCAACACTTCCACTCAGTTCACTCATGCGTGCTTTTTCCAGCTTTCCATGCAAGGCCAGACAAGATCATTGTTTGTTTGCTTGTTATTTCTTGGTTAGTGCCTCTGACAAGTTCATAAAACAATATTAATGGGTCAACCCAGAAAACAAAAGATTTACATATTTTAGCAAGCTGAAAAGCAAATAAATTTGCAGTTTGCACTGAGACCAACAGAATAGCTTGTTTGGGACAGAATGTTATGTTTGCATTCAAGTTTGAGAAATTTCATTAATTTTTTTTTAAACTGGCATAAAGGATGGCAAGTGTTAAGATATTTGTTCTCATTGGAAAATCAAAACATTCTGTTCTGGAGGGTGCTTTTTCTGAATGTTTGTTTGCCTCAGCAGGATCAATTTGCAGAAATGAGGCAAATTCTCAAAGCGTTTTCATGTTGCTGAATCTCTGTTAAAAAAAGGGGGGAAAAAAGCACTTAGAGCCTTTCCCAGCATTACTTCCAAACTATTACAGAAATTTGAGTAAAATGGTACTTATTAAGATGGGTTTGAGGGGGCATCACCCTTGTAGTATCTCTATCCAAGGCAATGGATTTACTCACGATGACTTTTAGGTTGTGGTATTTCTGAAGCCTATGGTCTTCAGTGGTTCATTTTCAGAACATTCTTCTTCAATGAACGAGGGTGGAACATTGCAAATAATAGCCCCAATGCTTACAGAAGACAAAAGAAGCAGGATTTCCTCAGACAACAACATGCAGGTGCTGAGATGTGGACTCAGATGGGCAGTGGTGCAGCAGCTGGTCAGGGCAGCAATGGCAACGCATCTGAAAGGGACCTGCCCTTGGCCTCCTCTTCCTCCTCTCACTTCTGGATTTTATTTTTTCTTCATTTGGTATGTCAGGTCCATCAATTATGAATTTTCACTGTGTCATTAACCCACATTTTAGAGGTTCCACCCTTCCATTTTGCCAGCCTGTGGCAGCTCCACTTGTGCAACCCATTTAGGTTACCCAGGACCCAGATTTCACACATGGGAGTGAGAGAGGACACCCACCCATGAAAAGCCCATGAGTCTTTCAGACAGGGACAAGTGTCCTTCCAAAGAGTGCATATGGTTCCAAGAGAGAGGCAGAGGAATTAGGATTAAAATAAAATATTGGTTTATGGCAGTTAAAAAAATACACATAACTGGTAAGCACTGTCCCCCATAAAATGGAAAAATATCAGCTATTGTGGGCTATTTGCCAAGGATCCAAATTCTCACAAGGAAGTTTCTCTAAGCTCATTTGAAAATCCTTGTGAACTCTGCTGCCAGTCACACATTAGGTTCAGGATGGAAAGAAACCTTGGAAGCTGCTGAGAATCCAGAGGGCTGCCAGTCCTCCCAAATCCGAGTGTGGGACTCAGCCGAGCTTTCCCCACCCCACAGAAAGCAGATGACATCATGTTTGGGCTCGTTCTGTCCATCCCTCATGTGGTGGAAGCAGAGGCAGGGACCTCTTTTGTTTTGGTATTTTTGTTTGCAAGTTTTCAGTCTGCAAGTTTGCAAAAGGGTTGGCAGAAGATCAGGTGTCTGCATTGACGTGTTCTAGGAAGCCCAAGGCTGCTGTCCAGCTGCAGCTGGACATTTTTTCCACAGCTCCTCTGGATGGTCACTTGCTGGGCTCAGTCCACCTGCAGGTCACCTGCTGTCCAGCCATGAGCCTCACTAAGGTCATTAAAATATGCTTTGGGTTTTCCACGTTTTACACTTTGTCTGGCTACTTGTTCACAAGTTTGACAGCAGCCACATCTGTCCCTGTCCATACCCAGGGGCTGGGGAGCCTGCTCAGGTGTAAACCTTGGAGCATGAATAATGCACACAACCAGCCACATGTGCACATGACATTACCTGGGGTAGATGTGTGCACGTGTCTGCTCTGGGGAGCTGATCCAAGCATGCAGCAGGGAGGGAAATGCTGCACATTGCACAAGCTCCCTGAAGTGAGGAGGGAGTGTAGGACCCCCTGCCACAAAGTGCTTATTTGATTTCATTTTAGATAAGGACATTCCAAAGTTAAAATCCAAGCCTTGATAATGGTGATGAAAAATGAAACTAGTGTTGAATGCTCACTGCCATTCCTTTTTTTTTTTTTTTTCCCACAAAGACATGAGCAAGTTCTTTCTAAATTATAAATAAAATATGATACCTGGAAAAGAAGGAAAATTCAGAGGTAAAGCTCAGCCTCCTGACCTCATTGCTGTGCAGCTGAACAGCCAACACTGGGACACAATTCCAGGACAGACTGTGGGCATGTCCTTAGCTCTGCACAGCTGAGAAAATAAAAGACCCTTGGCTAGGGCAATAACCCAGATAAAGCATCACCTTTCCCCTCCACCCCAGCAGCTGGGGTGTCACTGATCTCCCCAAAGCCCCAGAGTCCAGTGTCACGCCCAGCCATGGCAGCAGGACGTGGGTGGCAGCAGCACGTGCCTCTGAGATGTGCTCATAAAGTCAGTCACCTCCTGATTTCCTTCTTGAGCAGATTTTCACAAGTCCAGCTGCACAAGGAGATTGCACTCTGTGTTTTCCCCTGGTGCAGGGTGATACTGGAGACCTGGAGGCACAGCTGAGGATGCGTGGGCAACCTGGCCTGGGCTGGTGCTGTTTCCAGGGGAAAGCTGCTGGGGGAGGACTTGGAACATCCAGCATTGAATTTTGGATGCCAGCGTTCAGGAAGACAGATAGTTGGGGGATTTGGGGTGTTCTTTTTGTGTTTAACAGACACATTATTTTTAAGTGATTCTTTGGAAGCACTGCTGATAAGCCCCAACACTGAAATGCAGGTTAATGGAGTAGGGGAGGACTCCTTGGCACAACCTTTTGGAAGAAAACCAACCAAGATCAACCTGGTTTAGGCACAAATCTCACACAGGCTAGCAGAGAGCCATTCCAGGCTGCTGTCTGCACAGAGGAGGTTTGCTCTTTCAGAACCTGTTGTATGGAAATCTCTTTTGCAGTTTTCCAGGGACAAACAGTGATTAGCTTTGATGCAGATTGCTGGGGAGGCCACAAACCTCTGCCACTGCTTTCCTCCCACCATCCCAATGCACAGGGGAGGTAACTCAGGGAGAGGCACACGTGTGTTTTCTTTGCTGCTGTTTCAGAATACAGTTTGCAAATTTTAATTCTAGTGGTGGCCTGATGATGTTATCTGCTGTCATGCAACCAGAATTGTGACCTGCAGCAGGTGAAGAGGAGCCACTTGTGGGGAAGCTCTCAGGATGTCCCACATCAAGTCCACAAAGTCATGGTGCCTTCCTGAAGATGAGAAACTTTAAAAGAGTGATTTAAAGGTAAGAACACACACTGGCTCGTTCAGGCAGAACCACTCTACCCCCACCCTGAGCCTACCTTTAATATCTAATTATCAGGACTAATGACTGATGATGTGTCTCCAGTGTTCTCGACCTTTAATAATTCCTGTCCCAATATGCTTTACCGCTTTCCGGGGGAAATGTTATCTGAAGTGTGAAATTAACCATTCTTTTGTTATGAACTCACCACTTGGCCATAGCTGCTACATAGTTTCAAACCTGAAACATATTTGAACTGTTTCCAAGTTCATCTAGAGCGTGACCTTGTGTGTTTTAATAATTATAATTTCCTCAGTAAAGTACAACTCTAGAACCAGAGAAAAAAATGTACAGACAGCTGCAGGGGTGGGGATGGCTGACCTTAATGATGAGCTTTACAAATATAGCAGGAGGAAAGCAATAAATCTACAAAACCAAAATGCTTTCTCATTTTAACCCCTAGTATGCAGCAATGACCTGATGGTAGAGGGGAGCAGACCCTCCTGCAGGCTGCCCCAGAGACAGTGGAGAGGGGAATGTGGAAAAAGAACACACAAGAGGTATCAGGTTGATTTTCCTTTTCCTGTTGCTCCTGTGTCAGATTTTCATCTCCAGAATGGTTGTGCAAATCAGCTGAAGGCAGCAGGATTTGCCCCTGCTCTGCAGAGCCCTGGGTATGCGTGCACACGTGAGTAATCCCGTTGGAATCAAGGACTCGCAGGAGGAGCGGGCACATGAGTAATGTTTTGTAGATACAAGGGCTGGAATCTGGGCCACATGGCTCAGGACAAAGAGACATGTCAGTTCTGCATAAATAACACAGGCACTCGCCTTCCAAGCTTCAACCTACTTAGCAAGTGCCAGAGTCACTGTTTCCATCCCACGTCTCGGGCAGCAGCACCAGGACAGCAGGGTGACCTTGGCAGGAGCTGGGGTGAGCCCAGGGTGCTCCTGGCACCCAGGAGAGGTGGGTGCACTGCAGCCAGCGTGCTCTGATGGGGCAGGGAATGGGATCTCACCGTGCAAGAGCTGTGCTTTGTGCCCTGATCTTACTGGGAACAAAAGCTTGCTGCAGCCTGCTGTAGGTACCATCCCTGCTGCAGGGGAATTTGGATTATAGCAGGAGGAAATAGCCTCTGCTTCTCCTCCAAACACTTTGCCTCTGTACAGCAATCAACTCCTAAAGCCTCAATGAAACAGGGTTAAATAACAATCAAAGGAGAGAGCCAGGGTGACAGACCACCCAGGTCAGGGTGCATTTGCAGGCATGCATTGCTCCATGCAGTGTAAGGCTTCTCTGAGCCACTTCTGGGAGATTTTACCATAGGAATATGACTAACACAACACTTGGCAAGGCAAAGACTAATAGTGTGATTGTTCTGTCGGCTTCTTCCCTTCTTGAGTAATATCGTGCTGAGCAGTGTTTGAGTGAGAGATCTGAAAGGCCTTTTCATTATTGTATCGAAAACTCCTCTGACTGCAGATCTCTTAATCAAAGGACTTTTATGTAAAGTCACATTTTTTCCAAAACCAGAAAAGTTCAGGCTCAGAGCATAAACATTAGACTCATTATTTAGAAATAGCAAGTAAGTCCTTTGGGTTCTGGTATCAGATCAAAGCTAAAAAATTAAATTGCTTCAGAAAAAAAAATTAGTTCATTTTGGGAATCAGCATATTTCTTGTTTGCTTTTTCATTATGAAGCTAAAAAAAGGAATAGTGAGATTCTGTCGGTGGTTTTCAAGTGTTTTCCAAAACTGGAAGGATGCTGCATGCTAAGTACTTCCACAGTCTGTGGAGGCAGAAAATATTTTGTTGACATGACAATAAAAACATTCTGCAGACTTACCGAATTATTTTCTCTGTCACCATCCACAGCCACAAGAAAGCAACATGGAGCAGAAACCTGCTCTCAGCTGGCAGTGCCTTTGAAATGGAAGTGCTGGAATCTGCCCCAACACGTGGAGGAAGAGATTTGGGTCTGGGTTGTGGGTGAGACCTGGGAAGAGGCCTCAGGTCAGCAGTGTCCCTCACCAACACAGGGCCTGACCATGATGTCCTAAAGAAATCACTCCTTTTGGGACTGCCTGGTGGTAATCACTTTACTAATGGTGGATTGGGCAAAGATAATTAGTTTATTATTGCTAATGGGTTCAGCACCACTATTCTGGTCTCCAGTGCTGTCCATCCAACCCCACCCTGCTTCTGTCTCCTTGCTTGTGGCCCCACTTGGTTTTTGGGTTGTGGACACACAAGTGATGGAATTGGCTCCTGGCACAGGTGCAGGATGGAGATGTGGGGGCGGTGGAGAGCCATGTCCCACAGATCAGGCACTGCCAAGACAGACACTCAGTCCATCCAAGACAAATCCCACCCTGGAAACAGCTGCTGCTGACAGCAGCTCCCACCCTCCTGGTGGTGGTGGATCTGAGTCCATGGTGCCATCTGCCACGCTGACCATGTGATATCTCAAGAGAGAGGGAGCAAGGGGAGATTCCAGACTAACATTTGGGATTGCTTTATTATACCTTTGACTTCCTATTTTTTTTCCCTAGCCTCCATTACCTATTACAATTCACAAGGCAAATGCAACCAACCTAAATTCCTGCTGATTTTGTGAACTCTGCAAGTGCCTCAGAGAGAGGTGGGACTCTCAAGGAGTACCAAGGAGAGCAGGCTGCTGAGGGCTGAGGAATGGCAGCAATGCCCACATGTTTTCTGTTTGTGACACCGTGGCTGATGGGGATCATGTAATCACACAGTGAGACCGGGTCACTCTACCTTTGCACCAGTCCTTAAGATGTTTCCCTTATCTCTGACTTTCTGCAGACGGCTGGGGCTTTCCCTGCTTGGTTCCTCTGTCACCTACAGATGGCTTTCAGTGCTTAATCCTTGGGAAATGTGAGTTTCTCCATGACTCAGCCACAGTTTCCCTGCTTGGCTGTCACAGGGTGTTTAATCTTTTCACTTCTCAGTCCCCATCTGTACAAAGAGGTCAGTAATGAGAGGAAAACAAGCATAGCAGGGCCAGCTACACACAGATCCCCGAGTGTTGAGGGGCTATATAATTTCTTAAATGAATTGGTCACATGATACTCATGATACTCTTTTTTTTTTTCTTTTTCCTCCTTTACTGGGTAATTGAAACTTCATAGACATTAAGAATCTGAAACATGCGTAACAGTTCTTTATGTACAAGCAGCTTTTTCTCTGCAAGCTGAGGGGTTTGTGGGGAAGAGAGTTCTGTGAACACTGGAGCAAGCAAGCACCTGTTTCCCACAAGTGTTACAATTCCCACAACTGGCAGGAACAGTTGATGTTCAGGGTATAAATGCAAATTTTCCATCCCTACATCGCAGGATTACCCGCGTTGTCCCCAGTTAAACCTCCTCACCAAATATATAACTAAATCTTTCCAAATGACCATCCCCTGCTCCCTCTAATAAATTCTGCCTTCATCTGGCCTAACTTCTGCCCAAGTCTTTGTGTTTCCTATAGGCTCAAATCTTGAAGACCTCAATTAATCTCCTAGACCAGGGGGTCTCCAGCTAGAGGAGACAGGAGGCCCAAGAACATGGGTGGGTGAATTGGTCCCCTGGGTTTTATTGAATGGGAGACACATGGCCATCAGATTGGCACTGTGCCAATGGAAGGTCCCTGCTGAAGCCAGGGTGTGTAATTTGACCTTGTAAAATCAGTAACATGGGAAGCAATTACACAGAAATCCAAGCTCCAGCAGGCAGGGCTGCACTCTGCTGCTCTTGGGGGAACAACACGCAGTGAAGGTCGGGATTGAGCTGATGCTGAGCTGGCAGCATTCCTCAGTCCTCTGGAATTCATGTCCTGTCTTCAGAAAGGAGGGATAATATATAAAAATGTCTTCTGGCCACCCATTTCCACGCTGCCACTCAGCCCTGACCCATTATTTGGGAAATTGCTACTTGAGGAAGGAAAAGATAAATCAGTGTACATTGGAAAAACAACTTGAAACTCTGGCTCAAGGCAGGGAATCAGAGGAGAGCAGACTCCAAACTTTTCTGCTAGTTCAGTAAAATGGTGTGATTTGATCTACTAAGCAGGGGAAGTCAAAGACAAGCTGCCCTGCAGGCATTGCTGGGCAATATGAAGAGACACCTGGGAAGAGACTTTCTGGCAGAAAGAACTGGGCTCAAGGAGGTAGAAGTGATCCTTTCTCAGGTGTTATTTTCCTTAACCACATTCAGCACCATCTGATGGAGCTCACTGGTCTCACCCACCGTGGGGAGATCGTGTGTTACAGACACTGGAACATTGAGAGCTGCTGCTGGAAGCCAAGAGAGCAGCTGGGAAAACACCACAGCCAAGGCAGCTCTGCACAGGCACCACCAGACGGGGTCTGGACATGGAGACCCAGCCTCCAGTGACCCTGCACCCCACTCCAGGGACAGCACAGCATCACATCACGGCAGGAAAGCTGATTCTGGGGAAATGGAAATAGCACCAGCACCAATCACACCCAGCTGAATTGCTCATGGACCTTCAGACACCGTCAAAGTCAGGAGCACAGCAGGTTCGTGGCCAAATTCACTCACTCCATTCTCATGCTGGGAGGGGAGAGGGTCAGCAGTAAAGAGATGTTATTCTGTGTTTGAAGGAAACACTCAACCGGAGACCTATTATTTTTCTTTCTATGAGAGAGTGAACTGGCCACAGGTGCAAATGAACTGCAGGGATCCACTACAAACCAGAATAAAAAATTCATTTTATTTCATTGCAATCAGAAATTTCAGAATTTAAGGAGTAGAAAGTGTTGATTTAAATAACTACACCATTTTATAATCTTATACTTAAAAGTGTCTGCCTGTTAATATGGAAAAAAAAGGACATTATAAGCTTTTGAGGAGAGCATAAGAGTCTAAGACTCAGGGAGACTTCTGGTTCTCTGAAACTCTTAAGTGGTTGCCTAAACACCATTTAAACTCTGCCCTGCCTGCATTTCTGCAGGTGACAGAGACGTTCTGCTTGTTTCTCATGCCCAGACTTCACCCTTTGGAGCTCCACTTGTTCCCTGCACACCTTGAGTCCTGGCTGTCACTCTTTGCCTCTGTGTTCTGAGCCCCTCTGAGCAGTTTTCATGTCTCTGGGATACAGTGTCTCTCTCTGTTTCATATCTGAACCTATCCCTTCCCTTCCATATCTGCACTTATAAGGTATCTCTTCTTTTCTGGTATTACTTACTCCTAATAACTCTATAATTACATTGTGGAGCCCTATCAAGCTCCCAGGAACAAAGCTTATATGAAGGATGCAAAAATGGACCTCTATCTCAGGGGAAATTGTGCTGTGGCAGACATGAGGAAGTTGTTTGATCATTAGCCTTATCTAGAACAAATTGCACAAAATAACTTTTAATATTTTCTATCAGATTTGGTTCCTCAGACAGGCACAATTTTTTTAAAATTAAGCTGTATTTAACTGAGTCATCTAAGTATATCTGAGTCCCCAAAATAAGATACTTAAATGTCCATTAAGAAACAAACAAATCACTAGTTCACTGAATGTGGCCCTTGTTTCACTGCCCTTGACACAGGCTTTAGAACTCAAAACTTTTGTATTGACTTAAGATAAACGCTGCAAGACCATAAGAAATGCATTGTTCTTATGGTACCCAATAATCTAGTCCTTTTATTTAAATATGATATAAGTAATCCCAGAGCCAATGAAAGCATGGAATGACTAGGTGCTACGTTCCACAAATACTGTATTGCATAGAAGAGTTTGACTCCTTATCTGAAAAACAGTTGGCTGTGACCGTATTAACAATTATATTATCAGTTTTCCTTGGCAACATTTATGTGTCAAAATGTATCATGGGTTTCACAGCTTAGTTCCAGAAATAGGCTGTGGTCCGGGTGACATCATACCTTCCTCCATAAAAACTTTTTATTTTTTTCTTTTTGCTTTTCATCCTTGCATAAACACTTGTACTCCCAGCCTTATGCTGGACCCACTCAGGCCATTAAGGTTCTTCCCAGCTCTCAGCATCCCAGCGTGGCAGGAGGGTTGCAGAGTTCACCAAAACAGCGCCATTTGTGCGGGGGGAGAGCCGGAGAGCTCGCGGCCGACCCTGCTGTGGCAGGGCAGGAGAAGCGCAGAGGCCGCGTTAAAACCCTGAGGGCTTCTCGGGATCTTTCGCTGGTCGCTGTGACCCCGAGAATGTTCAAAGTCTCTTTTCCCAGCCCGAGCGCTTGAAGAGTGAGTTGGAGCTTTTCAGTTCTCGGTCTCAAGGTTGTTTGTTGCATCTTATCTATAAAAATTTTCTCCTGCCCTGTCCCAGCAGGACAGTTCCAGGCACTCTGCCTGCCCCCGGGGCAGTGTTATGTCTTTATACTAAAAAAAAAACTACCTATACAATGTTTACAATTACTTTCCAATACCTATCACCTATGTTAGACAGTGAGCTTCTACTCTAAACCAATCCAAAAGTGCCAACAGCACAGCAGAAGATGGAGGCCAAGAAGAAGACGGAGAAAGGCTGGACATGCTCAGATCCCTCCATCTTGTCTCCTGAACCTCCATTCCAGAAACTCCAAAATCTACTTTTCCACTATGTAATAACTTCACTATTATTCTGCTTAAACTGTTATGGCTTGCTGGTCTTCATATAAGGTTGGTAATTTGCTCCATGGGTCACAATCAAACCCACAGCATCTTGGGCTCCGTGCCAGGGCTTCTGAGCCCCCTGGCAGGGGTCTTGGCCATTCTGGACAGCCAGAGGGATGTCCTGGGTTCCCACAAGCACTGAGCACTGAGGAGGCACCAGGGGCTGTGGGTGACTGAAAGGGGCTGTCTGTCAGTTTGCTCTGTGATGTCAAATGTGCCAGGACAGGGAGGTGCAATCCCTCCCACCATCTGCGCCCCGTGATGAGCCACGCGGCCGCTCCGCCAGCGGCGCGGAGCAGGGAGGGATGGTGAAAAGCCAGGAGCAGGCAGAGCTGAAACCCTCCTCTGCAAAGCCTAGCTGGAGTTTTTAAGTACTGAGGAACTGGATTCTTACAAAGGAAGCCTTACAAAGCGGCATTGTGAAACTGCGTTGCAAAATTCAATTAAGTGAAGCTGCAAACAGCTACACAGCGATGTTGTGTTGGAGTCTGGGTGCCATTTGGGTGATTCACCAACAAACATTGCACTGTCTTCTCAATTATTTTTTTTTGTGTGTGTCTCTTCAATTTTTTCACAAGTGTATATGAAGGGAAAAAAAACCCTAGAATACTTTTATAGCATTCAAAGAAGAAAGGATATAAGGAATTCTGCCAATCCTTTCCTTCAAAAATAATGAAGGATGAAGTATAACTAAAAAGATGTTGTTATGGTCAGATTTGTGTCTTCATGAAAGTAGTCACAGACTAAAACATTTTCCTTTATTTTGAAGGAGCAGTTTCCTGGATCTCAACATAACTGGCTTTTACCTTCAACATCTAGGAAGTTATAAGATGGGGTAAAAAAAGAAACCAAACAACCAAAAAAAATCCACCACTGAATTGAAAAGTTGTCTTAGGAATCATTTAGGAAAACTAAAACAACTAAGCTAAACGTTGAAATTGAGTGTTTGGACCACATTAAACTCTGGGACAGTGTTACTCAAGTTCTAGCCATTCCAGTTTTGATTTCATTTACTTTGGAAAAGACTTCAGCAGCAGTGAAGTTAAGGCACTCTGTCAGAAGCTGAAGAGAAGCTTTATAACATACTTAAAGATCTTTAGGGGTTTTTTGGAAGCTTCTGTGTACTTCCTCATGCAAACATCTCTTCACTGGACAAATAGCATCTGAATATTGGGATGTTCCTATCAAATCCTACAGGAGTTTGGAAGTGACACACAGCGCAAAATAAAAATATATTTTAAAATTTCTTGGCTTTTTTTCTATTCCATTTCCTTTTTTTTTTCCCTCCAAAAGCCAGCGGCATAATTAAAAAAAATAAGAGAGAGAGAGAGAGAGAGAGAGAGAGGAAGAATACAGTGGAATTGCAGAACAAACAAGATGGAAAAATAACACAACTATTTTTTAATAAGCTGGGAATTTGCCTCAGTATGCAGTTCTGGGCAGAGAGGAAGTTTCTGTGAGCTGGCCAGATTCCCCATTGCAGACATATGGACACCTGGAAGAAAAGACAAAAGAAAGTTTTATTCCTGTATAATCCTAAGGTTACCTTTTGTGACAAGGAGAAGTACTCCTTATTAAGGAAAGCTTGAAAGATTGCAGAACCTGTAAATTGTAGCTTTTACTGGTTAAATGATAAAGAAGCATAAACCTGGGATCTTCACTCTTCCTGTGAACGCAGGAGAACTCCTTTAACATTGATGGAGCTACAGAGCTGGAAAGTTGTTTTTGAGAGGATAGTGCAGCTGGTGAAAGTAAAATACACTGAGAAAAGTGGAGATGAGGAGGGAGACGAAAGGGAAATTCTATAAATAAAACCTATATTTGAGTTAAGCTCTTCTTGATCTTTAATGAGTTATGTTTCCTAAGGGAAGAGATGAATAAGAGCTGTGATGAGGGAGACAAATACTTGTTGAAAACTCAGAAGATATTTTCCAGGGTCCCAGCCTTGAGATTCAATGGTAACAGAGCTGGACTCACCCAAGGGAAAACACAAGATTAATGAGGAGACCTATAAAATCCAGAAGAGAAGAGAGATGCAGAGGTGTGTTCCTCTCACTGAGACTGAGCATGGGATAGAGGAGGATTAGGACCTGAACATTGTTCATGTGTCAACTTTTCTTCAAACCTAAGCTGTGGAAAGCTTCTTAGCTGTGGGATGATTTTGCTGGTCTTTCTAAACCTTAATTAGTTAGCTATTAATTCCCCATCATCATTATTTATTTTAATCTATTACAGGGAGGCTCAGAGCAGCTGAGTGGGAGGGAGCTCTGGAGCACCACAGACTTGTTCCAGTGACATTTTGCTGTGAGGGTCCAGGACAGGAAGAAGTAGCAGTTGATGCAGTTTATTCTGGGCTCTTTTTTAGAATGAGATGGCCTGAATTATGCCTAAATATTGGCAATTGGCCTCAGCTGCTTTACAGGGTTCCCTGGTAGCTCTGGGCACTCTTGCTGGGGACATCAGCAACCAGAACCCTCCCTTGATACAGGACAGCTGGAAATGGACATTCAATGCTACTTTTGACTTTGAAGGGAGCTGAAATTCAAGAAACAAGTAGGAGAGTGGGGAATTCTCAAACCTTCTTAACGCACCAAAAAGGAAGGGGTGTATCTCCTTCCCTTCCCTTGTAGAGATTTTCCTTAAAATGAAGTCATTCTACTTCGAGAAAAGCATGTGCTAATCTGTGTGGAAGTGTGTCACTCAATCAGATGTCATCCAGCAGTTGTGACATTCCATTTTTAAATGAAATGTGTTTTGCCAGCAGGACTTGCAGCACTAATATTACCAGTGCTCATTTTCATACTCCATGATCTGCAAGTACATTAATTTAAACAGCAAGGCTGCTCTTACAAGGGAGCATGTGTTTATCTAAAGGCAACACAACAGTCACACAGGCTGCAGGTGTTTTACTGGAGTGCTTCACAGGCACTTTCTCATTAGGGGTTGACACGGATGTGTCTGTACATCTCAGAATTCATATTGGCTTACCAAACCTCTTAACATGTGCTTGCTGGGAGGCATTAAAAACATTACCATCCCCCTTGTGAAGTGCTTGGATAGGCTGTGTGTCTGTCTCAGTGCAAGTACAGTTCCTCAGGTGCTGCTTGTGTGCCCTTGTAACCAGACTTAAACTCTTTGTGGATGGCCCAGCCTCTGGCACAGGTAAGGATGGGGAATGAAACCACCTAAATTCAGCACTGGACTTTGTTTCTCTCACAGGGCATGAGAAACAGAGCATCTACCAGAAAAAAAAAAAACATCTCCCTTTGCAGTTAGAAATAAATATTTTCATTATATCTCCCAAATATTTGATGAAGGCAGAAAAACTGAAAATTCTAAAACTCTGAAGGCACCTTCTTCCCACTGGCACTCTGGAAAGAGATGCTGCAGGAACCAGTAGGACTTTAGGTCCACAGAGTCTGTATTTACTTGTCCATGAGCAAAGAGAATCTCTTCGTGTTCTGAATATTGTGAAAAAAGAGGAGGTGGAGCAAAGTGTCCCCTCTCAGAAGGACCTGCCACACTCAGTGGCTGAGCTTGGTAAAAGGCATAGCCTCACTAAATCATTATTTGAATAGAAACATCAGATATCCAGCACCATAGATTGGTACAGAAGAGCAGAAAAGGAAATTTCTGCTCACATATTCCCCAAGGTTTGTTTCACTCTGTGCCAGTGGTGTGCCAGGGCAGTTCTGCCCACAGATCATCACCATGGTTGATGGCTTTTTCTCACACCAGAAGTGGGGATGTAGGGAACAGGTAACAGAACCCCTGCTCTGTTGGGAACATCGGATTTCTGCTGTCACACACATCCTGCCCTTGGGTGCCACAAGTCAACTCGTGGCAAGAAAATGCATTTGTCAAACACATCTGTTGACTTTTCTAAGCAAGTTGCACAAGATGCTCACCTCTAAAAAAAAGGGATTGTGTTGCAGCCAACATTGCTATCAGAGCTCAGGAACAAATAAACGTGTGGCTCATCTCCAAGGGGCTTTCCCTCTGTTTCCTCACAATTGACAAAGAAGCCAATGTTGTTTAAGAGTAAGACAGGATGACAAATCCATGCATGTGCTCCACTTTGTAGCTGTCTGAGCCTGCTGCTGCAGAGTTGTCTTAAGAATGACGGCATTATTATATATTTCCTGGCACAGACCATCTAAACCGATGCCCATTTTCTTCCATCTGCCCTGGGAACTGCAAGGAAAAGAACAGACAATTGTACCCAGGATGGATTAAAACAGGAAATATCATCTAAAATGATGGAAAAACTGGTTGTCAACCAAAAAAAAAAAAAATATTAACAGTGGACAGATTTCTGTGGTGGTATATGAGTGGATGTAAAACTGGAACAATCTCAGTAGAGCACTTGTGTTGTGTTATGTCACAGAATGGCCCCAATTGCTTCAGTTCATTCAATGGCATTCTTTGGGATGTCTACAAGCATAAAATAGTTGGGTAGGGTGTTGATTTCTTTTGCAGTTTGAAATATATATCCAGAAGAGAAAATCTGGACCAATTAGAAAAAAAACACAGACAGGTGCCCATCAAAGAATCACAGTGCAGTCTTAATGTTTGTCAGGATACACCTAATAACAAATGACAAATTAACCATTAACCAAATATTCTCTCTCCCAGGGGAACCTGTTGGGCTTGTAGGCAAAGGGAACCAAGCTGGGCCATGGAGGGATCCCACACATTTTGCTGCAGCCAGAAAAAGCTGCTCCTCTGCCTCCTTGGCTGCTCTCCTGGGTCTGAAACTTCCCATCTCTAGGCAGTCAGGCTGGGAAGGAGTTTGCTGTGGAAGCTGCTGCTGCAAAGTTAAGATCTGCTAAGAAGGAGAAGCAAAGCAGAGCCAGCTAACAGCTCTCTTCCTCCTCCTGGTTCTGCCACTTATCCCTGGCTGCTCCTCTCCCACACCGTGCATAAGGACAGAGAAATATGGATTTGCAATTGTATGGAAACTCCTTGTAACCTCTGACATTGCTGCCAAGCTCCTTGTATCTTAAAAGCCTACTTAAATTACAATAAAACAGCTCAGGAGTCTGCCCTTCTTCCTCCTGTTTCCTGTAACTAGAATTAAGCTCTGCCCTGACTCCCATAAAAACTGTGGGTTTATGAGCTACCTGCACGTCAAGAAATTGCTCGTGGGAGATCCATTAATGAATGAGAAATAGCAGAACCGAGTGAGCTGGGGGAGAGTCTGCTCCTGGAGGAAAGGTCTGATGGGATCATCCCTGAATGGTGACGGCGAGGGCTGGAGTGTGCCCTTGGATGTCTCTGTGAAATGGAACTGTCTGCACACAGCCCTGGGCACCCCAAGTTATCTGACCCTGCTTGAGGCTGGGTTGGACATGGTGACCTCCAGAGCCCCCTTCCCACCTCAACCATTCTGTGATTTTGTGAGCCCATTGTTGAACTCTGTTTTCTCCAATTAATTCAATTTCTCACTGCCTTTGTATCCCACGGCTGTAGCCCCCATTTCCTACACTTAGTTACCCATTTCATGTATTAGAAAAAGAAAAAGACCTCCCTGCCTCACAGGTGTCTTCTGCTGAGGCTTGCCCCAGACACCTCTCACCTTGACAGACCTGTAAATCTGATGGCACTCTCCATCTGGCTCATACCTCTGCCTTGGGGGTGGAGGCTCTGTGGGGAGATGAGGGACTGGGGACTGGAATATTTTTTCTATTTTGCTTCCTGGGGTTAAATATCCTGCTTTCCCTTGGTTTAGACTGGCAATTTTCCCACTGACACCCTGGGTGGTAACATGGCCACACTGAGTTCAGACTCCCCCTTGGGCTCACTGGAGACAGAATTTCAGCCAGTGGCTTCTGTCACATTGCCCTGGGTTAGCTCTAATATTTGGGACCTTTGAAAATGACACACAGGAGCCCTGAAGCTTCTCTTCCCACCAAAATAACTGATTCAGAAAGATCTGGTCTTTGACTCCTGGAAAGTTATTATCTGTATTCAGAGGGATGCAAATTCTAACAACTGAGGATGATCTGATCTCCTCTATGACTCACTCAATGTCATTTAACTGCAGAATTCTCTAATTCCTTGATTAAGAAAAGTCTTATCTGTAGGCATCTAGTCACCATCTGAAGACTTGAGGAGACAGA
Source organism: Agelaius phoeniceus (assembly GCF_051311805.1). Taxonomy (NCBI): domain Eukaryota; kingdom Metazoa; phylum Chordata; class Aves; order Passeriformes; family Icteridae; genus Agelaius; species Agelaius phoeniceus. Next base: position 6,071,137 of record NC_135280.1, on the reverse strand, counting down.
CAGATAAAAACCACTCCTTCATCTCTTTGCTGTATTTCTTTCCTAGACTTCAGTCTGTTACATCCTCTTTACAACCTGTCAATGATTACAGTAATGGGAGAATATGAAATATAGGGAGAGCTTAATGATTTCCAATCAGAATGACTGGTATCCCTCAAAGTTAGGGGCATGTGAAACTTATCAATATGCATTCGAGTGTTTTTAATTTGGGGAGAGAATTTCAGTAGGGTCATTTGGGAAAATAAACAAACTTGCTTTCACATTGCTGAGATTTTGACTTTGTTTTTCAGTTATCAAAACACGGCAGCCAGCTCAGAGACTAATGAGAATTCCACCCACCAAAACCAAATTATGTTCATAATGAGTAGAAATGGTTGAAAATTCTGAGTTTTGAGTGCTTGATAAAAGTGTGTCAATCACTTCATTTTTCAAACAGGAAGGAATAGATTCTGATGTAAAAAATGGTCAAAGACTCTTTTCCATACCAATTTCCTGTGTAATTAATAACATGTTGGGTTGAGTTTGTTCATTTTTTAAGTACAGAGGTCTTCACAAAAGCTGTGGTTGATCCCAAATTAGGATAAGGTTAATATAAATGTAACACCCAGAGAAAGAAAGCCATAAATCAGACTGTCTAGTTTATGATCATAAAAAAGTTATTCCTTTTGCACTAATGCTTTGTCTTCACTAGAAAGGGAAAAAAGGAGCTAATTTGGAAAAGACAAGCAAAAATTTACTTCAGAATTAGTTGGTTGCAGCTCATGCACCAGTCCAAACTCTGCTAACATTTGGCTATTTTAGTGTAAAAATATATTTTTTTTCCCCCTGTCAAGTCATCTGCTAAGATCAGGAGGAAGATTTGAAAAAGGTCAGTAAGGATCAATTTTTGAGAAGGACAGATTTCTCATTAATGAGTGCAATAGACTGATCACCACAGAAATAATACAATTTAGTGATTATATCTAAGAAGTATGAATGTTTTTCTTGTCAAATGTCATTCCCTTTAAAACTTGGCACTAGTAACTTACTGCAATTTTCTTTCAAGTGAATTTCAGCTGGGCTGTGACTCTGTGTGTAATCGTTTTCTCATGATGGTAGTAAAATTTGACATATCAACTGTATATTTATAATGGAAATAAACTTCATTATGAGTCCCCAAAGGGATCTGATCTAAATCTCACTGAATGAAAAATGGAAAGGCTCCCATTGACTTCTCTGATCTTTGGTCAAACTATTGTAGCTGTAGAATTCTCTCACTTTCCCCCTTTCTGCTGTGCTTTTGGAAACCACATGTATTTTAAATATGTGTATCCCAGTCATCTCTTGTTTTGTTCCCATTGCCTCACAGAGCATTAGAGGTGCACTTGCAATGTAAAACTGAAAAATTATCATCTTTTTTCTGTGCTGCTTTCTTAGCAGCAGAGTGTACAAGTATGACAGGGCTAAAATCCCAAGTTTACATTGGGCTGCACAGAGCAAATTTCACAGGAAGGTAACTGCTGACCTCTGTAGCATCATGACCAGTTTCAGGGGAGTAGAATTTGGCCCCAATTCTGCAAAATAACTGTGGCTTTCCTTAGCAGTCTGATCATGTCATAATTCACTTTTATGCTCATGTATACTGGCCCAAGGGCTTATATAATTATTATGCCTGTCTCATCATGAAAGATGGATAAGTCACACCTGAATACAAGAGTAGGAACTTGTTGTTTTGTTTAGATTTTAAACATTTTCAAATCATTATAAATGAGCAAATTACACATGCCCCGCAGAAGAGGGTACAAGTCAAAGCTCTATGGGTACTTCTTGCTATTCCCACTATGGATTTTGAAGATAATATTTCATTGGAAGGAAATTTTCTAATATTTCATTAGAAGGAAACATTGATTAATAGGATTGTGATGAATTTATCTCCATATAATGCAGGGAGCCAAAAACAAAGAGAAACTCATTGGACATAAACTGCATTCCAGTGGGACTTCAGAATATGTCATAGATCAATTAATACTTTACTGTAAGCCACAGGATGTCATATTCATGGGGGACCCTAATTATGCAGATGTGTGTCAGGAGTGTTATTTACATAAAGGTTTCTGAATAACACAGATGATCATTTCTAGTTAAGATAAAGTCCCAGGAGCTGGGTCTCCCTGGAGTGGGAAGCAGAAATTCCCACATTAGCCAAGACTGAAGCACACATGAAAGTGACAAAAAGTCAAATATTCTATGAAAACAAGTGTCAAGGGAGATGAAGATATATAAACCCTAGGGAAGTGGGTAAAAAGGATCTCTTTCACTTCCACAGCCTTATACCAAGATTTCTGGAGGTTTGCAAATGGAAGTATTAAAACCCTGGACTGTGGTAAAATGAAGAAGGTGCTGTAGTCATGGGGTAAATCAAGATTCCACCTGAAGGAACTGTGCCATGCTGGTAGAAAAGCACTCAAGGGCCCTGAGAAAGCTGTTTCCAGTCACTCCACACAAACTGCACAGCTCCCTTCCTGCCTCAGTGGATACATTCAGACCTCCACTCTTAACTGGTATATATTTAACTTTGTGGGAGTTTTTTCTGATTAACTCAATACTCGACCAGATAACTATTATAAACTCTGTGAGTACTGGTTATTGTAGGAAACGAAAAGAGTAGGAGTATGGGACTGCAAAAGGCAGCTTCTTCCTTTTATTTTTCCTACACTCTGTGTTAATGACCTTAATTTTCTTTCTTCTCCAGCCAAATCAGCAGAATTTGTATTAAGATAGGTACTAAATGATTGCATTATTCAAGGCCAGCTCCACTCCTGGGGTCACTGTTACAGCTGACTGACTATAGAGCTATAACACCCTCCCTCCTCACAATGAACACATGACAATTAGATCAGCTTTACCTCCTGTGAGGAAGAGGACGAGACAAGGGCTGAGTGTTCACATCCTGCCTCCTCTGACTCAGGAAAAACCAAATTTTGAGCTGCCACTCAGGCAACTTCTGCTCCTCTGCTGCTTTCATATGGTCAGTTAACACTGGGATCTACAGCTTTTCTTTCTCTGTCACCCTGATGGCAGATGTCATGTCCTAAGGGCTTTGGGAATTACAAATATTATAAAATCCCAAGTCCTCCTTTGTCACAAAGAAAAATAGATAAAAGCTAAGGAGGCCAGAAGTGCTCCACTGCTGCCTGTGCTGGTTCAGTTATCCCTGTCAGGCAGGGTCCTGTACTTCCTTCTTTTTCCATGTAAGGGAAGGTTTTAGCTGGGGGATACTTGGGTGGATGCTAATTGACCCATCTTGGCTGCAAGAGCTTTTATCTTTGTGGCAAAGCTAATCTTAAATCAATATCATCCACTCAGCATTTACTTCCAACCCAGCCCAAAGTGAGAGCTCAGTTTTAGGTAAGGCTGTGCTCTGCTTTATGCTGCAATAGTGCTCAGAGAGGCCACAGCAACGTTCCTGACACCAGCCCTCCATAAACCCTTGTGACCTGCTGAAATTCAAGTCAAAATGACACCTCTAGCATCTTCCACAGTATTTGATGAGTAAAACTCAATAAACTGAGTTTATATCAATTATTCCCTACAATTTTCCTCATAACAGTTATCTTGCATTTTGTCTGAATTCTACCCTGTCCTCCATCATACTCCAATGAGAACAAAACACACCTCAGTCCTGTTATCTGCCTAATCTTTTTCTACTATTGCAGTCACCTGGCCAACTTCATTCCTTACCTTGGTGAAATATCTTGGTGCACCTTATGAAACAAGGATTTGCAGGAAAGCAAAGGGAAATTTCAGGTTGAAAGCAATGGAGGTTCTGGCTGTAAACTCATGAGGATGGCAGGGAATAAACAGGGTGATTTGTCCCACTGAAATGTTTTAAGAGAGTTGGCAAAATCATGGTTGGCAACTGGGGAGCGCCCAGGTATCAAAGGGAAGGAGGGGTTAAAGGGAGAAAGCCAGTAAAAGAATGTATCCTTTGTGCAGGGAGGTTATGCATTTAACAGATCTCTGCTGAGTTATTTAATAACACACCAGATGCCAGGGACCTTGTGGAAAATGGAATTACTTGGAACTCCAATGTCAGAGTGTTTGCAGGCATTCCCCCTGGCTGTCCGCACTTCTGCCGCAATACCTCGAGTGCTGTGTCCTCTCCTCTCAGGGTTTCTGCTGTGGATGGATGGCATTGTTGTGGCTCTGTTTGCCATGGGGCAAAGGGACATTCATGTGCCATAAAAAATGTGGGGACAGAGCCCTGCCATCTCACCATTTAGCTTACAGCTTTTAGTGAACCCTCTTCTCCCGACCACCAGGTCTTGCACTTTACCAGGGGCTCTGAGTGAAGCTGAGCAGGATGGAAATCGTTTCCACGGCACTAATCACATTAAGAATTTCAAGCCTGGATGCCAGGAGGGTGATGAATAAGAGCTAAACCACCTTGATGGATCTTGAAGTTCACTGGAATTTCCCTTGCCTTGGAAATGAGGTCCAGCCACGATAAGAATTGCCTCAGCTTTCTTCACTGATGAACCTTCAAAGAGATTCCTCCTTCAAGGTGTATCAGACAGCAGATTCTGAAGAGAAGGAGGTACTGGGGCTTTGCTGAGGTAGTAGTTAAAATTTTAGTTTTATCTCCTGACATTTTAATGTCCTCCTGCACTTGTGATCTTATTGCCAAGTGGTCCTGTTTATCATGAACACAGCCAAGCTGCCCCTGTCATACAGCTCTGTCAGACCATTTCAGAGACAGCCTGGCTGAAGCCACCCACTCCAATCCTCCCTCTAAAATGCTCTGTATCAAAATGCTTTGTGAATCAGCTGCCCCAAATTCTTCATCAGCACCTGGCCTTATTTGTTTTCCTTGGCCCAGCATTTCTAGGAGTCCTTACTGATATTAATGCAGGACTAAATCTCTGCTCTGACCTTAGTGGGAAACTGAAATTCTGGGAAAGATGGAATGTATTTGCAACTTCTAAATCTTCTTTAATGATTTTTTAAAAATTATTTCTTCATGAGCAATAGGGTATTAAACTGATTAGATGTTTTCTTGATTAACTTCATTGGTACACAATTGCGATTTATCCACAGGAACCAACTTCTGTTCCTCTACCAAGACCAGCACCATTAGCTCTGTCCCTGCTCTCAGCTAGAAAGACATTTTACCTTCACTCAGGTCCTTCCTCAGGACTCTGATGAAATAAATTGCCATCCCGTTATTGTTTGACCTGCAGAGGGTTTCATATGTATCAAGTTTTTATTTTGCAACCCAGAGACCCCTTTGGCTTTTTGTTTTAAATATGATCTAGATGTAGGACCAGTCTTACTCTTGCATGATTTTGCCAGCAGATTATGAAAGCTACCAATGGAATGAAAATGGTGTTAAATCAAAATTGACGACTCATCTAATCCCATGTCAACACAGCACTTCAAACAGGGCCTAAAAACCACAGTTGGGTTTTATATGAAATAGAGAAGCGCATTTGCTAAAAAATAAACTGCAGAAAATATGTGTGCACTTCAAACCAGCTGACCCTTGGGCCCATCAGCCTGTGGTCACACAGATGAAAGCAGGGAGAGCTGTGTTACTCCTCTGAGCTGACAGACGTGTTAAGAGGCACCTGGGTAATGAGCCAGCACTTTCACTGCTGCTCCAAGCTCATCTTGGCTGCATCTGCTCAGTAAACAGAGGTCTGTGGGAACAGAGAGATTCCCAAATTCATCTAGCTTTTTCCAAGCGCATTCATTTTTCTCCCTAAATTCCTGAGTCCCCCTTTTGAGAGGCTGTCAGAAAGAACAAATGGAAACAATGGTTTTTTTACAGATGGGAGGAAATCTGAAGTAGACAGATCCCACCCACTCTACATGCTTTACCTTCTTCCCACCAGCCAAGTCACAGCTCTGTTTTAAGCAGATCCTTTGCTCGTGCTGCATTTGTGTTGTAGGTGAAGCCTCATTGCTGAGGAAGAGCAAGACTCCCTGAGTCATCAGATTAAGCACCTTAGTAGTTTAACACTTCCAAGATGCTTTGGAGCAAAGGTGTGAGGATCTAATTTGGTCTTAAATTTCAGTATCTGATTCTATGGGCTCTTGTCTCCTGAGCAGTGAAGAGGAGTGGAACAATGGCAGTGGTGATAAGCTTTCCTCAGGAACTCTGGCAGGGATATTATCTAACTAATGGGATTAGTAAGGTAAATACCTTTAGAGTGCAAAGCTAAATAAGATTATTTAGATACCATGGAACAAATAACTAAATACATGATTTCTTTAAGAGTCAGTGTGATTGAAATATGAATCTCCCTGTCCTCCTGCACTTGTGATCTTATTGCCAAGTGGTCCTTGGTCCTGTGCAAAAGAAGGGGTTTTATATTAGCTTCTCCATGCTGTATATTCATTTTACCTCCTCCCCAGCTCCTCACCTCAGCTGACTTAGGGCAGGCACCATCCACCCTATCTGGAAGAAAAATAAACAGTCCTTCTGCCCTCATTGTAAAAAAGGCAAGTTTAGCTGGTGCTCCAAAGCCCTGAACTGGGAGAAATTGATTGATTTACAGTACAAGTGATCTCATGAGGAGTCCCTTACATCATCAGGTTGTAGATTTATTCTACTGAAAATAAATTTCTCATCCCCCAAGCGTAAATTAATGACTCAGTAATTTACTGAGTCAGTAAATGCTAAATCTTTCAATAGAAGAGAAGAGGTAAAAAAGTATTCTTCAGAGAAGCATTAATGTGTTGTCCTCTTTATTTGGTGCAATAATCACATTAATTAAGGCAATTTTAATTAAATTATTTTCACCTAGACTGACTCCAAAAATTGCAGTTATTAACGATAAGAACTCTAATGGCTCATCTGTGCTGCAGCGGGTTTTAATGACAGCTGAGTTAACCATGAGAGCTTGCACCCCACAAGATTTTCAGATTAAGCAAGTGGGTGTGCTGCACCCACTGCACTGACAGAAATGTCACTATTGTCCACATTGTCCTTGCTCCTGCTCTTTCTCCACAATAGCCCAACTCACTGCATCCCTGCCTTCTTTGTCTAGCTTGACATTTGGTCCCACACCACCCAGCAGTGTCTGGTTGGAGGTAACCAAGTAGGAGTTGGTTGCACTTCAGGTCCTTTTTTTCTTTCCTTTCTAAACAGGTCTGTGTGATAACAGAGCAGTGTGGCATTTCTGAGCACCACTGTGGAAAAGAAGCCCCTACCTACATTTTTATGGTCTGTCCACAGATGAAAAGGTGCCTTTACAAGATGTCCTTCTTCGTACTCTAAACATGAAACCTGTAATTAAATAGGAAAAACGAAGTTACCAAGCAGTAAGTACTAAAAAAGCTCACGCTTCAATAGTGTTCTGTTTCTAGGAGCTCAGGTTTAGCCTGAAAGGGTGGAAATGGTGCAGAAAAGCAGGTCACAGCTATTTCTAGAAATTGTGGAAGTGATTGGAGCCCCTTGACGCCAGGAACTGGAATTTCCAGACAGTAAAGTAGCACTAAGGTAGACTGTATCTGATGCCAGGGAGCTGGCAATTATTATTAATTCAACCACAAGTAAGTGCATTTCAGGTAGGATTAAAAGGTTGAATTAAGACTACAATAGCATGGACAGTCAGCTAAGGGTGGAAGTCCAGGCTGGCAAGTCAAACTCTGCCCATTGGAATGTCCCATGGAAAACAGGCAAAATGGCACAAACAGAGATCAAAATTGTTTAGGTCTTGGAGGTCTTACTCTCCCTTTGTTTTGCTAATGAAGGCACTTCATAATATAGAAATTCTTGTGATTAGACTAGATTAAGTTTTTAATTACTTTTACAATCTTCCTTGAAAGGAGCTCTAAAATACAACAGTGACTATTACTGGTATAATACACATTTTACAGTCTTCCTAATTACATGTGTTTCACCAAGTTATTATGCATAGTCAATTAAACATGCAGTTAAAACACCTTAAATTGCATACCATGGACAATACCGAGTAAATAAATAATTAGGGAGTTATTAAAATGCAAATTCATAACATAAGGAGCAATTATGGAAGAAGAAAGTATTTTAGTTTATGACTTATTGACCATATCAGCTCTTCTGGTGGGTCCTCCTGCATTAATGTGAATGCTGCTGACACAAAAGACACAGCAGCAAAATGGTTTGTTTTGGTCAATGCCTAATTACTTACAGCTTTTAGATACTGAGGTCTTGGCTTAATGGATTTTAATGGCTCAGAAGAAAAAAGGAAGATCTCTGCACACAAAAACTCTCCATAAGATTCTGGGAAACAAACTTTTTCTTTGCCCTTTTATATTTTCTCTATATCTATCTTTGTCTATCACTCAAAATTGGGTGGTTTTTTTTTTTTCCTTTCTTTCAAATTTAGCTCACAGAAAAAGAGCCATCATGTTTGCCAGATTTTTATCAGCGAAGTCTGAGATCAAAGGGAGCTTGGACATCAGAAACTGGCATAGATCCCATCAGGGCTTTGATTTTTCAGGCTTCAGATGGGTCCTACCTGATACATGGACTCCTGCTTTGGATCCATGGAGCTTCAGTTGTGCCTTGTGGCTGTTTTTGAACACAAAACTCAACAGTGGGGCCACCCTGCCCAAGAACTCACCCAAAGCAACACCAGAGATTATCTTTCATGGGCAAACGCATTTTAATCTCTTCAAACATAAGTCATTGGATGTTCACAAGTGGAGGTGTCTTGAAAATTCTGTCCAGGGAAGTCTTTCAGTGCTCTGGTTTGTTTTAGGGCCTCTTTTGTCCTGTTTGAATCATGAAGGGACAATTTACAGCTCGTGCAGTAAGGCATGCTGTGTGTGCTGAATGAATTTTATTCATATAAGGAACAGACTCAGATTTCTTAAGCTGATAGTGTTTTCAGTATTACCTTAAAAGTCCTCTATACAATGTTTAAAAAAAATTGAAACCTAAAGTTTCTTATAAATACATTTTTCAAGATGTAGGAGGAATTTTCTCTGTGTTTCTGCTCCTACAAATGATATTGGCATTATTTTATTGACATTGATTCCAGCTTTGTTGCAATAACTTTCTTCTGATGCTGTGGTCTTTGCTATGACTTGGCTAGACTTGCCTAGAAAACCAAAATTAGAAGAAGAGTTGCAGTTCAGAAAATATTTATTGCTATACTAATTACATGCAAAAAGTAATTTATACAAATCATATATTGCAAAATTCCTCCAGGAAAAATAAAAAAGCCCCACATAGTAGTTGGAATAAAACAGCTGGTTACCTTTCAGTTCTATTGGCATGAACACTGTGATTGCATCAAGCCAACTCCTCAGCTAATGAAAACTAGCAAAGCTCTCTTGCCTCCAGTACCCACTGCTTCAACCAGAAATAAATCTTTGGCTCCTTCATTGTATGTGCAAGGCAAGTAAATTTAGGGATTTTTTTTTTTTAAAGATTATTGCTTAATGAGGGGAGAAAAAGACAAAAACTACTGGCTGAAAGTTTTCCCATGTAGGGAAGTAACAGAGCCCAGGGCAGGCACCTCCCTGTGGTTTGGGGTGGAGGTTGAAATAAAAATGAGGGGTCTGGGATGGAAACTGGGCAATGAGCAGGAGATGATCCCATGATCCCAAACCTTGTGCAAAGTGTCCTGCCTGTTATTTATTCAGTGTACTGATTATTATTTTAAGGCTTTTATTTTCTAATTGTTCATGGGTGTACCAGGATGTATTTTATATATATATTTGTATATATCTTTAGTCACTAAATATATATATATACAATATATATATTAAAATATAATTTATAATACAATAATTTATAATACAATATATATATTAAAATATATACAAATATATATATATACATAACTAAAAATGCTTCTTAAAGCCCCTGGAAGTTTGGAGGTACAAGCTTAAACCAGGCAAGCCATGAGGAAAATCAGTGAAAAAGGAAGAAACAGAACATTGTACATGTACTGTTATCTCTCCAATAACTTCATCTTAATAAGGTTAGAGAGGAAATTCAGCTAATCATTGTACATTTTTCTTATTGAAAAAAAAGAGGAAAAGTTCCTCACAAAACCATGGGAATTAATGTAACTGGTTTCAGTAAATTAAGGAAATCATGTGTGACATTCTTTTGTGAAAAAAAAAATCCCTTTTCTTTTCCTTAGCTCTCCATTTTCAGCTCTATACGTTGAAAATCCATGTGGGTCATATCTAATTAAATGTGGACTCCTCTGACCAAGCATTTTTGCCTGGTTTTAGATAGCAGCAATCTGTAACTGATGTGATCAATTCTTGCACATCTGCCACAGACACAATGTGTTCTGTAAGGCACACAGGCCTGGGGCTCTGAGAATCCAATTTCAGCTCCCAGCTGGGCACATTGCCCCCAGAATGGTTCTTTTCTGCCCAGTTTGGGTTTTCCCCAGCTGTGAAACCACTTCTCCATCTCCAGGTACTACTGGCTGCCTGAAATATGTTCATGCATGTAAGGTGCTTAGATGAGTCTGTGGACAGATAAGTGAAAAGAGAATTAAAACTCTTCATTTCATTAATGTCTCAGTCTTTAACTGCCTCTCCACACTAATAAAATGTTAGAAATATATAATGCACTCACATCGTGTTGTCTTTCAAGCAAATGGTAAAAGAACCACAGTAACCAATTTAAAATATGCATGAATACATATATTATGTTTACATTGGTAAACCTAGTCTGTTTGTACTAGGAAACATTTTTAGCAAATAATTTTATTTATAACTCCTGTGCAAGCATTCCAGACAGAGGTGGTCTGTAAATTCCAGAAGACTCTATTTAAAAGGGAATTCTTCAACTAAAAAAATGAAACTAATAATAACTCCTTGAGGTGCTAGATACTGCTGCAGCTGATACCAAGTGTTAATCTTTGCAGAAATGAACTCAATTTTGTTTTGACACAAAGATAATGCTCTATGATTTCACTGAGAAAGCATTATCTATCCCTGCTCTCTCTACCTCCAATAAAGTTTTACAAGCAATAAAAAGGCCTGGAGATCAGCTATTTTGCTATTGGTGCTGTTGGAGGTTTCCTTTTGATGCCTCCCGACAGGAACCTCCCTGGTGAGTCCCTGCAAGGAGCTCTTTGGTGCCACCTCTCAGCTCAGGTGCTTGGTGTGAGCGGCAGAGCCTGGGCATGGCACAGGGACCCAAGGCAAGAATGCTCCCAGATAGGAGGTTAAATACACATCAAAACCAGCTCTTGTTTTCTGAGAGCTGCCTCCTTGGCTTCTCCCTTCAGAGGGTGGCAGTGTGCCCTGTCCCCACGGCCAGGTGCTGCTGCCTTCCCCAGGTGGCAGAGGCAGAGCTGGCAGAGGCTGCCCCACGTTTGTAATGGCACTGGAGACAGGGAACTCCCACTTCCTACCCTAAATAACTCCCTGGGGGCTGATCCAGGTCGTTCTGAGCCAAGCACCAAGCCTTTTCTAACTGCTGTAGCTCTCCTACCAAAGTAGCAATTAGGAGAAACATTGCCAATTAGCTAATTGCATTTCTCACAGCTGCCTCAGTGCAGATTGCCTTATATGTCATAAACTTCACAGTTTGTAAATGACTTATCTCGGAAGTTCTTCTTGTAAGCAATGTGTTCATTTATATTTTAATTCCAGGAAAGTTGTTGGCTTTCCTGTTGCACTGTAGAACAATGTACCCATCCAGATTTCCTCAAAGGGTTTGTGAGCCCTGAGCAAGGGCCACAGCACCCTCCAGCTCAGGAAATAAATCCCAGTTCCTGCTGCACGCCAGGGAACATCCACAGGGACACTCCATAAAGCCACGTTGCCTCTACTCTCCCTGAGCATCCACTTCTGCCCACTGCCAGGAACAGGATATGGCTCTGCATGGCCTGAGAGGGCTGGGACTGCCCAAAAATGGCAATTCTTTGCTTGTTATGGCTTAAGATTTTAGCTGGAGTGCACCAGCCATGTTACTCACTTCCCGCCCTTCCTCCTGGAGCCAGGCACAGGAAAGGAGGAACAATGCATCCCTGGGCACTGCAGTCCTCACCTGGCAGGCCACACAGGGCAGTGGTGGCACTGGGACACCCAGCCAGCCCAGGATGGAGCAGGAGCAGTGGTGGGAGAGCCTGAGCTGAGGGGATGCACAAGATGATGCTCTTCAGACTTCCTCACCTTGATTTGAATTCCCAGGCATCCTCACATCTGCTTGATCCACTGGAACAAAGGAATTTTAGATCTTGAAGTCTTGGCTCAATGGATTTTAATGGCTCAGAAGAAAAAAGGAAGATCTCTGCATGCACCAAGTCTTCACAAGATTCTGGAAAACAAACTTTTTCTTTACCCTATTATATTTTCTCTATCTCTATCTTTGTCTATTATTCAGAATTGGAACAAAGGCTGTGGTGGAGCTGCTGCAGCATTCCCAGCCTGGAGCTCCAAGAATCTGGCAGGTTTTTAAGGTGTTACCTGTCCTGCTTCTGCTCATGTTTATTTACACCATTGCACAGAAAGGCTCTTCCCCAGGGACATCCCCCATCCTGTGACTCCCTGTGGGCACAAAGCAGACCTCTGCCATTCCCATCAGCTCCAGCCAGTGAGAAAAGCAGAGGGATTGAATTTAAATGCAAAAACAACCAAAAAGAAAAAGTTTCCACTTGAGTAAAACAGCCTAAACTTGGTGCACAATAAGGTCTGGTCTGTGCTGCAGTCTTATTCCACCCAAAGCATAAATGATCTTCCTTTGCTAAATTGCCCACAGATATATTCCTTAATTCCAGGAAGAATTCTCATGTTCTTCAGAATTGTACTGGCTAACCTTTTTTACCTCTTTGCGCTGTGTCTTTTAAAATTGCTTTTTATTGGCAATGACCTTTTTGTTATTTTGTGCGAGTTCAGGTCTTGCCAATGTTTCATTGCAGTTGCTAAGTCCTGCACATACTTAAAATGATAGGCTTGAGCCATCTTTGATCTGAAGCCAAATGGGTTTTAATACAGTTATCTCTTTAAAAGCAGTGCTCTCCCTCCTTCTTTGCTGCTTCACCAAGACAGAGCAGGCAGGAAATTCTTCATCCAGCTTTCATTCACGAGCTGGTTTGTAGTAGTTGTTGCAGACAACCAGATCCAAATCCTGTTGAAAGCAGTACAAAAAATCCCATTAGCTTGCATCAGGCCCAAATTGCTTTCTGGACCTTTATCTAAGTTTTGGGAATTTCCAAAATATTTGTAAGGTAACACCACTCCTTGGCTGGCTGAAATTTAACCTTTCACATTGGAGGAGATGGTTCTTTAGGCAGCTGGGTAAAATGTACTGGGGACCATGCAGAGGTTTCTAAAAGCTGAATGGAAGGCCTTAATTTTAAACCTGTTCATTAACAGGGAGGGTCTGGCATGTCCCTATCCCCCTTGGAGGAGGATCTGGGGTTTGCACAGGAGAACCAGTGCTGAGCCTCCCCATTTTCTTACTCCTGAACTGGAGGGAGGGAAGAGAAGCACAAGTGATGGTGATGGGGGTGAGAAACTCTCCTGTTTACTGCAGAAAAACTACTGACTGTGAGGAAAACTATTCAATTCTTGCATAAGCCAGGTCATAGAGGGACCCTGTGTTAGAGCAGAGCCTCAGCAGCACCCCCAGAGGGCCTGGGCAGTGAAAAACAAGAAGAGTCTCTTAAATTTGGGTTTTACCCTAAACTGGGAGAGGTTTTAAATGTCATTGTCAGGAATCAGAGGACACCACCAATCTGCTCATAGAATAGAAAGAAAAGGATGCCAAAGAAAGGGTTTGCAGAATGGGAAGGAAGAGAAATGTCCTTAAAACCACAGTGTAAATCCTGGTGTTTGCCCTCCCTCAGCCCATCAGAGCCCAGACCCCTCTCCTGGCTCATGCAGGTCCAGCTTTCCAGGCTTGCAAAGGCTGGAGTTGCTCACATTTTGGGTTTCAGTGCAGATGACAAATTCCACTTTTTTTCACAGGGGATGTTACTAAATCACTCTGTGCCACGTTCAGAGTGAGTTGGCCTTTTCAGCCACCCTGTGCTCCAAGGAGAGACATTTGTATGAAAGTCTGTGCAGTGCATATAGGCATTTAGTGGGGAGATTAATATTAAAATACTCAGCTATCCAATCAACTGATGAGGTTTTAATGCAATGACTTGAGTCTAGATGGTAGAGTTCACTTAAAGTTCACTGACTATTATGGGACTGCTGGTATATAGAATAGCTTAATCTTACCGTGGGAAAACTAAAATCATGGAGGGGAAAATTAGGCAAGACATGGAGGATAAACTCCCATTCCTATGAGAGATACCACGGGCCATGCCAAAAAAGGCAGAGAAGGAACCATTTACTTCCAGAGCAGTGGGAAGGATGTGCAGTTAAATGCTTGCAGTAGCCATTTGCCATCCTGGTCTCTTTTGTAGATATTTTGCAAAAGCAGGGAAGGGGAAAAGAGCTGCTTTATGTGTCTTTTACACAATGCAGAGGGGAAACCAGAGATTCAAAAGACAGCTCTGTTTTGCAGGCTAAAGATTCTTGCTTCATTTATTGACAGGACCTTTCTGTGCATAAGAGGAGACCTCCCACACCTTAAATTGCTGTGCTGAATGGATTTACATTCTGCTTTATCCTCTGCATTCCAGCTCCTGCCCTTAGCCTTGTGATTGTGTGCATGAAACTGCAGGCTGCACATCCCAGAGAGCTCAGGTCACAAAAAAAAAAAAAACAGCAAAAAACACCCCAGACCCAAACCCACAGGAAAAAAGGATCCTCATTTCGATAGATCCTTCCCAAGGGCCACTGTTTCCCTGAGCAAAATTAAACTTGCAGAGGAAAACATTTGAGAGAAAGTTGGGGCTAATGAAAACTGCACAAGGTTCTTTGGCTTCACTCATCTGGAGAAGAAAAGTGTAGCTCTAGGCAAGCAGGAGCTTGTTGAGCTTGAAGAAATGTTACCTGCTTAGAGGCAGGTAAAATCTGGCATAAGCTGTTAATCCATCATTCAGGTTTTTACATGCCAAACTCCTGTAAATGTTTTTCTACCACATCCTGTCTCCTCCTTCCCTAGCTGAAAAATAATAATAATTTTGGAAGAGCATGAATTAGGCCTGTCATTCTTTTTTTTTTTTCCCCTTATCCTTGAACTACATCACACAAACTCACTGTCTCTTGGAGGACTTGATCCTGCACTCCTAATCAGGGGGCAAAATTCGCCATGACTTCAACTTTGAGACTCTGCACTTTCATTTAGAGAAATGAAAGTGCAGAGTCCTCCTTGCCATCACATATTCCTGGCCATCACTAGGATGGTGCTTTGGTCAGCTGCCAGTGACCCAGAGCAGGATTTCCAGCAGGAGATCCTGAGCCCAGGTGGGAAGGGGAAGGCAGAGCAAGGTTGGTGCTGGTGTGAAAAATGGGGCAAGGCCAGGTTTGAGTAACTTCAGCCAAGTGTTGACAAAGCAGTGAGCCCGTGCCAGGGCATTATTCTGGCTGAACAGCCCCTGAGAGCAGCTTTGAGCACAGCCCACAGCACCAGGGATCCCTGGCTGTGCCCATGCTCACTTGGGCAGCACTGATGCTGCATCCCTTGGACCTTCACATCTCCTGATATGTGCATGCAAGTGCATTCAGCCTCCTCTGAGCAAGAGGGAAAATCTTTTTTTTTTTTTGTTTTACCATGAATAATACAGAATCTGTGTTTGCACAGAGCTGAGTGGGGATGGGCTCCACGGCTCACAGCTTTAAACCTGTGCCTTATTTCAGGGCCAGTCCCACTTTCTAATGACAGCTTCACCCTGAGAACAGCATCACAGTGCTCTGCACAGTCCCCATCTGCTCTCTCTGCCTTCACAGGCTCTGCTCCCCTTTGCAGAGGCTGAGTCTCACAACAGAGGGGCCACACCAAGCCCGGTGGCTGCCCCCTCTTTTCCAATCCCCCTCCCCGTGGTTGTCAGCCCTGCACAGGTCCTGCAGCTCCCTGGTTCTTCCCTGCTCACCTCTCCAGATGCAGCAACAGCTGGAGCACATAACACCTGGGCTGTGCAGCACAATTCTGCTGCGAGCCAGACCCCAAAAGAAATATGCAGATCTAACAAAACATCCAGACTCTCCAGAGCACCTGCAGGTTTCTTGATCCCTCCTTATCATTCCTTGGTCAGAGTCCTCAAGGGGGCTTGCAGCCCCTCCAGCTGCACAAGGCTTTCCCATCAACTCACCCCTCCCTCAGCCTCATTTCTCTTGGCTCAAGGTTCCTCTCTCCCCTGCAAGAGAGAAATTAGCATTGCCTTCAGAGGTACGTGGGTCACGTTAGGTAGGTAACACTGAGGTAATGTGAATTTCTGCTGAAGGTAATGTTCATTTCTGCTCCCACCCTAAGGAGTGCCGTGGATTGTTCCCAGTTTCCAAGGATGTGAGCTGATATTCAGTGCCACACTCCCAGGCAGGCTGGTGTCACTGGGGAGCTCCCCAGGAAGCAGCACCTCCAAGTGCTCACATTATCACCCTCGTGTAAGGCCTTCTGCCACTATGAGGAGATAGAGGCTGCAGGGAAAATCCAAGATTCCCTCATGGAAAAAAGCCAGTTTGCAATATTCTCAATCTCTATTTAGATTCTTAGCTTGTCAAGCTATGTTTCTTTTCCATTAATTTCATTTTCCCCAGAAGTTACAAAGTTATGTATAGCACCTTTTAAGTGGAATTTGACATTTACCATCCTATGGCAACAGGAGCTGCCTCCCTGATTTCCTGTTTGCTGGGCCACAATCTCACAGAGGCACTGGTCAGTGGCAGAATATTTTCCTTTTAAGATTTGTATGCACAGAAGAGATCATTGACATATTCTAACTTTAGGTCTAACTCAGGACCAAGCTCCCTGTAGTGTCAATGCAGCCTCCAGAGAGCAATTCAGGATACCTGAGCCAGAAATCCTAAATTAAGCCATGTGAATGCTTCCCAAAGTGCCAAGAACTCCCCACTCAGCTTAAGGAGAGATCCCAGCATGAATGAACCAAGAGGAGCCATTGACCTTAGGAAGACCAGGATTTTCATTCACAAATTTAATGGTATTTTGTTAAAATCAAGTCTGGGGTTTTTTTAAAGCCACTTATGAGCTTGCTTCAGAGCTTTATGAAGCTGCATGGAATAATTAAGCAAACAAATCTAGTCCCATGCTAAGTTAATTACATGCCTTGTGGTTTCATATATATTTTTCTCCCTTTCATAGTTACTTTTTAATACATCCCCATATTTCTTTCTGACTTTTCTGTGTTACTCTCTTTGGTCTTCAGGAAACCCATTATTACTCAGGGGACCAAGTAATCAAATAAGTCTCACTGAGTGCAATTAATCTCTGCAGCTTGCATAGATGGTGTTCACCTCTGTGTTTTCCAGTTGCCATGGATCAGCTCAGCCTCCCCCTAAATTCACTTGCCCATGTCCCTCTGGTCCCTGTGATGTGTGGGACCTGAAGCCAGGAAGAGTTTTCAGGGCTCCTGGGCAGCCTGGAATTGACCCCTCACATTTAATTCTGCAGAGGAAGGAGGGAAGAAAGGGTTTATTTCAGTATTTCAGTGACACCCCTAATGAGGCAAAGGATTTATTTCAGGAAGGACAGGTTAATGATAGTTGTATTAAATGTGTGGATTTAAAATGTTAATATTGCAGCAGAATTACAGTTAAGTGCATTTTTAGGCATCTTGGCAGACTCGTGATTTTGGGGACAAGGCTTTAGGTCTGATCTCAAAAGAAAAATTCTGGGACCAAAAATGCTCATGTGTCCTACAAAAACATTAGAAATAAGAGATTTAAATCTTCCAGACTACATACCTTGACTTCAGTGAAATTCTGACAGTGCCTTGTGGTATTCTTATCAGCAAATTTGAGAAACAGATTGAAATAAACTTATGCAAGATGGGAACACAAAGTGTGAAAAGCTGTTCTCAGGAAGACCTATCTACAGCTTACTCTTAGAAGAGAAGTGCAAGGGTTAGGAAATTCTAAAAGCCTGCTACTGATCTTTAAACATATTACATAATAACTGGTACAATTGACTAGATAATATGCTTAATAAATGTGGAGTTGGTATCAAACTAGAAAGTCTGAAATGTGCTGGAAATTCATAAAGATCTTATAGATTGGGGAAGTGGCCAAGAAAGGATGAAACTATAACAACAAATAGAATTTTCTGCAATTAATAGAAATTGCAGAAAATATCTGTCTGATGGGGGCAAAAATAGAAATAGATAGAAATACAGAAAAAATTGATTGCAAAAATAGAAATAGATAGAAATACAGAAAAAATATAAATTAATAGAAATAGATATAGATATATAGAAAAAATAGAAATTAATAGAAATAATTGATTGGAAAAATGCAGGATGTGCCTGACCATCAACACACCAGTTCTGCTTCAGGAGCTTGAGGTTTATTAGGCATCACAAGCTAAGTAAGAGTCAGGAATGTCCCTATTTTACAACAAATGCACTTGAGATGTGAATCCCAGGAGTTCTGTCTCCAACACAAAATCAGTTCCATCCACACCATGCTGGGAAGGTCTCAGCTGGAAAACTCCTCCTATTTTGGTACTACAATTTAAGCAGGATGTGGGCCATTGGCCAGAGGACAGCAGGGATGACCAAAGGTCTTGGAAACAAGGACCACTGGAGTTTGAGGCCTGTTTAGTCTGGAGGAGACAGAGAGTCCTCAAGTATGTAAGAGCCAGAGGGGTGGAAGTCACAAATTCTTGCTTTTTTCCATCACAGATGGGACAGAAAGGAATGTTCATGAGTGGCAGCAAGGGACATCCTGCTCAGGCATCAGGAAAATTTTCCAATGGCAAGAGTAACTGTCCTTGGAAAAGGTGGTCTAGGGAAGCTGTGAAGTTCCATTTATAAGAGGTTTTTTAACTGCTGGCAGAGTACAGGGGGCGAGTAATCCTCCCCTGGGGCAGAGGGATGAAGTAGATGAGCCCCTGAGGTCCCTTCCAGCATTTCTGTATAAGTAAGAAAATAACCAATGAGCATGGGAAAATATCCTGTAGCAAAACAATATTGATCCAGTTCGCCCAGCTTTAAGGGACAAGTCAGAAATAAATTGATCTTTAAGGGATTTGGAGCAAAAGTTGTGCTCTTGCTCTCCTAAAGGTGTTACATGGCTTTTTCATAGCCATGTAGTACTTGTAAATTATTCCACTATACTGTTGAAGAGAGTGGGAGGACAGTGGGAATATGCAGCTACTCTGTGGTGTGGCTACAGCCTGGGAATTTCAGCATAAAGAGAAGAATCAAATTCTTCCCTGTTCAATTTCACAGAGCAAAGCTGGCCCGTGCATTTACAGAGGGGACACCTGGGTGCCCTTCCAGATGGCCCTGCCTGGGCCCCAAACACAGCAGATGTTGGCAGAGGTTAAAACCATCAGCAGGGCAGCTCATTTCCCTTCCTTGAGGGACCTTGAGCCCTGCCCAGCTGAGGCTGCAGGACAGGAAAACCACTGCCCTGTGCTGGCTTTACCCTGTGGAAGAAGCTGCAGAAAGTCAGGTCTGCTGCCTGAGCAGCAAATTGCAATTTTCATTTGGGCAGTACCTCCCCTCCTGCTTGTTGGTGTATGGAACCCCAGCATTTGAGCCACTATTGAGCATATGACAATTATTGGACAATTATTCAGAAGTGCTTGGCCTGGCAGATATTTATGAGCAGAACCAGCAGTAAAACTGGTCAGGCAAACAGCAAATTGAGGGGTTTACAAGCTGCTGTGTCTGCCCAAGAGCAGTTTAGTACCAAGGATGCAACCTTTTTCTGTGTTTCCCTTTAGTCACATAAAAATTGAATAAAACATGAATATTTCTGATGGCACATTACCCATTGGGAAAGTTAAGCTTGGAACCCATTCTGACTGGAGCTCCTGCTGCCCAATTTGCCATGAAGATAAATAATAAAGTAACAACTCAAGGAGAAAAGATCATCCAGGCTGTTTAGAGATGGCAGCTGTATAGAGCGATCACTCAATATTTGTAATGTTCTCACCACTCCTATGGGACTCTTGTTCATGCAAACTCATGCAGTTTACAGAGTTTTCTTGATTTAATGACAAGCACATTCTGATAGCCACATAGGAAAGTGTAGCACAAGACACAGGGAAAGAGAATGTTGTACCAATGTGCAGGGATATTCTGAAACCAAAAACAAAAGGGGGAATAAGAGAGAGGGGAAAAAAATTCACCCTTCAGAATTACCCACTGCAAAACTGGTGCTCCTTATGTAAGTGAAGAGCTT
This sequence comes from Agelaius phoeniceus, assembly GCF_051311805.1. Lineage (NCBI taxonomy): Eukaryota > Metazoa > Chordata > Aves > Passeriformes > Icteridae > Agelaius > Agelaius phoeniceus. The sequence continues at coordinate 6,050,929 of NC_135280.1, read as the reverse complement.
GCTGCATTTCAGGCATTTAATTTTTATTTTGGTTTCTTTCTGCTGCGAATATTTATAGCCCTCTCTTTCACTTGCAAGAACATCCAGTGGTATTTTAAAAGAATTTCAGTGAGCAGTGTGTCCCTGTTAATATCCACTTTGCAACCAGTTTCGCCTCAGTTTTTTGAGAGTTATTTTTTTCTCAGAGATGACAAATGAAAACTTCTACCAAGCTGAGATGGATCTGTCAGATGGGGGTAAACAGAGGATTGTGTTGACAAGCTAAATGCATTTATCTGTATTTTCATAAATTTTTAGTTCAGGTCATATCAATACACAAGGAGGGGAATGGGAATTGTTTCAGGTGTGTTTTGTATTTTTTAAGTGTGAATCTACAGTCATGTTTTGATGCTTTTCTTCCTTATTCTGCTGCTGAGGGTAAATGGTAAATGGTAAAACTCTGTAAACTGCATTGACATGCCAGTTTTCCACTCAGGATGTTCCCTGAATTTGCACCAGGCATCACCAGAAAATCAGAGAAGTGCAGCCTGAACTGGGTGAGAGCACCTCTGAAATATGAAGCTCACATATTTTTGTGCACCTGATGAGTCCACAGTGGGGTTTTTTACATCTCCTGGATCTCAGGGCCCTGGGGAGCTCTTGGGCACTCCGGGCTCCTCGGTGAGTCTGAGATAAAGGTCATGGGCAAAGGTAAAGCCCAGAGCCCAGTGCCCCCATCAATCAGAGCCCATGGAAAGCACTGCTGGGATAATGCAGCCCTGTCTGGAGCTCACTCAGACCCTGAGAGGGCTGGATGTGCTAACCCAGACCTCCCCACAACCCTTTTACATCCTGCGGGGCTAAGTGTCCATTCCAGAACTGATAAATGGTGCTGATAGATCAGGTTTGCTCTCAGAATGAGGCAAGTTAAATAGCATCAGGCTATTATAATTGTTATAGGAAGGTTGTTCTCTTTTGGAAATACAGTAAAACATTTGCAGGGTTTTAGGGAGGGCTCATCCCTCTGCGTTTTACCACATTGAACAGGATAAATAATTTAAACAAACATTTTGAACAGTTTTGCAAAATGCATTTAATGAATTATTCAATGAGCTCTATTTGATCCTCTTCAGACACAATAGTGCTGTCAACAACAATGCAGAACTTTCTAAGTAGGTCTTAAATATTCATTTTTCCCCATTTGAGAAATAATGTGTACTCTGTCCTATCACCCATGTTAGCATGTCTTAGAGAGAAATAGTTTCACAAGTTGTCATCTCTCCCTGTATTTGTGTTAAACTTTAAGATTAGATTATCTTTTACATATAATTTTTTTTTAAAAGATAAGTTTAGGGAACTATTTGCTGTGCCAGTTAAAACCATGTCTACAATGTAAAAGTGAGTGCATCTCTGGATTGGAATAGTTACATAAAAACACAAGAGAAACAATGGAGAAGGAATGGCATTCCTGGAATGCAGTCCAGATGTATATGGGCTGGGTAAGGCCAGATAAAGTTTTAGAATAAACTCTGCAGTAATAATCACTTAAGACAAAGGGTCTCTAAAGCTCTAATTGCTGATGAAATCCTAGGGTCTTAAGGGGACATGTCTGAAACTTAGATCAGAAATGAGTGCTGTGTGATTTTGCTGACAGATAGTGAAAAGAATTGTGGCTATTGAAAGGTGAAGCAGGAAAATGAATATTCCCCAAATTTCACATTAGGGGTGAGAAGCTGCTGGGAAGGAAGCAAAATTCCCACTGGCTTCCTTAGGGATCAAGATTGCTCAGAATATCTGTCTGATGGGAGCAGTTTGATGCAGAATCCTGGAGAAAGAAGAGATAAAGGCACAGAGTGGAACAAAATTGTAGCACTAGACTTTACCATTCTTTTTTTCTTTTACCATCCTTTCACCAACCCTTTTTCTTTACCTATACAATAAAGCTCTAGACTTTACCATTCTTTTTTTCTTTTACCATCCTTTTACCAATCCTTTTTTTCTTTACCAATACAATAAAGCTCAAAGCCAAGGTTGTTTCCCCTCTCAATCCATTGCTGGCAGGGGGAAGGAATAAAAAGTGGGAGAATGGCCCACATGCCAGCTCTGGTTCTGTGGTTCCTGGGCTGGTTTTACACCCAATCTCTCTTTTTCTGACTCTGCAGCAGCACAACAGCTCCTCTGGGATGGAACAACTTGGAAATTGTGAGAATGATGGGCTGTCCCTTGAAAGCCAGAATGTGCCCCTGCCCAGCCAACAGCCCCAGGCCATCAATGTCTGGGAGCCTCAAAGGCCTCCAGTTCTGTTGCAATAAAATAAAGCCATTCTACAGCACGGTGAATTCAGGCAAAATCAGCCCTGACACCTCTCCAGGCCTCCAGAAACAACTGGCATTCATTCCACGTGGTGGCACTGGCCCTGGCTGCACCACGTCCCATTTTCAGTATTTCCTTCCCCTGGAACGTCCCATGGGTATCAGATGGAGAGATCTGCTGGATATTTGGCTCCTACCTGCTGCTCAAAAGCCAGAAAGGAACTGGAGCAGGCAAGAGAAATCTGACTCAGAGTCTTGTAAGAGGAGCACTTCCTTACAGGAACAGTAACAATCTCTACAGCCTTAAAGAGGTGTCATAGTAATTGGAGATCTTTGGAGGGGGAGCGTGTATTGTATAGATTCATATACAAAAATGAATTTATACATCAAACAATGGGCATGTTGGATGTTATAGGAGGGACAATCTTACTCATGACATGGCCCACATGCACTTTTTCAACTCGCACTTTTTCAACTCGCATTTTTCTAACTTGAAAGTTTCTGACACCTGTTAGCCTTTCTTTCTTTACGAGTACCTCTTCTTCCAAATACAACCAAGTTTAAAAAAAAAAAAAAAAGAAGGAAAACATTGCAGCTTTTATCCAAAACTCTCAAGTCTGTGTGTGATGTGTTTTTCTTTTAAGACAAGGTGAAACTTTAAAGCTTCTGAAAGGAAGTTAGTTTAACCTCAGCACCAAAAAGCTTTGTTTGCACGTTAATGTACCGGCATTTATTTGAATTACCAGAGCACTACAACTCCTGCAGTCTAATGGCTTAAAAGAGCCTGAGGATGCCAGACTCCTGAGGGCCTCTGCTCTCCATCTCAGCTGTTTTGTTTTGAAGTCACCCAAGACTGCTACAGAGCCACAAAGGTCCCCAAATCTCCCACATCACCTTTGTCTTGCTACCAGATGAAATGTCAGGCTTGCTGGTGTAACACTTGCTGGGTTTAAATTATGCATGACTCCCCAGCAGCCAGAGGAAGCTGAAGATACCCTGCTCCCCATGCAGCAATTTTCCTAGCCAGGTAAACAGCTGCTCATTTTTAATTCTTACATTTTACTAGAGTTTGGATTAATAGCATCCAGGCCATGTAAAGATCATCATCTGCACAAGTGGTTTGCTTGTTTTTTAATCGGTGTTTTCAGGCAGCAAGTGGACAAAGCAAAAGTGTTTATTTCCAATGCATGTTAACTCTGAATTTAAATTCATGTGTCTATAAGGTACAGGCTGGAATGCTTTTCCAGTTTCCACATTAACAATCCCATTATAAAACTCATGGGGTGATTATATATTAATTTTCAACCTAGCCCTTTAGTAATGAATACAAAGTAGACTGATGCAGATGTAGCACTGATTTCCTCATGCTTCAACAGTTTGCTAGTTAATAGAGAGAGGCTTTTTTTCCCCCAGAAGTAATGGTGTTTCTTGCTACTTTTACACATTTCTCTTTACTGTACACGATTCTCAATTCTTCATCCTTACTGAAATGTGTCAGACGAGCCCTTGCTGATGGGAGACATTGGCTACATTGTGGATGTAATGTACTAATCGAGTTTTTGTGCATGAATGAACACATGTAGGAGCTACACATTTCATTAAGTGTCCCCTTAATATTTTCACTGGAATGCTCTGCAGCAGCTCCTTTACCCTGCTCAACGACAAAATGTCTAACTCAACAATTTACTCCTAAAGGCCATGCTTGACATCCCCCTGCACTTAACCCCCAATCACAGGAACCACAGTCCAAGGTAAGAGGGCAATTCAGTCCTGGTCCTCAACAAGTCTTAATAGTTCCTTTTTGCAGCAGCCCTGCCAAGTGTGGTCAGATACATTCCTGGGCGGCGGCTCAGAAGTGCAGTTGGCTGCCTGCAAAGCACTACATTGGCATCACTGAACCTCTGGAATTTTTCAAATGCTGCAGGAAGAACTCAGGGGACAAATAAAATAAGAAAAAGGAAAAAGGAAGGAAGGAGAAAGGAACAATAAAGAAGGAGGAAGAAGAGAAAGAAGAAGAAGACAAAGAAGGAGAAGGAGAAGGAGGAGGAGGAGGAGGAGGAGGAGGAGAAGGAGGAGGAGAAGGAGAAGGAGAAGGAGAAGGAGAAGGAGAAGGAGAAGGAGAAGGAGAAGGAGAAGGAGAAGGAGAAGGAGAAGGAGAAGGAGAAGGAGAAGGAGAAGGAGAAGGAGAAGGAGAAGGAGAAGGAGAAGGAGAAGGAGAAGGAGGAGGAGGAGGAGGAGGAGGGGAAGAGAGAGGAAGAAAGACAAAGCTAAAAGATGCCTGTGGTGCAAACTTCAGGACCATCTGGGTGAATGCTATTGGATGGGGTTGGCAGTGATATCTTGGTGAGCTCTCATCCATGTACCTTGTCTGAGGAAGAAGCCAGGGCTTTGGCCCTGTTAGATCATATTTACAATAAATATTTTAAAGCAAGCATTAAAGCAGAAATGTCAGGAAATATAACATCTGGTGCAGGACTAGGGAGTATTTTGAAGAAATGGAATGTCAAAATAAATGTCTTTGTATCTCTATCTTCCTTAAGGATAAACTACTGAAAAGCTCTGTCTTATTAGCTCACACAGCACAAGCCACAGCTCAGTAAATTTATAGGTCTGCTGCCTTTGCTGTCTTTATACACTATCAGTCCAACTCTAGCTGATTCTAGACTGAGATTAGATACAGCCCTGCTTTCCATCTGTGCTGATAAAACGAGAGAAAATGAAATGATTTCTGCAATCTTGTAAATCCGTTTCACTTGCTGTTTATCAAGAGGTGGTGAGGCAAAATCCCCGAGGTCACTCCATCACACACTGAGCCTCCTTCTTTTGAAGGGCTCCTCCTGCTCTCTCCTGAATGGGTTCACATGGTAAAATAAAGGCAATGAAAACAAAATGGGAAAGGGAGCACAGACATATCCAATGTTGCAAAAGAAAATAACAAACCATGTCAGACTGCTTTGTGCTCCCTTCTGTAAGAACATGCATGTTCAGACAGGCTCTGCAGAGGTATTTGCCTTGCTGGCTCTGAACAATGGGGAAGGAGCTCCTGTGTGTCAGGGGAAGCTTCACTCAGATTTGAATCACAGATTTCTCTTTTAAACCAGGAGGAATTCTGAGGGGGTTAAGACCTACAGGAATTGTAAGAGGTCATACCTAATGCTTGTCTCAAACTCTGTGTCCTAAGGAGAACAACTGTGTTAGGCTGGATCCACTAGAGCACATGCCCTGTTATGCTTCTATATGGAAGTTATTTTAACCTTTCTGCAAAGCAAATTGCTTTCCAGGTATTCCAACCTCCATGGAAGTTGGATAATCCAGGATAGTGAAACCCAATTTTCCAAACCTCTACTGATACAGACTGCAGTCTATTTAAAACTCTGCTTCATATTCCATGAGATTTGTTTTCAGTTCCCGGTGACAACAAACTTTCTTGTGAAGTCTATCTGGGTCAAGCTTTCAATCTGTTTTTGTGAAAAAAATTTACTTGGGAACGCTGAGATGTGATGAATGTGAGCTTAAGTATCTGTCAGTAAGAGCCAATTCATCCTTCAATATCAATATGGATTCAGTTTTGCTTGCAAGTTGTACTAAAAGCTGAAACATACTGATTCTCCAAGTTATACACACAGGGGGGGAAAAGCAAGTTTGCAGAAACCTGGCACTAAACCACTTGAATTTTCAGAGCTGTGGAGTCAGAGATGCAAAGCCAGAGCGGGAGTTCTATAATCTCAGAAGCAAATCAATACAAAAGAGAGGCACAGAAGATGTGCACAGATAACTGAGAAAGTGAAAGGGAGGTGCCCAGGTGTTCCACTTTGAAAACCAGCCTGTACAATGCAATGGATTTCAATCTCTTCCTTGGGGACTTGCTCTGCTAAAGCAGATGCTTGCAGGGCCAGGAATGCAGTCAATAAATAGATTGGAAAGTGTGAACATTCTGCTGTAACAGCCTGCAGGGGTTTGTTGGCCAATGCTGAGTAAGCAAAACGCTGCAGACAACATGTTTTGCTGCCCAGAAGGGAGGGCTGTGGCTGCAGCACCTCTCCTGCCTGCAGTGTGTGCTCCCTCCCAGCCCTGGAGGAGGCACACACAGCTCCTAACCCGGCCCCACAGGACAGGAGATCAGTGCTATCCGCAGAAATCATCTCTGCATGGTGTTCTCTGCCTGCAGGCTTTAACTTCTAAGGACAATAATGAGGATAAGGGGACAGTCTGCTCCAGGTGTGGTTGAAGAGTATCCCAGAGAAATGTGAGGTGATCCATGTGCAGGCAGATAAATGGCAGCTGCAAACTCTGCAGACAGCACCACAGATGGAGGCTAGCAACCTACGGGTGTCGCTTTCAGTTCTCCAGGAGAGGAAGAAGAAAAAAATCCTGAAAATTGGAGGAATCACAGTGAAAAAGGATGGAAAGATAACTATAAAAGTATGTTGGATGCATGCAGAGCAGTGAAGCTTTCTCATCTGTTAAAGAACACAAAGTAAATGTTCACTTCAGAAAACCACCTGGAAAATGCCAACAAAGGCTGGTGTAACACCATGTCCTTCGTTTATTTGCAGAAGCATAAAGACCTTTTTATCAGGCATTCTAATCTTGCTTAGCATTTAATAGGACAGTGTGCTGGGATATCCACTCTGCTATTTACTATTTAATTAATTTGACAGAAGTCCAAAAATACTGAAGGCAAAACAGTGCATCAATATTTACTGTACTGATTCACTGGAGTTAAAATACTATAAAAACAAAACTGTGCACAGAAACCGTTTGTCTTGGCAAATGAAATTTTTTGAAGGTTCGTGTTCAAAACACAGGTTTGGAGTAAAATTATCACTGAAAGGTATTGATCAGGCTGTTATGTTCCTAGCTTTGTCTGATACCACAAACTATTTTGAACTTCATTAGCTGTGGGATCTTAATGATCAAGCCAAGGTTATGAAAACAAAGGGTTACATTGATAGCTAAATAAATATTGCCATTAACACTCTTGACTCTGGAGTCTCTGTTGACCACAGCTGGACACAGAAATATTAAGTGAAAGGTGGAAATGCAACCCCAGTTTTTAATGTAGCAGACTCTTACCAAATTGTTTCTGTGCCATCCCTTCTTTCCTCTAAACAAGAAGAAAATACAAGACCTGGAGAGTGAAAAACCAAAACAGGGTCCTGCAAAAGCCAAGTGATGCATCCAAATGATGGAAAACTGGTCTTGAGGATGCAGAGAATGTGAACAAACTGTGTTGAAAATCGCCATACTAAAGATTTTTGCTTAAAAGCCACTCAAAAACTCTTCCTTTAATCCAGGTTTTTGTCAAGAGTACTGCAGTCTGGGTTTCATTCCCAAGCAAGTATTACTCATTAACTGCAGAACAGTTCTGCATGGACAGCCTGTCCCCAAACTGAAGTGCCAGAGTCTCAAAAAACCCAAAATTGAATGCAGTGTAATAATACAAGAGAGCACAGCTCCTTTAACAGCTTGGGGGATGGACAATGGGCTTTAAGGAAACAATGAAATCCAACAGAAAATGGTTGGGTTATGAGTGACCCTTACAGAAAGGATTCTTGGAAGGATCCAGAAAAAAAAAAAAGTCCTTAGCAAAATTCCATGAACAAAAATGGCCATGACCATTCTCTGGTTTGGTGTAAGTCCATCCAGGCCTCACCCTCTCACTGAAGGCATGGTCACTCCATCTGCACAACGTTCCTGTCTCTCTTTTCCATGTGCTGGGGGATGCAAAGGGGCACAAACAGCCCCAGGGATGGAGCAGAGGAGCCTCCAGCAGGGTGGGAAGGGGTCCTGAGCCAGGATGGCCAAAGTTCAGGGGGGCTTGTGAGAAAAACCAACAACCCAAGCAGGAGAAGGGTCACTGGTGGGTGCTAGAAGACAATTCTATGTTTTCAGAAGTGAATGTGTGCAGAAAGGAGTTGGCCAGAGCAGTGTATAATTGCTAATCCACCCTTCTCAGAAAGGCGGGTGTCAGGAGTGCATCTCAGACCTGTGGGGATTTTTAAAAAAGAGGGGGGAAAAAAGAGATAAGGAAAAGATAAAGTACCTCTAAAAGAAGAGATAGCAATGTTTCTGATTGCCCAGCAGGAATGAGCCATTAGACACAGCCCACACCTCAGAGCTGGCCTGGTTTTGCCTGCCAGTCCCTGCCTCTGTGGCCAGGGCACGTCAGTGTTTTTCTTGGTTCGTGTCTGTAACTTTGGGCAGTTAAGTGGGATCTAAATCAGGTCAAGGGAGCTACAGTTCCCCACTGGCCTGGCTGGGAACCAGGATCTGCAGACAGGCAGCTGCAGAGCACAGGGGAGTGAGCTTGTTTAGCACATTCCTGAGGGGCACTGACTATCTGCAGCCATTTTCAAGGGCTTCTCCTCGAGTCCAGCCAGGAATGTGCTGATGGGCTGCACAGGTAGGGCCAGCCTGGCTGAGAGGATGCAGGACCTTCAGGGCACTGCAGGGAGTGGAACGTGGCCCTCCAGAGAGCCCCTGGAGAGCTGCAGGGAGGAACTGGAAGCATTGCAGAGCACTGTTACCCCTGAGAATAATTTAGCTCCTAAATGAAGCACTTAATTCCTCGACCCCCTGGTGCTCAGTGTCAGGAATAAACCTTGTGCATTCACCCAAAATAAAAGGGGGCAGCAGAGGGATGCAGGGGTGCCATGGAGAAGGCAGCAATCACACCAGCTGGGGAGGCTGGGATCAAACTCCTCCAGAGCCTCTGGCCTGGGCTGCAGCAAGGAGTGCTTGACTCTGGTGCCAGATCACTGAAGGAGGAAATAGGCTGCTTGAGAAACTGCTTTTCAGAGAAGAGCCAACATCCTCCAGTATGAAGCACTTTGAAAAACTTTGCATGAATTAGCAAGTAAATGTGAGGCTGGAACGAGCAAAGAGGGACAAAAGTTGTCAGTTTGTCATTTCTGCAATAATCCTGTCAAATGTGAAACTTCCTGAATAGGTGAATTTTGGCTTTGTTTTTAGAAGGGAGAAAGGAAGAGGCTTTTTTGTGCTGCATTTGTTTTTTAATGGTTTTTCTCAAACTGCAGAATCTACCCTATTATTTCTGATAATTTTTCACTTTTAGAATTTCACATGGCAATTTCAGGATCCTCTGTGAGTGTCACACTGATGTGCAGCATCTGAACATCCCTATTTGTTTCACTAACAGATAAATTCAGCATTTGTTACATATTCAGTCTCCAATGCCAGTTTCAATTCTTCGTGAATTGAAAACCTGGCTGGAATACAAATCAAATAATAATCCTATCTTTCATGAAACAATCTGCATTTTTTGCCATCAATCTCCAACCTGCTCTAGTCCTGGGTCTTGTACAAAAAACTTCATTCCAAAAAGTCCATTAGTGACTCGTGATGGAGTGTTATGTAAAGATAAAGAACGTCTCAAATTACCAATATGCTCTAAAAAGGCTTGTCCATTTTCTAATTCGGGGAAAACTGAAAATTCACCCCAATTTCATATGTTACTACAAGAAACACTGAAAAACATGCACCAGATTGGTCTAGGTGCCAGCCATCTTATAACCCTACAGGCAAAATGTAAACAGCTAAAAGCATAAGTTATTGCAATTATGGTGACAGAATGGGGACCCAAACCAAGAACTGGAGCTGTACAGAGTATAAGAAATGCCACTGTGACTGTCACCCAAAAAACATCTTTTTCTGAGGGTTAGTGATGTCACTGGCAGGGCTCAGAAATGAGCCCAAGTTTTCAGATTTTAAAACTGACACAGGAAAGCTCATATTTTCTGCTTTGCAAAGTCAGACAGAGGAGCTGTTATCTGAAATTCTGCACAGTGTCTGAACAACCTGCCAGACTTAACACATCCTGCCTCAGGAGTCCAGGTGGGAAACTTTACTATGAGAATCAAAACAAAATGCAAAAATACCTGTTAATAGTTCACCTAGTGCGTCATCAACACCCCTCAAATAAAGCTGTTAAACTGCACCAATCTCCACCAGTGGAACTGCTATGCCAGCTGGGAAAATCTGTAAGGACAGGTTTAGGGGAAAAGGGCATCCATCACCTGTCCTAATTAGAGCTAAATCAAGAGGTGGAATGATGTTTGTTCATGAAATAAAGCAAGGAGGTAGAGTGGGTCATTGGATGTAGAGTTAAGGAGGAGTCCTGGGCGCAGGGAATGAAGACCATCCTGAGCAGGAGGAGTAGCTGGCCTCCAGGCACTGATCAGGATAGATAAGCAAGCCATTTGTGGAGAGAAAACATCCCATCTCCCCAGGTTCCAAGAGCAGAAGGATCCAAGTTCTCTCCTCTTTAGGCACTCTAAAGCTTTTCTGGCAGATTCTCCCTCCCATCAGCTGTGCCAGGTTCAGCCACTCATCACAAGCTGCAGGGGAAAGTTTCCCCACATTTATATCTGGCACGAGGATTTTCAGCTCAAAAGGATGGAGCTGTTACAGGGGTAGTGCTCATGAGAGCAACATCCTCCCAGATGGCCTCATAAAACAGGGAGAGGATGAACTTGTCTCGCTGACTAGGAGCTGCCAAGCAGGCAGAGCTGAAGATCAAGCTCTAAAAAGAAAAGGTCACGTTGCATCACAGGAGTGCTGCCCTCCCCAGCACAATAGACAGCCTTAATCCTGCCTCCCTCCAATCAACAAGGGTTTTTCCAACAGCCTGAGCAGCAGCCAGATCAAAATTTGACAGCATCATCTGAAGCCAGGTGAGATAATAGGAAACTTTCTAATCACTGGGATGGGCTTTACATCAGTCCCTGGATGACTAAGACATGGATATATGACTGGAGAAAATAAATCATAAAAGGGATAAGAGCACAGAGCTGCTGGTAGATGATTTGACATCAGTTTAATTTTATCATTTCTGAGGTGTGCAAGTAGTGATGTCTCCTGCAAAAATTCTGAAAACAATCAATACTAGGGTGAAATTTTGTCTTGCACTGATGCCTCTTTTCAAAGGTGTATAGATGACAAAGCCAGCTCAAAACTGCCAGCAGCAGAACTGAACCACACAAGTGTTAATGTTAGAGACAGAGCTGAGCTCCTGTCAGAGTGCTGGCCATGGGAAAATGGCACATGGATGGGCAATGCACAATGTGAGTGCTGCTTTCCAAGCAGATGCCATTCAGTCAAATCAGGTACCTCCTGTGAGAGGCCAATGCTGAACAGCTCTTTGTGCTACACAGTTATATAAATCTGTGCTGTTTAGAGACAAGACTGTAGGAGTTTTTACCAAAATAAAATAAAATAAAAAACAAACATACAGACAGCAGTTCCTTGCTTCCCTTCCCTACTGAAAAGTGTGATCCACTGGTGTGTGATAAGGGTTCAGCTTCCACAGTCAAAAATTACAAGTTGGATATCAAATCCAGACAAATCCAGACAATGCAAAAATAAGAATCTTCTTTTAACCAATGCTGGTTAACCATTAGAATATCTTAGTTTGGGCTCAGCATATATCTGTGGAATTGTTATACATACTCCTCTGACAACCTGCTAATATCCAAGTTGGGAAGGATCTAGGATAAAGTTAAAAAAAAAAAAAGAGAGTCATTGACGGTAGTCCCAGATTCACAGAAATGTGTTTTCAGAAATTAAACTTGTCCTCCAGACAGGGCTGGATTTTTCCTTCAGCTGTTTCCCGTAGTCCTTGTGGCAAAATGCTTAATCCACTAAACCCAGTTTAATTTTCTTTTGGACAAAAACACCCTGAAATCACAAGCCATACCCTTGTGGCTGACATTTCATATCACAGTGGGGCCTTTTAAACCACAAGGATGACGAGGCCAGTGTCACTAAATTCATACACATTTCCTAACAGCCTCTGATGGAAGATTTGTAATTTGGATTTGTGGTTTCTGTTCTGGTGAGCTTATTTGGGATACCTTAACAAATAGAGCATTCATTGAAATGTTCTGTATCAGCCAGTTCAAAACTGAAGATGCCTGTTGCAAAGGCAGGGTTATCTCAGCTGCACTTTACACACAGGAGTTGCAGCTTGTGCTCACACAGGAACCTCCCCACACTGAGGCAGATGCAACATGACTAATAGGCTCAACATGAGTAATAAGTTCACCCCAGTTACAGCACATCAGTCAAATCAAGTATTGCTTTTCACCAGACATGACACACCATGATGTGTAAGGCTGGGAATTTTGAAAGATAACGTTAGTGATAGACGGCACCCTGATGCAACAGCTCAAAATGCAATTTTGGCCATCTCCTGGGTAACCACGTGGGGTTTCTGCTGGGAAGCCTTGGGCCAGGATCTCTGCTGAGCCCCCTGTGTGAGCACAGGGTGTTCATGAGGATGTTGATCTGCACTGTCCATGTCATCAGGGGATGTTCTCAGAAGGTCAGCCAGGGAAGTTGGCTTCTAAGATTATTGGGATTAAGGTTTGAGATGGAATCATGCCTCAGGTAGAATGCTTGCAAAGATCAACCCTTTGAATAGCTTTTAACTAGGATTAGGAGGTGAATAAAACAGGAAAGAGAAAAGTAAGCAGTGAGTAAGAGGGTCAGCCAACGTGGCTCTGGAGCAGGAAGTTCCTTGGTGGCTGTCCCAGCCAGGCAGGGCAGTGAGCACTGGGAACAGAGAGTCCTCCCCTTACACCATGAGAAATGAGTGCACCTGGCTGAAATCTACAGCAATAGTTCAATTACTGCCATAAAAAGGGTGTTGGAAGAAATTGGGTGGGTTAAAAACCAGAATCAGATGTCTGGTAATTTTCTGCCATAGCCGTGACCCCATTCTACCACTTCACTTCTTCCACCTTCCACCCCAAAATCTGTCATTCCAGGGAGAGAAATGCCACCTGTCCTTTAATCCTCACAGCCCAAGCTCTGAGGATTTTGGTCTCACCCTTGAATTCCAACACACAGAGCCCCGCAAATGAGCTGCAGAGTGAGGAGCTGTAGCTTTATCACAAGAGCATCAATGTCTGTCAGACAGCTTCAAAACTGCTGAGTTTGATGTGCAAACCTCAACTCTTTGGCATTTGCAGACACTCAGCCCCAAAGCATGGAGTTTGGACTGGCACTGGTAGGCAGTCACTGGTTGGCTGCTAATTACAGCCCTGAGGTGTCTGTGAAGATCACTCCAGCTCGTGGCATTCATGAAATGTGCAGAGTGAGAAATATGCAGGCTGAAGGGAACATTTTCTTGTGACCTTTACAAATTGAAGTGGTGATGTGGTGGTCACAGTGATGGTCAATTTGTTTTGGGGATCCTTTCTTCATTTTTACTGCTTCTTTGTGCTGTAAGGCTAACTGGTGTAGAAGTTAATGGCAAAAAACTCTCCTAAGCTGCAGTTAAGTATGACATAATGAGGACATCAATTAACTTAGGGCAAGCATTTATGATTAACTATGAAAATCAGTAGCATTCAGTGGTGCATAACAGCAGAGGGAAGACAGTCTTCCAGACCATTATTCCACTGCAAGGTCACAATGTCACAGCAATTTCTTCAGTGTTCTGACTGAGAAAATATAAATTTTCGGTAGAGCTTTTATTTTGGGTGTTACTGCACTCATAATGTCAGAAAAGGCAATTAACTTTTCATATAACTCTATAGTTGTGACTCTGCCTTCTCAGCCTTTATTGAGGCTGCAGATATAGACCAGACTGCCAGCTGACATTACTGCCTAGTCTGGAGGTAAATATGCACTCTATTCTGATATTTACCAAGAGGAGTGGAAAAATTATCTAAGGATTCATCTATTTATAAATACATCTCACAATCTTAGAAAGGGAGCCAGGGAGAAATCTCGATAGGAAAAAGAGATTTACGGATGTTTCACCTTGGCTAAGAATGTGGAAGATGATGAGGTAGCAGAAAAGGCGATTCTGTTGAGGGAAGATTTCCTTCAGAGAGACCTTGCAGGCACACAGCAGGGAAAAGCCAGGCTGGTTGTGTGATCTGGCCTCAGCTGGCCAAGAGGCCAAGCCCCAGCTGGGAGAGGCTGGCAGAGCCTCAGTGTCCAGCCCAGGCTGCTCTGGGTGAGTGATGGTGAGAAATCAGTGACAAGCTGGAGGGAGCTCAGCAGAGAGCAGCAAAAGTATTCCAAGGTGAGAGGAATTGAATTATAGGGGGAGATTATAATAAAAATGAAATATTGCTCCAGACCAGGTCTGTGCCTAGAGCAAAGCTTTACACACACAGAGCGGAATTGATTTATATTAGCAAATGTTTAACTTCTCGTGTCCTCATTCACTTTGCACAGAACATTTTCGTCCTAAGATGATTATAAGGAAATAAAAGAGAAGGTTTTGCCTCTTATCAGAACAGGTTCTTCATGGATTATCAGCAGGAGGAAGTGAGTTTGTTTCTCATAGTACAAAAAAGCTATATCCAGCAGCAGAGATTTCAGAGAAATTAAGAGGAAAAAAAAGTCATGTAAAGTGTCAGTTAAGATCTCAAACACTAGGATTTAATTAAGGCCTAAAATCAAGGAATGTTGTTTATCTACCAAAAGGTTCACTGGCCTGAAGGAGACCTGGTCATGCCACAGACTGAGCAATGTATCCCAGTTATACCTAATTTGTGTAATGTAAGTGTCAGCCCTGCAGCAGAAACACGGCTAAACACCTCGATAATGATAAAAGCAAGAAAAATCACAACAGAATAGAAAAGAATATCAGAGAGAGAGGGAAAATGGGATCTGCAGCACTCACAGGTACAGATATTCATAGCTGCCCCCTCCAACCCTGAGCAGACAAGGTGTTGTGGGGCTAGCAGGTCACTGCACTGAGTAAAGCAATAGCTGATCTCTGTAACCCACAGCTCACACAGCTCTTAATAACCATCTCAGAGCTCATTTCTAGACCAGATCATTTTATAAATGGAAGTGTATCACAACATGCCGTTGCAGGTGTCTCAGTTGCTCTGAAAAAATGTCCACCATGAGAGAAACAAGTGTAGCTCAACATCTAAATAGCCCAGACACGCAGTAACAGCCAAAAAAATGCATAAAATTCCACTTGTAGCAGCTGCCAAAAAAATAAAATAAATAAAAGCAGGCTTACTTCACCCATTAAATCCATCAACCCCTGGGAGACCCATTAAGAAACCTACACTCAACACCCCAAGGGTCCCACTCCCCTGGATGCTATGCACTGTGGCCAGAGCTGCCCTACCCAGACAATATGCAGAGGTGTCTCCTCTTCCTCCCTCTGTGGGAACTGAGCCTCTCCACCATGAATTTCTCTCTTTCCCCTCGCTGTACTCTGGCCAAACATCCTGCAGGCTGCATCTTCTCCACACACTTCATCAGAGGGGAGGTGGCCGTGGCTGTGCCACCCCTCCCTCTGTGCTCACATCCAGGGCTGGAGCTGGAGCTGGAGGTGTCAGACCTGGCGGGGAGCAGGGCTGGCAGCCTGCTCTGCTCTGCTTGGCTCACAGGAGAGAAAAGCTCCGTGGGTTTGGAGCCCTTTTACAGGAATCCTACAGGCTGCAGCCCCCCAGGGACAGCAGCCTTACAAGTATACCTGGGAAACGAGACCCAGGGGTGGGATGGGTGTAGGACTTGCTGTGAAAGGAATTTTCCACAGTTCTGGGATATTTTGGGGTGGGATAACCTTTAATGAGCTGATGCTGACACAGGAGGTGCCAGACACCCTTGCACCCAGGCATCCTTCGCTATTCAAGGGCAGGGTGACAGCTCCAGCCCGAGGTGACACCACTGCAGCTGGACTTCCTCAAGCCTGTGCCATGCAGACGTCTCCAGTTCCTGGAGAATGCCTTCTCTTTGTGCACACAAACCCCTGTGCTCACCCACATCCACACTACAGGACACAGGGAAATGGTTGTGAGCCTGGCTCTTGATGGTTTCATTATGCTCTGTAGAAGAGTGGTGGATTCCTGGTTGCTATCATGTTTTCATTAGGTACCTAGAGATAAACACATAAATCAAAGCAATGTTTCCCATGGTACAGGCAAATCAAACCAGCAATTATTTTCCCATTTCATTTTAAACCACTGAACTCCTGTTTTATCTCCAGATAATGATGAATGTGGTTCTGACACCAGAGATCCACATGCTCCTGCTCTATTTCTTCACCACGGAGCACAAATAAGTTACTTGTTAATATATGAACTGTCATGTAAGAAGCCACAATTATGCATGATTCACCCCTACAAGCTATGTAAATCTGTGGTGTGTGTATATGATAACAAATGAGTGTTACTTGATGGGAAAACACAGGTGCCAAGAGCTGGGACTCCGTGTGCTGCAGATGTCAGATATGGCATCGGTGTTAACACCTCCACTAACCCTCACCTTCAGGTAGACTCATTTCCAAAGGCTTATCAAGCATCCTCTATCACTCCAGCCTGTCAGAGCTCTGGCAGTGAGCCAGAGCAGATCCCAGCCATGCAGGGTTGTTTGGTGGGGAGTTGGGAGAGCAGAGACAGCACGTGCCTCCCTCCAGAGACCAAATATTCCAGCACCTCCAGCCTCGCTGCTCCCAGGGTTATACAGCCAAAATTTGGCCCCACGCCTGTTGTTGCCACAGCATTAAATGGTGGTGACAGCCATAAAGGACTTGCACATGTGGAGCAGCAGGTCCATGAGCCTTGCTGGGGACAGCCAGGGCAGGGAAGGTTGGAAGCAGAGCCCATAAAGAGATCTCCAACCCAACACCCTGCCCAATGGAGCTCTGACTAAAATTTTGGGGTGCTGTTCCTCTGTGGAGGGCATCTGTGTGGCTGTCAGGTGAAGGCACATGGGGGGAATGATTATTTTTTCTTAATATTTCTTCCAGCATACAAATAGGTCACTATAGCTCTTAGTGCTTTCCTCCACTCTTGTTCATTTTCAGCAGAAATTATTTTCTAAGTATTGACCACCTTGGCCATTGATTCTGTCTTTGGCTAAGGAAACTGAGGGGTGGAAGTCTCCTCTATCCCCTTGCACCTCAACCAGTCCTCAAGTTCCATCCAAGTCCTCAGGCACATTTTCAGCATCACCCTGCAGCCCTGGGAGAAGTTAACAGGTTAATGCCTCAAGCAGCTCCCTTCCCACAAGTGCTTTTGCTCTCATGATGCCCCTCAAAGGCCACATAGGTGAGTCTGAGTTATGGACAGAGCAAGAATACAAAATTATATGTTTCATTCCAGAGGATAAATATACAAACCCACCAGTTTCAGGACACATCCTGACCACTTCAAAGTGAAATTAAAGGTTACAGTGGTGGAGAGCTTCGTATCAGCACAATTTTTCACATTTCAGATCCTTGATGAAGCAACTATTAGAAAGAGTGTTTTGTACTATTTGGCTCTGATTTAGTAAAGTTATAAATTACAGTATAGAGTACCCTGTAATCAAGTGCTTGTGAACCTTGTGTGTAAAACCTTGAAAATTAACAAGCTGGTAGGTAACAGTTGCAGTTTCTTTCTTTAGATAAAAAAGTAGATATTTGAAATAAAAATCTGAGCAGTCCAAGAGTCAGAGTGAGAAAAGCCACTTGTGCTTACAGGTTTAGCGTTCTTCTTCATTCTGTTAGTTCTGGTATGGGATAATGCCTTTGTTGTTTTCTCAGCCCCCAGTGGACAGCCACACACAAATCCAAGCCCCACACAGCTGGAATCATCTGTGTGTCTGGGGAGCAAAGGGCTCCACTGAATCACCATCCACACGAGTCAGCAGGAGCAGGCAGTGCCACCCAAACAGGGGAGACGTTCTGATACCTGCCCTTGATTCTCACCCACACAAAATGAAAAAGAACATTTTTCCTGCTCCTTGCTACAATGCTTCATGCTGTGAGGGCTAAAAAGGAAATTAAAATATAAAAAAATAAAAAGAAAAGAAAAAAAATCACTGGCTTCTTTCCTTTGAAAAAGGAATAAAATTATTCTAATTGGTGGTTCCTGTAGGGGAAGAAACCAGTGGGCAGCAGGAGTGAGGCACTGATTAGGATGAGAGTGCAAACACAGAGTGAGGAACTGGGTATAATTATGCCAGACACTTTGTGTCCATTGTAAGGTGCTACTCACAGGAATTCTCATCTGAACATTTTGTCTGAAAATGACTTGAGTACACCCAGGTGGTACCTGACAGGTCTGGCCTCTCTCAGGTGTTCCTGTATTGTCAATCACCGTGGCATGCAGACACCATAACTTGCCTTAATTCATCTTTATCCTCTTTTTCTCCCTTCCTCTCACCCTGCATGACCAGGTGTGCAGGGCTGCTAAAGCAGCTCTCCCTCTGACAGTTCCTGGTGCACTTCCTTGGCACTTGATTTACAGCTGAAAGATGAATATATATGGCCACGTTCACCAAAAGGAAGAGCAGATCTTTTGCCTTTCTTTTTTTTGCAGGGAATCTCTTGTCAATCACACTCCATTCTTGTTCATGTCCCTGAGGTGCAGTTTTGATAGAGGGAAACACAATGTACTTTGCTCCACACCCTGGGGAACAGCTTGTGCATCAGCTATCTCTCCATCTCTGCACTCACAGTTTCAGGGTTGTTCACAAATTCTTGAAGATGCTTCTCCCTGCAGTACATTATTACCAGTTATTAACAGCTTCTCCCTGCAGTACATTATTACAGTTATTAATAGTTATCAACAGCATCTTAGATTTACAGATTTGCAACTAAGGCTCAAAAAATGAATGGAGTTTCAAGAGTCTCCAGATTTCTACACTGTATTTTCTGGTTTACTTTTGAAAACACAGCAGGTCCAGGTCTCAATGGCCTGCCTGAGGTCACTCTATGAGTGAGAGGTAGAGCTGAGGCCTGAATAGCAAATTCTGAAAAATTTGGAGGAGAGGACAGTCAATCCTTCCATAAAATGTACATGAGATGTCCAACCAAATAGACTGAGGAGCATCCAACCCTCCAGACTGCAGAAAACAGAGCACCAAGGACCAGGTAAACCCTTCCCAAAGTGGCTTCAGAGAGTCCCTCCCATGATTAAACCACGTGTGCTGTGTGTTTGCTCTTTCACAGAATGTTCCCTAAATAATGTCTGGTTTTTCCAACCTTTTTCCACCCTTTTCCATTCTTTTCCAACCTTAAGAATTCCATGATCTCCAGAAGACAAACAGCTATCAGAAACACAAAGAGCAATCAAACCAAGTGGACCAGACAAAATGAGACCTGAAAGGGGTCCAAGGTCCTGATGTTCTTTCTAAGATGATGAAGACATTTTCCTATGTATTTATCATGGCAGTGTGGGAGCATGGCAGAAACCTTCCTGGGGTTACTGCTTCTTCCTTGCCTGTTTTTCCTCTCAAGCCTGGATTAATGTTTTTGTTTGGAGGCCTTGCTAAGCAGCTCAGGTTTTCATCTTAGTAGGTTTGCTAATAGTACAGGACATTCCCCTGGATTTGTGATTTCAATGCAGGGTTTTCTTTAGAGGGTGAGGAATTTTTTATTAGAACCAGCCAGTCTAGAGAACTGGGCTGTACCTAAAAATAGAAGAGATGGCTTTTTTTAATGTGTTAAAAATAGAAGTGTGCAGAAAGGGTCATGTATAGCCTGATTTTTGCAAGACAGAGGTGCTCTGAATGGAAATATTAGGTATCAGCCATCTAGCTGAGAAACGTCACATTTTTAGTTCCATGAGCTGCTGCTTGTGAAGCATGAAGAATTATAGAGTAAGCCTGGATGGTCTGAAAATTGAATGATACCATTCTGAAATACACACACTTTTCCAGGGAAAAAATGAGACTTTTGGTCTTGTGAAGCATGAACACATCCAGCACTTCAAAGCTGGGAGGTGCAATGGGATGGATAAAGCTAAAACCTCCCCATGTTGCCACAGAGCCTGTCTAATTCTCCTGTTGGTGGAACCTACCTTGGCCCTTGCTCCAAGCACCATGGAAAGGTGGATTCCTTCCAGTTCTGCTGGAAAAAAATTACCAAAATCCCTATTTTTCCCCTACAGAATCCCTCAGTGTCCACCCACCACAGGTCGTAGTGGGGAGAAAGGCACCCAGAGAGGGTTTCAGAGGCAATCAGATCTCACACTGATTTAGAAAGTCACACCCCCAGCTAAGCCCTGTCTTTCTGGGTGACCCACTGGAGTGAGAATCCTATAAAGACAGGTCAATTTTGTCTGCTATGCCCTTCTTATCCTCACAGTTAAATCATGGCCATATAAATCTGCCTTTGAGATAGTCAAAACTGCTAAAGCAATTTGTATAAAATGTTACCAATAACTGGAATTGGAATTTGGCATCTATATCTGTTAAAAGGGGGAAAAAATCTCAGCATTGAGGACTATGTGCCATTTGAAATCTGCAGCATTCCTAGATCTGTTAAATGGTAATGGATTATTCCAGATGAAAAACAAAACTCCAGCTTTGTTTTAAACAGGTATTTTCACCAACTGACTGCTCCATGAAGCCTCAAGGTAGATTTTATATTACATGGCTCAGCACAAAACACTGTAATGTGCCACTCCAACTCATCTGAGTAACTTCTTATTTTATTTTTTCACCCTGAACATTCCAAATGCTTCACCAAGTTCTTAAGATACATTAACCATCCCCTGCCCACCTCCCACCACCACACAAATCCCACCCTGGAGAGCCAGCTGTGTCCCAGCAATGCCAGCTCAAGCATTCATGACATTTTGCAAGCCGTCGGCACCATGTGTGTCAAACTCCGTCCTCGATTGCCTCCACTTTAGACACTCTCATATTTCCATCAAAGGATCTGATACCCCTTGATTTGGTGGCTGGGGTCATTCAGTTTTTATTGCCACAGTGAAGCTCAGTCCTTTCTGAGAGCAGGAAAAGAAAGTGGCCAAAGGCAGCTTGGTGCCAGTGGTCCTGTGGAGCTCAGCGTGGTGCTGAACCTCCTGGCCCACAAGGACTGAGATGCAGAGTCAGAGCTCCCTTCCAAGAGAGAGCAGGAAAGGAGCTTAGGAAACCACCCTGGGATTTAGAAAACAGGGAATGCCTTGTGTCTGGTTGGAGTCTTTTTCCCTTGCAAGACTATTCCCTGAAGAGGGAAAAAGGAGGGATGGATGTACAAAGGAAATAGACTTGGGTTGAAAATATAGCCAGATGCAGCAGGTTTTTCATATGTTCATCAGTTATGCAGAGGAAGGATTTTGACTAGGACCTGTGACCAGGGGCTCTGAGGTGTAAGTCAGCACAGGTCCCAGGAGCTGGGCAGAGCAGCTGTGGGTGGATTTCCTGAAGCAGGAGGTCCCATGACTTGGGTTATTACTCCCATAATTAAATGTGAGTTGTTTTAGCAGTCATGCCAAAATGCTCATCTGAACAAGCACTTGTTGTGTCCATGATCTGTGGAGCTAAAGTCCTCTTGCTATTTTGAAGTTAAATGCAAAATTCATACTGACTTCCAGGTAAAAAATAGATTATTACATTCTTTATGCATAGATGTATCAAATTTTTACAGTCTGGTACATGCTTCAAAAGAAAAGCTGAGGTTCTAAATAACTTTAGATTGGTTTGGGAGTAGATTTTGTTGATGATGTTCCTTTTGAAATAGCAGTGATGCATTGAACAGGGAAAATAAAACTAAACTACTCTTTTATGAAGGAAAGCAGCCACTGAATGAGCAGCAGGTCACGAGTAGCAGAGAATGAAGCACTGCAAGAGAGGAGATGAGAGCTCGGAGTCCTCTGATTCAATGTGTTTGCCTCTGAAAACTCAGAAATGGAAGGAGAAGCTTGCCCTGTGCCCTAAACAATCCTTTTGTCCCTACCACATGCATAATTGATTGTAAGCAAACCATCCATGCCAAACTCAAAGCTGCTTCTCACACACGACCACATCAGAGGAGCTGCAGACCATGGGAAGACCAGAGCTGATTTAGTCATCAATTATGGATGAGAAACTTCCTCAGTATAAATAAACTTGCTGGTTCACCACTGTACGCAGAAACCTCTGAAGAAAATAATCGATTATTCAGAGGCAGAATTCTTGCAGTTTGTGTCAAGGACATATTTTCTGTTTGAGTACATGAAGGCATGCATGTGACCATGAACACACTTGGTGAAACTCCCAAACCTCAACCAAACTGAAACCAGACCTTAATCTACTGATAGATTCCTCTACTGAACCAAACTGAACCCAGACCTTAATCTACTGATAGATTCCTCTACTGAACCAAACTGAAACCAGACCTTAATCTACTGATAGATTCCTCTACTGAACCAAACTGAACCCAGACCTTAATCTACTGATAGATTCCTCTTTCTGGAGTGGCTCCAGACCAGGGAAGCCCTTCCTCTGGGCTCAGCCTCCTGCCATATTTATAACCCTGCATGTTCCACTGAATCCCTTCAGGGCTTTTCATGAAGGGCAAAACTGGAGCTCTCCCTTGAATGTAACTTTTCCACTCCTTTGTTCAACTTCAGGGCATATCCACACACATATGTGTGCATAAATACATAGCTTTGAAGGTGACCTATTTTCCAGCTGACAAACACTGTCTCTATCAGAGGGTTTTGCCAGCTAGGGAAGGAAGGATATGAACCAGAGAGGTGCAGAGGGAGCTGCTGTGTCTGCATTATTTAGAGGCTCAGCATGCCAGGTTCACAGGTGTTCAAACTACCCAGGAACCATTTGGCCCCCTGTTATGGAAAATACGATTTTAGAGATTGAAATCAGCCAGCAAGAAAAGGTGCTTAACCAACTAACTACTGCAGGACAAAGCAAAACCTCAACCTTTTCTTTGAGTTTCTTTTCATTGTTTTTGCTGTTTTTCTCCCCAGCACCTGCAATACTGCTTGCCTGACATCCTTGGGAACTGCTGGCAGTGGAGGAAATGATTATCTAGAAAATTCCCAAAGTATCTCTAGGAATTATTCAGAGTCGCAACGTTTCAGACAGAAAATAACTTGCAGGAGAGAAAGAAACTAAAAATCAGGTTCTGAGTGTCCATTCTGTATGGACACACCATGTACGTAACACAACACAAACATTTTATCTGCAGCTTTGCCAAGGCAGCCCCAGCCCAGTGTTGCAGGAGAAAACAGGCAGAAGGTCTTGTCCCTTTTCCATCTCCCTCTTGAAAACCCTGGGTCAGATTTCTGGGGTAGCAGCATCTGCTCAAAGTGTGTTTTCCACCATTTTTCCATGCTGGACTGGACACAGGGGGAGAGCAGAATTATTCTTTAGTAGAGACTGAAGCCCACAAAGCATCAGTCCACAACAGGATCACACCTGCAGCTGGGTGGCCAGAGAACCTGCCAGCACAAAGCAGAATTTCTTGCCTGAATGTGTGGGACCTGTTCTGACCTGCCTGGGAGGTACCAGGACTGCTCAGACCAAACACACTCTCTGCCCTCATCGCTGCTTCCCAGCAGCTAAAAATAAAGAAGAGCTCTCCTGAGTTAGATGTCAGAGCCACCATCCAAAACTGCACCCAGCCACCTCTTCCTGCCCTTACAAGTCTGTTATTATCAAACAGAAAGAGAAATATTATTGTAAATATCTTTCTGGTTATGCAGAGGCATCTAAAAAAATCTCTTCTCACTCTCTGTTCCTTCAGTTCCAAGATACTGCTAAATATACACCAGAAGTATGGGACGAAAGTGCATAAAATTGCCTCAGTGATTGAATTCTAAATCCAATTTCTAAAGCATTTTGGGACCTGACTGATAATAAAATTTAAATACCTGAAGTTGCAGTTAAGAAAATTCCCAAATATTCAGACATTGTCAAGTCTTAAAATCCACTGATTTAAACAGATTTCAGGCTCCTCAATCACCTTGGAGAATTGGAAGTCTATTTCTGCATTACTTAGACATTGGAAAATACAACCATATATTTTTGCCCACAGATCCTACTTTGCAAAAACCAAGTTATTTTCTTTCCTCTAAATATATATTTATAAATACATATGCACACACTGTAGTTCTGCATTAATTGGTATTTGCAATGTAAGCATTGGCCTTTCCTTCCTTTTGCTCACTGAAAGTAAACATGATCAGGGTCTGCCAGCATTTAATGATGAAAATGCACCGTGTCTCTGCAGTCTTAATGTCATTGAAAAGAACTTGAAGATAGGTTTACAACAAAAATAATTTTAAAAGGTTTTCATAACAAATTCAGTGAGGGGAAAAAAAGCACTGTATTTAGCTTTTCTTTCCTTAGCATTTTTATTTTGTCTGAGGGGAAAAAGGAATAAACAAAGATGTTTTAAAATGACCTGTGAGGGGGCAAAATAAATGCATAGAGATTTTATCCAGCACTTCTAAGGATCTTGGAAGTGCTACAACTACACTGTAGTTTCTTTGTTACAGCTCTGTATACATTTATACAAAAGAAAGATGAAAGGGGGGAGAGAGTGGTTGATATGGGTTGTGAGAAGTTGCTGGAATTAGATGGCAAGGGGTCAGATTACAGACAATGTAAGCTAAAATGCATCAAAGGATATGAAGCAAAGGACTAGATCAAAGTCTAAGAAGCCAAGTACAAGAATAAAGGAGTGATAATTGTAGGCAGGAGAGAAAGCACTGGAATAGAAATGTGATAATGGTATGACCTCATGACTCAGTCTCCTGGTTTTTCCCCCCAAGTCACCATTTCCCTGCACAAGCACACGGGCTGGAGAGGGCAGGAGTGTGTGTGCCAGGAGGGAGCAGCAAGGGGTAGGAGGGAGAGGAGCTCTGGGGCTGATAACCTCCCTGGGCTAAAAGGAAAAATTCACTTTGTGCTTTGCAATAAGTTTTCCACAGCACCACAGGGCTGTCCTCACAGGCACTGGTGTGAAACAGGGAGCCTGGGAGGATGAAAAGCTGCAGATCAGATCCTGCTTTGCTGCAGCCCAGCAGAACATAGCAGACACTTTTAAAAATCACAATTGGGCCCTATTTTAGAGAAATTATTGGGTACTGATTCCTTTCTGCTCTGTGGCTGAGACCTCATGGGTGGGACAGCTGCCATCATCCAAAGAATTCCTAGATTATACTCACCTTCAACCATAGGTTGGTTCTGAAGATGACTGCATTTGACATCCACTTTTCCAGGAACCAAATGCATTTTATTGCCAAGGAGAAGCTTCCCTTTCACATCTAATGAGGTCCCTCACTCTTGCAGAGCACAGAGCACAATCCCTGTACATCCAAAGGAGTCTGGGGATTTCCCACCCTGGCTTCCTGGACTGATGATGCAGAATTTCCCCTGGCCTCACCATGCCCCAGTAAGAGCCAGTGACATCACTTCAGGTCGCTGCACCAGCCAAGGCTGGGGTTTGTTCTGTGATCCCTGACACAGGTGTTAATTTGGGACAAGGCAAATCATTCCTCATGACCAGCCCATACTGATGTTTCCTGGTGTCTTAGAAAGCTGGGGCCAAGGCTGCACAGGGTGAAAGCTCTCCTTGTGAACTGTGCTGCCCTTTGCTCCGTGGCTGATCTTTGGGAGTGGGTGACAAATGGGGACAGTCATCACATGCAAGGCTCCTTCCACTGACCACAGGGCTGAACTGGTGCCAAGAACCTCCCCTGCTCCAGCAGCTTTGGAACATCAAACTGTTGATAGAGAGAGAAAAATCAAACTGATGCCGGAGAATAGCAGCTTCTCCATTTCCTCCTCAGCAATGCAGGCACCTATTTCTGTTTTATCTGGAGTACAAAGGAAGCACCACTGCACCACTGTCTTTCCTCCCTCCAGCCTTTTTTTCCTTGCAGGCTGCCTTCCCCTCTCCAGTGAAGCCTCAAGACATCCATTCTCTCTTAAGTGGGTGAACAAATCAAAGTAAAGCACTTACTGCTCTCTCAGACATCCATTTGCTGCCTGAGGTGTGTGCACCATTTATCTCTTCACCTCCTTCCCTGCTCAGAGCCATTTGGTGATGTGTTTATTTATTTTTCAGATTTAGTGGTTGAACTTCATCTCTGGACAGTGTTATAGGGTGGAGGAATCTATCAGAGAGTCCTGGAATAGATTCTGAAGAAGCAGAAAATCTTCAGGAAATTCAGTGTATGTTAAAGTATTTTGTGTAAAGTATTCAGTGTATGTTAAAGTATCTTGCTGGGCAACAGGTTCATGCTCAAGTATTTCTTCCTTGAAAAATAAGCTATTGAGACATAAAAGTGGCAAAAAGGCAGACAACTCTTTCTCTGCCTTGCTGCCCTGTGTCTGTGCCAGTGCAGACTCTTCATCCCATCTTTGTGCCCCTTTGCTTTGCTGACAAGTGCTCAGGTAACTCCAGCTCTTCCTTGAAATGTCTGCATCAGTCACAGGGACATGCTTTACCAGAATCACTCTGGAATCTGTTGAACTTTAGTTTATACCTGAGTGAAAGAGCCTGACAGACCTTGCAGACAAACATCCACACACAAAAATCTTTGGCTGGACTCTTGAGACACCGAAGGCCATTAGTGTGTTGACTGACCTGAATCAATGTCCTTTCTTTCCAAAGTAATTTTATTTCTCTGTGTGTTTCGTTTCTTGCATTTTCAGCTTAAATAGAATACAAACACTGAGAGACACATCAATGAACTGTTTCTTTTCAGCTCAGATGCCCACCAGTATTTCCAAAGTTTGCAGGCCCTAGCTCATTATCCCCAGGAACTGGGCTGGCAGAATTACTGGAGGGAAAACTCAGGAATTTTGAGGACAAGAGAGGGGGTGGGAGAACAGATAGGAGTGTGATAGTTTGAGATGTGACATTTTTGTCACAAAGCATACGAGAAATTCACAGGAGAGTGGGAATTCTCAGTGCTGGATCTTCTCTGGCTCCCCCCAGGCTTTGTGGTTCAGGTCATGTTTGGAGCCTGGGTTTGCCATTGCTTGACCCCAGCACACCTGTGGGGCAGCAGCAGCAGGTTTTTAGGCAGAACTGCAGAGGCTGGAGCTGCTGAGTAGTGCTGTGGCTCAAAGCCAAGCTCCCTTGCAGATATGCTGACGCTGACACGGAGCAGAGGGATCTGTGAAGTGTGGTTATGTGCTGCTCTCTGCCCTCACTAAACCCTGCTGCCCTGTGCTGATAAAACAGCTCAGAAAACACTTCCAGGACTGATCATGGTTCAGCTGTGCCAGGCCTGGTACAACTGATGTGAGTCACGGAAGATAAAGAGAGTAAACATGTAGGAACTTTTGCCTTGAAACTTGCTTAATGCCATCAACTGCTCAGAATGACTACAGAAGCTGCAGCCACAAGGTCTAAAATGTCTTCTAAGCCTTGAAAGGGACACTGGCCACTGCTCTACCCACTCTTGGCATCATCAATACCCAGATCTGCCCAAAAATCATCCCCTTGTGACTGAACTAACTGTGGTCCCACTCTGAAGCCTTGGGGCCATGCAAGACTCTGGAGGAAGCCACACAGAGATTAGAAGGAAGTGTGACAATGATCTGGAAATTGTCATGCACATCAAGGAAGGACCAGCCAGCAGGAAGAACAGAGTAAAACCCATTTACGTGATGTTTGATTCAGGTCAATTCATGACCTGTGAATTCTGACCCTTACAGTTGTATTAGAAACACAAAACTTTGTTCCCAATGATCATCATAAACCATTATTTTGATGCTGTGTATGTGACCCAAAGGGTATAGAAGGATTAAGGAACAGTGATTCAAAGATATTTAAAGAACTCTGAAGGTATGCACGAGAAGCTTGTCTGAAAGGCTCCATTTTATTGGGCAACAATTTGTTTTTAGACACCTGTAGAGGTCCTGCACCCAAAATTGATGTCATACAGAGTCTTGTGGTTGTCTGCTCCGGAAAAGTGGGTAAAAGAAACTTCTCTAAAACCAGTTCCTGTTTTTCTTCTCCATTTCCATTCTTCTTAGAGTTCTGCAAAACATGTGACTTTCATTGACTCATATCATGATGAAACAGCAAATTCAGACACCCATTTCCCAGAGTACTGTCCATTTCACCCACTTGGCTTGGGTTTGACACTATGAATTACACTCCTAAATATCAATAGTTATCAATCCCTGACCCTAGGGGACAGCAGGGACACAGGATGACCCAGCAGCCTCTGTGCAGCCACCCCCTTACACGTGGCCAAGGAACATGTCACACTGAAACACTGACACTCCTCATTACTCAAAAAGAGAAAGCAACAAAGCCCTAAGAGTGGGGTCAAGAGGACAAGGAAGCCTTATGGCTTTGACATAAGAGCCATGGGCTTTCCAAAGAAGCAGAAGGGAAAGGTTCCTTTGACCCAAACCAGCCTGGCCAGTTCCCTCAGCCAGGAAGTCCCCTTGTGTTGTTGCATGCCACAGTTTTGACGTAAATCTGGAAATTTTGTACTCCTTTTTGCCCATTTGTTTCCCATTGACACATTTGGTCATGTGTGATAAACCTCAAAAGGAGGAGGGCAGTCAGTAATGGGTGTTGGGTGGGCACAGGGGTGTGAAGCATTTGTAAGATCTTCCTAAAACACTGCAAAGAAAAAGCACCTCATACATAAATCACATCACACATTGTCTCTTTAAAGGCTGGGCACAAGGAGCTCTGGTTTGCTCACCATTGGCTCTCTAAGCAAGAGTGTCTAAATTCATGAGACATTACAGCCAAAGTCTTCAATAAAATCTCTGCTGTGAGAAAATTGCCAGGTAGTTATGGTCAATCCAGAAAGACAAATTAGACACTGATGGGGAAAGTTTCCTTGACTGAATAGAGCTGGAAGGTCAAACAGCTCCTTAAATTTCTCCTTGTCAAAGTAGATCTTTTTTTCCGGTGTATTTTCAGTTACTTAAGAAATTTTATAGTTTGATCTTGCTTCAGTGTTTTTGTTAATTTGATTTTTTTGACCCTAGTTAGAAAGCAGAACCATGTCTACCTGGCTTTGACACTGGTGTAGCCCTCTCAGCATCAAGACTCTTAAGGTCAGACCCCATACAGTTTCCTCCCAGGATATTGTCAGTCCCACACAGCTTTTGGGCAGCCCAGCAATAAATAATTTATCGAGCAAGATATCCTCAAAATATTCTAAGCTCTCTTAAAAAAAAAAAGGTATTTTCTTCAACTGACAAAAATCAACAGGAATGGTCATCTCTCCTGCAATTCCATTGAGTTAAAGATAATTCAGAAAGATGGGGAAAATTGATAAAATCAGGAAAGAGTTGGAAGTTTTAATCCTATTGACCTTGGTTAAAGGATGCTACTGATCCCTTTAAAACTGGTGGGGTTTTTTTTGGTGTTTGGTTTTTTTGGTTTTTTGTTTTGGTTTGGTTTGGTTTTTGGTTTTTTGGTGGTTTTTTTTTTTTTTTAATTTGGTTGGAGCAGTTTTAGTCCAGAAGAAAAATCTGCAGCCCACAGCTAGTTCAGATTTTCCACTGCAAGAGGAAAAGCAAGCTAGGGAGGAGGGCACCTGCTGTGGGACAGTCCTCCTGCAAAGGAGCTGGCAGGTGGTGAGAGATGAGGCAAAAATGCTTCCTGGGAAGTCTTTGGAGGAGAGATGTGAGCAAACTCCTGACAGCCCCCAGCAGTGCTTTGGGGTCTGAGACCCAGAGTTTTATATTCTTCCTTTTTACACATTCTTCCTTGTTGTGCGTGGCTGTGGTGACACATCCCCCGTGCTTGGAGACACCTCTGCTCCCCACCACAGCTGTGCATTCATCACACACCCTGTACCCTGCACTGCTTTCCAGTTAGTGCTCTTGTTTTAGGGTCTCCTTCCTCCTCACTCACTCCCCTTTGCTCCTGAGCATCCCCTTCAGCTCAGAATCCCCTCCCAGTACAGAGACCCCAACTGCAATCACAAACTTTGCTGATTGATTCAAGGTGTCCTCCTCCTCCTCCTTTCTCCCTCTCTCTTTC
The DNA here is from genome assembly GCF_051311805.1 of Agelaius phoeniceus. Lineage (NCBI taxonomy): Eukaryota > Metazoa > Chordata > Aves > Passeriformes > Icteridae > Agelaius > Agelaius phoeniceus. The sequence continues at coordinate 6,020,944 of NC_135280.1, read as the reverse complement.
AGTCCTGGGGGGTTTCATTCCCTTGCAGACTGATTTGCTGTCACACCCCACTCTCCCACTCCAGCTGTGGTGATGTCTCACCCTGGTGACTCTGAATTCCAGACCTGAGCTCAGTCCAAGGTCACAATTTCTACCATTTTGCAAAATGGTAGAAAGCACAAATCCCACAATGGCTTGTGACTATGGGTTAAGTTCAACATAGCTGGCAGCTTCTCTCAGGCAGATCTGCAGCAGGACTGACCTCACTGAGTGAATGAATCACTTGTCCCCCAGGGGCAGGAATGTTTCTTCCAGGACAGGATTGAAGCTGCTTTCTTACAAAGGCACTATCAGTCCCAAGCAGGGAGTTGGAAGCTGCCTGAGCCACACACCTGTCTTGTAGATAGTTCCTAGGCCTGCCAGGCATTTACCATTCAAAAAATACACATTCTTCATCAACTTGAGCTGAACTTTGGTGAAGGGTGTAGGGGGGAGAAAGGAGAGGAAAGGAGGAGGGGAGGGACTCAAGGGGTTCAAGTGGAAGTTTTTGTTCAATCCTTGACAGAAATAAATAACCAAATCTGTCTGGTTTGTCTCCAGTGCATTTGTTAAATGGGCCAAGGCTAGAATTGTTATCCCATACCATTTTTCCAATGATTGGATTGAAGAATAATAATTGTTTTCTTGTTAAATGAGAGTATCACAGCAGCTTCAAGAGGAAGTACCAGGAAGGGAGGAAAAAGTGACATGAACTGGTGTGATTTACTGGAGAGTCACCATCCTGTCCCAAATTGTCCTGTGTCACAGAGGAGAACCTTTGTTTGCAATGGGACACAGGCCACCACCATCCCACAAGGACTTGCCCACTACATCAGAGCAGGAGTACTCAAGGAGCAAATTGGACATTTAGAACAAAGAGCAAAGCAAACGTGCATGAGACACCGTATATCCAATTTATTGGCCTGTTAAAGGTCATGGCTGCACCCCAAAGTGAGGCTGTGACACACTGCCCAGGCTGTGACACACTGCCCAGCCACAGCAGACACATGGTGGGGCCCTTGGTCTGTGCTGATCACCACAATATCAGCAGGGTTGGGGCTGGGGGAGAAGCGCAGGGAGGTGAGAGCTCAGGAGAGCTCAGTGCACCCCAGCACTGCAGCATGCTTTCAGCTGCTGACATATAAAGGAACTCTTCATGTATTTCCAGCTAGAAAGGGGCTTCATTTAGCTGTTTATGCCTTAATTATGCTGAATAAAGACATAAAGAAGAGGCATCTATTTCTGTGGCTATGGCTAAGAGATGCTGCATCCAAGACTAAAATATTTTTGCATGCCTGATCCATACCTCCCGTGTGCTAAGAAGCCTTTAAGCTCTTTTTAGCTGATGAGACATGAGCAGGTGGTCCAATTGTGAACAAAATGTCAGAATCCCTTCCCAGGTACAAAACCCCACTTAGAGAGACAGTCAAACTATGCTGATAAACGTCAACTAGCCCCAGGCACCACCAACCCCCAAATCTCTGCTTTCAGTGCTAACATTAACTCTAATTATGCTCATCCTAAATCTGCTTCCAGTCTGTTTTCATTACCTTCATTCACGTTACTTTGCTATCACTTGTCCCTGCTTGCTGGCCTGATCTGTGATCAGATCTATTAGCAGAGCTGGTGCAGTGTGTTTGTGCTCCTCATCAGCCTGCATCTGGCACTTCTTGCCTTCCTTGACCTGCAGAGTGGCTGCTACACCCTGGGTGCAGATTTCTGACGCTGAACAGCTCCATGGCAGCTTTTCAGGGTGTCCCCAAGAGCCTCTTCCTCTCACTGGGGACAGCAGCCAGGATCAGCATTGATGTGTCACAGGCTGCTCTTTACACCCCACAAAAATTGGGGTGGGTGTTGGACAAGGCATGGAAATCAGGGATTCTGTTGGACTTCCAGCAGTCCTGATGGCTTGGCTGCATAAATACAGTTTGTTTTTCCCAAGATGCTCCCTCTCCATCTGAGACCTAGGGAAAGCACTGATATGAGCATGCTGTGGAGGGAAACTTTCTGTACCATGGTCACACACAAATGATGGGATAGCCTGGAGACAACAGGGCTCCAGGAGGACCTTCTAGCACATTCCAGTGCCTAAAGGGGCTACAAGAGGGCTGGACAGGGACTTCAGATAAGGGCCTGGAGCCACAGGACAAGCGAGAATGGCTTAAAAGTGAGAGAGGGCAGGGCTAAGATATTTCATCTTAATATCCAACCTAATATGGCTTAACCAATCCATATTAGGTTGGATATTAAGATGAAATCTTGCCTGTGAGGGTGGGGAGGCCCTGGCACAGGGTGCCCAGAGCAGCTGTGGCTGCCCCTGAATCCCTGGAAGTGTCCAAGGCCAGGCTGGATGGAGCTCTAAGCAGCCTGGGACAGTGAAAGATGTCCCTGCCCATAGCAGGGGTTTAGAATGAGATGAGATCCAAGGCCACTTCCAAACCATTCTATGGCTCTATGACAACAAAAGCCTTTTGCACTTTCCCTGTTTCTGTGGCAGTGTTCTGGAAGGCAGTGCTGTCTGCAGGTCACACCAGGGAATGCTGCATCCCAAAGGCCTGGATTTCCACATGCACTGAGCATTCAAGGCTCCAGCTGCTCTCAGTGGGATGTGTAGGTGCTCTGTGTTTCCGAAAACAGCATTTACAATTTATATCAACATTTTATATCTGCATGAATAAAATCCCTGAAGATTATCTCAGTGTTTCTGGAAGGGGTCCAGGCACTTACAGTTTCCCTTGTGCCCACTGAGTGTGGCAGGCTCAGCTCTGAAAACAGACAAAAGTCCAATGATAACCTTAGGATAAGTGAACTGTTCCCAGTGCAGCTGCCAAAAGGGCACATCTAGATCAGAAAAATGTTCTTTCTTCTTCAGGGAGTAGTTAAGGTTCTGCAAATTATTGTAATGAGTTGTGAGACCTTGACTGGAAGGTGCTACTGAACAGTAGATCATTGTGTCTGGGTGGATTTTATAGACTTTTCTATAGTGCTCATGAAATAGATAAGGAATATTATCTTTTGAACACATTCTCAAATGTGTGTGTCATTTCTGTGTGCTTTCACCCAGCTGGCAAAAGAACAGATTTTTAAAGGATACTCAGCGAGGTGTTGTTATTCCATCATACCATACACGTTTGTTCATAAAATTTTTAAGTAGAATATTTATTAAACTACAATAATTCTCAAGCATTTTTATATTTAAGTAATTTTCTAATATTTACCATTTATTGTCATCCTTTTAATATTTTTGGCCAATAAAACCAAAGATTAACCATCCTTCACAAGGTTTCCTTTCCTTCCATTATCAACTTTTATACTGTTATTTAAGTATGATATTACTACATCCATTCAGGTAAAAGGCTACTACCCACAGTGATGGGTAATGAGACAGGCTTTCACCACATTCTTTGCTTTATACCATCAGTAGGATTACCAGCATCACTGGAAAAAGAATATTTCAACTGACAAAGCAGAAAAGTGGGAAGTTCCTGAAAAACTTTAAAAGACTCAATAAGTCCTTTCCTCTGCATTAATTAAATCAAGGCCCTCCTTGATCTGTGCAGCTGAAAGAAAAGGAAGAAGCATTGCAACTTGGGCTCCTTCAGAACAGTAATTCCTAACATTTCTAGTGAGGAGTGGAATAATTGCAAAACACCCTTTAGACCATGACGTGGTAAGATGTTCCTCATGGAAGTGTTTCCTGGAACCAACTGCCTCCTTTGCAGCCAAGGACAGGAGACATGTGAGGAGCAGTAATTTGGAGAGGTGCACAGCATAAGCAGTGGTTTTAATGACCTACTGGCATGCCAAGGTTTCTCCTTCCATGTCTGAGCCCTCTACAGAGTTTAACAACCTTTGGATGTTTGAGCAGCAGGTCAAGTAACTGCTGTATTTCTGTATTTTAACTATTTTCAGTGTGGTTTTGTTGTGGTTTTTTGGTTTTGTTTGGGGTTTTTTTGTGATCTGTACTGCCTGTCCATCTAAATTTTGGAGTTTGGGGTATTTTTCAAACCTTTCTATAGGAATTGGAACATGTCCTTCATTAACACCCATTCAAGTCAATGCTTGCTGGGGTAAGGGAGGAAGCCTTTTAGGAGAAAGAAGTATTTTAAATTCCTGCCTTCCTCAGTCACTTTCTGAGCTTCCCACAAGCATTCTGCTCCTGCTGGTTTACTGTTTCACACTCAGGCAAGAGGTGGCTGAAGGAATAAGTCTCAGATCCAACCCTGAATGGCTGCACATTGCCACTGATGTGTGGATCTCCCCATTCTGTAAAGCTCAACATTTCCCTGGGCTGGACCCTCAGAAAGCCAGCAAAGAGGAGTGTTATTTGGGCTTACCTTTGTGAGAGGATTATTCCCTTAATCAAACGACTTGCTTGGAAGAAAAATTAGCAGATGCTGCAGTGTTTCACCTTTGAGAAATTCCCTATGCTCCCTAAGAACAGATACGTGTGTGACAGTCCCTATTCAGGCTGTGTTTGCAGTTTGCATATTTCTGTGTAAATGTGTGTCTTACAATTAGCTCGAGGATGTGCTTACAGTTGCTTTTACAAGTCCTCATTCTTGACAGTTTTACGGATGTTTGCACTAAGTAGCTTTTAGTGGCATACTGGTGAAACTAGGCACCTTGTTTTCCTTTCTTAAAGGCCCTTGGTTCTAATACCTACAAAGACTAATCCATTTGCCTCAGCTAATCCAGTCTAAAAGTACTCCAGTGCACTTGAAAGGATGTCCTGTGAGCAAAACATCTCACCTTGAGAATGGGGAAAAACTTGTTTTGGAGGTTGTTTCCCTCTGAAGCAGCAACTCCAATTGGCTAATCTATTTAGCAAAATTAATGAGAGGGCCATGGATTGAGTTTCATGGCAGACTAAAGCCCAGCTTTCTCAAAGAAAGGAATTCATTGTTGAACCTTTGATGGTCTAAAGGAAGAGAGATGCATTCATATGTTTTGGGTAACTCCCTCATCATTACTAAGATAAAATAAAAAGGCTTTAAGGTTTCTTTCACCAATCACCCCACAAGTTGGCAATTATATAGGATTACTAGTATCCCATAGACCTGAGCTACCAACAGCTATTTTATTCACTTGTGTAATGCATTTATGGTAATAACAAAAGAGCCCTTCAGGCTATTTTGTGGTCCATACAGATTTTGAAGGAGGGGGAACTCTTATTTTTGTTTGTGTTTTGAGTGGGGGAGATGGCTAAGAAAGGTTTTTTTCTGCCAAGAGATTAGTGTGAAAGAATGAAATGAAATGTTTCGGTCTTGTTCAGTTCTAGTCTAATCAAGCCTACTCTCAAATTAATGAGCTCTTACCAGGGGGAACATCCCTTGATGCTGGAAGGCAGCAGTAAAGCTATGCACTTCTATTTCGAAAAAATGTAAAGCAATATCCTTTTTGGCTTCAGATAAAACAGTGAAAGAAGCATTTTTCATCTTTTAAGGTTTGATTTAATGCTACTCTGACTTGCAGGGTTTGTGTTTATTGGAGGCATTTTTCTAGAGAGCTGAACAAATTGCCAATAATTTGAGGGTTAGTATTCTGGTCTCTTTTGGCTCATGGTGAATGAAAAGTGTAGGACAGGGAAGTCTAGCAAGGGAAAGTAAGTTGCATTTATTTAGTGAAAAGGTCTTCCTAAACCTTGCTCAGGTCATACCAATTGATCTTGAGTCCCATGCTCTAAAAACACCTCCTTGTCCTTTCCTGAATTTGTTCTGCACTGCCCTGGGTAGTGGAGTCCCTCAGCTTTGCAGGGATGTTCCTTCCACAAGGAGAGGAAAGTTTCTTTAAAATGTATCATGCCTCAATGGCTCACAGGACCACAGCTGAGGGGCTCTTGTGGGGCTGGAATAAAGCACAGGCACAGGCCTGTGGTGCCTGAGGGCTGTAGATGCTGGAGCTGTGGAACAGCATCACATGGGAGCCCTCTGTGTGCCAACACATTCAGGTCACCTTGAGGTACTCCACAGTGCTTGCAGCAAAATCCCTGCATTTTCTGCAGCATCCACCTCCCACAGTTTTGTACCTCCAAAATCCAAGGCTGGCAGGTCTCACACTTGCACAGTAGGAAATGCCCATTGGAGTCTCATGTCCAATTGTTTGCCCTTCTCTGTGCTCGTTATGGAACTTTAACACATGCTATTTTCCTCACTTTATTTATCACAGAGTGGCTGGGGCTCACTGAACCCATGTGTGGTTTGTATTTTCTTGTAACCTTGTCATTTCAACTGTGTTTTCAGGTATTATCTACTGTCCTCTATAACCTAGCATTGTATTGAACCAAGGTGTGTTCTTATATTCTATGAGTCTCCTGTTGTATTGCTGCTCTGGTTTGACAATATTCCCCAGCCATCAGTTAGATTTCACAAGAGCCCTGGGAGACAAGACCTAGAAGGATTAAGCCCAAACTTGTCATATTTTCTAATGTGAATCACATAGGTGTTGATTAAATATCCTGTACTTTGATAGGACAAAAGTAGAAAAGTACAAATACAAATCTTTGTAGTTCCAAGCCTAGGTGAGATTGTTGTGGGGTGTTTTGGGGGGTTTTTTGGGTTTTTTGGTTTGTTGTTTTTTGGGGTTTTTTTTTATAGGCTGGATCATTCTGTGTGTCACGGTCGTTTAGTAAAAGAGAGATTTACTAGATTAAGTAATATCAAAGGTTCCTCTAAACCACTTTTCTAGCATCCCATTAGAGGTCTCTGCTACACTCCAGGACAAAGTGAATGATTCTGGTCAGTCAGGGATTAAGGTCCCTCAACCTCACCATCCTCTGTGCTCTCCACCAAGGTCCCTGCCCCATTTACTGTCTGTGTTCCCTCTCCTAGGACGTGTGAGGCAATGGTCTGGCTAACAGCAGCCTCCTCCAGCACAAGCCATGATTCATTTCCTCAATACCATTCTCAAATAGTGCTAGAGGCCAAAATGCCAGACACTACAATTCAGTTCTTCTAATGTCTGCTAACAAAATACCCTCGGTTTTGTTTTGTTATCTTTTTTTAAGAAGAAAAATTTTAAAAACAGGGCTTCCCACTGGTGGAAAGCTACTGGGTTCCACCTACCCAACCAGTAAGAATGGACTTGGAGAGAAATGAGGTATGCCTCTACCTTTTGAGCTAAGAGAGGAGCTGATATCAGAATATAAACAGCATTTTCCTCTCTTGGCAAGTACTGATGGGGGATGAGGAAAATGAGCTGTTGGCAGTCTGCAAGGTGACAGACACCAGTGGAAAAAATTCAGAAAGGGATATAATGGCATCTCAAAACCCTATTAACCCACCCAATCCTTGTCCTCTGCTGCTGCTGCTGTAGCCCAGCCTTCTTTCTTCTTCTCCTGGTTTCCCACCAGCACCTTCATTTTGCCTTCAGCAGTGGAAAAGACTGTTGGATGAGAGAGACTCCTTGTTCCTTACCCTGTATTGAATGGTCTTGGTCAGCCTGAGGAGCACTTCCAAATGATTGCTGCAGCCACTCTCTTCAAAAGAGTTCAGCAGCTTGAGAAGGTGCAGGCAGCAATGATCAGGGATTGCAAAAGCTCTCTTTTGAAAAGCCATAAGCTGGCCCCCAGGTGACATGGACAGCTCATTTTCAAACTCCTGCTCCAAAGAAAAACAGCACTGCAAGCTTATGGATGAAATAGCTGCAAAAAAACTGTTTTAAAGTTGTTCATATTAGTTTTTCATCATGTTTTAGGCCTTCAAAATAAAGGAGCTATTTTTGCTAGAACATTCCTCAAAATAGTCAGGCAGAGGAATATACCCAGCATGGAAAATTCCAGAAGAGACCATTCCAAGGCCTAGTTACCAACTCCTTGTAATTTTGCCAAGCACAAAGAGGAAGACACAGGCTGCTGTAGTGATCTCTGCTGGTGCCAGCTCCACTGGAGTGACACCAGGAGCTGATACTGTGGAGTGGTGCCACACTCCAAGGAACTCCTGCTAGTGCTCAGAAAACAGAACTTTTCTCAGTAAATGGCAATGAAACAGGCCACAGTTGTATTTTAAATAAGTGGTTTTGCACTTGTAATGAGCTGTGAAGATGGGGCTGAACAAGGAAATCTGTGTGACAGTCACAGAGGGTTATTTCCCAGAATGGATTGCCATGCTCCAGCAATCCTTGCTTCCTGCAGACCAAGGTCAACAAATAGTGCCTGAAAGCTGAAGGTGAGCTGTCTCCATCATGGGCTACAAAGCAGGGACTGATCACAGGAAAGGCATGCTGGGGAGAAGCAGATTTAAGTTTATAAAACATAAACAGGAATGCAGCAGACAGACCCCGTGTCAGAAATGGCTGGGAACAGGAATCAGTGCAGCCTGTATGCAGGCCAGCACAGAGGTGCAAACATCTGTGGGATGTGGCAAATCAAAATATCTTTCAGGTAAAAGCCTCACAAAATGCAGCAAGTGTTCTTTTCAAATAAAACCTCCCCTTATTTATCTACCTCAGCCACATAAGCTTTTAATTAGACCATATGCATGGCTTCCTGAAAGTGGAAATCTCCAAGAAAGCCTTTCCAAAGTGAAAGCCATATCAAGTTGCCCCTGTTCGCAGCATGCCCTTCTCTAGAGAAAGAAGCAAAATTAAGTGTTCAAAGCAGGTGACAAATGCTAACACACCTGAAATGGATTACTATTATTATTATTATTATTATTATTATTATTATTATTATTATTATTACTATTATATACATAGTAGTAATAATAATAATATAGTCAGCCAAATGCATTTCAGCTTAGAGACTCCAAAGTCCAAGAAATTAAATCCAGCTGGAAGTTCTGTCACATCTCTCTCCTTATCTACCTTCTCTTCACGTTCAGTGCTTGTTTTCACAACAGATGTGAATCATTCATACATAACAGTGCCACCCAGACCAGCAAACCTCTCTGGCTCAGCTCACCCTGTGGCCTTTTTATGAGTCTGTCTGTCACTCCACAGAGCTGGCAGTGACGTGCGCTGCCACCACAGATCTGGTTCTGATCACATCTTCCAGCGATTCTGCAGATGAGAACTCCTAATATGGGGCTATCAGCAGACAAATTGCTTAAGCCTAACAATGCCACAAGAAGTGTAAACAATGGGAATCTGCTCCATTTGAGCAATGCACAATGCTTGCATTGTCTTCCCAAAAACAACAACTGGAAGGATCGGGTCTCGATTTTTAAGCCGGTCTGCTGCCAAAGCAGGATGGGAAAGCACACAAAAAAGGGAATGTTTTAATGCATCCACTGACACCACTTCAAACTGGAGCAGGATCACAGAAAACTCCAGTACTTGGAAAAATCAAACGCTTTGCCCTTGAAATTCTGCCTGTGTGAAGTAGTTTTGGGAAGGTGGGGAGGTCTGAGAACAAACAGTAAACAGAAAAACAAGTCACCCTTCAGAGTGTGGGTTTGTTGGCAGAGCCTGAGAAGGTGCAGTGTCCTCCTGAGCAGGTTGCCTTTCCCCCAGCTGCCACAGCTGAGAGGAGCAGAGAGGGCAGCAGTGCAGACTGGCAGTCCCATCCTCAGAGCCCTTTTTCCTGGCTCTCTCCCATAGCTCTGATGCTTCCCTGGCTGTAGTATTTTTCCTAGATCAAATGTGTTGACTTCTCCATTTTTTTTTTTCTTCTGTCTCAGTGAATCTCAAAACACGGGCAAAGAAAACTGGCTCACTCTCAGGTGAGAAGCTGTGAAGCTCCATCCTCTCTCAGCTTATTTAGGTGAGTACTGGGGGTAGAAGAAGAGGACATGCCTGGAAGGAACCTGTTGGAAGCTGCTGATTGCAGCTCCAAGGACTGAGAAAGGCAAATAACATTAAGTCACTCAGATGGCACCAGCAGAGGCTTCATTTGATGCAAGCTGGCCGTGATATTGGGACTTGTCTTTCACCACAGAGCCCTCATTTGTGAGCTGTCTTTCCCTGAAATGTGGTTCTTTGCAAGAAATGAGAGAAAAACTGAAGGTTTAGAGAGAACTATTCCCCACCTACCTACAGAGAAGGTTTGGAGGCTGAGATACTTTTAAACAAGCTCCTTTTTTGGATCCAGAAGGAGGCTGCCTGTTTCTTTACATTTGAGGAAGACTAATATCATTCCATAAGATCAGCACACTAAAACAGAGAAACATCCACGGGACATGGAGCTTGAGGGACCTGTCAAGAGACAGAAGAGAAACATCTCAAGGCTTTTTGTGTCTTTCTTATTTGGGTTTGGGTTTTTTGTTTTGTTTTGTGGGGGGTTTTTTTGGGTTTTTTTGGTTTTTTTTTTTGTTTGTTTGTTTTGGGGTGGTTTTGGTGGGTTTTTGTTGTTGTTTGGTGGGTTTTTTTGTTGATGTTGTTGTTATTTGTTTGGTGGGGTTTTTTGTTGTTGTTGTTGTTGCTATTGTTGTTTTTGGTTTTTTTTCTTTATGACGAGGTGAAAGTCTTGTCCCATCAATTAGACACAGACCTTTATCTCCCATTTATTAACCCTTCCTGTTGCTGTGTAGTTTGTACAACTCAGCTTTGAAACAAAGCACTGCATCTTTGTCCCAAAAGTCGTTTGTCATTCTTGGATGAAAATGTCCCAGTTTTGCTCCCTTCTAAGAGATCCCTCCCCCAGAAAGGACAAAAGCTGTTTCCTCACACACTGGCTGGTGTTTATTTCTTCTTGCCAGTGGAGGAACCATTGGGGATCCACACTTGTGTGCTCACACCAGTTTTCTGTAGAGGGAAGAAAGCTGCTGGCTTGGAGCAAGAACTCACCAGTTCTTTATTCCCCATATCCACCCAGTTCTTGCATGTGACTCTCCTCAGGAAGCTGGAACTGGCAGTTTAATGGAGATGGTGATCCACCAGGTGACACCTGCTCTGCTGCCCTCCAGATTTTCTCCTGCAGTGGATCTTTGTAAGCACATTGCTTTTGACAGGATTCACTTGGGGATGTTCTGCTTGTGATCCACCATTCTTTACTCACTGCACAGCACAGAGCAAATTCCTGCAAAGCAACACGAACAAAAACACTCGTAATTGTGGCTGAGAACCACAGGCTGTGACCACAGGAGGAAATGTCACACCTGCAATGAGTATATTTTTACTTTCGTAAAATTTAGAAAGTCTGATGGATTTATCTATCACCAGGGCAATTTCTTGCTGATTAACTACGCACACAATTTTCATACAGCAGATCTCAAGAGAAAACGTGTTGAGGTCAAGAGAAGGAAGTGGACTGGTGCATTCTCTGAAATTTCAGACAGCAGAGCTTGCACCTAGAAGAGGAAAGCTTCCCATAAAATACTAACTGAGGCCTTTGAGACAAAATAAAGCAAGTGAAGTCAGAACCCAAAAGACAGCAGGAAAAAAATGTGTTTCTTGATGAATCAATGCATTGTTTTCTTTTTGGGGATCTTTTTCACACTGATAATTTTGCTCAAGAACAAAAGGAAACAATTTCATTTCACAGAGATTCAGGGATTACAGAAATTATATAATTTCTTTTCAGAGCAAAATTTGTTTCCTTTCATATGGAAAATTTTTGATTTGGCAGAAACTGAAAGTTGCATTTCCCCCATGGTTTTATACTTTAATATGTAATATAGTATCAATTTTTAGGAACAAATTACACAAGTTTAAAAGAAAATAATATATTTCACTTTTTTCAGGTATGGAGCTAATTTAGGATGTTTCAACATTATTGGAACTTTTTCATCACTTTTTTTGAAATTAAATTTCCCCAAAAGCAACATGAGCTCACAAACTTCTCTTTTTATTATTATTTTAGTGCTACCACATTTTACTGATGGGGGAAAAAACCCTTTCCATCAAAGTTTTTTTCCAATAAACACTACTTCTGAGTCAAGTAGGAGCGTGTCTGAAAATCCCTCAGATGGAAGATTTATTATGTATCATTGGGGGAAAAAAAAAGCTTTTCAGGGCCAAATTCTGATACAAGCTGGTTTGTGCAAATATACACTGAGCTCCAGCCAGTGAAAATGAGGCCCTTTCAATTTACTTGTGCTCCTAAAAGAGAAGGTACCCTGTGAAAGGGTCAGAAACATTGGTGTGTACGTATGTTGGCATTCAAGAACAGCTTTCTAGATCACTTTAAAAATATCTATCTTATGATTTTCATGCAATTTTATTGTCTTCCACTTCTTTAATTTTTTAAAACAACTTCTTTTTCATTATTTTAGGAGAAATTACTTTGCAATCTATGACCAGACATAGCAACTAAATTTTGATATTAATTAGCAAGGCCCCCATTGCCAAAAAAATCAACACATGCAGCTTGCCCATCATTCAGGGCTTCTGTTTTAAAAAAATACTCACTTTATAGAAGCACAGCAATTTGTGGGTTACAGAAGTGCCCCAGCCAGCAAAAGGGGTAAGGAAGTTGTGGTAAAACCAGTGTGTTTCTCAAGTATGATCAATTATCCTCGCTACAACCACTTGTATTTTTAGGAAGGTGGTAAATAGAAAGATGCCTGAGCTGCCAAGCTCCAGAAACCCACTCAGCCCAAAGGTTGTCTGAGAATGTCAGTCTGATAACATGGCTTTGCAGACAAAAACATTTTGATGCGTATCAAAATACTGCAAAGGGGTGACTGCTCTGCCAAAATGAAAGCCAGCCCTGAGAGATGTGAAGCACAGCAAGGAGGGGTGATTCAGTCCATTCCTATAAACAAGATGCAGTGGAAAGAGGTTGCATAAGTAACCCTCTGCCCTAAGAAACAGTATTTAATATGCCATCTATTTAAAATTAAACTGCTGTCAGGAGCAGCGTTTTTATTTCTCATTTCAATTCTGTTCAAAGCAAATAAAGCCGTGTCTGCAGTGCTGCCCCAGGCAGTGACATTAACTGCTCCAAAACCAAACACGGGGGTTTGCAGCCTGATTTGCAGTGCTGTGGAATGGCCAAAGTTGTGTTGCAGTTTGAGTGACCTGGCAAGAAACACCCAGAGCTCACCTGGAGTGGGAACAACCACAACCCAGCGCTCTCCTTGGGCCACCTGGATCCTGCTTAGTGCAGGCATAAATCAAAGCAAACTCCACATGACAGAGGCTTGTCCAGGCTGGGACTGGGTCAGGCCCAATCCTTGCAGCAAAGTAAAACTGAACTGTAAAAAGTTGTGGTGTTATTATTTGCTTTGTATTAGCACCTGGTGTTGTAATAGGACATGAAATGAATGACATGCAGAAGCTGGGATGTATAAGGTAAAAAGAGTGTAGTTTATTTCTGACTCTCTAATATTTATAGATTTTTAAAAGTGTCTATGGATTGGAGGATGAAATTGCTACTTCTCCAGCTACACTGGTCAAATTACAGTCCATCAAATTTCCTCTAGAAAGGAATGCAAAACAATCATTATTTCCATTAAAAGTGTGTGGGAAACTCCATTACAAAAACATAAACATTAGAAGGCCTAGAAGAACTTAGAAGAACAGGGCGACAACCTGGGCTTGTTTCACTGCAGAAGTGGAGGAAGTCACAGTCCAGAAGAGTCAAACCTGCCTCCTCTCCTGTGCTTTGGACACATCTGCACCTGCACCAAATCCCATGGACAAGTTTGGCCTTGAGCAAAGGCTTGGCTGGCACTTCAGATCTAATGTTGGCACCACCACAGAGGACAAACAGTTCCCCTGTTTTCACCCCACTGGTGGCAAAGGGTTCATCAGTTATTAGGGCATGGACCCCAGTGCCTGCAGGGAGAACAATGGCAACAGTCAGACAAACTGGAACCTTTCTGATGAGGCTGAGATGAAGATTTCTGCAGGTGGTAGAACTTTAAAATAGCACCTGTCCACCCAAAGGAGAGTTTTTATTTCAAGGACCACGTGACAGCAACACAATTTTTACTCCTCCTTAATCTATCCTAGACAGACTGCAACAAACACTTGTATGACTTAATATATTTCATTTAGAGTAGCAAATATTTATCCTTCTAGAAGTCCAGACTCAGCAGCACTGGATAATTGAAGTTACTCCTGTGTACACTGGCAGTCTTCACCTACCCCAATGCTACCACGTGTTTACTTCAGCTCTGACATGCAAGACCACCCTTCCATATTTACCTCCCATTGTGGCCACCATGTGAGTGCAGAATGCCAAACACTGTGATCCACGTGGAGCTTGTGGCAGGGCTTGTGTTGTGGTGACAGTTGTCCTAAAAGGTATATTTTTTGTGATACGTGGAAGTACACTTGTTTTTTGTTTTTTTTTTTTTGTATTCAAATGGACAGAAATGGGGTTGATTTTGTATCTAAACACAGCAAAGCAAAATGTAGAAGCACCAGGTAAAACTACTGAAAATAAAGAAGTGTAAGTGTCCATTAACACATTATGTATCTTCGCTGTTGGTGGAAAAGGCTAAGAATTATCTGAAAAAATCCATTAAAAAAATCCATCTCCTGCTGTGGAATTCTGCTTTATGTTTTACTGGCTCCTATGAAGTCCTTATCACCAGAGTATAAACTATTTTACTTCTGAAGCATCATAAAATTGCTGCCATTGCAGCCCTGGTAATTAAAGCCTGTTTGAGACCACAGAGTTTGTAAGCTGCATGAGAAAATTCCTAAAACTGTTTTTTACAGAGCTCTGATTAGGAACTCTTTCCAGATATGGGCAGATGAAATGTTCTAGAGAAAAATCTCAAGGCAATCTTAATTCATGTAACACTGATTTACTGGGGAGCTCGCAGCTCAGAATAGGCTTTGATGGCAATATCTTATCTCCTTGGATCTGATAAACTCTGAGGACAGATGTATTGCTCCAATTAACATAAATATACACTGCAGATAGCAGGGAGGAAAATAACAAGTCTAAGAAAACAGGTCCTCCTTAATGCCACCTCCAGTACACTGTGCACTGCAGGGCCAGGCTCCATGCTAATTGTAGGACCAACAGGCAAGTTCCAAGGAAATAAATGTATACTGGGAAGCCCCACGACATGTCTGAGCTCTTTCCAGAGGTGATTTTAACACTCTAATTAACATCTGTCACCAGTCTCTTCGCTCATCTCTTCTTGGGGAAGAAAACTCCACTGTGGCCTTGTGTTTGGTGAGGCATGGGGCAAACTGCAATCATTAAACTGGATTTCTGAATTCCTGGATTGGAGTGGTCTTGCTGTGTGTTTACATGTTAAAGGTCCAAGCACTTGGAGAAGAAACTGAAGATATCTGTAACTTTACTGTGCAGGTGGCTGAGCACAGGGACAGCGCCCAGAGGGGTTGTGGAGTCTCCTTCCCTGGGATATCCAGAAGGTGTCTGGACACAGCCCTGAGCAGTGGGCTCTGGGGAATCCTGTCTGAGCAGGGAGGCTGCACTGGATCACCCCAGTGCTCCTTGCACCCTGACCCACGCTGTGGTGAGGCTGCATTCCTGCACAGGCCCCTGCCATCCTTCCAGGCCATCCTGAAGAAAACTCACCCTGCTCTGACAGAGCAGGTGTCCCATGGTCTGGGACTTGCCACTCTTGATTTTCATATATTGAACATCCCAAGCTCAGGCTATTGGTCTTGGATTTGGGGGGAAAGTGAGGGAAAGGGGAGGCTGGGAACTGCCCTGAGAGCACAGCAAGAATCTGACCCAGGTAAATCAATAAGGGCCAGTCCAGCCTCTGTGAGCCTCCAGCAAAACAGCTGAAACACCACCTGAAAAACAATTTCTGATGTCTTCTCTAACACCAAAACCCTTTAAAAAGTCTTTTTAGAGCAGACAGCAATGGTCAGAAGATGCTTCTTGGAGCTGTCCATCAAACCCATGCAAACACAATCAAGCCAGAAGTTGCTCTGTCCAGCTCACTTGACAACAATAACGTGAGGATGAAGAGCAAAGCATGTCCAGGTGACTGGTCAAAGGTTGCTTATGCCATGCTGTGTCATGGGGCAGGACACAGAGAAGAGGTCCTGCTTCTCACGTGTCTTTCTGTCACCTGGCAAAATGGGGGTTCTCTGTCAGGAAATGTGGGAGAAGGGGTGATGAAGAAAATATGGTAGTTCCACAAAATTTTTCAGGTGCCTAGCTTGGCACTGGCCTAGTGCCAGTCAAGAGTAGAGGGAGGTTTAGTAAAGCTGGTTGAAACCTGGAATTTCCCTTTGAAGCCAGGGATATTACAATCTTCTGATTATTTCTTTTTTCATATCTTACCGGAAAAAGAACAAGAAAGGTTGAAATTTCCTATGGAATTGAAATCCTGAGTGATTTTGCCCTGATAGCATCAGAACATCCTCTTTGCAAAGATTTGTTTCAACATGCCTGCAGTCCTCACAAAGTGACAAAGCTTCATGTCTGTGGAATTGTTTAGAGCTTTATACAAACACAAATTCAACAGGAATCTTTTGTTTTCATCAAAATGATGGTTCTTGGTAAGTTCACCCTTAAAATACCAGTCTGTTTCCTTTCTAAACATAACTTTCCTTCACTGAGGAAACACACTGCTGGAAAATGTCCACAATCCCAAGTCCATTTCCAGCTAAGCCTGTGCAGAGAATGCTTGCAAGCTCTCTCATGTTTGCAGGAGCCTCGCCATGGACATAGCATGGCAGTTCCAAGTCGTTTAATCTTTTGTCTAAATATAAATAGATGAGTGAATATCAGTAATTTCCTCTGTCCCTCTGGCTCTAGGGGGTTTATCTGTGTGAGGGAAGGCTTTGGGATTAGGGCCAGTCGTTGGGGCTCTCTCCAGGCTATCTGCTCAGGAAGGCTCATGGGCTGTTCAGAGATAACACCCTGCTCACTCTTGGCCTGATCAGCCGTGCTCCAAAGGGCATCCCACAGCAAACCAAACTGATTTAAAGAAACAACAGCCCAGCTGCTCCCTGCCTGCTGCTTCTGGGGCAAAATGGGAGTTTTGCCATGTGGCTGAACTGACTGCAAGGGCCTTTTCCTTCCATTTGGCTGTTTGGGCCAACCTTTCACGTCTCTCATTCCCAGATGATTTGGGACCTGCAGATGAGTAGAAAGCACCTTTTCCCCAGAGACCTGACTAGTCCAGTAAAACTGGAAGTTGTGGGTGGTTTCTTCAAAAGAGATCTCCTGTGCCAGTTTAGGGGAGTTTTCACTCTTATTGGCCATGGTCACTGCCCTTATCTTTTCCCATAAGCTTTATCAGTGTTTTCCTTTTCATCAGAAATGTCTTCTCTCTCTCCTTCTTGATCTATGGTGGGTCACTTGCCTACCAAATATTCAGCGAAAAGGGGTGAGCATTCACCCTGATGAACTTGAATCCACATTTCTTCCCAGTCCCAACACTCTCCTCATATGACCCCAGTTTCTTCTTTCCCTGTCCAAGTGCTATAGCTAAAAAAAAAACACTCCATCAGAGGGGCTGGCTGACACAACCAGATAAAGATGACACGTCTCATAAGGGAAACTTGGAAGGGAAGCCCTAAAGACTGATTGCACTACACAGGGAACTAAACTTTATCAAAATAAAATGCACCCCTCCAAAAAAAAAAGCTCTTATGGGATCCCATTGCCCCATAAGGATTCAAACCTGTGCTTAAGCTCGGCAGCTCTCCGGCTTGGTAATGTCATAATTTAGAAGTTCACTGAGCTACAGCTATTTGCAGTTGTTAGACTGAACCCTCCTTTCATCTCTGCAATCTCATTCAGTCCCTTAGCATTGTGGGGATGCAGGCAAACCACTATAAATAACTGAGCCTTTGCATGTCAGCTGGTACAAATACCAGCCACTTCAAACAATCTGACCTTTCTTAGGGATTCTGACCAAACTGCAGTGGAAGACAGCTAATATCTTCCAGGATTTTCCATGATTAAGGTATATATATATCAATTTCTGGCTGTTTGTGTGCGCTCCAAATGCTTTCTGGCTTGTTTAATCTGGCTGTGACACTTTGTTCTGTGGTTAAAAAATGAAAGTAATGTCCCAGTTAATGATTTTTGATGAAGCCCATTATTCTCACAGCTATTTTTAAACACCATGGAAGGCAAATCAATCTAACACACCTACAAGACTAATATTTTAATAAACTAATAGAGACAGTGGGCTAAAGCCATGGTATTTTTCCTCTGAATTCTTGTTTTAAATGAAACCCTGTGAGGTTTCCTTGGCATTCCTTTGCACGAAGAAAGCAAAACCTAGAAAATAAATTGCTGTTGCTGTCACCTGAATTTTGTCTTTGGCTTTAAATGGGAAACAAAATAGAAAATGGCTTCATCTTCATAATTAGCAAAAGCTCACGAAGGATGTTCCTGCAGAAGGTATTAAATGATTATGAGATTTCCCCTTCTTCTACACACCTGTTAAATGGAATCTGATAATGCCTCTCTCTTCTTAATATCTTATGAGAAAAGTCAGAGGGGATGCATCCTTGATCAAGAGATATCCATTTTATGCTTACTGCTTTAGTTCATTCTGGAACACAGAGTTCTGTGAGAAACTGGAGACATTGAGCTCAGGTTCAGCCATTGTAGCCAGAAAAATAATGAGAAAAGGTAATAAAATATGGAAAATTATGTAAACTGTGGCTTGCTTCCTAGCTTTGCCAGTAGTTGTACTGAAATTTCAAGAGGCTTTTATTATATCTGCCATCCACCCTTTCATTTACAATGTACCTGAGAGCTTTACCCCAGCTGCCTCATTCCAGGAATCAGAGCAAAAATCAGTTTTCACCCACTGGGAGAAACTGGGAAAAATTTAGATTGTTCCCAAAGTAAGGGCCTATCCAACAGGAGCAAGAGTGTCTGTCTCTAGCTCAACAGATCTGTTTGGTTTCTTCAGCTACCTTGCAATCCCTCATGAGCATTGTGCATCTCAACTAGAGACATAGTTTCAAGACAAAAAAAATCCAAAATATATTCAGAAAGCAGAAATGTATCTTGGTCTAAAAAACATTTTGGACTTTCACCATGCCTGTCACAGGGGGTTTGCTCTTCTCTTTGTTTTGCCCTTTTGCAGCTATAGACACATTTCCTGTTGCTGTAGTGAGTGGAGAGATGCTCAAGAGCACAAATCCTCATTCTGTAGGATCAATATGTCTGGCCTGAGCCTGCAAGATGGATTTCCTATCATGTCCTTATATCAACTCTTGAGCTGCCCACAAGTAAGGAAAGCAGCGTGATGGCAAAAGAGTATTTGGTGATTTGCTGATGCAGAGTTAGGCTGGAGTACATGAAATTATTGCCACATTATCAAATGTCTCCAAAAGTGTATTGGCTTCAAAGAAGGAGATGCTGATGTGAAATTTGAAAAGCCTTTCACAAGTGTAAAAATGCAATAGGTGTGAAGGACATCAATGGGGAAAGGTGAGGAAGCACTCAAAGGAACAGAGATCAGCTGAATACCTCCCCACCTCCCTGCATTGTTTCCCTGCTCCCCAGAATGAGCAGGCAGACCTGCTCCTTTCCCCATCTTCCAGGGAAAACTCACAGGCAGCCTCAACTCACCCTGAGCTGAGCAGCCCACAGCCAATGTGGACACTTATTCCTTAACCTAGCTCTTCCCATCCAAGCTGCACTCGCTCACAGCCTGTTTTGTGTTGAGCAAGTGAGGGGCTGTGCACTTACATTCGCCCTTTGCAGTGAAAAAAATGATATTTTCAGCTGCATTTCTCCTGCAGCTCTGGCAGGAGCTGTGGTGGACAGCACAGAGCAGCCCCATGACTGGCATCAGCAGTGCTCGCTCTGCTAAAGGCAGCTGTTAGAAAAGGAGAGTTTCTGAATGTCAATTAAAATGCTTCAGTGATTTAAGTGGGAGACTTGCATGCACTGCTCTGTAATGCTACACCCCTCCATGTCCAGTTAACAGCTCTGCTCTCACAGAAGCCCCTAGTAGGTCAATTCATGCAACAGCATTGACAGTGACCTTAAGGAGGGATCATTAAACCATCCTCCTCTCCTGGGATCTGTAACTCTATCTGCTCTCTGCAGGAGCGAGGGTGAGACAAGGCAGGGAGGGAAGGAGCAGCTCTCTGACCACCCAGAAATGGCTTTGTTGGCCCTGATTTTTCTTGGTGCACACCCTAAGGAGAAAAGTGAGAGAAGCCAAACAAAGCAGGCACTGTGGCACCTGCAGGGGGTAAGAGTTTCCCAGAGTCTGACAGCAGAACCAGAGGGATTTGTTCCAGCTGGAGCAGGCAGCACTCTGCAGAGCAGACAGGGCCTGGGTGCAAGGGATGCTCCTCCACTGCCACCCAGGCCTTGGTGACCACTGCTCCCCCAGCCCCAGCAGCAGCACCTGGCAGGGAAACACAGCCAGGGGCTGGGAGAGGATGTGCTGGGGCCAGCTGTGCCTGGAGCTTACAGGAAAGCAGGACTTTTGTCACTTGTCTCATCTCAGGCACGCTGCAAAGCTGAGCTGAAAGCCTTTAATGGTCCCTTGACTCCGAGCCTGCAGATACAGGGAGATAGAGAGCATAATAAACTTTCAAAATATGATCTAACTGCATAACACATCAAATGTGTATCTTAACTGTATCCAGCGGAGCTGAATGGAAACAAACACACCATTTCAAACCAGACCACACACAGCAAGATAGTGCACATGACTAATTTTGATGACTGATTTCATATAAATAATGTACCAAGATTAGTAGATGCACTGTAATATCTTTTCATTCCACTCCTTTAATTAACTTTTCATTGAGAATCCAATTGAAAGAGGCTAATAAAATGTTTGCTTTTTGCTCCTTAGGTTAAAAATACATCCTGTCCTTACCAGAAACAGGGAGAAATTGCATGAAATTTGGGAAAATGGCCTGCTTTGATGCCATTCAAAATAGTGCCAGTGTTATATAGCTCTTAGCAGTGTGGCAAAGGAAGACATAACAGGTGTAGATAAGGAGTGGGAAGAGTACAGTATTATGGTCTCTGCACATTGTAAATTGCTATGGGAACCAAACAGTTTTGTTCTAGATCAGTTTTGCCACCTACACAAAAGGGGAATAAGACACAGATAACCCTACAGCTGAGTTCTGTTCTTCTGATGCCTGGCAATGTTTAAATGAACTCATGAAGGAAGTGTTGAGTAGTGAAAGACAAATGACCTTTTCCATCTGGGAAAGGTCTTAAAATCTTAAAGCTGCAATGCCCATGTTTATCAAAAGAGAAAGAAGGGGAAATGCAGGTGAGGGAGAGAGAAGCCAAATCCCTGCTGTCTGAATTCAAAGAGGATGGCAGGATTTAAAACAGCTAGTGACCTTCAGGAAATTGATCCTGGTATTGATGGATCACTATATGTAGGATGCAAACTAATAGGTCATCTTCTGCCTCTTCACGTTGTAAGGGGTGAGATTTCCTACCCCTCCAAAGACAGAAACTTTAAATGGTTTTGGGTGAAGTAATTTTAACACTTATTACACCATCTCCAGGGGTTTTCAGCCTATTTTGCAAATAAGGCAGGCAGGCAGGGCAGATAAATCCTCCCATCCTGTCATTACTGATGATAAAGCTGACACAGAAAGATGTGACACGACTTGTCCCAAAAAACCTCTCTGAGAGGGACCCTCATTGCTGTGTCTCAGGTATGTGATTAACCAACAACCACCTTTCCCTTTTAACAAGTTTCATCAGCTTTCACACTGGAGCTCTGCAGAACCACAGATTTCACATATTTCTTTAACACTAAGCCATCAGTAAGTCCAGGTTTATTCAAAACACTGCCCAGGGTCTCTTTATAAGTCTATAAAACCGGGAGGACCAATTTGTGACCTTGGGCTGAGATTCAAGTTTTAAAGGAACAGTGAAACTGAGGCAATTTTTTTCATAACTTTTATTTTCACACTCATATTCTACATTTGAATGTGCCTGAAGGGCTTGAGTGGAAGGGAACTTGCAGATTTCCAAAGCCTTTTTCTATTTCAGCCCTGAGATCAATTTTTGACTCTTCTAAGTCTGGCAGCATCTCCATGGAGCAATTGCAATATCCACATCTTGGAAATTATTTGGATTGGACCTTCCAAGGCACATTAGCACCCAAAATCACATTTACAAGCTCCATCTGTAATGGGTACAGCCCCTCTGTCGCACCATGGTGTGGGACAGCAAAATCCTGCTACAACAGTGTCAAACCTGGGTAGAGGAAGTTAATAACAGCCAACAGGAAAAGAAAAAAATAAACAATCAAAGGATTACCTGCTGCATGGAAAGCTTCCCTAGGTTCAGCATGACGTGGGAAAGAATTCGTAATCCCAGATTTTGTTCAGACCATTTCTGGGAACAAAGGCACCTGTATTAAACTCAGTGGTGTTGATTTTGGCAAGCCACGATCAAATAGAATGGGAAAGATTAGGAAAAGATGGTACAAATCTGATTGTCCCTGGGCATATCATCTTGGTGCTTCACACATTCTCTCTACCCTTCCCAAATACATCTTGGCTTGACCCAATACCTTTGGTTTTGCACCACATCTCCTTTGATTGAGTGAAATGTCTTTAAGATGGCGACAGGGTGAGTATTAAAGTGAGAGAGAGCACTCTAGCTGGAGCAAGCAGGCTTCACAGGAGCAGCCTTCCTACCTGCCAAGTCTCACCACAGTCTCCTGCCCCCTGGATCCTTTTGGAACCCACTCTGAGAAAAAACTCAGTCAGACACTTCGTTAATTTTAAACTAAAATCCAATGAGAAGACAACCAGAGTTGTCTCACTCATTTAAATTAGAAGTTCTCCTGTATAAGGGAAAAGCCCTTGGCTGGGTTTCTCTCAGCTGGAATTGCACAGAGCTCTGAGTTCTCTGTCCATGGGCAGTTTCACAGCAGCTGAGCACCTTCCCCAGCACCTCCTTCAAAAGGCAGCAAGAAAAGAAAGATGGGAAACAGAATAAATACTGGAATCATTCCATAAAATGTCATTAAGATAAGAATAGCTAGAGATAATGATAGCTAGTGAGGAGAAATGGGGGATTGGCACAGGATCCTTCCACAGCAAGGCATGGAACAACTGGAGACCATTCCTGGAAATCAAACTGTAGCACCTCCACATGCCCCCAGGACCCAGAGCATTTTACCAGCAGAAAAAAAAAATCCTGCCAGCTCAAAGTGCCACCGAGTGCTGAACTGTAGCACAGAGGGAAAAACAGCATCCACTGAATGGCTGCTTGGGACAAAAAGTGAGAAACAGCATGGCCATTGGGGGAATTTCTGGTAGGCAGAGTGTAAATAGCCAGGCTGGCCCGTGGCCAGGCCATGGAGGTTAGTCATGTCCTTTTGTCAAAAGTGCCATCAGATCCTCAGTGACTGGGAGCGTTCAGGGTTTATGTCCAAGCCAGAAGATGGATAACAATGCTAACAAGGAAACATCAGAGGCGAGGCTGGTCATAAACAGGGAGGATATGCAAGATATCTTCCAGATAGAGGGGGGAAAATGGAGCTCCAGGCACCGTCCAAAACAAACAGGAGTCACCATGAGTGGATGGGGGTCATTCCAGGCTACTGTGTGAATGACATCAGAGCCAGTGCTGCCCTCCACATGGCTTCACAAAGTTTGGCTTTAACACTTGAATGTCAGTGGCAGAACAACACAAAAATGCTGCACCCACAGAGAGAGCCAAGAAGGAAATTCAAGGAGATAGAAGTTAGGAGTCCAATTTCACCTGAGGGAACAATTAAGAATTATTTATCCAGGATGAACTAATGGATCTTTATTTTTAGAGGAGAGCGTTGGGGAATTTTAAGAGTTTCCCGCTCTTAGCTTGTATTTAAATAATAAATAACTATCTGAGTTCTGGGGAGTGCTCAAGACACCAGTCCATGCAGTTGCAGGCAGGCCACAAGAAATAGTTTTCAAAATCAAAATAATAAGCAGCCTTCCTGGAGCCAGTTCAGATGTTCTGATATCTCTTCAGAAAAGAGTCAGGTAAATAATTTCACATATTGTTGTTAATGGGGTCTGTCCAGTTAAGTTAGGGGACATTTCTGAAGCTACAGCATTGATCTGCAATGCATCATTCAGCAAGAAAGCCTGCAACTGTGAAAAATAAATCCTGCAAAAATAATCCTAATGGATTTTCAGCCATCGACAGACTGAATAAGCCTGGTTGTAAATGCACCTGTATTGAAGTCTGCCTATGGCTGAAAGAAGGGTTGAAAATCAAATTTCATGCCTTTCATCTGCTTGAAAATACTAAGTAAAATGCAGACCCACAAAGCTAGCCCTAATTATTGACTTTAAAAACAACATGCACTTTGTATTGAGCACAGCCTTTAACTCAGCCTGTGAGCTATTTCTGGGGACTGTGTCTTTGGCTCTGCTCTCCACACACAGAGCAGCAAAAGGTCAGTCATGAGTTAACATCAGAGCTGGAAGACAGTGAAGAGCCCTGCTAATCAGACTTGCTCCTGACCACTGACTGCTCAAAGAGCAGAGTGGGGCTGGATGTTAAAGCATTTGACTCTTTAAAAGCTGGGTTGCTAATTAGCTTCCTAAAGGCTGTGATGAGCTGGACTCGTTTACTCTGCATCCCAGCACTCTTCTGGGGTGTTTAACAAGCAGCAGGACCACCAAGAGCTGCCCAACAGGGCCCTCTGCACACTCAGCACTGAGGCATATATCCTTCCCCTGGAGAGGAAAAAAGATATTTTTGGGGTGACTTCTAGAAAATATTTGTTGGCGTGACTCAGAGCTCGGGGTGACTTCTACAGAAAAAGCAATGTCATTTGCAATACTGCATGATTCCAGTCAGTTCCATAATTTTCCAAAGTTATCCTTGAATTTTCAGGAACAGCTCCAGAGCATCAATTCACTTTACAGCATGAAAGGCAGGCCCTATGTTCTCTTCCAGGGCATCAAAATCATAAACACCTGGAAAACTCATGGTGATCCTTGTTATCTTCATTGGAAAGGTGCTCACTGAAATGCCAGACCTTGTCTGAGGATGTTCACACCTTTGTTTGACACATCCAGCTCATGTTTCTCTGCCTCACCACAGCATTCTTGGCCAGTACTGGAGTCCATCCTGACAGAACACTCCATTCCCACCCATAACTCACAAACTGGCAGAGCAACTGATTTTCTTTTCAGATATCAAAGCAAGTTTTCAAAAAAAGAAAAAAAAAACTCTAGACAGATAAATGCAGAGACACACTATCAGAGACTCCTTCCATCCCTCAGTGTCCTTCAATCAATGCCAGCCTTGAAGATCAGCAGGGCTGATAGCACAGCCACCAAACCATGCAGTGAGCACCCTTTATCTGAGAAATAACTGCACATACTTAGTCAGCTACTTGTGAAGGGCATTTATTGGGCTGGTACCAAAGCACTGAAACACTTAACATATTCCTAAGTCACATATGTCCCACAAGTGAAGTGTGTCCTTGGCAGGAAGCTGAATCTGAACAGACTTAAACACTTGCTTAAGTATAAGCACATACGTAAGTGTCTCACTGAATTGTGGCTGTGCTGACATTTGTATTGCTAGCCCAGGTGTCAAGCAGAATCATTTATTAGTTCCCTCTCTCTCCCCATTTACCTTTTCTTTTGCACTGCTGCCTTCATAAAGAGAAGTTGTGCTTCATACCAAGTAGGCAAAGCTAATCAGTCTATTTTAATAAAGAGAGAGGTTAGGTGAGAAGGACAATGGTGAGTGTGAAACTGGAGGGAGATGTCAATGTGCTATTTTCAAAGCCCCTAAGTGTTGTATTTTAGCACTTGGCACCAGTGATTAGGCAAAAATAAGACATTAGGTTCAGCAGCTTTGAGTTAAATTTTTGTTTAAAATTTCCAGTAAGTTAAACTTAATGGAAAGTCAGGGTTATTTATTTCATGCATTAAAAGGAAAGTTTCCCCTTTTAAGCAGAAAAGCCAGAGATGGGGAATGTCACTCTTTTTTTTTTTCCTCAATATATACCAGCGATGCTGTTGTACTCTCAAAGCTTCATATGCTTTTTATTCCTCTTGGTTGAGCTGCCACAATCCACCAAGCAACACTTCAGGCCTGTGTCAGTTTGAGGGCTCCAGCTCCAGCTAAGGCTCAGCCACAATTCATCAGGATCAAATGGCAGCCAGTCCCAAATGCCCCTGCTGAGCCTGGACACTGCTCACCCATCATGGAGCAAAAACAATCATCTGAAGCTGCCCACCTGCTCCAGGGCCACTCTGGCAAACACGATCCTTCAGGGGGTGACACCTCCCTGTCATTCTGATTTTTTGGATGTTGACACAGTGCTTTGAGTGAACATCTGTTGCTGCTACTCCACTGTGGTCTCATTCAGACTGTGCAGAAGCAGAGATGAAAACATGTTTTGGTGCCTGCCTGCTGCCTGCTCCACCTGAGAAGCCCTCTGCCTTTCCCCTGGGCTGCTGAGCAGCTGTGCCCAAAGACACCTCCTGCCCTCCTCTCTCTGAATTATTAATTATTAATTCCCAGCTCCTTGGTCTCTGAATCCCCACCACCAGCGACATTCCTCTGGATTTCTAGCTGTGCATATGGCCATTTTCCCATCCTTTCATATAAAAATCCCAGAACCAAGGGGAAATGACACCATTTGCTTTGCAGGTTATGGAAATGGTGAAGAAACAAGCAAACTAGTTAATTAATCTGACTGTGGAGCACAGAGAGAAGCTCCAAGGTTGGGTGTTCCACTGGACAGGAGTGTGCTGGGATACTCAGACTGGTTGAGGGTCCTGGTCAGTTAGAGCAAGGTATTTGAAGCCATGATTGCAGCCTTCTGTCCTCCCTGCTGTGTCTGTGTGCCTCCTGCAAACCCTTAGAGCCATGAACACTGTTTCATATCTCTAGCATTTTCTCATTATTCCAGTTTTGAGCTTTTGGGTGGGTTTTTACTCTTCCTATCTTGTTCCAGTTCTTCAAGCAAAAAAAAATCTCCCTTTCTAAACAGCTTCAGTGGACTTGGGTGAGTTGAAAAGTGACACAGAAGGCTCCACCACTGTGTGAGGCTACTGTAAAGGAGAGGTGGGCAGGGTCAGGAAGGAGAGTTAGGCTGGGAAATGTAGAAAAGACAGTCTATTTGTGCTCTTGCTCACAGTGAACCTGTGGGAAGTTGCCAGGGTCAGTTCTCACTCTGGATCTCAGCCTTTTTGGACTGCAGGAGTGAAAACTCAAACCAAAACAGCAGTCCTCTTGGGTTTCACACTCAGATATGGTATCAGCCTCTCTTTTCCAGAGATGACAGCAATTAGAGGGCTGTGGCTGATTCTTTCTCCCAACAGCCTCTTGCTTTAATGAGCACCTTCTCTGCAGCTGCCCCTCTGCACTGGTGACACTCGGGCTCATGCACAGAGCTTACACACACTGTCACTCTAAATTCTGGCAGCAATACCATCACACATACCTGCAGCATAGATCTGTCCTCAGTATGACAGCTTCCAGAAGTTCAAAGCTGTGCATGAGCAGAGCACACCAAGGCTCTGTGTGTTCACTAATCAGTGTTTCCATCTCTGTGTGATCATTTGCTAAATTGCCATAAAAGTGGCACCACCAGCACTGAAGATGACACTCTTCTGTCTGGTAGCTGTAATCACACTGGATGCCTCTGAGCAGACTGCACAGCAAATGGGCACTGGAGATTTTAAATATCTCAGTTTTCATCATCAAACATCAAGAGTTAGTTCCTGTTTCCTTCTCAGTCACCTCTCCTGACGCCACCAGGCTATTGATGCAGTGCTGAGTGATATGTGGCAGCATGTTACTCTCAGTGGAGATTAATTATTTCTTTTTTAAGACTCCTACATCCCCCATCCCCTCTGGGTCTCTCAGTTGGTAAAGTAGCATGTCAAAAACTAATGGGAAGGTGTGAGACGTGACATGACTTTATGAGAAAATAAAATTAGGGACAAGGGAGATGGAATTTGGATTTTGACAACGGACTTTGTTTTTCTGTTTGTTTCTTCCCCTTAAGAATATGCTTCTATTTTTATAACTGAATTCATTGCTGTGATTCATTCTGCAATTACTACAGGAAATTGGGAGGGACTGCACCTGTGTTGGACCATGAGGGAGCCCAAAGTGTCTCTGGTTCCTCCCCACACTGACTAATCCCCTTTGTCTGCTGTGCACAAACACCAGTACCTGCCTGAAACCCCTTCAGCCCTCACATTTCCACTCACAGCTGTCTCCAGAGTGTCACAAGGAAAGATGATAGATGGGCAGACTTTTATTTCCATTAGAATGGAGCCAACTGAATATTTCCAACAGCTTTATTAAAAAATACTAGTTCTTGCTTTGCTTAATCTTGAAAAATGTGACATGTTCCTGCAGCTGAGTTTGCGTTTTGTCTGGGAAACGAATGCCTGAGGTGGAATGATTTTCTGGAGGAGCAGAGCACGGAGCAATTTAGTGTCTTCCCTTCCACAGGCAGAGAGGGTCCAGCCTGGGAGAGAGCACAGCTGCCACCTCCACAAGGGGCTGTGCTTTGGTTTGGTTTTTGGGAACCTGACCCCTGAAGTGCAGCAGCAAAGGCAGCCAGGCTGATCAAACTGGAGGTGTCCCTGCCATCCCAGCCTCTCTGCTCCACTCCCTGAGCACCCCAGCTCTGAGGAGCACTGCCCTCCCTCCTCAGGGTCTGTCATCCCTGCTGGTGACACCCTGCTCATGACCCATGGCTGCCATCACCTACAGAAGAGTTTTGGAGGACAGCACTGAAGTGTTTGGGTTGAATGGGATGGGGTGGCAAGGAGGGAAACAAATTAGAGGCACAGATTTGTCAGGTTGGGGTGAATAACTTCTTCATCATCACAGTGTCTGTGCGACCACAACTCTGTCAAAGAGTTTGTCCAAGGTTTGTTCTTCTCTTGCATTGCTTTTCCTATTTCCCTCTTGTTTTCCCAGAAATAGAATGTGACATTTATTTTTATGGACAGCAGGGTCTTATGGCTATTCCCCTGTGATGGAGTAATCTGAACACAATTATGTTCTGTTGACAAAAAGTGATAAAAGTGTATTGTGTCAACACTCTGAACTAACAGATTTGTCATCTGCTCTACTCCCAAATAATAGAAACAGAACTAGAAAATGCTCTGACAGACTCTACCTTTTTCTGTGGTTAAATAAACGCCAGCTCTGTGCTTGGTTACTGTACTCACAGTTCTCCCTCTTCCAGAAAAATCTGCCTGGCTGTGCTTTAAATTCAAGAGTAAATTTTGCTTTGATGGACTTCTTTTGGCAGCTTATAGCTCATATGCTCTGAAGTAATTTGACCTAACTTCTCCATTTCATTTCAGTCTTACTACTCCCATTTCTTTCCCTGGCTTTGAAAAATCCAAGCTTTTTTTCTGTACATTTGTTTTTTCCCATAGAAAATGCATTTGACAATAGTGCCTGCATTATATCCTCCCTACATCTGATTTCTTCTTGAGTTCATGGACAGAAATCTACCTGGACTGTTGTTTTCCTGAGACAGGGACCCAACATGTATGGGCAGCCCTAAGCACATGCAAATTTTCAGTGGAAAGATGTGCACATCTCATAACACAAAAAACCCTGCTAGGTTTGAAGACAAGTCTGCACTTCCAACTCTTGGTTAGTTGCACTTCCAACTCTTGCTTAAAAGCTGAAAGAATAATGATATCATTCAAGATAAATAGAAAAAGCTTTTTCGTGGCCTAAAAAAAAGGAAGCAATTTCCAAAATTTCTGTGAAACATTTTGTTTTCCAGCTGTGGCTCTTTCACTATTAAACACCACTGAATAGCATTTCCATTCAAAAGGGGCATGTGCAAAGTATATCAAGGCTTTCCAAAATTAGGAAACAGTAGCCACCAGGTGCAAGTGTGGAATGAGTCAAGCATGACAGCATTTGGGTGCCTGAATAGCACCTCTCTAAACAGACCATGAGCACTGACCTGCTCAGGTCAGGAGAGCTGATGGTGCCCTGAGGATGCTCTTAGCTCACACCACTGGTTCCTCCCAAGCTCATTCCCCCAGCTTTCAGGTTAAGCACTCTGTCAGACAGCAACCCCCAAAAATCAGCTCTTCTAGGACCACAAACCCCAGAGCAATTGAAATTCCCCTCTAATGTGAGGGGCATTCTGGACTCTCCCTCCCTCCAGCCCACCCAGCAGAGCCCCCTTTGCTCCCCAGCTCCTGCAGTGCCCCAGCACACTCAGCCACCAGGAGCTTGTCCCCATGCAAGCAGCATTTTTCACAGGCTCTTCCTCTGGTTTGATGCATTTGTTGTTTGAAGAGGAAAATGCAATCAGTTTTGACAGCAGAGTGAAATGAACTGATGTGTGCACATGAACAGAGACTGTTTATTCCCCTGATCCAGCTCCTGCCAGTGGGATTTTTACTGTGGGGGTGGAATCAAGGCATTTACATCCTGAAATGAGAATAATTGTCTGGAATAGTGTTTTAGGGTATTTTGGCACCATATTCTGATACCCATAGCAACCTTAACAGAAAATTGAGCTGGACATTGCAATGGAAACATAACACCATCTACAACTTAGTTCACAACCCAAATTTCCCAGAAGAAGCCACAGCTCATTACCACACCTACAGAACCACTCTTGAAAGAGAGCACAGATCTGACTCTTGTTCTTCCTCCTCCTCTCTCGCTGACAGCCAGACTTGGTGCTCAACAAAAGGATGCTGCTGTGAGAAAACAGCTAAGGAAAAAAAAGGTGCTAAAATTCTTTTCAGAATTGACTTAGAGAAGTAAATATATTGAGTAACGAAAAAGTTTGGGTAAAATGAAGAACTATCTCTGCAAAGATTTTTCCTTACCCACCAGGTTAATGATCTCCATGTCACTTAAGGCTTATCAAATCAATCTCATTTAATAAATTAATATTTACCTTGTTTAATCAATAAGTGTCATTTTATCCTAATGTTCTATATAAGATGCAGATACTTGATGTGATTTATTTTTACCTAAAACCCTTGGTCCTAACTGTAATAATTTTGTACAGTTACTTTTGAGATTAATTTTTGGTACAATTTTTTGGTCAAGATTTTAACATCAATACAAATAATTTTAGAATCCAACACACTGGCTTGTAGAACTTGAGTTTTGCACTGGAGTAAACGAGGCCATTATTCACATGCTTAAAATTGGGCATATGCTCAAGTGCTTTGCCTTTGGGATAAAGAGCCCATTTGGGACTCTTCAGTACTTAGCTCTGATAAAATCCATCAGTCTTGCTTAGATGATTAAAACAAAAGCATCTTTCTCAGAACTTCCAACAGATGTTTTCATAAATTTTAACATACTTCTTTTCCCTGTCTTGTTCATTTCCAGTACAAGTATTCCCTTAAAAGCTGCATGAGGAAATCTGTAAACTTAATGGAGGAAATTTATTTGGATAGAAAGACATCTAAGGAAGCAGAACAGCACTTGCAATGATCTCTGGCCAAACTCTGCACCCGTTAACTTTCTTTATGCCTTTCCCCACTGCCAGATGTGTCTGTGCAAATGAGATTTTCCAAAGTAACCATTGTCTTATCTGAATCCCACAAAATTCTTTCTGATAGACTCTGAGCAGGGTTTTTTAACGAACCAAGTGAGTGTGTAACTGCTTGCTCCATATGTCTGAAGTATATTCTTTCCTCCTCCCGCCCCATTTCATTCTGTCGACAACATGCATTTTGTCAAACCTCTTACTGCAAATCATTCAGTCAATGAAACCAAAAGACATTTCAGCACATTTTTATCAACAGAATGTAATTTTGTGCAAATCATGCTGTCAACAGGAAGGAATGCCAAAAGAAAAGTGAAAGAACCCAAACCCATTTTGTCCACAAAATAAATTACAGTTTGCTTTTATTTTGTAGACAAAATGGAAATAGCAAAGTTTCCCCATGTGGGGACAAAATTGAGATTAATCTCTTAATTTAGGAGACCAAATGGTAATTGACAGAAAAATACCAAAACCATGAAAGACAGCTGAGATGGTAAGTCAGAAGAATTTTTCCAGCACTGGACACCTCTCACTGTTTTTGTTGCACCAGTGAAACACCACCTGAGATATTTCATCCATTGCAGCAAAATACTCAGTGATGGGCTTAAATACAAGGAGGCAGTCTGAGCTGAAGGAAAAACACAGATGCTGTTCCATTTTGCAGCTGATGAATGGCTTGGGCTGCTCTGCAGGTACGTGTCCAACGCTGTGTGGTCACCAAGGCTCCTCACAGCTCTGTGCCATACCTGCAGCCACCTTCTATTTTTCACCATTGTGATGTTTTCTTCCCTTCTGTTGCTTTGAGTTTTGCTGCTGTTATTAGAAAACCTGCTCTTTCAGCCATTGTCTCTGCCCCTCAGGTCCCAGACTGCCTGGCAGGATGATGGCTGGCACCCCATGGCACAGCCTGGTGGGCACTAAAGCTCTGCAGGACAAAGAGAATTCTGGTCTCCCTGCCTTGCAATCCCTCTCCATCACAGCACTGGAACCAGTTTCTACCTCCCAATAACTAAAGGGCCTTTTTTTGCTTGTCCACACTGGATTCCTGCCTGGACCTCTGTTAATGCCCAGCAAAACCCAGCTAGGCAAAACGCCTGGCTTCTCTAAAGATGGAGTGAAAATTGGCACCTGGGAGAAGGAGGTTACAGGAGGACATTAAAACATTTGTTTTCCTACACCTACTCAGGTTTAATTCAAGGTGTGCTCAGCTGATTATGATTATAAGGTAATTTTTTATATGGACAGCTCTTCAATTCTCTTTAATGCTTTGATACTATTTTTCTATGGACTAGAGTTATTGCTTAATATGGTAAAAAACCACAATAACCTTCCTGGGGTTTTTGGAGAATTTCACTGTGTTTTCAGATCACCTTATCCCTTCCAGTTCTTCAGTGAATTGTTCAAATAAGGCCTTGGAGAACTGACAGTCCCAAAGAGTTTGTATGGGGCTGGAGGAGCAGAGACGCTGGCTGCTATCCAGCATTTCAGAAATCAGAATGAGAATTACGACATGCCATTTTGGTACACACTGTAGGGGACCACAGATCATTTTCTCCATCAGTCCCCAGTCTTTACTGGGGAAAATGATGCTCCAGCCAAATTCCCCAAGTCCTGCTCATCCACTAGAGAGGGATGCAGGGAGAGAAGGTACGCATTGTGCAGCATGAAAAATGGAACTGCTTTGAGCCGCGGGCCAACGCACTGACACCGAAAGCTGGCAGCAAATATGTCAGAGGGATCACGAAGCTGGCATGAGAGGGTTTCAGCTAATACAAGAGATTATTTTCAGGGCCTCACAGCGTGCCAAGCACAACACAAAGCTGGCCTCAGAGACAGAGCACTCCTGCTGGAGCCGTGGGGGGCGGCAGTGGAGCGGAGCAGGCGCTCGGGGACAAACCTGGCCCAGGTTTTTATCTGGGACAGCACTGGGGCTCAGCAGGGAACAGCTACTTCTTGGCTGTGTGTCACTGCTGTGTGTCCAAGGCAGTGTCTGTTTGCAGAGGTCTGCCTGAAGTGCCTCTGGGATGGGTCACTTTTCTGAGCTTTCCTCTTGCCTTCGCACGGCGTTAGGAGAGGGAGCCGGCGCATCCCTTGGGCTGCTCAAATGGATTTCAGATTTGAAAGCCATCATTTTTATCAACATCAAGGACATCCTCCTGTTTAATCCTTACCTGCCTTTCTACCCAAAGCAGCCCCAAAGGCAAGAAAGCATTCATTAAAGTCATAGTGTCACTTTAAAGGTGATAGATAGCTTCAGTGGGAAGAAGTATCCTGAGGAATGAAAAATTAATTTCATGCCATTTTACTGTGTACTTCTCACGATATCTTCTTGACATTTTGGTTGTGCTGACAGTGCTGAATATTGAAGGTAGGGTTCTTATCTGTGAGGAAGAGATATTTACCCAGTCTGGATGGACAGAAATTTTCCCTCTTTTAAAAGCTGTTATGTCAAACTTTTCTGGTATGAAATGGCCTCACCCTGATCAGTTCTGCTGGTGTGTGGTACAGGGTTTTTGCCTAAGTATGGAAAGCAGAGAGAGACTGAAAATTGTGCATCCTCCTTCCCCCAAGACTTTGCACTGTGGCACTCAGAATCAAGCTCTTGCAATTAACCTGTTTTTTCTTTGTGTGTTGGCTTCAGCTTGCACAAATCCACGTTGGACACTTTGTCCCAGCCATGTCCAACCAACCCCACCTTTCCAATAGAACTTTGAACAAAAGACAGGAAATGAAGACCTGGGAATTTCCATGTTTTCATGGCTGATTTCTTGTTTGCATGTTACACAATTAACTCCCAAGGAAAGATGAAAATCTTAGTTCAATGTGAAATGAGAGTACTCAGCTGCAGGACACCTGGAAATCAAATCAGTAATTACTAACACAGAGGTAGACTGTAAACTCCCTGCTGGAATTCACCCACATCTTCATTCAACAGCAACAATAAAGTGATGGCAGTGGTGATCAGAATCAAATATTTAGATCGCAACCTGTTGCTTGCTTATTATTCTGCCAAATGCAGCCCATCAGTATGTTTAATTCAGAGTGAAAAATCGAGCAGAAAACAGGGAAAAAAAACAGGGAGAGGATTTGAGTGGCTCCTCCATGGCTCAGCAGCAGCTGCTGCAACAGCCTTGTGCACATTGAAGGGAGTCAGAGCAGCGCCTGCACTGGTTCCCCCTTCATCTCAGGGGACTGGGGGCTGCAAATGGGTGGTGGAGAACGAGCTGCCTGCTCCATCTGCTGACCTCCCCACCCTTATTGAGGGTCACCCTGGTTCCCCCACTGTCCATGGAGTCAAGGAGGTGGCTGCAACACTCCTGAGACAAACCTGGGTGTGGATAAACCTGGGCAGAGCTGGCCTGCTCCAGGTTAACCCACTACGTGCGCCAAAAGTTGTGAGTTCAAAAGGAGTGACAGAGCTGTGCAGAGGTGTGTAGGAGTGCCCTGAGGGTCACCCAGTGAACACTGGCTCCCACCCCTTCTGCCAAAAATAGTGATTTGTTTAGAAATGCTGAGCTCCTGCTAATAGAAACCCAAAAACCTGGTCATTTGTTTTAAAATGGCAAAAGCCAGCTCAGGACAATTTCTCACAGAAGGACAGAGCAGTTCAGATTGAAGGGACATCAGGAGGTTTCTGGTCCAGCCTCCTGCTCAGAGCAGGAAAAGCACTGAATTCAGCTCAGATTGCCCAAGGCTTTGTCCAGCCCAACACTCCAAATGCAGGCTCTCTGTGAAACTCCTGATATGGACAGGCCTTATGGTGAATCATTATCTTTTTTATTTTGTAATTCCTTTGTTAGTTGGAACCTTCCCTCCTTCAATTTATCACTGTTATCTCTCATGCTCCCCCACTAACCTCTCTCTCACTTAGGGCTGACTTTCTTGCATATATGTTAAATGATAGAAGATTTCAGTAAAGGGAGTCACTCAATATGCCTCAGTAATTCTAAGTGCATTTCAGGGAAGCAAAAATACAACCTTCAGGCAGAGGTATTGGTTATGCAGCCAATTAATTTTTAGTGGCATTATGGGGGAGTGTGGTCCCAGGAATCCAAAGAAATTCTCTGTGTTCTGCTCTATATCAAGAATATACAAACCCTTTAAATGTCTAACATTTAAAAATATATATAACTTCCAACATGCAAAAGTAGAAAATGTTCACAGGCTTTGATGCTGGCACTTCACATTGCCATGTTTGGGGGATTTTTGCCATAATAAAATCAGTTCTGCTAATCACTGTTCCCAATACAGAACTTTCTTCATTTGAGCTGCAGTTCAGAGGAAAAGAGCCCTTGGTTTGATTCCTGTCCCAAAATACCTGTGCCTGAATTCAGAGATGAACTTCACACCTTTTTGCTGAAAGGGGAGTTCAGTTCCCTCATGCTCGACCTGATGTCGCATCAGCCTTGGCAATCTGAAAAATAAAACAGTGACTTTCAACCCAAAAACCACCTGTATGTTAAATTATTTCTTCAAAAAACAAATCTGGAGCAGGTATCTGCAAGGCTAGGGAAATCAGCAGAAACCTGGCCTCTCTGCTTCTCTGGAACAGCTGGCATTCCAGGAAAGATGCCAACAGAGGACTCTGGGGTGATTTCTGCCAAGCTGAGTTTTTAATTTGAGTAGTTACACGACTGAATGCAATGTAAATCTTTACGGTTCAAAAAATGAGTAAAGAAAACTAAATTTTACCAAAATCCACAAGATTTGGACGGGGTGCTTTGGCTCCTACTTCCCCTTGCTTGAACGTGTCCAAGCCAAGCTGCAGGGCAGCAGAAGTAAATTGAAAACCGAGGTATTTTACCCTGAAGAGTATTAACAGGGACTGATAATGTTGCCACATCATTTGTGGCCAGGATAAAATCCTGGGACTCTGCTTTCCCAGGTGAGAAGTCCTGAGAAACTGGAGTGAGGGCTGTGGAAAGGGCTGGGGCCTTCCAGCTCAGCAGCCTCACTGGGTTTTTCCTTAGAACAGAGCCAGTGAAAGACATTTTGACAACAGTGAGCTGCCCAAGTTTCTCATCACCTCCGTTTCATGCTTTCCTCAGGGTCCTTTTGCTCCATGATGCTGATCACTGCCAGGGCCCAGGATGCCTTGTGCATGTTTGGGGTGTGCTCTGAGCTTTACACCTGCTTTCAGAGGTGGTGCCCACCTTTCCCTGCAGGAAGCACTGCCAGTTCCCCTCCAGAGCCAGCAAGCTCCCAGGCACAGCTATTTTAATGAGCAGGAGTCAGGCTCTCCTCCAGCCCAGGCTGTCTCCTCCAGGACTCCTCAAAGGCTCCCACTTTGCATCTGAATTGCACTGGCTTTTAATGCATCCAGCAGATTTACACCTGCTTGTGAAGGCAGCCAAGAACATTCTGAAAGTACCTGGCCTATAACTTTGGCCACTCTCTGCCCACTGTGCATTTCCCTGGTACATAGAATGAACTCATTCACTTCAGCTGTTTGGACACACACCTCTCTTTTCCAAACCTGCCTGGTCTATTAAAGCATAGATTTCAAGAACATCCCTTAGCACAGAGAGTCATTGAGAGCACAGCACCAGCACAGCACCTGACACCCAGCTGCACTGCTCCAAAACTGATTTACTGCAAGGGGATTTGTGGTAAAAGGGATTTAACATGCCTGTTCTTCCAGTATAAATGACAGTGCAAAGCTGATCTGCTTTCTGGTTTGTTTGACTCACACATTTTATGTGGCACGTGTCCCTGCAGGAATTTATTCAAACACACCAACAATTACAGAATGGAAGGAGATGTTGTGGCCTGCTTTGGTTGAGCTCAGGAGATGACAGTGCCACACATTTGACATGTGGCCTCTAGAAGTCATTTGGCTTCCAGAATGGATTTGCCCAGGTGAAAAGTGGCCTCAGCCCCCTCTCCTCTCCCCAGCAGCCCAGAACTGCCAGCACACTCAGCTAGGTCAGGAACAATCCTTGTCCCAGGGGCACAGCATTAATTAATTTGCCTGGACAATGGCATTTTGGAGATGCTGCACTCTGTCTAATTGCCAGGGACTGTAATAGGTCCCAAGTGCCTCTTATTCACTACAAGAGCAATGCTGCACAGGCAAAACCATCTCTGGGCTCTCAGGCTGCTGCATTATTACTGTGGCAAAAGCTTGTGTGATGGCAGGAGCCCTTAGAAGGCAGCAGCTGGATCAGCCCTCAGATATCAAAGGTTTGCTCTGGTTGCTGCAAAGCTTTGTGCTGCAGCACCCCTGAGTTAACCTGTGCCTTACATTAAAGGTGGCAGCAGAAATGTCAAGGCCCTAATGGTGAAAGGGAATTTTTGATAAACTCATCACCATATATCCAGAAATACTCCAGGCAGGATCCTGATCCTCAGGAAAATCTGAGGATGGAGATGTGAGGCAGATTCTTCCTGGGGCTGATCCTCCAGCTCAGCCTGCATTATCATTTCAGAAACTGTCTGAAAGAGACTGGAGAGCACACACCCCGAGCAAAACTGAAATTCAGAGGTGAGGTAAGAAAAGGGGGGATGCAGGTCAGTGTTCCTTTGAGGAGCAGGCAGAAAGGAGCAGGCACCACCTGCTGCAGCTGCTTGGAGACAAGGACTTGTCTCTCCCACCCTGTGTGCCAGTGAGTCTCAAATGGAGGCAAAAAAATCCATCTCTCAAATCTCTTGGAGCACCACTCTCACCTTTTCAGTGCTCCAGCCACCCAGCTCACACCCTGTGCACGTCTCTGTGCGGAAAGGTACAAAACACAATAACCCCCAAAGCAGCAGCACAGGGGAAACTGCAAGGGGAAACCAGCAGGGAATGTCTGCTGTAGGATGGGAAGGATGAAAATATGGGGAAAAGGAGCTGCAGTGGCACATGGAGAGCTGTGACAGTGTGGGAAATGGGGCCTAGGAAAGGCTGCTGGAGCAGCAGGGGGGTGGCAGGGTGTGCAGGGACAGGAGGTGCTTTGGGACAGGCTGCTGAGGAGCAGAGCTGGGGGGCTGTGAGACAAGGGTCAAGGCTGGAGCCACAGCAATGAAAAGTGTCACCTGAGCCCTTCTGCAGGCCCCAAGGACCAGAGCAACGCCCAGAGCAGCACCCGAGCTTGCCTGGAGGTGGTGACACCCCCTCCATCAGTCAGGCTGATTTCCCACGTACAGGCAAGCTCCCTGTGTGCTCCAAAGGGCTTTGGGGACACTGGTGACATGGTGCAGCCTGAGGGAGCTGTGCAGGTGTCCCTTCAGTCCTCACCCAAACGTGTCCCACTCCTCTGGCAAGCACCCACAGCTGCCTTAGCTGGGGACCTGCTCTGAGCTGCCCTGGGTTTCTGACATGCCTGGGCCCCAGCCCACTGTCCCCAGCCACCCAACTCACCCCACTGCTCCTGTGGAGAGCAAGCCATGGAGTTTTGAACCAAGGAAGTCCCTGGAGAGACAGAGGTGTGGGGCTGGAGTCTTAGATGCAATGTCGAGATACGAAATAAAAAAATAAAGCAAAGTCTGCAGTGCTCTCTCCATTCTTTCTGTCGTTCTCATTTCCTGTTGCTATGCCATTCCCCAGGCAAGTACAAAAGGAACAGCTTCCTCAGCCACAAAAAATGAGATTATTCAAAGAGCCCCTCTGTCTTCTCATATTTATTGTGATAGGCAGTGTTGGAAGTGTTTGACAACAACTCAATTATTCGAAATGAATAGAGGCAGGATAGGCAGGCAATTATCCACTTTACCCATGTGAGAGACACCCATATTCAAAATCCACATTCAGAGAGATTCACATTATTTCCAAACCCTTTTGCATATTTTTAATTACCAGCTTCCATTTAGCCGGATGGTTATGACTCCAATCAGTGCTCTTTGGAAGGGCTCAGCACTTGGGCTGGAGCCAGGCTTGCTTTGTCTCCTTCACATCAGCACTCTAATGTGAGCATTTTGGGCTAGATTTTGAGAAGCAGCCTCCAGAATGGTGCACATCAGTAGAAAGGCATGATTAAAAATTTTAATCAAAGTACAAGAAATGAGAAGCGTTTCCTTAAATACAGATTTCAACAAGGTGAAAAGATCGCATCCAAAAAAAACAAATTACATGGAAAATTTCTATCAGATGAGATTTTCATGAATATTTAGATTTTTTCAGAGCTTACTTTCTGATCCAATATTTTTATGTAAATGTCTTTACTTAATAATTGGAATATTTCTCTTGATATTTTGAGAAACCTGAACTTTTCTTTCTGAAGGAAATATTTCTATGGGTTTGATTTTATTTACAGAGTGGGAGCATTTCACAACTGCCGAAAATCTAGACTCTACCCCTTTGGAGTATATATATGTCATTCTGTATTATTTGCTCCCTAACATGATGGCAGCCAAAAAAAATGGTGAAATGCAGCTTAGGCCATGGGACTGTTCACTTTTAAGATTTGAAATTGGACTTTTGCATTCACTGTTGTGTGTCTTACCAGAGAATTCTGGCTATAGGAATCCATATTTTCCTGTGTGAAATTTTCCAAGCTTCACAGCATCAGGATTATTCTTAACTCTTCAGCTGCTGGAAGCATGGAACCAGATAGGATTCACACTTCTTAAATCATAGAATTAAGCATCATTAAACTATTATTTAAGTGCCCTTGTACCTTCACCCATCATTTTTAAGCTACAACTTTTCCCTGCCAGTGCCATCATTTGAATAGAGTTGTTCCTGAGGAATAACCAGGATCTGTGGTATTTTTCACAGCTTCTTTAAGTTTTTCCTGTACCCAATTCAAACTCAAAGCACTTCCAAGTGCACATCCCAGAGCAGCCAGGCCTCCAGCACACAGGCTGGCCCTGAATGCACCAACCCAGCTTCAGCTTTGCCAGCTGGGAGGACTGGGACAAAGGAGAAAAAGGATCAAGAGCAGAGGCTTCCCATGGCTGCCTCTCCAGAGTAATGTTTGAGGTCCTACACAAACTGATCAGTTCAGGGAACTCTCAGTTTCCATCCTTCTCCTCCTTTTCAATTTTATTTCACGCACCTTATCAATATTCCTCAAAAAGCTGACCATGAGCTGGACAAAGAGTTCATCATGCCTGGACCTCACCAAGGTCCCAGAATAAGGATATCTCCCACATTCTTGTAGGATCCCCCATATTTCTCATCACCACCACTTGTCCAAGGTGCAAATCCCAATTCCTGGCTCCAGAGCCTTCCTGGCTGGGCTGAGCTGCAGCCGGGATTGCTGCAGAAATTGGGAGCCTGGAGTAAAACTATGCAGGACAATGCCAGTAAAAAAAAAATAAAATAAAATAGCAGAACTGCTCCAAATTTTTCTTTTTCATTCCTACAGCAATATGTCCTTAAGGACATCTCTGCTGTCAAATGTGACATTGCCTTTTCTGTGTGGCACCACATTGTGATTTCCCTGTGTGTGCTTCAGGTTCTGCAGCACTGCAGCTCTTTAAGGTAATAGAGGCAAAGCTCCCTTGAGCCAATGAGCCTTGGATCAGCTCTTAAAAGTTTCAAGGCTGTGACTATTACTTAATTTTTATATTTTCCTTCTCTTTCTCCCAGAACATCAATAAGAAAACTTGTTCAGGAAAATCGGGGTCTGTATTTGCATATTTATGCAGTAACATTAAGGGTAAGGTTGGCTCATGTTTTACAGTGTGTTTGTTTTCATTGTGCAGATTTCATCTGCTCAGGGGGATCAGCTATTTGACCTATATTAATATTTAATAGTACAAATACTTAAAATAAAAGTCCAGGCACAGCCAAGGCTTTTGGCAACTCTGCTTTAAACAGCCACCCTTCGTTAAAATCTGGCTCTGCTTGAAAGGTTTTGATTTCTTGCAGGGATTGAAAAAAGGAGCAGTACTTTTGATGGCTGTTTCATGACTGTTGGAATATTTTCTTGCTTAATATTGTTGTACATCAAGTCTGCATTGTAAAGGACTTTTGTACAGTTCCTTATTTACTGACCAGAGGGGATCTGCAG
This sequence comes from Agelaius phoeniceus, assembly GCF_051311805.1. Classification (NCBI taxonomy): domain Eukaryota; kingdom Metazoa; phylum Chordata; class Aves; order Passeriformes; family Icteridae; genus Agelaius; species Agelaius phoeniceus. The sequence goes on along the minus strand of NC_135280.1, from coordinate 5,979,723 downwards.
AAAAATGAAAGAGAAAAATCTCAGCTGGAATAATAAAATCGATCATTGTATCAAAGCAATGTCTGTTTTTGCTTTGCAGTCAGGCTAGACCAGTTTTCAGCATGGGCAGTTACTGACAATGTAATAAAATGTTGCTTCTCTCTTTTTTGTTTCCCCAAACTAGTATCTTCTTAAGATTTTCAGTAAAGACTGTAAAAAAATATTATTCAACTCTGTCCTCTTCCAAAACAAGATTCTTCTGGGTTACCATAATCTCAACTTCAACCAAAAAGCAATCTTTTCTGGCATGCCTGTAGAGAAAAATTAACCTATGAAATAATTTATAATAACACCAGGAGACTCCTGATGTTATTATAAATTATTGTATAGTACAGTCCAGACTATAGATTACTTTTACATTTTTTTTTTTGCTATAAAGCAGCATAAAAGCTCACTCTGGATCAACCATCTGCTTCTCAGTAATCCAGCATATCTCAGCTTGCCTTTCCCTCCATGCACAGGGAAGAATTTCCCTGTGTCTACCTTTCATGAACAAAATGCACACTTTTGCCTCAGGCTAGGGATGTGTCGAGAAGCAGAGGAAAAAACATAAACCAAGCCTCTCAAGAAAGAAAAACAATCTTTAGAAACACATTCAGCGTAACTATATAAGAATCCTGAAAGCTGACGACATAAAGCAAGGAAAAAAGCCAAACTCAGAGCAAATGTGCAATCAGCTTGGATATGATGCAGTTAAAAAGCAGACAAAGGCTTTATCCAAACTAATGAATTGATTTAAGGCTCCACTGGGTGATATACAATGACACATTATTTATGTAACCTGTAGTTTACTGTTCACATAGTAATTTCCACCTCCCACCCTGTCAAATGGAAGAAACTTTTTCACCTTAAATCTTAGATGATGATGAGACCAAATAGCAGGAGAGGATGTATAAATGAAAGTAATTTAGTGAAGAAGGCTTGACTGACATGAAAACATAATAAAAGTTATGATAATGTTAGGGATATCAAAGTGAAAGCCAGGTGGGCAGACGAGAATAGGCAAGTTCCCAAGTCAATCTGAAAGGAGCTCTTCAGCACTGGGGAAAATCCAGCCATTTATTTTCCAGCTTATCACTCCATGGGTCAAAAACTATGTATTAAATTTGGAGCACAAAGACCTGCCTTGTCTAACAATTGTACTTATTGTAGAGACGGGCAGGGAGGAGGGGGAAGAAGATTTTCAAAAGCTCAACACATACTTTAGAGAAGATGATTTGGGGTTTTCTCTCTAAAAAGAAAACCTGTTGAATCGCCCCTCTCCTACTTTTCAGGAAGTTGTATATTTAAATGCCTTTTTCCAGTGTTTGTGATTACTTCTTGTTGGAGCAAGATTTCTAATATTTCTCAGTAGTCACAATCTCTGCTGAGGAAACAGCCTGGCTCCCTGAAAGTGTTCCCACATGGGATTGCTAGATCTGGATTGTCAGAATAACTGAAAATATGAAGCTCTGAAAATTATCTGAAGCTGTGAAAATTATCTCTGAAATTATCAGGCTGCCTACCCAGCACTTGGAGAGAGCCTAGCTTAGCCCAGCAACCCAGTCTGTCTTCAGCTGCAGAGATGCAGTTTGGATAAGGGCCTTGCTGACAGTGAGTGACTAAATTCCAGCAGATCAGTTCCCAAAATCAGGATGCTGCCAGCTTGCAGAGGAGCCAGGCTGCATGAGTGCTGGGTGCCAGGAGCAGAAGGCTGACAGGTTGGGGTCCCACTGCCAGTGCTGTTCCCTGAGGATTCCCTCACAGCCCAGCAGGAACTGAGCTCTACAGGGACCACCAGCAGCTGACACACAGTTATACATGGAAAGGTCTTGCTCTTTCTCAGATGGGCTTGGCAGATGTTTAGGTATTTTTTTTAAATAATAACAGAAAATAAGAAAACACTCCAAAAATCCTTGGGCACTTCAGTTGTTTGGAGGATTTTGCACTTCATTAACATTCCTTGCCCTTCCTGTTGGATTCATTGATTGTTCTGTCTGGTTTCTGCCCTGCAGAAAGATAAAAAAACCCAGGCTGTGAAGAGGGGTGTTTGCTTGACTCTCTCTCCATTTTAAGTCTCCATCTCCCAAGACAAAAACCAGAAAGCCCTGATGAAAATGAAATAAATAATGTCCCTGCTGAGAATTAAGTAAATAACAGTCCCAGTGATTAACTCCTCTCCTTGAAAGCACAGTCAGGTGCTCTGAGCACTGAACCAAGCCCTTCCATCTTATCCCTGCCAAGCTGGAAGCACAAAGGGGATTTATTTCATACTCAGGGAGGAAAAAATTGTTCAAGACATTGTTCTCTGGGACAGAAAGGGCATGGAGGTTTCTATTCTGAAGCTGCTATTTTTGGGAGCAGTCCAGTGAGTCAGAGGAGAGCCCCTCTGTGAACTGACACGGAGGAAATCCCTGCTCTGAGTGCTGCTTCCGAGCTGCTCCAGCTCTGAGAACAATGCAGCAAACCAGGGCTGGGGTGGGTGGATGGATGGAGGGATGGATGGATGGATGGATGGATGGATGGATGGATGGATGGATGGATGATGGATGGATGGACAGAGATGGATGGATGGATGGACAGAGATGGATGGATGGATGGATGGATGGATGGATGGATGGATGGATGGATGGACAGAGATGGATGGATGGATGGATGGATGGATGGATGGATGGATGGATGGATGGATGGATGATGGATGGATGGATGGATGGATGGATGGATGGATGGATGGACGGAGATGGATGGACGGATGATGGATGGATGGATGGATGGATGGATGGATGGATGGATGGATGGATGGATGGATGGATGATGGATGGATGGACAGAGATGGATGGATGATGGATGGATGGATGATGGATGATGGATGGATGGATGATGGATGATGGATGGATGGATGGATGGATGGATGGATGGATGGACGGACAGTGTCCATGTGCACCTGATGGAGCAGCAAGGCACATGGCAGGACCAGAAGGGGAATCACCCTGTGAATCATCTGATACTACAACCAAAGTGTAAATCCACCAAGTTTCCTTCCGGGTAGCAGTAAGAAGGGGAAATATCATCATGACAGGGAGAAGGTTTCACTTTCCAGCACCCACTTCCTCAAGAGGGTACTGGGTAACTAAAGATAAGGCCAAGTTTGCCAACAGGTTGGCAGCATTCTCAGTCTCTAGCTTTGGACATCTAATTTTATCTCTCAGGCTGAGCTCCTTAAGCAACCCTCTCTGAGGATGTCCATTTAGGTTTTCTGAATTGCCCCCAAAAAATGCTATTACCTGATGAACACACCTGTGTTCGTCATTCACATTTATTTATACTAGCTTCTTCAGTCTTATTTTGAATATTTTAAATGCCTTCTGGCTCCTGGGCAATATTCTCTGTTGTGCTGATGAATGGGTCCATTTTGTCATTGGTTTATTCATTTTCAGCGCCTCAACCAGCTGATCTTCATCTTGACTAAAGAAACACAAGCTCTGGGGACCAGACTGTTCTGTGGACCAGCAGGTTCTGACACCACTGGCTTCTCATCCACAGCTTAACAAGGCTGACATCAATCACTAATTCAAAAACTTCTTTATGGGCTGAGAAAAAGAGCCAGGGTATGTAAACACCAGCAATTCCCCAGTCCCATGGGAGGAGGTACAAACACAACTCTTTCTGATGTTTCTGTTCGGTGTTTGTCAATACAAAATTATCAGACCAATGTCCATGGAAAGCAGAGGCAAGGGAAGTGCAAAAATAGAAGTGATTCACTGTCAGATGCAAATAAATATTTCTGGGGAAAAAACACCCCAGCATTATTCATCCATCCAGCTCAGCTTGAATCTCTAAAATCAAAATAAGGTTATGGGAATGTTGAGGGGAAATAGGACAAGGTAAAAAAGAGGTACTTTGTTGAGGCTATTTAATTGAAAAGCAGGTTTCACCTGTATCCTTATAGCTAAAATGAGTTTATTCCTGCTTTTTCACCAACTGATGGAGCTCTTTACTGAGCAGTGTCTAGCAGGGATCAAGGTGATACTACACCTCTTTAGAGAGGCAGCCCTCTCCAAGGATCTGTTAGTGTCATGACTTGCCAATGATGTATTGCTCTAAAAATGGTGTCTTCTACAAAAGAACAGGTCCTGGAGCAGATTTACTCCTAATTACAGGAAGGAAGGAACAGGAGAGGTATGCAGATACCAGAAGATTCATCTTGCCAAAATAGAAAGTGTGTTGCTGCAAGCTGGAGAATTTAAATGGTGATACTTTGGGAAGAGTCCCATGCTAAACAAATATCTCCTCTGCAATAATCAAGAATTAGGCTGGAAAAATGCAGATATCCGAAACCATAATGTATGTGGTTTTTTAGATAAGACATTTACTCCCAGCCAGAGAGAGACTCAAAATACCTTTTTACTTCATCTTCCAATATAGCACAGCGTCTCACATTGAATCCATGACTCAGTATCATACAATCACATCCTGGTTTTATTAGGTAATTAGTCCTAAGGAGCAACTGGAGAAGTCCCACTACCCTCTGGTACTTCTCAGGTTTCCTGCATTTGTCACCTGAAGATGATTATTTGCCATCCTGTGCTGCTGCTAATTCTCATTATTTTTTATACCAGACATTTGCATTAGGTTGCTATGTCTAATAACCATGGTGTCCCCATACAATGATACACAAGGGTGCACAACTGAGAGGGTTTATGCATTTTCTCCATTTCACAGCATAAGACTTATAAAATGGTTGAAATCATTCTACATCCTTAGACAAGACATTAAAATTAGTAGCAAGCCCCAGGGGGGAAAACAAAACCAAAGAGCCTAAATCTCAGCTCCCACTCTAACAAGAGAACAACACAAATGTACTGGTTCATTATTGTGTATCACATAACCACCAGTACATTGTCTTTGAGAGCTGAGCATAGTAGGGATTAAGTTACTAAATGCTCTTATCATAAAACAGATATTGCAGTCCTCAGGTTTCCTCTGTTAATCTGTTTGTTTTGCTGTATCTGGAGGATAAAAAATGTGGGAGTATGAAACATTCATCTGTTAATTAGCAATTATAAAACAGTAATGGAACTTGTGTATTTTAAAATAATACAGTGTTTGATTTTATGATTCGTTTGGAAATATCGTAAGGATTGAGGTAAATTCTGTAAATAATTTAAAACAATAGAAGAAGAGATAGGTGTAATCAAATGAAAGAGACAAAAGTCTATGCCTAAAGTTATGACCTTTTTAGCAAAGCTGGGTGTGTTTGTATAAGCACAAATGTCTGGGTGCCAACTTCAGCATTAGGACTTGCCTAATTCATTTAAACATATGCAAATGAATACAGGGTATCAGGCTATGCCAGTTAATTGCACAATGAGTTGCATTCGTCAGCAGAATTTCCTTGCACTGCCCTTTCCCTGCTCCACTGATAACAGATATTTTTGTTCTTTCTGTACAGAGGGGGCTGGAGAATTTGAGGTGTCTCAGTGCTTATTTGATGGGGTACAACCATTATCATCATGGGGGGAAAATGCAGAATAAATCAGTGTACAGAGTGACTTTGACTGACACGTGGTGGGATCATACATCTGAAGTTTAACCTGGCAGAGTTTCTGTCCCTTCTGAGCCATAAACCCCTGTCAGCTTCATGCTGCAAAGCAACACCAGACAGAAATCCCCATGCTGAAAAATTTACACTGAGCCAGCAGGAAATTGAGCCATTTGCAAGTGTGCACACCAGGGAGAGGCTGAAAGGAGAGGCCACGTTGAGAGGAGGATTTCTGTGTCCTGATTTCATGGAGAGCAGGATTGCACTGGTAGGGGAAAGGCAAGTCCTGCAAAGCTTCCAGCTGAGGCAGGAGCAGAAGGAGACAGGGCTGCAGAGGGACAGGGATAAAACAGCAACAGAAAATCCCTTTCTTGCTGAAGGGATATCCCCTGGCCTTTACCATCAAGGTGCATCCGTGGTTTTATTTATTACTGTCAGGTGGTAGAATATATCTGAGAAGTAGCCTTTAAGATTCTCTTCCCAAACACTCACAGAGGACAGGTAAATATGGAATAGAACTGTAGCAGTACATTTTCTTAATCTGAGGAGAGAAAAGCCCAAGTGCAACTGGGCTTTTCAACCTGGAAAAAAAACTGGGGACACCAAGACGATTCAAGAGAGCCATGGATGGCCTGGCCCTCCAAAGTGACCACAAACTCTCTTAACCTCGCTCAGCTTGGCTCACAGCAAGACATGGGCTTGCTGACATGGGCAGCTCTGCTGTGAGGTTCTTGTTTTCTCTGTAATCTCATCTCTTTTTGTTGTGAGACGGGACTTCTGCAATGCTTTCTTCCACACTGACTCTATTCCACTTTTGGGGAGCTCGTGAAGCACCAAGGGCTTTGTGTCTAAGAAGGGCTCCAGTGAATTGCTGTGAATCACAGAAAAATTCCCTCATGGAAGGGTGGGAAAGATGTGAGTGGTCTGTGAGATGATGAGCTTACTCAGGAGCTTAAAGGGCACGGTGAAGATGCTGAGCTGGCACAAGCAGTGACCTTGGGAGGAAGCAGAAAGACACTGAGGAAGTGAGGTGTCCACCTCCATTATTTCTGAAACTTCCTTCTTTGCTGTTTCCTTCATTTCCAGATCCAGCTATCAGTGTACAGGGTAGCTTTGATGAATTTCCCAAGGGCACGGTCAGATACTCTCCTACAGAGAATCAGCAGGCTTTAATGGCAAGCCAGAAGGAGCTGCCTTCCTTGCCATTAATGCCACCTGAGGATTGAAAACCCTGGGAGTAAGTCTAGAGGGATGCCAGCCAAAGCATCCTATTGTTTCAGAAAAATTGTGCCTGTCATTAAAGCATGGCAGGGCAGTGCTTCCATTATCTCCTGGAGATATTCCTCCCTTCCCATCACCACTTCCTTCCTATCACCACCCTCCCAAGTTCCTGCAGAAGCAGACACTCCTTATAACACCCACTGTGCTCTCGGGCTTGCTGCTATTTGTATTAATCCCAATATTAATTGTCACTATTAACCCCAGGGGACTTGGGAGGGCAGTTCTCAAGCCAAAGCAATGCCAATTACTTCTCACTTCTGCAGGGAGCTTCATGTCCATCCATCAAAGGCAACACAAAGAGAGAGACTTCAGGAGGTCAGATGTTGAAAAACCATGAAAAGCTCACATTTCCCTGGAGTGCTCTGAGTTCTATTCACCTCCTTACTCTGCACCTCCTCTCAACTGCCCTGTACCATGGCAACCAGCTAATGGGACTGTGCATTAATAAAAATAAGCTCTGCAACCAGAAACAAGTGAATATTAGATATTTTCCCTCATTTGTGACTCTCAACCTTGTGAGGTTTTTGGGTAGTTTTTTTTTTTTCCTGTTCCTGCACCTTTTCTCTTGAGGGGTTCAGACTAAAGCAAGCTGGTCACAATTTTCAAATAAAAATAGACAGCTTATTTCTCAAATGGATTTAAACAGATTTTTTTTTTTTTTTTGATAAATTGTATGTTTGGGAAGTTCTTTGTATGCTGCATCTGAAGCCCAGATTCCCCATTTCATGAATCTCGTGTCCCAGTGACATCCCAAGTGGCCTGAGTGTTTCACCTTGGAGGGGTTTCTGAGGGGAAGTTTGTCTGCTTGCTCATTTGAGAGACCCACCAGGGCACATGGGACATCACTCCTACTTCACTGTCAACAAAACCGTGTGTTGCTAGAAACAAGACAAAAGGAGAGACTAAAAGAATAAAGTTAGTCTTGTGGAAGGAAGTTGCTAGTTAAGAACGTGGTTGTTGGAAACAGGTGTTAATCTTTACTGGCTTGGTCCCTGCAGGAGCCATACAGGGTGCCAAAATGTCCCTGAACCTCTTGTAATGTCATTGCCAGCTGCACAGAGAGTGGAGTGGCTTCTCCTCCCTTCCCTGCCCTGAGAGACACAGGAGAAATAAAGGGGGGATATTTGGCATGGAATTCCTGCCTTGGGAAGTGCTGGCTCTCTCTGCCATTGCCCATTGCACACAGGAACAGCAGGGGCTGCAGCTCAGCTGCCAGATTAAGCCCAGCACAAACTGCTAATACCAGCTCTAACCAATGCAGGATTTTCTGAGACCTGGCCACGTTACTCATCTCAAAGAAGAGCCCTCTCCTTCCTCTGCTCTATCACACCCCATGGGTTCAGCAGTGCTGCCCCAGGGTCCTGCAGTCCCCAGGGAAGTTCCTGCTGCTGGAGGAGTTTCAGAGAGCTGAAATGCACCCCAGGCTGGGTGCAGAGCCCTCCAGGCAGAACAACCAAAGACTCATGGGCAATAGTGGGATTGGAGAGAGGTTTCAAACAATTTCTCTGCATCATTCACTGTGGTCATTGAATTGTACTGTGCAGACGGAACCTCTGGCTCCATACCAGACTTACTTCCACTCCTTCTATGCAGGTATTAATAATAATGGCAAGAACTGCACTCCTGTCCCTGTTACCCTGCTGTACCAGCTGAGTCTGGTTTTTAGGCAGCATGACAGCTCTGTATTCACAGTTACCTTGTGAACAGAGCCAGAGTGCAGCTGTGGCTGTGACACAGCAGCCTGAGCACGCAGCACACGCAGCTGTGGCAGGTACAGCAGCCATGTGTTATCCTGCTTCTGGTCTTGGGCAATTAAACATCTGCTTTCCACAGGGAAATAATCTTTGTTGTATAAGCCTAAGGGAAAAGAAGGTGGTTTATTTCATTTTTTCACGCTGAGCATTTACTCTTCATTAAGACAGGTTACAATTAAGGCAGCCCAGCATTGCCCAAGCCATTCCTTTCTACCAATAATGACAGGGGGAAACTTTTGATCACTGGCCACGTTGATTGCCAAACCATCAACCTTTTTGCTTGTTCATTCAAAGAGCCTTTGGGGAGCTACCAGCTCACATGCAAGCTCCAAACACTCCCATGGTACAACTCACATCCCAGCTTCTTTGACCCACTTCTAATCATTACATTCAAATAATTATTTTTAGATTAAGCACTTCTGAAAAATAACCTCTGTGCAAGGCAGAAAAGCCAAGCTGAAGTCAGCTTGCAAATTCAAACCATCTCACACTACAGCAATGTCCAAGAGAGAGGCCATAGAATCAAAGAATAGCTGAGGTTGGATGGCACCCCTGGGTATCAGCCAGTCCAGTTTGAATGCCTGTGGACACCTTGGCTAATGGATACCATAAATATAAATCTGCAAGGACAGAGCAGAGAGATATTGCCTAGAATCTCAGCATTGCAACAGGATTTTAAAACTGAAATGTGATGTGCACTTAGCTACAGACTCCCAGAAAAAAAAAAAAAAAAGAAAAAAACAGAGTACTCTTTGTAATAATTTGTCCATACAATATATTTGGGCACCCACAGATGAGCCCCAACCCATCCAGCCAGGACAGAGGAGCCAAGTGCACACAGATATTTATGCTCTGTTCTAATTCTGTGTTTACTGCTGCAGCAAACCCAATGCAATTTCCCATGTGTTTACCCAACATGAACACAAATCTGGCCTCTGAACTTCCATTCTGACCCTTTTTAAACTGCAGTGTCTGTCTCAGACAGGCTCCCCCACTCCCCCCATGTTTTCCACTTTTCACACATTTAGCACATTTCCCCTTGCAATTTTCCCAGTTCAACCAAGTGTGCTTTCAAGCAGCTGGGGGCTCACTGACACACACGTGCATTTTACACATTTGGAGACTTGTGAGCCAAGTGAAGAGAAGCAGCAGTTTGGCTCCTCCTGAGCCATCACAGGGGGCTGGAGCTGACCCAAGAGGGTGGGTGTGCATGCGTGAAAGGAGGAGAGAGCACTGACGAGCTCAGGTTGCATCCAAGACAAAACAGTTACTCATTGCCAGAAGCCAGTGGCTTTGCCTGCTTGAGGAATTCCCATCTCTAACTTTTACAGATTAAAAAAAAAAAAACAAAACCCCTGTTGCATTTAGGCAGCCCCTGATCATCCTCTCCTTTATCAAACACAAACATCTCTAACAAGCCAGCTAAAGCATACAGGGAAATGCAGCATTCCCAGCTCTCAAACCTATCAGTTACAAGCCAAGAGCCAGTGGCTAAACAAATAGAGGAGTAATCTTTCAGAGGAATTGGCTTCCTATCTATTCTGAGAGTGCCTGCAAATTCAACAGTGATTTATTAACCTCTATTGAAGGACAGAGCTTTTAATAAAAGTTCACCTACAAATACCTCAGAAATGTCAATGTCCACAAATGACAATTTCCTGAGATTCCCATTTAGCCCAAATCAGCACAGCACAGTGCATAAGCAATTGCTTCCATTCAAATAATGTGCTTAAGTCCCATTGGTTTATTTTATTTAAAATAAAGACAGATCCAGACTAAAGCAACAGCACTTTTCATGACCTAAGTTTTTTGATCTGGCAAATTCATACAGTTAAAGTCATGCTTAATGTTACTGAAATTAGGAGCAAACTCAAAAAGAAGAGGTCAAGAAGTATTAAACATAATTGCAAAGATCACTCACATACTATGACTTATTTGCATTTGCATAAAAACCTAGGTTTGGGGTATTTTTCATGTCTATTGGCCTAAAGTTGATGTACTTCATATGAGAGTAGAATCTGGCTTCCTTTCAGGGAAAGTGATAAGTGTATGGTCTCTTAGGATTCTGTGTGATTATGCTTTTGTGGAGAGCAGGATGTTGCATCAAAGGCCCTCTTCATTATTTTACAGACTTATTTTTTAAGGCCTGAAACACTTTAATAGTGCTGAGGACCATAAAGCTGTTGTGGCAATTAAAAGAAAATAGATTACATTTTTAAGTTAGGTACCAAAAATCATACTGTTCATGCCTGCCAAAAATAGCAGCTTTGGATTTCTCATAAGAATTTCAGTACTGAAAGGAGGGAAAAAATGTCAGAGCAATCATTCCTCACTCTGGGAATCAGTGAAAAAGCTTAGTGGTCCAGACTGTGCAAGATCCACAGTCCAGATTCCCACCACTGTGTCCCTCCTGTGCTCATTTAGACATGTGCAAAGGAGACATAAATTTCTATTGCAGCAGAGAAATATCCCTGCTTTCCCAGTTTCCAAAAGTTTAAATGACAAAACCTATTACAGGAGAGGGGAGAATCAGCCCCATTGCAGTACTTGTTTAACTGAAACTCCTCAGAACGTTTGCTTTTTCCCAGGAAGAAATGATCACTGAGATTAGGTTTTGTTGTACTATTTCTCATAAATTTTAGTCAACAAGAGAGTGGAAGTGTGCTGACAAAAAGGTTTTGTCAGACTTGTCCACAAGATTCAGAAAAAGGATCCAACTAGAAAAATTCATTGAAATTTTTAGAATTTGCTATGAAAAATTATTTCAGGTGAATGAAGGAGGTTAAATTAGGGGTGAAGTTTTGGTAGAGATTTATGGAGATATATTTTCTGATTGTGGCATACGGATCCACAAGTACTCTCATTGTATTGTGTTTGTCCCATATGAGAGCCCATTGGACTGTTAAATCTATTTTCAATAAAACACATGGGGCTTTAACTGTGCATAGTCTAACAAATGTCTGTGCAATAATGACATGAACTCTATCCAATATTTGTGCTGTTTGCAGCATATTGGTAAATATCAGACAGAATATAAGTCATTTGTCCTAAAGAAGCCCATAATTTAAGACACCTCAGGAATTCCAGTGCTTTGCAAGGCAGTACACGAAGAAACATGCAACTCCTGCTGTCATTATGGCTTATTTGAGGGGTTTAGATAAAGGGGAAAAATGCCAAAAGCAAACTAACACTTCAGAGGCACAGTTAAGAAATGACATGCTTTATTGGGGGGTGGGGGGGGGGGGGGGGGGGGAGTGTGACTTTTCCCTAGCTGATTTTATTTTATTTTTTTTTTCCCCAAATCTGAGTAATTATGGCATTCCATTTCTTGCACAGCTTAAGGCCTGGATGTATTGCCCAGACTGTGCTGCTCAAACACATTGTCAGGACACAAACTTTCCTTTCCTAGGGCACAGACTGAGTGATCCAATCCTCCACTGTTGAATTACCCTGCCTGTGTCTGGGGCAGGTCCCCGTGGAGAGCACACAGGAATCCTGCAGATCAGCCAGGAAGCACTCCAGCCCAGGAGAGACTTTCCCAATTCCCTTCTGAGGCACCAGTGCCAGCATAATGTTCTTGGCTTGGAAAAGTGTGAGCTTCTGATTCATTTTTATTTTTAAATGGACCGCTGCATGGTGGAAACCCCAAGACTTTCCACTCCAAGGGCTGCCATTATTATTAGTGACATTTATCTGGGGAACACTGAGTATCACATAAGAGCAGAAGTTTCCTGGAGGTCAAAATGCTGTCTCAGATCCAGGCTGAGGGTGCTGTTGTGTTCTGTGGGGGTAAGCAGCCAGAGATGTGACAAGGTTCTTCTGCCCAGGATGAGCAGATTTGGGATGCTACTGATGCTCACAGAAAAAAGGCTCCTGTTTGGAGCCTGCTGTGTTTGGAGCCTCCTGGTTTGGAGGACAAATGTGGGAAGTGAATACAAAGAACAGAGGCACACAGACAGGAGGGAATGAGTAAAGGAAAGGGGAAAAGAGACTAAAAAAATTCTGGGAGCTCCAATGACAGAGGCTTTGCACACAGGGCAGGTGTAGCACGAAAGCTGCCATGCAGGAAGGGCTCCTCCCCTGTCCCTGTGTCAGGCAGATTTGGATTTGGCCCTTCTCAGCATGGCTGAAAAGCCTTGGCTTGGTTCTGTGGCTGGTGATAGCCCAGGGATTCACAGTCCTGCTGAAAGGTGAGCAGCCCTGGATGAAGGAACTGTCCACATCACTGCAAGCTTAATAAGATATGTTATTCCTCAAAAAGTAACCCAGCAGAATAATGGCAATATCTTCAGAAATGTCTTTTTCTTCACACCAGGATTAGCCTCTCGTGCTCGTGGTCAAGCAGACAATGCTAGGCAAAATTAGGATTTGGTAATCAAGGCTTGAGGTACAATAAATTTCCCAAGGAAAACGGTATCAAAATGACAGAAGCCAGGTAGAGAGACACACACCATGTCTTGGTTTGGGTTTGGATTTTTTTTTAAATTTCCTTTGATCTCATGACATGGGGAAAAAAATAAAAGCAGCAGCCACCAATTCATCAGCTTCATGAGCTTAATGTACCATCCTACAGGCAGAGAGGGCAGGTATGGACAGAACATTTCCACCAGCCACTCCAGACCCTCAGCCTGGGCCTCAAGGTGCAATCCTTGTTTACTGTGAAGCCAGGCTGTTCCACACAGGGACATTTTAGTATGCAGCTGACAGCTCTCACTTGCACTTCACGTTAGGGACATGGCAGCTCTGCAGGCACACGAGCACTTCCAGCACTCTTGGGTTACTGTGTATGTAATGGCTCAAGTGTTCGTGCCACTGGCAGGTCTGGCAGAAACCCAATCTCACTCCTGACTATGTGGCAACCCCGAGTTTAATGATCAAAACTGAAACAAAAAGCCCAGATAACACTAAAGTCACGTTTCAGCTCAATCTCTGTAACTTTGAACCACCAGGTCAAGGCTGAAGGTTTCCTGGGGAATTTTTCAGCAGGACAGCCACGTAGCTCACTTCAAAGCACATGGACTTCAAAATCTCATCTCTGACAAGGGATCATTTAAAACCTGCCCAGTTGTTGTTGTTGCAGGGCAGAATTCGGGTCTGAGAATGAAATAAGCCATTAACTTTCCAACCTGCTGCACCTGGGTGCTGCTCTGCTGGAGGCAGGGACCCAGAAATTCCCTCCCCATCACCTTTTGGGCCCATCCTCAATTTTGGTTCTCATTAATTGCCTCTCAGTAGAGTGGAGGGCCCCCAACAGAGATCAGTGCCTGCCACCACAGATAGGTACAGAGGGTGGGATTGCTCTCACCCCATTTCAGCTGCCTAAAGATTAGCTATCTAGCTTAAACTAGTCATCTAGTCTCCCTTTACAGTCCATGGCAAGAGATAGGCACCTTTGTGGCAAAATTTGTCAAGGGTCCTAGCTGATGAATTTAATGTGTGTGTTTAGGCCTGAATTCAGCAAAGTACTTAAGCAAATGCTTATCTTTGAGCACATGAATGATCTGATCTCTGTTAAGTGGAGCACTTCAGCATGTTCTGGGTTTAAAGATTACCATGGGCCTAAGTGCTTTGGAGTTGGGCTTGACACATGAATCATGGCAGAGCACAAACCCAAAGCACAGAATTAAGCCTGGGAGAAAGAGGGATTTGGGGAAGGGTGGTGGGAGGGAAGACAATGTTCAAAGGAAAACAATGTTCAAGGGAGGGCTGAAAATCCCAGGTGAATGAAAGAGACTGGGAGGATTAGGAACAATCCTGGGTGGGTATCTCTGGTATCTGTGAAATTCCCAGGGCTCAGGGCAGGTGCTCTGCCCTCTGTGCTGCTGCCACACAGCAAAGTGACATTAAGTGCAGTGGAAATGCAACAAATTCAAAACCAATAAAAGGGAACAAGGATTAAATGCAGGTGCAATGAATTTATGCACATAACCTCCACAGAAAGCCACACAGGGCTTAACAGTATCAAACAAGAGGTTGAATATTTCCAAGGGTATCCAGAGAGTGACAGAAATAATACCAAGAGGGAAAATGATGGTCTGCTGACTCAGCATCCTTCTCTAGAGCTTGAGCCAGTTTCTAATGGCTAGAAATAAAGGTGAAACACACAAGGAAATGAGAGGGAGTGCAGATAACCTCCCAGCAGCCTCTGTTTGGCTCCCTCACATCACCCTGAAGCTTTTTCTACCAACCACTGTCAGATTCACACTGAACTGATGTGAGAATCCATCCCTGTGGTTCTTCTTTTGAACCTTTGTATGTAAAAAATCCTAGAACAGTTTCAGCACTTAAATAAATGCCCTGAATTTATTTCAATCTCCTGAAATTAATGGGTGCTGTTTGGAGCCCAGTGCTGCATTAGGAAATGTTGGCTTGATATGGTAGAATTAGGAAACATCCATGTCTATAATATACTCTGAACTATATCTCATTCTTTCTAAATACCCTTTCCACTTCATGCAGATTAAAGTGAGATCTTAACTATGTCCTGAACTACAGAGCAAAAACATCAGCTCAGGGGGGTCTATTTATGTGTGGTCCAGGTTTTCACACACCTCTATCTGTACCCAAACCTCTCCTGGATCTGTTGAGATGTCTCTCAGTTCTTTTTCTAATCTTGGCATCATTCTGCCTACAAATTTCTGACAGACAGGTGTCATGCAGGTCCCATGGAAGAGACCAGGACAGAGGAGGCTGCAGCCACCAAACTCCTTGTAGGGAGAAAAATACCAAAGAGGCAACAAGACAGGCAGTAAACCCAAAGAAAATGCAGAAATTCAAATCCCACAGCAAAAAGTCACCTTCAATGGCACTGTACAGCCCTAGAATCTTTGTGCAAGAACGGATTTTTTACCAGTTTGGTACCTTGGTTTATAACCATGTCCTTTGCACAGAGCACTGCCCTTGGAGACATCTCTCTGTCCCTCCCAGGAAGGATAAGTGATGCAAACATCTGCCAGGTGACCCTGCCTGCAGCCCACATTGCAAAATGTCACAACAGAGGCACAAAAAATTAGTGCTGCACTTCAAATCAGGTGTCACTGATGCCAGTGGCTGGGACAGCACAGAGGCCTCAGAAATCTGAACTCTGAGGAATAAATTCCCCTATTTTCTTACAGGAAATCTTTGTATGACAGAGTAATTTGCCCATGAGGCTCCAAGTGGGAAACAAGCCTGAAAAACATCAGCATCTGGGGATTTTAGTTGTCTTGGTCTAACTGGGAAAGCAGACAGGAAAACAAAGAGGATTCACCTTTTTTGTGGAAAAAAAAGGACACCCAAGCAGAAAGTCACAGGAACCACCTTCCCAATATTTTTTTTTCTCTTCTTATTATACATTCCTTTTCATTTCCTATGTGTGTGATAGTTACAGGAAGGTAATTGAAGATGTTTTATAGTGCATGTCAGGAAATATTAATATCACCTTTTAATTACCATGCAACACCCTGAGTGCCTTTACAGGATGTGTTGAGGGGGAGAGCTTTATAGATAAAATGAGTAATAGAGCACCTTTCAGTACCTAAGGCCTTTGGAGTGCTGAGCAGAAAATTAAATTCCAAAAACACCAATCAATATTTCTAATGCAAATACATTGCTTCTAACTATTCTGAATCGTCCCTCATCTCTTGGTATTTTGTTTTTCTTAAATGGTCTCCCTGGAGACAAGTGATTGCATGAGGTTCAGGGCTTTTCCTTAAAATAGAAGAAATTGTAAGTTTTTAAGTCCTGGTGCCTATGAAGAAAAACCTGAACAATGTTTCTAACAACCCAGAAGCTGATTTTTTTTAAAAAAAACCATACTTTGCACCCTGTATTTATTGTCTCCATTCTTCAAGCTCATCTCATGTATTTGGACACCTGCCAGATGAGATATGAATATTCATTGCAAATTACCAAAATGCAAAATAAAATAAGTGTTTGGGCATTTGACTGGCAGATTTGGATGAGTATTTTGAGGTTTTTTGAGTATATGAGGTTTTTTGAGCAGCCACACCCCCCAGCACACAGGTCAACCCATGGTCACTCATTTCCAAGGACTTTTCAGCCACAGCTACCAAACCCCTTGGTGCTGACTGTGCCTTTAAACTTTATTCCTACTGCAGAAGGAATTGCCATTGATTGATTAAAATCTTGGCTCAGGGGCCCAGGATTGCTGCACTGCCCCAGGGCAATGGCTGTGATACTGCCTGCCTCAGCTCCCCACAAAGAAATGTGTATTTATCTCTGTGAGGAGGGGAGAAAATCATTTTCCCCATTGATTTTCCCCAGTGATCAATCCACACAGATTTCCAATAATCAGAGGGTTTTCTCTGGTCCAGCAGCATGTTGTAAACTAAAGTTCATAATGTTGAAACAGCGATTGCTGGCAGATTTCTTCCTAATTTCTTGCCTAAGTGAAGTGCAGAGACCAATTTCCCATTTTACTGTTACCTTCAATAAAAATTAGCATTTAACTTGTCACAAGGAGCTATCTCTCATGCCAAGCAGTGTCACAATGTTGAAAACTCTGCACTGGTATGTTTCTGTTAGCTTTTTTCCAGCAGCAGGGCAGTTCCCAGAAAAGAAGAGCCAAGATTCAATTCCTTCTAATTATTGACAGACGAAGCACATGTGCTTAACAAAAAGGCAGACACAGAAGTACAGCCCAGGGCCAAGTTTAATGGTCTATTGGTGATAGTGTGCAACAAATGGACATTTGAGAGATCTGTGCAATGAATGAAAATGGCTTTTTAATTATGCATCAGCTGTAGAAGTTGTTTGCAGCCAAGCCACTTTTAAGAAGGATGTTGGGAAGATCAAGACGAGAGTTTTCGTCCTGGGAGCTCTTGGGTTTGGTTGAAACTGTCCTGCCACTTAGGCAAAGGCTTTTCTGATGGTTACAGCTGAGGGGTTTGGCTCTGCTGCCACTGTCCCCTCCTAGTGGAGGAGATTTTTGCTCCTCTCCTCCCCCCTGGCTGTCCCTCTCCTCCATGGTCCCTCCACAGCTCCTGGTCAGGCGGTTGTGTTGACTTTGAGGAAGGTCAGCTGGACATTCCCACTGTGGCCCACAACATCAGCTGCTGGATTCAGGCCAGGCACCCAAACCTGCACCCAAACCTGCCCCCCACATCACAGTGCCCACCCTGCAGTGCCAGAACTGGCTATTTTAAACATGAGTATTTTTAAATACACACCAGATCTCTTGACACTGCAATTAGCAGTGTGTGAGCAATGTGGGTGGGATCCATCTCATCCAATTTCAGCTTCTCAACACAAGAATGGGTGTCACCCATCTGGGCTTTCCCTGTCATCAGCAGAGAGAGGCAAGCACAGCCAGAGGGTGATTCATGCAGGTTGGATGGGTGAGCTGGCTCCGGGGAGCAGGGATAACTCCACAGGTTGTGATGGAAGTCTAGACACCCACCTGCAGCCAGACAGCCACTTCTGAGACAGAGGAGGGAGAGCAAGCCCACCCTGTGTACCTGCTGCTGTGCAGGCAGTGATCTCAGTGAGAGGTCCTTCAATTAGCAAGAGTCATAAATGTTGACAGGCACAACTGTCTGAGGGAATTTTTTGGCTCCTTGATGTCTCAGAACTTCATCCCATTCCCCTGCTGACTCCACAGCACTTGAACCAAACAGAACCGAGGGTGAAAAACATTTGAGTTGATAGGTACTGTGTTTCTGGATATTGCCTGACCACCTCAGAAGGTTAGGTTTGCTAAAATATGGATTTTGATAACACTGATGATAGGTTGGTGGATAAAGAGTTTCCTCCTTCATTTTCAACCCCTTCCTTTTTTACAATCCTCAATATCAAACTGAAAGCATGATTTCATTTATCTTCAATGGGAAGATCAGGAATCAGAAACTGATCATATCCTGGGACCATTACTCAGGAAAAAGCTTTCTTTGACCTGACCAAATGGAATTCAGGACCTCAAGATTTGGTTCTTGTGAATAAACTGCAAAGGAAACAACTGTGGTTGAACTAATGAGATAAAGATCACCCTCTCAGAGGGCTTTAAATCAAAGAGAATGACTTAGTTTCTGTACAAGTGGGGCTTCTTTGTATAAGCCCATTGACTTTTTGAGTGATTTTGAGGGATTCTGTAGGTTTCTGATGGATTTTCTCATGCAAAAAGAAAAACCCCAAGTCTCTGACAGCAAACTAGTTAATCACTTTTCATCCAAAATGCTCAGTAAACCTCTATTTTAGGGGGAAAAATGCAGGGAAAAAACCCAAACCACCGATCAAACAGGTATAACTACATCTTCTTCTAAATGAAGTGACACCTTGTGCAGACTTCTCCTCTCAAGTTGTTTGAAAAATTTGTCAAAACTGTAAGGTTTTGAGAAGTGCTCAGGTTTGACAGAAATCCACACCACTGAAAGAGTGGTAAAACTCCAACTGGCATTAAGAGGAACAGGAATAGCCAAACCTGAGTATTTCTGAAAATCCCACACCACTATTCTTATCAGTAATGTCTGAAGGGAATGTGGCAGATGCTCACAATTCAAATTCACTTCAGATGTAGATCCCAAACTTAACATAATGAACTTGATTAATTCCAAGAAAATATAATTAGGACATGTTTATAGGCATCAAGCCATTCTGATGAAAGAAATATTTTTCAGCCTTATGAAGAACAAGTCATAACAGACTAGTGCAGGTTTAAAAATCTCAATATGATTAATGTATTGGATTGTACTTCTATCCGTAAGCAGAACAGTAAATTAATTCACTGATGAATAGTAAGAGGACAAAAATTACCCAAACATCTTGTACCTTCAAGTGCAGTAAAACTTAGCAGCCCTACAGCACTTGAAGCAGTTTTCCATTTAAACCATGTTTAAATGTATAAACCTTAAAAATGGAAGACATCCCTTTAAGCTGAATTAATTACATTGATAGAACTATATTTATAGCCTTCAGACCTCAAGGATGAAAATATTATTTCTGTATTAGAAAATGATCTGGACTTTCTAGATGTGTTTTTGCAAGTTTTAAGCCTTACCTCTGATGGTCTTAAGAAACAGACAGGCTGCTTAAGGCATTCTTCCTTGAAATCAGAGACAGCACAGCAGCCCATCCAACATGGCAAGTGAAAAGCCCTGTAAAGTCATTCCTGGGTTTAAAAGCATTGCTTTGCATCTGGCCATTCAAAGGAAGCAATGGGACTTAGGGATTTTAAAGCTGGTGACTACAAAACCCAGTGAACGTCGCTTTCTGCAGTTGGCAGTGGGGAACAAAAGGAGAGCTACACTCCAACTGGCCCCAGGAATTCAGCCCAGACTTTGACAGACTTTCAAGGGCTTAAAAGAGAGGAATGGGAAGGCAGAGCAGTTGGATGTGAGACATCCAAAGGACTTTCTGACCCGGAAGGATTTCTTTAAGCTGGAATAACCATTCTGCGGTAGGCTTTGACAAATGTGCTTAAATAAACAAGATGGGTAAAAGGAGTTACACTTTATACCATTTTCTGGAGACAAAAGGACAGCCCAGCTGGAAGAAAGACTATCTGTTAGTTTGTCATGGCTGATTCCCTTCAGCTCACAAAGTCTTTGGTAATTGGGTGGGATTAAGAGAAGTTCAGTACATTCCTGATTTTTGTATACCAGTGATAACGATGTTCATGATATACTCAGAAGCTCTCACCATTTTACATGTT
The DNA here is from genome assembly GCF_051311805.1 of Agelaius phoeniceus. Taxonomy (NCBI): domain Eukaryota; kingdom Metazoa; phylum Chordata; class Aves; order Passeriformes; family Icteridae; genus Agelaius; species Agelaius phoeniceus. The sequence goes on along the minus strand of NC_135280.1, from coordinate 5,959,481 downwards.
CAAAGCATTTTATAAACATCACTTAATTAATAGTTGCTAAACAGGGCTTTATTCAGGTGCTTCTGATATGCCTTTGAAGGGTACAGAAGTACTTAGATTGTATATAGATATGGTAAAATTAGCCCAGTGATACATTTGTTCCTTTTAATTGAGCTTTTCCGTGTTTACATACATGATACAAGGTCACAAAACACAATTGCAAAGGTGCTGGAATGGAGAGGAACCACGGGGGCCCAAGGGGATACAAAGAGCTGGAATGAGATGAAGCTGGGAAGGAAAATTAGACAGGTATCAGACAGTGTTTGCTACTGACTGAAAACTGGAGGACTCCTGAGCGTGCTGTATTTATGGCAGGAGATGTGTTGGCCAGAATGATGCATGAGAAAGAGCGAGGGAAGCAAGTGAATTTCAGACACACGTCCCAGAAATGCCATGGAAACATAAGTTCTAGTCCAAAGGACATCAAAGTCAATGGAAAGATTCTTAGTGAATGCAGAGAGCTCTGGATCCCAGGTTTCCCAGGGGAAATTGTGAAGGTGTCATTTCTGGCTCACTTTAAAGCTAAAAAAAAAAAAAACAACCAAAAAAAAGGTGGAAGAGTAGTCTGCACTTAGAGGGGTCACAAGCAGTGTCTGAGTTCTGCTCTTGCACAGCCCAGTGATCAAGGAGCTGGTCCATCTCAGCCTTCCTCCTTTATTTTTTCTATTTTCATTAAAACTGATAGATGCACCAAAGTACAACCAGAGCTACTAACCCAGTAACAACCTAGTAACAGCTGATAAAATCAGTTATTTCCAAAAATTGGTCACAAAAGGCTATTACAGCAGACAGAGCAAATGGCCTGAGAACAATGAGGATTGCCTATAAGTGTAGTCCTTAAATAATGATACCAAGGCCACATCTGTCACAAAGAGGACGATTCTACTGCTGTATTTTGTCTGCCATTGTCTTCTGCATTTGGTTCACTGCACAAGAGAGGGAAGTTTAACATGGTTGTTAGAAATGACTGGAAATGCCCAGGGACTGTGGTCTTTACTCTAGATTTTAGTTCTTCCCATAACATATTTTTCAGAGATAATGTGATTTAGGGAGGAGACATAGTTTTGTCTCCAGTGCTTCCCCAGAGATTTTGACCTCTTCAGCTCCTGGATTCCACCCCTCTGACCACCATAAATATGACGACTATCCACTGAATGTGGTGGCATATTCAGCCACACTCATTTACAAAACTTTTTTCCACCCTGTTCCCAGTTCCCAGCATTCCCTCTGATCTTTTTCCTACACTGAAATATCTTCCCGAGGTCTTTTTTTTTCCTCCTGTCTGTCCAGCAATCCCCCAAAGTCTGCCCTCATACACTTACCACGGGACTCCAGTAGGACACTCAACTTGCTAAAATGCGTGGAATTTCTTGGTCCTACTAGTTAGAACATGATTTGGTCTTCATTCAAAGTGAAAGGCAAATATTTGTCTGGCAAGGTGACTCTGAGCATTTACTGCGTGTTACTTATCCAGTTGAGTCTTGGCAGCTCTCCCTACCTCGCACAGGCTGCCTCTCCTCTCTCTGGTTTTTCATGCTCAAGTAAAGCTCCTCCTGACTTGCTCTGCTGCTGAGACAAGCAGGGCTAATTTCCATTCTCTCAGTGTGGGGTGGAACACTGCATTGCCATTCATGCCTTCCCCAGCTGAAGCACAAATATCAGCCCTTCCTCTACCAGCAAAAATAAACGTGTTAAAGACCACGACTGGCCCAGGCAGGACAGCGTGGAGCCCATATAAGTACTTTGCTGGATAGACAAAACCAAGTCCTAAAATGGGATAAACTTTCATCTTGCTCTTCACGAGGGTAGAGCAGCCATCTCTCTCTGTGGGATCTCACATGAAGAAATTAGTTCTTGTGAACGTTTCACTCCCTCCAGCCTGGTGAAGGACACTTGCTGGCGTGTTTCCAACCATGCTAGAAGATTACTGAAGCCTCCTGGAGGGGAGCCAAGCCATGTCACATCCATGGGGCCCACTTTGCATTTTTGGCTTGTATGTGATTTTTGTTTTCAGCTGTGGTGGATAAAGTTTTCAAGTATATGATTCATTGGTGCTGTGTCAAGCCTACAAATCTTTGTTTCTGAAATCCTTCCCTTGCTCTTTAAGTTATATGCCAGCCAAGGCTAGAAAGGCAGAATTGTCATTCAGAGGCTTGCATATGGCTCAAGTGAAAATTGCTTAGTAGGGGGTGATGTGACTTTATGATACCTATGCTGTCAGCTGAGGAGGGCTTTTTATAGTTAAATGTGATGACAACTGCACCCTATTTATATCAATGAACTTAGGCATATCAAAATAGTAACATCTAGAGGAATATCCTGGGCAAAGAAATTCCCACTGCTCAGTTTACGCTTTAGAATAAATATTTCTTTAGCTTACAATTGATCACTGGCTACAAACATTGCAGAAGTATTTTGTGGCTTTGACTCCACCCTGAAAACAAGAGGAGGTTTGGGGCTTGGCTCATTCAGGTTTATGGGACTAACAAGGCACATGTGGATATAGGTTGCCATCCCTACAACCAAACATCCACAGTACCACTGGACATTTCACTCTGTCTCCAGGGCAATTTGAGCAGCAAACAACCAGAAAGGGAAGAAAACTTGTAATTTTGTGGTTTGCATTGCTCTTACCATTATTTTTATTATTGTCATTGCTATGAAGGGGGGTTCAGTGCCTCCGCCCTCCAAAGTTTTGGAGTCCCCTTTCTAAGCCAGGACAAGCACGTTTTCACCAGCTGAGTGCAGGGTGGAAGGAGTGTAGCTGGAAGCCAGGCATCCCCTTTGGACCATGGAATTTTTGGGGGTGTCTTTAGGCCACACTGAAAGGAGAAGCAGCATTCCCCAGCTCTCAGCTTTCACCTTCCTCCTGAGAGGCTCCCGAGCAGCTGAGCACAGCAGAGCAGTGCAGGGGATTTTAGACACAATTTATTTAATGGAGTGGGCAGGCTGGCAGGACCAGCACGCTGCTGCCCATGGTCCCACGGGAGTTATCCACTGCTCAGCCCACTTAGCTCCATGCTGTGGGAAGATTCACCTTCAGAGGGTAGGCAAGGCTTGCCTGCGTTGCTGAAACAAAATTCAACTTTTAATAGTCACATTTGCTCTTTTGCACCCTGTGGTATGATTACCAGAATTCAGTCTGCTCCCAAATCCTCCTTCCCACCAGTTCCCACAGCTTTGGAACAGTTTAGAGGTCACTCTGCATTTTGCTCCATAGCCCTAATTACTACTCAGCACTATAATTGATACGTTAAAGCCTATTAAAGTATGGAGCCGAGCCACTGCTTTACAGACACTGCACTTGTAATGCCAAAAATCACTTACAGTTTGTTTCTGTGCTTCATTTCAGCTACTCTTAAATAAATGTCTCTCCCCAGGACCTGGACGATGCGAAAGGGATTTAGTCTCAGAGTGTGAAAGTTGCAGCCTGCAGCACCAGAAAAATAAAGCCTTCTCACAAAGCCATTCAAATGGATTTCCCTCACTGATTGCTTCAGCCAAAAGTAAATTATAAGCCAGACATTATCAAAGAAAATCACTGTAGCACATTCCAGTTCATTTCACTGTACAGCAAGGATTTGAATGCAGAGGTGCAGGCCCTGGGTCACATTTTCATATTTGCTAGGCAAACTCACACACCAGAGCAAACTTTATTTATACATGTATACTTTAACTATCACTTCTGTTATTTATTATGGCAGAGGATGCCTTCAGGACATTCTTGAGGGGATGAGCTGTCCGGCATGCATATAAAAATGAAGCAGCAAAATCAAGTACAATTAAACTTAGCAGAACTATTAAAAGCCTTAGACACCCAGCAGCCAGGCAGGGCTACTGCAGGACATTTCTAAAAGCTCATGAATAGAAGATAAGAGGGGAAGGGGCTGCCAAGTGCCAAGGTGGAATGTGTGCTCTTGCATATAATTTCAAAAGAAACACTGGGAAACAGAGGGAAAGCAAGAGAGCTCAAACTGTGCCTTGTGTCAGGACAGCTTGTGTCAGAGCAAAGAATAACAAGGAGAAAATACAAGTGCTGAGATAAATATAGCTGCAGTTTATTAGAGAACAGCATTCTCAAAATCTAGAAAACAGAGGGATTTCTCCAGGAAAATGCCACAAATACAGATGGATTTAAATAAACTCTACCTGTTTCAAGAGAATTAAATACTCTGCAGCTAAGACCATGCTGTGAAAACCAAGTCAAACTGAACTCTTTATAAGGCCTTTTAAGAAACAGTTTGGCCAAAGTTTCAAAGGCATCTCAAAAGTCACTGGGCACTTCTATTCAGGCATAGAAATAGGCACACACTGGCTCACAGGGCTTGTTCTCCCATTAGGTTTCTTCCATCTGAGTCCTTTAAGGAGACATTACAGACATGGAAATAAATCCCGTCCATTTGCCCCACAACAAGACTGCCAGGTGCTCCAGGTAACACATGGACTTGTCTCCCCAGCCTCAGGACAAACCTGGACTGACACCCCACACGACCCAGAGCTTCAGAGGAGCTCAGCTTCTGCCTTATAACAGCATCTGCTTGGATTTCTCCAGTGCCACACTCAAGAGAGACAGAGACAGAGGGGACAGACAGAAATTAATATCTAAAATCAGTGGGAGACTAAGGGGTCTGATCCTGGAGACAGCAGGAGGCTGGACTTCCCAGCACTGTGTGCCTCAATCCCTGTAGCTCTGCAGCTCCCACAGGGTTCAGCACATGGGAATCTGCTTCATCTTTCAATCAGGACCTGGATTTGGCTGTCATGGAGGAGAACCTGGGAAGTGCAAAAGTTCTACATCAGCAGGACCCTGTAGAGCAGAGGGAACTGCCCGGCTTAGAGCCAGCAGTGACACCAAGGTGGCAGCCACCAAGGAAAGACCTCTTTCAGAAAGAGAAGCCCCACAGAGGAGGGCCTGTGAGGGAGGTGTGGAGCCAGAGTGGTTGCGTTCTCTTTAGGAGGTCACTTGGGTGAGGACACAGCAGCTGGACACCATCCTCCTCCATCCTCCTCCATCCTCCTCCATCCTCCTCCATCCTCCTCCATCCTCCTCCATCCTCCTCCATCCTCTTCCATCCTCCTCCATCCTCCTCCATCCTCCTCCATCCTCCTCCATCCTCCTCCATCCTCCTCCATCCTCCTCCATCCTCCTCCAGCCTCCTCCATCCTCCTCCATCCTCTTCCATCCTCCTCCATCCTCCTCCATCCTCCTCCATCCTCCTCCATCCTCTTCCATCCTCCTCCATCCTCCTCCATCCTCTTCCATCCTCCTCCATCCTCCTCCATCCTCCTCCATCCTCCTCCATCCTCCTCCATCCTCCTCCATCCTCCTCCATCCTCCTCCATGCTCCTCATGCCCAGCCCTCACCAGACTTGCCTCTTTTACCACTTCTTTCCACTGTGTTTGCAGATTCAGTGTGGGACCACACGCCTGGATTTAACCTGACAGGACATTCCCAGTGGCAAAATGATGCCCAAACAGCCTCTTCAGATCTGAGTCCATTCCAGATGTGGTCCTCTACAGCTGTATTGTATATCCAAACTCTGCATATCACACTCCCATCTCTGATAAGGAACCAGCAGCTTCTGCAACTCCTGCCTTTGGCAGGAACCAGGACATTATGACAGTTTGACTCTCACTAAATTCTGCCTACCCCTGGCACACTTGGGACAGGGTCTGACTGCTCTCCCAGCTCCTGAAAGAGGATTTTATTCTGGATCCATGTGAAGAAGAGGTAGCTCTCAGCTGGTGGGGTACAGCCCAGCTTTCTGAAGATGAACATTAATAGTGTTTGAATACCCAACTCTCAGCTTCCTGGGAGGTGCCATCATAGCTCTGGGAGAGCCCTGGACTGACAAACTGCAGCATGTGCCTCATCCATCACCCTGCTGCACGGGAGCTCTGAGCCACCCTCAGCCAAAGTCAATAAAGTGCCACAAAGATTCAGGATAAATTTCAGCTGGAACAGCAGTAATTGTGTCTGTCACCCTCTGGAGATGTAGGGAAAAAACTCTCTGGCACCACTCAAGGACCTTTAAGCTCCAGGGCAGAATGGCCATGGAAAATCCTCGAGCTGGATGAGATTGTCCCAAGGAGCTACTGCAGAGCCAGTGGGCAGGAGCTCCAAACAACTTGTTCCATTTGAGATAGAATAAGAGACTTTTCCATGATTACTTCCAAGCCGGACAAGAACAAGTCTTTTCCTGCCATCTGAAATACATCCCATTAGTGTAATACTGGTTTAAGGAAAGAAAGGGAAAAAAGAAACCTATTCAAAAATTACTGCAGTTAAGCCATGCCCAGGAAACATTGTGGAAAACAAATTTTGTCATGTGAGCACTGGAGCATAGATGGGTCCTTTTAACCAAGAAGATGATTGTTGTGCTAAGCTGGCTCTCTTTGTGCTCCTCCAAAGGGAGAAAAATGGATTGCAAAATTAGTAGTTAATAATAAAATGTCAAAGGGTGAAGGAAGTGCAGGTTCCCCCACATAGCTGGGTCCCTGTTTGGAAGTTTCCGAGCAGTTTTCCACATCCCTTTGCTATTCAGCCATGCTGCCAAAAGGACCAATAAATGGAGCAGTCATAGTTGTGCTTTTGTGCACAGAATTCATGCTATTCATGCCCCAGCCCTCCACGTCAGAGAGATGCAGCTCATTCATCCCACAGGGCCACCAGACAGAATCTGGGTGCTGAAGGCATCCTGCCCCCCTGCCTTGGCTCAGGTCTTGCCCACCATGAGGGTCTCCACACCCCACTGCTGGCCCTTGGAGCTGCTCCCTGGGTGAAATTTGGGCTCCTTTCTTCCCATTAATGAAACAGAACCGCGATTGTCAAGGAAATGCTGGCAGTGATCTAATAGGTCATTCCTATCTTTAACTTCTATCATTCAAAATAGAAGGAAATAATTTTCCAATCCGTTTGAAAGTTCGCATTGTGAGCAAAATAAAGCAAAGTTCACCAACCTTTCGTTTGCTTTGTGAGTTTTTTTCCTCTTATGGGTATTTAAAGAAATCAGATGTGACAATTCTGGGTAATTAAATTCTTTAAGAAAGGTCAAAAAGCTCCCCAAAATAGAGAAATTATAATGTTTCCAAAAGGCTGCTAAATCATTTCCAGTAGATTTTGAAATAATAATAATAATTTTTTTTTAAAAGCCCTCTGTTTCTCTGCCAAGTGCCACCAAACAAATCCATATTAAAGCCAGAATCCTCTCATACAGACTAGAGCTGCTACACTAGAAAGATAAGTTTCCTGATCTGAAAATTAATCTGAGTCATGTCTGTATTTTAGCATTTGTGAGGAGCACTTTTGTAATACTGCTAATTCCCTGATTAGTCTGACAGGACTTTTTTCCCCCAGATAAAGGGATTCTGTAACACAGCAGACATTACCACATTGTCTTTGTGCTGTTGTAACTGCAGAGGGGAGGAATTGCAGGCTGGGATTTTCAAGGGCACATCAGGCATTTGGTTCCAGCTGAAACTCCACAGAACTGGGCACCTACCCCGGCCTGTAACCATCAGGCTCCAGCTCTCCAAAACGTCCAGCAGGGATTTCAGCCCCTTCTGGCACCGATTCCTGAGCTAACCTCACCTCTTACGTTAATAATATCAAGATTTTCCTTCTCCAGCAGAGAGTGGGGCTGGATGAAATTCAGCTCTGGCTTGCTACACCCTATTTTGAGAGCTCACATGAGACTCTCCTCCTAGAAGAACCAAGAGAGTCTTTTCAGCCTCTGGCTATTGTGCACATCACAGCAGGTGAAAGCATTGTCTACAGCTCCTTCCTTGTTTTCTGTGCAAACTTTCACTGCATCATTTCTCTGGAGGCTTAAGGAATGGTGAGGGGTGGGAGAAGGGAGGAGGACAAAAGGTCTGACAGATGCTTTGGAAAAGTTTCAGTGTTGGCACCTCGAAACTTGATGTTCTTGTGTGTGTGAGCACCTCCATGAGAAATAGATAAAGCCTGCTTGAAGAACTCACTGGGAATGCAGTGAACCAGTGACATGACTTTGCTTCATGCTGACTTCTTACAGTGTCAGTCCTGGAAAAATAAAATAAAATCAGAAATGTCTGGCCCTGAGTCAGTTCTGTCCTTAGGGCTACACGGTCAAGTTGTGTCCTGGTCATCCAAATGTGGCTGACATTATCAGAGAAAAATGAAGAATTAGAACAAAAGACACAGGCAGACCTATCCCCACACATGGGAAGGGTAAATCAGCTCTCAGCCCAGCTGCCTGCAAACACTGATTATTGCTACAGCATTCTGAAAGCCGACGGTCACCAAGGACATTGAGCAACGTGGTGTCTCCTTTGCAACACAGCATCTCTGGGGCAAGGGCTGCAGTTTGGGCTGCAACCATCTGAAGTCTGCTCGTTGTTCTCACCATTACCCACTCACTGCTCTCACCATTATCTACTCACTGCTCTCACCCTTACCCACTCACTGCTCTCACCATTATCTACTCACTACTCTCATAATTACCCACTAACTGCTCTCACCATTATCTACTCACTGCTGTCATAATTACCCACTCACTGCTCTTACCATTATCTACTCACTGTTCTCACTATTACCCACTCACTACTCTCACTAATAACTACTCACTGCTCTCACCATTACCAACTCACTGCTCTCACTAATAACTACTCACTGCTCTCACCATTACCCACTCACTACTCTCACAAATAACTACTCACTGCTCTCACCGTTACCAACTCACTGCTCTCACCATTGCCCATTCACTTCTCTCATTGTTACACACTCACTGCTCTCACCATTTCCTACTCAGTGCTCTCACTAGTAAGTACTCATGTCAGGGCAGCTCACAGGCACAAAAGGCAGGGACCCTTGGAGGTGACAGCTCCTCACCCCAATAACAGGCCTGAATGACAAGTGGGACAGAGAGAATTTATCAGTGTCCTACTGAATTACCCTGCAATGGAAAATAGATACCCGCTCCCCACCTAGGCATTTTCCAAAGGTTCTTTTCCCAGTTTCCTCTAATCCCACTCTGGTTATCAGCAGCAAACCAGCTTGGCAGCACCTACAGCCACACAGTAAACAAGTGATGCAGTCACAGAAGCCAAAGTTTGTCTCTGAGTACCCTCCCACAAGGAATTCAGTTGTGGCAAACTGGTTCAGACCAACATCTGCATGGCCAAGATCAGCTCCTGCTGGCCCTGAGGAGGCCAAAGGGGACGTGCACTGCTGAGCAGTGACTCAGCAATAATTCCATCACAGATATTTATTAACTGCATGTTGGGCAGTGACTGGTGATGTCAGAGGTGCTCACGGTGATTGCCATTATCGGCACAGCACAGCACTGCTGCTCTTTGATTTCCTGCTCCTCCACCTGCCTGTCCCAGGAGGTTTCTGGGTGTGATTTGTGCTCTCTGCCCCAGATATTGCAGGAGAACAATTGCAGAGGTTTCAGCATCTTTTTTCTTAATTTTTTTTTTTTTCAAATGATGTGAGCTTTCCTACTGTGACGGGATCATAAAAATACAGACAAGCTCTCACTTAGTAGGACACCTACAAATTCACCCTCTGCCTAAGTATTTTTGGAAATATTATTGGCTCAGCAGGGTATTAGAAATGTATTGAAACATCCACAATACCTGATAAATAGGCCACACAAACCCAGTTCAATTGGTTAATTATGTCTTTTCATTAAACAAAAAGCTTATGTAATAATCCATTATTTTCCTAATCCTATAAATATATCTTTTTCTTGATATAACTTATTTTTATTGGGTCAAAAGGAATTTAGCCATGGATTTTAAATAAAGAACAATTAGACCTAAACCCAACAAAGTCCTAGGAAATGTAGCAATATCTTGCTTAAAAAATGTCAGTTTTATATAAAACAAAATTAAAAGGTTTGTGTCCAATCAGATTATCTCAGTACAAAAATGTGAAGAAGAAAAAAATAAGAAAATATTTAAAAGGAAGTATCCCCTTGGGAAGACAAAACTGCAGTATATTAAAAGAATAATAACAGGATTGGCACAAAATAGGAAATTTTAAATATAGACCAGTGGTTCTCAGCCTCTTCTGTGCCATGATCCCATACTTCAAGGGAGAAAAATTTGGGACCTTATCTATATAACCATCAAGAAAATATGGGTGGTTGCCTGTTCCCTAGGGATGGAGAACCACAGATCACACGCAGAGGATAAGGAACCAAAACTTCATGGAAATTTAGAAGTAGTTCCAAACAGCCTTCTGTAGGATTTAGCTAGGTAAATTCTTAATCAGGAACAATAATCTATCATCCAATCTACAACTGTTGTTGCTAAAATACTTTAGTACCAGAAAATAGGCCCCAAACCATTTAGGTATCTTGGGAAATGTTAATCTCAGATCTCAAGACCTATTTTCCAAAGAGGGCTGGAAATCAGGACTGCCTTGCTGAAAAGATGATCAGCAGCTGAGAGCAGCCCAAGTCTTTGTGGCTCAGGTTTCAAAGTCCATGAGAACCTGGTGATGACTCGCTGTGCCTCTCCAAGGCACACAGCACCTGCACAGTGGGGACCCTGCAGGGCAGTTTATCCCCAAAGCAACCTCAGCAACCAAGATTTATCTCAGCAGCCACATCTCTCCCTTCCTTGCCTTGGTCTCATCCTGGCCCCAACAGCAGGGGCAGCTGTTGACCTGCACCCTCTGGGGAACTCTTTCCTCCCATTCTGGAAACATCTCCAGGTGGTTGTTCCTCTATTGTTATTTATTTGCTGATTAAAAGGAGGCTGATTTAGGCACGAGCATAAGTACAAATATGTTCATAGGAACTCATATCCCCCAACCAAACACTGAACTCCCTGGGAATCCTGCCTGCTGTGTTCTGCTCAAAATGTGAACCAAGCTCTCAGTGCCAGCTTGTGTACTTTGTCCTTCACATCTCATGGTCTCCTGCCTGTGCCCAGCTCGTGTCTGTGGCAGGGCTGTGGCACTGACAGCTTCCTGGTTCTCTCTTTCTGGCTTTGGTTTTGGTTCCAAAAAAGGAGCAGAGGTCAGCTGGAGAGTGTCACTGACAGTGACATCCTTCTCTGACCATCTCACCCAAGGGGAAGGCGATCGTGAATCCACTCTGTACCTCAGTTCAGATTTCACTTCACTTATGCCTTGTTTCTTTCAGCAGACATGGAGTTAGAAGATGCCATAGGCTTGTTCACTTGAAAATATTTTATGGCAGCATCCTCACATAAAATATCAGCCATATTCTCCTCTGTGGTCTTACCCAACTAACTGAAATGTCCAGTGAATACAAAAAAGCACTGGGAAGGCACTCTACATTCAGTGAAAGTAGATTTGCATTTTGATCTTCATGATCCAGAATTAATAACATATTTTTCACTCAAATTTCATAGCTGTCCTCCTACATGGGGAATGACCACAGACATGAAATGCACCTTTTTCCCCTGTGGAGCTCAGTGAGCCATGCCACCTTTTCTCTCTCTTTTTGAAGAGGTGTTGGTGGTTTTAGCCAGACTGGGAACCAAATCCCTTGCTAGCAGGAGACCTTCTGCAAAGATTCTCCTTGTGCCTGGCCATGCTGCAGGAAGTGAATGTGACTGTCTCCATTTGAGGCTTCTCAGAAGTGTCCCAGCTTATCAATTGTGCATGGCACAGGAATGAGAACTTCAGCAAGAAAACAGAAAAGATAATTGAAATGTTGGGAAGGCCCCCCCACACACACAGACAAGACAAAAAGGACTTTCATGCACACAATGATTTTTTTTCTTGTCTCTGACTCAGATGGCCAAACACAGAGCAGAGTCTGGCCAGACTTGGGTGGGCTCTGTCTCCTCCCAAAGAGGGAAATGTTTACTGAGGAACAGAGCTAAGAGTGTCTCTATGTGGTGTTGGAATGACCCTGAGTGGGGACAGCAGGGAAGAGATTCAACAACTTTCCAGGTAGTGTTGGTGAGACCCAGGGCTGCTTCTTTCTCCATAAACTGTTTCAGGCAGATAGCAGAAACCAGGTGTTTCTGTTGCTTGGCTCATCACTGTTCCAAGGAACATTCCTGGCATTTCTGCTCCCTCCTGCAGGCTGGGTATGCAGGAAGCACCCACTGTACCCTGTCCAAACGCCTGCCTGGGATGAGGCCTCACTCCACCTCTGCTTGGGAAAGTCTTCCCAGGCTGCCCTGTGTGGCCAGGGGATGAAGAAGATCTGGGCCCTGACCTCTAAGCTGCAAGCAGTCCAGGACATGCCATGTGAGGATCTTCCCCTCTCTGTCTTTTCTTCCTCACTCCACTGTTCCCCTGTGTCCAAGCCACACCAGGATGAACAAGTTGGTGAAGGAGGCCACTGGAGGTTTGGGTACTGCCTGACCCTGGGTTTTACCTTCTGCTGCCACAGAGGTGGTGACATCTTACACCACTTGGATATGACTCACCAAAGATGCCTGTGACCCCCCTGAACACAGTGAGGATTGATGAAAAGAAGGCACTTCTGCCACCAGCTTCTAAGCTGCACTCCTCCCTGAGATCATGATATGGCTGACCAGGTTTTCTAATTTATGTCTCGTCAGAATCAGAAGAGAAATCAAAGCAAATCCGAATAAATTATGGTCAGCACTCTTAGCTGGCCTGTGAACTGTTAATGATTTTCTGTTGTTCTGTTATATTCATTCATCCATGAGGTGCTTTTGTGGTGTTACAATAGAGCTTCCCTGTTCTGTGGTGCTGCTGCTGAGCAGCCTCTCCAGTGCATTTATATAATTCATATCAGTAAAATTTTCATGTGTGCTAATACATGAGACAACCAGAGATAAGAAAGAAAGTTTGCTCAGGGGGAGGAAAAACACCATCAGCACCAGACTAAGCTGTTTCACTTAATAGCTTTCCTGGAATATACCCATCTTGCCAATAGGAGATAGTGGCTCCAGTAAAGCCACATCCTTCACACAACATATGGGACCACAGAGTGTGGGGAAGATGAATTCCTAGAGCTACCTTTTGAAATGGAATAGCCTGGCTCACTCAGCCTGTTACCCATTTAATAGCAGAAGAATGAAATGCATCTCTGTGGGTCTATTTCCACTGGGGTAAATGCTTTTTCTGCAGCTACCAGCTTAATCACACCAGGCACTGGACTCTGCTCCCCACTGAGAGCTCCCAACCACCCCGTGGCTGATCTGTCACCAGGGCAAAAGCCCTGCAATCAGCACTGCCCCAGAAACAGATGGAAAGGGTGAAAAGCCAGAGAATGACAGAATGGTTTGGGTTGGAAGGGACCTTAAACCTCATCCCATCCCCTTCCACTAGACCAGGTTGCTCCAAGCCCCATCCAAACTGGTCTTGAACTCCTCCAGACATCCCCGACCTCTTTGGGCAACTCTCACAGGGGGTGGCCTCACCACCCTCACAGGGGAGAATTTCTTCCTGACATCTAATCTGCCCTCTCTCAGTTTAAAGCCATTAATCTTTGTACAGCCTTCTGGTTCCTACCTTCCCTTCTTTCCTAGAGAAATCTGGCCAGAACTGGGTGATCCCCCACAAAGAAAAGCAGCAGCCATGGGGACACACATGGCTCTGGGCCCCTGTCCCCTCTCAGCTCTGAAACTCCAGGCTTTGCTCTCCTCACTTACAGTGACCCTGGATGTGGGGTCCCCTCTATCCTGCCCCTTCCTCTCTGTTCAAGCCCCCCACTAACCAACCATCACTCTCCTCTCATGTGAGTTATTTTTCCCCCTTTTCTGATCTCTTCCCTCTCCATATCACTTTTCTGCCCCTTCACACATTTCCTTCTCTCCTTTCCACTGTTATTTTTCCACCATTCTTCCCTCCTACCTCACCCATAACATCCCCTTCCAAACTTCACCCCAAGGCACTTTGTCTCACTGGAATTCCTCTGCAGGGAAGAATGACTGGGCTCATAAAACCCAGCTTAGGCACATCTTTCCTCTCTCCCTTCCCTCTCTTCCCCACACGCTGCAGGCTGGGGGGGACAGAGGAATTATTTTCCTGCATATCTGCTGGCACACAGTGCACACTGTAGTTCTGCTGAGCTGTGAACCTCCCCAGTGCTGTAGTAAAACCAAGTGGCTCAGGCAAGGGATACAGTGGATATATTTGCCTTGTTTCTTGGAAACCTGAAAGCCAAAAAACCTGTTTAGTAGAAAATGGTTGGACATTTTTTGCACTGGGAGCCGGAGGAGGGAAGAACTTTCAGCCAAAAAAAAAATAACAGTTTTCTACTTGAAAATGGAAATGTAACTAAAGGAAATACTAATAAAAATGTTCAACTCACAGTACAGTTTCCATCTCAATGGAAGAATTTCCAGAAGTCTTAGCACAGTATTTTCTATAACTTATCATGTATCAAGCTTATTCTGTGAGAATTATTTATGAACACAAAGAAAACCTTTTGTGGCTTTCTCTTGGTATGAAAGATTTTTCCAAGATTAGTCACCACTGTCAGCCTTCCTGATTAAAAATATTTATCAGAAATCAGTAAAAGATCTAAACATGAAATGTGAGGTCCTAATAGTTCACAGGATTTCCAGTAATGAATTCTTCCAGAATGTATGATTTTTCACTAAGTAATAAAGCTTCATATAGTTGTTTTAAATTCTTTATGTCCCATACTCAACCCCCCAAAAATCTTGAGAAAATCTCATTTCACAGTTTCCCATAAAACCAGGTGCAAAACAGCTGCTTTGGGCATGGAGGGATTCCTGAGGCACTTCATTGGTATCAGTAGCCAGTGAAAAACCATGAAATTGAAGGGATTTTGATAGGTACATTCCCAATCCTTCAAGAAGGTGCCATGGAGGATAGCATGGCTGAGCATTTCCCACATTTTCAGGAAGGACATTCACACAGTCAGGTTTTCCAAACTCAGTGGAATATTGCAGTAATGGCTCGATTTGTCTCTGTTTCACTGTTGAAAACACCCTCAGTTTGCTCTGCAGTGCTGACATGGGTCACTGACATCCCAAAGCTCACTGAGAGCATCCATGGAGAAAGGAACTTCCCAGCCTTCCTTAAGGACCCTCACACCTCAAAGATAAATGGCTTTGGCCATTTTGTGTGGCTTTCCTGGGTGGCTGCTGCCTTCCCCACCCACCTTCCCCAGAATCACTTGTTTATTTATGTCCATTAAGGCCTTGGGTAAGAGGGAGATTTTACCCATAACTTTGTCCAAAGCCAATCAAAGACAAAATCTCTCCATAATTCATCTTCTTCAGCACTACTTTGATTGATCCCCAGGTTTCCTTCTGCTGAGTACCTGCCTTACTATAAGCCTTGTTTTAAAATGGTTCTCTCCAGACAGGTTCTGTAGAGCTGTAATTTAATTTAGGTGATTCAGCCCTAGAAACATTTACCACCTATGTCCCATTCTTCCTCCACCAAACTGAGTTCTGCAGCTTCACAGGAATATCATTTCAATGACCACGTTTTCATCCACCTGGAGAAGGAAAAGGGTGAGATCATGTAATGTAATAAAGCCTGTAAAATTAAACCTAAACCACTGAGGAAGCAAAAGAAGCAGCTGCAGGTTGCTAGATGTTGGTGGTTTTGTTTTGGGGTTTGGTTTTTTATTAGAACTCCATTGAACTTCTCACTGTTCTGCACTGATTTAAAAATATGCTGTTCTTAAGTACAGGTTATGCATTTCACTCACTATGTATGGCATCTGAGAAAGACATAATGATATGTGCTTAAAGGAGTCAAAACAGTGAATCAAACATTGATACTGGAAGAATGACAGTTCTTTTTTCCACCTCTACTTTAAATGATTATTTTAAAGAGGAGCACTGTGCAAATTGCAACAGCTTTAGCAAGACTCACCTACTGGGACAAAGTCTGACTGCACTGTATTGTAAAGGATGTTTTCTAGGGCCAGGGGGTAGGTGGTCATTCTTGCTATAAGGCTGATACCAGTGATATTCCTACTGTGAAGAAAGTATTCAATTTTCATCATTTGCTTAAAAAAGTACCGTTTTGTTTTAACAAATGGGAACATAAATGAAGGATATTTCTGTGTGCTTCGCTTACATGAATATTTCCCAGTGTTTTTATATCTCAGTTCTCCAAGGAATAATGTTTTCAATTTCCTTCTGAAATGTAAAATAAGACCTCTGGGCTTAAAGACTCCATAAACGATAGTTCTTACTTGCTTTCTATTTAATTAGCATGAAACAGATCATGTAATCATTCAGGGATAAATCCTGACCTCTCTGGAGAGAGAGGAGGGAAAAGAATAAAGGAATTTTCTTCTTTTGTCAGTAGCAAACAAACAAATGCATAAAATATATAAGAGTGAACTGGCATTTTCTATTGAAAAGTCACACTCTAATCAGAGGGGCAGGCTGGCTGGTGACAGAACTGATCAGCAGCAGCAGAAGGCATTTTAAATTATGCTCCACATGCTTTATGCCATTGCAAATCACAGAACCATTAAATGGTTTGGGTTGGAAGGGACCTGAAAGATCATCTACTTCAGTCTTACTGAAAGTAAACCAATTTTCAACTGCTAAACCAGAGAGAGGCATTTCCTTTCCACTGTCTGCATTACCTGCATATTGGTCAGCTTTTTGTTAAGAGAAGTCCACAGATGGTGAAGAGCCATTATATAACTGTGTCCATAGGCAAGACAAAACCTTGGCCCAGTGCTCTCAAAACTGTCACTATTTATTGACACTTCTCACATTTTTCCACTGAGAAACCTGCCTCTGGAAAAGCAAGCTGCAGGGCTAGCACAGCCCATAATTGGTTAGAGACACACAGCTGAGCCTTGGAGCTCGCAGGCTCTGGAGACCAGAGCACAGGGAATAAACCCAGGACCATTTTCCATCAGCAATTCTCACAGCCACAAGTGCCCTGCTTTCCCAAGGAGACAAAAAATTGTGATGGCAACAAGAGGATTTCTACACAGCCTGGGTTAGCCCTGAGCAGGTGGGGTTGGAAAGCAGCTTTGAGGTGCTGCTGTGAGTGGAAGGGAATTCTTTAAATCCCATTATTTCCCTGTCTGGGCATCTTTTGCTTTAACACTGGGCAGCCAGAGCTCTCCGGATACAGAGCAGGTTTAGCACTGACCACAAATAGGAGGCTGCTCCTCAGTCCCTGCCTTTGCAAGAGATGCATACTGGTTTTGGCCCAGGGATTTTGGATGTTACAACCCTGACCTGCTGTTCTCCTGACTCCAGATAGCTGTTTGTGCCTGTGAAGTGCAAGGCAGGTACAGAGCCAGCTCTGTCTGCTAGCAGGCTGCATTTATTTCTCCCTGGAAAGGCTTCCACAGACTATAGATGCAGCAATAAACATCTGAAATGCCAGGAGAGATGGTCTACTAAATGCATGAGGCTAAGGACATAAATGAGTGGAATAAGCAGGTACTAGAGAAGCAAATTAGACACTTGGCTTCCTGTAGCTAATTTAAATGGGAAATGGGAGTTGTTCCAGGTATTCAGTAAACAGGCTTGCAAATTAGCTTCCCACAGTTTCCTTATGCTGCTGTACATGTATAAAAAAACACGTACTGTGGTTCATTGCTTTAACTCACTTTGTTTCCCAAATCAGTGCATTCTCCCATTATTTTTTTTTTTTAGCGTGAATGTTTTCATACCTGGTTTTGAGCAAATAGAGTGGGAGATAACTGTAAGTAAGCACTGGGCTGTTAATAACCAGGTAGCCAGATTCCTTATTTGTGAAATGTTCCTTGAGCCTGGTGTTACCAGGGGATACAAAACTGCTTTTCAGTAGCTGATATCTCCCTGTATGAGAGAGAGAGGCTCAGAACAGCTTCATATCTTCATCCCTTTTTCAATTCCATATGAATTAACTGGAGGCCAGTTCAGGCTCCAGAGGAGAAGCGCAGAGGGAAGGAATCTGCTTCCCAGAACCAAATCAGCTCCTGCTCATGGGGAAAAAGGGGTCTGGAAGGACACTTATTATTTAATAAGGGAAAAAATGGTTTAAACCAACCAGTTCCTTCAGACTCCAATGTTAGCTCCAGATTAGCTTCAAACCTTACCCCAAGATTAATCTATATGACAACAGATCTAACTGCCTGTACTTGCCCTCAAAATATCCCTTCTCTGGCTAAAGGCAGCAGTGAAGATGGTGTTACTGAGCTCATGACAGTCTCTGGCAAGTACCTACACGTCCCATGAGCTTTTACAAACAGCCCTTTCCTGTGCGCTCCCTACCCACACACAGGATGGAACACAAGAGTAGGGCAGCCCCTTCCTTTCAAACTGGTCAGAGACCATTATGCTTTAGGAATATAATGTCAAACTTCTGATTCCTGGCTGTTGAATCATTAGCAAAGGGGCCAGCAAAGCTCAGAGCAGAACACAAGAACACCAGAACTACCCACAACCCATTTTCGCTGGGAATAGTCAGTTTGCTACATTGTCCATTTCATTTGAATGCTAAAGGCAAAAAAGAAATCAGCATTTCCACTTCTG
This sequence comes from Agelaius phoeniceus, assembly GCF_051311805.1. Classification (NCBI taxonomy): domain Eukaryota; kingdom Metazoa; phylum Chordata; class Aves; order Passeriformes; family Icteridae; genus Agelaius; species Agelaius phoeniceus. The sequence goes on along the minus strand of NC_135280.1, from coordinate 5,941,021 downwards.
CTCATTCCTTATATGGTGAAATGTTAGATAACTTGTGTTATTTATAACTTGCACATTTGGTATTTTTTTCATAAAGGGGGGAGGAGGAGGACATAGTGGGCAAGAAGACTCTGGATCTTTTCCTGTCTGACTGAAGAGTTAAGAATTAAACTGTGTCATAAGAGCAGTCAACTTTATGCCTATACCATGTAGAGAGGGAAATTTTGACCTGGGCAATCACAATTTATGTAGTTTATGAATTTGAAAAGGAATCTACACACACACCACATATAGCATGGTAAAAAGTGATGGACATCAATCCTAAAGCTTTGAGCTGTAAGGTAGCCTTTAAATGTTTGTATTTCAAAACCTTTATACATCCCAACTCTGTAGCACTTACAATAAAACCCTGGGAATAAGGTTTTGGACTTACAGAGATAGATGGCTCATATAAGCTCCTGGCCTTCCTCCTGCCACAGCTGAGTTGCATTTTCAGTCATGATGAGCTGCCCAACAGGGCTGTGCCACTGCTCATTCCCAGGTAAAGTGCTCTCCATCCCTCTTGTCACTGCTATCCAGCTGTGTTGTCTCATCTGGTAATTTTATTTTTCAGCTGTCTCATTGTTCTGAAGGTAAATCCTGCCAAACCTCACTAAAATGACTGTTCTCCATCCATGGTGCTCATGCCATGAGTAGTGTGGAGCCTTCCCATTCCCCAGCCCAGGTTTCACAGACATCACTCACCAACCCCTCTTCCACACCCCAGCAGATTTATTTCAGATGTGAAGGGAAGGTCACACCATTACCCTGCCACTTACCCTGATCAGCATGTAGTGACACTTCTCTGCCATATTAATGAACCAGACCTCTTTTAAAACTGTCAAACAGGCAATCTTATTTCACAGAAATCACTTTTTGACAAATGACCTTTACCTGAACGACTGTGGCAGCTCTGTCAGGCATTCTGCAGGGCTACAGCACAGGACTCTGAAGCACATAATGCTGCCCTGTGTTATCTTCCCAAAATGTCAGTTATTTTCTCCATAGTGGCATTGAACTTGGGGGAAACCTCTTTGCATGCAGCAGTCTTTGTCCTAACTCTTCACTCAGCAACAGCAATGATATAAAGAAGATCACAGGTTATTTCTAAACTAAGCCTAAAGCAAAGGTAAGAATGGCACGACATATGTGAATTTAAGGGCAGCCTTTAGCTGTGCTTAGAGATTGCTTGCAGATGCTGACTACTGATTTTTTTTTTTTTTTTTTGCCTTGCTCTGCCTCTCAAAATATTGTTTTCAATGTCCTCATTGTCTTATTAGCCTTCCCTTCCCCCTGGACCCAGCGACATGCAAAAGGAATGACGGTAGATGTAACTTTTTCCTGCTCCGTGGCAGAGAGGAGTGTAGGGTTTCAGAGATTGTAAACTATTTCTCCTGCACTGAGAGATTGACTGCATGGGTAGAGCCCATTAAATATAGCCATGCTGACAGTATTGCTTCAGAGAGTTCTGTGGGAAAAAATCTGTCTGCACTATGTTGGTACCTCCAGCCAGGCAGAGAGCTGTCTTGATAACTCATTCAGATAATGAATAAAATGTGGAATGAATTCCATGCAGGATCAGCACTCTGCTGATGTGAGAACCGGTTGCAAAACGTAGGACAGGATCCTCCTGTGGCTGTTGTTTTAAGCTTGGCAAATACCGTGGATTGTATATGCTAAAGTCAGGATATTATTAAAATAAACCTCTCAAAACTCCAGAGGGTTGAGATATGATGCGGCTTCCTTTGAGCTCAGGTCCCCTTATCGCCCAGAAATGTTGTGTGTGAGTGCAATTTATATGAAGTTCTTTAAGACCAGGACAGCCTGTTATTTCTGCCATGTCCAGGAAAATCAAGGAAGGTATGTAGCAGTAATAAATCTATTATTTCTTGCAAATTAGACCAAGATAGCATTGCCTAACAGCAGTCTTCCAGATGGCTGGGATGAAAGGTGGACTGGGCTGGAGGGGAAGGGAGGATTTCTAGATAACCAGAATAAATGGGATATACTTTAGCAGTAGAACTGGAAAGATCCAGAGGAATGACACCTGTGTATGAGGAAAGAGATATCTGGCAGCTCGGGTTATGTCACTGGGTTGGCAGAGCAGGCTGAAACAAAGATTTTTCTTGACATCATCAAGAAGGCAAAGCCTTTATGGTGTTGAATTAGGAGTAACCAAGGGGAAAGGAAATGACAGATTTAAATAAATGTGGCGTGCTCATACTCACCCAGTAACCTTCAAGTGACACAAGACACCTTCCAGTTCTTCCAGGAGAGATCAGTCCAAGACTCTTCAGATGGGGATGTTGAAAGCAATAGTAATCACAATTTTAAAATTGTAATTTTTAAATTACAATTACTTAATTAATTTTTACAATTAATTTAAACTGCAAGGCTTTCATCACACCTAACTGCCAGAAGCTGTAAAGTGGTCAACTGAGCAAAGAACATAATCAAAGAAACTTGATGTCAATTAGCTAGAAATTGCCATTAACTCATTAATATGCATATCTTGAGATAATAAAATATAACATCTAGTAATATTAATATATTAACATTAATTATTTTAATATTCGTCTGTTCCCAATCAGAGGCAAAACCCTAAATGCTATTGAAGAATACCTACACTTTGGTTCCCAAGAGGCAATCTTGATTTTCAGAAAAATGGGTGATTCCATAAATCCTTCAAAGATAAGGATTCAAACCCCAAAAAAGTCCCTGACTGCCCAGCAGGGATGGCAAAGTGGGAGCCCAAGTAACTGAATCCAGCCTGTGAGGCTGCTCCCTGTGGCCTTGTGACAAGCCAAACAGAACAGATTAAAAGCATTTTTGTAGGTATTTGTCAGTGAGGACCCAGAGGGTCTGGTGAGGCACTGCCCAGATGCTGGGCCCTCCTCTGAACATCTGGCTGGGAATAAGAGTGGCTCTGGAGTGTAGGAAAACTGATGGTGATAAACCAAGTAATCCCTGCTAAGTCTGCGTAACAGACCAACGTGTCTTCCCTGCTAACTCTGAGAGGGAATTAGTCACTCAGAGGATTTGGGATGAACCTAAAGGAACAGCTTTGCACTTTGTGGGAAGCAAGAAACACTCAACATCATTTTGTGCCTACGCCTAAAATGCTGGTGAAGAAGTACATGTTTTACCAGAGGCGTTTTTCCCAGTGTCTCTCAAATTGCTGCCACTTTCACAGCACTCCTAAGACAATTCCTCAGCATAATTCCTTCCCCCATGGCTGAGTTTGCTCAGGCCTAATCACACTTGGGCAGCTGATGAGAGCACATGGTGCAAAGGCTGTGGAGCTCATGCTCTGAAAGAACAGGGCAAAGACAGACCTATGTCCCTCCTACCCCGTGCAGATTCTGGGCTGACATGAACCTATGGCAACATGGAATAGCCCCATGTTCTGCTATAAATTAGTTACAGACTCCTCACAGCTGCCCCTGTGATGATGTGGAGATGAAAATCAGGCCAAGGCTCACACCAGGCACCGGGTCTCACCCTGTGTTTTGCATCAGTCCCACTGTCTACATCAAAATGACTATTTTTCTCTTTTCAAAGACAGAAAACATCCACATCTGCTATATTTGGATGCTGGACATCTGAAAAAAGAATCACCCATGAAAACAGCCTGAATGAACCTGCTGAATGGCAAACCACTGCCAACGAGTCTCAATGATTTCTCTAGCAGAGATGTTTTTGCTGGTTTTGCCTCTGAGAAAAATAGAAAAGGATGGGGGAAGAACTGGTTTCTTTTCTCACACATGCACCCATCATCAACAGCTTTGCTAAGGCAGGAAAATTATTTCTGGGTTGTTTTTCTTGCTCTTAAAACTTGTAAATTCAACAAAAGTGTTTTGGCTGTTATTGCTGTTATTGCAAGGTAATAAATACAGAACCTCAGAGTACAGAAATTCCAGGGACAGAAGTATTTAACCCAGACACAATGAAACAGAAACATGAATCTCTTTGAGAATGATGAAAGGGAAAACCAAAAAGCAAGGGAAGAGGACGAAGGTTTGTTCCAAGGTCTTCTTTGTAAGTGAAGAGGGTGGGTGGTTCGAGATAAAATCAGGAATTTGACTTCTCAGGACAGATGGATTTGAAAAAGAAAAAGAAATAAATCTACAGGCCAAACTAAAAATGGTTATCATGTGAAGTTATGGGCTGTTTCGGGCTGCCAAGACAAATAGCTTGCATCCCAAAGCAGTAAAGGTTACATGTATGGAAAATGGAGCTATCCCTGAGGACTAACTAATATACTACAATTATTATTATAATTTTATCAAAGTGTTTTGAGAAAACCAGGGCATGCTGAGCTACCTAGTCTGACTGCATCTGCAAGAGTCTTAACAAGAGACATTCCAGCCTAAAATGTTTTCTTCTTCTGATCTTCATATTCTAGCTAATATCAGCTAATGCTGTTTGAGATGTGAAGGCAGTGTCACTGCAGCAATTACCCAGAGCTGTTTGAGGTTACTGATGTACTGAAAATGCTTTGAATTTCAGTAAGTTTGAAGTTATTTCCTAATAGGCCTCATGCCACTGCTGTAGGAGACATACCCAAGTGAAATGTAATCATGTATGGAATTTCAGCTAAGTGCAGGTATTGCAAGGGGAAAAAGTATCCACACTTCTGACAAGGTTGTATCAATCTCCACTTATCTGGTGTTTTAGTAAAACTGCCAAGGTATGCTGAAAGGCACTGTGTCCAGCCTGGCACTTACTCTGATGCACTGATAATATACATAATATACATAATATTATGTCATTATTATAGATTTATGCTTCTTATTGTATAAGAATATTGCTTCTTTTTGGAGCAACCTTCATGGCTGGAAGACTGTGTAAATTCCCCCATGTCCCATATTTCTCCACGAAGTGTAGCCTAATGGTTAGAGGAAAGGACAGGACACTGGGATCTCCCAGGCTTCTTTCCCAGCTGTGCAAACGATGAGGGTCAGCTTCTTTTCCACACAAATCAATGAAACTCTGCACTGCACTTTCCTGGAAACGCGATAAAATCCCTAATCTCCCGCTGCCTTCCTTCCCTATCCTGCAAGATATCAAGCACACCAGCCCAGCAAAGGCCTCCAGCAAATGCCTGGAGCTCTGTAGCCAAATCCAGAGCTTGTGGTGAGCAGAGCTCAGGGTGTGCTGCTGCTTCCAGAGCCAGGAATGAGTGGGGGGCGACCACATCCATCTATCCTCCAAAAGGATGTTTCAAACGTTAAGTAACAGGATTCCTGGAGACTGGGCACAGCATGCAACAGAGGGAGATTATCATTTCTATCCCTATTCTTAATAGCTATTAATGGAAATGGGTGATAAAGTATCTCTAGCTACACATATACAACACCTCTCTCATCCTGTCAAGGTAGAGCATTACCCTGTAAAAAAAAAAAAACAACAAAACCTGGGGTTCAGGTTGGGGAAGGGGCAAAAGAAAAAGCTGTTTATAACACGTTAAGCACAGTTTGGAAGTTTGCACTCTAATTCTCCCTGGGAAGCCAGAACCTGCCTACAGGGTGTGTTGAGTTAGTTCCTCATTCTTTCTTTGCTTTATTTTTTTTTTTTTTAAACTTCTTTTGAAATCACGGTGTGTGGAGCATACCTTGCCCCGGGGGAAGGTATTGCTGAGCCATTACTCACACTATAAAAGGGTGCTAGCTCTCACTCCTCCCTTGCTTTGAGGCCCCGTTGGAGGTGAGGAAAGGGCTGCCTGGCCAAACCACCAGAGCCCAGGGTTAGCCAGCCTTGAGGCACAGGGCAGGGGGGTTTGGGGGGCTCAGCCGTGGTGCCTGGCTCTAGGGAGCTCCAGCCTGGAGGTCTGGTGTACCTCCTAAGGTTGTTCTAGCCTGGAAGATGGGATTGGCTTAATGGCTTTCTTTGGGGGGAATATCTCCCTGTGAAAGTCTAGTTTCTGCCTTCTGAATGAGTGGAGATTAGGAGGGAGTGGAAAAAGGGGGTGTGCTCTGAAATTTAAAGGTAAAATCCCTCACTCCCGGTTCCAGTGGACTCTGCCCCTTTTCTGTTTGCTTTTCCCTCTGCATGTGCTGGCAGTTGGCCCCAGCTGAGGCTGATGTGGGGTCACGTTGATGCCCAAGCCCAGCAACTCTGGAGCTTTCCCCTTCCCCTCAGCACAGCACAGAGCCAGGGCTCCTCACAGGTGTCAGAAAAAAGGAGAAATATCTCATGGTTTATAAACTTCTCTGACTTCATCGACCCCATGAACCTGCAGCCTTCCAGCTCCCTAACACACTGCAACCCAAGCTACGTGAATGAGGAGAAAATCATCAATGCAGTTAGCAATGTACCATAAAATCCACTGATTAAATTACTGGATAAATATTTGAGTGGATCTAGCTGACAGGTATGTCATGCATGCAGTCTTAAAATAGGAAAGCAAAGGGAAATGAGGGAGAAATGAGCCAAGGAACAGGAACAGGAATGTGATTTCTGGTAACACAGCTCATGTTCATCAGTGCCTTTTTGGCAATATAGAGGATGTGTGTGGTGAAACTGGGAGCAAGGCACCATGTTAAAATAAACTGAGAGAAATTGCAGCTATGAAGAAACAGAGCATTAAGCAGCAGTTCTCAGGGAATAAGGCTGGTGAACGAATTTATGAGGATTTACATCAGCTGAACCTGGCAGGTAGTTTTTAACATGCTTGCAAGAAACAGAGGCAGCTATTTCCAGCAAAATCTTGGGAAGCTGGGGCAAATGTGGGCTCACTGGAGAGGCACAATGCTCTCACCAGCCTCTGATGGTGCTGGGCTGTGCCTCCACACTGGCTCCTCCACCTGCCATCCCCACCAGGGCCTGGCTGCTCCTTCTGCAGCCCCAGGATCTTGTGTTTAATTTAAAAAGATGAAAGGAAGAGCTTGTCCTGTTGCACAAAGGCATCAGGGCAGTGTGTGGCAGCCAGCAGGGCTCTGCTGATGAGCTGTCGAGACACACACAGCACAACTCTGGGCAGCAGCATCAGGGCAGGATTAGGCATCACCACATCCATCAGGTCAGGCCTGGAAAGGTCTCTAAGGACAGGCTGATCATATTTGTGCCGTTCCAAGTAAACAGTCTGCACAGGAATTACTTTAAAACACATCTAATCCATTTTTGACCGATTTTGCAAATGTTTTCCCTTTCCTCAATGCGGCATTGACTGGCCCTGCAGAGCATTTGGCAGTGGCCTGGGTGGTGTGTGCAGTCACTCTGCTCCTTGATGTTACCTCATCAAAGAGCAGCTGAAAATGATATTTCCAGCCAGACGGTTCTTGAGAGTGGCCGGTGAACTCGCTCTGCCCTGTGCCCTCCAACTGGAGATTAGAGCAGCTTCCTGTATGCCAATTCAGTGATAAATTTAGGATTGCGACATGCTGACCAAAAAAAAGAAAAAAACAACAAACAAAAAACCAAAAAAAAACCTGTAAAATCATGACAGGCTATTTTTGGTTTCAAAAGAAACTCCTCTTGCTGGGTCTTTCTGAGCCCTCACCTCCACGTACAGCTGCAGAGAAGAAGGAAAACAGGATGCAGGGTTGCAGGGTTGCAGAGCTGGAAGAATGGAGCATAAATCAAAGGAGACAAGCTGGTCCCTGTGTGGTGCCTGGGTTGGACCCCAACCTTTGGGCAAGGTGAGCATTTGTCCCTTGCTGGGGACTCTCCCAGGAACAGCTTTGCCCAGCTGCCTGAACGTTTATACTGGGCCATAGCCCCATCTCACTTTTTCCTCCCACTGTGTCACCTCCTTCCCCTGTGCTGACAAGTGATTTAGACAGCCTGCCCTGCTGGCCCTGCATTTGAAATGTAAATCAAACATGGGACATAAAGCTGGGTTTCAAAGTTGACTATTAACTAGGGCGGAAGGGGTGGCGTACCAAAAACAAACAGTTCCAAGTTCAAGTCTAAACCATGAGAGCAGGCTGCAAACCCTTCCTGCTCTCCTATTGCCAGCCAGCACGAGGGTGAGCACTCTCCTTGGGGCAGAACGTGCTTAGGGGCTGCCTGAGCTCCTATCCCAGGTGCCTAGACTCCAAATCAAGTCTGACAACTGATTTCAAAGGGAGGAGGGTGCTGGGATGCTGGGGCTGGCATTGCACATCAATGTGCAGTGGTCACAGAATCACAGAATGGTTTGGGTCAAAAGGAACCTTTAAATGTTGCCTAGTCCAGGGCTCCTTGCAGATCCTGGTGTCCTGGAAGCTTTTGACATTGAGCTCTGCAGTGGGCTGGTCCAATAGCTCACACCCCAGAACACTTCACCAGGGCCTGCCTTGGAAAAGCTGGTGTTTGAAAGCAGCATCTCCTCAGCTTCCTCTAGGAGAGGTAATGGCCAGCTGGACCTCACAAGATGTGAGGTGATAAACACAGTACCCTGGAGGCACCTCTGCTGCCCCACTGCTTTCAAAAAGAATGGAAGATTTGCCCAAAACTACTGGAAGCCTAAAGCAAATCAGTGTGAACATGGTTTTTAGCAAGTAGAGTAAGTGTACTTTAACCATTACAGAATGTAGTTTAATATTTATTTACCTGTCACCTCAAATAATTCTGGTGGGTGGGACCACCAGCAGCACTTATTTTCTCTGAAATTATTTGTACTATGACTTAGAAATTTGTCTCTGATAATTCTGTAGTGTCACCATTAAGGTCTAACTTGGAGCTCAGAGATATGAGTAACTGGTAATACAGAGAGGTGTGAAGCAATGCTGCTAAGCACACCCATCCTGGTACACAGCAGCTCCCTGGGCTTGGCCTGGTCAGCATCAAATCCTGCCTGGACAGGGAGTGAGATCTCTTTGCTTTCAAGGGCAATCTAGCAAGAAAGAAATCCTCACCTTTTTCTGAATTCCTTAAGGCAGTATTTCTAGTGCAAGTTTTCTGCCAGTGAGGGATGGTGAGAAGAGCAGCTGTGAAAAGTGCTGATGTCCAGCGAGCAGGGATGGCCCCAGTGGTGCTGGGCACCAAGCTGGCTGAGCAGGGGACAGATCCAGCTTTCAAACACCCTTCTCTGATAGATGGGTCACAGCCCCTGGTAGATAGGATGGTGTCCTGGACTCCAGGGAGCACCTCTGACTATCAGCCACAGCAGCCTTGGGCACACCATTGCATCTTTCTGCCCCTCAGTGATCCTGTTTGTGGAGTGACAATACTTACTGCTGTTGAAGACTCATTTTGGGGAGGGAAGCAGTGCTTTGTGATGTTTCCCCATCTCAATCCTGCATTTCTGTCCCCAGGGCTGTGCTGGCACCTCTGTGTGCACAGGAGGCTGTTCCACCCTGGGGAGCAGCTCCACCCCAGGGCTCTCTGAAGGCAGAGAGCACCAAGGGCAGTTTCACACGAGCTGCTAACCAACATCCCCGTTAGTAACATTCCTTTGTTGATAGTTTGGACTGTTTTCAAACAGGCTTTGTCATCTCCTCCAATATGGGAAAGCGTTGTCTGAAGCCATATAGGATTATAACTGTCCTAGTCTTCCTGTAAATAATGTGTCACTGCAGTGAAGGGAACTGCTCTGCTCCTCATTAGGCAGCATTGCAGAGCACATTGAAGCCAATTTACCAGAGCAGCAGTGAGGATATCATCTCACCATCTCTATTTCCATTAAACAACTGGATCTAACTCTCTTTTATTTTTAGGCTAACCATGCTGAGCTTTCAAATTGCCTTGATGATAATGTAGCTTTTAACTGATTTGTCGTGGCTGGTTGTTTTGCACATGAAAGTTGCTACTAGCTGATTAGGAAGAAAAAAAAATCCACCATTGCTTCTTCTATTGCTCAGGAAATTGCAATCCCCAATCTGCAGCTTGAAAAGCATGTTGCCATGGAAATGATGCTTATGCTGTCGTAAATAAAAGTATTCCAGGGTCACCAGGGTCTGCGGCATAAACAGGGGCACAAACACTGCCTGGAAAAGTGCCAGAGTGCTTTAAACATTTAGGAAGATAATTTTAATGGTATTTTGCTTTCACTGTTATCATCAGAAGGATTGATGAAGGTTAACACATAGCTGTGACCTTGGCACAAAAGCGAAGCAGAAAAAGTCTTGGCTCCTGGTATTAATAAGAGGAGAGAAAATTGTATCACATCTCTCCTGGCCAGTGTTTCCCAGCTCAGTCAGAGCAGAGCTCTTTTCCCACTGCATCTCTCACACATTCAGCAGTGAAATCTCATTGTATGTTCAGGGCACTTTATTGGATTCATGAGCACAGGAAAACCAGTTGATCTTGTGAAATGCTGTGTCATGGACTACCTGCTGATGCAGTGAATGTTCCCTGATTCTCTGGCCCAGGAAAACATGGGAAATTGCTCTTTTCCTTGGAGGGGAGACACTTTTGAACAAGATCCCAGCTGAGGGAAGTGCCTTTCACTGCTCCTGAGCGAGGGCAGTGGGAAACAACTCCCTGCAGGAGCATGGACACATCTCCAAAGGAGAAACCCATAGGCCAGCAACACAGAGGCTTTGGATGTGTTGGTTCTTGTGAGTGTTCATGAGGAAAGCAGGCAGTTACTGTTTCTGGTGGGTTCTTAACTGTTCAATGGACTGCTCAATGGCATTAAATGGGCCATACCCTGAAGCTGCCTTGGGCAGTATCAGATCAAGGATACACGCTTTTCTCTCTGTGTTTCTAATACCCACACAAGCATTTCCAGCACAGACAGTCACTTTAAATAAAACTACAAGAGATTGCAAATGCCACAGCTTGCTTATTTACTTACTGTCTCTTAGTCTGCCCAAAATGTGGAAATAATGTTTCCAGAGATGCTCAAATTCATGTGCCTGTTAAGAATCCTGGCTTCTGTCCTGGATGATATTGCATATTCAAGGGATGATTCACCCACTCCTGAGAGGGAGGAAGGACTGTACCAGCTGTACCACCTCCCTGTGGCTGACTGACAGCCTGGTGATGTTTCCACAAGGAAGCCTCATGCCTCCAGGTTAAGCCAGCAATTATGGAACAAACAAAAGAGAAGTGAAATGGAGAGATGAATCACTGAGAGACCAAACAAAAGAGAACTGGAGAGGTGATGCCAAAGCCAGAATCACAAAACAAAAACAAAATCTTCATTTGTCTCAGCCCAAAATGTCTAGAGTGGATTCTGCATTTCTTTTTTGTGTAAATCAACAATGTACTTTGCCATCTGCAAAGGAGGATTTAGGAAGGACCAGGTCAGTTTTTAGGGCTTTCTCATCTCACTCCTGTGAGAGGCTACAACCAGCAGCCCTCTGTTAAAACCAAGCAAGACCCAACCCTAACACTCTTGACTGCTCCATAAACTGACTCAAAAAAGTCCAAGAAATAGGTTTTCCCCTTTTGTACAGTTTTTGAAAAAGCTTTCATCCCTGTTGGGACAGGAACTGTGTGGGATCTGGGGCTGATACCATGTGCATTACACACTTCACCGTGGATTTATCACAGCAGGGCTGGCCAGGGCTTTGAAGGCAGCTGACAGCTCCCAGCTGGCCAGGAACTCACTCGCGTGGCCTCTGCAGCTTCCTAACAGGGTGGAAAACCTGGGCTCAAAGGTTGCCCAGAATGACTAAGAGAGGAAAAATCCCTCCTGCCACTCCTGTGCTAATCAAAGGGGTGTGGAGAAGAATTTTCAATTCCCCACTGCCAAAGAGGAAAATAAGATAAATATATATGTGTATATATAGAAATTACACAGCCAATTCCCGTATCAAGGAAGAAGCCTTCATGCCATCAAAATCAGTCTTGAAATAATCTTGCTGGTGGTGTGGGGAGCTGAGCCAGATAGCCCAAGCTCCCTTGAAATGTCTTTCAAACACATCTAATCTGTTTACTCCCGGGTTTTACTGCTGGCAGTACCTGGGACTTCGCCTCTGAGATTTCCTACAGTTTGTGATCCCAGCAGGTCAAAGTTCCCAAAGGTGGGGAGAAGAGGCAATCCCTTCCCTGCCTGTAGGAAAGGTATGTGCCTTGGGGCTACTAATTTAGGGCCAATGAATCAGGAATAAGTCACATAAAACCCGTCCAGCAGTGGTGTTTACAGAGCATCTCCTCTGAGCAGACAAAGGCGTGTGCCAACAGGGAAAGTGCCCGGTAGTTTGTGTGGCTTGGTGTATTCCAGCAGCTTTAGCAGAGATGTGAACATGTTGCCAGGGAAGCAGGAGCCTGCACAGATAGAGGTGCCCTCCTGCTCTGTACAATGGGAAAATGGAGCTGCTCCCGCACTGCCCGCTTTTTGTTTTCATCTTTGCAGCTTTAAAATAGGCAGAAAAGGCAGTTCCTCCAGAGGTTGATTAATGGCCCTTCTGCACAAACTGCATTTTGCACATATTTAAAAATCTTGAGCTAGATAACTTTTTGACCTAAAATATGATAGACTCCTTTTTTTTTCTGATAGTGTCCAACATTTGTACGTTTTCATACCTTATTTTTGAAGCAAGTCCTTTCTAACGTGAAGAACAAAGTGGCCAGGCTGGATGTGTGTGCACCCCCTGCACCTGTGTGGCTGGTGGCTGCTCTGAGACACCACTAGCCCAGCTCTGGGGCTCACCAATACATCTCAGACCAGTGGGAGAGATGTCCCAGTCTGGCACCAAGAGGCTCAGGAAATGTGCCCAGCACAGCTCCCATTCCCGTGGGGCTGGGGTGATCAATGTCATGCCCTGCCTGTGAACCATTCCCCAAATTTTCTCTGTGTGTGTGTGATGTGAGACCAGGTTATATTAAAGCCCATTGCTGAAAGGACCAGGGACCATGGCTTCCATGGGCACATAGCAACTATGCTACAGAAAGAGTGAAAAATTCAGGGAACAAGTGGCACTGTAATCCATCTTACCTACCAGGAATAGATGTATCCATGTACTGATCTCTATAAACACACCCTTTTCTCCATATGGGTGGGTATATATTTATATGCACCAGCCTCAAAATACCAGTAAGTTTTTATTAGCCCCATTTGCAGATGGGGTGATGATGACAGACAAAGTGTTTTGATCCCTCTAGGCTGCTCCTCCTTGGGAGGGGAGAGCTGGAGCCTTCCCTCCCCAGGAGAGGTAAGAGAGGGAGGTGAGTTCTCCCAAACCCCCAAGGAGCTCCTTGGTGTGGAGATCTTGCTCAGCTCTCTCTTGGAATCGTGCTGGCAAATAAACATGAAAGTGAAATCAGCATTGTGAGATAGTTATGCAAGAGCGGGCGGATCCCAGGACTCAGCCATTGTTCCAAAAGTTTAATTAACATTATGAAAGCTGATTAAAGGAAAATCTTTAACCTCCAGGGAAATCCCATTTTCCCTCACTTCCCATACTGCTGTAATTTTCACAATGTAAGAAGGAAAGTGTTATTTCAAGGCATGATTCATATCAGCTACAACCTGATCCTTGCCACAGTCATGTCCTGCATCTTAAATAATCACCAGCAGTGACACCAGATGGGGACACTTCTGAGACAGCATTTTTCCCCCCTTTATCCCATGACCTGAATTGCCATCATAATTTCTAGACTTTGTGTCATCCTGGCACGATGACAAGTGTTCACCCACGCTCCAGAAGTAAAACTTGGTTTCACAAGGACAGTGATACCTACCCAGACACAGCATCTCAGATACAAAGTGCGAGTGACACGCCACAGTCCAGCGTGGTAACAGCAGGGCCTGTTTGCTTTGGTCACCACAGCAAATTCCTTCGAAGGCAGGAGTGTGGAGCACCATCCTCAGTGACTCCCACCTAACCTGGAGCCAACCACTTACCCTTGCTGCTCTTTTGGAACTGGGGGCAAAGGCAGTGTTGCCTCTCAGGGCACTGCAAACTCATGAATATAACCAAGCACTGGAGATGTTTAGGTGGAAATTGCTGTTGTAAATTATGTTAGTGGAGAGATTTGCTTAAGATAAATATATATGTGTTCAGCTGCAGAGGGTCTTTGAGCAAGCACAGCCCCCTGGTATTCAGCTGTGTATGGGTGGCACGTTGCCTCTCTGCTCCTCCAGGACTATTTTAATTATATGGCATGGCCCATCAGAGACCTAATCCCAGGATCTAATCCTGGAGGCAACAGACAGCTGCCTGTCTGCCCTGTGTACTCAGAGAAGTGCCCTTGGGGCTGCAGTGAGGGTGATGCAGACGATGGGACAGCAGGACAAGCACTCACCCCACACAGAACAGGCACCAGCCCTGGTCATCCCCTGGCCAGGGCACCACCAGCTCCTTGACCTCTCTGACATGTGAATGGCACTGGGCAGACCTCACAGCTCTGGGTCCTCCCTTGGTTAACAAGAATCTGGGTGGATGCTGCATCTACAGACCTCCAAATCTAATTAAGAACACACACGGCTCCAGTCCTTTCCGAGCATCGGGCTTATATAAATACATACACATATAAATACATGGTACAAATACAGCCTCTGGCAGCAGGAACAGTCTCGTACTCAGATCTTCAGCAGTTCTTTCCATCTGTAGATTCTGTAGGTCAAAGACATTGCAGAGCTTCAGGAACCATTCTGAAAAGGGGAAAGATTATTTTTTCCCTCTGTTGTCTACATGTACGTGATGCAAAATCCATTTTAATTATGATACAACAGGGTCATCCTCACTACTCTGACTCTGAAGAACAGGCACCACTTTTGTGCACACAGAGACATTAGTAAAGCAGAAGCTCTATTTGTAGGGTGAAATTTCTCCTTCGAAAAGCACTAGAAGTAAATCAAATTCACACCATGAATACCAAATGCATGAAATTCTGACTCAATAAAAGGCAGACAGCTGTGTTTTCTGATAAAAATGTGCCTTTATTTTTTTAATTTTTCTTTTCATTACCTGGATTCTGTGTTTGTCAGAGCAACAAAAACAAAACATAGTTCTCTTTGATACGCGGCAAATCTGAAAACAATCCTGCAAACAGCACAACACAAAACCTCCCACAAAAAGGGAAAGCTATAAAATTTGAGAGGCGACGAGGCTTTCAGAAGTGCCAGTTTCCCAGTGCAATGGCTGGAAGGGTGGCCTGGCCTGGCGGCAGTTCAATCATTTTGTAACGAAGGACAAATACTTTCAACATCCTGAGAAAGAGGGCGGGGGGACGGGGGCACGACTCCCTTGCTTTCCCTCCTCCTGCTATTCTTTCTCCTCCCTCCCCCCACCCCTTGGATTTTCAATAGCTCTTTAGTGTTTCCATCAAAGGCTTTTACCATTCATCCTCCCTTCTGGTGCCTGCCTTCCACCTGTCTATCCATCACAGCCCTAACCCAGGTCCCTTTCCCCCCTCCCTCCCCTTTGCTATTTTTCACGCGGTGGGATTTGTTTATAAGCTTCTGTATTACCTAAACTGCAGGGGAAGAGGCTGCTGGGAGGAAAGTGAGAAAGCAGGATTAAGGAGGAATAATTCAGCTCCATTGCATTTCCATCTGAACGGTCATAAAATGTGCAAATCCTGTTCCTGGGAATTTCATGTCAGAGGCCTTCCCTGCCACTGCCCTTCCCGTACCCCTTCTCTCATTCCCTCTCATGGAAAAACAAATGTTGGGAAGGATGACTGTAACTCCAGAGTCCCCAAAAGCCATGACGTGTGTGCCAGCAGGGAGGAGGCTCCTACCAGCACGTGTGCAAGGAGACACTCCAGATGTGGCCAGAAACTACAGACAGTGGGGTGGGAGGCTGCAGGGATTGAATCCAGCAGGACAACAGGAGTGAGCAGGGAAAGGCTGCTCAATGTGACAGCTCCCAACACCCCCAGCTAATTAATGAGCCTGGGTAAAACACAAAAATAACCTCCCAGGCTTGTTGGCTCTCTAAGTAAATTGTACAGAAATATGTGATTCAAACCCCAGCAGCTTGTAGAGTTTCTACTCTCTCATTTTTAGCTCGTCGCCATCACAAGGCACCAAAATAGGCACAGGCCAGATTTCCAGACCCCAGAGAGCCACCAGCAATCCACCTGTCAGCAAACTGGGAGACAGAAGAAGGGCCACTGCTCTGTACAGGTCAATGGAGATTCGTCACTGATTCAAGCAGAAGTCACTGTGGCCACTGGGCTACCTGACCAAACGCTCTCAGAAGAGCAAAATTTTTAATTCTTAATTTTTAATGCTAAAAAAGGAGGTGGCCCCTAACCTGTCCCCAATCCTATTGAGCCCACAAACCTTTTCTTGGTGGAACTTCATGTCATATCTGCTGGACCTGGCAACAGCTAGCAGCTATCTTCCACTTACAGACACATCCTGGGGATACTGCAGATCACCCAGCAGGTAGCACATGTCAAAATAAGTTCCTTTGATTGACAGTTATTTATTATTTTTAAATAAAATGAGAATAGCTTGAATGGGTTGCTCAGCAGCAGCTCAGTTCTTTGTTTGGCAACTTCTTGGGCAGTTTGACCATACATATGACAACACAAAATAAATTTCACTTGCTTGCAGTAGCAGTTGGCTATAAATTCAGTCCATCGATGATTTATAGCTCTAGCAGCAGTGGGATATATGAAATGAGGAGCCCTTTCATCCTTGAACTGCTCTGCAGTCTGGTAGAGATGATGAAAGCCATTGTTCCTAAGGCCAGAGAAGAGCAGGAGTTCATTCAGCTGTGGTAGGAGGAGGTGTGCAAATTGGGTCCAAAGGTGAGAGGAGGCCCAGAGACAGAGCAGCCCTTGGTTTCGAAGAGCAGCCAGAAAAAAATCCTAAATGATGCTCAGCTGTGCTTTGCAGGCTGGAGGGGAGCAGTATTTCCATCAACTAAATCATCTCAACTCTTTGGCTTCCCTGAGGGCACTGCACCAGGACAGACTGGGATCTCAGCAGAGCCACTCTCAGATGTTTGTGTTCTTCCCACCCACCAGCAGCCCCGACCTGAGCGTGTCTTTGGCACAGCAGGTGGGATCCTTAATCCTGCCCAGGGCCAGCCCCAAGCAAAGATTAGCAGAAGAATCTGTTTTCATTAAAATCCATCCTTCCATCACCATCCTGCCTGATGGTTCAGTTTAAAATGCACATGTCCAGCTCTTGTAGCAGCTCTGCTTCTGCAGGGAAAGGGCAGTTCAGCAACCTGCCTCTTCCCTTTCTAATGTCTCTCTTTCTTTTCATCAACAAGTAACTAAGACAGACACTCTGAGGAATGTTAAATGCACCTCCTCCTGGAGAATTTTGCCAGCAAGTTCAATGGAATTGGGATTTTGCCTTTATTATGTTTTTTTTTGACGGTGGAACTGGTCTGATTTTCCTCCCCGTGAATTTAAAAAAAAAAAAAAAAAAAAAACAAAAAACCCACAAAACAACAAAACAGGAGAAGACATACAAATAAACACTAATACGTACAGGAAAAATACAAAACTTAGCACCATGCACTCCCCTCATTATTAGACAAAGGTTGGGAAGGGTTCACAAGTGTAAAACACTCATGTGAATTATGAGATTACTGCTCAGTTTTCTTTCAAGTCGTGGGCTGGAAACAGATGGTGGCTGTAGCATTTATGACGGCACAACATGTTACTGCAAGCCTAGCCATCTCTCTCTCTCTCTCCTCTCAAAAATGCAGCTGCAAGGAAAGTTGTGGAAAATCACATTAATAGTCTCTTCCACCACACAGTTTTCCAGCCCTTCATCCCTGGCCAGCACATGGACAGAGCCATCTTGTATGCCAGCAAGAATACTCTCCTAATCCCTGTCCTGAATAGTTACCACTGACTGGCTTATTTAACAGCTAGTTAAAATGTGAGGTTTGTTAGCATTGTAAAAAAGCCTCCAGAAAGCAGGTTCTTAAGGTCAGGGCAGATGCCATGTGATCCCAAGGGCTCCCTAAGGGAAACACTCAGAAAGAAGCCATCAGAGAGTCTTTTAGCTGTTTATTATTTAAACATTCAGTTCAGACCAAGCAGGTTGATTTATAAAGAAGCAGAAAGACAGATATAACAGTTGGAAAAGCATCTTTGTAACTCAGGAGTCCAAATCTCACTTCCAAGCAAGAATAGAACTTTCACAAGGGCAAAGGCCTCTGGATTTTCAGTCAGACAGCTTTCCAGTGACCACAGGCTTAGAAGGACCTGGAGCCCTGAAGATACAAAGAGCAGCTAACCCCATATTTAAATATCTTGCCCGTACACAAGAAAAAAATGTCCACGTGCTTCAGTCCTGGATGGAAATGCCTTGCTGCCTAAAATATGTTCATACTTGGGCTTGAACACTTGACCTGAGCCTGAGACACAAACCCTCCACTCTCAAGGCACCACAGAGGACTCTGCTGACACCAGAGAACTCTTCAAACAGCACAAAACTGTTACCTGTGATTTCTGTGTGCTTTACAAATGTGAAGCAATCCTGTGTCACATTGTTTCTGAGAGCATTAACTCTCTGGGATTCCAAAATCAGGATTTTAGAATTACTTCTTCACTTGAGTTAATTAAGACTCTGTCAAGTAATAATTTTTCCAGACAAGTGTCACTGGTGTATTGGAGTATCCATGTTGCTATTTTCACTTTTCTGGCCTCGCTACCTGGTTGGGAACATCAGCACCAACTTTATGTGTTCATCCTTAGCCACTCCAGTGTGTTCCTGCCAAGCTTCCTGCACCCAGCTGCACACAGGGCAGAATTTCTGCCCTCGGGTGTAGAACAGGGCAACTGAAAGCAAGATAGACTTTTACCATTTCCTTTATCACTTTTCACAGCTAGACCAGGAAGTTGCTACAGAAATTCAATAGTGTACACACTTGAAACTCCAAATAGCCTTTTGCCAGAGATAGAATCTCTCCAGGTGATATGACCATACAAATCCACTGCATATCTGTCATAATTGCAAAAGCCCTCAGACCTTTTCTCTAAGATAGAGAAGGTGCCATTTCATTTTTCTTTTGGAAACCTCCTCCTGCAGAATTCATTAGTATCCTATGCAACAATGTACTTCCTGTAAGTACTGAAATATAAAGTGTATTAGAAGTTTCCACTTCTGTTTTTATCTTTTCCTGATCTAGCCTGAAAATTCTTTTGAAGTTCCTCAAAGTGTTCTTCATATATGCTTGTTTTAGGAAATACCAGATCACTATTGGCAAACTTCTCCTCAATTAAGTGAGATAAAGGAATCAAGATGATATGATCTGCTTAATTCCCCACCTTTTTAAGGTCCCATTTTAGGATTTTTTTTTCCCACTTGCCTTTGAAAAGAAACATTCTGAAGAAACTAAGGAAGGGAAAGGCCCAGAGAGGGCAAGCTTAGCTCTGGGCTCTCCAATGTAGCTGAGCTTACTGGTAGAAAACCACTGAATAGGTAAAGCTCTCCATCATTCCATGGAATGGTTTATTGAAAGGTTTTAGACCCTTCTGAAACTCATATCTCTGGACAATGCTTAAGAGGAAAAGACTGAACTGCACTGTGTTAGCACAGTGTGCTCCTTCAGGCCTCAGCTCAGCAAGGCAACTCAGATCATGCCTAACTTTAAGCACAAGTAACTTCAAAGAAACATCTCTCAGGCCTCAAGTTCAGCTTTGCACTGTCTCCCTTGGTGAATCACAACTTAGGGTATGCAGGGAGCTAATGGGAAACATTTTCACTCCCTAACCCCAGCTGCAAGGTCCCAAAACCCTTCAGCTAGCAACATAGCCAGACCATGGGCCAGAGGCTCTTCACAACAAATGGGTACAAGCTAGGCAAGTTCTTCTGAACCACCTCTACAAGAAACGTATCCTAGAGCAGCTAAACTTTGATTTAAAATCAGTATTTGGGGCAATCACTGAAGCACACCAGCTGAGCACCAACCTGTCCAACTCCTATGCGGCCTGTTGAAGAAACCACTCTATGTGGGATAAATTGCTTCTGTCACTTTTGCTGTGGAAACCCCCTGCAGTCAAGGGGAATTCAGATCTTGGGCAGGTTTCTGAGGAGCTTCCTGGCTCCAAGGAGACCTCTGAGCAGAATGCTTTACAGTGGGTGAGTTTGGGCCAAGAAATGTCCTCATTTCCAAGTGTGTGAGCACAGAGCCCTCAGCCCTCACTCACACTGGAAGTGCTGGAGCATCTCTCCTCCCTCTCTCCCTCCTCCTCTGGCCCCACACAGACTCCACCAGCAGCTGAGCAGGGCCCAGAGGTGAAATCTGGCCTTCTGAACCTTCCCTGGTCTTCAGGTTAAACCAGCACCACCTTTACACAGAAAATGCATGTAAAGCCAAAGTGCCAAGCAAAGGTGAAGCATGGCTGGAGTGAAGGGGGCTCCCCATATGAAGTGTCTGAAACCCAAGGTTTGAGTGCTGCTGCCTAGAAATGGAAGACAGAAGTCACAGTGACATCACTGGGTCAAATTAGTCTCTCTTCAAAACAGAGATGTTCTGAAGCCAACAAAGATTTCTTGAAAGTTACGTAAAAATGAATTAAAAGTGGATGTCCAAATCTCTTAGACTGCTGAAAAAATTCCAGCTAGGGATATCCAGCAAGTCTGGAGGGGTTCTTCATACTTCACTGAAGTCTAAAAGTTTGAGTTCATCCCCAAAGGGAGCTGAGGCCACACAGCACTTCACCCATGGGCCCTCTGTGAACAGAGTCTTTCTTGTGGTCAGAGGGGCTATCTTGAATTTATGTCTTACTTCTCCCCTTGTGAGCAAACAAAACAATTTCTATGAGTAATTCTACCCACTAATTGCCAAGGAAAAGTCTGGTAAGAAATGCTCTGCATTTTTGACAGGTCAGAGGCTTCCCTAAACAAAGTTGCTGTTTTATGTTTTCTATCTGCACATGTTCACATCCGGGGTCCTCGGTGAATTCCAGCGTGGATGAGTCTCTGTGGGAAATTGCTTTTCCCTATTTTCTTGTTCTAACTGCTCCAGGAAATGAGTCTATTTTTACAACAACACTAAACAGCAAAATATGAAACCATTATCTGCTTCGTGGCAAGAGTTTCGGGTCAGTTCTCAGGTAAGTGTCACCTCCAGAGAAGTCAATGGAGTTGTATCTGCTCCTGCAAGGCAGAGACCTGACCAATTATGTAATTGGTTGATCAGTTACCAGAGCACAGAGCTACCACAGGCCTAAGGAGTGTCTTGTTTTCATGCGTCTCAAAGTTCATCCAAGCCCTGATGCATTGATAAGTGAAGTATTCTAGTATTATGGTCTGTAAAGATGATAATTAACTGCTGAAAGATTTAAGCATGGGCCTTCTCTACGAACACATACTTTGTCACTGAATGATCCTTATAAGTAGTATCTCTTCTGGATCCTTTTTTCACCTGCCAAATAAACCAGGGTGGGATTTTCAGAAGTGTTTAAAGTGCTTTTCTCCTACTTATTTGTGATTGCTTTCAAGAATGAAGACGTTTTCAAAATCCCTGGGGATTTCAAGCCCTATAGGCTCGACTGCATCCCTGTGTGCTTCTGCTTTTTGCACACCTGATTTAACAGCTACTCTGAATTCAAAGCTGGACAGTAAACCCCGTTTCCTTCATTACCAAGATCAAAGATAGTACACAGAGGTCCAAACACCAAGTCTGATCTGAAGATGAGTGTGAACACTTGTTACAAACTTGGCTCCTTATTTACAGGTGTCAGGGACTACTCCAGCCTTCACATGTGAACTTCTTTTCGGATGAAGCACTCAAGTGTGCCTTTTTTGTGTATTTTATCTAAGAACTTGGGAGACATCTGGCATACACAAGTATCAGTCCAAACAGAAATTCTTGAGCTTCTCAAAACTCAAACCAAGTTGGATTTGGTGGCCTGCTAGTAAGTCAAATACATAAATGATCTGATTCCTCTCTACGGGAAGAAGTAACCTTGGAAAAATGTGAGATGAAATCTTCAAGTGACAGAAATTCTATCACCAGGATGCTCCCAGAATTTCATCCATTGATTATGAGCTAGACTAAGCATTAGCACTTTCTTACCTTCAGGCTGGGAAAGAGGTACTCATGACTTTCCACCTAATTGGAAAGCTCACCAAATGTCACTCGAGACCAGCATACAGAAAACAAACTTAGAGACAATATCTAAGGAAAACAGAACCTAACCTATGACTTGTTCTTTGATTTACAACTGTGATTGTGGGCCCCACCTCACAGTCATATGCCATGGTAATAGGCAGCAGTTCAACAAGAAGTAGTCCTAACTTTTCACATGTTGCAGTGATTCTGAGCTGCTTCAGCACATACTTTAGCCTGATGCAGCAAGTAATTAGAATGACTAAAAGGACAGGTGGCATGCCACAACTGAAAAAAAGAGTGATCAAGCCTTTGGTCTTGTTTATTCTACCTTTCTAGTCCTTTTTTTTTAAACAAAAAGTTGCCAGATTTCACCTGAAATCTGCTCTCAATAATTTCTCCCATCTCAAATTTGTCTGTTATCAGCACAACTGTGAGTGTTCAAACTATATCCTGAGTTACCCAAACAGATCATCTGAAATGGGCTCACTGGCATTAGCAACTGCAGTCCTGAATCCACCCATGCCAAGAAAATATTTTCCCCAAAAATAACAAATACGTAATTCAAAATGGAAACCTCCATGGGAGCAGGAGTGGCACATCCCAGCTATTTTCCTAATTGTACATACAAGCTTTGTTACTTCATCTTGGGGCTGCTTACGAAATACTTCAACACTCTGAGAGCACAAAGACCCCCCAGCCCACAACTGGGATCCTGTGTCAGGAAGGCACACAGTAATTAAAAAATAAAGCATCAACTCTGCTCCATTTGCCTGAGGTCAATGGGATGTTTGTCCAAACCTAGGAGCATGCTCAGGCACCAGTTTGAAGATGAGCAAACATAGGCATCTCTTAAAGTGTTTTTCCATGTTAGGGCCTGGGAAAAAAAATTCAGATTGAGCCCATGATAAAAACAGTTCCCCATGGAAAAGTTACCCACACCATAAAAGGAAGGAATGACACTGAACTGAAGGAGAATGAAAATTGTCTACTGAATTTTTGTAAATTCCCATAAAATCTAAGTCTTGTTCTATGTGCATAATTTTGACCATAAGTCGTGAAAGGCTGACTCCTAAGAGAAGCAGGAAATGACTGGCTCATGGTAGGATAAAAGGCTGCATAATTGCATGGGCAGAAAGATGGATTTTCATCAATCACTACATTCTCTGACAATATGGCAGTGGCTTTTGATCACGTATCCAATGCACAGTAATTAGGCAAAATGACTTACCCTCAATCTTTTCAGTATTTAGCTCTAAGGGTGCAAGGATTCATTCTTGGAAAGGGAAGATGGTCGTGTGATTTAGGGCACTGGATGAGCACTCAGATCTGAGTCCTCTCCCTGGTTCTGCCACAGCCTTGCTGTATGACCTTGCACAGGCTTTTCTCCATGCCTCGGTCTCGCCTAAAATGGGATAACAATAGTTCTTTATTTCAGAGGACATAGGGATACAAACCAGCTCAAGGCTGTGCCACAGAGATTCTACAGCAAAGAGCAGCACAGAAAAGCTCAGACATGGAATAATGCTTTACTAATAAAATGTGGGAACACAGACAGTAATTAAATTGAGTAATAAACACAAAACATAGGCTGATTTTTGAGGAATGCAACACTGATAGGCTTTGTACCTGGAATTAAAGGAAATTTAAACAGGATTCATATGAGTTGACCTGACTCTGAGATTTGCTAGCAGTACAAACTCTGTATTAGAAACACCAAGGAAATTACTTCATTAAAAAAAAAAAAAAAAAACAAACCCCTACATGATGTCTGTTTTAGAGCAACCATGATTTCCAGCCCAAGAGAGGGTCAGATAACTACCCAGAACATTTTCAAAGCCATGAGAGGGGCCTACAAACATGATTTCCTTCAATTTACAGTAAAATATGAGCATGCAAATCTGAGGTAGTTTTGAAACTTCAAAATAAAATCTGAAACATTCAAATTAAAACATAAACGGGGCCACTGATCCTAATTAAAGTGTCAGATGTCTGGAACAGCTTCAATGCCACTATTCCAGCATCACACTGCTGCTGGAATTGGACAGCACTTTAGCAAAGAGTCTTCAGTAGTATTTTTCCAAATGCAAAGATGAATCTTTTTCTCTAAAGCATTTGCCTTTCATGTCAGGGTCAGTTATGGGCCTGTGGGTCTGGGAGAGAGGATCTCAGGGCACATGCCTAGATAAACCAACTGATTTGGAGACCACCAGATCAAAGGATGTTCTGTCAGGCAGGAGGAGAGAAAACAGATATGAGACACATCTTAGGAAGGGAAAATTATTTCTGAGAGACAGAAACAAGAGGGATGGAAAAGTCAGGCAGAGAATGGCTGGAAAACAGCCCACAGAAAGGCAATATGGACCTAAGGAGGACAGGCAAGTGGAATGTTGAAGCCCATTGGAAGGAGGATGCTGTTTCAAGAAGGAGTAAAAAGCCTAAACCCAAAGTGCTGGAGCTACCTGGGAACCTGGGAGAGCAGCAACTCGCTGCAGTCTGCTTAACAAAGCAGATGCCAGGCAGGACAGAGAACAGGAGAAAAGGAAAGCCAACTGGCACACAATCCCTGGTTTCACTCAACAAAATCAACTGAAGGACAGGTCTGGAAAGACGAAGCACTGAATTAAATGTAATGAATTGACTAAAGAATCAGTGACCATGCACTGACATGGGCAGTCCTCTCTGTATGTCCTTTCTGATCAGACAAGACCTCAGAAAAAGACATCATCAGACCAAGAAGTTGTGGATCTCTGGACAGAGAAAATGAGTGCAGAATGTAAAACAGAAAAACATTTTATCCCCAAACTGCTGCCTACAATGTGGAAGGACAAAACCAATAAGGTGTTAAAGCATTGCACAGAAGTGCAACTTTTGACAACCACCACCCTTGGCTCCATTAAGCCCCCTACTCACCCCCCACCCCACAAATCACAGAGCTGTCCATCACATATCTTGTGGCTCCAATTGCTCACACCTTTCCCTGCAACACTCCAAATGCAGCACATTAGAAGTCCAGAGGGAGTCCACCTCCAGCAGACAGCAGAAGAAGATATGACACGGCATTCACGAATGCACAGAGAACTGTTTAATTTACAGCCACAATGGTGAAACAAACCATTTCAGAGCTTGGACATTCAAAGTTAAGTCTGACACTCATTCTTATATTCACTTATTGTGCTTAAGTATTAGAGAACACAGGATTACATTAACCATACACAACAATCTGAGATCCCTGTGGGACCGAGGAGTGGAAGGGATGAGCAAGAATGAGGGACCAGCCCCTCAAGTGGTGTAAGCTGGTACAGCTCCATTGCAGGCAAGGGAGCCATGGTGATTTACACCAGCTGAGGATATGGCCCTTGAAATGTCCAACTTAACTTTGAATTAACGACTCCCGTGTCACAACCTTTAGTGTCACTGTTCCTTCTGGTTGTATCTGCCACTTTGAAGGAGGACTAATCCCACAACCCGCCACGGTCCCCAGGCTGGCGGGCGAGAGCTCAGCTGGACTACAGGAAGCGATGCTCGTGTCGTGACACTACTCCTCACAATTTAACAGCCATGGACTGCATCCTCATCTGATGTAAATTAGCTTGGGGCCATCTGAAGTCAGAAACATTTGCCAATTTATAGTAGCTGAGAACATAGCCCTGAGATTTTTGTGTTTTCTGCCGCATGCCGTATGAACACTGTGCTTGACAACAAAGACTCATTCCTCGTAACAAAATTAACTCAAGACTACAAGTCTCAAACAAATGGCTATTGGAAAAGTCCCCATTCAGTCTTCACTCTCTCCTGGTGTGCTGAATTTGGCATAACACGTTTATTTGCTGGCACCAAGAAAACCTCTCGGTTTGCTTTGTCGTCAAGGCTTTGCTACAAGGCCAGACTCCCTCGTGATGTAAATCAGAGCTCCAGGATACCCAGGGGAGTCACTCCCAAAGAGCTGGCCCACAAACCCAAACACAACCTTCTCATGCAAGTCCAACCACAGGACTCTTTCCAAGAGTTGTTTTGCAAACTATTCCACTTAAGTGACTTTGACATCCTTTCATACCTGCACAGTGTCTGAGTGGGTCACATAATGCTTTTCATCTACATGATTTTAATGGATATATGTTTGGTTTTTTTCTTTCATTAGATATCTTTTAGACAAAAAAAAAAAAAAGGAACGAAGCAACATTATTGGCATCCCACTGAAACATAAATATATAAATTACATTTTATACACTTTTTTTAAACGCAGACACATACATTCATGTGCATAACATCGTGAACAGTACACTTAGTGGAAAACAAGCACAGACAATCTTAGTTAAATGTATTTCCAGTTTTGGTGCTCAACAAATACACTGGGAAAATGATCACAAAATAGAACGGTGACTAACTCTATCTCTGCATTAGCATCTGAAGCCAATAATGCCTGTTAGCTAACATTGCTTTGTTTGGTTGAATTTGGACATAGCTACAGGAACAGGAGGGGAATGTTTGAACTATATTTAGAGAAATGGAAAGGTTAAAAATCTCTCTCTCTTTTGTTGTTTGAAGGTTCTGCAGTTCATTCATATTTGAAGATATTTTTATTTGAGTGGAAACACTGTCTTCAAGACAAACTTTTTTGTTGTTCCAAACTAAGAAAACTCTTTCATCTCTTTGTAGATGTTTCACAAATAAAAGAATCCAGTAGTTCATTTTACATATCCAATGTAATAATCCAAATAAAACAAAGGGTACATAATCCAAACTACTGGGGTGGGGCAGTGAATTTGGCCAAGTGAGTAGCCATGTCATATCTGGCACAGCCCTAAATTTCCAAAGCAGTACAGAAGGATTTATCCATGTGGCTCCCACTGCAATCTGTGGGGAACTGAACATTTAATCCTTTGGCACTTTGAAAATAAAGGAGATGGTGCCAGAGTATTTTATCTGCCCTGCTATAGTTAAAATAGATTTTGATGTTATTTGGGCTATTCTACTACAAAAATATGACCACAAAATGCTTTTTTTTTCTTTTTTTCTTCTTTTTTTTTTTTTTTGGTTCAAGAAAACATAGCAGGCTTTCTCAGGTATATAAAACTGTTAATTTTTAGATAAAAATACAAACTTCACCTTTACAAAAACACATATTTCTGTTGAATACACATAAAGCATAACATTTTACCAAAAATAAAGAATTTTAGATTTTGTTCAAATATTTGCAGCAAGGTAGTTCCCATGCCACCATGACATTATACAATGCAGATACAAGAATTTGTACATTTCACACAGCTCCAACATGTGAAATAAAAGTATCTGTATACTGATAAGAATGACAATTGCTAACACAATATCACTAGTAGGCAACTGGCATAAGTCTTAAAGAAAAAAAAAAAAGGATTTTTGCATGGATATCCTATGATTTGTTTACGCACATCTCTCTTTTTTTTTCTCTTTTTATTTTTTTTTTCTTTTATGTAATGCTTTAAATTACGGGGGAGGTTGGGGAACATAAACCAAGAAACGTCTAGAAAATTATGCATAGGTATACCATTTTTATTTTAATACATCTCATTAGTCTGCATCCCACTAGGAGAAATACCATAATGTTTTGTGTTCTGCTTATTGTTATACCAGTCTTTTATATGTGTTATTGGCAAATGTAGTCCAAGAGATAATAAAAAGCTAGGCAAAGAGTAAAAAGAAAACTTAATAATCACTTTATGGTGTAAAAAAAAAAATCCACTTAAGGCTCCCCAGAAGGTTTTTTTGTATAGACTTTTAAAACACCACCAAGCAAGGATGTATTGTTCTATAGTATTTGCGTGGCATTTGATCATTTCATACATTCCTGCTTTTTTTGTGCCTGAAGTCCACCAGTGTCCATCCATCTTCATCAAGAACGCAGGCACATTTCTTGACGTAAAGCACCGTTGACTGCTCTGACAGAAATCCACTATTCACTTAGATTTTTGTCATGTTTTTTAGTTCTTTTGGTATCCTCCATTCATTCAACTGTCTTTTTTTCTTTTCTGTTTTTCTTTCTTTCGTTTTTTTTTTTCTTTTTTGGACAGGGAAGCTTCCTATTGTTTCACAGAGTGCTACAATACTTGCTTTGATGTCACATTAAACAAATGTACATTGTCTCTTTGTTCTCATTAAGTGTTCTTTTGAGCCAGTTTTTTCACACAGGAGAACAAATAAAGTATACAGTCAATAAGCACCATACATAGTAGGTTCAGGAATGTAACAAACCATGTACATCCATGTCCCAGAGAGAAGTTTTTTTTCTAGCTTATTTTCACCTTACATCTGCAGGAGAGAAAAAAGATACAATAACTCTATGATTAGAATCAAAGGTCCTGTCCTTGAAGTAGATGACTTAAAAAAGAAAACTGTTCTGCATGAAGAGTCACTAACCTGGGACAAGAAGCTCTAAATGCTGTTTTGATTGAGTTTACATGCTCACTTTTAAAGTTGAATTTTAGAAAATCTTTGCTTCTATCATACTACTCCCAATAAATACCTGTTAATCTGAAACAGGATATCAAGTTTAGCATTCTTCAGAAGTGATACATTGGTATAAATGAAAAGTGCCACTGGGAGTTCATGTGCAAAAACAGGGGCTTGGAATTAAATTCACCATCATCCAGGCGTTAGGCACAGACACTGCAAAATCCAAATCATTCCCACTCCAAATACCAGAATCAATTGCAAGTGCTGCAGTTTACATACTTTCAAGTCATTAAGAAATGGAAATTCCATATTTAATTTGGAATGTGTGTCGCCATCATCATACATTGCTAATATGTTGGCCAAAGGATTTCAGTCATTTTTGCACTGAGAGGGTGTTAGTTTTTCACTACACTGAAAACCTCATGAATTTTGATGACTGACTATCATCATCCTACTGAGACTGAACAGACCAAAAATAAAGATCTTAATTTCCTGGTGTAAATAACACAGGACTCTGCAACACACACAAAAAAAGGCACTTCTTAGCATCTTTCAGGTCAAGTAAGCAGATCATCAGACTGTGTCAGGTGCATGTGCAATCAACCCCAGTTCATGTCAGAACATGGGTTTGATGGTCACACAAATAATAATATTTGCTGTATGTACACTGAATGTTTCACAGCCAAGGACTGGGAACACAATGATTTGTAACCTGGCAATTCATTCATGCATTATCATGTGATGCTTTGACCTCAGAAATCAATAATAATGAAACACAAGCAGAGGCAATGGAACTTGAGATTTCAGAAGCTGAAGTATTAGCACCCTCCAATAAAAAAGAAATAAAAAAGGCAAGAAAAGGAAGTAGCTCAAGAATGCAAGATGCTGATGGTGATGTGGAGCTTAAAGGGAAAATACCAGCAGGTAGAATTATCAAAGCCAATCAAATCTAATCTCTTTGCAGCCTTGAGGTAGCAAGTGTCAAGATTTTGAACAGTGATTAAGTTGAAGTGATGATATTTGATTAAGTTTTCCAGTACTTGTGCTATTAGGGTGTTCAGCATATAGGTCCTACCTGAATATCAAATAGTTCCAGTAGCTTTTATGTTGGTTTTAACTTTTTTCGTTTCCGTTTTTTACCTGATTCCCTAGGCCTTCCTGTTAACATAAGGGCAGGGCTGGTGAAAAGCCCTAAGGTAATGCATTTCGTGTAACACTGAAGTCATAAATACTCAAACCGTTTACATTTCCAAGAAATCTCATTATCCTTTGCATTAAAGTAATAACTTTATAACGTCTGATTTGACACTGAGTTTACAAAGTAATTACACAAAAGTAAAGAAATAATAAACGAAGTTGGCATTGCCCACGTCATTCCCAGGATCCATCTATAATTGCTGTTACCATGCAGTACTCAACATTTGCCTTCAGCTCTGGAGTTGAGCTATTTTCAGCTCACCATCCACTTGCTGGGTGCAAGTTTTGCTCCTATCAGTAATTAAATCCTAGAAATACCCATTTTTCCATGATAATTCTGCCCCAGTTTTTACACATATCAAAATCAAAAATTTTGATCTTAAAATCATAGCTGCTTAGTCTATGGCAATTAAAGACAATGTAAAAAACTGAAATTGATCTAATGAAACTTTTTTTCCAAACGGGAGACATAGAAAATGTATAAAACCATACCCACATTTAAAAATAGCCACTTTATATATGGTTTTGTCTAATAACTCCACCTAGTTTCAGCTAAACACTCAGCTCTGATGATAAATTGATGTCCAGTAAAATTGCAGCAGAGATCTAACTTTGCTTTTATAGAAATTCTAACTCCTCTGCTCTGTACATAGCAACTGAAGTTTACATTTGCTTGGACCAGGTTTATGTCTCCCTGCTGGATGGAGCCAGTACAGAAAACCCTTCCTCACCCAGCCACCTACAAAATCTATCACCTTTGGGCAGCCTTCCTCCTGTGTTTAGCTGCTCTTCACTGACTCTTTAATTTTGGGCTGGTTCTACTGCACCCTTAAATTCCCTGCAGAGGTGCAAAACAAACTTTTATAGCAGCCTTCAACCAGTATCAGGAGAAAGGGAAATGTCCTTTTTACCATAATGGGTTTCCTGAATAAGTGTGCTGAGCTCTGCATTGATTGCACTGTAGTAAGTAGATCAGAGCCAATGATTTTAGATTAAATCAGAATGATTTTATGAAAGCCAGACTGAAAGTAATTTTTCCCCACAAATCTTTCCCTGTTGTAACTCAAAGGTTGTCTTGACAAGGCAAATTTAGGTTTTATCCCACAACTGACAAATTCTTGAGTATACATACGTAAGGAAACAACAGGAATGAGCAATGTTGTTTCCAAACTAACTCCTTAGCCCTGAATCCTGAATTTATTCCCAAGTGCTTTACATTAATTTCATTCATATTTTCCCCAAGGTCAAGTTAATCTCAGTGTTCTCCACAAAGTCTAAAGAAATTAGGCAACAGAGTTCATCCACGAGCTGCAACATGACAACCTTTAACTTAGTGAAGCAAGACCTGAACACTACTGGGCATTTGTATTTATTTAAAGGCCAACCTAATGAGAAGTGATACACATTAAATTTGAAATATAAGCTCTCCTCATACAGCACAAACTGGTCCTCATTTGGCATCTTCAACACAGAGAAGTAGCTGGGAGCTTCTCTACTCAGTTCACTGTAAGCAACGTTTGTTTTACGTTCTTTACTAATATAAAAATGAGGTCCATATGAAATCAGCATTAATGCAAAAATAAAAGGAAAACATACCAGTTTCTTCTTCTCTATAATCTGAATTAGTATTTGATGATGTACAGGTGCATTCCATATGCTCTTCTAATCTCACCAGAACTTCTTTTAATTTTGGCTTTTTTCTAACATACTCCACTTTTGCCACCTATAAAATACGATGAGGTATGTACTGAGACACATCAACATGGTTACAGTTCAGAACTGAAGACAGATAACTATATACCTCTATTTTTAATGTAGCCAAACCCATATAAAATGTTAGCATACTAATCATCTTTTATCTTAATTGTGCATCGTGTAACTATTTATTGCACAGACTATTTGTTTATTCAAGTTCAGTAGTTCGAAACAATTTTCCCCCAAGAGATAAAACAATTTCCCATTCATTTTGGTTTGATGTTTTAAGCAACTCAGTTTCCACATGTATCACAATAAACTTCTATACAGATTCAAATCAGTGGTTTTTCTTGTAAACTGCCACTTTTAGCACAATCTTCTGTAGGTGTTGTTAAAGGCTGACAGTGAAGGTATTAGATTGGTTTGTAATACATTTTATCATTTACAAATTGGTGTCTCCAGAGCCCTCTGAATGTGAAGTGTCAACCTTACATGACCAGGATCTGAAGATCACCTTAGAAAGCTGTTTCATTCCTAATCACCCCCTGCAATCACCTGGGGCTTGTTCACAAGAGCTCTCAAGCACAGTTTTTAAGTCCAAGGGAACTACCACTCCTGAACTGGGTCCAGCCTTTGGCTTTACTGTGGAAAGCTGGCAGACAGAATATTTCTCCCCACTCCTTCCAACTGTTCACAACTGCACTGTTCCACTTACGGCATCCTTAAAACAAAAATGTCTGGAGGGCAAGTTGAGGTTGGAGGAAGGATCATGCTGGAGCAGCTCTGGCTACATACAGACCTCTCATCTGAAGGAAACCAAGGCAGAACGGAAGGATGTTGGGGTGGGGGGATTCTGAATACAAGGACACCCTGACCCACGGGCTGGCAGCCAGGAGAGGAGGAATGGCAGAGAGGGCACTGATGTCCTGGGGTGCTGAAATGGCTCGTGGGATGCTGGGCACTGCCTTGTGCTAAGTGCAGTGGGCATGATGGTCAGGGCCATGCAAGGGAATATGGCCTAATGTGGGCAGGGAGATGCTAGAGAGCTTGTAAGGGGTCCAGTGTTTAGCTCTCAACTGTGTTGAACACTGCAGAATAGGTGGGGAGCATTTGCTTGCAATGGAAACCACTGCAATTAAATAATGGCTTCTCAGACCTACCCATCTGACAATGGGGCACAGCAGTGTGGCTGTCCCTGCAAACAACAAGACTACAAATCACAGGGATGCTGTACAAATGAGGTGAGGGACAGGGGAGGCTGGTTGTCTTTACAGAAGTTACATGACAAAGCCATAAAGGCTGGTCCATCCAAAAGCTCCAGTCACTATCAAATAAAGCATCCCCAGTGACACTCCCAGCCATGATTTCCTTGTGTGTTTGGTGGGGATTCAAAGCCCCAAATCAATTTGCACACTGCGAAAATCATTCCCCTGCCCTTTCAAAACTGGAACAACAGTGTCACAAAATGAGAGTGATGGTTGGAAAAACCCATTCCATTCCCTGTTCCCAGAAAAACTCTTCTGGCTTTGGGGTCACAACTATCAAGGGCCTCTGAATGCCAGTAAGAGAAGCTAGAGCAAAATCCTGGCCTTTCTAAAGCCAATGGGGGATCTGAGCTTTCACAGAGCAAGGAATTCAGATCCACATTTTAGTCACCACCCCTTGTGTCAACAGGATCTGGAGATGATTTTCATTTCATCCAGCAAACTAAAGTTACAGATACAGATGCAATAACTAAAGTGCCCACATTAAAAGGTATATTCTGAAACTGTCAGCTCTCCATGTAAATGGATTAAGAGCTGGCCATGACATACCAGAACACTTTATCTGAAAGACTAACTATGGGTTGAAACAGTTTCAAAATTTCCTATCAGAACCAACTCCATCAAGCCTTTGAACACAAAGATTGGAAAATGTATGGTAAAACTGAATCATCTGGCGTCAAAGGATGACTAATCCTTAAAAATTATGAAAACAAACAGTAATTAAGACACCTCCATCATCAGAGACAAAGAAAGGGACCCAGTAATCACAAAACAGCTCTCAGATCTGCCATGCTTATTACAGCTGTTAGAATAAACCAGTTTCATTGAAAATTACACGCAACAAAAATAAACTGTAATCAAGCTTTTAAAAGCCTGTCCTTGTTTCACTTGGTTTTACAAACTGAAACATATATGCAGCTCCTGTGGCTATTTGGTATTAAACAACAGTTAAAAAACCAGAAACAGTAATACTTTGTGGAGGATCATAATGAATTTATGCAGCAATTTAAAGCTGGCTTTTAGTGTTGTAGTTAAAATACAATCCAGCACACGTTCCACTGCCCTACTTCACGCTACACAAGTTAAAGGAATTTCATTTTGTATGTGTTGCAAATACTGGAAGTGAAGCAGCACAAACCAGCTAAGCTGCTGTGTCTGTGTCACCTGTTAACACCTGCTGCCACACACAGTGCTGATCTACAACGATGAAGGCCGCAGGTCACATTTTCAGTGGGTATAAACAGGGCTAGCTGTGCCAACAGCATGGGATTTGGCCTTGTGCACAAATGATTTTTTCTTCTTTGTGTTTTTCTCCCTGGCATTCATATTGTACAGTTTCTCAAGTGTATTACACAGAACTTTGAGGTGGTCAGTCTTCAACAAATCAACAAGCTGCTTTTACTTGTCTCTAATGTAACAAAAATAAAAATCCTCAAGCCCTCCAGATCCAGAAAATATCACTACATAAAAACTCTTTGAGAGCAAGACAGTGAAATAACTGATTAGCTTCTCAAATGCTATATAATCTACACTTGCATCAGTGTAGATTCTAGGTCTACATCCTGCAATACAGTGTGTGGCTAGAAAATGAAAATACAATCTGATAAAAATATGCAGCCTAATGGAAACATCATGGGAATACTTTTTTAGAGATTCTCCAGGGGAGATGAAATCAGGGATTAATAGCAGGGGAAAAAACGAAGACTGTAAGCAGAAATGTCCAGAACACCTCCAGCATGAAGCTAAAATTTGTCATGGGCAGGAGCTCACAAGAGAAGTGTCAGCACAGAAAATTCCTCATAACAGCAGAACTCATGTGCTGATATCTAAATACTGGACGGAAACAAGCCTAAAAAGCAACTGAATGAGGATACTTCTTGGAATCATCTACTGCTTCCATACTAAAATAACTGTGTGCTAATACAATGGAGGGAAAACCTGTCTGTGAGGAAGAGATGAGTCAAGTGGGACTAAAGGACTGGGGAGGCATCGGGAGCCTTCAGGACCTGGCAAGTCACTGCTGCAGGGACAGGAGGGCAGGAATGGCTCTGTGGGGTCTCTGTGTCCCTGAGCAGAGCAGCCAGACCCTGCCAGGCTGACAGGGCTTCCCATGCTCCAAGGGCACCTTGCTGCTTTTCCGCCTTCACCTCTGTCAGGGTTCCCTTTGTTTCTCCCATTCCTAAACTGACCTTTGATACCTGGTCCTGCCTGCAATTGCAGTTAAGCCACAGCTCAATCCAAGTGCTGCTTAACCCAATGGCAGAAGAAAAAGGTTATTGAACCTGCAAATGTGACATACAGCCATTTCACCTACACACCCCATGTGTTCTGCAAGGCCTTTTCAACCCTCTCTGAGGCTGGCTAGCTCTGCTGAACAGCTCATCCTGAACTCCAGCATTTTTTTCTATCCTCTGAACAATTCCCCAGGGACAGCTGAGGAGCTGCTCCTGCATTCCCTCCTGTCCAGCTCCTTTTCTCTGCACCTCACCCTCACATTAATGTACTCTAAGAATATACCAGGTTAAGATTCCCCTGAGCAGATCAACATCAAATATGCAGAAATGGCCGAAACTGGGAGGGCTTCTGCTCAAGGCCAACCTGAGGGAAAGCTGAGGGAGATGGAGTAATTTAGCTCTTATTTTTGAATTTGCATATGAGCATTGCTGCGAAAAATCATATTGTTCAGCCTGGCTATTCAAAATTAGTAGTATAGGCAGGATTTGCTCCATAATATTAATGATTTTCTGTCTGTGACCAAACTCACCAAGAACAACACCATGCACAAAATGCCTCTTGGGAAGACTCTTGTTCAGAACCTCCCAAATAAATTATGGTCTGGTACTTGGTAAGTACTTGAACTCACTGTACAGAAGCAACAGGATCTGCATATGTTACTGAAATGCTTTTGCACACAGAGGAGAAAATCTCTCTGTAACAGACACCAACACCCCTAACTCCCCCGTCCTTGTCACCATTGCTCTATGAGGAGAGAAATAGAATCCTTTCCTTCCCACCAAATAGCAGCTCCCAGCCAGCCTCTCCATCTCAGTCTGAGTTCTGCAGGGCTGTGCAGGTGCAGTTTGCTGAACAGAGATGTCTTTAGGGCCAGTGCTCTCATGGGCTCACTGTCACCACGCAGGGCAAACCCACCTTGCATTAATGAAATCCACCCTGTGAAAGGGAAACCTTACAAGACCCATTCAGGGAAGCTGCTCTACCAACCCCCGTCGCTTAGAGTGTCTCTACAGCTTCAATTCCACATTAATGGTATTTCACTGATGAGAGCTCAGTGAAGATGAAGAAAGGACATCCCTGAACCCTCCAGCCTTTGAATCATGTCCCAGGAATGAAATGCCCCAACACAAGCACCTCCACTGCTCCTCCCACACTGCCCCAGCCGTCTCTTAACCTTGACTACAGTGGCCCTCAGTGAGACAAAGAAAACACCCTTTGCTTTGGCCTGTTGGATGATGCAAACCCACTTGCTGACCTTTCTGGATGAACATTTTTCTAGTGTGAATGGGCCAGCTATGATCTCACTACCTTGTCAATGAGGAGGAAGTGGGGAAAGCCTTTTCAATGTTCCATCAAAAGAGAGCTTTTATGCAGTCTGACATCAGGGGAAAACACAAGCTGGCTTTCCAATGCACTGCAGAGCAGCTGAGAAGGCTCTCCAAAACCGCTCCCACCTTTCCAGGGACCCTCGCTCTGAGCCAGCTACTTAATGGCATGAGCAGACATTCAGCTCTAAACTTAGGATTGGCAAAAGGCTCAGAAAACCATCAATTACATCAAAGCTACAAGGGGATCTGACTCTGGAGGGCATAAATATGGATTCTGTTCTAAGAGTTCTGGTGTTACAGTGGGGTCAGCCTACAACCTTTACAATGAACATCCTGTTCCTGCTTGACCTCTTGTCCTTTTTTTCCCCTGCTACTTAATGACTGTTTGGAGCAGTCTTGGAGCTTGAAAAAAAAAAAAAAATGTCCTCCAAAGCTGGCTGACGTATATTGATATTGCTGGTGGCAATATATTTACACAGCCACGAAAAGCAGCTGCTCAGCTGAGCCTGCTTTTAGCTTGTGCCCTACTAAAATGAATGCAAATCTAAAAGCACTACAAGGGGCTGAGAGACTAAAATTCTTTCAACGTGGTGGTGTGCTGGGGAAGCAGCCCCAGCAGTGCCATCCTGCAAAGCTGCTGCCAGGAGTTTGCAGCTCTTAGGGAACACTGTCTGTCCCAGCAGCAGGGGGACAGTCTGTGTCTCATCTGTCATCTCCCCCATCCCTCAGGGGCAGGAGAGAAGCACAATCTCACAATATTGTTCAGTATCACACACAGGTACCAACAGCAAGTTCATCACACACGTCTCAGCTCTTTGCTGAGCACATCCAGCTGCTCTGTACATATTTGCTGTTACACAAAATCAAGGGGAAGCTGCATCAAACCCAAAGGCAACAGCACTAAATATCACAGCCCTGAGGCACTTTGCTGTTTAGCTCCTATTCAGAAAGGTTTACAATTCTAGTCCTTCAATCTCCCCACTTTGTTCTCAGCCCTCAAGTAATTATTGATCCAAATTTTTACATAATTTTTAATTGTTTCTGCAAAGCGTATCCCACAAAAGCAAGGCAGCAAGCAAGTGTAAAGTATGATTATTTTTGGGAACACTGAAGGAATCTCAGATGTTTCTCCAGCTTATTTGGATACAAAAACATTGTTCTCAGATGTTCAGAAACAGAAAAGAAAAAGAGATTCTGCCCAGACATGTCTGCACGTATGAAAAACAGTGTATGGAATACAATGAAATGGCTTAGGTGCCTTATTTTTGTTTTAGGATGTACAGCACTAAGTGAACAGCACTTTTCTCAAGAAATCCATTGCAAGTGCAGCAATCAGTGTGTTGTGCTGAGCAATTTTACATTCAAGAATGTGGTGGGGTTTATTTTAATTCTGCTCTTAAGAAATTCAGGGCAACGAGAACTCAGTCTTCACAATATGAATGCTAAGTGTAAGTCTAATCTCCTACACACAGATGTAGATCAACAGTACTTGTTTAAATACTGATAAAAATTAGAACACAGTGAAGCCAAATGAACATAAATATTTCACGTAATATTTACTGGAAAGTTGCAATGGGGATTTTGTCTAATGAGTAAATACAGCATGAAGCTGTTGAGTCTTCTATCCCAGGGGTAAGATAATTTGAAACACATTTTTTCAGATCAAAAGTGTTATGTTGTCAAATATAAAAGCCCAATTTAGGCTGCATAATATTTAATTAAGAAAACAGCATTCCATACTGTGATTTATTTATTTTTTTAAGTCAAATGCCCCTTGAGTCATTTTATCTTCTTAACTTTAAGATCTGTAATGCGCGAGATCATGGGAAAGGCACGATCAGCTTTATTTTCATTGCCAAAAAAAAAAAAAAAAAAGGAAAAAAGAGAAAACCTAAAGGGAATCCTGTGAAAACCAAACCCAAACCCAAGATTTTCCAATGACCACGTAACTTGAAGCGGAGAGGGGCATTCTATGCGGGGATGGACAGCAGAGATTTGGGTCACACAGGCAGAGGGTTAAGGGGAGTTTCCAGGCTGCAGAGGAGCCAGGCAGGGCCCTGCTCACCTTGACACTCCTGTGGTGTATCCGGGAGGGCTGGCACTTGACGCTGCTGGTGTTGCAGCAGCCGGTGCAGCGCTTCACCTCCACGCAGGGCGGCCATATCAGGAAGTTGGCCGAGGTGGGGTCGATCTGGCTCCGAGGTATCTCGTAGATCACCGTCCGCGTCTTGCACACCGCCGGGATGGCCTCCTCTGTGGGCACAGGAGAGTCACAGCCCCAGGTGAGCACCCATGTGGACGAGGTACACGTGGGGCCACTGCTCCCAGTCCCCACTGGTCACTGGCGAGCCAGTGCTGAGCACTGTGTGCTCACAGCTGAGCTGTGCTGCTGCCCTGGGGACAAGCTTGACTCGCTCCCAAAGCCCAGCCCCTAAAATCAGGGTTTCCAGTGGCCTGGCTCCTGACACAGCTTGGAGCACATGCCATGAGATAAGGCAGTCCTGGCTCTGGAAGTGACAGCAAGCCAGGAGTTCCTCCACATTCAATGGCCCCCTAGTACAGAGTAACTGTGACCCCTCAGAGTCACTGTGCAACAGCAGCTGTTGCTTTCCAGCTCCTCTTCACACAAATACCATCACACAAACATGCAACACCTGGTAAACACTGCCTCAGAAGTTAAATTGTGGATTATCTGTATCATACCCAATTTGCACAGCTGGGAAACAACCTGCACCAGCTTGAAACTTTCAAGACTTGGGTTTCCACTTCCAGAACTTTAACATCCCCACATCAGGAAGTCTGGTTTATCCACCATTCCAAAGGGCATCAAAGCTTTGTAGATGGTAGGTTTTATTTAATTTGTTATTTCTTGAATGATGCAAAACCACCAGAGCAGCATGATGGAAAAACCTGCAGTTAAACCAATATCCTGGTGGTCTCAGGTAGGGTGAGCTTGTTTAGGGTTATAAAGAGTACTGTCTGATGCTGCCATGATCCAAACCATGTATCATCATCAACCTAGGAACTGTTTAAGAAGTCAAGCTGATATTTCAAAACAGTCCAGAAAAAAATAGCAATTTCAGGGACAAGTTGTTTGCTGATAAGTTCTCCAAAGACAGCTGGGATATTTTTTTTTTGCCTTACAGTGGAAGCTTGTGATAGCTTTGGGTTAGATGTGTCAGGGAACTGGAACACTGCCTGCACTTCTTCACTTAGTTCTTAAGTACAAGAAGCTCAGGCCTAGCCTGTGCCTGCAACATGGAAATCTAGGCTTAGTTTTGAAAGATGCATCTCAATAGATTAAACAGTGCGAAAATCCTTACACTCAGCCCCCAGTGCCACGAACTCCAGAAAATTAACAGATGCAACCCTGCAAGATAGCTGGCAACTCCCACAAGTTATTGAGCACACCCAGTTCCCAGTGCCTCCCAGTGTGGTGGGGAGGCACCCAGCACCTTGCAGGCTGAGGTGCCAACGTCGCCGGCTGCTTCAGCACCGCTGCTCTCCCCAGGCAGCCAAAGCGCTGCCAACTCACACTGCAAATCCCTGCTGACTGCAAGCTGGGCTAGCTCTGCCTGCCACCACAGCTCCAAGGACAAACACACTGAATTACCCACCAGGGATAGCACCAGGGATGTTTTCCACAGGCCAGTGGAATGGTGGAACACTCACAGCTAATCAGATGAACAAGCACTGCACATAAATCCTATTTGCACGCTTCTTTTTTAATTTATATTTGGGATTTTTTGCATCCTCATCATCATTAATAAGGAAAAAATCCCCTGTAAACATGCCTGGTGCCCTACACAGTGATGGAAATCAATGCCCCAGTGTTTCCATCAATGGCTTTCAATTTTTGGGATAAACTGTATTTTTCTTGTGAATAAAAAGTCAAGCTGTTTCCTTTTGTGGAGCTTCTGTACTGAAAACTCTACCAACTGTTGATGTTTTTTAAAGCACACTGCTGTAGTTGTTCCCCACACTATGAATTATACATTGAATATCACAGCATTTTCTAACCAAGGTCTAGCTTTCCAACATGCTGCAACAAGAAAGTGAATGTAAAGAATTTGTGCATGTCTGTCTCCTATGGACATCCTCCAGAAGACAGCTTCTCAGGCAATGGCTTGTTTTGTGCAAAAAGAAGGGCAGAAGATAGAAATGGCCCTTTTTTTCCTTTGTGCATGTCACATTTTTCCAGTGAAATGTCCTGCTTGGCTGACCAAAGGCACCCTGTCTGCTTTCACTCCCCAAGTACAAATAGCTTGTTTCTTACCAATGCTTCTTTTTCTGCGAATGGGCACAGGACGGTTCTCTTGCACATGTTTAGCAGAATGAACACTGTAAGATCTCAAGTTTGTTTCTGCAACATCATCATATCCTAGAACAGGAAACAAAATGTTAAACTTCAGGTATGTTATGTGCACCAGTGTCACTACAGTGCTGTTCATAGGCACTAGACCAAATCCTGTTACAATCAGTCTAATGTAACCCCTGTTAATGCAATTGCAAGGGCATAAGGCAGGGAAGACACAGACATTGAATGTCATGTATAAGCATGCACAATT
This sequence comes from Agelaius phoeniceus, assembly GCF_051311805.1. Lineage (NCBI taxonomy): Eukaryota > Metazoa > Chordata > Aves > Passeriformes > Icteridae > Agelaius > Agelaius phoeniceus. The sequence continues at coordinate 5,900,429 of NC_135280.1, read as the reverse complement.
CAATTCCAATATCCATTTTACTGAAAGCCCCCAGAAACAGTGCACACACTGTGGCACAGAACCATATCTAAAGTAAAACAGTTGCATTTTTATGTGAAAGGCATAATATGGCTTGTTTTACTGGAAAGGTGTAGAAATAGGAACAATAATCCTGCATGTTTCTTACAAATATTTTGAAGTTCTGGTATGTGGCAACAGTAGAAAATATGGTATTAGACCCAACAGCAACAATGCTGCCTCTGTAAATTTTCTGTTGCTTGGTTTTCAGGGCAGTGCTAGGGCAGAATCAAAAGCAAAAAGTAACTAGCATGGGTTTCCTTTTAGCCTCTCTGTTGCAGAACAAATCCCCTGTGAAGTATCCTAACCTTTGGAGGGGCATCTGAAGCTACTGCAAACTCTGGGACTGCATCCAGGCTTGTCTTGTTCCCTAAATAAGCCTACCACATGGGTTAAAGGGCCATGAGAAAAAGCAAAGATGGAAAACTTGGCATTTCATTTATCATAAAAAACAACAAAATAACTGCTCCAACTATTTGGGTTTGTTAAGTGAAGCAGTTCAGGTCGTGTCCCATGCCGTGGGGTCTGAAAACCACAAGCACAGTCTGCAAACAGGGGATGAGGAAGAAGGAACCAAAGAGAGAACTGCACACAGACCCCAGGACACCCAAACTAAGGGGTTTAGCACTCTGCTGCTTGGAGTGTCCTCTGGAACATCACTGCAGAGTTTCAAGGTTTCACTGCTGGCTCCTAAGAAAACTGACATGCTCTAAAAAAATGCGAAAGGGTATTACACAGTACTCAATTACCCTCTCTGCAAGCTACCAACACCCTACACTCCCATCTTCTGCACTGTCACACTCCCTGCTTCCAGTTTGTTCTGTACACACAGCTGTCTGTCTCTGGAATGTGTTTTAATCTCAGCTTTATTAGTAACACACATCATAAGGCTCTGCTCCACAAAACAACCAACTCCTTTTCTCCTCCCTCCAAGAAATTGTGCCCTAAGGAACATGCAGCTTGTGAAATCACCTGCACAGCCAGGTGAGGCAGGAAGACAGCAGGATCTTCAGCACCTTAGAAAGAGTTCTGCATCCCAGGGTTTATCATTACTTTTTGGAAAATACTACTGTAAGTAGCTAAAAGAAAATAAAATCGGAGGTCCAAGAGGTAGTGCCAGGATCACCCACTGGTCCTTCCTATTCTCCTTAACAGCTGAACAGATCCTTGTATGAAATTAGTTATTAGTCTCAATTTATCCAAAGAAATTGGCTCCTAGTTCCTATCTATGGTACTTGTTTCCCATAGATTTCAATGGGAAATTTTGGAACCTGACTAATTAGCTGGTATTGGGCCTTATTTGCAGTCCCAGTCCAGTAATGTAACACAGCAATGACTAAAGGGTATTATTTCTGCTTTTATTGCACCCCATACTCCAGAAAACTCATCAGTGGTATAAATAAAATGGCTTGCCAGAGATCCCACAGGAAGTTTGCAACTGAGCTGGGGAGTGGAGCCAGGTCTCCCACATCCCATTCCAATGGCACCAGGCCATCCACCTGATCCCAAATGGTGTTATGCAAAATGAGGATCAGTTCTGATGTGCCTCCAGCCCTCTTCTGTTTCCTAGCACTCAGCCACCCAACACCTTAATACTGACCTCCTTTTTGGCAGCTTCGAGTTGTCACAACCTCTCCCTCAATTTGAGGCAATGAAGTGATACTTGAAAGCAGCATGAATTCTGCTCAGCCTGAGATCCAAGCTAGGCTGGGAGCAAGAAGCATGTCCGTGCACAAGCAAACAGTGTTTAAAAGGAGATTAAACACAAAAGTAATGCCTCTAATCTCAACTGCTTGGTGGGCACAGGCATCAGGCTGGAAAGGGAAGCTGGCAGGGCTGCCAGCACCACAGCAGGGCTGGGCCATGGCTCCTAATCCCACACTCAGCGATGCTGGCACAGCTTCCTCCTAGTATGAAGGATCCCTTGCTGCCTCCTTGAAAGAAGCTGGTAAGAACCAAAGGACTGGTATGATCAGCTAACCAGTGTGTTAAGTCATGTGCTTACAAATACCTGCTGGAATCAGCTGCAATCAGCACTTTTCCATCACCATGTTTATAAAGCAAAATGACACCTCAAGGAGATGTGTTGCTTATGAGATGATTTCTAAGGTGAAGACGGCCTCTGGCTTATGCTGTACCTCGCTGTCTCACTACATATCTTAAGCATGTACAGCAGCTCCTAAATTCATGTCTCTCTGTGAGGATTGCAAAAAGAGATCTACACAGCTAGCTCAGCAGAACAAGCTCCAGTCAAACTTCAATGTGTTATCTAACACAAATTGTATTATTTCTACCAACACATCATCCAAGTGTGGTTTAATAAACAGAACCATGGGGCATGGCTGGAGCCAGAAGACACTACAATACTAAAAAAACTTAAGTGTCCCCCCTGATTCCCACAGTCATTTGGAAGGAATTCCATTCCCCAGTGAAGTCAATGGGAAAATCAATGCACTTCAAGCAATGTTTAAGTCAACAGGAGTTGTGCCCAAGCAGGACTGAAAAATCACTAAGTCAGCTTTGAAACTCACACTTGAATCTGAATGTGTGGCCAGAACACTTCCTTTTATTTCATTAAAACCATAATGCTACAAAGAATACTCTCTAGTCTGACTTTCAGGAAGGGTGATACTTAATTTGTATCAGTTTTTCCCCCAATGTACTGAATTAGTTGCAGGGTGAGGATAAGCTCTTAGCAAAGGAAATGTGAGGTTTCGGGTGCTTAGCACCTCACAAAATGAGGCTTCGAGCAGAAAGCCTAGAAATGGGTGGTTCTTAGTTTAGAACTCAAACACTGCTCATCACCAAGTGAAGATGGAGGATGCTGCACAGAGCCAGATTAGTGCAGCTTTCTTTTAACGTTTTAATAATAAAAAAATGTTTTCATGGCAGCCGATCAAGAAATTTCTCTGTAATCTTTTATGTACTGACAACATATCAATGATGGGCATAAAAACTCTTGCAATTAGCCTTGGTCAATCCATTAGTGTAGCTGAAATTGTTCTTTTTTGTCAGATTGGCAATTTTCCACTGGGTCATGGAATATAAATCACAGAGTTCCTGTGACATTCTGCCAATACATGATTACTCTTTTCACTCAAGAAGCATGTGGAAAGCATCCTAAGTTTACTGCTATTTTCTATTTATCAATTTATACTTTTGAATTTCCATCGTCTTGCCAAACTATTTCATGTGAGGTACAACCCCCAACACATCCAGTCTTAATGCAAACCCTTCTACATTTCACTTTGCACATCCAGAAAGCACTGATCCAAGACTTCTAGTACCAACAGTAGCAGTTTAGGAAATTCTTATAATCTCTTTTTTTTCAGGAATTCAATGTAAGGTACAATAAGCTGAAATGGTCTGTCTCACAATCAGTCCTAGAGCCAGAAAGCCCACAGCAACATCAGTTTGGTTTTTTGACCTTCTTTTGGACTGATGCAAAATTTGCCCTCCTGACATCCAACTGCAGAGATAGATGCCATTAAGTTTCCAACTTTGAGCTGTTAAAGGAAATATAAGTAGCAGCTCGCAAGATCCTGTTTTGTTTAGATTGTTTTTTTTTTACTTTACCTAGGTGAGATCAACCAGCTGCAAAGAAGGAGGAATATTCCCTCATCTGTCTCAGGAAGAAGACAGGCCACACATGGAAGATGCCTCTCATGATGTGTAAGAGGTGCAAGAGAAGCCAAAACACTGCACTGTAACATCCTCCATTGAGCACCACACCAAAACCCACAAAGTCAGGAGCTCATTTTCCAAAAGATTGAGCTCTGCAGCAGCCTAACACTTTTTCCATGGAAGTATACAGTTAATTTAGAACGGTTCTCCACTTAACAAAAGCTGCTCTGCTAGTTCTTAATCACAGGCCGTTAAATTCACATGGCCTAAGGTGACCCTGGTGGATGCCCTTAACCCGTGCAAAGAGGCACACTCAGCCTGCATCTCCTCATGCAGGCAGATGACTTGGGGAAAAATCTGTTCCCAGCGGGAGGCAAACATAATAGGTGATGAAATGAACTCTACCTCCCACAGGACAGATGGGAGAGGTGAAGCACGAGGAGAGAAACCACACTGCTGAGCCAGAGAGAGCTCCACAAGCAGAGCAGAGGAAATGCCCCCGTTTTGGGGATTTAGTCTGCTCGTAGTAAAACTGTACTCTGCACACTAGAGCTGCCTACTTCCTGGGACTGTGCATGCTTTCTCCTTTAAACAGGGTCAGACTCTGCTCTCCTTCATGCCAAGGCAATTCTGTCACTGCCTCTGGATCCCAATTGCAGCAAATTAATACAGGACCCTGTTTCCTGATAGGAATAGAGAATTTTCATGCTGCCTTTACCCTCTGAGTTGGACATGCAGAACTGGGCTCTGACAAACTGGCCTGGATTTTCTTTTTTGAATACAATGATAAGCTCCATGTTGGGTAGTGTTTTTCTTTAAGTAATATGCCAGATGGTCTGGGGGTGTGGTTTCTAATTTTATGAAGGGGGTTATCAGTCATCTCTGCGCTACAATATAGAGACCAAATCTGTCAGAATAGAAGAAAAACCTGCCCACTCTGACTTACAAAACTTACTTTTCCAATTAAAAATATACGTTTTGCATTGCAGGAGAGAAAATGACTGTTCTTCCTTCGTTTTCCACAGATTCCGCCTTGTTACTCAGGAATATCAGACATTTTCTTCATGCATGCCTGATCCTGCAAACTCTTAGCCTACAAGATCATTCTTAATTCCCAAGTCCACCCACTGAGTTTAAACAGGGCTACTCACATGCAGAAGGACTGGCAATACCATGCACTAAAATGAGGGAGAGAATAGTCACTGGAGTGATTTTGTTCTAAGCCTCAGCTGAAACTGAGTACATGCTATAAAAGTGAAATATACCTACTGTACAAGCCCTCACTGAACTGGCTGTTCCCTAAAGGCAATTGCAGCCCTAAGGAAATAAATTTCAGAAATATCATCTTACCAGGGACAACGAGAAAACATTTGATTTGCTAATTCAAGCTAATACTAAATATAGTAAACAGGCCTGATCCTGTTTACTGAGGAAAGCACAGCAATTTCAATACTCGATTAGTCACTCTGATAAGACTTTAGTAAGAATTACTCATGCCAGTAAAGTCTGCAGGACTGTGCCCAGGAAAAGCAACTGTGGGTAGTAAAGCAGGGTTACTCCATGAGAACCCAGCCATGAGTAGCTCAGAGCACAGCTTAGCACACAGGCAAAAGCAGCACTCACATAAGCAAGAAGCGGGTGAAAGGCTGAATATTTTGGTTTTATTTTTTAATATTGTTTGAGTTCATGTCTTAAGGAATTAGTGTTTCACAGTGAGATAGTAAAATATTTATGTCTCTTGTTTCTCTAATGGTTTCTAAACTGACAAATTGCAAGAAAACGGCAAAAATGAAATGGGTAAACTTGTGGCTGACCTTCTCCATTTTTGGTCTTGCATCCTCCAGTTAATATTTGCCATGAGATAAATAATTATTTTCTGAAATAAATTTCTTAGCTACATCTACCCATTTATTCAGCTCCTGCCGTTACCCCACTTGTCTGCCTGATTCACTTGCAATGGAGCCATGTGAACTTTTGCTCTCCTTCTAAGTGGTATTTAAAAATGAAGCATGTGCTTGTTACGCTGAGGTATTTGAAAAAATAATGTATTCTGGTAGCTACAGAGCCCTGACTCAAAGGCAGGAGCAGTATGCACTATTTTAAAATGCTAGCACTCAGATCCAGCCCTTCTGCAACAGCAGCCAACTCCACCAAGTTCACTGGGAAAAAGATTTTAGCAGTAGTGCACTTGTCTGGTCCAAAACAGCCTTCAGTGAGGAAATATGAACTGCACACCCCTTCCCAGATGTGAAAGTTTCTTTAATTGTGGTGATAAACAAGAGTGATGAAGCACTGCTCTCCAAAAATACTAAACCAATGCCAATCTGGTAATTACTAATTAGCCTCTATGGTAAAGTGTTGTGCAAGACAGAAATACTCCCATTTTCAGTGTAATGGGAAAACGTTGGCTCTCTAATCACATGAAAATTGAAAGCTATGACTGTAAAATACGCTCCTAGTGCATTCCTGCTCGTTAATAGAGCGCTGCACAAAAAGCAGAGAGTTAAACTCTAGAAGGATCCTGCTACTCTGAATGAAGGTGATTGAACCTGGCACAGACTTTACAAAAATACACAGCATATGGTTTAAAAGGAGATGGCCCAGTACCAATGCAAGCAAGAACTCATTCATTTTTCTCCATGTTTGTGCTTCAGCAAGATGCAGGCTTCCCCTGGGCACATCAAAGGTGCCGGGGTTTATTCTCGCTCTCTACTGAGAGAAGAAATCACCAGGAACAAAGTGCATCAAGTGAAACCAAATGATAAGGAACCCAGCAACACCATGCTTCTAGATCACATTTACTGCTGCAACGATCTGTTAAACTGCACGTTCTCACTACACCCATTTGCATGCCTAATGATGCAGAAAATAACCCTGCACTATTTTCTTTTGAAAAAAAGAAAAAAAGTGTATTTTTGAGGGTAAGCTTCATATGCAAGTTTCTGTTTAAAATCAGTGCGGACCGTTTATTTTCCTTTTAATAAAGCCCAGCACTTGAAGAGACATTACTTCATTCATAAATATTGTTTCAAATATTTTAAATACCTCTAGGACAGTAGTTTAAAGATAACAGAGCAATGCAAGACCAACAACAAACCTTATGGCAATTCTTCTCCGCTGCGAGACGGAGAGAGCTCTAAAAACACGGGGGGGTCACAAGGTCCCTCTCCACCCTGAACCCCACGAAGTTTTAATCCCCGATCGGCCCCTTGGCCGCCGCCTCCCTGTGACACGGGTCCCGGGGCCGCCCGGCTCTCGCTGCGGTGCCCGCACGGGTGCCTCGGGCGAGGCGTGCGGGGAGCGCGGGGCGTGCGGGGCCTCCCCCCGGGGCGGCGGCGGCCGACGGCGCGGAAGGAAGGAGGACGGGACTAATTTACCTACGGAGTCAATCTCCAGGAGGCGCTGCAAGTCGCGGATGCTGTGGATCTCGCTGTGCGCCAGCCGCTCGATGAGCTCCTGCGGGATCTCGGCCTCCTTCAAAGACACACACACCGCGGGTCACCGCGCAGTCCCGCCCGCAGCGCCGGGCATCCGGCGCGCCGCGCCTCTGGGCTTGCTGGGGAGGGTGCGGGGTGTTTGCGAGACATGTGGGGATGAAGCAGGGGGAAAATCCACGCGCACATCCCCCCACAGCGCTCCGCGGGGCGCCGGAGCGCTCCCGCCGCCCCCGCCTGCGCGCCCGCGGGGGCTGCGCGCCGCCCGCCCGACTGCGCCACGGCTCAGCGGGGCGGCAGCTCCGCACGGCCCCGCCTGGCAGCGTGTGCCCGGCAGCGCCGAGCCCCGAGCCCCGGCGGGCGGCTGGAGCACACCCCGGGCAGCGGCTGCCGAAGTTCGCCCGGGCGGGTGCCAAGTCCCCCGCGGGCGCGGGCTCCCCCGAGCCGGGCAGCAGCAGCAGGAGGAGGAGGAGGAGGAGGAGAACCGCGTCCCACGGGGCGCCGCCATCCTACCAGCGCCCACGTCGCGGCTGCCAGTGCCAAGCAGACCGGGTCCCGGGAAAAGTTACAGCCGCTGTGCAGCGCCGAGCACCGCGCTCGCCCCGACCGGGACCACCTGTAGCAACCCCGGGACGCGGCTCCGCGCCCCCTCCGTCCCCTGCGGGCAGGCGGGCGGGAGAGCTCCCGACCGCTCCGGGGGAGATTCACAAACCGGGGAGCGGCGTTTTGGGGCGCGGGGGATTCACCCAAGTTCTGCCCGCGGCACTAGCGGTGCCCGCGGCCGCCGTGTGCAGCGCTGGGCGCCGCGGGGGCGGCCCGGCTCCGCGCACCCTCGGCTTCCGCACAGCCGCAGCCCGCTGGCACCCGCGGGGCGTGGATATTTTATCATATATTTATTATATATATATATATATTTATATATTATATATTATATACATATTAATTCTTAAGGGTGGCCAGCAGCCCGGGCGCGGAATGCACGGTCATTCCCCTTCGCTTCTACCATGCATGAAATGGCAACTTGCTGCCAGGCTCGGCCGCGCAGGGCCCGGGGCAGGGCAGCGCTCCCGGCGGGGCCGGGGCGCGGGGATGCCCGCGGAGCCCAGGTGGGCAGCCCGCTCCCTCCCCGGTGCCCTCCGCCGCGGCTCGCCCCGACCCCCGGCTGCGGCGTGCCCCGGGGACCGGCAGCGCAGGAAGCCGCTCTCACCTACCTCGCAGAAGGTAAAGGACAGGTACCCAAAACCTATCAGCAAAACGCAAGCCCAGGTCCTCATCGCGGTCTAGTGCACTTTAGACACGGAGGGAAGGCAACGCTGATGGAGAGGGGCTGCAGGCCGGCTCCTGCCGCGCAGGAATTCAGTACCATCCCTCAGGGGAAAGGCAGCGGGGTGGCTCGGGGGTCCTCCGCATCCAGGGTGGGTCGGGGCTGCCCGGGGCGGCGGTGGCTTAATGACGGCGCGGCCGCTGTTTGTACGTTCCCCTCGCTACGGGAGCGTGGCTGCTCTCCCTTCTGCCGCTCTCGCTCGCTCCTCTTGGCTCTTAGGACTAGACCAGCCGGTACTTCTGCATATTTGCTTAGATCAGACCAAAGTGAAACCCAAGGAGTCGATCCGGAGCGCAGCCGAAACGCCCATCACCTGTCTGGGGCGGCTGCCCCCCTCGCGCGGGCGGCGCTGGGGCCGCCTCCCCCCGCCGCGGCCGCCGCTCCGCGCCGCGCCGGGACCGCGGGGCTGCGCTCTCCGCCGAGGGCCGGCCCCCCCCGCCGTGCCTGCCCTCCACACCCGGCCCCTCCGCGGAGAGGGGAAAAATCAAAAATCTTTATTGATAAGGAGAGAAATGTTTCTCTTGCCGAGAATGGTCCCGCTTCCCTCCCCGGCTGGGGCGAGGTCAAAAAATAATAATTAATTAGGAATAATAGCAGGGACAAATCGGAGCGGTATTGCAGGATCTCGCGGGCTGCCTTGGTGCAGTTCCTGCTCCACTTTGCACGGGAGAAAAAGACGGGAGGAGGAGGAGGAAGGAGGGGAAAAAAATATATATAAGCAAGAAGGTTTAAATCCCAAGGGGATCGGAGACGAACTGCAACTCCAGGCAGAGGGAGGCTCGGGGCTCGCTCCGGAGCGGTGGCCGGTCTGGAGCGTGGCCCCGGCGAGGAGCAGCATATACCGCTCCCGCCCTGCCGTGCGCCGCCCCCGCCCCTCCTCCCGGGTACTCCCGGCACCAGACCCACCAACAACAAGTCGTGGGGGTGCCGGCAGCTGCGGCGCCTGCTCCAGGGCCAGGGGCTCTGCCCACTGAGAGGGGAAAACAAGGAGCCGGCGGCGGGCAGGGGTCGGGGGGAGCGGGGCAGCCCCCGCCGCCGGCCCTCTGCGGCACCGGGCGGAGGGGCGGGCGCTGCTGCGCAGCAGCCGCCGTGTAACCTGGCGGGCTCGGCCGTGTGCTCTGCCTTTACATAAGGCAGAGCGGATCGCCATGGCCACGGCGCGATCGTGTGTGCGTGTGTGTGTGTGTGCTTTCTTATCGTTGTTATTCTATTTTAGCGGGGGGGCCTTGCCTTTTGCAGAAGGGGAGTGGCAGAGCGGCGGAGGGTTGTGGTGTGCGGGTTTTAACGTTGCCGTTGCAGCGCAGCCTTCATTGCGAAGGACGACGCACACGCACAGCCTTAAGGAATACAAAAGCACCCCCAAACTGCACGAGAGGCAGGGGGGGGCGGTGCGGGCGGGGGGCAGCGGAGCCCTCCGCCCTGCGGCACCCGGCTGCGACATGCGCGGGCGCGGGGCTCCCCGCCGCGGCCGCGGGGACGCCGCGCCCCGGGGCTCCGCCGCAGCCGGACCCAGCCCTCGCAACTGCCCCGGCTCCCCGCAACTGCCGTGGCCCCCCGCAACTGCCCCGGCTCCCCGCAACTGCCGTGGCCCCCCGCAACTGCCCCGGCTCCCGCAACTGCCCCGGCTCCCGCAACTGCCCCGGCTCCCCGCAACTGCCCCGGCTCCCCGCAACTGCTCCGGTCCCCGCAACTGCCGTGGCCCCCCGCAACTGCCCCGGCTCCCGCAACTGCCCCGGCTCCCCGCAACTGCTCCGGTCCCCGCAACTGCCCCGGCCCCCCGCAACTGCCCCGGCTCCCGCAACTGCCCCGGCTCCCCGCAACTGCCCCGGCTCCCCGCAACTGCCGTGGCCCCCCGCAACTGCCCCGGCTCCCGCAACTGCCCCGGCTCCCCGCAACTGCTCCGGTCCCCGCAACTGCCACGGCCCCCGCAACTGCCGTGGCTCCCCGCAACTGCTCCGGTCCCCGCAACTGCTCCGGTCTCCGCAACTGCCACGGCCCCCGCAACTGCCCCGGCTCCCCGCAACTGCCGTGGCTCCCCGCAACTGCCCCGCTCTCCGCAACTGCCCCGGCTCCCCGCAACTGCTCCGGCTCCCCGCAATTGCTCTGGGCCCCCGCAACTGCCACGGCCCCCCGCAATTGCTCCGGGTCCCCCGCGATTGCCCCAGACCCCCGCCCTGGATCTCCGCAACTGCCCCGGCCCCGCACCCCGCACCGATCCTCCGCAACCGCACCCGGGCTCCGCAGCCCGTCCCGAACCCCGCAGCCGGCCCCGACCCGGCCCCGCCGCTCCGCGGGGGCAGCTCGCGTTCCCTTCGCGTCCTCCCTCCTCGCCGCCCCGGAGAGAAATTGCCCCCGTTCACCCGGCGCGGATTGGCACAAGGTGCCTGCTGCACCCTGACATCTCCCTGAACTCATTGTGATTTAAATAACAGCCCTTTCTCATCTAAACAAAGGTTCTTAATAGCAGATGCAAAGAATTCAGCTCATCTGAAAATCCAATAGCATTTAAGTGGATTAACTGCAATAACACAACTGAGGAGTGATACTACCCTTCATGGAAGACAATAGACTGTAAATGCACAGCCAGGGAGACTTATCCTTTCATCTCTGAATTTCCTTCAGCATTTCAAAAGCGAATGCTTTCTAGAAGCCCTGAAGGGGTTTGCACGCTACTGGCTTGGACATGCTTCTAGGAAACAACCTGTGCTTTAATGGGCACTTTGCAATTGCATAGAAGTTCCCACCAAAACAGAAGTGGCCTTTCAAGTACGTTTAATTCTCTCTCATGATGTCATGTAGGCTTACAGGGTGGTCTCCAGGACCACAAGGGGGAAAAAACAAGGTGGGGGTTGAAAAGAGAGAGAAAAGGAAAAGAGATGTAAAAGATTTGGAAGCACTTTAGAAAGGAGAATGCTGCTGCCTTTTTTTTTTTTTTAAGACAGAAAATGCTGAGCCAGTGTGGAGCCATTCTCAAATGCCTCCTGATATAAAAAAATGACCCGAGTGCCACACTGCAGCAGAGCTATCCATGCAGGGCAGGAGGAGGCAGAGCAGGGCAGGACACTCTGGTAGTGCCATCACTTTCTTACATGGCAGAAGTAAAAAGCAATTACTTCAGTTTAAAAAAAAGTCTCATCTGCACAGTCTCATTTGCTGGGGTTAAAGAAGCAATTCTTATGGTCCGTGTTGTCATAGTAATAAAAAAAATAATTACTAAACAGTGAAATAGATTCTGACAGTACCGGCTGGCTGAACATTTACTCCTCTCCTTCCTTCCCTGGTTGGCTAGTGCATTTGGGATCAGAAGTGCTGTAGATTTGTAGCTCTTGCTAGTGGTATTTCACTGCAAAAGCCAGCAGAGATAACTCCTGCTTTATCTTATGGTAAAAAAAAAAAATCTATGCAGTTTTGATTTTTCTTATATTTCCCTCGTTTTACAAGAGAAATACTGCATCAGCATCTTTTTTTAATCTGTCATTGTGGAGCTCAGATAAGCATCTTTCCTCTGGGTCAAGTTACACTTGGAGTAGCTTTTAACATTAGACTGTTTATAGGGATCATTACAAATATTTGATAATAATGCAAAATATGTAAGATCCCAGAGGAGAGCAAAGACCAGGAAACATAAATAAAATTCACACAGATTCTGCAAACAACTTTATACTTAGGTTGTCTGTCTGCTTACAAAACACATTTTGTCCTTGTCTATTGTTTGATCTAAAATTGCATTTGTTGCCTCTAAGTCCCTGCATGCAGCTGTGTGAAAAACAAAACATCAGTGCATGTTTGCTTCAGCATGGCATCTTCCTGCACATCTATTGCACATGTGTGCACCAGACATGAAATATCACCTTTTATGTAATATCCACAAGTCACACATGAGGAAAGAGTGACAGCATGGTAGTTACAGGTTTAAAAGGAAATCAGTACCAAGAACAGAGTGTCAGAAAATTAAATTTTACACTTTTTTATTTATCTGAGAGCAGCGAGCAAGATATTGCCTGTCTAATTTAAAGCACGCACTGTTAGAAGTCTCTCAAATGTCAGGAATTATAATAGAATTACACCATGACAGAGTGTTGAGAGGGAGGATTCCCAGGGTTTGCACAGCACTTGGCATGAGGGAAGGGATGCAGAAGCTGACACGAAATGAGACCACTTCAGTGTCACTAGAGCTGCTTTCTGAGTGTGGAGTCACCTGAAGCCAGGGTGCCCCAAATCAAGCTTCCAGCACCCACTACAGAGCTCGTTTAAATCTCTGCTGGCTCAGCTCTTAGAAACACAGGCCAGGCAATGTAACAGGACCAATTGATGTTTCACAGATTCACACTGGGGCTGGGGGAAGGTCCCTGGGAGAGGTGCAGCCAGGGATGGCCAGCAAGGTGGGCATGGTGGTGCTTGGAGGGGGCTGAAGCCACGGGGGCACTGGGGTGGCTCTGAGATGGCACCTGAGGCCCAGGGCATTGATTTCAGAGCTCAGACTGGAACGATGCTTGTTTGACCCTCCCGACACGTCTTGAGGTTGCAAGAGGAATCATTTCATTGCAATGACATTCTTTGGGAAAGCTGAGTTTTTTCTAATTTGATTTTAGTGGGGGTTTTGCCTCATAGATAATCCAGTTAAAATTAACATAACAATGGGTTTGGGTAAGGGTTTTTGTTGGAAGAGTGGCCTGCTTTTATTGCAGTGTGTGTTAGGGGCTGGCCAAAGCTGCTCAGTGTGTTCTGCAGGGTACATCCTGCCACCACATCTGTCCTGGCTCTGGAAAGGAACCATAGGAAATACTCTCAGCAATTTGGACCTGCACCATTCTGTCAGTGCCCCACAGTGTATAACAAAGGATAAAAGTGCAGAACATAAAATCCAGAAAGCTGGACAGGAAGATCACCAACTTTGGGTGGTTCCTCTCTGGATTTGAACATTTTTTTGGCCTGTAGCTTCAGAAGGGCATGTGGCCATGGTGGGGGGAGGGCATTTTCCTGCTCTGCAGCTCAGTTGCTGCCTGCCTGTGGAAAGGCACGAGGCTGGCACAGGCACAGGTGCAGGGCAGGCAAGGATTACAAATGCAGTAGGCACTGATGGCAGACACACCATTCCCCTTCCTGAATCTCAGCCCATCAAGAGCAGCAAGGAAAGCTGCAAGGAGAGCAAGCAAGGCTGTTATTATTCCAGCTAGTGCACCTACAAACATGATTTCCTTCTTTTCCAGCTCTTCCTTTTGGATCCTTGCACTGGCTCCGTCCTTCTGGCTAAGCTTTGTTATCTTTGTAACTTTTGTTGGTGCAGCTTTCCAGATGCTTTCACAGTTGATAATTTTCTTAAATAGTCATGAGATGCAAATCTGCTACAAGATTTCAGCTAAAAGGAGTGATCAGAAGTGGTGTGGAAAGATGTTACGACATCTCTGCCCCAAACACAGAGGGTGGTTGTGGCCAGCATCCACTTATGTGGGTTGACACTTAAAGCTACAATATTTCTGGAGACGTTTTGCTCTGCTATGAATGGGGCAGGGTCCCTGTTGAGCTGATCTTCCACCCAAAATTGCCCTTTTGACTTCGGTGGGGGTTAGATCCAATTGTCCCTGGAGTCATTACTTGGTTTAATAGCCAAGAGACACAGTTAGCAACGCTCTTGTTAATGTGCTCCTCTCTCCCCCAGTGCCCAGCTGCTCCTCACCAGGAGCTTCAGCAGCAGGGCTGAAAGTGAGGGACTGTTTGACCTTCCCTGCTGCCACAGGCACTGCTGAGTGACACACAGTTCACCTTCAGGGCTGGAGCACGAACTGGCAGCCCTGCCAACCTGGGTAGCAAGATACCATGTTTAGGCATTAAACTAGGGCACTTGCATACCAGCACTGGCCGCTATTTTAGTGGGTATATGAAGCTGATCCCTGCTCCCCACCCCTGTGGGACAAGGGAGCTGCTGTGAGCGAGGGATATCCTCTGCCTGGTGGATAAAGCTATTAAAAATGGGCTGTGTTTTGTCAGGAATATGTAGTTCATCCAGCTGAATGACTGTAAAAGTACCAGCCCAGCTTAAGGTATGCTGATACATGCTGTAAATGAGAGCACTGCACACAGGGCTCGGCCCCTGGGGTCCTGTGCGTGGTGTGCTCATGTCTCCTCAGCAATGGGGGTGTAAAGCTCTTCTCCTCTGACTCAAATCAACACCAGTTGCAGTGATTCTGTGGAGACCATCCAGGATGTAACTCAGCCACGCTAAGTACCATAAAATTGTGATATTATTCTCCATTGTTTGTAGCTTGGAGGCCTGTAGAGGCCTAGCCTGGAGCAGTCAGTTTTATTAAGCTCCATCCAAACACAGTGAGATAGTTGTTCTTCCTGAAGAATTTGTGTTCTCAAAGTGTGAGCCGCCCCGTTTGTGTTCTTGTATCCATGCAACCTTGTTGCTCTTACATTACACATTTGTCCTGTGAGATTCCCTCCCTTACAATAAAAACTCACGAGAATGATACACACATTTTCAACTCCGAGCACACCAGAGACTGCAGGATCCAGCAGTACCTAAAGGACACAGGGGATATGGAGGCTGCTGTAGTGGAATTGCTAACTTTGAACTGCAAATGTTTGTAATGGCTGTAAAGCTTCCTAATTGAATTTCTGACCCTTTTTGTCACAGAAACCTAGTTAATATAAGGGAAGGAGAAGAGCAAGTAAAGGATTGGTGATTGGTTTGCTTTTTTTTTTTTTTTTTAAACAGAAACTCCAGGGTAGAGCTTTTTTAATTTTTCTTTTCATTTTCTTACACCTACAGCAGCCTGGTCCTCACACGGTCTCAGTGGCTGCATATCATTCAAGGATCATGGCTGAAGTCCCCAGCCCAGAGCAATATCTCTACAGAAAAGCTTCATGGAGCCCATGCTGAGTCTTCAAACTCACCCTCCCTGAGCATTTCCATCCTTTCAAGAGACATTGGTATCCACAGACCCACTGATGGTGGTGGTCAGAGCAGAGCAGGCAACCCATGTGGTGGCATCTGCTCCTCAGCAGAAATTCTGGGGGAATTCAGTGCTTTCCAGCTGTTTATTCTCAACACTTTGTACTTAGGTGATTTCTCCCTGAGAGCTGATAAAAGATCTTCCATAGCCATGAGGCACATCAGTAATCAGAAATGCAGGGAGGATGGAGAGAACCTGCCATGGGGCCGTGGCCAAACTTCAGGTGAGAAGCTGCTAGCAACCATTTCTGAAGCCCTTTCCTCACCACCTCAGGACAAGTTTTATCATTGCCCTGCTAAATTCCAGGTCCAGAGGACCTCTGAGAAGCACCTGTGGTCGCATCATTTGGCAGTGTCCCATGGAGATGTTTTAACGTGGTCTGTCACCTGCTAGCCACCATCACATGGTCCCTGGGACCATGTTCCTGATACACTGCTGGGCTACAAAGGGACCACGCACCCACATTTACACCAGAGCTGAATTTCCTGGTTCTTGCAAGAATTGAAGTGCAGAACATAAAATTGTAGAATCATTTATCTTGGAAAAAGCCTCTAAGATAATCAAGTCCAACCATCTTCTCCATCCTATTGAACACAGCTTTTATTTACCTTTCAGCAGTGGGTTGTGATGCCATTCCCATCAGTTGGGATCCAGAACTCCCTCTTTCTTGGAAGTCAGTGAGGAGTACAGCACTAAAGCAGAGAGCAGGCAATGGCCCTTTAAGCATTGTCTGTTTAACTGTAGCACGATCTCTCCTGCACTCCAGTGCTTTCCATAAACAGCAAGCCATCCTGGAAGGGGAGGGAGAGGATGATAAATAATCCTGTTATTCATGCGACTGCGTTCTTTCATGAAACTGGGAAAAGGCAAAATAAAGTGGCGACTGCAAGGCTGAGAATGAAACGTGAGGCAGTGGCTTGTGTTGCTGCAGTTATTTGGGGCTGGAAGAAAATCTGGAAAGAGAAAGGTGAGCAGAAAAAGCTTTAAAATGCCAAGAAGAAAGGCAAGAGGCAGGACATAAAAGAGCAGCTTTCCCTGCATCCTTGCTTTGTGTCTGGGCTCACTGCTGGGGCTGGCTGTGGTTCTGGCTGTCCAGCACCAGCTCCCACGGCGTGGCTACCTGTGCCAGAGGCTTCCCTGTGCGTGCACCTTGTGGAGAGGTGGGAACTGGGAGATGACAGAGCTCCAGTAAGGACAGCTGGGCAAAGAGAGAGGCAAAAGTGAGAAAACCCTGGGAAAGAATCTCATAGAACAATGAGGAAGCAGAGAATAAACCTGTTTGCTGAGGGTCCTAGCAAATGAGCTATAATTAGTTTTCGTGGGACAGTAATGGTATTGCCTTCATCACACTTTGCATGTGTGCCAGAGGTGCCTCCCCAGTGTTGTGTTGGAGGTGCCCACGCTGCAGCCTCTCCAGTTCTCCATCTGTGCTCTCTGTGCATCCCCTGGGCCCTGAGCTGGGACAGCTGAGGCACAGGCATCCCTCATTCCATCAGCTCTGCTTGCAGGCAGCCTCCCACTGAGAGCTGGGACACACAGCTGTGGGGAACATCTTAAACCACTGCAGCTGTCTGCTCTCTGCATGTGAGCCACAGCCCTCCATCCCTGGGATGCTCCTGGAAGCAGCCAGGCCCTGTACTGCTGCCTAATTGTCTGGTACCAGCCCCATCTTTGTTTTGTAAGGGAATCTCCTGATGGGACAGTGTGCCAGCCCTTCTAACACTCCAGTAATGGCACACATCCACTTCAGCAGCATCAGAGCTTGGGATAACCCAGCCACATTGTTATAATCTTCCAAAAGTGCCTCTTCCCCTTGCATGGCATCAGTGCAATTCCTTCAGGGTTATAAAAGCTTAAGCCTGTGTAAACAAGGCAGCCCTGGAGCCTAGGTATTGTAGACAGAGAATTCCTCTCCATGTCCTAAATATTTTGGATGGAAAAAAAAAAAAAAAAAGAAGAAGAAAAAAATAAGAACATTTAATACATCAGCTTCCATTCTAGTGTAAATGGGACCAGCTCCACCCAGCTTCAGCCTGGAGTCTCTAACACTGTCGCTGTGCAAAGCTCCCAGTAAGGCAAATGGGAATTGCACATGATGTGGTGGGAAAGCAGCAGATACCTTTGTAAATACTGCACCCTCACACGAGCCACAAGTATCTTTCCTGAGACACCCTGCCAAACTAGCAGGTGTTTTTTACATCAGGCCTTATATTAACACACTCCTACGTATGTCTGGCTGCATCTGCTGCATTAACGATCCCTCGGTGCATAATGGCTGGGTTAGTTTGTGAAGTTAAATACCACGGGCAAGAGCCCAGCCACGATGCATACAAACCTCAAACTGCTTCTGTTTCTATCACAGGGTTACTGCTCTGCTTCTTTCGCTCTGACTTTTTCTTTCTTTCTTTCTTCCTCTCACTGTGTTTTTCCCTTCTTCCTGCCCATCCTTTCC
Source organism: Agelaius phoeniceus (assembly GCF_051311805.1). Taxonomy (NCBI): domain Eukaryota; kingdom Metazoa; phylum Chordata; class Aves; order Passeriformes; family Icteridae; genus Agelaius; species Agelaius phoeniceus. Next base: position 5,882,579 of record NC_135280.1, on the reverse strand, counting down.
CCAGTTTGTGGTGTCCGGATTCCCTCCATGTCTATTTTCTCCATCTTTTGCTATGTCTCCTGCCTCATTTCAGTTTCTGCAGATGCCAGAGAGAATGAAAGCTGCAGCCAGCCAACCCCAACTACTCCAACACTCCAGCAGCCCCAGAGTGGTCTGGTACTCCTCCAGCCAGTGCATGTCTGGAGTCTGGGGGCAGTGCCAAGGGGGCTGCTGGGTGGGGATGCCACCACTTCAGCTCTGGGTGCTTACAGTGGCTGCTGTGGAGGTGAAAAAGGCCAGCTCAGGCCTGCTCAACTTCTACTCTCAGTGCAGACAGCAAGTCCAAGTCCAAAGCCACTGGGGAAAATATGTGCCCATAGTGTAAAAGCCTGTTTTTATAGACACCAGTGGTAGGAGTCTTCAGGGATTAGTCTCGTGTTGTAATTATCAATGATTTTAAAATGCATTGTGGCCAGGCATAAAAGCTGCTCAGAAACATAGCAGGGCTGAATCTGAAGCCAGCTATCACAGACTTCTACAAAAACCCCCACCTGTCTTTGTAGAGCTGACACTAAAGTTAAGTTGAAATTTTCAAGGGCACCAAAGATGTGTGTGTATGTTTAACTTCCACTGAAATGGGAGTTTGGGGCATTACTTAATGAGAAGGATTTGAAAAATACTCTTCTATCCTCCTTTGTTTAAAATTAAGATGCCAAATTCAAACATCCATGCCAGCGTGGTGTCTGTTTCCATTGCTCATGCTTTTAGTTGTGCAGTTGTTGTCATGGTCCTTCATGGAGGTCTCACCTTTGGTCCCAGGCTCTCTTGGCCCTAGGTTTAGCTTTTTGCAGTAGTTCCATGGTGTGTGCACACACACAAAGCACAACAGCTGGTGGATCTCTTATTCATGGCTTAATCACTTCCCTCCGGAGGTGTGCGGTGTGATGTGTGGTCTTGCTCAATCCTGGCTTCCTCAGGGATGGAGCAGGAGGGTCAAACACAGCCCAGATTCCCTAACCCAGCACTTAGGTACATGACTAACCCGGGTATGGAGTATTCTCTCGACATCATTAGGCTGGACCTGCTTCTTTTCCTGGCATTAAGCAAGCATTCAGTCCTTTGGAGTTTGTCTTACCACACCCTTCCCATCTCATGCTTATCTCTGTATCACACTTTGAGCTGCCCACTGGTTTTCCACACATCTCTGACTTTCCCCAGGCCATCCATCTGATCTCATAACCACAGCTCCTCTGGTGGTTCTCCACATGCCCCACTCCCGCCCTTTGTAAAGGTTGGCTGTATCACTGCTACTTTCCTATCCATCTGGAATTTCCCCTGAAGGCTCTGAGCCACCTACTCCATAAGTGTCATCAGACACGTTTTGCTGGGAGGGACTTTTATTTCTTTGTTTCATGGTTTCGTAATCAAAATTGGCTGTCGATTTAATTCAAAATGCCATCACACCAGAGCAGGGCCTCTGCATTTGAAGCAGTTGAGAAAAATAAAATACTGATAAGGAGCCAGATGGCTCAAGAGATTGGGAACCAGCAATGGAGTCAGTAACCTCGACATCACTGCTCCAAAATGCAGCTCTGATCCACAGTGAACTTCATGAGCTCAGTCCAATTTCTAGTGTATGTAGGGTCATGCCAGAAAAACTTCCCTTATAAACACCCCCTGCTTTAGCTAGGAGGCCTGAAAAGGTGTGTGAGGGTCCCTCAAAACAGAGGAAATGTCACCTGCTGCATATGGATGATGCAGTCCCTAGCAGTGCTTGTGCACCTTCTGCAGCAAGGGAAATTCACATTGCAGGATTGCCCACCTGGCCAGCTTCCACAGGGAAGACATTTCCTCCTCTTCCAAATTACCTTTCAAGCCAGTTTTAAAATTGCTTCATTCCTAAGTCTCATGAAAACTGTAACTCTGCAGTCCCAGTGGTCTGAGCGATCCCATGTATACCTGGTGAGAGGCTCCTCAGAGGTGAAAGAACATTGTCAAAGTGTCAATAAAAGAGTAAGAAGCAAGTAAGAATTTGTGTCTGGAGCATCCCTAAGATTAAAACAGTGTGAGAACAAAATCTGGCCATGCACACAGGAGCCAAAAGCCTTACTAAACTAAGCTACAGTTTCTTGCAGCACAGCCTTCCTTCCTGCTGATGGTTATTTTCTAACCTTGCTGTGCAGGAATTGGAAAGAAGCAGGTGCCAGAGAAGAGGTGACTCTGAAATGGCACAAGGTCATTACACACAGAGCAGAAGAGCAGTCCAGCCTCCCAGGTTTCCTTTACTAAAGCCATAATAGTCTGATAGGGCATCAGTCCCCTTAGTGGTAGTCTTCAACTGTATGTGAAGGCAACAGAGAAAACAACTGCTTTTCCCTGCAAGGCTTCTTGGTGTGGATGCTGTCTGTCCTCAGCCCATGTTCCCTCAGCTGCTCTGTCCCAGATTCCCCTTGCCCCCACTGGAAAGCTGCCCAGGAAATCCCTCCACAGCTTCAGGGCCAAGACCAAATCAGCTCAGTCAGGCTTGTTAGAATCATTAAGGTTGGAAAATACCTCTAAGATCATCAAGTCTAACTACTAACGCAGCACTGCAGAGGTCTCAGCTAAATGGTGTCCCCAGGGGCCACACCTACATGCCTTTTAAATCCCCTCAGGGACAGTGACTCCACCACCACCCTGGGTAGCCTGTTCTAGTGCTTAACTACCCTTTTGGTGAAGAAAAGTATCCTAATATTCAATCTAAACCCCCTCTGGCAGAGCTTGAGGCCATTTCCTCTTGTCCTATTGCTTGCTGGAGAAAAGACTGACCCTCCGGGCTACAACCTCCTTTCAAGAAGTTGTATAGAGTGAGAAGGTCTCCACTGAGCCTCCTTTTCTCCAGCTTCCTCTGATGCTTCTCTCAGACCTGTGCTCCAAAGGGACTCCTTGTTCAAGGACTCCAAAGGGACTCCTGTGTGGGTTCCTGCCCTGCCTTGACACCCTGTGCAGGTCGTTCTCATTCTGTGGTCCTTGTTTTGGCTACCCAGGCATCCCCCAGTGCTCCTGGCTGTGGGATGCCCATGACCTGCCAGTGCTGCTCTCTGCACCCCTGAGAGCTGGTCCCATCCCACACGTCCACAGCCCTGTGTCAGCCCCGGGGAGCTGCTTCGTACCATCCACAACTGTTTGGTTTATATTCGCATATCGGGCCGTGACCCTGAACTGGCTTCTCCCTTTAAATTCCTTCCACATGGCTCTGCCCACACTGTCCACAAAGCCTCTCAAAGAAATGCAGCTTGGAAAAAAAAAAATCTGAGAAGAAGAAAAACCCCTTCACAACAAAATGTCCTTCTCTCTCCGGCAGCTCCGCTTGGGTGCGGTTTTCCCAACACTCCCCCGCAACTGAGGCGCGGAGTCTGTTCAGCTCTGCTCCTGCCTGCACTGCAGGGACAGCATCACCCCAGGCTGGGCACAAACACCCACACCGCAGGGACAGGATAGGGATAGGGTCACCCCAGGCTGGGCACAAACACCCACACTGCAGGGACAGCATCACCCCAGGCTGGGCACAAACACCCACACTGCAGGGACAGGGATAGGGTCACCCCAGGCTGGGCACAAACACCCACACTGCAGGGACAGCATCACCCCAGGCTGGGCACCAACACCCACACTACAGGGACAGGGTCACCCCAGGCTGGGCACAAACACCCACACTGCAGGGACAGGGATAGGGTCACCCCAGGCTGGGCACAAACACCCACACTGCAGGGACAGGGATAGGGTCACCCCAGGCTGGGCACAAACACCCACACTGCAGGGACAGGGTCACCCCAGGCTGGGCACAAACACCCACACTGCAGGGACAGGGTCACCCCAGGCTGGGCACAAACACCCACACTGCAGGGACAGGGACACCCCAGGCTGGGCACAAACACCCCCACTGCAAGGACAGGGTCACCCCAGGCTGGGCACAAACACCCACACTGCAGGGACAGGGTCACCCCAGGCTGGGCACAAAGCAACCACACACAGTCCCTATCCACAGGGGCTGGGCACCTTCCCGAGGTCACCACATTGCTGTAAAATAGTGCTTTTATCCAGCTTTCATCACAAGAGCCTTGATGCCCTTTAGCCTCTGCCATTGCCCTAGGATTGTGCAGCGGGACCAGGAGCCTTCTCCCCTGGGTGAGCAGCCCATGAGAGACCCTCTCCATTCTCTCCCTTCCATATAAACATATATCTAGGACTGTCCCCATATAGTGGCAGCTCCACACATGTGCTGGTGGGCGGGTAGCTCTGCATTTGCCCTCATGATTTCATGCCAGAAACATTTGCAAGTTCAGCTCGCCGCTCGGTTTCCCCTCTCTCTCTCCTGCTCCCTTTCAGGGTTACTCCCCGAGTCTGCAAAGGCATCCCACATTCCCCCCACCAGGCCCTGGGCTCCTGCCTGCCAGCATCCCTCCAGCTTCATCATTGCCTCATCCTGCCCCAGCCTCTTAAACATTTCCTTAAAGGATTTCAGTAAGATCAAAATAAATTTTGCCATACGCACTGCTGTTATCAAGCCTTCCCTTTTTGCCTCTTTTCTCAGCAGCTATTTTGGGGATGATTAATAATTCACAGTGAGGCTTGGCACAGCAATGGTTAAAGGGACAAAGCTGAGCTGACGCAGGAGCCTTCTGGACAGAAGCAGTTTTATAAAGTCTTATAAGTGCTATTTTTTTCTTTAGGAAAGGAGTCGATTTTTTTTTTTTTTTTTTTTTTTTTTTTTAGTTTTGTGAGAACAGGAATGTTTCTCTTTTAGCCAATTCCACATACTTTTTGTTATAGGAGAAGATGTGGTCTGAGGGTTTTAGCAGAGGCTAAAACAGGGGAGAACTGGATCTATTTTTGTGGTGTATCAAGTGGATAGGAAATAATCGAAAATGCTGTGTTAAAAAATGAGTTTAGCAGCAGCTCCAGGCAAACCCTGTTCTGCAGAGAGCCCTCCCACCCCTCACCTGCCCAGCACCCAGCAGACCTGGCAAATATGCAGATTTGATCCATTTCCACCCTTTGGCCAAAAGACATTCCTTTAATCATGCCCTCCTGGGAACTGAGATTGTGAGTGTTTTTCTGTTGGTAAAACAAAGCACACTGGCTGCCAGAGGCTGTTCCAAGGCTGTTCGGGGGGTGTGGTGCATGGTGGACAGACAGGTCTCTCCTGGGGCTCCACTGGGATGCTCCCACACATCCTGGCTGATGGGCAGCCTGTGGCTTTGCTCAGGCTGAAGCACATCTAGCATTCCTTTCTGGGCACGGTGGTGCAGCAGCCTCCTGACTTGTACCAACTATTTTTCCTTCCCCACCTGCTGCCTGGGCTGAAATCAGAGCTCAGATCCATCCCCTCTCATCCCAGCACCCTGTCTCCATCACACCCTGCTCAGTGGAAAGGTGATGGAGTTTTTCCAGGACCCCACGTGACACACATCCCCTTCTGAGGACATTCACTGGTCCCATCGCTTCAGACACACCTCCAGGTCTGCCAACAGCCTCGCCTGTAGTGATGGGTGGGATGTAAAATGGATTAAAAAGCAGAGGCCAGAACTTTTTCAAGTTAATCTCCTAATGCAAAAGGATCATATTTGGCAGCAACATAAGGCAAGCTCTCATCAGTTTATATTTCTGTTTTTCTTCCATTTAACAATCTAATTTTGTACATTGCTGTGTGGAATCCAGATACAGATAATCCTCCCCCAGTTAACACCACTCTGGCTGTGCCCTATGGAAATCTGTGTGCTGCCTGTGGGAGCTGGAGACATGGGGGTGCTGTGCTGGTCCGGAGACTGTCTGGAGGGGTTTCAGCAGGTAATAGATAGCTCAGGGTCACAAGAAGAGCTGCTGGAAACACTTTTCATGAGCATTTTTGGAGAAAGTGATCTTTTGTGTTTGCATCTCACCTTACACTTTGGTGCAGGGGACAGTTGGTAGCTACTGAAAACTGAAATATGCTCATTGTCACAGAGGAGAAACTCACAATTTTCCCTGAAAAACTTTAACACCAAATGTAAAATTTCTGACAAACTATTCAGCCAGAATGACCTTTTGTGCTGCAGAACAAACTGTGATGAACATTTTTTCTACCAGGTTTTTCCCCTGACATTATGAATCCTGATGGGGGATTAGCTAATACAGCTCGTTATCAGCACATGCAGCATCAGAGAGGACTTGGAGCTATGTGAGATCTCAAAAACAACCATCTGATGCCAATATGCAATTTGAGATGCTGCCTCAACCAAAAAGGAAGATCCATGGGCTAAAGTTGGTGCTGATGTTAATCCCAGCTATGGGTGAAGTTGCCCCAAGGCTGAATTTGCCTCAAGAGAGTCAAGCTGGGGAGTGGATTAACTTCTAAGGAACTCTGAGTGAATGAATTAGCGGAATTACTGGGTAGGGTCAGCAATGAAATTATGAGTCTACAGCAGAGGAAACAGGATGCATTTCTAAAGGGCTAAGAATGGCCCCTTTGCTAGATTTATGGGGCTGAGGTGATGAGCCCGGGGTCAGATAATAACCTTTCAAACCACCAAGGCAGACCAAATATGCTTTGCCATGGCCCGCTTGCTTTTCAATGCATGTGTGTCATGTTTGGAAAACAAGGCCCCATCTGTCCAGGCCGAAACAGCAGCAACAAAATAACGCTGCTTGTTAGGGAAATGCCACCGCAGAAGAAGATAATTGAAACATTCAGGCTGGCAGTACATGGGGATAAAGGCAATAAATCCTGAAAGCACGCTGCCTTATCTCGGGCAGGAGCTGCCGGCGCTGCTCCTTGGCCGGGATCCGCCAGGCCGGAGAGGCCTCGTCCGGGCCCGGTTATCCTGAGGGCCGGCCTTCAGCCAAGGCCACCAGCCTGCCATAAAACAGGGATGCTGAATCTGACAGAAACCTGTCCCTCCTCATGCTGCAGCTGTTCTCCCTCCCTGACACAGGGGGAAGCATCTGCAGTGGGTTGGGGTGTGTGAATTAACCCCGACTGCAAAGCGGCACAAAGCTGTGTCAGGGGGGTTTGGGGCGGATATGAGGAAAAGGTTCTTCACCCAGCTGTGTCAGGGATGTTTGGGGTGGATATGAGGAAAAGGTTCTTTCTTCACCCAGAGGATGGTGGGTGAAGAACACTGGGACAGGTACCACTGGAAAGTGGTCAAGCACCAAGCCTGACACTGTTCAAGTGTTTGGAGAACACTCCTGACCAGGGTGGAATTTTTGGGTTGTTTTGTTTGGGATCAGGAGCTGGGCTCAGTAATCCTTGTGTGCCCATGATTCTGTGAAAACAGAGGTGGGGCTGGGAGGGACACACAGCCCCTTATGGAGGCCACTCCAGGCTGTCCAGCACAGCCCTGGTGGGTGTCCAGCATCCCCCAAAGGGCTGGAGCTGCTGCTCTGGTGCTCACAGCCTCCTAGAGCTTTCCTGATGCCTCCACAATTCACTGCTCCGGGGACTCTGAATTTATCTCAACATTATAGAGAATAAGTGGGCAAGGAACCCCCATAATTCACCTACAAATCTGATATAACAATGATGCAAGTTTTTCCTCTGGATTTATGTACAGCTGAAACATGAGCAACAGAAGGGGAAAGCCTGCAAACAAAACTAGTATCCTCAAGTCTTCTGCTTATTACGTGGCAACAAAGGTATGTGATGCTGCAAAGCTCTTGGCTTGTGGCCTCGCCCTGCTCTCACACAAGTCCTGGAGAAGTTATGCAAGTGCAATGGGAATCCATGAATTTTGATGAGGAGTATCTCTGCTTCTCACCGTTCATGCCCCTGTGCCAGGAGGCAGCACAGAGATGTGCTGCAAGGCAGCTGCATGGCAGTGACCACTCCATTACTGCCCTGACTTTGTCCCTTCAATTTTCCATGCTCATGAAAAGTTTCCGTGGTCTCCTGTTGTGGCACTGAGATTCTTCTGGGAGTGGTTTTTCAGCTGGCAGCCTGGGCAGCAGCAAAGAGGGTCCATGATGAGACGTGGGCTCCAGGGAGCACATTTGGGCTGCAGGGCAGCTCCCCTTTGAGGTTTATGAGAGCCCACCCTCTGCCCCTTTACTTGCTTGATGTTCTTCAGATGGAGACAGGATTTACAAATGCTTGACTGTAGGAAATAAACGTAAAGGAGAGTGGTATTTCTCCCCCTTCTTCTTTCCCCCATCTGCTCAAGGACTTGATCCTGCAAGTACTGCTGAGACAAAGCCACAGTCAGGGGGGAAATTATGTTTTCCAAGACCACTCCAAGGTGGGCAGTAGCACAGAGCAATCAGCTCGGGTCTGTGTTGCTTTGTGCTTGACAAGCAGCAGCCAGAGAGTCTCCAGGGAGACCTGCTTTTCCTAAGGTGCCAGTACAACTCCTTACACGGAGCACAGCAGTTTGAGGTCCTGAGGCATCACTGTCAGACCCCAGCTTGCTATGGAAATGTTGCTCTGGGAAGAATTACCACTCTCTACAAAACACAAACCTTTCTTCTTTGCTGCAGTAATTTTTCTGCAATTATAACTTACACTGAGCAGCTCAAACTGCAGGCATTAACACAGCACAGGCTGCAGTCTCCCTTTACCTTCGGGTGGACAGCATGGATCAGACAGCACACGGATGGTTTCAGCATGAATCACTCACTGCCTCTGTAACCAACATTCCCATAACCTAAATCTATCAAAAAGAACATAAACCACATCAGAAGCCAGTTCTCAAATACTCATTTGCTAAGACTTTGGAAACCTCTTATATTAAACAGATCATCTCTTTACAGGAGCATGAAGCTGCCCTAATTATACAAAGGGTGGAAAGGGACAATCTTCCTTCTGGGAAGGCTGTTTAACTTCTTCTGGCTTCCTAAAAAGCTATTGTCTTATAAACTGAGCATTCCTTCACTGGCCTGGTAGACACAACATTCCCCATGTCCCAACCAAGCGCTGTGCAAGGAGCAGCAGGACCTGAGCCAGTCAGCCTGAGCAGCCCCGGGCACAGCCCCACAGGGGCTGCTGCTGGCTGCCCCTGGAACACCCCATTCAGAGCATGATGTGCTGCCAAGCACAGTTCTGCCTTGGCTTTTGCCTGTGGCTCTTCAGCAGTGGCCTCTGGCCTGGGTTTTTTTGGAAGGAAGAGGTGCTCTGGGCAGCCCCCTCCTTGACACCAGCAATCACTGTGATTGTAGGAACCTCACTGGGCGAGCAGCAGCTCTGCAGCATTGTCTGGTGGCTCTGAGGTTCTTCCACATGGCTGGAGATACAATGAGAACCCCAGATCTTCAGCAAGAGGAGCAGATTCATCACAAAGGCTGCCTCATTTCTCACCAGCCACCAGGGCCAGGTCCACCCACACCGACCCCCCAAGGAGAGTGATGTCTCAGGATGCAAAACAACACCCCTCAAACCCCCTTTGCTTGCAAACCTTGCTCAGCTCTTTTCTGCAGCTGGAAAACCAACTGTGAGTAGCAGTGAGGTGTCAGCTACTAACACCAAGTCACATCTTGTAGGAAGGACATTATTTCCATGTTATGATAAACCCAGGTGTTTTTATTTGGAACCAGTAGCTTTTGTTATTCTCTTCCTTCATCTATCATCAACACTGTGTTCAGTTTCTGCTTGTGTACATGCTCTGGTAGATGCCATTGTACAGCTGACAGGCCTTAAATTCACAATTTGTGGGAGGCATATTTATTTCCTAAGGTTTTACATCACTGAAGGTAGCAAGCCACAAAATAAAACCATTGTTGCAAATATCATTTGAAGTTAATCTTCGTATAATCCACAGTAAATATTTATGTGCAATGCAATAGTGGATGGATTTGTTTACAGTTTGAAATCGTTAGAGAGGATTCCATATAGATTAGTCAGCTAATCTGCTGTAATCTGCTTAAAAAGCAACTGAAATGGGTTTTCTTTCACTGAATCATGTTAGCCCTGTCTGTGCAGTGACTTCAGATAGGGAAGGGATTCAGGCACAAAAGGGCATTTACCTTGTGGGTGCTCGCAGCATTGCTTGCATTGCAGGAGAGCCATAAATTTCCCCTTCTGCCTTAGAGAACGGGACAGCTGCTGTGACTGAATTTAAGCTGAGATGAGTGTCAGGCTCTTCTATCCCACTTCCTTGCTGCAGCTTTTGAACTCTATCGCCTGGGGATAAACTGATCTTTGATGAGGCACCTGCACGGTGTCTGCACAGAAGTCATCCTTTCTGAATTTATTCTGTTTTATTTCACTCTCTCCTAAGGAGATCTACAGGAGGTGCCTTTACTTAAAATGCTCCTGGGTTAATAAGGAAAGGAAATAATATCCCATATCCTTTACTCCCAACTCACCTTTGTTCACAGGGGAGATGCAGCTCAGGGTGGAAAAAGATTTTAGATATTGTACTTCACAGAAGGTCTGTGGGTTATGTGGGTGTCCATGGGACAGGTGTGTCTCCTCTGGGCTGTAAGGTCCAAGCTGGGACCTCTGATAGCCCAGTGAGTGAAAGGTAAAGTCTGAGCAGCAGAGAGCTTCCTCCAACCAACCAAGCAACAAGCTTGTCTGGGACACTCAGCTAACACATGGCAGAGAGGATGTGAATAGTGATGAAATCCCATTCTGTGGCTTTCAGCAATATTCAGAGGTTGGAGAATGTCTCCAAGCCCTTGTTCCTGATGTAGGGATGCTTACACAGAGGTGTCCTCACGGATACCAGGTGATGGCTGCAGCATGGGTGAGTCCTGAGCTCTCTGCATCCTGTCTCTCCAGGACACAGGCAGGAGCCAGGCAGGGAACAGCCCTGCTGGGAGAAAATGAGGCTGAAACAAGCCACCCTGTGGGTATGAGGCCAATTTATTTCCCATTTACCCACCACACCTGGGACCAGCCAGGTGGAGGATGAGGTTGCCTGTGGCTCCCTGCCCAACACTGGTTTTAAATCCCATCTCCTCCCCCCTTGCACTGGAAAGGTTGGCCACCTCCTGTCTTCAACCTGCTTGAACCTGCTCCAGGTTTGAGGAATGGCTGAAGCCCAGCTCTGCTTCTGGAGATTGAGACCTGGAACATCCCCAGGGAACCCTGAGGAAGGCAAAACACACCTTGTGTCCCCCCATAAACAGCAACACCAGCAGGACTGCGGCTCCCAGTCTGGGAGGGGACCTGGCCCATCACCTGAGTGACCCTCTGGCAAACACATCAGCCTTTGGTGTGGGAGCAGTCACTTTTCTCCCCTTTCACACATCCCCAGTGCCGGTAGATCATTTCAGTGTGGGTCCCTCTGAATAATACATTCATCCACAGTCCTTCCCCCACCCCGTCCTCAGCAAGGCCTTCACGAGTTGAATACGGTGGCTCGGCTCCAGCACACACAGCTGCCATCACTGCTGCAATTCTTTTGCCTTGAGAAAAAGCATATACAATTTAATATGCTCCTGGCACAACAGCTTTTCTGTAGCAGAGGAGGCGGGTTTGTTTATGGCTATTTTGATAGGGCAGCTTTCATCCGGACACAGGTTCTGCTGCATCTCCCCGCCCGCACAAGGGCGCCTTTGTTGGGCTGGTTCACGTGTTCTTCTGCCCATTTTGGTACCTTCTCCTGCTCCCTGCAAACCCAAGGTTTAAAAAGCCCTCCTTGCTGGTCATGTTATTCTTTAAAAGCTAGATCCTGGGCTAAGAGCCAGACATGCAAGGCAATGGGAGAGGGTGTGATGCTTTACTGGATATGTGTCAAGGATATGAACCATCCTGCCATCTCATGGGAATTTGGCCCATGGAGCAGAGCTCTTGGTGCTTGTGGTAGCCGTTAGCAGTGACTTAGAGGCTTTCTGGGCTGGGGAGCAGCTCTGTTGCTTTCTCAGACACCTTCTGTCTCACCAACAGCCATTTGAACCATGCACAGGGGCACAACTCCTTCCTCCAGGCAGGGCCAACACAGGGCTTTTCCGTCTCTGCAGGAGCTGGCACTGAGAGATGCAGATTCCCTTCGGGCAGCAATTTCCAGAGTCACCCTTACGCAAGATAAACTGTGAACAGTGACACATCTCCCTGCTCTGTGCTCCCACAGCATCTCAGCTCCCCAGGCAGGGTGGGGTGTGCAGGAGATGCACCTGGGGCTGGGAAGTCTCAATCAAACAACCCAGAGTCTGCAAGCCCAGCCAACTCCTTCTATTTGGCAAGCAGCTTGAGCTGCCCCTGGTTGACGAGGAGAAACAATCTCTTGTGTTTTTCAGCTGCTGAGTCTGCTCTCTCTCGCTACCACAGTGGAAATAAATGGTGGGAGGGTTTAGCCAGCACTAATTCATTGCCACATTCAATCTGAGGCCGCTGCGACTTTGTGCTTGGCCCACAAACACAACGGAGAAAATGAAACCGGATAGAAAATACAACGGATCATCCGATCATCGTAAGCACATGGGAAAGAAACAGAGTCACTCTGTAGTGCACATGAATTCCACACATGTGGAGGAATGCAAAGCAGCTATTGTACCCCCACGTTGCAGATCCATTTCACTGTTTTCCCAGTTTATCTGGAAAATACATACTGCATGGTACTGTACGTCGTATTTCACTGCTATGCACCATGATGTCTTCTAATGGAACAATCGCCATGCTTGTAGTCTAAGGGCAATACAAAAGTGCTTTCAAATAATAACAATACATTTTCTGTATAAAGAGGATAGGGAGTAGCCATTTCCCAGAAAGGCTTGATTTCCCTGGAGCCAGCAGTATGAACATCCAGAGCGCCAGTAACAGCAGGCAGTGGTGAGAAATTCCCTACCTCATCATCAGTCTATACATCCTGTTTCCAACTGCCAGCTCTGGGAAGAGTGGAGGCTGTCAGCACCCACCAAGGGTAAGGTGAATGCACCCAGTGAGTCTTGGCAGCACAAGGCTCCATTTATCCCATCAGGGCTTGGGTGGGGGGCACTTCGTTGGCAAAACAGCTCTCTCAGCTTTGAACCAAAGCTGTGAGCAGAGGAGCAGCATTCTCACAGCCCAGCTTCCAGAGATCACACAGCAGCACAGCATCTGCCAATTCATTCAGCACTGCTGGCCCATGCAGCAACATGGCACGCCACTGTTCCACGTTTGGAGGCAGTTTATACTGGAATGGGAGCGCTCTTCTTGGGTAAAATGATTATTTTTTTCCTCCATAGGATCTCACGACTTTTTAAAGGGAACACTGCACACTTCAAATTGCTGAAGCACAGGAGCATGGGAAGTATGCTGCAGCTGGTCTGGGCTGTGGAGGCTGTCTGTGATACTTGTGCAGAGAATGACTTGAAAACAAGAATTAAAGCACAGCTGGGGAGGAGCTGACACACTCAGAAGGGAAAAGTTACCCTTGTACATCTGAGATAGGAGTCAAAGCAGCCCAAGGAGACGCTCATGCTTTGCTTTCCTTGCCTATGCAAAGTGCAGCCTCTTTTCTACAAACTCAATCCAGATTTTTAGACATCAGAAGAATCACTCTGGTATTGGAGCCTGATCAAGCACAAAAAACATCCTCAGCCTTCAGAAAAATACCAGATGGCTGCAGATGCCAGCTCCTTCGGCCAGGCAGTGTTTTGAGAGAAAAGGCCAGCTTGTTGTGGAGGGCTGCATCCCAGATACAACTCTGCAGAGCAGCAAAGAGCCACAGAGAAATCCCTGGAGGAGGAGGAGCATCCCAGCCAACGTATTCCCGTAACATCAGATTTTCGAGGCTACACATATGCTCCTATCCAAATATGCTCTCTTTCTCCAGAGGGAAGAGGGACCTAAAGAAGTGACTCTGGCTGGAAATGCTCTTACGAGTTTCTGAGCAGTCGTGTGCACTTGAAGCTCCAGTCAGAGTTGCCAAATCATTGGAACAAGTTACAAAAACATGTCTGGCAATGTAAGAGGGAATAATTTGGTCTCTACATAGTGAACTGGTCTTTGGAATATCAACTACGACATTTTAAGCTGATTGGTTCTCAGTCACCTACTCTTTGAGGAGGACATCATGGTGTTGCTACACAGGATAATATCCTCTTTGCCCTACAGAAATGGGCACAAAGAACAAACACTTTTCCCATAAATAGTACAGTGAAAAGATTTATGCACCATTCAAGTAAAACTGAATGGGATATACACACCTTGTGCAACTTTCACAACAGGAGAAATGTCACCCTTTGTGTGGTGGTGACTCCACTTCCCAAGACTACTGACTACAAGAAAAACTGCCCAGCAGCCAATAACCAGCTGGGGTTACTTGGTTCTCCAACAGCTCTTGTTTCCCACCAACACCTGAACAGGTAACCTGGTGTGTCAGGCCGTGTTTTCTTGATGATCAAAGAAGGATTTACAGGGTTCACAGTGACTCAATGACTTTAGGACCTCTTTAGCACTACTTTAGTGCCACGAAGCAGTGGGAGTGCCTGAGCCAGCCAGAGTGATGTGATACACACACCAACGCCTGGTCAGCCACATGGCCTCGTAAAAAGCTGAGGTGCAATTAGTTTCTATCAAAAAAAAAAAAAAAAAGTCTTTTCTTTCGTCCCAGGAGTCCTGAAATGGCTGTGATATACAAATAAAACCAACTGAAAAGGAATGAGAATGAGGAGTGGTGAGATGCTCATTTCTGGGGAGCGTGGGCTGGTAATGTCCGTCTGGAAGGACCTCAGAGAGAGTGGTCACTTTTGATTACTGCATAATGTGAGTAATTCTCTGGAAAGACCAATCCTTCCCTCCTGAATCGTAGCAAAGGGGAGAAAAATAACACATTCCAAAAACGGAAAGCTGCACAGCCCTCGGATGTGGGGAGCCACCCAAGATTTCTGTGCAGGGGCCACTACACAGAAGCTGCAAGGAGTGAGCCACTGGCCCTGCCCTCTGCTCTGGGGTGACAGCTCCAGCTCTGGAGCCAAACTTGGACCACAACACACCTACTGGAGTGGCCACCCAGAGCTCTGGTAGGTGGGGTGACACTAACAGCACATGGAACACCTCGTCACCCAGAAGCCAAGCTCTCCAGTTCTATCCCATGTCTGCACCTTGATGCATGAGGTACAGGGGGTTCCTTTGGAGGCTCTGCCTTCTCTGAGAAGTTTGTCCTCAGTGTAGTTCCTGGCCAGCCCGTGACATGAACACAAGCCATGGAAACAGAGCAGTACAACCCTGGTGCCAAAACTCAGGCTGTGCTCCAGGACAGCCACGGTTCTAAAAATCCATGTGTGCCCAAAAGTTGAGAGGAACAACTGGGACAGGTCCCTGGTGTGGTTGGGACCATGGGCTTTGCCTGTGATACTGGGGGGAAAGGAGCACCAGTGGGATTTGAGGAGAAAAGATCCTGTTTTACCCCAGGCCATACAATAGGCTCAGCATCAGTCCAGAGGGTTTCACAGCTGGCACCTGGACAACAACAGGAAAGTCCAAGAGACACATCAGACCCCTATTTCTTTATGTAGACATATATGGTTACATTTAAACAGATGATTTTTTTTCCTTCATGCTAATCCTCCACAAAACCAGTTTGGTTTCCATTACTATATATAGCACTGGGAATCTTGGTCTATATTTTGTCCCTTTGCATCTGATTATTTTCAGTAGAACTCAAAGTCTTGATGATATACAGATTTTAACTGGAACATGACATCTACTCACACAAACTTCCATTAGCAATAAACCCACAATGGCCACTTATAACGTAGAAGAATTTTATTCATACCATAATCCTGTCCCATCATCCACTGCAAATATTACAATTATCTTCAAAATGTCACTGAATATCATTTTGTTCCACTTAAAGCACAGGAATCCTGGTGTTAGACAGTTACATTTCTCTTGAGATTGCTTATAACAGAACCATAATTCAAATGTATTCTCCATGAGCTGTAAAGGTTTAAAGCAAAGAATCTGCAGTGTGTCTGTGTGCTCAAGTAACTTCTAAACAATGAGGCTAATACTTGGTATTTGACAAGAGATGTGTCCTGCATATTATGCGAAACATTCACAATTTTTTTACCAACACAACAGAAATGCAACAGATAAAAGAATATACTTGAGTGACTGGTAACATTTAAAAAATGTTTCTTTTAAAAATTGCACAAGAGAATACAAAAACAGTGCAGCAGATAACCAAATGCGTATACACTGACATATCTATATAGAATAGGTCTGCCTATATAAATGTACGTGATAAAAATTGCAAGGTTGGAAACTGTGAATGGTCATATTTAATAACACGTGCAAGAAGCATAACATAATCATAATAAATAGCAGCAACGAATATACACTAACAGAACCACTGAAATTATGCTAAAATAAATTAAGCACCTTTAAGTGATGAGAAGAGCGTGAAGCTGAGAAGATTTTAGCTCTGTGAGAACCACTGCGGGCAGCTACTGGAATACTGGGCCCTTGGTGGGAGTCAACAGGAACGTGTCCAATTAGCATTTGTTAATTCCAAAGAAGAAAGCAATTGTGTGTCAGTAGGACTCATTTTAGCCATAGAGCCAAGTTCAGCTACACCTCTAGTTTCAAAAGGGAGATTGATGTCGTATTTCACTGCTTAACCTTTGGCATGTCAAAGGTACAGAAAGCTTGTGTTTACTCAGAAGAATGTTATTGTAAAGAAGAAATGGAGTTTTGGCCCAGCTGAAGGGCAGGCAGTGCTGTTTAGCGTGGCTGAGATGCAGAGCTTTGCTGCTGGCAACAAGTTTACCTGCAAAGGTAAAGCTTTGCAAATCATAGTCCCAATGATCCCATCCTTGAGGGCTGTGCAGATCCCCAGCCTTGAGAGATCTGCAAAAAGCTCCATTCAGGAGGAGCCCCATGTGTAGGCAGGGCAGCAATGACTGCCAGCAAGGCCATGAGGCCCCTGGAGGGACCCAGGCTCCAGGATCCTGGTGCTCTTTGTTACACAATACCTGTCTTTTAGAGGAGAAGCAGCATTTTGAAGCACTTATTTGGCTTTCAGAAAATCTTTAAAAATTCTAAAATTTAGTCATATACTAGAAGAAAGGCATTTGAATTTCATTAAGTGGACCTTATTAAAAACAAGCTGCTGTATTTGTCCCTGAAGTGCACCTGGCATCATCTCTTCAGCATTTCATGTAATGCTCAGAGAAGTGGCTGAGGACATTCTGCTGAGTTTTGAAGCCAACTTAATTCAGCAGAGAAGCCCCCACTGGACTCCTAAGGACTCTAATGTAAACCCTCATTTAAAAAAAGCTGAGGACAAATAACTTAGGTCCTAAAGGCTCCATTTGAATTCTTACAAAACATTGTCCCTTGACCTCTTCACCCAGAAGACTGGAGCAGGCTGTTTGCCTGAGCATATCCTACAAGGCAGACCCAAAAGGGGTTGTGACATGGAGGAATATGGACCCTATATTTAAGCCACAAACAAAATCACTCAAAAGCTTTACTTTTCCCTGGCTTGCTGGAATGATCAAAAGCTTCCTCCAACCTCCCCCTTTAAATTGCATCTCATCAATGAGACTGCCACTCATTCCATGGGATTTTGGAACCCCCCAGTCTGTAACCAGTGAAAAGTCTTTTAGAAGTGACAGTTAGAGAGATATCATGGAATCACAGACTGGTTTGGGTTGGAAGGGACCTGAAAGGCCACTGACTTCCAACCCCCTGCCAAGGGCAGGGACAACATTCACATCACTTGATCAAAGAACCTTGACAAAAGGTAAGACCAGCTTTAAAGATAATAAAGAAAACAGAAATTCATATGTATTTTAAATAGTTGAACCCACAGTTTTAACCAATATGAACCAACAATAGGTAAAAATCTTGTCTGCAAGCCAAGAGCCCAAAAGAGCCCCAGTCATCCCCAAAGCTAGTCTTACCCAAATAGTTATCCTTCCATTTCCATGATACATGAGATTTGAGCTGACATCCACTAGGTGACATAAACAGAAAAAAATACACATAAAATGCACACTTCTTTTTTTTTTCTTCATAAAGCTGTGGAGCTGCACAGAGCAAATTTTAAGTGCACAAGGTCACATGAAGGCAGCTTTCCAGAGGAATCATTTAGACAGTGAGCGAAATGAAGCTGTTGTATCTCTGAATGTTTCTCTTGAGGATCTCGGAGCAGGGGCCGAGCACTCGCTCGAAGCGGGGCCGGTCCAGCTTCACACACTTGAGGGGTCCACGTGCCACCACCGTGGCTGCCCGGGGCCGGTTGAGCAGCAAGGCTATCTCACCTGGAAACAGAGACAGCACACTGCCACACACCCTCCTCTCTTTCACAGGGTGCATATTCCACCATCCCGTTGCTCTGCTGGTAGAACATCTCCCTTTATATATCTCTTGATAGACACTTTACATAATTCTGCTGACAGTACAAATGCATTACACATGCATAATGCATGTGTGTAAAATGCCTTTGAAAACAAATGCTTTCAGACTGTTTTGCTGATTCTGGATCTGTCTCCTGTCAGCTACACTGGTGTAAACCATGGAATGGATTCAGCTTCCCTGAAATCTCTGAGCATCGCTGAGAGCAGCGGCTGACCTGCCCATAACCCCTCGCATGTAAGAGTGGAACACTAATTAAGACAATAAGTTCTTGACCCAGACGTGCCTGTCTTTCTGAACCATGCTTAGCTGAATTTTCTTACCAAAATAATCTGATGGACCGAGTCTTCCAACTTCGACGTACTCCTCATTGTCAGACCGGCGCTGCAGGACAGAGGCTGTGCCCTGGGAAGAGAAGGGCAGGGAGTCAGCTGGCTTTGCTCAAACCTGTTCTGATTAAAAAAGTACCCAGGCCTGGGTATTTCCTTTTCCATATCACACTCCTTCCTGATATATGAATGAAAGGAATTAAAGGATTAAAAAAAAATTAAAATCCATCAAAAGATTTCTCCGTTATGAGTTGTTTGGATGCAGACGTATTCAGCTTATAAAGGGGAGAGGGGCAGGACAGAACCCAGGAACAAAGCACATAATGCTTTAACATAAATGTATGCTTTAATATAATTTTAAAATATGTTCTGTGTGGATGCAGAACCTTAGAGAGAGAGATACACAGAAAAGATTTACATTAAAAGAAATAAAAAGGCAATTTTCCCAGTAATATTCCAGACACAATTTTGTAAGAGCAACTAGAGCTTATTCCTCACCTGACCTATTGCTGAAATGGGTGGCAAAAGACGTTTTTAATGCTTGTTGTAACAAAGGGTGATTTTTTTCCAGGGGCTTTGCCCGCTCGTGGCCTGTAGTGATCTGGACACCTGCGAGTCAGTCTCTGGAGAGATGGAATGTGCCTTGTCTCCACTACCCTTAATAACTGCTGTACCTGACACGTGCTAATACATGTCAAAACTCAGTTACAATCTATTTAAACCTTCAAAGAGTTTTACATGCAGAAATATTCTGACCTGGAGGAAATCTTAAATTATCGTGGCATAAAGCTTTTGTAGAGGAACAGAGAAGGTATCTGCTTTTCTGGAAAAAAATTACAGCAACATATGAGAATATCTTCTGAGTCCAAACCAAAAGCATAGGGAAAGGCCAAATGTTAGCAGATTTTGACTTTAACTGAAAAAAATAAACCTCCCTCCAGTGCAGAGTGTTCAGTGAACATTCACTGGCTGCAAATATCCTGCAGCCTCCTTCCACCAAAAGAAACTTGTGCACCTCCAGTAGATAAATTTTATTTCTTCTGTCAAGTTTCCAAAAAAAAAATCCTTTTCCTTGATATAACTAAATTGTTCCACCAACACTGCAGTTTCCCAAGATCTTCCAGTAAATCTGCAAGGGCATGAAAATGCAGAGATAGTGTGATGAGCATTGCTATTCACACTTGCTGCAGCTTTCAGAGCAGACCCACATTCACAAGCAGCATTCTCAGAAATACCCCACACAGGGAATAATGCCTGCATCCGTCCCTCTCTTGCCAAACTTTGGATCAGGTGCAGCTTAGTAAATTGATGCTGTTCTCATTGCTTGAACAGTGTAGATGCATTCAGCTTCAGAGTCACTTCCAGCCCTTGTCCTCCTCTCATCTCCATCTGGAGCCTGGCAAAAACTGAACCCCTTGACCCAAATAGCTGCCTGCAACCCATGTCTCCAGTTCCTTTCCCAAATCTCATTTTTTAAAAAATCTTTTATTACAGATGTTTTATTACATAAAACAAAAAAAATGTCCCTGAAGTAATCACAGTGACCACCCAGGTCAAATGAAGAGTGGACTCAATTCCCCACTGCTCACCTTCAGCACATTGCTATAAAGGTAATCACAATATCAAGCAATATTGCTTTCATCTCCCTGAGTGTCAGCCTTTATTGTGGCTAATATTTTTCTGACAGGGTCCATGTGATATAGGACTCCAATAAGTCTGCCTTCTGAAGCAATTTCTTCCACTCTTCCACTACAGTCAGCCTTTTTAATCCAAGAAACACCATATCTGCTGGAGAAGGACAGATGTGTCTGGCCTCCACAATAAACACTTGGCTTGGCAGGATAAAGCAATGCATATTCCAGATCCATCTTTTTTCCACTCTTGTTTTAACAGTCACATAGGCTTTTCCCGTTGCCCAGTGAGAGCAGGTCTATCTCAGAGCAAAACAAGCTTCCTGAAGCCCTGACAGAGAGCACCCAGATGTCAGCTCTGATTACACTGCTTGGCCCCTGCTGCAGCAGCCACCAGCTCCACAAGTACATCCTGGAACATTGTCAGAGTGACCTTCAGGGGAAGGCTGTCCACCTCGGGAAACAAAGAAGATGTTTTTATAATTGCCTGTCTGTATCACCTTCACTTTGTGACTCTTATCTCTGGAATCAGCACTATTCTGACTGTAGTAGAGGAGGAGTCCAGTTGTAGGCAGACAGTGAAATGGGGCAAATATAATACAGAAATAAAATAATAAAGAACAAAATAAAATATTACAGAATAAAATAATACAGAAGCAGTCACTCATTACCCATATATCTGATAAAAAGTTGTCATGAATTCACTTTTGACCCCTACCCTTGCCCTCAGCCCAAGTTTTGTTGCTGTTTTTAACTTCACTTTACTTGTCACATATTTGTGATAGAGTTTTTTGGTTTTTTGTCCTTCTTGTGCTTTAGGATCCCCCACCTCCCACAAATGATAGGACTGAATAAATCCTCTGGGCTTGTCCCAGGAGGTAAGGGCATTATCTAAAAGGGTTCAGGAGCTCATCACTGTCACTCCCGAATGCATTTTGTCTCTATGGGAAAGACTTCTCCTTAAATGACACACAAAACTTGGCAAGATGAATCTCTGAAACAAGCTGCATGATCCTAGATTTGCAGGATCAGGCTGCTTAGTGCTGCTCAACTTAAAATGCTGCTTTGTACACTGATACCCATTCAGCCTACACCACCAAGCAAACCCTACGAGCTCGAGCTCGAAGGCTGTCAGGAAGGTTAACACCATAAAATAAATCAGCCCTTTGTGATGATATTAAACTGAAGGCAGACAGGCATGTCTTTCTGCTAGCAGACACTTGGGAGTGAAATTATGGTCTTTGGGGGATCCAGGAATATTCTCTTTCAGTCACTGGGGAGTGCCTGTATTCCCAGAAACTGATAGCATTAACCTTCTCTCCTCTCCTCTGAGTAAATACAAGCCTCCAATTGCAAAAACAACAAGAGTAGGAGTTCCCAAAGCCCTGTGCCATCAGCACCTCTCTGCCATCCTCACCCCACGCACCTGCCTGCTCCCTCTGGCACTGCTCCGCAGCACTGCTGGGAGTGTTTATTCAACTCCTTCCAAATGCTTCAGCAGTTTGTTTTGCAAAAATTTATGCCTTAGATATGGCACCATGATTTAAGATATAAAAAATAAATTAAGGTTTATAATCCATGAGGTGCCATCCTCTCCAAAGTAATGAGATTTTGATAGATGTTTCACTTTTAAACTCTCAGATCCTACAGATAGATGAGGCATTCTAGTGTGACCCATCTGGATCAACACTGGGATTCCCAGGCTTATCCTGCAGCTACTTGCAAGCACTAATTGCTTCAGGAGCCCTGTTTTTATATTTAACTATGATTCCTATAGCCAGCAGTTGGCCTAAAGAGCCTGGCTACAAAAGGCAACTATGATTCATGGTGCTAAAAAACTGAAATCCTGTATTTTTTTTCTCTATTCCAGCTCAGTGGATCAGATGGGATCACTCCCAGGCAGCACTAGGCAAAATGTGGCAGCTCTTGTTACCCGTGGATGGGACAGACAGTGCAGGATGGGCTTCACCAGGGGCAAGAGGTGGGATGAAAAACTGCACTGGTTTAGAAACTTTTTGGTTTAGAAGTCAGTCATACTGATTTTTTGGTTCTGTTGCTCTAACCACCCATTTTAAAGATATAGCCATCAATAAAAAATATAGTGAGGCTCCATCTGGGATAAAGGATAATTATTACAAAGAAAACATTATATAATTATTCTAAAATTATATGGAAATAACTTCAATTTTCATAATCAGAAAGTTACTACTTTATATTTCCAGTTTTATGTCATAATTTTTTTACTCACTGCTTTTTCTAAAAAAGCACAAGCGACGTTTTTTCCCCCGGCCTCAAAATGTGACATTTTTATCCTAGTTTTGAGCTTAGAAAGTTTCTCTAGCCAATTTTATTTTCCTCTTCACCACCCAGCACAAAGGGCAGTGCAGTGTATGGAATGAGAGATGGAAAGGTCAGGCTGATCATCTGTGATTGCCATTACCTCCATCAATGGCAGCTCTGAACATACCTTTGCTCTTTCTCACTTTGTTAACCCACACACTCCGTAATTCACACGTTCAAAAGATAAGTTTCTCCTCACTCTACAGCCACACAAATCCTCATTAATGTGTTGCTATTAAATCATTGCAGAGTCTCTACAAAAGGAGAAGGAAGGGGCTGTGCAGTGGCACACCACGCTGCGGCTCCCATGGCGGAGCAGAGGGACTGGACGGGGCTGCAGCGGGTCTGAGATGAATGAAAAGATCTGTCACACAGTAGGATTCTGGGAGGATTTCATTTAATTGCAGGCAAGATGAGGTTTGTGGAAGTAATATATTTTATTAGATCAACAAGCAGAGCTGGAAAAAGGGATGAGAGCTCTCGGGCACATGTCTGTCTTCAGGTTGGCTATTTCCCCAGGTAAATCTAATAAGATCCACCATTCACCTGTCTACAAACACTGTCTGGGCCATGTTCTCTCATTATAACAGCTACAACCATATTAAGTTGCATCTTATTCAATCATATCTTCTTCCTAGAGCATCTCCAAATCATTAACTTAATTTAAGGAGAGCCAAAAGCTCAAAATTTCCTGGAAATTCCTGGGAGCTGGAACTAATTGATATTTAAAGTCCCTTCCAAGCCAAACCATTCTATGATTCTATGAAACAGTGAATGCCTGGTGAATCTGGGAGACGTGTCAGGCAATGCTTCACCTTCCACTTCAAAAAAGGATCATACAAATCAGTTCAGTTTTCTGATGTGAAACCTCAAGCAAATTTGGTCCAGTTTGGAAACTCTCCCTTCTTGGCTATCCCTCCTGATGAGCCAGTTTTGATGGTGGGAACAGGCTGCCAGGGCAGCCCCAGGTTGTCACTGACTGGAAAAGTGGTGGCTGTTTGCACTCCTTATCTCAAGCAAGTCAGTTCTTTTCTGCTTCCATTAGAACTCACTATAAATACAGCACAAGGCAATGCCCAAGGTAATGAGCTGCTGAGAGCTTTTGAGAACAAATGTGCAACATTTTACACACCCAGCTTTTTTAATTTCGTTGTGACTCGCTACATTTGGAGTTGCACTGATTTCATGGGATTTTTAGGAAGCCAGCACATTGGGAATGGGGTTAGGATTAATAATCCAAGGTCAAAGGAGCTCTAAATGCAATGTTGAAGTTATAAGCTCTGCACCCTGATACTCAGCCAGTCTCCTTAAGAGAGCAGTGCTGCCAAAATCACTTTTACATTGTTAGTGATCATCACCACATTGTCAATATAACATTCATCTTATTGGCCATCATTCTCAACAGCACATCAAATTTTAGCAGAGATGGAAAGCACCTGTCACTGCCCAGCTGGCAGAGGTCCTGGACATCATCTCTGCAGCCACCACTGATATCAAACAACCTGCAGGCTGCTGTGTGTTTTATATCACACCTGCATCAAACTGCCCTACATATGCCTGGAGTTCTCCCAGCTCTCTGCTATTCAGACATGTTTATATTAGTTTGGGACTATGGGTTTAGGAATAACACCCAGACCCGGGAGAGAGGAACAAAGCTGTCTAGAGCAGTCACCAAAATAGCCACAAACATTAAGGTACTTTTAAAGACGACAATCAATCATAAGCCAAGTGTAGCTTAAAACAGCAGAAAGAACTAAGCCACAGGGCATTTCCTAGGGATATACAGGAGGCCAGGGTTAAGGCCCAGACATGACTACACCCAGCCCATCATTAATCACCAGGAAATGCCTTTGTCTTGATCGTTCAGTATTTAAAATCATAGATGTCTGACACGGGAAGACCTTTTCAGTCGTTTTGTTCATCCTCCTATTGCAGCACCTCAGACAATCTTTGCTTTCAGCGTTTCTTTGATACAGCCTGCATTAAACCTGTGCTGTACCTATGTATTCCTCTTGAGGTAAAAGAAATGCTGTTAATAAATGGAAGAAGTCAATATTCAGACAGACAGAGACCAGTAAACACAGTGAAAAGCCAAAAGAAATTGTACCAGCTGCAATTTGCTTTGTGCATGGAGACCCCTGCAATACTCAGGTGAAATAAAATGGGTTTTGCACAAAGTAAAAATGGGATTTCTTGTTTTGTTAAGCCTTTCCTGTTTAAAGACTTTACAGGAGCAAAACCTTAAGTTTTATAGTATATATTGACTTCAAATTCTTTGAGCCTTTGAGCCACAGCAGCAGAGCTACCATCAGGATAGACCACACAGGTGTCCAGTAGAGGCATATCCACATTCTGGGAGACTCATGAATTCATCATCATCACCCCCCATCGTCAGACAGAGGGACACCACAGCAGCTCTGCCACAGTAGTGCCACAGTAGTGCCACAGTAGTGCCACACAGTAGTGCCAGCTTCAAACCAGCAGCTGCCAACTGGGACAGGGAAGCCTGGGAGCCAGGGGATGGTGACAGAGGAATAAGGATAGCAGCTCTGAGCCATGGGAGGAACCCCTTGCCTGGGGTGTGATCCCCCTTGGCTTGTTGTCCTGGCTCTATGCCCAGAAAGCTGGGAAGCCATTGCACCACAGCCCTTGGGGTTCCTCTGCATTTTTATCTTTAATCTGTTCTGGGATTTTGGTCGCCCCTTCCATTACACATTCAGTCACCTGTTGCAGGGGTGACAAGAAGCAGAGCTACTCAGTAAAGGTGGGCTCAGATGTTGGTTTTAATGAATCATCTCAGGGATACTTGGCCTTGACTAATCAGTAGCTTCTGTGGGAAAACAACTGAATTAATATTCATCCCAGTGCCAGATTTTAAAGACCGTCTGTGCCAAGCGCTGTGGATTATTGGCAACAAGGCCCTGTTTTCCTCCCTCAGACATGTCAGTGTACAAAGCAATAAAAGTCACAAAGGGAAAAAAATGTTGCATTTTAGAGATTCTTTCTTTCTACAAAGCTAGCCATTATCTTGCCTCTCTCTGAAGCCAGGAAACATCCACTGAGTCAACATAAAAGTGACTTTATAATGGGTTATTCATCAACTGTTCATATTTGTGACTGACCTGACAGGGCTCATCTCCTGGAAGCAGAGAGCTACCACCTACAGCCAGGGCAGGGGTGAATGTATGGGAGAGAAAACACGAAAACAGAGCTGAACCTCCCTCACCCTGCCTGCAGAATCCTTTCTGGTGAAAATCGTTTTTAGCTGTTAATGCTGTTTTACGGCCCAATTACTCCTACCACCATCTGCTTCTTTGTGAAAACATTCTGTAGATGCTGAAGTAACCAGACCAAGCAAAAGGCTGAGGCAGACATTGTCATTAAAGTCTCATAACTAATGCTGTGACCAGGGCTGGGAGAGCAGCTGTGGCCAGCAAGGGCAGCAGCTTCTGAGTAAGAAATAAAACTTGGATTAAACTGGAGGAAGGAAAGAAGAGAGTTTATCACAGAGATCTGTAAAATCCCCCATGGAAAGATCTCTTTGAGTCCTTTCAGTTGGTGAATCTTGTGTGTTCAAAGGACCAAATTCTGAAATTCAGAAGAAAAAACCTCACAAACTCAAAATTGCCTCATCCTGGAGCACACTGAGAAGGGTCTTGCATGCTCCAGAAAATCCACACTGCAATGAAGGAGCCCTAAGGGCTATATTCTTGCAGCAAATCTGCAGTCAACTCAATGATATCTTTGCAGAGCAGGGACAAAAGCTATTCCACTAAGGAACAGCTTTAACATGATCCAGAGAAAGGTATGAACTCCAGCAGGGATTGGGAAGTTCTCCCTTTCTCTTCCTCTAGGTTGAGCACCACCATATTTCAGGTCTTGTTTACACTGCAGTGTTTTTGCTTGAAGACAGAGAAGCTCCCAGCTCCTGACACAGCAGATGCCTTTAATGTCAGTTCAGATTTAACATGCCTGGGGCCATAAAGTTCTTGTTCACCTTGACTAAGTGCTTTGAATCAGAGCTTGTGAGCTCAGGCTCCAGTGCCAAAGGAGCTTATAGGGATCCTGAAAACCTTGAGGGGTAAACAGCCTGTGCTGCTCTCCTTACTCCCATGGAGAGGCTTTTCATCCCCTGTGAACCTCCAATGCTTTTGCAGACAGCCCTGGTAGGAAGACACTTCTGGACAGGATGAAGAGCACCAACCATACCCTAAAGTTGGTATTAGCTCAGGGAGAAGTCACAGGCTGCTTTGAATACAGAGAAAATCTTGCATTCTGATTTTTAAGCAAATTCAAATGAGGCATGCATATATTAAGAATGAAACTGCCAATTACTAACTTTGGGGTTTCCTTCTCTGCACACCAAATGATTTCCCGGATTTCCCTGATTTCCACATATCCCATAGTGGTACAGGGCCAGGGTGTGTCTGTCATTCCAGCATAAACTTCAATTTTATGGGTTTACAAATCAGATGTTTTAAATTACAGCTGAATGAGACTGGAGACTCCTACACAAGTTGTCATGTCAAAAGTGAACTGGGGAAACATTCATACATTCATACATTTTTTTTTTTTATGCTGGGTATACCATGTGCAAAAAGAGGCTGGGAAAACTACTTTTAAGCCTTTGGGAACAGTATGGCTGCACTGCATCCTCCTGGGAACTGTGCTTCAAGATGTAGGTTTATCAATATCCCAAAGACAGAGTAACACAGCAGGTCCTGTGTGTACATGGTGGTGCTGACATAAGCAATGTCCTCACTCCCAGTGTCCTGGAAGACCACCAGCACATCACTCCTCAGCTGCCATTTCAGCCCTCAGGGACTGCTGATAGCATCATTCCTGGGACAGCTTTCATGTTAGAGCTAAGGATCAGCAGTTCTAGGGCTACTTTCCAAAAGAAGACAAATCCTTTGAACTATGTAGCCAAAGACACTGCAAATATTCCTTCAGTCAATAAATAATCTTGGATTTTTATTATTTGCCAACCTTTGATTTATGAAAGAGACCTTTCTACAAAAACAAGGGAAGAAATCAACACATTTCTGCGAATACAAAGAGCAAGTGACTTCCACAGCACCTGCAGTATAAAATAACACCCATCATTTTTGGGTGGTAAGGTTTAACTCAAAGGAATAAGGATGGTCCACTAATGATGGGATGCTGTCCACAGGCTCCCATTGTTTCTCTGCCTTAAACCTAAGGTGTCTAATTCCCATCAATTGTTTTTTCAGGAATGAAGAACTATCCCAATTTTTGTGCCCTCTGCTTCAGATCACGCAACATGGAGGTTGCTTCACACACCTCATCAGAAGGTGTGGTGAGAATAAAAACCCTGTGACCTTCATGAGATGTTCATGCAGGTAAAGAGAAACGATCTAGTTAAAAGGTTACATGTCATATAGACCACAATTATTAAAACTCTTAAAATTATTTAATTATAAAATTATTTATCTCATACTATATGGAGGGACCAAATACAGGTGAAAACTCTTTTCCATCACAAACTATTGGCTGTGCACATTGCTTTTACACTGTTTTCCTTTCCATCAGACCTCTTTTTCAAAAGGTCTATAGTACTTTTCAAAAGTACTCATTTTCCTAATATAAAAGCTATGTGGCATTAATGGTCTTGCAGAAGGATGAAGCAAGAGGACTTAATTCTGGTTGTGAACTCAAGATTGAGTCATGACTGGGTTTGACAGTATTTTTTAACTGTACATTTTTAAACTATTATATATTATTCTCCACTCTCTGGGTTCATAGCAACTCAAGACATTTACATACAGTTGTCCTGGTTTCTGCCACAAATGAGGAATAAAATCTGCAAAGATTTAAAATAGACTAGAAATAGTGGCTAATGTGAAATTTCACAAAATTGTTAGGAAAATGCTCCCTCGTACATCACTTCTGAGGTTCTGCAGAATTCACCAGAAGTGACTGCACTGCAGTTATTGGTTATTGGTGGGGCTGAAGAATGAGTTGGAAGGAAAGGCCAAAAGCTGCAGACACTGACAGGTCCTCCATGGCTGGTGGGAAGAGGAAAGGGAGCAGCCATTTGCTTCCTATGAAACATTATCCCATGGATATGCAGCCTGACCCACTGCTCATGGAAGTTAAACTGAGTTTAACAAGAGCAGGACTTAGCTGACATTTTAGTCTCTTTGACTCAGCAAAATACTTCACCTCCATCCCTGTCAGGATGGGACCCAATCACACACCTAACTTTCCATCTTTGATGTCAGTTGGCCATTAAAAATGGATCCTGAGCACAGAGGAACTCTGTAGCAGGGCCAGTGGAAATGTTGCTGCCCCAGCACAACTGGGTGATGTCAAGAAAATCGAACGTCCCCTTCCTGTAAGAGCTCTGTGGGAAACAATGTCTGTGCAGTTAAAAATAAGCAGAGTACAGAGCCCTGGTGCCTGCTGGCTCTGTTTATTCAGGATATTTTGTTTATTGGGTACATTAGGAGTCGCTGCAGACTGCCTTTGACAAACATTTTCGGTATCAACAAAATCCTGGTAACACTAAGCAGTTCAGATTTGTAGCCTTTGAAACTCCTTTTCTAGACAACATTCATCTTCCTAATTAATAATTAATCGCACTGTGTTTTAAAGAGATTATCAGGTGTGATAGCAGAGTGTGCCTAAGGCAGTGACTTCATTATCCCTATGGAAGGAGTTTACTTTGTAGTTCTCCTGCCTGTCGCAGGGGTAGGTGCCAAAGGGGTCTCTCTTAGGTTAGAATGTCAAAGAGCAACGATTTAGGGCAGGAAACAATTGGGCTATTATTTTTCTTTTTTCTTTTTTTTTTTCTTTTCCTTCTTAAGGAGCTTTTAAATCATAAATCTTCAGATGCTC
This sequence comes from Agelaius phoeniceus, assembly GCF_051311805.1. Taxonomy (NCBI): domain Eukaryota; kingdom Metazoa; phylum Chordata; class Aves; order Passeriformes; family Icteridae; genus Agelaius; species Agelaius phoeniceus. The sequence continues at coordinate 5,853,195 of NC_135280.1, read as the reverse complement.
GTTGTGTAATTTAAGACTCAAGTCGAGTTTTCCTACAGAAAGGCCCAGTTCTGTGTAGGACCAGGTGCCCTTCCGAGGTTACCATGGCAGGAAGAGTTTACAAACACTGTTCCACCTACAGGCTTTGAACTGCATCTGTGCAGAGACGCTCCAGAGCGTGCCAGGAGTGTCAGCAGGGCTGGAAACACTGATTTCACCTACAGGACACTATCTCAAGTACACTCTCATCAAGAACTCACAGCGGATCCTGCCCAGACCGGAGCCAGTTTGTGGCCCTGACTTGAAATGTCAACAGCAGCACGGAAGGAACAGCCCCCACCGAGGACTCCTGGGCTGTTTCCAATGTGATCAGCCAAGGATAGTGCTGGAAAAATAATCATTACCAATTAATTTCACTCATTTATTTCAATAAGGCAGCCTTCTGCACTATCAATGGGTTTTTTTTCTTTTATTTGTTGATTTTGCTATTCCCATTTCCTGGTTTCAGTAGTGACAGATATTTATGCCTTTCTCCATTAAGTTTTTCCTCACCTTTAAGAAGTGTCATTAGGATTGTTCCCACTGATGGAGAAACAATATTCTGCCCACAGACTGAACAGGTGAGACTGAAAATCAGATGCCCTGACCATGCCTCCTCTCTAACCAGCAGGATAATTAGGAAGAATATAAATCCCAGATTTTTATAAGTGCTTTTCACAAAGGAGTTGGAGAGGAGTACCCTCTGTAACTTAGCACAAATCTGCAATTAAATATACTGGGATTTAAAGCTAAAAACAAATATCCAATGCCAAACTCCTTGATACCATGGGTCCATTTCTCCTTGAATTGTCTCCAGTGAATTATCTTCTATTTTTAGGTCTTTTATTTTTAGACTGCTGCATGCGATTGCTGGGCAGCTCAACCAGCTATTAATTGGAGATGTTTTACTTCTCATGCAGATTTATTTCTATGCTTTCTTTTTAAACCAACCTGTCCTGGGAGCAGATGACAGGCTGTACACTTAAAGGGCAGCCACAAGCTGTGCTCTTCAGGCTCACCCTGGCCCTGTCAGAAACCTTTTGCTGTTCTCTCCTCCTCCACCTGCGCACGTTTGTGTGCCTGTGCACACATTTTTCTTAAACCATGTCAAACTTTGTGAGTATTAGGGCCATATGGCAGCAGCTCAGCAAGCTCTGAGAGTGCAGCTGAGATCCAGAGAGTCCCTGGGCACAGGGGGTGAGTCCTGTGACAGGCTGGGGGCACCGGACACGGCGCTGGCTCGTGACAAGCCATGCCAGGGATGTGACAGGGGAGGGCTGGCAGCCTGAAACCCCAGCAGGCTGCAGGTCCCTTTAGTGATTTATGAAATGGTGTTCCTGGCAGCTGCCTTACAGACTTCGAGGTACTGTGCCACCCAGCCAAGCTGGAAGCTGAACTTAAGAGAGTGGTACATGATCATAACCGCTATTTTTAATACTATTGTCGCTACCTTTCCCAGTAACCTAGACAACAGCAAAAACCTCTTTTCTTTCCAGTTTCAGAGCACTATTACACTGGTTTGAACTACTGTTTGAGCTGGAGTCAGAGGCAAAGCACAAGTTGGGAATAAAACCAGCCCCTGTTCAACTGGCATTTCATTTAAAGGGACTTTTAACTCCACAAAGCTCACATGCCTTTGCATCCACCACTTTAAAATGCTGGCTAAAAATATTTGCGTTATCTGAAGTCAGATGAATAAATCCTCCCCACTGCTGGGTACACAGTGTGGCAGGGCACGACACAACTGCAAATTTATTTGTTAGAAACCGTACATCTGTTATGATTTACGCTTGCCAAAATATAATTCTTTATGGCAACAATTGTTTCATGGTGCTTAAAGTTTTTCACCTCTGTGCCAGGAATCTCATATGGGATAATTCCATGACCTTGGAATCCAGCAGATACATTCCACATCTGTCTGGTCTGGGAAAGCCCGAGTTTGTTGTGTGAAAACCAGAGTGGGAAAGTAAGACCTGGAAATATCTGAAAATACAGAAACTGCAGGGCTGCTTCTTTTTTTTTTCTTTTTTTATTTTTACTTACTAGTTTCAAGTGCAGTAAATCAATCTCACAGAAGTCGTTACTTTGCTTTTATAAGCAGACATTCACTTCTGATCCTATCTTCACATTAAGGAATATGGTATAAAGATTACAATAATTTTATCTCAGGGAAAAAAAGCCGACAACCTTTAAATATTAGAACTAAATCTTTTTGAAGACTGCTTGATATTTAAACAGAAAAGAACCCAAACTACTGCAAGTAAACATCTTACTGGTGCCTGTGAAGATTTAGGATGGCAGAAAATCTGTAGCTGTCCTGGAATCTCAGCGTATACACTTTTCTCATTAGACTTTTTAGCAAAAAATGAACCATAAACAGCTTTGTGAGCAGTGAACTTAAAAAGCTCTGGTTTCCTGTGATTCTTCCCTGTGCACATTGTCTGTTATTCTAATAATTTGGCTGAGCTCCTGCTGCAGCCTCACTTTCCAAGAGGCACTGTAGCATTTCCATGCTCACAGCCTGCACCTCAAATAACCTGCACCCCAAATAACCCATACAGCCCTGGAGGGAGGAAGGTGGACAGAAAGCCATGACAAAAGTTTATGGTAAGAAATGGAGGGAAAAGCTGAATGTGTTTGCTTGATAGAAGGGGGAGACTAATTCGACTTACCCATACTAACTAGGATGATATTCCTGGTTTAAAGCAGGAATTGCTGTTCTGATCATCACTGGGGCTATCAGTGTCCCTTTCAAAAGGTTTCAGTGGTTTCTCTTCAGTCTGCAAATCCTGAAGGTGTCAATCCACTCACAGGCTGTGTCCTTGGGCAGGACCAGTGTCTTTACAATGCCCCAAAGGGATGGCACAGAGCAAGGCAGCAGGGCAGGCCAACTAGAAATTAATCACTAATTCATGAAGTTCAACAATTTTAAATCCATATGTGAGTCCTGGGTGCCTCAGAGAAGCTTTTATGCTAGGATTCACAAGATTCCACTTGGAACCAGTATCTGGGATGCACCAAAGCTTTATAAAGTGATAACTGGTTTGTCTAAAGCATGTATGAATGATCATGGTTTATGATAAATCATAGAATGGTTTGGGTTGGAAGTGACCTTAAAGATCATCTTGTTCCACCTTCTGCCATGGGCAGGGACACCTTCCAGTAGTTCAGGTTGCTCCAAACCCCATCCAACCTGGCCATGAGCACCTCCAGGGCTGGGGCAGCCACAGCTTCTCTGGGCAACCTGTGCCAGGGCCTCCCCACCCTCACAGGGGAGAATTTCTTCCTGATATCTAACCTAAAGCTGCTCCCTTTCTTTGGAAGGCATTCCCCTGTCCTGTCACTCCAGGCTCTCACAAACAGTCTCTCCATCATTCCTGCAGGCTCCCTTCAGGTGCTGGAAGGGCACAGTTAGGTTACCCTGGAGCCTTCTCCTCTGCAGGCTGAGCAATCCCAGTTCTCTCTGCCTTCCTCCCAGGACAGGGGCTCCATCCCTCTGAACACCTCAGGGGCCTCCCCTGGGGAGGGGACCCCAGAGCTGGGCACAGAGAGCAGAGCAGAGGAGCAGCATCCCCTCCCCTGACTTTCTGCCACGCTGCTTTTGAAGCAGCCCAGGACACAACTGACTTTCTGGGCTGCATGGAATGTAAAATGAGTAAATAAAAAGGTAAATGAGTGCCTTGTCCAAAAATCATGTGGCCAAGTTAGCTTTGTAGCACTGGACACGCTGTGCTCCAAAGGAGGCTGCATTTTAGTGATATATGAAATGGTTTTCTGCATACACAGCAGCCAAGCAACTTGGCTGCATTTCTAGTGGTTTGGATTAGAAGACCACAAACATCAAAAAGCATATGAAAGAAGCTAATGGCTTTTCAACATATTGTGACAACAAACCAGCCAAAACTACTTTCAAGCAGGTTGTAGAATAATGTGTTCCTGGTGACTTGCAGGAATTTTTCCTACAGAAAAGCTGAAAATCAAAGATGTGAACTCCTGTAAAAATCACATTTAAAATACGAAGCTTAAACTCTGTGTGAGCAGGCTGCAGCACAAGAAATAGGTGAAACTGGATGTTCATTCTTTAAAGTAAAAAATAGAGGCAATTTCCAAAGTAAGAAACTAAGTCAGATTTGCAGTAGAAGGCTGAGATGAGCAGGTACTTTTGCAGAATGCAGTGTTAATGCTTTTCTACCCATTCAAGACTTAACAGCTGTTTCAGCAAGAGGGGGAAAATAAAGGCCCTTGGTAACTCTTAAGCAAGCTGCCAATTTTCCACATGGGATTCAATGGCTGAGAAAATTAAATTTTCCTAGTCTCCTGCTGCTGCAAGGAATAACAGCATATTCAGAAATACTAGGAGCAATAAAAATTCCATATATCTGAAAAAACTTCTGTTTCCTAAATTTTTCTCATATACTAAACATCTTCTTAATAAAAAAGATTCCCTATCTAATATCTAGTCTCATCTATTCTAGCACTGTTGTTTTGATGGGACACTGCTTGTCAGATGTTTAAAGTTCCTGAATTGTCTCCCTGTTTGATAGACAGATGCAGTTACTTGCACTGACAATTTTGTGAGCATTGTAGAGAAACTATGTTCATAAATAAAATACATATTTCCAACACTCAAGAGGAAGGAAGGATGGAATTTTAAATGTCAGATATTGATTATGAACCAAATTCTGGCTGTTTTGTATAGAGGCACCTGTCCAAAAAATCCACAGATAAAGAGCAAGCAAAGCAAAGCCTGCATACAGCTGGATCCCAAGGCTGCACCATGACCAGCCTCTTACACCCCTCTGACCCAAGTTCTCCCACACTGAGGGGATCCAGTTCCCTCCCAGTTCCCTCCCAGTTCCTGTGCCACCCCTGGAACTCATTGCTGGTCATGTAACACCTGGCCAGGTGTGTGCACTGGAGCTGTCACCACAGCCATATGTTGGTTATTTGGTTGGTTTATTTTATTATATTGCCTATATGTTGGCTACTTCTGCTCTGTATATTTGCATAGGAACACTCATAATCCATAGACAATCATATCCTAATGCTCTCCTGTTATTCAGTCTGAGTCTCTCTAATTCCTCTTTATAGCTTGTTATATCACAAGTGCCTTGGTATTTGTGTGAGATACCAGGGATCCAAATATTTATGTCAGAGAGGGGGGGAAACCCCGTCAGCATCTGTTTGCAGAAGTGAGATGGTGGAACTGAAGTGTCAGATAATCTCCCAAAAAGATGTCAGCATTTTCAGCTGCCTGACAGATCTGTCTGCCTCTGTCAGAGTAAACAAAAAGATGGCTCAGCCATTAGGACTGAGTTTAAGGAAAAACAAAGAACAAATTATCTGTTTTCTGATCAGGTCTCCTGCTCCAGTTTTCAGATGTCCATTTGTGATATTCCCTGTAAGCCCCTTTGGGAACAGCAATCAATGCACTCTGTGGCTGACCAGCCCTGCTGAAGTCCCAGAAATTTGGAACTAGAAGAGTCTCCCACAGTAAACAAAACCTTCAAACACTAAGGACACCAGACACACCTCAAAATTACTGTGCATTTTCAGTTTACTGGAAAGGAGATTGTCTCACTTAAGACAATTCCATGGAACTGGTCTCTGAATTCATTTGAATTTTGAGTAGGTCTCCTGGTTTAAGTGGAGTTAGATTTATGCTGAAGTAAGAGATTGAACTGAACCCAAATGTCTTTAATACAAAACCTTGATCTTTACCAGGAAATGACAGAGCTTATCAGGTTGCCAATCTTACCTCTGTAATAATGAAGAAGTCATCACCAGGCTCTCCCTGCACAACAATTTTTTCTCCATCTTCAAACTGGACAGGTTCCAGTGCATCAGCCACCGTCAGCCGCTCCCATTTGTCCAGGGACTCTAAAATATTGAAGATCATAAAGCTATATTATAAAAACACTCCAACTTTGGCTGAAGATTCATATCTAAACTGACAGCTCTGCCGTGCCTGGTTCTGTTATAAAAGAAACATTTCTTTCATCCAGGCACTTTGCACGAACCTCCAGTTGGGAAACATGAATGTATTTATTCATTGTGTCTTAGCCATCAGTAATCACCCAGATAGCAATCTGAAAAGTTGGACAGGAGAAGCTGGCTCTGGCTCCTCACTCCTGAGATCTGATCCGTGCTGCCCTGGCACTGCCACAGCCTGGAGCAGCTGAGGAGCTGCCTGGAGATTTGGGAGCTCCCCAGATTCCCTCAGCACATCCCACGTCAGGTGTCAGGACAGGTCCTGCAGTGTTTTCATCAGAGCTGCTCCCAGTTCCTGCTGGGCTCTGGGTGGGTGATGCAGAGTGTCCATCTCAAGGATGGTGAGACCACCACAGCCAGTGGCCAGACCCCGGTGGCACGAGCAGCAGGAGGCCAGAGGCATCCAGGTTTATGGGTGTTTGAAATGGCAGCTCTTCTTCATTTGCCAGCAGGATGGCCTGCAAAGTGTTTTCCTTTTCATTCCCCCTCTTAAAGGAGAAAAGTTATAAAACTTAAAAAAAACTTCTGTAATTAAAAATGATGGGTCTGGTTTAGGATTCACAGAGCAAAAGCAGCCTGTGATGGGGGTCCTCATCACCCACCTGCACCTGCCCCAATCCCCACCATGGCAAGGGACAGCCTGCACAGGGCACATCCAGGGCTGCTCAGTGTCCCAGTGCCCTCCCCTGCCTTGGCTGAGGGGTGGATTCCACCTGTCCTGCCCTCAGGGAGGAGGTGCCACCTGTGTCTCTCTCTACACACATTTGCATGAGAATTCCAGAGAGTGAATCGTACTTGAACTTTTGTACTTTGATCAGATTTGACTGAAAAATTACAGGTTTAAGAGTTATTAAAAGCAACAGATAATATGATGATTTAACCTTCACTGCCTCAAAAAGCTGGGCTGAAATTCATGTCCCAGAGCTCTGCTGATTCCTACTTACTATGAATTATTGAGCTAATGTATGTCAAGATACAGTTTCTGACACCAGGATTAGACGTGTGCCATTCCATCAGGCTCTGGTTTCCCAATTTTTTTTCAAAATATTGCTCAGAAGAATTGTGTGAGGGAGTTCCTTCAAGTTAAAATGCCTTTAGGCTGAGCTCAAAAGGACTCCCTGAGCCTGGTAACAAAACCACACCAAAGTGCTCAAAGCACCAAAGGTAAGTTTGGGGTTGACTGACACAGCTTCATGTTTTTATGCCACTTTCTTGTTGCTGCTTGGGAAATTAATTGTTTCTAACATTTTCCCCACCTAAAGCACTTTCCTGGTGTGTTTGTGACCTTTGCTGCAGAAGAACTAACGTCAAAGACCAAGCCCATATTGTCAATGCACCATTCAAAAACTGCTCTGTTTGATTAAAAATAAGCATAAAACTCTTTCATATAGACTAGAGAAGACTTTTTCTTTTCTTTTTTTTTTTTTTTAAAGAACTCAGTAATTAACAATGAAAAGAAAGAGCCTCTTGAAACTTCTTCTTCAGTTGGCTTTATGAAAAATTCAAAGCTAATTCTAGCTCTAGTCACGAAGTGTCTCTCTTTTGTCTAAGGGAACTGTTCCACTACAAATACATTGGTTAATAAATCTTGCAAACAGAGCATTATATATATCTATATTATATATAGAATATTCTACAAGTTTTAGTTGCAGAATTGATCAAATAAATTAGACCACATGCAATTATTTTGTAATGCCTGAATTGTACACATCAATTCACGACTTTATATTTAATTAAACTCCAGAAGAAAAATTTCAAAGTATCACTTCTTTCATAAGCAACTACTGATAATCTAAAAAAAATCCTTAGATTTAAAAAAAATGTGACTCTTGCAATTATACAGCTAATTACAGACACTGGACAGACCTTGGAAAAAAGAAACATAAGAAGAAGGTGGAGGTTTTTCCACCAGGAAATCACTGAGTTCTGACCACAGCAAGGGATAAAGTGAAGTTGACTTTTCAGTGCTGTTTTGAGATTTCTAAAATATCTTCCTGCTTTGCAGGTGTCATCTACTTTTTAGACATGTCAAAGACATCCTTACACATTTCACCTAAATTTCCATGTTCCTGCAATGATGTGTTATTTTGTTCACTGCTTTTCTGCACTTAAAAAAAGTTCAAATCTTAAAATCCTTCCTCTTTTTTTGAACCAAGATTCAAAGCCACACTACAAATTAGGCTCTAATTACAATGCAAACCACAATCAAGGAATGTGTTTAAGGAAGCACATCTCTGAATAACCTTTCTACTCTGAAATTGTTTTGAGATGTCTCATTGTTGTAATTGCTCCTCATTAGTGCAGGTGCACAGATTCTTTTTTTCTTTAAATACTCATTGTAATTTGGTATAATTTGTGCTCTTAATTTAGGAAGATTTAAATTAAGCATTAAAGAAGGATTTTAAATGATGAAAACTTCATTAATAAGCGAGCAACATACTTGGCCTCACTTTAAGCATAGAAATATAATTGAAAATCTCATGGATAGCACCTCTCAGAAGTTCAAGTATACTCTCACTGAGACACTCTCATATTTCAGGTACCTCAGCTTGAATGGTGAGTTAATATCATAAACAAAGAAAACCAGAAAAATTTTAAGTAGAAATAGAAATACTTCAATTATATAGCAAATAAATCCTGAACTGTTTTTTTCCAAACAGCCCCAGCAAAAACATGATGTTTCTCCTACAGAATCAACAACTCATTGTACTGTCTAACACTGTCCTTCTTATTAGAGGCTTTTGTTCTCCTAATGGTGATTGATTGGTCAGGCATTATGGGTTTGTTGTTTTTCCTACTGAAGGCCATCAAGAACATGTCCAAATTTCGTGGCTATCACATTAATCAAAGGGAAACAAAATCCAAGGACAAGAAGCTAAACAGATGTTTTAAGAATGTGAGACAGGGGCTGTAAAATGCACAGAAGAAAAAAGATCAGTCCAGTTTGATTTGTAAGGTTGGTTTGTTTAGTGCACACAAGCACCTCATTCTTGCAGGAAAAAGCTTCTCACCTGGGAGGATGTAACTGGACTTTATGAGAAATTCATTTCTCTGCACTGCTTTCTGCTCTATCCACATGATCTTTACTCAGCAGCAGCTACTGAAAGTACCAGTGTGTGCCTGCTCCACCTTTAGTGCTCCAAACACATGGGCAGTGCACAGGAAAGAACGAGAAAAACAAAAAGGGCCCTTTACACTTTCACTCCTTCAGAAACAACACAATATGAGACCTTCTGCCTGAGCACTGCTCCTTTCATCGTGCCATCAAAGATCAAAATTCATCCTGCCAGCGTGAATAACAGAGAAACCAACAGCCAAGTTCCAAAGGGCAACTGACCCAAAATGGAGACCTTGCTCAGGAACTCTTCGTACATCTTCCGCTTCCTCAGAGTGCTGCCCTGTTATTACAGGAGAGAGAAAAAGAAGGCAGAACATTACACAAAAGTATTTTTGTGATTTCTTCCTACAGCTGCTCCTTTTTTTTTTTCTCCCCCTCCCTTTCCAAATCTTAAGCATAGCCAGTGTAAACAGCCTCAGGCAAACGTTTCCCCATAAAATGTCTGGGCAAGTTGTATTGCTGATAAGCAAAGACAGAAGGACTCAAATTCAATCCTGCTGTAATTTCACTGACTTCACTGGTGTTACTGGACACTGCAGATGAATTGTACCCATTTACAGGCATTCTTTTTAAAGCCTGAACTTCATCAATTAACCGCTTAGCTAATTCAATATATATCTTGTCGCCAATGAGGCTTGTTGTAATTACAATGTAGAATAAAACTTAAAATATCCCCCTTGTAGATCCCATCCTTTTAGCTTAAGAACTCTTTATTGTCAAATGTTTATCTGTAAACTTGGTTAGTATTCTGTACAGTGTTGTATCTATTGTTATGCTGAGCAATCCATTCATATTATCATTTTAACAAGATTTAAGCATTTGGGAGCAGACAATCCATCAATGTACGTGCAGCCACCAGCACAGTCATTCCCATTCTACTAAGATTTTGTTGTGTGATAAATTTCTAAGACACCTTCTCCTTACATGGTGTTTGATCAGCAAGACAGAAACCACAGCCAGCTGCTCCAGCATGCTTTTTTGAAGGTGATTCATGTTGGAATAATTATGATGAAATTTTACCAATACAAAAACAAAAATAATGAATGGATCCTTATTTCCTTTTGCAGTGACATGAATGTCTTGTAAAGAAATTCTTCCCAGGTACCAAAGAGGAACTCTAGGACCTGCCTTGTCCAGTGCAGTTGGTTCCACACTGGTGACACCCCAAGTCCCTCCTGCCTGGGCAGATTTCCTGGGGATGTCAAAGGCTGCCTGGTGCCTCCTACTCAAACCTACAAGGCACAACACAAGGATGATACATTGATCCTCTCAAGAAAAGGAAAACAAAGATGCCATTTATTCATAGACTGGGCAGAGAGGATGGAAGCAAATGTCAGTGTCTGCCATAGAAAAAGTCACTTCTCTATTTCTCCTCCTCCTCCGAGCAACCACATGTGGGTGCTGGGAATAGAGAAGGGGAAAGGAGAGTAACATTTTGCCCTCCTGTGTGAAAGCATCCAGAAGTGTTTTGGGTATGAAAATGGGAATAGCTGATGTATTCAAGAATTAAATATCATCCCTCTTCCTACAAGTGCTGTGCAGGTGGGGCTGCAACAACCCCCAAAGCACCACAAATCCTTCCAGCAGCATCAACGGGCTTCGGCTCCAACTAGGAGCTGCCAGGTGCTCTCCTCTGGAGACATCTCCCATTTGTGCCCCTCTCCTGGGGTCACCCCTGCCCCCAAAGAGCCCCAGCAGGAGCTGCCACTGTTCCCAGGTAGCTGTGGATCAGCAGCAGCAGCAGCCGCAGCTCCCGAGGCTCCCCTGCGCACCCCGGCCGTAACTCGGGGCTGGTGCTGACAGTTCTGCTCAGCGATAGCATCGCTCACCCTGCTCTGACCCCTCTGTCTGACTGACTTGGTGCTCAACCTCGGGGGGCCCCGGCAGCATTTGAAGTGCCAGAAAGAAAAAAAGTGGAGAACTTCAAACACAGGAGGCTCTGCAAGCCACGCCGGCTTCTGACAGCTTGCTGGGAGACAAAGAATGGAAAACTGGACACTGAGCAGTTGTTGCTTTCCTCCCTGCAATCGAGTGGAAATGAGAGCAGCAAAATTGACAGCTGTGGAAAACCAGATTGGTGGTTTAGTTTGATGGGCTGGGACACCCAGGGACAGATGTGGAAAATGCTTTTTAAATGACTTGCGGACGCAGATGAATTTTAAGAAGCAGTAATCAGCAGCCATAAGTGATGCCCGACCACGGCTTTGAATATTTAGAGATGCAGACAAGAACCAGGAAGGTGGGAATTGCAGCCATCCCACCTGGCCCAGACAGAAAGAACCCACCACTTCCTACAGGAACACAGGTGGGCTATGCCTTGGTTAAACCAAGCCAGGGCAGCAGTAGGGAATCCACAGCAAAGACAAGTGCAAGAGCAAAACTGAAGTGGAAATGGTTAATTAAATGTGCTGTTACAATTATTTGTATTGTCACACTATCTAGAACCCCTCTTAATGCACAGCTACACTGCCTTAAATATCCCTTGTCAGAATGATCCCACAGGGGTGAGGGAGAACACGGGAAGAGCTGGTGACTGGGGCTTGGGGCTGCTTTTGTCAGCACATGCACTGAACCCCAAGGTGACCCAGCTGATGGCTCCTGACTCATCCTCCATCCCTCCCTCCCTCTCTCCTCAAGGAGACAAACAGCAGCCCATGGGGTGGTAGAGCTTCATCTCAGGGTGCCCAGGCAGGCTCCAGGTAACAGGAGCTTTCTCTGCTTTTTCAGAGCATCTGAGGCTGGATCCAGGTTGACACAACCAAATCCCAAATTCAGTTCCAGGTAGGAGAGGCCTGGCTCACCCTTATGCACTTTGTCTTTATTTGAGTGTATTTTCCTGCTCCAGCTCTCACAAGCAGAGTGAGGGGAAGGATTTGGAGAGATCAGTACTGAAGTGCAAGCTAAAAACAACCCAGCAGTGGAATTACAGCCAACCAACCATGTGTTTATTTCCTTTGGTATTAACCATCTTTTCTCCCATGAAACAGAGGGAGAACATAGAATCATAGGATCACAGAATGGCTTGGGTTGGAAGGAATCTTAAAGATCATCTTTAGTTCCTTCCAACCTACTTTGGCCAGCCTGATATTCCTCTCTTGTCCCCTCCTAGGCATATGTCACCTCTGACTTCTGATATCCTTTTTACACTTGTTTTCTTTAGTTGCTTTACCCAAATTGCTGAGGCCAGGGCTATGAACAGCATCACAATCTCCTCTCCTACCCTTCAGGTGCCCTCTGCAGAAGAACCTGTGCATTCCCTGGCACATGTGCTGGGTCTGTCCTCCTGCAATATTTTCATGGAGCTCCTAGAAGCAGCAGCAATTAAGACAGTACCAACATTTACAGAATATGAGATGCTGAAAGTTCACCAGAGCAGGAAAATAACAAAAAGGGACCTGGAGACATTAGAAATGGGGCGAGAAAATAATAGTATGGGTATCTATTTGGAAAATATAATTAATAAAAATAATCCAGAGGAGAGATGTTTGACATACAGAAGACCTGCAAGTTGTAAAGCTGAAAGAGATTCACAGACAGGAGGTGAGACCTGCATCAGACTGCAACAAGAACACAGCCAAGGCTATTTTGGTCTGCACAGGCAAAGATATCATCCAGGAATGAAGTTTAGAGGCTCCATCTCCGTGGCTCAGATGTGACGGCGCCTGGTGTGCCACATTCTGTCTCAGTACCTCTCCTCCAGAAATGTGCTCCCAAATCCAACAGAGCTTGAAGAAATGCTAAAACACTCAGGGAGAGCTGATAAGGAAGGAGCAAAACAAATCCAGCCTGTATTTGTTGGCTCAGCACTGGGATCATAGGTATGTCGTCCTCATAGCTAGCATGCACTGTGGCAGGAGTTTTAAGTAGACAGTGATAATTATCTACAGATATATGACAGAAAGAGAGGGCAATTCAGTACAGCAGAACTTGACATAACTCAAAGTAATGGGAGAAAATCGAGAAAATCTAATTTAAGATCAATATCAAAAAAGTTTTCCAATGAAGGAATTATTCTCTCGCAGAAAAGTTTCCCAAGGGAAGCAGTAGAAATCTTACAGCTCAAGCCAGATAAAAACAATAGTAAATGTACATGAATAATTCTGCACTGGCAAGGTTCTTGATGGCATGTTTTAAAAAGTCTTTATTAATTCTGCTTTTTTCTATCCTATTAATAACTTATTTCAATAGTTGCTGCTTCTCCCTCTCCCCCTTCTCCTTTGTTCACTTTCTCCCTGGCTCTGAGCTGTCAGGCACAAGCTCATCTCCTCAAAGGCAGTGGCTCCCATTAACTACAAAGCCTTGTTAATATTCTAAGCTGCAGTGCTCCTCCCTGAGACAGTCCCAAGGAGAAACAAGATCACTCCCATTCGCCAAATCCACACAGAAAAGGCCTCAAAGCCATTTTTAGGACCATTTAATGTTGCAAGCCCTAGGCTTAGCTTAAGCAATACACAGGCTGGGGAAAATGAATGCCCCAGAGACTGTAACAGGTCCTTGAGTTCCTATTCAGCATCTGTTTCATCTCATTTCCAACTGCCTTTTCCCTGTTTTCTTCCATTTTTTCTTCTCATTCCTCCAGTCCAACCTTTCTTTGTCCCTCCAGCACTCTTTGTGTCTTGTTTCCAATTCATTTTTTTTTCAGGTGGAGCTGATTGAGTCCTTCCTGGAAATCCCCACCTTCAGTAAGAAGCCAAACAAATGTCTACGGAGAGGCAAAGCATGACTCAAGTTTCAGACAAAGAGTTATCCTGGCAGGAGGCACCAGAATGGACTTCAGGACTGCACAGCCCCATTTAATCCCTGGTTAAGCTGTTCCTGAATGATGCTTTGGAGCATAAAAGAAAGAGCCCCTGTGCATTCTGGCCATGGACACCAAGCAGCCCACACGGTCCTGGTGCTCTATGCCACAGATGTCAGGTGGATTGCAGCCCTTGGAGTTGCTTTATGCTTTGGCCACCACACAACCTACATTTTATGGCAACCCAAAATCCTCCTAACTTTATTTTATCTCAGCTGAAAAAAACCCTGCTTGTTAAAGAATTTGTTCTTGGGTTCAAAGCTGTAAAAAGGCAGCAGAAGAAACCCAAAATAGCATAAATAAAATTAAGTATAACATTAGGAACTGACTATCCGTGATTTGTCACAACTTACAAACCAATGTTATAACTCACTTTCTGTGAGCAGTTTGCCAAATAGGCCAAATGCATGGAATCCTACACAGCTCCACTCTCAGAGCCAGGTACCTTGGACCATGGAAACTGGAGGGCAGTTAAATTATCCTGGATCAAGTCCTCCTAAAGAAGAAATTGCAAGAAATTAATACTTCAAATTTTCTCAGTCTGGGAACTGAATTGTCTAGGGGATCAATCTGATGTTGGGATAGAGACATTTGCTTCTCTGGTATTTGTGGTATTTGCTATATTTAGAATACAAATATTGTACTACCCTGGGATGTTCCCCATTCCGTGATGCTCTCGAATCCAAATTGCAAAGAAGAGGGCAGCAACTGAATTCCATGAGAAGTCTATGGCAGAAAAAATCCTTTGCTGTCTCCCAGAAGAATGTAAGTAAATAAATGTTGAATATGTACACAAGTGTGTGTGTCTGTGCCCGTGTGCACACACACAGAGAACATATACATAAAAGAATTTGCAAGAGAGTGAAAAGTATGTAACCCAGCAGAGATGATTCTATGAAATAAGTGGAACACACAGAAGGACAGATAATTTGTGAGTGCACCACAGAGGGAATGTGTTGAAGTGGGGGTTTTTTTACCCCATGTAATACAATGAATTTCATGGTGTAATACTTTGCCAAGGACTGCAGTTTCACTGCACTTTCTGACAAAAAGACCTATCCCAACATTTACAATCATCACAGCTGCTAAAACAAACTTGAATGTGACCTTCAAGCCATCAAAGGTACCTAAGCTGAGACATGAAATATAAAGAAATGTATCTGTTTCAACAAACTTCCTCAGGGACAGGCTAAATAATAAATGGATGACAAGTGTAACAAAAAGCCAGCAGGAACCTTCTGCATCAGGCTTTGTCCATCCATAAAAAGGAAACCCCAAACTGCAAACCTCCTGAGATACATTTTATTCATATCATAAACCAGTCAGGATCAATGAGACACGTAAGTGGGGAAAATGGCACTAAGCAGAAATAAAACCAAGAAATTATTAAATGCAAAGCAAAGGACCAAAATAGAGCCTGCAAGGAGAAATGAGGTGGAGAGTCAAGTGTCTCATGACAGGATAAAATCTTTTTGGCAAGTGTGGATCTGAAGGCATGATTTGCAAATAAATATTTACAACTTGAATAAAATTTCAACACTTGACTGAGAAAACACGAGGCTGGTCATGGCAGGGAAGGAATGCAGACAAGAGAAATAACTATCTGGGGTTATGGAGGGGCTTTATCTGACCACAGCAAAAATCTTTGGCAGAAAATGGTCATTTGTTCCTTGGACAAAAGGATTTGAAACCAGAAAATAAGGAAAGAGAAACCCACTTGCTCCCAAATTTTGGAACCATCTTAAATGATACACTTCAAAAGGTACCCTTAGCATTACTACTCCTTATTTAAAGGCAGAAGTATTTATACATTCAAAATATCCAGTTAGAGGCTAAATGGCAGAAAACCATGTATTTGGGAGTTGAGAGGCAGCCACTACTACCCTTGAACTGAGCACAGCAAAAGCAGCCCCATAATGGTGGAGTCAGCTCCAAGCATGAGATGCAGCCACTGAAACGTGATGTAATTAATTCTTAGGCTTGAGGAAATGTGCAGAGAGCCACTGGACCTGCCCTCACACGACTGCACAAAGTCTCATTTCACCTACAGCAACAAAGTTATGCACCCTGCACCTACAAATAAATGGGAAGGCGAGAGGATTCATTCAGTGTGGATGGGTAAATTGCATTCACCATGGGCTGCATTTAAAATTGGACATTTTCTACACCTGCAGCAAATCATTTGCCAAGAAATATCTCCTATCTCAGTATTAATAATGCTGTCTGGGTGTCTAACACAGTGCAACATAACATCAATTTTTACGGGGCACAACTGTGAAAAAAACACAAGAAGCAAGACAGGGAGAGAAATATATCCATGTTAATCAAAAGGTTTCATTGACTGCAGAAACTGAGCTTGCTAGCTAAGGTACAGCAGGCACTGGTCCAGAGAACACGTAAATTAATTGGAAAAGCACTTAGCACCACTAGAATCAAACAGAAGTACAACCATAATATTCAGCTTGTATGTACGACCAAACTAGCATTAAAAACACAGTCTTTCCCACTTGGGACTTTAAATCCTTTTAGCAAAGTCCTGTCTCTGCATCAAATATTCATCCTCTGAAGTGTGCTATCAGGTGATAATGGACACATGACCAACCTTGACAGCTCACAGGGCTGGCTGATTTTAGGCACCTCTAGTTCCATCAACACCAGCCCTGAAATCACCTCCAGGCTGCAAAGCCTGTGAACCTGTCCCTTCAATTCCTTACACAAGCTCACAGGCAGCTGCAGAAAGCTCTGCTTAAAGAGCCAAGGAATATGTGCCTTGTCCTGACATTTATTTCCCTCCTACATTCCTTCACTTTTGAATTTTGGATTCTTCCTTGTAGCTTGCAGGTTCATCACCCAAAACCCCTCCACTGCACCCTTGTAGAACATGGGACAAATAAGCTGTGTGTGCCTCTTACATCTCTTTAGAAATTCTCCTGCTCTGAGTTTTAGAAGTACCTCTGCCTGCTTGCCTGCACTGGGAACCTTTCAAAACTATTCATGGTGCTTACCCACAAGAGAGAAGACAAAACACTTTTCATAATTGTTCCTCAATTTGTCTTGGGGCCATCAGGCTGAATATTTTGGGGTAGAATAAATTTCCATCAGCTATACTCTCCTAAATGCCAGTGTGATGTTTGTTTATGTGACACTGAACTCAGCCCATGAAATCGGGAGTGAAAACCAGCAGTGCTCATGCAGACACCCAACAGCCATCACACAGGGTAAACAAAGATCACTTTTACCCTGCTGCTTAAGAATTAATCATTTAAGGGTAAAATCTACTCAGTTCCTTTGCTGGCTTTTCTGTTTTCTGTAACACCCACTGGAAATACAGATGATCTCAAAATTGTTAGTCTGAGAGCACAATGTCATTTCCTTCGGATCAGAATGGAAGAATGCAGCTTTGAGAGGCAACTCCTATTGAGAAATAAGCTTTACACAGAGCAATGTCTGTTAATTATCAAAAAGAAAGGAATATTTTATGGAGAAGGAAGATATGCACATGGACATTGGAAACAAACTCATAAAAAAGTTATGACTTTGCTGAAGTTAATTATCTGTCAAAGTTTCCATTATAAACTCACCACTGAAGAACCAACAGCAAATCCATGAGCTAGCACACGCCCCAGGTGCCACAAAGGTCTGCAGAGCTTTGCTGCAGGGATGAGGGAGTTTGAAAGGAGCAGAGCAATGAATCATTAGCAGCTACAGACCCAAGGTATGTGTGGCTGGGTGCTGGCTAACAAAGATGGAGGGCACAGTCCAAGCAAGACTTTTTATTATTTTAGTGGAGCTGGATTTACTTTCTATCACCTGCCTTGAGGAATGTAATACAAGATCAGACAAAGACTTCACAGGCAAGGGGTGCTGCTGAGAGATATTTCCAGGCTCACGATAAGGAGAGGATTTGCATAGCTTTGGTGGGTAACAGAGGCCTCCTGAGGTTTTCATTCACAGAACAGTTATGCATAATGTTTCTCAATTGCATTTCTGACTCAGCTCCTTTCTGCTGAATCCTGTCCCCTTTTCTTTCAGCTCACTTCATTCAGCTACTCGGTGATTTTGCCACGTCCGCTCTCTTTCACGTGGAAGCACCAGAGCACTCTGAACACAGAGCTGCAAAAGAAAGTACAAAATACCCACTCCCCAAGGAAGCCCTTCCCCATGAGCTCACCATCAAGATGCGTCTGTAGCTGTCTCTGTCGATGCCCCAGAGCTTCAGGTCTGTCTTGGCCTTGACGGTGGCAGCCCGGGGGGTTCCGTAGATCAGCGCCAGCTCCCCGAAGCTGCCTCCTTCCCCAATGCTGGTCACCCACTCCCCGTTGACATAAACCTACCACAGCACAAGACAAAAGAATCAAAAGCAGGGTTGGAGTTCTCCTCCTCACTGCCTAAAAGGCTGTTAGCAATTTCCTTTCTAATTGTCAATGTTGGGGACACAGAAGGAAAAACAAGAGCGTGACGCTTCCGACAGTTGGTCCCCAAAGAGGGGAACAACCTGCTCTGTGGACAGAATTTCAAGTTGTCTTGCTTCAGTACAATGACTTTATTTACTCTCTGGGTTTTCAGCTCCCATGGTTAGCTGGCATCATGTTTTCCCCCTTGTGTTCAAGGCTCAGGCAGTCAGCAAGCAGAACTGTCACAACTTTGGCTTTTTATTAACACTGTCAGTCTTGAAAGGAAGGAGGTTTGTTGATATGTGTAATGAGGATTACTGAAATGTGCCACAGCCATGAAATGAAAAACAGTCAAAGCAAGGAAATATCTTTTGAAAAGGAACTTTTTTTTTCTTTTCTTCCCTAAGCCTAGTGCCTCCAAAACCCATTTAAATGTAACTATACAGATCTCCCTTAGTGAAGATGACTAAGGGCTTTGGACTTGAGAAGCTCTAAGCAGAATGA
The DNA here is from genome assembly GCF_051311805.1 of Agelaius phoeniceus. NCBI lineage: Eukaryota > Metazoa > Chordata > Aves > Passeriformes > Icteridae > Agelaius > Agelaius phoeniceus. Next base: position 5,834,372 of record NC_135280.1, on the reverse strand, counting down.
CCCTTTAACAGCAGCTCTAGAGAACTCAGGAAGCAGAATTTGACCCACATCCTATTTAGGTACTATATCCTCTTGGAACAGGGTATGGATTGATACCACTATTGCTATATTTGTCCTGGATGATGTTTAATTTAAGAATTCCTGCACTTGAGTGCTATGTGACATCTTTCCTAGAGGAAGAGGACTCATGCAAGTGTTTTCTGCTGGGCAGCTTTTTCCTTACTATTTACTCATGAACAATGCTGCTCATGAGCCAAAAGAGTGCATGCAAAGGCTGCTGTGGGCTCTGCATTCTGCAGCTTGCTATAAACTACACAATAAACCCTTTCAATTCTGGCACTGTGCCTGTGAGTTTGGAGGGGAGGGCAGGAAAGACTGGGTGCATTTACTCAGAATATATCCCAACCCAACCTGCTACAGACCAGTGACAGCCAAAACCAACCAGTATTAATTTCATTTGCTTGGAAGTTCTGTGAAGAAAAACAATATGAGAAAAAAGAGGCAGGTATTCTCATCTTAAGCAGAAAAGCATTGCAGAGGCAAAGACCATAACCTGACATCAATTAGTGAGTAATAAACCAGCAGTTTTTAAAAAATGAATTAATTAGAGGTGTGGAAATCAACCAGTATTAATTTCATTTGCTTGTAAGTTCTGTAAAGAAAAATAATATAAAAAGAGGCAGATATTCTCATCTTAAGCAGAAAAGTTTTGCAGAGGCAAAGACCATAACCTGACACCAATTAGTGAGTAATAAACTAGCAGTTTTTAAAAAATGCATGAATTAGAGCTGTGCTCAAGCTGGGCATGAGAAAAGATGGTGACCAAAATAAATGAACTGGGGTCAAAACTCAACAATGTCAGTATTAATTTTAATTCCATCTTCGTTTTATGATGAAAAGGCATAATACAAAATACAGCTGGAATCAATCCCCATTTATCTTCACAATATTCAATTAAGATCTGCTCCAGCTCCTACTGAGGCCAGTGAAATGCTGCTTCAGTGGGAGATGGATGAGGCCACGAAGCAGTTCAGAGGATCAAGAGACCTCTTGGGCATCAGCTGAAAAGGAGCAGCTCAACTCCAGGCAATGTGGTGGCTCCTGGTGCTCCTGGAACACCTGAGGATCAAGGGGCTAAAAAATAAAGGGTAAAAATAATCCCAAACAGGCAGGTGGTTGCAGACTGCCAAGAAAAAGCTGAAGCCACAAAAGCTAAAGCTTCATTTCATCACCATGACAGGATGAATGTCACCCAGGAGAATATCACACAAGAGAACAGCAACAGCCTTCCCTTTCAAACTTTCACACTCACCGCAGAAAGAAAATCTCACAGAACATTGAATCTACTTTTGATTCTCCTCATGATGAGAAAAATGAAAGCAAAAAAAGAACTTTTAAAAAAGCCAGGCAAACCCAAGCAGTTTCCTGGTGAAACGAGCGGGTAATTCTGTGGTTTCCTTTTTTTTTTTTTTTGTGAGACAAGCAGGAGAAATGGATGAATAAAATGAGGATTCTGAAAGGCTTGTAACATAGTGAGAATGTATGAACATTTCTAAACTCTACTGGTTCATTGCAAAATTGCCCAGATGCATATTTGACTGCAGGGACACCCTCCTTCTGTGGGAATTTCACTGGATGGGGTCACTGGGTTTGCTACACTACAGTAATCCATGTGTTCTCAGGAAAGTCTCAGGGATGGTGGGGAAAATCTAAATTCCAATGGGTTTTGGATGACATCCTGAGTGTCAGCTGACATGGTACCCTTGACTCTTTTTCAGCACACCAAAAATACATGTGTATGTGTAGAGTACATGCTCTTCTGAACAACACAGATTTTGTTACTGCAGAAGGGTCTGAATTATAAGCAGGAATATAAACTTATTCCAACACATATTTTTTAAGCAACATGGTGACATTTCTTGCTAAAGCAGTGTGCAGGATGTGACTGCAGCCCAGAGAGGGGAATTACGCTGGTAGAACTCAAGGCTGAGCAAGTGAAGGATGGACATTAAATGTTGCATTAAATGTTATTGTTATTTAGAAAGGCTGCTACTGAACTGCTCTAAAACTCCTTTAATTTTGCTGTCCTGCTTGACAAGACTGTACAAAACATGTTTGACATCTCGCCTTAAACAGTTTATGCAAATGGTCATTCCTCCACCCTAAGGGTGTCAGGTTTAAAGTGCTCTGAGGTGAGACCAAATCACTGATCTGACAGTCATTGGGCCCAGCACTCACTGTCCCAATGAAATGTCATTTCAAATATCAGTCTCTGAACAAGAAAACACTTTGAGAATAAGTTGTTTTCTAGAAGCAAAACCATTGGACGTCATTCTCTGCAAAGGCCCAAGTCAACACTCAACTTCTGTGTTTGTGATGAAGTTAAAGTGCATTGATGGCACACTTCAAAGCCATCCTGCCCTTTAACAGAGTTCAGCTGCACTATAAATCCCTTCAAAATAGATTTTTTAAAAAGGAGTGGAAAGGAAAGAAGTTCTGTTTGTAAGGTGTGGGAAGCAGAGCTATTTTAGGCTCAGAACAGCTTATGAAAGTCGATTTTATATGGCAGCAGCTCAGATGATCTCCCTATTTATCCTAAAAAAATGCTGGGCTGAGGTTTTGGCTGAGCCAGTTTTAGGCATTTGTGAACTCTCACCAAAGTGGAGAGTACATAAATGAATTATTTCTTATTGTCACTTGACCTGCCAGTCACAGACCCATAAGACCTGGAACTTTCTTTCCAGGAGGAAAAGTGGAAGTGCAGATGCCCAGATATGACCAAGCCATCAGGACCATCTACTTTTCACAGAGCAAAAGTACTTTATTTCTACAATATATTTCTACTTTGTTTCTATTGGTTGCATCATCTAATCTGAACACTGCAGTTTCTGGGGCCTTGAGAATCACACAATTTGGTTCATTTAATTATATTTTCAGGAGGCAAATGGGCTGTGATATCCCTGGGCACCAACTGTGGGAGAATTTGCAGAGTCATACAATATTCAGTGCCACAGGAATTAATCTGGGCCTCCCTCACCTTCATGTTCTTTCTCTGGAGATGCAAAGGGAACCTTGTCATGAGCATTTTACCTCAAAGGAACGATAGGAACATCTACCTCTGAGCTTCACTGGAATGAATTTATCTTTCCTTTAATTTTGTATTGCTGATTTCAAGTTAACTTCTAGCATTTTTTAATTTTTTTTTTTGTGCTGCCACTTTGTGATCTGTGTGGACGATCTAATTTGTTCCAGTCATGGTAATTCTTGTCTTAAATCCTCTCCCTTGTATCTGTTTGTAATAATTTGTGCTTTGTGTCTTGTCAAGCCTTACTATTTGTCCTCTAAAAATGAAGATGGGTTTTATTTATTCTTGGAAAAATGAACAAGCCTTAAACATGAAGGGTATTTTTATGTGGGTAGATTTCTCAAAGACAGCATTTTATTTCTAAGTTTGAATTTGAACATATGAACTTGGAGACTGCCTTAAGAATCCTTAAAAGTTCAAGTTGAAAAACTCCAAACTTTAAAATGTTCTGCTTCAAATTTCAAAAGGCAACCTTCCAATATTGGAAAAATCATTGATGATGAAAAAAATTAAACTAGGCAATCTATGGAATCTAACCATTGCATACAATTAGTTTTAAAATCCAACAGTATTCTCACATAAAACACTGGGTAATTTTCATCTTTGTATACACAAATTAGAAAGTTTGTATATACAAATAAGGGCTTCAGGAAGATTTGACCTACAATCAAGAAATAATTTTATCTGTGGTCCACAGTATTCATGCATAGCTTCACATAGAGATTTATACAGTAAATACAGAGATTTATACAGTAAATACAGAAATAAAGAAAAAAACACTGAAAAGTTTTTTCATTTTGATTTTCACCATGCTACAGCTTGGCTGCTGTTGTCTTACAAGAAGAAAACCTGAGAATGCCTGTAGAGAAAGTTGCTGTGACATTAAATAGAATAGGAAGTTGCTGGGTCTAAAAAAAAAATACATCTGTTTGAAAAGGGCAGTGTATGGCACTTTTTAAAGTAAAAAAATGTGAGGTTGTGAGATTAAAATAACAAACAGGAAGTCACTTTATACTTAGAAATATGGATTAGAGATTTTTGCAAGTCATATTTTAGCAGGTACTTTCAACATCTTTACTGGAAACTGTAATTTAAGTTCTGCCAGCTCCTTTTTGGCACACGTTCCCACTTGTCTGAGCAGGAAAGCTTCCAGTAGACAAGTGACCTCTAAGACTTCAAAGTTTGTGCCACCATCTGCCTCGTGTGCCCTGTACCCATCTGCAGGGACAGTCATGAGATGAAATTCTCCTCAACCCTCGTGTGCTAAGGAGGAAAACTGTGAAAACACAATAATGCCAGCTTTGGTGAAAGTGTACCTGGTTTGTAGGATACAGTAGAAGAGAGGAAAACCCAACGTTTTCCAAGCCTACCTCTTCCTCATTATAAAATCCTTCTTTTACCTATGAAAATTTGTGCCCTTCCCTTGGCCCCCAGAAGAAAATGTACAGATATTTTATTCTGGGTTAATGGGGCTTGTTTATGCTCTAAGAAAATGTAAGAGTCGAGAATGAAGTGCTATTATATTAAAAAAATATTTTATGGTGCTTCTAATTTGACTCAGATTATTTTGTAAGGGAAAATTTTAGAAAGTTCTTACTTAGTCTGTGGGGTGCCTGTGCCAAAACTCGAACAAAAATTACTTTTACATGCTGCAGCTTTTTAAACTCAAAACACCACACATTGATTTTGTTATTCTCACTTTGTTGGTGGTTTCTGTTTGGTTTTGGTTGCTTGGTTGATAGATTTTATTGGGCTTTTTTTTCCGTTTTGTCATGACTTTCTTCCATGTGTAGGGATTTAATGATGACACTTGCAACCTCCTTTATGTCTGTGCATGGAAAATCTGGGTGCCCATCAGTCACGATGATTCCAGAGTATATTTCTCCTTGAATCCACCACTCCTGGTATTCCTGCCACTCCCAAGCAGATCAGGGAAAGGCAGCAGAGACCCTGGCCAGGGGTTAAAGCCTCTGTGCACGTGCCAACACCAGCTGAACCAGGCAGAAAATGGCTCGAGGCTCTAAGTCTCAGGGTCAATTGTCTCCACTCCAAGTCACTTTTCTTTCTTGGAGAAGCATGGAAGCACGCCAAAAAAGTATCTGGCAAGGCTTAAATGAACAGCAGCTCTCTTACTAGTGGCCTGGGGTTTCCTCAGACAGCGAGGATTTCTGCAGTTCTGCCCAGAGAGTGGCAGAACTCTTCTGGGGAGCACCAAGTAGAGAGTGATGGTGCCTGCCCGGGGGCTCTGGGAGCTGCTGCCCTGCACAGGAGCAGCTCAGCCTGCCCTGGTGCCCTGGAACAGCCCCTGCTCTCAGGGGGAAGCTGGGATCCCCTCCCTGCAGCTTCCCAGGCAAGGCAGGGAACTTCCAGCCTGTGGCTCCTGCCTTGCACAGCACCTTGCACAGGAATCCAGGGGGTGTTTGAAGTTTTAGGAAAAGCTTAGGAAGGAGAAAGAACCAAGCTGAGCAGATGGGGAGCAGTGGGAAGGTTCATCAGGAGGCTCCTTGGGGAGTGCTGAGGTGAGAGCTGGTCACAGCAGAGTTTGGCACAGATGGTCAGGGGCTGCACTGCTCTCTGGACAAGCACAATCCAAATTACATATTTAGGTCTTGTTAGGAAGTATTTGTCCCACAGGTGATGTCTGTACCTGTCTCTGGTAAATGTCAGGATGACATTGTGGTGGATATGTCCATTTTAATCTGTCCTAGCAGCTATAGGGGAGTAGGGAATGATAATCCTCATGAAATAATCCTTATAATGCTCATGAAATCAAAGTTGCAATCTACTCAGTGAAACCCTTCCTTGTCACTGTTCTTTAAGAGCAGTATGTGCATATAAAATATTAACTCTTTGCAATATTAACTCTTTTACAATTAATTGCAAGGGTTTTGCAAACTGTTTTCTGATGCCATTCAGCCCCTCACTATCCCTGAGCTGAACACTGAAGAAAGCTTTCCTGAAGGTGTTGAGAGAGGACAAATGATTTTTAAAGAGGATTAATCTATAACTCCAACATGTGCATTTGCGTGTTTGCGGGTCTGGTTCAAAGCCAGTGAACTCATTTAGCTCCCTATCGGTCCCAAGCCAATTATTTTAAAACTAAATTTTAACGCTGTTCTATAAATATTGCCCTTTTATTTTCTGGCCCTGTGGATGTGGCAGTGTTTGCTGTTGAGAGGGCTGTCTGATAGGAACAGTGAGTCAGACGGATTTCCTGAGGAGCAACTTCCAGAGGCAGAGGCAGCATGTGAGGTTTCTCAATTCCCAACAATACCAATTAGATGGTCTCCTGACACAAACAGAGCGCTAAAAGAAAATAACTTTCACTAAAATAACTCTGTGCCTCCTGCCTGGATTTAAAATAAATCACCTTCTTCTTTAAATATGCCAAACCAAACTCATGTGGGCATCTGACGAGTAAAGTTGCTAATGAGAAAGTCTGTCCTACCCAGCTACTGTGGATACATGCTTGCAGCAAAACTGCAAAAGGGTGAGTTTCATACAGGAGAGAAATGATAGGAGGTGAATAATTTATGATTTGGAAGGCAGGTTCAGAAAGAAGCTTCTTTTCAAAGACTTGCTGATTAAACCACTGCATACTCCTGTAAACATTTTGTGGTCTAACAGATCACTTTACACTCATAATAATCCTTGCTTTATTAATATGCTGCATTGTTCTTATATTTGGACCTAATTTTAAAAGCAAATTAAGGTTTCTAAGATGAAACTCACTGCCTGAGGCTGTATCTCAATTTCTGGAAAAAAAAAACAAAACAAAAACAAACAACACATGAGCTAAGCTAACTGATTAAAGAAAATATTTTCATTATGAACCCTCAGGTGCATTCCAGCATGGTGGCCTGCTCTGCCAAACACTGCACACCTCCAGGTGTGGTTAGGGCTCTGAAGATAATGTCATTTGCTTGGTTTTGATTTCCTGCTTGGAATGGACAAATAAGCTAGGATGTAACACATGCCAAATTTAAAACTATGAACAAATAACTTAACACAACAAAAGCAAAGTAATGAAACCAATCCTGTGAAATCTAGTTGAAGAAGAAAGGAGACAGACCCACAGCACGTGGCTGGCTCAAGCTCTCTGCCAAAGCACACAATTTTATTCTGCAGCTTCAAAATAAATATTATACTGCAAGAGCATACTTACATCCACCTCGCCCTGGTCAATCACATAGAAGTTGTCTCCCTCATCACCTGGAAGCAAAATACAAAAGGTGATTGTTTCCTGAGGACTGCCAAGCTATTCAATAACTTCCTGTCCCTGTATTTAATCCTGTACATATTTGCACAGGTTTGAACACCAGATTACTTAGAGAGAGATTAATTTTCTGAAACATCTTTGTTTGTTTGCCTTCATAAATCAAAGTATCCCTATGATTTCTTGCTATTAATACCTTTCAATTGCGTTAATTTATCTCTTTTGATTGATTCAGTACTTCATTCAGGATAAACACTCAAGAGGTTTTAATATAGCCTGAGGGTAATGAAGTCCTCCCTGATGTGCTGCAGGCATGCAGGTAAGTTGCCAAGTGTGATAGCTCTGATGCAGCACAATGAGGTGTTGAATATTCCCAACAACCATAAAAATATTTTTCCATCTCTAATTACTCTCAGCTTGCCTGTGCCACCCTTATGCATCCTGAGCTGGGGTTTACTTCCTGACTATCTTCAGTTAAGGAATGAACATTTTAATTGGAAGTGCTGTTTATCTACATTCAACTGTAGCACTTTGAAACCCTGGAGATCCACCAGAGTGGGGTTCTCTGCATGTGTAGCAAGAGTCTTGAATCCATGAACTTATCATATAGCTGCACACTTGGAGGCCTTTGGAATATGGTTAATCTTCCCATTTAGCAAAGAGGGTGCATTCTCAAATGGAGAGATGTGAATTAAAGGACTCTAGCAAACAAATGACAGGAAGAATTACCCTGTTGTATGACTGTTTCTCCTGCGATGTGTGTGACAGGGAACATGGCATCGAATATGTCACTGGAAAAAGAAAAGAAACACTTATTAATAAATCAGACCTATTTCTTATCTTGCCAGTAGACCTACCTTCATTGTTTATTTAGCCTTTGTTAACAGATTTTGCAGAAAAAGGAAAGGAAAACATTAGCTATAACTGGAAAGTAAACCCTTGCTCGGCAAGAAATCAAAATAACTTGTTAGGCACAAGCTGTGGTTTAAAACTGAGACTTTGACTTGGTGTGTGCTGTTTTGAAAGAACTCCTGAAATAAATGGAGAAAGGCACCTCTCAGAGCAGTGCACAAACTGGCCAGCCTGAGAACTGTGTTGTCTAAGCAGAGAGATTTCAGATTTTCAGCTGTGATGGGTTTGTGGCCCAGCAGTGACTGCCAGATGCCCAAACGGGAGCTCTCCTCTTCTGAACATCTGGCCTTGCATTCACAAGCAAAACCTGTTCCACAGTGCAGAGCACATTTGGAAAGGTAGTTGGCTCTAAATTAATGTAGCATAAGAGCTGGCAGGAGATTGCACTCGCAGTGCAGAAGGGGCCAAACTCTGAAAATCTCAGCGAGTTACTGGTGAGAAGGAATCCAAGCGATGCTGCAGAAAGAGGGAAGCTGCAGAAGAGCCTCGTGCTCATTAATCACAGCTGAATTACACACAATTACACACCTTTCCACGTCTCCAGCTCGCTGTCACATCGCCTTAAAAGGCCAGGAAGAGCAGTGGGGATGGGAACACACCCTGCACCAACACTTCGGGCAACGTGCCCAAAGCCAGTCCTTTGTTTATTGAGGGAGACAGCAGGCTCTGTGGAGCCAGGGCTTCCTTTCCCCACATCAGATTTTGGGGAACTTATTTTCAGAAACGTGAACCACACTGAGACGGGCGCTCCCCACCTCTCCTCCCCTTCCTATGCATCAGCCTCAAGGGCTAAAGGAAATAGCTCCCCAACAAAAACAAAAGGCAGCAAGAGGGGATTGTTAACTGCTCTATTCCCTGGTCTGGCCTAGAATGGCCCATCCAGGGACCACTGACGACAGTGGAGAGATGAAACACTTCAGTCTGGAGTGCAGAAAGGACCTCACACACACAGCTACACAAACAGGCAAGAAACCCAAGATCTTCACCAAAACAGGCAGAAGATCAGCCACCAAATCCATAAACCTATGCTACATTTCAATGCCTTATATGGGAAATGCATATTGTAAAATCCCATTATTAGCTGATTTCCTGTTCAGCTGTTCCAGACTTTATTCAGGCTCAGTTCTAGGAAATGTTTCACTCCTAAGTTCAAATTGCTCATGTCTTTCCTCTTCATCAGCCTGAACGTTTTTGGTCAGGATCACAGCTCTGCGTCAGCACCACTTCCAGCAGGAGAACTGGGAGATTTCAAACCAGGCACCTCCTGCAGCACCTGCAGGGGATGCTCAGCCCATGGCCCATATACAACAAAATTATATATTTTACTCCTGTTGTTTTCATCAAGTCCAAGCACAAGAGACTTAAATCCATGAACTTATCATATAGCTGCACACTTGGAGGCCTTTGGAATATGGTTAATCTTCCCATTAAGCAAAGAGGGTGAAATCTCAAAGGGAGAGATATGAATTAAAGGACTCTAGCAAACACACAGCAGGCCATGTTCTCTGCTGCTCACAATCATGCAGAGCCCATGGATTCCAGTCTCTGTGCTTTTCCTACTCACATTCAGGAAACAACTCCACCACAGATGCAAAGCCTGCTCTGAGGCATCCAGGAGAAAGTTCTTCCTCACCTCATTCTGAGCACCAGTGCAAAGACCTACAACAAATTATTTTGAAAAGTCTACGGATCTTATTCTTAAATCTACGAAGCTCATTTTTGTGATCTTACTTAGGTTCAGCATTTCTCCACTTCAAGGGATTTCTCTGCTGGCAGGAGCCATCTGCCTGGTACAGGCAGATTCCTGGAGCTGGTCCCTGTGCCAATGCTCCAGCTGGAACTGGGAGCTGAGGTTCCAGCGGGATGGAGAAACAGCCACACAGGTGGGTGCCAAACTGGAACAGCCCCAAGGGACTTTGTGTCCATGATTGAAGTCCAGTTGTTCTTCAGCAGCTCTGGGACTGGGAATTCAGCGTGACAGAGCCTCATCTGCCTGCCTCTGGTTTCACCTTGGCTGTGCTGGGGCTCCTCACTGAGCTCTGGGAAAAGCTCTGCAGCCTGCAGAACATTTACTGAGGAAAAGGCACTCTGTGAGACAGAAAGTCTCCAATGTGATACAGCCAAAAATAGGTACAACACAGTGAATATCAATAACCAAACCAAAATGTGCTGTTTGAGCAAACTTGGAAACTTCTCCTTTTCTTTAATAGAAATACAGAGGAAATAACTACCCGCAGTTTCACCCTTTCATCCTTGTGTTAATCCTCTATTTTATTTATAACTTAACAATTGACTGTACAAACAGCGCCCAATAAATTATGTATAGCACTGCACCCTTCTCCAAAATGTTCCACATTTTATTTCTACATCACCTTTTAATTTTATCAGAAAAAAAACCTCTCTAAAACTCACAGACCAAAACTTTCAGCTGCCAGTGTAATGAACCCAAAGTCTATTAGCAGCAACAGCAGATTTACCCCAATACTCTGTTGTGTAGCAGAATATCAGTGTAAATATTCTAGTGTCCCATATATGATGGGGTGAAATCTTTATCTTAATTCATTTAAGTCTTAATCTTATTAGGCCAAGACTTGGATTTTTGAAGAGACCTTTGAAGGACATGCCATCAAAAATTATTCTGAAGTACAATGAACACAGAGACATGGGAGGCACCCAAAGTTATGGTGATGTTGATTTACAACTCCAAAGTGAATCCAGGGCATGTCTTTGATATAAATGTAAGCAATCAGTAATATCACAACTGTCACTGAAAACACACCACCATGTTCCTTTTCTGCTGGAGAATTAATGGTCTTAATTGATATGGTTTGGCCAAGATCTCTCACAGTGATTAATGAGTTGAAGTGTTTCTGCTTTTGGATGCTCAATTTGAGATTCATTAAACACCCTCAGATCTCCAATGATATGGATCAGCAGGCAGCCCCAAAGTTTCTTAGCCAAGAACTGGGTCTTGCAGAATGGCACCAAAGAAAACCACCCTTCTGGAAATTATCACCTCCCAAAGCACCAAATGCTTAAGATCCCTGCAGGAAATCTGGCTTTTGAATCAGTTCAGACAAAGTGTAGAATGGGTTTATAAGTTTTTATTGCCTCTATCTTCAGTGTCTGAAATAAACAGAAAAATGTCACATGCATCAATATACCAAAATACTTCAAAAATTTGAAGTATTTGTTCCTGAACCAAGCCAAAATCTGAAACTGAAAAAAACCAGACCTATTTTCCATCCCCCCAATAAAGGTCTGATGCTGGCATATTTAGTTCAAGCCATGTGTTCCTGGGCCTGTACTATGTAGAGAAAACAAGCTTTAAATACTGAATAAGTTGAGTAAGTGGTGCTTGCTAAAGGCATAAACAATACAGCCAAGGCCAAAAATATGGTCTGTTGTTTTTCCCCGTACCACGCACTTGTTTATAAGACATCCAAAATCATTCTCTGGCCATTACAGCAAAAAACAGCCCTTACAAACACAGTGCTGCAACCATCCCACCACCGAGCTGAGACTCTATCTACAGCTCTGCTAAAGTAGGTGTATTTCTAGTGTTTGAAGGTTTTTTAAATAATTATGGCCAAGCACATGCAAACACATTCCTAACAACAAATTTCATTTTTTTTCAAGCAGAAGCAGGTTTTATTCCAGCACAAACAGAAAGCCAGAAAATCAGTAGTTAAGTCTCCAAACGTTGAACTACCATGATTTCATCTTCTGTCTGAGCTGCAGCACCAAGAACACAACAGCCTCTGTCTCCTGCCCCTGCATTGTTGACACTGACCGTGCTGGCAATGCTGTGTGCTCAACTGATATGGAAATGGTTTGATTTTCTGCCAGGATTTTTATGATTGTGCTGTAAATGAGAACTGCTCAGAGGGATTTCTTTATTTTGTTGACCACATATCGTTTGCCCTCTTTCCAGATGACTTATTCAGGTGGCAGATGAAGAAAATAGGGCACCAGTTCTGGTATTTGAGCTGTTGTTTAGGGAGAGAGAGCTGTGCATGTCCTGGGCTCAGCATTAGCACTTGGAGGGCCCTTTTTCACCCTCTCCACAGCCAAAGATTTTGACAGGCTTTGCCATTTTTTTAAGCCTTCCCCACCTCCTCCCAGAGGATCTATATCTGGTTGCTCATGGCTCTTGGGAGCAAAGCATTTGTTCCAATCAGAAGATATCAGGGGCAATTTTTTGTGCAGCTGCAGGTAGGACTGTATGCACCCAAATATCCATGTTTAGATCCAAAGGGAGATGCTAGCAGGACACCACTAAGGTTTTCCAGGGACATTTCTGCCCCTTTAATTATTTGCAACCTTTTTGATAGTATCACTCAAAAACAAATCACAAGAGAAGATTGTGAGCAGCAGAGAACATACAGGGAGCAGTGAACTAATCCAGCAAAGTGAAACCAAGAAATGCGTTTAGACATGAAATCTCTATCTATTCAATCAAAAAATACCAGCTGTCTGCTTAGGGAATATCAAAATTTAGAAGACTTTTTTTAAAAGGTCAAAGATATCAAAGGCTTGCAGCAAGTTTTAACACATAAAGTGTCTTCCATGAGCGTACATGGAATTGCAAACAACTGCAATCAGATCTGGAATCACAGGGGCTGATCCTCTGCTCTCTGGCATCTCTGATGACTCCTGGCCACCTGGCCAGGTTGAGCCAATTCCCTTCTGTTGCCAAGAAGGCAAAGTGCACTCCAAACCAGTGAGACTGCACCTATTTATACCAGAAAAGGATCTATCACTGTGATTGCAGAGTAAATATAATGAAACACTTTGCTGGTTTAATTCAGTAGCATTTTATGGACCCCATTTGCCAAGAAGCAAATGCCTGTGCTAGGAGGAAGCCAGTGGAGAAGGCAGGGCCAAGGGGTTCTCTTTCTCACGAGAAAAAGTGAGTGATAAAAATAAATCATCTCATCTGCTTTTACACCAAGGCCTCTTGGAGTCAATGTAGAATAGGAGATAGAAAGAAAAAAAAAATGATGTGCACTGTGGGTAATATAGCGCTGGCAATAGGCAACTGAGAAGAAGCTTGTTAAAACAAAACGAGAGAAAGAGAATTCCAAGCACTTTCAGAACCAGACCATGGCAATGGCCAAAATAGGGAAACTATGTAAGACAATTTATCAGTTTCACAATCAGATTTCTTTCCAGCCCTTGCTGTGCTGAATGCATTGCAGGGAAGGAAAAATGGAAGAGACAAAATGTATACGTGTTAGGCAAAAATGGAAAATCCTCACTGTACCTGCAGGTTATAATTTGTCAAGAGTTCAATCAGAACAATTTCATTGTGCAGGCAGCCTCAGAAAGCCTTCAATGTTTGTGCTATGCAGGTTTTCCTTCTTTTGCTATGTCTTTAGCAAAACAAAGCCAGCCCTGTGTTGTTGAGGACAGCTTTAAAAGATATGGAGCTGTTCTGGCATAATTCAACAAAAGACATGCAACATTTTCTCGGAATGAGGCTGCCCTAGAAGCAAGATTCAAGTATTTAAAACCTTTCCTACTTACATACCTTTAGAGTTTAGTAAACAGAGCTGATAGTAACTCCACCTCCCTTTAGCTGTAGCCTTGGGTACTATTTTAAGATTTCTAAACTGGGGGGAAGGATAGGACGTGGGGCTGTATGGGGTCTTCTTATGTACTTCTGAGATTTTCTTATGATTCATTTCCTGAAAAGACAACATCTTTCTAGCAATTGTTCTAACAACAGCTCCTCCTACTCTGTAAGGATGAAGAGCACAAAATTTAAACCAGACTGGCTTCAATAAACATCTGTACAGTGAGGGAATAAACACAGTACTTTACCACTGAATTAATTGCAAGGGTCTCTGCTATGTGTAAGTACAAGGCTCCAATCCATACTCCTTCCTAGGAATGCTGCAAGTCCTTGCTCATGCACAATACTGGAACCACCAGGAGTCATTACTATGATTTACTGACTACTGAGAATAAAAGCATTGCATCCAGGTAAAAGAAAAGAATTCCTTTTTAGAGGTATTTAAAATTAACAGCCCCGAGGTTACAATTGCTATAATCAAATATGTGGTGTGGCAGGCATGTACCTAAGAAAGAGTCAGTACTGAAGCCTTAACAAAAACATTACCCATCTGCTTCTGGTAATTTCTTTTCCTGTTGGGGCAGCAACAAATTAATTATAGCAGCATCCAAAGTTATTAACAATTTAGAGTATTTAATTACTTCATTATAATGGCAGATGATTAGTTATTATTTCAATTAAGACATGCATTGATTTTACCATAATGATCATTAAAATTGGACATGAGAGGACATTGTGAATGGCAGGTTAACACTAAAGTCCATGTCTAATTCCATAACATGCATTGAGTCACAGGTCCACATAACTAACAGACACATGAAACAGAAAGAAATAAAAATTTATCATCTTCTATTTCTGTGAAGTATTTCCATTTTTACTGTTTTATGAAGTCCCTTTATAGGTTCATTAATTATGACACCAATGAACAGAGTACAGCTTTATGGGCAGAGCATCAATTCATTTTACAGGCCCTGCACATCTACGTGCCAATGGGTCACATCATCTCCCACATGTTAGCAGCAGCTTCCAGAGAGAGCCTCTGCAGGGATCTTCATCTGGAAAGCTGTCTGCCATGGACTGCTGCAATAGGAGGTAAAAAAGGGGACAAATAATGTGGCTCAAGGACAGGCCCTGCTTCGGCCTCTTTTCCTCTCACCCATCCCTAGAATCATCACCTCATTGAACTCTCACTGCCAAGCCTTGCTTGTGCCACATTTGTCCAAGAGGCAGGGCTTGGTGGGAATGTAACTCAGGCCCCCTTCTTGCCATCAGCTCCCCCTAAGCATTCCCAAAGCTGAGGGAAGACCAAGGCTCCTTCCAGGCCCATCCCCACCTGCCCAAGGAGCCCTGTGGCAGAGCAGCACTGGGGGCTGGGGCAGAGGAGGAACCTTGCCCAGTGTGGATGCTCAGCCCCATCCCACCTGTGCCCAAAGCCAGGCTCAGGCTCAGGACAGCCCTTTGAGCAGCTCCAGCTCCCCAGAGTCCTTCACAGTAGACCAGATCCATAGGTTCCAATAATCTGCAGTTCAAGAGCAACTGCAGGCTGGGCTGTACCTCCAGGACTGTAGCCAGCAGATGAAGGAATTTATTTTCTCCCTCTTGGACAGCCTGGAGTACCATGGCCAGTTTTGGGCTCCCCCACACCAGAAAGACACTGACAGACTGGAGCAAGTCCACAGAGGCCATCAAAATGGTCCAGGGCGTGGAGCACAGAGCAGATGAAGAGAAGGGGGAGAACTGTGCTTGGTCTCTTCTGACAACAGGATCAGGGAGATCTCACTGCTCTTAAGACAACAGGCACAAAAGGGAACGGAGGAAATTACCACCTGATCGAAAGGGGGAAAAAAACCTCCCGACGAGGGTGGTCAGAGCCTGAAGAGGGGCCCAGGGAAGGGGATTGTTTCCAAGCTGGGCAAGGCTCTGGGTGAGAGCAGCCAGCTCTGAGCAGCCTGGCTGTGAGCAGGAGCTGGGAGCAGTGATGTCTGTCTGTCTGTCCACCTGCCGGGAGCTGGGCTTGGCACAGAGCTGCTCCCAGAGGGAGGGATGAGGTGGTCCCAGCTCCCAGCCCGGCCGCAGACACGGGGGAGGCAGGGCAGTGTGAGTCAGGGGCCAGCTGGAGCAAATCCCATGCATAATGCACGGAAAATATGCTCTCTGTGCACTGGAGGAGGAATATCTGCCCTTCTGCGTGAATAATTGCAGAGAGGCTGGGTCCCAGCTTCCCATCACCAACAGCACTGCTCACCAACAAAGCCTGTGCATACCAGGAGGCCTTCAGGAGAAATTGGGCAACACGATTTTTCTCAGGAAAAAAAAAAACAGTTGGGTGAAACTGAATATTCCTGTCAAAAATGGCTGATGTCATTTCCCCACTTAAAATGCTTCAAAAGTTTTGAAACTGTCTAATTGTCCTACTGTGAAAACTCCAGAGGATCTACTTTTCACAATGAAATTACTTCAAAATAACATTTCTTAGTAAAAAGCTAAAATCAAAGAAGGCATTGTTGATTTCAGTTGAATATAATCACATTTGTTCTCTTGTTTTCTGTGTGTGAGCATTCTCAAGATTTTCATCTTGGAGCTAGGATCCAAGATGAAGGATGAATGTAAATGTCAAAAGGAAAACAAACAAGCCAAACAAAAGTCTAGAGGAGCTTGGGTCAATAAAATACACTTTCTAGTTGATAAAATGTACAAATATATATATATATATATATATATGCAGGTATAGAGAAACACAAATACTAAATTGCACAGGCTTATTTCTGGTTTAGTAGGTACAGTACAGTGCTTAGGAACTCTTTCCTTAGCCTGCAGGTACTGGATCTAATGCAAAGGCAGAGACATTTATGGAGATTATACACTGTAGAAACACAGCACTGCTGCAAGCACACTCTGCTGAAACTTTTTTCTTGAGAAGTCCCCAAATGCATCATTATTTGAAGCAGAAAAGGGCGCAGTAACAAATTCAAAGGTGTTCTTTGTATGCATGAGCATCACAGAAGTGACTCGGGGAAAGGCTCAGCACAACAACAAACCATCAACTTCAGACCAAATTCATGGTCTGGTGTCACTGAAATGAGATTGGAGTATTTGAGCTGACTGAACACAAGAATGGACCTTTACGTCTCACACAAGTTAATGGTTTTTCATTTTCCCCACAATTAATTACTTTCTCAAAATTCTGTAAAAGCAATGGATGATACCATGCTGAAAAAAATAAGTATTTTTACTTAATACTTGAATGACTAAGTGTTTTAACTTGGTTACTGAAAGAAAATTTCTGCAGGTTGGACTGAAACACACCACCACAAGAATAACCATCACCCCCAAAACAAGGCTCTGTTGTTAATATGAAGCAAATTCCACCAGTGATAAAGGGCAACCACAACCAAGTCCCCATATTTGAACAATTTATTTCCTTCTGGTACTTTTAAATCCCTTCACTCTTTAATTTCAAGCTCCCTCTTCTGGACTATCCCAATGAAGCTGGAGAGCCACTGTGCACTCTCATCCTGGCTCCAGGTGACACAGCTGAGGAAGCCCTTGGCAGGTGGCACTGACAGAGCTGATCACTGTGGCCCAAATCATGGCTACTACAGCTGAAGTGATCTGAAATATAACAGAGTAGGCTGAGATTTCAAGAGCTGCCAGAGGGCTGCAATTGGAAATGCACTATTATGTGACCTCTTGGAGCAGATGATGGTGGAGATGTCCCTCAAGGCAGGTACATGGAACATATATCCCTGAGGATATCCCTGTATAGGGATACAGGACATTATTTTCAATAAGAAACTATAACAAATCATATTCCACATGTACATAAGTAAATATGAACAAAACCATGCTATGCACATTACCTTCATTACCTTACAGTTCACATATTGCAGTGAAGAGGAACATCTTCCCCCCCCCAATATTAATAGCTTTTTTTGTTTTGCCTTTAATACTGAGGACATTCTTTCATAAAAATGAAGAGTTTTTTATTTTATATATATATATATATAGCATCCCTATGATTAGAAAATTGTTGCCAGAGAAAGTTCTATTCTAATAATTCACCCAATTTTTCTATTCAGAACATGGTTACACACAAACTGTTGTGGTTGTGGAACTTGGACATGAACTTGATATCAATCTACTTACTTCCCCCCGCCATTTTCTGAAGGAATCACTTTTGACAGTTTTCTATAAATATAGGAGAATTAAATTGTATTTGATAATTACAATTGTTCCTTCAAATTATATACTTACTGCTCCTACACACTATTTTTATGACTATAGCTTGTGAGCCTGGAGTGCCACAAGACAGCACCTCTGCCTGGCAACTGCATCAGCACAAAAATAGATAAGAACTATCAAGTATTAGGCTAAAATCTTTATGCTTGCACACCTGGTGGTCCTTGTCATTAACACAAAAATTAGAATACTGCAAGGATGCTAAAGATATAAAGAATAACACAACGTTAAAGAAGGACAAGATGTTCAATATAAGTGCAGTGAGAGGGGGTTTGTTCATGCACAGTAATTTAGTAGGAATTAATCAGGAAATAAAATGATTATAATAATGATAATAATGATGATGATAATGATAATAATAATAATAGTAGTAGTAAATCAGGAAATTCCTTGGGCAATTCTGATAATATCAATATATGGAGCCACTGGAACAGCTTGGGGGCAGTGAGAGAGCAAAGCCAAGCTCTGCAGAGCTGTAGCTCTGAGTCCCTGAGTGGTGCCTGCTGCGAGTCAGGAACGTGTCCTGCAACTAATCTCAGAGTGTTTGACACGTGTCTGCCCTGGCTGACAAGCTCAGAGCACTGGGCTGCAGCCATCTCCCACATCCTGCTTAATTAATTTCCATCCCCGTTGTGTGCTCCCACACCTGCAGATATCAAACAGCTGCCTAGAATAAAAACATTTTAACCTGTGTTAGCAGATAGGGTTCAATTTAGTTTATAATTGGATTGGTAAATGAAATCATATAAAATAGCTGATAAAGGTTCTCTGGAATGAGTCAGAATGGTTTTTTGAAAGTGTGTAAATCTAGTGTTAAAGAGCTGATGAATAAAATTCACATTGAACACAAAACCACATGTCCACAAGCACTTGCTTTTCTATTTGCATATCTATTATAGCTTACAGACATGTGCAAACTCATACACCCACACATTTTCCTTATGTTTTCCTGAAGTTCATCATTACTCCCCTTCATCTCTGATTCACAGCATTTCCGAGATAGAATCTTCTACAATAAAACGAACTGGAGATAAAATTTCCCCAGACAACAAATGCTTCTTTTGTAGGAGTTCTTAGTGAACTATAGCAATTAAGCAGTTCCATTTTTTACAGCTCCACTATAATTCAAAGAAGGAGAAAACAGAGGTTGATTAGATCAGACAAAACATGCATGTTTTCCTAAGTGGTCTGTGTTTGCAGGGCTCGGAAGGAAAAGGAGATTTTTAAGCATGAAAAGCTTAAATCTGTAGATGCACAAACACAGACCTAAGGGCACGCTTTCCTCATACCTATGGAAATAAATTCAGACCTTACATTGCTTCATTACATCTTTCACAGTAATTTTCTTCCCAAGTCTTCACTAACCACTGCAATGTGCATCAAAGACATCTTGAAGAGTCCCAGCAATATCCCTGGCAGTAACACCTGCTCCTTCCAGCCTCCCAGCACCCCTTCCCCTGCAGCTCAGGGTGTTTTTCAAACCTGCCCACCAGACTCTGCACTCACCTCTTTATTCTGCACTCTGCTACAACCATTACAAAAATCATGAGTGCCCAGTGTTCGATTCTGCACTGTAACCTGCACAGGCCTGCTTCCATCTCTCCACAGTGATAGCAGATCTGGAAATCTCAGCTATGCTGGGCTTTCATTAGCATAGCTGGGATGGGAGAGGGGAAGAAGCAATATATGCCTTCCTGCATATCTGCAGGACATTTTTTAAATGCCTGGTTGAAAGGGGACATGAAGAATTCGCTGGGCAGGCTGGTGGGTCAGTATTAACCCAGACCTTTGTGGTCACTCTTAGTCCAAACCTTCAAACACCTTTGCTTGCCTCTGCTAATTCCATGTTTGCTCTCATGCTGGTATAGTTTTGCAGCAATTTCTCAGCAGAAAGAATTCTATTTTATGGCATTAAATAAACCAGGCCAAAACCCAGCCTCTAAACAAATTGCAAAAAAATAAACCAGCAGCAGTACATTATCACACGACTCATGTTGCTTCCTCCCAACTAAATAACCCTCCCAGTTTACAGATTTCTGTTTAATTTGGCCTCTGGCATGACAGAAAGGAATTTTTTGCCCATTTACACAACTCTATGAATCAAAGGTTGACAACAGTGAGCAGCTCCTCAGTCTGACTCGGAGGCATGCACCAAGCACCAGCCAAGTGCTGTACTTGCTCTGTCAGGTCTCCTGCACACACATCCCCCCCAAAGACCTGATGTATCAGCAGCTCTAATTGCTCTGAATCTTGAATCCTGGCTCTGTTTGCTGCTCTGAACTGCACCAAGCACCTTAAAATACTCTGAGAACTGATTTAGGTTAGGTTTAAAAAATAGTTTAAAAATAAATAGATTTTGCTGTTTAAGGAACAAACCTCCACTGGTTTAAATAGATTTTTTTAATGTAGGGCAAGCAGGCTTTATCTCTGTTGATATGAAATTCCAATATACAATAAAGAAATGAAGCAGAAATTTCTATACTAAAGCCCACTTAAAAATAAATCCAATTAAAGGGAATAAATAGGACAAGAGAACAACTAACTCCTTGTCTTTGCTTCCCTTCAAGGAATATTCATATAAATCCCTGGTCTGACATTTATGCTCTTTCATGTGACAGGGATCAGAATTCTCCATAGCACAATATTTTTAAACCATTTACTGCAGCAGCACCTTTATAACTAATAATAAAAACCTCTCCACATGCACAGAACATTTTCTATAGGTTCACAAAGGGTTTAACCCTGCAAGCTTTTATCTGTGTGAACAGTCAGCACTCTAAGTTGGAATAAAAGGAGTAATTTAACGAAAAGGGGTGGTAGAATCAGGGATTGGGGGTGAGAATGTTCTGGGATGAGCACCTCCCTTATCTGTGCTGGAGAAGTGGTTTGTGATCATGAGCATTATATGTGTGCTTTGTGGTGCAGTAACAATAATTACAAGGAAAATCTTGAGCTTGGTGCCTGAATTAAGTAACTGCCCTGGAGCCTTCAGACTGCTTTATTTATTTTAAAGAGAGGATTTCACAACTCATGGGCCAAATCATAACCTTCTTTACCTGTTCCTGTGGCCAGAGGAGGTGGGAAGAGGTCATAAGCATTTATATTCCACTTTGAATCTCACTTTTATGGGAAGGACATCAGGAAGGACCCAGTCGTGCCTGAATGGCTCAAGGTAACATTTATATGCAATGTTCCTGCCCAAATATCCAGGCAAAAAAAGGGCAATTCCTGCATGTGCTGAGGGACACAGCCCAGAGACATCCAGGGAGCAACACTCCTTTGGGACATTCAGTGTGAATCTAGACTGAGATGTTATCACACCCAATCTAATGCAATTAAAAAGGAAAAATTTAATAAGGACACTGCAGAGAAATTTCACTTGGTGAGGGTCAAAAGAGAGGGGAGGTGGAAGGAGGCAAAAAGTGCTTCTTAAATGGAGGAGATAAAGATGGCAGGAGATAAAAAGGTCAGACTAGGTGGTCTAAAGGTCCCTGTTAACCCTAAACTCAGTGACAGATACAGAAAAGCAAACACTTGATCTCAGAAAGATTTGCTCATGCAAAGAATGTCTTGAAAATCTCCCAGAAAAGAAGCAGCAATCAAAGCAATGCTTGGACCCTGGTGGTGGGTAAATACGTGAGGAACCACACAGATATACAGGGCTGCTGTGGGCTCATCCCTCCCCTCTGGAAACGGCAACTTGCACTCACATTCCTGAGATTCTCCTCAAAAACACTCTCTGCAACACCTCAGCTGGAATATCAGAGGTTATTATAAAAATCTTACAGGAATAAGCAACTGAAAAATAAACTGCTGATGTGCTACAGGATTGGTAACACTAGGATGACTTTAAAAAATAGACTAATACATGCAAAGGTCACTAAAATATTTATATTAATGATGGAGCTGAACACTAAGCAGATATTGACTTCTGTTAAGGTGAACCTCAAGATTTATTGGCTTAAGAGGTAAACATTGACTGAGATAAATCCAAGGTCAATATTTACTACAAAGGACAATAAATCTTGGTGGCCCATGAAACATGAAATAAATAAATATATATGTATATATATACACATTCATAGACACAAGCATATCTACTGATATTTACACAAATGATCATCAACTTCATCTTTTACAGCTTGCTCTCCTAATTATTCCAGAGAGAACCAAAGAACAATTATGAAACAGTGCTAAGAGGCATCCATTTGTGTATGTTTGCACTGGTGATATCTTGGGGTGACATTTCTGCTCCTCCAAGTGACTCCTTTGCCCACTGAGTCAGGTGAAAGAAAAGCCACAAAGGGAAGTCAAACTAACTGCCCTATTTCCATCTTAGCTTGAGAACCCTTGCTTGTAACTCCAGAAGCAGAGCAGTGAAGCAGTCTGAATGATTATCAAGCTCTGGACTTATCAGCCAGAAAGATTTCTGATGGAGCTCTTCTGAATTCAGTGCACCTCCAGCTAAGGTCAAGTTTCTTCCCACCCAGGACAAGCACAGGAGGGGAACACGTGGAGATTCTGGAAGTGTTTTAACAAGAGGCACTTTTACTGGAGTTGTGGTCAATTTTGTATAAGCTCAGAACAAAGATGTATCAATCAAACGGAGCAAAATAAATAAATAAGAGCATTGGATGACTTTCAGAGTTATAGGCTTTTTCCTTGAACTAGAAAAGCAAATAAATTTAACAGGGGTGCTGACAAAAGTAGACCTTCTTCCTCCAAACATTATACAAGATCTAAGCCAAAAGGAAACAGATGACTTTGTGTGTTTGTAGGAAGTGATTAGAGAAGATAGAACTTAATTTATTAAGATGGGAGATGGTGATTCTTTTGTTGACTTTTCAGGTCAAGTGTTAAAACCTCCTGCAAATAAGGCAGTAGACACACTACAACTGAGCCTTAGTGGGTCAGGGGATCAGGCTCTTTGATACTCAGGGTTTTTCTTGTTCTTTGAGCTATTGTTTTGGGAAGCCAAGTGAGAGGAATCTGCAGTCCTTGCCTGGGCTCCCTGGTGGCCCCTTCTCTGCCCACTGCATCACTTTGGGCAGCTGGGGGCTGGTCTGGACCAGCCTACACCTAAAGTGCCAATGCTGGACACTGCCCAAAGCCAACAGCAACAGCTTCCACATGACTTCTGAAGGGGGGACAGAGCTAAAAAATATAGAAAAAAAAAAGGAAAATTAGGAGAAAAGAATGAATTTTAAAAAAAAAGAAAAGGAAGAAAAGACAGAAGAAAGTGTTTGAAAAGAAGTATTTCATTTATCTACCAGCCTGACAAGTCCCAGGGAGGAATGTGGTGCTGCACAGGCAATGCTGGCCACTGGGTTTGCAGGAAGGAAGAGCAATTAGAAGCTCTGGGCAGGAAAAGGCCTGTTAGCACTCTTACCTTTAACTTAATCTTTAATCTCCTCCTATGCCTCCAACTTGTCACCACAGGCATTAATCACCTTGCAGGTCTTATAGCCAGCTCAGGCTCATTTATATTATTTGTTTTAATGGCCTCTCTCATGCCATCAGCGTTCAGCAGTGAGGGGATGGTTCTGCCCTTATTTCCTGCTGGCTGCTTTGGTCCATCAAAGCCATGTGGTTTATTTTCCCACAGGCTTCCCAAGGCTACAGCACAGCCACAGGTTTCAGTGATCATATCACAGTTGACCTCTACAGACAGTACTCCAGCATAATCCATGAAATATTATTGATCTGAATATTTTAGAAGCCTCTGAACTCTCATTAATGCGAACACTTTGTATTTCACTGAATTTTATTAATGTTCTTAGTAATTCAAGGAATGGCAGAACGGCTGCACTCTTAAGAAGGATTTATTTGTTAGCTTGCAAAGAAAGGAAAAGCCATTTTCAACTATAGCAAAATTGGAACATGAAAAACAATAAACTGACAAGAAAAAGACAAAATGTCTTTGTACTCTGTCTTCTAAATCCAGATGAGATCTCGGGCTAAGTGTTCTCTCGACAGACAGAATCACTATATAAAACTTATAGCCAAGATTTTTAAAATTACAAGCCAAAAATCCACATTTATGGGTTTTCAGAAGAACTGATAATTTCAGAATAGTCCTGTTCAGGAAAAATACGATGCCAAAATGGGCTCAATTAGTTAAGCACAACCTTGAAATGTTCAGCAAAAGGACTGCTCTCTCCTTTGAGCAGAATCTGTGTCCAGAACAGGGAGATTTTGTTTCTTGCAAACTATTTACCCCTCTGAGGATGCTCTAAAAGGGGCTTTCAGTGAATGGTGATAACAATTACAATATTCAGAATATTTACATTTAATGCCACTATCTCTTTGAAGTGCTGCCAAAAAATTCCCTTAAAAATTGAGTTGTAAAAGCTACTGAGAAGATCCAACTATGAATTCTTAATGTAATACCATATATATTTTATATGGTGAACTCATTTATATGCCAAAACATTTTATATGGTAATTATTTCACAGCATGCAAAATTATGAGGAAATAACGAGGAAAGTTTTGGAAGAGATTTTAAGAGAAGTAGTGACTCAGTGACCTGCTGGGGGAAAAAATGGAAAAGCATAAACCACTTTCAGTTTCATTTGTTTTAATTAGAAATAGAGATTTCTAAAAAAATACTGTGTATTCCGCTGGGACTTTGAGGGGAAGACAGCCTAGTAGTTAATTTTCATGCAGTTGAAAACTAAATTTGTCAGACATCCCCCAATCTGAAATTCTCATTGTGAAAGGCTCAGGAAGGTATATTTTTCCTGATGTGAAATGAGGAGTGCAGCACAAATGTCTGACCTTTTTTTAATCAACTCAGAAAAGACTGCATTAAAAGGCACTTTGTTCATCATCTTTGATGTCTGCACATTGATGTCATCTCAAGGTAACCTGGGCAGCTGTAGATTCACCATTAGTCCAACCTCGACCTTGCAAGGTTTGAAAACAAATTTTTAAGTCAGGAATAATGAAAGTCAGAGAGGTAGCTGGAAAATGAGGCACACTGGAATATCTGCTTTCTCCCTTCATTTGATAACTGATATTCTACAGAAAATAAATCAATCAATTCTTTAAGCAAGCAGGTTCAGTGCTAAGAGGCAAGCTGCTGGTTAAAATGGGAAAGTTGATTAGGAAGAAGAACTATAATGTGTTTAAGGCAATAATTTAAGGTAGATTAACAACAGTTGATATTGGAAGTGGAAGAACAAACCCAGAGGTCATTCTATTGAGGATATTTCAAGGCCCAGTCCTGACAGGAGGAGATGCTTCGTTCAGGTGGATGGCACAGAGGATGCTTTTGATGACTGAAGTAATAAAGGTGGAATGAAATTCAGTAATCTAACATGAAAGGCCATGCATGTTGGAGTTACAGCAACAATTTCTACTTTAATCTGAATTCATTAAACCACTGGGTAACTGCAAGCCACCCTTTTTACCCCTGGCTGGGAAGAAGGCAAACCCACCCTACATCAGTTCAAACTGGG
The DNA here is from genome assembly GCF_051311805.1 of Agelaius phoeniceus. Taxonomy (NCBI): domain Eukaryota; kingdom Metazoa; phylum Chordata; class Aves; order Passeriformes; family Icteridae; genus Agelaius; species Agelaius phoeniceus. Next base: position 5,808,881 of record NC_135280.1, on the reverse strand, counting down.
CCACTTTCAAGTGATCAAGGAAGGGTTAATGCCATTGTAAAAAGCACTTCTCTAAACTATCTCACTTCAATACTGGCCATAATTCTCATCAACCATGTGCAAAAGAAATGGAGAAACAAGATGTATTTGATTCAAAACAGGTGCAGAAAAAGGTATTCTGGGGTGATAAGGGTAATGAAGAGTCTATCTTTTATACAAGAAGAAAAGACAACCAATCATTTACTGCAGTAAAATAAGTAAAGAACAGATATAATTTTAATTCATAAGTACATAGGGATGAAAGGGAAGGGTTAGGCTGAACATGAGTAGAAAAGGAGTTACTTTAACTGATGGACAATGAGGCCATGAAAAATCAACACATATAAACATTTAGGCTGGAAGTGAGATGCTCTCTTGCCATGGGAGAAGTAATGTGCAGCAGCTTTCCAACAACTGCAGTCCAATAAACAGGAGAAAACAGAAACATCTTCATTTGGGTTATATGAGGGATCATATGACTGGGTTTTTATACAGTTATCAGATGGCTGAACTCAGTGACTCAAGAGAACCCTTTCAGATTGCATTTCCAAGGAGGAGCAGAAAGATGTTTCCTAGCAGGACAACGAAGAGTAAAACAAGTGCAGGATGACTGTCAGAGAAACCACACTGATTCTGTAACCCAGACAAAATAGCTGGGAACCTCATCAGACTTGTTCCTCCCGACTTTTTAAGAGATGAGAGGCAGTGCCAAACACTCCAAACAATAAGGTCTTGCCTTTATAAACAAGCTTTGGTATCAGTGGATATAAAGCAGAGCCTTGGCCATGTGCTGAGCATTCCTGTTGGACTGGCACCAGCGCTCTCCCCTGGCTCACAGGGAGGGTGACAGGGTCAGCAATGAGACATCTCCTTCTCCAAAAACACCCTCCCAGTCCTGCCACTGGTGCCTTTCAGAAACCACCTCCTCCACAGCCTCAATCTGCCTTCTTTTGGAGGTTTTCAGGCATCTTCTAGTTCCAGTTAGAGCTGGGGAATCTGTCTCGGTGTGTGTGCTGAGCAGAATTAGGCACTCTGAGGAGCTGTGTGGAGTCCAGGCTCTTGGCACAGCCATGGGATATGCTCTGTGTCCTGGTACATACTGGGAACAGATTGTCTGAGTCTGCTGCAAGAATTTCATTGTTAAAGATGTAGCCTGAGACTGCCTTTCTTGCTGTTCCCCCAAACATCCTTCTTCGGCCTTTAATCTCTCTGCTAATAAATGTTATTTTTACACTGCTCTAGTCCTCTCCATATTTTGCAGAGATATAGACAGCCTTTATCCAGACAAACATGCTGGATAGACAGGGAAAAGATCAGTACCAGTGGGAGAGCAAGGAAAAAAAACATGCCATCCCCACATAATGCTATCATCCCCATAACTTCTGAATTTTCCCCCTAGTCTTCCTCCCTTGGCAGGTGGCACACCCAAGGTGGCACAGCCCAGCATCATGCTGGATGAAATGCAGAGCAAACCAGTGCCACTTGCCACAAAGTGTTTCCTCAGCTTCAGCTAATGGGATGATTAAACCAAAACAGAGCTGCAGATGAACACAGCAACTGGTAAAGGCACCGGGTGATTCAAGCAAGCCCAGAGGGAAGGCAGATGTTTGGGTTCTGGAATAAGCAGTGTGAGATCATTAACACCCAGCTGAGGGATCACAAGAAAGGCAAAGGAAGTCTCTGAGGTCTCCTGTTTCTTCCTTTCACCGGCCTGAAGGCCGGACAGAAATACGGGCATGTGTGAGGGAGTGTGAGCTATTTTAACAAAAACATTTCATCCATCCCTAAATATGGTCACAAGATTTTAGATACTTGGCTTACTCTTAAACAGTAAGATTCTGAATTATCTCCAACTGTGTAGGCTGTAAAAGAAAATGCATAAACCAGCAATCCTGCAAACTCCCTAGAAACGTATTCCCTGCCAGTTTTTCCTCTGTAGCTGTTATATTAATCAGTGTCTTAAGGAATTAGAATGCCCTGTGATTATATCTCTTTCAAACCTAATAAGCAATGCTTTGCAATTAACTTCAACTCACTCTCCTTAATGTCATTATCTATCATCCAGAGCTTTGAAACACACCAGAGGAAAATGCCAGAATTATGGCTCCATGTGTATGGGCTGCACTTTCCTCCCAGCGAGCAAACATCAGTATTTCAGTGGCATCTTGGTTACTCTCTTAAGATTTCTAACCCAAACGGAAAAAATGTGAAAAGATCAGCTGTTCTCAAAAATATTGCCAGAAAAAGATATTCAGGGGATTTTGCCTGAATCAGAAGTCAAATCATTTTCCAGAATCTGGCCCTAAACAAAAACTCAAGAGATCAGATTTCAGGCTTCAGTTTTATATCTTACCAGATAATCACATACAAGTCCATCTTTCAAAGCAACTTAGATGCACAAGTGTGTGAGTGTGAACGTACACACAGCAAGTGTGACACTGGGGTGTAGTCAATGGATTTTATTTCTGTACTTGTAAATTTACAGTCTCACAGAAACACCTCTCCTCATCTGCCATATGAAAGTGCTATATGCATGGCATGAATGGTGTGAGGTATTATCAACATAAATTTGGAATAGTCAAGTTATTTATAAACAGGCTTTGCAGTATTGGATTTTAATTGACGAATGTTGATAAAAATGGAATTTATATTTCCTTTCAAGACTCACGGACTAGAATTTTTTTTTTTTCTGGAATTGAACAGATGCCAGAAATAAATCAGAAATTGCAAAGTGGAAGAGAGCTGTGAGGCAAGGCGCCGAGGGCCGGGAGGAGAAGAAAAGTGGAAAATTACCAGAATGTAAACCCAATGGATTTAAGAGAAAAAGGCAGAGTGGCATCACTGTGAATTCCATGGCAATAGAGATAGGGAGAGAATAAAAGTTGACCAGAAATTATAATCAGCATTGTGAGTCAGGAACTAAGAGCGTTGTCTGAGTTAAACCCTGAGTTTTCAATAAAAATAACTGCAATACCCTACCAGCACCACGTCTCCAAGTGCAGTAGATGGATTTTTTTTCAAGCAAGACACAGAGCAAACACGGGTGAGTCTTCTCTTATCTCTCATTTGCATTTCAGAAAAGAAAACTGTTATAAAGTTGCTTTAATATATGATTTTTAATTATGCTGATTTTTCATGCCTCTGTGACTGGAAAGCTGGGTCACTACCAAGAGGCTGAATCTGGGAGCAATGAAATAAAACACAGCAAGAAAACTAAAAGGAAAGATTTCTAAAAGGAAATTTTCAAAAATGACTGTTAGGAAAATTTCTGGGTTTTAAGTCATATGCTTGCAACCTATGCAAGGTTGCATTGATGCAATATTATACTCCTGCACTTTAAATCAATAAAAATAAGGAAAGGAAAAAGAAGACTCCAGTAAAGGGAAAACATTAATTCAATCACATTAGAAATCTACTTGACTTTATGTGAAACTTCTAGTAACTGTGAAAGGCAGCCAAGTTTAAACAACTCCCAGAATTTGTAAAAACTAATTAGCAATTTTCTGATTTAGTTCCACAAAAGAGCCATCTAATAGCACAATTTAATTCTCTCCTACCAATATTTTCTGTTGCTTTGCTCCCTGTTGACAGCTCCTTTACTTTGGCCACCAATTTAATACTGATTAATCCTCCTTCCTCCAGCAGCTCCCACTGACGTCCACGGAGCTCCTGCAGCTTATAACTTTGTTTGTAGAGATCAACTTTTGGGATCAGACACTCACTTTGTAATTCTATTCATCAGCCACAATAGCAAGGGATATCCAAAAAGCCTTCAACATAGATAATGGTTGCTTATCCTTCTTAATAAAAAGCCCAGAGCACAACAGGAAAAGAGCACCTTTAAGAGCCACCTAATATTAAAATAAATATACCTCACAAAGCTTTCCATGGCTTGCTTTTTGCTGCCATTCATCCTTTCTGCTTCTCCAGTGCACAGAGTTTCTATCAAGCTGCAGATCAGATCCCACAGCTGGATTCTCCATTGCCCCGAGAGCTGACACAGTTAGATGCCATTGATAAATTGATATCAATTGATAGATGTCATTGATAAATACTGATTTAAAAGATCCATAAGGATCTTTTTCTTCTGCCTAAATCTTCTATCTGACCCATTAACTGTGGACTGACCACGTGCATCTGAGGGACAGCTCAAGCTCTACAGTGTTTGAAACCACTCAAGCCTTAGAGAAGAAGTGCGGTGGCATCTGCACCAGCAATCAGAATTTATCTGGACCCCAACCAGCCAGGAGAGAGCCCACCCTGCTGTGAGCCCCACAGTGATGCTGCCCCAGGAGGAGCAGCCCCTGCATCCCTGCAGCCCCAGAGGTGCCCTGAGCCCTCCTTTGCTCACAGCCTGGTGCCTCAGCACTGAACCTCGCGCTTTCTCACCCAAAGGGCTGCAATTCTCTTCCTTACTTCACATTCCACACATTTCCACATGTGTAAAGGGAAAGCAGCTGTGCAGTATTTTTAGCTTAACCGGTTGAAAGGAAAAGCAAAGGAAGCTAAAATCAGAAGTATTATTTTGTACTGTGCAGCGTATTAATGACGCCTTTCCAACCTCATCAACATTCCCATCGAAACTAACATGTTAATTTATATTCTTCATATAGCACTAATTATGTGTACAGCAGCATGATAGCCTGCATGAGGAGCTATCTCACTACAAGAGATGAAAACATAATGTTCTGATTCTGACCTCGTGATGGGATACATAATTAATTACTCCAAAGAACACTGATTATAATAGCACTAAAATCTGGTTCTGAGAGATGCTTTGAATATCATGGAACTACAAAAGATGCTAAGTAGTTTTATTTAGGGGTGGTGCCAGTGATGCAAAGTTCATTTGAAAAGGCACAGGAGGCAGTTCTGACTATACAATCCTCCAGGATTGCAAGGAATGGATGCTTTCCACTTGCAGAGAGCTGTGAAGGAACACTACTGTGAACACTACTACTGTTTTCCACCCTGCTCTCCTTCAGCTAGACCTGTAACTGAAGTACTTCTTATCTAATCAAATGCACAGATATGTCAACAAAAGCATTAAGAAAATTACACACATTATAAGGAAATTATACAGGAATTCTTTTTCTATGAGGATTTTCTATGGCTGCCCCATCCCTGGAAGTGTCCAGGGCCAGGTTGGATGGAGCTTGGAGCAACCTAGGATAGAGGAAGGTGTCCCTGCCCATGGCAGGGGGGTTGGAACAAAATTATATTTAAGCTCCCTTCCAATCTAAACCATTCTGTGATCCTATCCTACACTTTTCATTTAGTATGGACAAAAAAAGGTTAAAAAAGACCAATTTACTGATTTTTCCCACTAAAGAATGGATTGAATTCCATGTATGTCTTGTACAGCCCCGTTGTCTAGAAGTTCCAGCAATCTTTAGCTAAAAGGTGCAGTCCACAGATATGCATTAACTCCTTCAGCTCCAGTGGTGGCCACCCCCTGCAGGTACAACAGTAGAATTCCATAATTCCGTTCTCTGGGTACCTACAGGCCTTTATAAAAGAATTTGTGAGCAGAAGAGAGTGTAAAAAGGGTTTCTATGTCTTGCTGCTTTAGCTTAGACTTTCAGAGCACAAGGCATCAATTTTGCAGCTGAGTTAGAGAGAGCTCAGAGAGCAGCAGGGATGCCCAGCTTTGAGCAGCTCCACACTGCAGTGCTGCTCTGACAGGAGATGGGCCTGGAAGTTGAATTTGCATCATCTGGGTTTTCCTCTTTTGCCAGTGCACAAACAGCCCTTCCTCTCTCACAGTCTCCACAGAAAGATTTACATCCCCACAGCATTTGGGGGAGTTTTAACATAAATACATATTTTGACAACTTTAAGCCTAGCCAGCCTGAAAATTTGGCCAAAGTGCTTTTAAGAAGTACTGCTGGGACATAATATATCATGGGGGGTTAGCTGAGACAAAGGTTTCATTAATAGCACACTTGAGAAATTCTGTAAGATAGGTGAAGATTTAAAATGTCTCTTAGAGTCCCCTATAATCTCACATGTGTAAATAACAGGAACAGCCACTGAGATTTTGAAGCAGTTCAGGGATTAAACCAGATCAGCATCAAGACCACAGAAGATTTCTCAGCCACAAAACTACACAGCTCCAAGGACCTTCAAAGCCAGTTGTAACACACTGTAGGAGCCAACAGGTAGAAGAGACAAAATGCAGTAAGAAAAGGGTACAAGAGGCAACACTTTCCTTGTGATACTCCATGTTTGCTTTACACAAATCCCAGACCTGCTAAAGTAGAGCTGTTTACACACTGAAGTATGGGGCTTCGTTTTCTCACTTACAATAAAAATTTCAACTAATTTGTATACTTGTGGTAATCTCAATTTTAGCCTCCAGGGGTTAGGGTTGGGAAGCGTGTTTTTTACTGCTTCTATGCTCTTTGTTACTTCATACCTCTCGTTTTTAATAACCTTGATCACAGTGACCCCAGGTGGCAGAGACAACCACGGCTGCTCTCAGAAGCGGAGCCAGACCTTCACATTTCATCCCGGTGCTGAGAAATCCCTGTGTCCCAGCCCAGAGTCCCCAAAATCCATCCAGGACAGCTCAGATGCTGCCTGAGACTGGAGAGGGCTCGTTCCAAGCAGGTCAGCACAAGTCCCTGTGGGACAGAGCAACCAAAGGTTTTCATCCCAGGACCTCCCCTCCTTGTTTATCCATGGAGCTCTCCCTAATAACCCTTTAACTTTGCTGGAGCCCACACAAACTTCTGTATCTGGGCTAATTCAGGTTGCTGAGAGGCCCACTGAGGGATCTGGCACAGTTTTGCCCCAAATCATAATTCTGTATTACCAGCTTGCTCTGCAGATGCACAAGGTTGCTTATCAAAACGAGACACAGACCTAGATATGACCAAAAACATTAAGTGTTTTCCAAAACCTTGATTTTAATAGAACTTAGGCACCTTAATGCCTTTTTCCAAGCCTCATCCACCCCACTTTGCTGTTCCAATTGCCTCAAAAACTCACTGGTTTTTCTTTTTACTGCCTGGAAACATGTCAGCTGCAGGAAGTTTGCATTTTGTGACCCATCATGTAAATCAGCACAAATAAAAGCATTACCAATGCAATATAAAAAATTAACAGTAGCCTTTCCATCTTTAAAAATGTGTGTTATTTCCCAGCAGAAGGGATCAGTGAGTCTTGTCAGCTCTGGTGAGAGCCACACCACAGCCAGAACATGGCTAAGGCTTGGCTCAGAGCCTGTGCTCCAGAAGAGAAGAGTGTGCTTTAGAGTTGATGTAAACAAATTCATTTAAGTACAAAGGGAAACTTTTCAAGCTGCTCACCAGAAGAAAAGTCCAACTCACCAGAACAAAATGTCCAACACTGTTTATTGCATGGTGCTCGAATTTTGTATCAATTAGCCATCATGTACAATGCTAACTTTAATTTTACATGTGGGAATTTCAATCTGGAGCCAAACCAGCTCTGAGGGAAGGCAGGACAGGGCACAGCAATGCCTTTCCCATGAGGCTGCTCACAGATTGCTGCTGAAGAGCTCCCTAATGGCAATGAAGCTATCCTGCCATTGCCAGAGGGTGTCACTACGGCACTGGGACAAAGCAACCAAACAAATACAACAGATAAACAAGAGATGTAGAGAAACCTTTCAGAAATAAGCTCCATGTAACCATCACATGAATTGTTCATCAGCTCACCCGTGGGCTTTCAGAACGTGGTTCTGGAGTCTGGATACAACATCACTCTGTATTTTCCTTTTTTTTTCCCCTGTATCTTTGCTACTCAAATCTGATTTTAACACTAAGCCTTGGAAGGAAGAAAGGAACTACCTATCAGAATTGTTTGCAGAATCTCCATTGTTCCCACATAATTTCACCTTGTTTTCCATGAAAGCATCCTTTGAAAATGAACCTGTTCTAAAAGCACATAGTTCACAGAAACAATAACTGTATTTGTAAGGTAACTGTTTTCACAGCAAATTGCTGCAAAAGAAATCTAAATCTTCTGACACAATGACACATAGCTCAGGTAATTAAAAAGAACCAAACTGAGCATGTTAAAGTGATCTTGAGTGCTTGGTTAAAATCCTAAACCAGGAAGGAAGCAAAGGAGCCAGAGAGCACAGTAAATGAAAACACTCAGAAGGCTGTGCAAAATAACCCTGCAGGACAAGGAAGATTCCAAGGTGCACCAAATTAGTAGGTTTACTGTCTTTGTAGTCTAGATGCTTATTATAAATACTTATTACTAGGAAATGGCAGGAGACATGTGGCCATGAGTCTGTGTTAATGTGGTACATGATGGCCAAGAAGCCTGACAGATGCTGGAATGTCTGAGCAGCCCAACCAGGACGTGTGTGCAGGGGATCAGGACCTGCAGAGGGCTGGTGGCTGCTGCTCTGAATGTGCCTGTCAGTGTAGAGGGTGGGGTGACTGTGAAAAAGAGAGAATTAAGTCCCAGATTCCACAACACCCTGCTGGAGCAACTGAGCAGCTTCATTCCAGCTATATTTTGGTACCAGGGTAAACTGACTGATGCTGCTGAGGACAGTTTTGATCAGGAAGGTCTGCTCCTGCAAAGTGTTCCACAGCTCTTGTCAACCTGTCAAGGAATCAAACCTTGTGCTCTAATAATAGAACAATAATTTAATATTCTTGGAAATAAATTCTAGTCAAAGCACGGGATTTAATAAATAAGAGAAGAAATATGACACATTTCATAGCATTAAGGAACAGTAGGTAAACTTGGACGAAACAAGTTCACTATTTTAAACCAGGTTTCTAAAAGCAAAGGAAAATCTGCATGGATGTTGTAACCACATTGCAGAAAGCAGCTCTATGAGGAACATGGGTCAACTGCAGTGATTAAACTGTCAGGACTTGAAGTCAGGGCACAGCTACAATATTTTAATATAGCAAATCCAGTCTATCATGGTGAAGGTTCAGTTGGCTGTTCTGGGAATTATTAGGATGCCAAGAGGTCAAAGTCTATTTCTGGATACGGAAAAGTAATTCCCATTCACCTCATACAATAATGATGTGCCTCTGTTAGGGAAAAGAAGAGCAAGCAATCCAAAGGTAGCAGCAGCAAAGTCTCCTTAAAAATCTTTTCAACAATGAATAATACAAGAAGAAATTAAATTCAGAATATATGTAAATCTGTTGGTTTGTTTCTCTTGTTTCTCCCTGACTTTCAGGAAATAGATCTCTCAGACTATCAGACATGAAAAACACAGAGATGTGGAAAACAGAGCTGGAATTTGGCTTAATGACAGCAGACTTGGTCTTTCATTGCAAATGCAGAGAGGGATGGCAGGAGGTCTAGCCTTTATGTGGACCTTGTAGTAACTGTAAATGTGTAACAGACTATCAAGTGTTGTCCTATTGATTAGAATCAAAGCTCTAGACTGAGCAGTTTATTCTGCTTACCTCAATTATCACATCTGGAAAATTATTCAATTTGTGTGTCAGCCTTTGCTCTAGGACATTCACTCACATGAGCAAAGTTTCAAGATTTCAAATCCTCTGGGATCATGGTGCAAATCTACTTTTTTCACATGGTTATATCCACAAACAGAATAAACTAAGCTTGATCCTGCAAACAGTGATGATAATTGCCAATCTTTCAGTTATTCAGATGGTGCAGGACACATGGAGATAGGTTAGCTGTGATCAGGAAGAGTTTTTGGAAGAAGCCAAGCTGGGAAATACTGAAGAAAATGGCTTAGGAAGAAGCTTGAGGCAGTATGGCTGTTTGGGCAAGGAAACAGAGTGTTCAGTGCTGAGCACTGGGCTCCTGGCCTGGGCAGCAGAGCTCCTCACCAGTGGGGCTCTGGGCAGCTCTCCCTGGTGCTTCACCCTCTCCATCACCAACCAGAGCAGCCACACCGTGCACAGCTTCCCTGCCACCATCCAACACCAGCTACAAAATCTCTCCTAAATAAAACCCCATCCTTTGTAGCTGAGATGGAACAATAGCCTAGCAAGAGTCCCAGCGTGGGCCTGTTTCAGACATCCAAAACCCAGCTGGGCTCCAAGTTGTGAGAGCTTGGCTTTCAGGAGGGCCCATGTCATACAAGTGTTTTGTTAGCAAGAGATGGCTGCTGACTCTTCTTTAAGTGAAATCAATTTTCATGTCATCACATTTTGCCATCTTTGAAAAAAAAAAAAAAACCAACAAAAACCCTCACAATATTCTGGAGCATTTCAGAACGTACTGTGAGGACCAGTAAGAGCAGGGAGCCAAGTTTGATCTGAAGGTTTCAAGCAATGGAAAAATCTGCCACATCCCAAGCTAATTTAAATTATGGATCAGTTCCCTGATTGCTCTAAAAAGAGAAACTAAACTTTTCCAGTCTGAATGTGCCCAACTTCAGCCACCAGCTTTTGGATCTCACATGGATCTAACATGTGTCTTTTAAAGAGGTTGTTGCTATCACTTACCTTTCCCTCCCACATATGATAAATTCACCTTCATTCTGCTTCAATTAACTAAATACAGTCTCCACATACAAAACTGGGAAGATGCTGAGTGCCTTAAAATAGCATCTGATGCTGTTTTTTGGATATGCACTATTATATGTTCATTTTAATGCACCACACAGAGAAGTACATTATCCTTTTCTAATGCAAATTTCAGCTGTCAACAAGCATGTCTTTGGATGATTTATAAATCAGACTTGAATAAATACAAAAAAGACAAACTCCCTACAAAGAAAGTGATAGTTTGGGGGATTTTTTTGTTTGTTTTTTAATTTCTGAAAGCAAAAAGGAAAAAGCAGATTGAAAACCTAATTTCTTTTTCTGCTTTTTTTTAAAAAAAGAAAAAAAGAGAGAAAAGGAATCTGGTGGTGCCCAAGGGTTAAAGTATCTCATTTCGGGCAGTCTGAATATCTGAATTTAGCAGCTGACAGTGCATGGTGTGTCAGTCTCTTACAGCTGTTCCAGTTGATTCAAAGACCATCTTTGTTTCTCCAAATCTTAGCAACTGTTGCTTTTTTCCGAAGACAATGATAGACCAGCTGTTACCTCACAAGACGCCATGTACTTCAGGTCAAAGTCTTTAGTAAGGAACTTGTAAAACAAGAACTAAATCATTGTTTGGGTTTGTCAGGGTTTGTTTTTTTTTTTCATTAAAAGAGAGTTAGCAGCCTAACAGTCAAATAAGTTACACTTGGTATTCCCATTAAGTGCACCGGAATGACAGAGAAATTTCATCTGGTTGTTGAGTTGAATTCTCTCCTTCTATACAGAAGAAAAATCTCACTACTAAATCTTGCAGTGTTATAGAGTATTTTTTTGTTTGAAGGGCAGTTCCTGCCTTCCCAAACACGGTGTTACTGAGCAGATGTCACCTCATCATGGAAATGCACAGCTCTAACCATTCAGAATTCAAGGTGGGGATTTTCAAGAGAACCTTAGAGGAGTTAAACATTCACTCCCCACTATATATCCATCAGTGGGAATATCCAGTTCCTTCAAGCTCTTTGAACATCCTCCTCTAAATGCATAACAAAGAATCACAGAGCTGATCCTCCAGGAGCAGTCCCACCCCACTGAAGGCACCAGGCTCTGGGAGCCCTGCAAGGCTGCAGAATCAGACACCTCATGAAGAGCCAGGAGTGGCTGGTGACAGGTTACCTGCAGCCCTTCTGGGGGGTGAAAGAAAGGAAGCAGCATTTTAAAGAGCTTTGGTTGAAACAAACCCTCGTTCATCCCTGCACAAAGACAAATCACCGCTTCCAGCTGCTCTGATGCAAAGACAAAGACTTGCTGAGAAGAGTGGACGTTCTTTTATTTAACCTTTGTGTTTAATTCTGGAAAGCCTTAGCATTGAGTAATGTATTTGCAGAGCCACTGCCAGCTAATTGTTGTGTAAAGAAGCACACAAAGGCACAGTCATGTATACTGCAGCAGTAGAAAAATTTTACAAGCCCTGTTAAATTCAGCAGTAGTCATAATTTTTCTGTTTTATATATAGAGAGATAAGTTTAGACTCAAGATTGTTTCACGAGCATGCATGAATACTATTTGCCTCAGGCTATTTTTTCTAGATCTAAAAAGGATTTATGTAAATAACTTCTCTGCTTTAACTCTGTTTTTCAGAATGGGTGACATGCTGCCCATATGTAAACCAGTGCTTTATGCAGAATTAAAAATAACCCCCATTAGGCATGGCGCCGCCAGTATTTGTGATGAAGAATATAAACTGTCTAACAAAACACTGGGGGTGAATCACAACCCCTAAAAAGCTACAAACTGACAGTATTTGTTTCTAGAGATAAAAATATCCATAAATACCAAATGTGTGTGCTTTTAGTTTTGTTTAAGAGAGCAGCTTACCTACCAGGCCAAATCCTGACATCACAAAAAGCACATTCTGCTGATGCTGTCAGGCTGTTGTAAGGGGATTGGTACCAAAGCAGATACAATCTCTGGGTGACTGCTGAGAGCACAACTTTGCATAACTAATTTAAAGACTGCTGCCTGCAGGCACCACAATGGTAATTAAAGACAATAATTCTTGGACAAATGAGATGGATGTACTGGAAAATAAAGTCAGTGCTAAATTCACAGCTAATCCTTCAATGGAGAATTGGATCATTTATTTTCCAGACTGCTGGGCAACTCTACCTGGTTTCATTTCCATCTCTGCTGCCAGATGATTCTTGTCTCCAAAATCTGTATTTTTTTCTAGTTTAAGTAGTATTTCTCATTGGCAAGCTCCAATTCAGCAAGGCTGAGTGTGCTTCCATTTAAACACATGAATAGTTCCTTTGACATCCATAGCCAGCCAATGGAACAACTCACAGTTAAACAGAACATTTTTAAACCCCGTGAGGAATCAAGGCCATAAACAAGGCACAAAAGGCACAAAGAAAAGCTGGATTGCAAGGCAGTTTACCTGGAAAATAGCTTGGTGTCACCCAAAGAAGAAAAGCTTTGTTTAGTGTCCCTTGGTAAATCTGAGTTTCCTCTTTTTGGTTGTTTACAACTAGAATTCACAGGACAGGCCAATCATCCAATACCAGTGATGATCAGGAAAAAATCTCCCACACAGTGAGGAGATTTGCACCAGTTTCTTCAGTACCAGACCTGTTACACATGCATTAATATATTTGGAATATATATTCACACTTCTTCTGCCCCCAAGCCACCACTGTCTGCTGAATCTCCTGAAGTTCCAGCACAGGTGGAGCATTCACACCTTTACAAACCCTCATGGGATTATCTGCACAAAACTGGGATCATGCTGCATCTCCTCTCTCTTCTGCTACCCCCAAAAAGGAGGGTGAAGGATCCCATCCAACTCTGGTCACCAAAAAAATCCTGATGTAACTAAAGGAAGCCATATTATGGATCAGGAAAGCCCTTCAGCCCCCACTGCCATGCCTTGCTGTGCAATTTCTCTCTCATCTCTTATTCTTTCCTTTCATCTCTCATCTTCCCAGTGGTTTAGCTCAAGGTCTTGGGTATTCTTGGCAAAGCTTAATACACACATCTATTTCCATCCTTAGCCTTGTCCAGGGACTAGAATGGAAATTAAGGTGCACTTTTGCCAGCACTTGGTTTGATTTGGGCCCCTGCTGCTGCCATAAGGGGAGATCCTGCCCTGCCCACTCCATCCTTCCCCTTGCCAAAGCATTCTGGCAGCCAGGCACAGGGTGACAGGAAGGACCTGCTCTGGCTGAAAATAACCCTGCAGGGCAGGATCACTTTTCAGAGAGCTGCTCTGGCTCACCTGGCCACGAGAGCAACAGGAACATGCAACCAAGGTCTGGCACTCACTGTTCCTTCATCCTTTGGTACCAGCTCAGAATTCAGCTTAAATCAATGGTGGAAGCATACCCTGAGTTTTCTATCTAAGGCGGAATTTTTCTTGCACTGTTCTGCACACTGTAGGCATATATGAAGCACAGGCAGAAGCTAAATCTGTGTTTGTTTTTTGACAAAAGACTTAAGTTACAAATGCAAGGCAAACACAGGATGTGTAATGAATATGTCATGGCTGTGGCATCCTGTTTCTAAAATATCTTGCTCCTGAATGGTGCAGTCTTAGGTTTCCTCCACATGTATGAGGCTTTCCAGCTGGCCTGCAGCCAGTGCTTTAATAAAACATGGTATTATGCAGAAGTGAATAAAGCTGATGGCAATAATAATGTCCTTAAAATGTACTAATCACCAGAAGTTTCAAGAGGATTTCAATATGAGATCAACAGCAGAACAACTAAAATTCACTTGTGAGCTATGGAAAGCCACTTTTCTCATGATAATTTATGCCTGTATTGAAAGAAACCCCAAGTCATTAGTGACCCAAATGAAAAGTGTGTTTTCTGAATTTGAAGACAATACCTTGCTGCAAAGGAGCTCAAGCACTTCAAAAAAATTTAGGATGTAAAATCATTACAAATTGAAGAAACAGTCTGAGAAAATAGATATATTGAAAGTAAACACACAACAGCTATGAATATTAAGGGAGAAGTGACCAGCATAAATCCATGGTGAAGATTCATGGCCAAAGTAGCACTTTTGCAGGAAAGGAACCACTGATTACAGTGATCACACCCTAAATAAGACTCAAAAATATCCCATTGCTGTGAAAAATTTAAAGAAACAAGCAGGACATGGAGCAGCTGGGGAGAACAACAAAAATGGTCAATAAGGCAAGGCTGATGAACCTGGTCTGCAAAGTGCCAACGTTCATCTTTACATCTTGGTCCCAACAAGCACAGGTATTAAAAAATGCTCTTTATCCTCCCACCTTTGCCTTTCAGGGAACACACAAGAGTAAACACAACACTGTGTACTGCTGAAATAAATACAGAGTCTTCAAGTTCATTTCTTGGTACTTTTTTTGTGTCTTCAAAAGAGCTCAACATTTTAGTAAAAGCATTAAATACCATTTTGTATCCTTTGCTTTCAAAGCTGTTTCACACCATTATGCTGTTCAAAGAAACCAATTTATTAATAATGCAAGTAATAAAATACACCAAAATATTCTGAAAGCTGTTGCAAGCCTTACAGCTGCCTGCACATTAGTAACAAATGCTTCCAAAAATTACATTAGCTAAACATTGTTCCACTCTCTTCACTCCTTGATGAACAAGTTTGACATAGCATTTACACACAGATGTGGTGAACATTTAACCTTTCCACTTCCTGGAAGCAGGAGTGACATTCCTGCTGCTCTCAGCCCTGCTCTGTAGCCATGATATTTTATGAAAAATCCTGAGAAGCTGAGAGGCCTCAGAAACAAAATGTAAACTGATTATCTGCTGCTGTTGAATGTAACAGGTGGATCTGTGATCTGGTCTCGTGGTTGTTTTTAATTAATGGCCAATCACAGTCCAGCTGTCTCGGACTCTCTGGTCAGTCACAAGATTTTATTATCATTCCATTCCACTTCTTTTCCTTTCAAGCCTTCTGATGAAATCCTTTCTTCTATTCTTTTAGTATAGTTTTCATATAATATATATATATATATAATAAAATAATAAATCAGCCTTCTGAAACATGGAGTCAACATTCTCATTTCTTCCCTCGTCCTGGGACCCCTGTGAACACTGTCACACTGCTCTCTCCCCTACTGGTAATTTCAGTTCCATTTCCTTCTCCTCCTTGGCAATCACCAGCCTTGGGTCCAGCCTCCATTCCCACAGCAGCTCACCTCTGAACTTCCCCACTGCCCCCTCTCAGTGGCTGCCCCTGTCCAGTAGAGACACAACATCCTGTCACTGAAATGATGAAAAGTGACTTTTTTATTTTTATCCACAGCAGAAAAATGAATAATTTCTTTCTCTTGTTTCCCTTTACTATTCAACATCACGGCAGAGCCAAGGGGGCGTGCTTGTATTCCAGCATTACGTGATGAACAATGGAAAATCTTCACAGCTACACTGCTGGGTTAGAAGAGATTAATCACAAGAGGTCAGAAAAAGGTCACTCAGGCTGGCCCCTTGTCACCAATTTTGACTTTATACACCATTTCACAACTAGGAGGCCTTAGAGGACGTTAATCTGCTGGATATCCAGGAGTGGGAGAGGAAATAGAGCGCTGCCAAGTTCTGGGTGTAATTCTATCTGTGCACAGACAGGAATCCCTCAGTGGCTGCAGAGGCAGAGCAGTGGCACAGCACTGGCCCCACCAGCCTCAGCCACGTGCAAAACTCCCAGGCAGCACTGGTCAAAGGAAAGGGGGGATGTTGGTGCAACCCTAAATCATCTTCAGAGCGGGTCTGAAGCGTGAGATCGCCTTAGAGCCAGAAGGGATAAGATCAGCAAGGAAATTCCCCTCAAGACAAAGCATATTATATATATTCAAATAAGAACAGCAGCTCCTCACAGCTAAAACCACATTCCCACTCCAGGTAGTGGGCACTTTGCCACTGGCTTTGAGAGAACCAGGACTTCACTCCAGAGTTTAACCAAGTGCCATGAGAAAAGAGTGGACTGCCAGGTCACTCCACAGAGCTGCACTGCTCTCTGCAATGTTAGCAGCTCTCGAACATCTTGGCAAAGGTTGCTGATAAGTAGCTCTGCTGCTTTTGGTACTGTTGCAGTTACATTTCCCTTTCACTGCACTTTTCAGTATAATTTTACACCAGAGGCTCTGTGTGTGTAGGACATGGATGGCAGCCCCATCTGAAGCACGGCACAGGGAAAGATGTGATCTAAAATAAGACCTGAACCAAAGTATTTCCAACACCAGTGCAAAAAGATACTTGTTTACCTTAGCTTCAGCATGATTTCTCATGCAACCAACCCTTCATGTGGAATTTCTGACACAGAGATTGTATGCTACACTCTGCCTTTATAAATAAGGGTTTAAGTTTCACAGCTGCCAAGCAGCAAGTGCAACACAAGTCAGAGCAGGCTAACACAAATATCTTTTTGAAGAAAGAAAAAATGTAAGAGTCATCCATTGTAAATGAGAAATTGCTAGTCCATCCTTCCCCCACCTGAACACCTCCTACATTTTGGTCAAACATGAAATTAGATAAAACAATGATAATATCTTCAGTGTAGAATGCACAAACAGAAGCTAATAAACACCACCACTGCAGCACAGAAAATAAAATAACCTTACCCAGCTTTCCACCATTGCAAGAGCCCAAATGAAGGAATTTACCACTTACTTCCCTGAACTACATATTTGCATTAAGAAGATGCAGACTGGAAGTGATGGCAATGGTGTGCTCTGACTTGCTGACTTCTCCACACTTGACAAATGCAACCAGACAAGGGCAAGAGCATGATGTCAATTTATTCCTTCATTTCAATCTTGTCTGCAGAGCAGAATATGCATCCTTCTGTGGGCTCCTTTTCTTTTTCCTGATGTCAGCTATAGCCTGCTGTGCTCATCAAGAGGTCAAAGGAGGCCTCTAGACACATCTCTGGGCAGGGAAATGGTCTGTACCTGACCATGCTCCAGTGCACAGCCCAGCAGCTCCTGAATCTTTTGACAGCAGAGGCAGAATACACCTGGCCAAGCCTTAGTTTGCAAAAGCAAAGAGTCCACAATGCACCTGCAGCATACACAAGGGAGCCTGTGCAGGTCTCTTCTCACTCCTACCACATATCCATGACAGGACAGAGGAAAATGGGACACAGGGAACAGATAGAAGAGACCATGATCATGATGTGCAATCAGCACAGTGTAAGAAAAAGCATTTGTCCTTCAGATTTTGCCTCTCACCCTGTTTTGATAACAAATTACTGAAATGTCCTTTTTTCCAGCCCTAAAATCTATCCTTTCAGTGCCTGGCACATCAGCATGCTGACAGCATAATCAGGATTTACAGCAGTTCTGTACAAGGATTCTCCTCTGTGGGTGAAGAAGCTACAAGAAATGTGCAAACTTCATCCTCTTCTAATTACCCCAGAAATCTGCATGTTAACAGGATATCATTAAGATTGCAAAGTAATTAAACTGTGTCAACATCTGCAAGAGGGAGCAAAATTTGCACTCCTGGAATGTGCTTTGACTGCATTTGAGTAGCCCCACCTGTGAGGGACTGTGCTGCTGATGTTCTGCCAGAACTGAAACCACCAGTGTAGAGAAAGTTTTTGTCTTTTCTAACCATGGAAGCACAGAAAAGTGGGGTTGGTGAGGAGTTCCTGACCTCAGTGAGCCTTATCTGCTGCCAGGCAGGGCTGATCTTGTCCCTCCTGGCAGACCACAGCCTAATCTGTCCTTCATGGCCTCAAGTGGTGGAGCCTCCACAAGCTACCCAAGCAATCAGAGACCCCCTCTTGGATCTGGCTTGACTCTCTCCCACTGGAGAAAACAATTTTTAAAATTTATTTTCTTTACCCTCTGGCCCACAGAGCAGTTTATCACTCATATAGCATTATCCACATGCCATTATAAGCTATTATTGCATCCCTCTGCCCCAGCTTTTATTCTGCAGGCCAAGCAATCCCTTTCTCCCCTCAGAAGTGATGATGTCTAGGTCTGGATCATTCCCACCACTCCTCCATGAATTTCCTCCAACTGTTTTTCCTTGAAGTGCAATGCCCAAACTGGACACTGTGTTCCAGCTGAAATCTTTCCAACACTGGGACATCTTGCATGTTCTGTTTAGTTACCCCAGAAAAACATTGGTATTTTCAAAAAAAAGCTTTACATTAGTGACTATTATGCAGACCATGAGTCACAATAAGTTCCACATAGTTTTTCAAGGAACTACCAAAACTGTCTTATATTCATAAAGGTGTTTTTCCTGCCTAAGGAATACTTCTCTGCCCTTGGCTCAGTGTCAATCCATCCTGCTTTTATTAGAACATTCCTCCAAGCTGGCAGCATAATTCTGAATGCTACCCTTGTCTCCCAGTGTTTTAGCAGCCCTTCCCATCTTCATGTCAGCTAAAAATTCAACACTCATCACCTGTCCCACTGAGGCCACTAATGACAATAATGGTGAAAAGCAGAACAACCCCTTCAATACACCCTTCCACAGGAATGATGGACCAGTGATACCTGCTATTTGTACAATTCCATCAGTGTTGCACAGGCTGCACAGTGGTTTCACTAAAGACACACTTCCCTGGCTTTTTTATGAACTCATTATAAACATTAATGTCAAAATCATTACTGGAAGTTGAGCTGTTTAAGTCACATTGGCTGTTACTGAACTCCTTGGTCTCCTTCAGGTGCTTATACATAACTTGTTTGCTCCAGTTTTTCCAAGAACAAAACAATTTTCCTGTCATTCCCTTTTATCTCTTTAGAGACATTATGCTTTTTCTTTCCCATTCATTCAGCTCTTGACTTGTCTTGCCTGAGTTTCAGAAGTAATGACAAATGCTTCTGAGATTGCTTTAGCTAATTAAGTAATCTAGAATAAAGTTTATCAGGCCCATCTGTTCTGAAAACATTAAATATGTCTGAATACACTCTAACCTGTTCTTGGCCTTTTTTACCTTGTGGTTTTACCCTCTGTCAGAATACCATGAGCATGTTTGAGGATGCGACTCAAATGCATCAGTGACAGCAGTTGTGGACCCTGAGATGAAATTTAATCTAATTTCTTGTCCTCACACCAAGCTGTGAACTCCCTTGAATCATAAAACCCCTCATACCTTCGTTCATTGTCATCAAGATGAGCAAAGAGCACGTTCTTGGAGATGGCCTTGGCCAGAGCAGTCATAGTTTTATAGTCCTTGGGAATAACCTGTAGAGAAAAGAATGAGAGGTAATTACATGCCTGATTGTATTCACTCACAAATCATGGAATCTACAGAAAATTCCACTAGTCAAGAAAATGGATGTGATTTGATTTCAGGCACTGAGACAGGATTAGGCTATAATATAAAGCCACTAAGAAAGTAATAAATTACAGTTTTGATAACATGAGGATAAGAAATTTTGTTCTCAAAATGACACTCAGAGAGGCAATATAAGATCAGGGATGACTGGGGAGAAGGATATCCATAAAATCCTGTAATTAGGAGGTATTGGCAGCTGTGTAGTCTCCTTTCAAATATCTTGGACTGAGGAAAATGTATTTTATGTTCCTCTTCCTTCCAACCCATATCAAAAGTAACCTACTTTTAAAACTGTGAAAATAGCAACATTTCTTTAGGAAAAAGGTAAAAATGTGTTGAATACATCATATTTTTCAGTACTGCCTGTGGTATAAGGAACCAAGCTCCTGATAGGCCCACTTGAGTCAAATCCTGTGCCTTGGCTTCATGGCAAACAAGCAGAATTTCCATTTGAGGATGAAGAGGTCTTTATTTGTTAACTGGAGAGATGTCAAATGTCCTGTTGTGCATGAATTTGCTTAAAATAAAAGTTGAAATTCAGGAGTATTTCCACTTTGGAAAGCTAAGCTTTCCATTTTGGTAACCATTTAGGTAAGATATCAGTAGATAATGTATCTATTTGCCAAGTATCTTCTCCTATCAGTCAGAGACTCCAAGAGTAGGAGAGACACAAGAAATTTGTAACAAAATTATGGCCTGTCAAAGATATCCATGGTCTTTGATAATGTGATTTTCCTTAACAGTTTAATTCTAACAAGCCAGAATCAAGCACAGCAAAAGTTTTAAGTGTTAAATAAACATTACTGCAATCTGAAAATCAAAATCTGTTTATCAGTCTCAATTACTGCACAGCAAAGGTCGCATAAGGGGCATTTAGCTCTCACATTTTCTTATGATAGAATTAGTGTATCTGTCTGCTGCAAGTTACTATCTGTGTGTAGGTACTTCCCTTCCCTCATCCTGGAAAGGCAAGCAACTACCCATCCAACCAAAAGAAGGATGCCTCAGAGGGTAAAACTGATGTAGAACCAGTTCCCACAAAGAATTATCAAGATTTATTTCACAGGGAAACACTGCACTGTGAAGATCTAAAGTTAAACTGGCTTCAGACCTCTCTTGTATTGACTACTGCAGAAATCAGATTACTCCAATCAAGTCTAGAGAAGTATACATGCACAGACTGCATGTTTGAATCAGAGTGAAATCTGATCTAATTATCTAAAAGTTTAAATTTCTCAATGTTAAATTCAGCCAGTATCTTATTCTTGGTTTTCACCCTATCAGAGGAACACTGGATTGAATTGCAGGCCTGAACCCTTGCTCTATTAAGAATACACCAGCTCAGCTTACTGCTGATGAGCCAAAAGGGGTAAATAATCAGATCACTAAGACACTCAACTCGAGCCTTTCTGTCTGATTATGAAATAGCACTGAGTAGCCTTCCTCAGTGTAAATTTGCAGCAGTGAAAGCCACAAGGCTTTGTGGGTTTGTTGGGGCAGGGACACAGAAAACACAGGAGAAGCTCTCTAGGTGTGACCAGGCATCTGACCAAAGTCAAATGCTGCTAAGAATCACTTGGCCATTTCTTACATCTCTCTTCCAAATAATCACTGGATGTTCTTTTCAAGCTGATCACCCTCTTTAGAGCAAGATTCCTCTTCTGTTAGTTGTTAACTGTGTTGTCAGATGTGTTGACAAATATTGCCTTCTCTGGTTCAAGGATGAACTAACCCTCCACAGAGATCTTCCCCGGAATGAAGCCATGCCATGTGCTTGCTCAAATCACAGAGCTAAATCTCTTTTGATTTTCTCTCCAGGGACATAACTCATTTCATTGCCTCTAGCACTACTCATGCTATAGCTCACCCCTTCAAGGGATCCTCCAAACTGGCTTATAACCCAGATGTGCTTCCATCCAACACCTGAATTCAAGCCAGCAGTTCCTCCTGACTACTATCTAAAATGCCATCTGTTTGCAATAGGCTAACACAACCTTTGCCTTGCTTTTTACTCTTTTAAATTTGTTCCATAATTTGTCCTTTCAGTGTCTCCTTTTATTTCTGTGTTCTCGAAATCACATCCATGGGTTTCACCATGGGTTTCACCATGGGATTCACTATGGGATTCATTTGCTTATGGCAGAAGACAAAGCACTGACACAAATCCTCCCAGTGCTAGTTCTGTATTCCTTCCAGCATCTGTAGCTGTACAAGAAACTATCCCCTAAATTATTATTATTTAAGATCAGTCAGTTCCTAGGAAATCAAAATCATAACAGGACTAGTGAAAGAACACACAGAATATGATCTGTATTGCTGCTTCTGGTTCTTGCCTACTCATGCTACTGTCAGGGCTCACTGACATCACTGTTGAGAAATGAAGAAAACAAAGTTTACTTCAGGTTTCATTATAAACATAAAAGAATTGCTCAGGGGGGTGGGAAGGGATGTTTCCTTTGATTTCCAGAAGAGTCAGATGGAACCCATAAGAAGCAGAAACAAATGGGATCTCTTCATGGAAGTTTTTGAGGGGGATATTGCAAAATGCACAGAAAAAAAGTGTTTTAAAGTGGCTTCTGAAGTATCACACAAGTTTTTAACAGTGCAGGGCATTCATTAACAGCTTGACCACAGTGCTGTTAAAATTTGCAAATTACACTTGCAAACATTATTTAACTGCCACAAGAATACTCTTACACACTTGTTTTTAGGATTAATGGCTCTCCCAATTCTTTTTTTCTTGGGACAGAAATCCCCAGAGCAGCCAGTGAACTTGTATCATAAGCAGATGACAAAAGCACATCTGACTGCAAAGGCAAAAAGCATTCTGCCAAAAAACAGTGACTGACAAAATGCATTCCCATAAAGAAAAAGCTCTTTGAGTTAAAGCTACTCCAGGCGTGCACAAAAGCACATTAGTAGCATCTGTCAACCTTATGAAATACATTTTCAGCCTGGCTCCCTAAACAAACATGACATATGCTATTGTAATGTCCCTCTTTCAATAATCTTTGAAAGCTTTAGCCAGTGTCAAAAAAAAATGCAGAGTTATTAAGAGATATCAAAGATATAACATAGCTAGATATTTTTGTGAATAAAGGCAGTTGAAAAGAGGGAAGCCCAAAACAGAGCTCCTAGTGAAGAAATTATCTAATTTGGGATTGGCATTTCTACAAAGACAATGGTCACACAAAATCACCCAAGTATGGTCAAGAGACTTCCAAAATTCAGTTAAGTGGTACCTAATCAACAGGGGAAATACATGCCTGAGTGGTCTAGGAAACCTAAATGACTTAGATTAAAGAAAACTTGAGGCAGATCTGACTTTTGGAAACCAAAAATAAAACAAACAGGAAATGCAGCAACAGAAAAGCTGTCTTGAATAATGAGATTTTCTGATCAAACTCAGAAGATGCTGAAGCCAGTGGCTATCAAGAAAATGGCTGTGAATTACTGACCCTGTCAGATGAGCAGCACATCTTAAAAAAGAAGGAACAGTGAATGCTGAAATCTCATTGATGGGGAAAATCCCCAGTCAAGGAGACACAAAAGACCTTGAATGTGAAGACGGTCAGGCTCTGCTTATGCCAGCATGAGGACACCATCCTCCAGGCTGGCCCAGGAGTCCAAATCAGGGACAAAACATGAGCCACTCCATTGCCTTGCACATCTGGGAGGCAGAGGGAGGGTCCAGGGTACCTTTCTGACATAGGACACAGCATCCTCCTCCGTGTACACCTCGGCACTGACCCCACCGCGCCGGCGCCGCGCCTTCACCACCGGGTTGGGCGGCGGCGGGGAAATCTCATCGTCGTGGGAATCCGACTGGGAGCTGGACTTCTGCCGGGCCAGGATCTGCTTGCATTCCTCCTGCAAGGCAGAAAGAGACAATGAAGCATCTCTCACCCATGGGTATGGTCAATTTGACCTTCTTTTATGGCTATCAGCAGGCCATTCGTGTCTGTGTTAGGGTGACGGTCAGTTTGTACTGCTGAACGAAAATTGCAGATTTAATGAGAATGGCATTAACCACAATGTGTGTACAGGCATTTCACCTGTTCTACTCTTTCTCACACATCATGGCAACCAATGTATATAAACCAATGTATCTATATCTTTGCAGCTACTCCTGGTTGAGAAAGCAAAACTTCCATTGCTTACTCTCCAACATCGCAGCGTTATTTTCTCAGTTGGTTTGTACACGTCATTGTCTCCAGTACAAACAATTTGTCAGAAGTCACACGTTGATAAATTAGATTGGTTTCTTCATCTTGCTCTGCTTTGCAAGCTTACCATCACCATAAACAACAAAGATGCTCCCTACTCCAGAATTTCTGCCATACAACTGATTTATAATCAATGGGACTCTTTCCAAGCAGATAGGATCCAAGGTAGGCTCCAGAGGACTATGAGAGATGGTGGCTGGCCTAGCACCAGCTGGCCAATAGGGAGGTTATTCTACAAATCTCATGCTTGTGGAACAGAGAATAAAACAGGAAAGGGAATCCCTGAAGAGAGAGTAACAAGAATAGAGAACAGTACAGAAAACCTTCAAGAAAGCAGGTCAGAATTGCAAGACTGTCAATTCATACACTGAATTTGACTTCCAAAGGATAGACACAAAACAGATTACCCATAATTACAGTATTTTCCCAGAGCCCCATGTTCTGTCCCTCAGCTTCCTCAGATCCAAGGGAAAGCAAAAAGGAGTAAAATTCCCTTTGCATCATCCATATCTGTCAGTCAGAGGAACAGGGGCTGTGTGCTCAGACCCAGCCTTCCTCCTCAGCCCTGGCACTGCTCAGCCACAGCACAGTCACTGCCCCTGCTGCTCCCCCAGAGCCTTGGGGCTGGCTCATCCCAATCTCCACTAAAGGCAGGGGAGAACTGGAGATGGGGTGGGCCATAAATTCTGTTCCCTGGTACAGGAAACCAGAGGGCATGAGCACTGCACTGTAAGGAGGCAAGCTGGCTGCTGCAGCAGAAGTTTCATGCGCTGCCACCTCCTCTGTGTAGGCAAACCCCAGAGCCTGGTAGCCCCAGAGCCATGCTGAGGGATGTGCATGCAGCCATCACCCCATGACTCCCTCAACAACCCCAGGATTTTTCAGACAACTCAGCTCAGCAGCACTGCAGGTTACCCAAAAAGAAAACACAGCAATGCTGAGCTCCCTGCACACCCCATAAACCAACATTCCTCCAACAGGGGTGACCTGCCAGGACCTGGCCTCTGTCCTACAGGAAATTTCCAGTGAGATTTTCCACTCAGAGTGGAAAATGGGAGTGAGGAGAGGAGGGAGCATCTGGGAGCACCAGCACGAGTGGCAGATCCCCAACATCACCAGCTGGTCCCACTGACAGAGGAAGTGACTGATCCACAGCTCATCAGGTATGGATGGCACCAGGAAAGGGCAGTACAGAAAACTGGCACAGGCTCACAACTTTCGAGCTCGCAAGAAAAAGGGATGATTAATATATGTTTTGCCATTGGTGTTTGCATCAAATTCATCATGCCACCTGTCTTTTCTGGTCTTATTCCAGTCAATTCCTGCACTATGACTGGCACTGCCCTTCTCATTAACCTCTGATACCAGCCTTTGGTGCACTATAGCTGCTTGAAATAAATAACTGAGCAGTATTTCCCATGCTGCATGACTCAAAGCAACAAGTCACACATTCTTGTTTAGAAGAAGGCATTACTGAAATATTCAGGGGACAAGATCAGGGATAAAATGTAGAGGGCTGGCTAAAGATCTGACTTTTCAAGACCTTGACCTGCCTCAAAAAGTGCCAAGTTCTTTCTGAGATCGATTGAGGTTTAAATTTGGCTTACAACCCCAAAACTCCCAGGCCACAATACAATTGATCTCGGTGCTGTAACCAAAAATCCAGAATTTCAGATGTATTAAATCCTTACTGAAACTTAGTAATTTCACATTCAAATAGCAGGACTAGATATGTTAAAAAATGACTCAATTAGATTTTCCTATAGTGTAAGAACTGCAAGTCCTATTTCAGCATTCTCATCAACTTCTTCCTTACCCCCCTCTGCCTCTAGATTCCTAAACTACAATCAAGCAAAATATTTCAAGTACAAATGTGTGCTATATATTACAACTATATTTAACATCTAGTGTTTAAAAACAAAAGCTATGACTGAAGAATTTCAAATAACATTACTGACTGCCTATCTCTGATAGTGTTAATGGTCTCTGACTATATTAAATGAACACAACCAAATTCACCTTCTTCATGGGTTTAACTGAAAGGCAGTAAAGACTTTTCTGAAGAATAGCAGCTAAAATTTAACTAAAAGGCAAGTACAACAGGAGGGCAATGGAGTAACTAATGGTGTGCAGCATTTACACAGTTCTTTTTATCCAGAGCATATTTACTCAGAGAGCAGAGTAGTAGTTTGCCACATTTGAATATAAAATACACTCTTCTCTCTTCAGTACACATTGCATAAAAGCCACTTCCAAGGAATTAATAAATAATATCTCCCCCACCCCAGCACAGATTTATATACAAAAGGAAGCTCAGTGAGATAAAATTAATACTACAAAGCATGCTCTTAAGCTCAAATACTTTTAGAAGCCAAGAAGATTTGAAAGGATTATAAAAGTGAGTTACTGTGTGATTCATTTTAAAAGGAAGTCTCTTCACTACAAACTCCTTCTATACAAACAGCAGGCACTGGACTGGCTGGTTTTCCATAGCTGCAGGCTGGGAAGGATCCCCATTCCTGAACTACAGCCTGCCTTTTGCAAATAAAGCCTTTGCTCTGTCCTGGGCTGAGCTTTCAGAGAGATGTCTTCCACGTATCCTGGGGTAAAGCTGCACAAATGCAGCCAATGCTTGGAAGCAGAAATGAACTGTCTCAAGAGGAGTTCTTCAAACACCGATCCTCAGATGCAGCTTGATGTGAATCCTTGTGCAGAACTCAGCTTCAAGTAAACACCTCATCATCTTCTGTTGTCATGACAACAAGTGATATCTCTCTCCCCCTCTCTCTCTTTGGATGGCACTGATAATTCATAATCATATTGCCCAATTGTGTCCACCTCCAAATGAGAAAACACATGGAAGGCACAACAGCAAGGCAGTGGAACTGCCTTTGTTCATTGCCTCAAATTGAAAGAACCAATAAATACAATTGCAGTAACCAGTTTATCTTTTGCATGTCCACTTTCAGCTACAACCACAGGAATTTAGCATATTGTCCTCAGCATCACCCCCAGATAATTCTTCCACGAACTTTTAGTGAGTTTAAGCATTGCAAGTGAAGCAGCCACAATGCTGAGACAGTTTTTGGGATTACCCTTCCTTTCAGACCACTGCTCAAGAGCACACACACTTCCTGACCCAGAAGCTTTCTTCTCTGTCAACTGGAGCATTTCTGACCAGAAATTCCCTTCCTCTCCCAGTCTCTCCTTTCAGGCTTTGTCACTACCTGAAAACTCAGATGAGCTGAAGGAAGGAAAGCACCTAAGGGGGCTCCAAATCACTGTGCAGCCTCACAACAGCATCCCAAAAAGACTTTCCAAAGCAAGTCAGACATTTGACATCAAAGCTCAGCATCAAACCTCTGCTCTGCTTCCTACAATGTATACATTGCATTCAAAAACCACATCACCGAGCACATGCCAAATGTTTGGGGGTTTTTTCCCCCCTCAAGCACATTCATAAACTTTTCTGCCTGACAGACCTGGATTATTCACAGAAAATGTGGAGGAAGGTTCATGCACAGGTAACTAATCTCTCTTTGCACTGGAATTGACCCAGAGGAGATGCTTGCAGTCCAGGAAGGTTTCTAACACCCCTCACCACTCCTTGGGGCTGATGATTTACAGCAACCAATAAAGGCCAAAGGCAAAGCACTTCATTTTGCTGAAGCATGGGACTGACTAATGCCATCTCTAAAAGCAGGAAAAATCTGGGAGATCTTAATGTTCCTTCCAGTCTTATCTTTGCCAGGACAGACAATCTTTGTGATCAATTCAGCCTTGTTATTCACACAATCCCAATTATTGTTCCACTGCCTTCCCCCTGCTCCATTTTACTTTTCTTCTGCAGCAATTCTAAGAAATATCTTTAAATGCACTCCCCACCACCCTGCCAAGGTATTTACCCCCTCCATAGTTATCCCCCACTTTGATTACTATTCCTGCATCCTCCGTGGCCTCTCTGCATTTCTGCTCATTCCCAATTTCCAATGTAGGCAAAAATCTCCTGCCAAAAATCCACCTGCTCTGGTGACACTGCAGCTGCATGGCTGGCCTTCCTCAGACCCTTTACTGCCATTGTTTTACCTCCTGCAGCTTGTTCACACTTCTTGTCTTCCCCCCACAAGTGTCTTCAGCATCCCAACCCATCACCACCTCTTCCCTACTTTCTTTGCCTCACAGCAAAGGGAGAGGTTATGTTACAAAACACAGACCCTATTTTTGATACTTAAAAGCTTATATAATCAAAGAGAATCATAGCCAACACTTCTGATTCTTAAAATCCAGCCAAACAACAATGTATGCACGCATAGCTTGTGTAAGAAGAGACAAGCCCACATAAAAGTGGATTAAGTAACCTGATGAATGTAAAACAGGGCAGCTTGAGATGTGAAACAAAGATGTCTTCCAGGCAGAATTCCCTCCGTGTTCCATCACTGCACTCTGGTTTTGTCAGGTTTTGGCTTTTAGACTGGGAAAGCCACTCACACTTCTGGACACACAGACTAAACAGGGAGCTCAGCTCTAATATGCTCCACACAAGCTCATAAGAGCATGAGTTTGCTTATAACTAATTTTATTTCTTAGGGAAAAAGGTTTTCTTTTCTCTTTCTGCTCTTATTCCCTTCATCCTCCACCCTTCCCTTCATGTAGGAAATTTGCCTTGGGAGGGCTTTAAAAAGTCACCTTGTTTTCCTTTACCTCTTCCAAGAGAACTGTCACCTCTCCCAGCACTGCCTGGGGCTGGCTCTGGCAATCCCGGAGGTCCCACCTGAGCTGCTTTTCCTCCAGCTCTTCCCAGTGCTGATCTCAGGGGAGAGGCAGGACAGAGGCAGCCCCAGCCTGGTCAGTCACACAGCCAGAGCTCCTGCTGCTCCCGCTGCTGTGCTTCTATCAGCACCTCAGGTACGTTCTTGCATGCTTTACCAACATTTCTGACCACCACGGATACACCACCCAACTGCTTGGCAAGCTTTGAACAATATTATTACTGGGCTTTATAAAACTGCTTCGTTAATGCATTTTTTCTATAGCTTCTTCTCTGTGTGATTTTGCTTCAAATCTGTAACCTCTCTCCAGCTTATCTGAAAGCAGTGAGTTACACTTTGCATAATATTGACCCGTAATTTTAAGAATTAATTTCATCAGAATTAATTTCATTTTAGACAGGTTCTGGTGGAAATTACTGATTGAAGGACTCATTTTTGTGATAAAATACAAATACTGGGAGAGAATACTGTCGCAGAAGAAGAGCCTGGTGCTGAAACTTTGATTCTTGAGTACCTTTGGTTCTGAAACTCCCTGTGGTAAGTAAATAAAGAGTATTTTGCTAACAGAAATAAATATTTTTGCATTTTGGTTTTTCTCCCTCAGGGCCTGGCCCCGGCACGCCCGGGTGCAGTTGCGCCCGGTGCCGCCAGGGGGCGCCGCGCGGGCAGCGCTGTTGACCCGCGGGGTTCGAGCTCCAAATTTGGATTTTCACAATTTTGCCCAAAAATTCCCTTTCCGACGGCACCGTGAGGATGCGACACCAGCCTGCATCCCCAAACCACACTGCCGAGCCGCTGGCGGTGATTTATTAGAGTAAAATAATGTTTCCTGCTTGTGCTGAGGGCGACGGAAGGGGCCTGGAGAGAGCCCAGCTCCAGAAGGTACCAGCAAAGCCCAGCTCAGCCAGCACAGC
The DNA here is from genome assembly GCF_051311805.1 of Agelaius phoeniceus. Classification (NCBI taxonomy): domain Eukaryota; kingdom Metazoa; phylum Chordata; class Aves; order Passeriformes; family Icteridae; genus Agelaius; species Agelaius phoeniceus. Next base: position 5,779,200 of record NC_135280.1, on the reverse strand, counting down.
CCTGCTCTAAAATACCCCACACTAAAATGGCTTCAGCAAAGCCATTTTAAACACACCCTGCGGTTTCCTGCTGCTTCCTCTTCCTTTGTGCCATTTTCTTCATTAGTTCTATTCTTCATTTGAATTCTTTGCTGTGGAACAGCTGAGCTTAGCCTGGCAAGACAACTCCACCTTTGATCACATAATCGAGGCACTAAACAGCCTGACACTATGAAATTTTTGCAGTCTCAGTATGGCTAAAAATACAAAGCATTGCCTGTAATTTTTCAGTAATTGACTTTTTCACATGAAGTAAGCACCAGAGATAAAATAATGGGTTCCCTGTTTTTTTCTGCTATGCCTCCTTTTAGTCCTCAAGTAAACAGGACTAAATTACAGCTGTTAAAATAATGCCACAGTTTCTTAGCTAACATCTATTCCCTCACTCCAAAAAAAAAACCAATTACAATCCCTAAGGGAAAGACTTTCCTCACTCCATCCAACAAGATCTATGCAGTCAGAGGGAAATGTAAAATAAATTGTTCAAAGGAAATATCACAGGTTTTAAAATCTAAAGTCTCTAAACTGTTTTCAACTATTTTCTGTGCTCAAGGGCATGTTGTAGATTTTTACAAAGTAACTGTTAATGTGATCAGAGTAGATGTCATCTTGAAGTCCATAGGCCACAGCATATAAAAGTGACTTGCAAATTTCAGAATATAGAAATATAGGCTGATTCCCAGCAATTACTGGCAACTTAAGCAGATCCTGCCAGTATTAAATGAACAGAAAAATATGTATTAAAGTTTTTCCACAATTTTTTCAGAGTAATGGTTTTTGACATTGTACTTGATACAAATAAGCTGCAGTTAGAAAGGCTTTGGGGGGAGTGTTCTTTGTAACACTAGCACTCCTTCGGAATCAAACATCAAACCTCAGTCTCCAGTACTTTATTCAGAAGTATTTATTCATGCTCTCCCTTTACAGCCCTCTCAGGCCATGCTCATGCTGTGAATAAAGAGTGGCCCAGCCTCAGAGCTGAGCCCACATCCCCTGAGCATTACCTCACTGCTGGCTCTGCTCTCAGCTGCTCCAAACACCAAAATCCCTGCCAGAACAAACCTGCCCCTGGTGTGTGACACCTGAGAGTGACACCTGGGGCCAGTGGGTGTGCTGGGGGCAGGGCTTGGTCCCTGATCCATTCTCATTTAGCAGCAGGCTGAGGGCAGGGGACACAACTCTGATGTCATCAGAGGGTGAGAAGCATTTATGATCTCCTCTGATCCTGTATATCATAATAAATCTTACTTTTATGAGTTGGTTCTATGAGATGGAGTTAAGAATTAGCAAAATTAAATACACTCTTCTATTTTTTTATTCACTTCTGTGGCAGATCCAGTACATGGATGTGGATCAAGCTCTATTTGTTTTTAACAAGCTCATTTTTTAACCACTTGAAAAATACCCTACACTTCATCTCTAAACTTCCCACATGTGTTTTTGACAGATAAACTGTTCTTCTTCTGCTCTCTTCAGTGGAATGTGTTGTTTATCTGAATGAGTTTGGAAAATAACCCCACAATACCACACTTAGGTGGAAAAATGCATGACTTTGTTTAGAAAATCATTATTAAACCCAAATATTTTCACTCCTCCTCCCTCCACAGGACCAAATTAAAGGAGCTAATAGCGAATGTGCCACGTCAGTATTGCACATTTACAAAAATCTAATGAACAATTGCTAAATTCTCAATTCCATTAGGATTCTTCAAATTACCTGTATATGACAAGTGTATAAAAATTGGATAAAACTTATTGAAAGACTTCTCTATCTTTAGAAGTCTTCCTTTCAACTGTTCTCACACAACCAACTAAGTCAAAATATTATTCTACAGCAGAAAATCCTTCACAATGCAATTTATCCCAAGGAAGTTCTCAGAGATGTTTGGGCAACGAGGGAGTCAAACTGCTGTAGGAACAAGAATTACAGTGCTGAAAAGCTCCAGAAGGAGCCTAAAGCCTCCAGGCTCAGCAGGCTCAGCCCCCAGGCTGCTCTAGAGAGGCAGTGCCAAGATTGTGTCCTCCCACAGCAAGCACAATATTCCCTGCAGTTGATGCCTTGATGTTTCTAAATCATCTTCCATTTTGAGACAAGTGATATCCATCAGCTCCTGTGCTGGCATCCTGATTGATGTCCTACAGAATCCTGGCATCTGCTGTTCTTTGGGAAATAATGGGAGATCACATGAAAGAAGATGTCATTTCTCAAGGGGAGGAGCTGCCCTCCTGTCTCAGGTGTGTGTGCTGTGTTAACACCAACAAATGATGATGGCCAAACTCCCCCAGTACAACCCCTCAAGAAATCTCTCCAGCAATGGAGCATATTCCATAATACCACAGCATATTTTAATGGTATTTTTTCAAGAATGGTGTTTATCCTCCTTTTCAAGAAGCCCAAAATTCCACATGTTATGACTGATAATAATTCGCAACACAGTAATGAAATTCAACAATTTTGGTTCTCTCAAAATGGGTCTTGGCTGTCAGAAGTTTAGAACACACAGAATTAAGACACTGTTTCTTTTTCACAATAATCAAATACAATTACAAACCACTTTGTACTTTGTACCCCTCTCTGATGTCCCAGGCTACCACCAAAATGCAATGTTTGCATTTTCTTAAAACTACACAAATTTGACATATACTCACCTATAGAAAAATGAATCTGAAAAGCAGAGAGTGAGATGCATTAAATGTTTTACATCACTGGTGATATATCAGCCTGATGTATTATCCACTCTTGAAGGAGGAAACTACTGAACCTTATCTCTCAAGCCTACAACAACACTTGCTCACACAACGTGCTCTTCCTGCAAAGACACCCCTAGGCTTTAGAGAGAATTTGTCTGGGAATGCTCTAAAAGGTTTCCCCCTCTCCAGACTGCTTTTGAAGACAGTCACAGTAAGTGAGGTCTCTGTCAGTGCATCCCCTGTCAGAGGATCATGGACAGGCACTGCAGACAGGAGAGAGCAGTGAAATTCAATAGCAAACTGTTCAAGGATTTTGAGAACTTGCTGGTTCCCTGATTTTGGGAAAGGGAAAACCCCACCACATGACACTGGAATAAACATCATCTTTTGCACCCACAGGCAGGTTCTTCCAAGAGATGAAAGTTCAGGGTACCATGCCTCACAACCAATATGGGTCATTTTTAACAAATGCAGTTTGATGAGATATTATAATCTTGGTGTTATGCACAAAAAATTCTAAGCTATAGATAATATTATAGTAGACATCCACAAATGAAGGCTTGGGGCTTTTTTCTCTTAACAGTTTACATTTTCACAGTTGTGTGGTCATTTAAAAAGAGAAAAAAAAGTACCAAAACATTTGAAATCTTTAAACAATCTTTTTCATTTTATAAATGGAAAATGTAAAGGCACCTGAAAATCACTGACCTTTTCTAATTTTTCAAAGTGTTCTCTGAGGAACTTCATGGGTCGGTCTGGCTTTGCTATACAGAGGTTTACAATGCATTCTTTTAGAATCTGTTGGATGTTGTGTTTCTGAACATAGAGTTCACATCCCTTCAGGCTCTCATCTTCTTCCACATTGCAGGAAGCAGCAGCAGCCATCTTCAGGCTTGTAAACAGAAAACACAAACTAGGTAAGAAAATGGTGCAAGAAGGAGATGAGAGACAGATCCTAAATCCTTTGTCAGAGACATCTGAAGAGCAAAGACATTTTAATATTGCCTGTTGCCTACCGAGGACCTCTTCAATCTGAACGTTCTAATGTTCTGGGGTTGTATGTGGAAATGCTGAACTGTGTCATCTCTGTATCATCAACATCCCACCAAGTACACAAAGAGAATTTAAACTCCTAGATTGTGATCAATCTTTGAAAAAAACCACACAAACCGGTGAAATTAACCTACAAGGCAAGGAGTTTCAAAAGCACTATTAAATGACGGCATAATGCCTTGCTTTGCTGTCCCCGTGGGGACTCGCTCCTGTCACTGGAAGCCCAGCTTCTTGCTACAGAGATTTTCGGGCAATTTTAGCATCCCTCCCTTTCCAACCAGCGACCCTTGGCTACCTCGGGGAAGCAGGGGGGGAGCGGGCAGAGCCCCCCGAAGAGAAGTGAGTTCCCCGAAGGGAACTTTGATGACCTGGGGGGAGAAGAGCCCCAAACCCTCTTTATTTCCCCCAGCGGGGTTATGACCGCTCCGTTACGAGCCCAGAACGCCGGGCCAGCTTTACCCTCGGGTCTGTGTGTGCGGTGGGAAGCCGGGGCTGTGCGGGGCAGTGCGGGGCAGTGCGGGGCAGTGCGGGCTGTGCGGGGCAGTGCGGGGCTGTGCGGGCTGTGCGGGGCTGTGGGTGCGGGGGGCTGTGCGGGGCAGTGCGGGCTGTGCGAGGCTGTGCAGGGCAGTGCGGGGCAGTGCGGGCTGTGCGGGCTGTGCGGGGCAGTGCGGGGCAGTGCGGGCTGTGCGGGCTGTGCAGGGCAGTGCGGGGCAGTGCGGGCAGTGCGGGGCTGTGCGGGCTGTGCAGGGCAGTGCGGGGCAGTGCGGGCTGTGCGGGCTGTGCAGGGCAGTGCGGGCAGTGCGGGCTGTGCGGGGCTGTGCGGGGCAGTGCGGGCTGTGCGGGGCAGTGCGGGCTGTGCGGGCTGTGCGGGGCAGTTCGGGGCAGTGCGGGGCAGTGCGGGCAGTGCGGGGCAGTGCGGGCTGTGCGGGGCAGTGCGGGGCAGTGCGGGGCAGTGCGGGCAGTGCGGGCTGTGCGGGGCAGTGCGGGCTGTGCGGGCTGTGCGGGGCTGTGCGGGCTGTGCAGGGCAGTGCGGGCAGTGCAGGGCAGTGCGGGCTGTGCGGGGCAGTGCGGGCTGTGCAGGGCAGTGCGGTCAGTGCGGGGCAGTGCGGGCAGTGCGGGCTGTGCAGGGCAGTGCGGGCTGTGCGGGGCAGTGCGGGCCAGTGCGGGGCAGTGCGGGCAGTGCAGGGCAGTGCGGGGCAGTGCGGGCTGTGCGGGGCTGTGCGGGCTGTGCGGGGGAAGTGCCCCAGGCCCGGCCGGGCGGCACCACGGCAGCGCATCCCCCGGGCCCGGCCGGGCGGATCTGCGGCCGCTGTCCCTGTCCCTGCCCGTGTCCGTGTCCGTGTCCGTGTCCGTGTCCGTGTCCCTGTCCGTGTCCCTGTCCCCGTCCCCGTCCCTGTCGCTGCCCAGCCGCACGGCTCCGCGCCGGGCCGGGCCCGGTAAATACCTGGTGGCCGGAGCCGGCTGAGCAGCGGCGCCTCCGGTGTCCTGGCCGGCGCTGGAGGCGGGGGCAGCGGCTCCCCTGCCGGTATCCGCACTGCAGCCTCCGCCGCCTCCGCTGCTGCCCGCCCGCCCGGGGCCGCGGGGCGCCGCGGGGACCGTCCTGCCGCTCCCACACAAAGGCTCCGGCTCCGCCGCCGCCGCTCGCCCGCAGGAAGTGCCGCCGCCGTCACTCCCCGGCGGGCGCGGCCTCCACCGCCGCCTCCGCCGAGAGGCGGCACGGAGCCCTCCCGAACCCGGCGGCACGGAACCCTCCGCTCCAACCGAGCGGCACGGAGCCCTCCCGAACCGGGCGGTACCGAGCCCTCCGAACCGGGCGGCACGGAGCCCTCCGCTCCGAACCGGGTGGCACAGACCCTTCCGCTTCGAACAGCTCCGCTTCCACCCGCACGGACCCCTCTGCTCCGATCCGCTCCGGGCGGCTCCGACCCCTCCGCTTCGAAGCGCACCGCACGGACCCGCTCTGCACTGCTCTGCACCGCACAGACCCGTTCTGCACCGCACGGACCCGCTCTGTCCCGTTCTGCACCGCACGGACCCGCAGGGTACGGCAGGACCTGACCCGGCTGCCAGCCCGAGGACAGGCTAAGGAGGACTAGCCTGGCCACCATGGACAATGGCCTGGCCGTTCACAAGGCCTGGCCACGAAGGACAGTCCGGGTGTGTGAAGTGGCCACACCATGGCCATGAAGGATGGGCATGGCCATGAAGGACAGCAGCCTGGCTGTGACACATGGCCCGGCTGGGGCACAGAGGACAAGCTGGCCATGGAACGTGCCCTGACCATCACGAGTGATGAGCTGACCCTGCAGGACAGGCTGCTGAGACAAGGCAAAGGCACGGCGACCACAGCGCTGGGAACTGCCAGCCCTGCTGAGCACCCCCAGCTCGGGAAGGGCTGAGAAGGGCTGGAAAGGGCTGGAAAGGGCTGAGAAGGGCAGCTCACCAGCTCTGCCTGGGGGTGTTTAGAGCAAAGCCATCGCAGGCAGCAGCACCTCTGTGGCAGGCTGTGAGGAGTGTGGTCCCAGCTGGCACTCAGCCATGGGCCAGCACGAGCTGTCAGGAATACTCCAGTGCACGCTTGTGTTCCTTCTGTTGCCAGGAAATTCACATTCATGGTTCCCATAGAATAAAGGGTGAAACAGGACTGACTCCAAAAGTTCACAGTCGAGCTAGGAGAAGCCCAAGAAGGGAATAAACTCTGCTGGTTAACACAGGGATATTTTAAAATATTTTGAATTAGTTCTGTGGTTTATTGCACTTTAGATTCGGTGTGATCACTCAAGAAAAGGACCCTGAGAATGTCTTTAGTTTGGTGTGTGTTTCTTGCAGTGACCAGAGGAGAACACAAAACACGAAGTTGTGTAAAGTACCCGTAAGTACAACATAAACACAAAGTACATACACATTAGCTAATACAAATAAACACAAAAAAGAATACAACGCTGGTACAGAAACTGATAACTTCCTGCTCGTGCTGTCTGATCCTCCAGAGCAGGGACAGCCGGGAGGTGGCACATGTGAGTGTGGCCGGGCACGGAGCCCCCGGCGCTGTCGCCTTCCCGTGCCCCCAGCCCTGGCAGCACCTGCGGGCTGTCCCAGGCTGGCACCGCTCGGTCCCCGGGACCCAGCAGCGGCTCCGTCCTGCCGGTACCGGCCCGGCCCCGGACCCGCCTGCCTTCCCGAGGGCCCGGACCGCGCCCGCAACGCTGTCACCCTGCCCTGGCCCTGTCCCCTGTTCCAGCCCTGTCACCCTGCCCTGGCCCTGTCCCCTGTTCCAGCCCTGTCACCCTGTCCCCTTGCTCTGTCCCTGTCCCATTCTAGCCCTGTCACCCTGTCCCTGTCCCCTCGCTCTGTCCCTGTCCCCCGCTCTGTTTGTTTCTCCCCGGCTCGATCCCTCTCACCGTCTCTGTCCCTCCACCCCGCTCTATCCTTGTCCCCCTCTCTGTCTTCGTCCCTGTCCTGCTCTCTGTCCCTGTCCCTATCCCTGTCTCTGTCCCCGTGTCTCTCTCCCTGTCCCCGTGTCTCTCTCCCTGTCTCTATCCCAATCCCTGTCTCTATCCCTGTCCCCGTTTCCCGATCACTGTCCCTGTCTCTATCCCGTGTCCCTGTCCCCGTGTCCCTGTCCCGCTCTAGATCCCTGTCCCTGTCCCCGTGTCCCTCTCTCTGTCCCAGTGTCCCTCTCTCTGTCCCAGTGTCTCTCAGTCCCTGTCCCTCTCTCAGTCCCTGTCCCTCTCCCCGCGCTGTTCCCGCACTGCCGGGCACGGCCGTAAAGCAGCGCGCTCCCTCCGTCGCAAACGCCCCGCGCGTCCCTGGCGACGCGGCTGCCCCGGTGCCGGGATCATGGCGGCGGCGGCCGAGGCGGCGGCCGAGCTGTCGCAGGCTCTGTCCCGGCCCCTCAGCCTCCTGCAGCAGCCCGACTGCGGCCGGGCGGCGCGGCTGCGGGCGCTGGAGGACATCCGCGCCCAGCTGCAGGGCCGGCCGGTGCCGGGCGCGGTGCTGCAGGAGGTGTTCGCGGCGCGGCTGCTGCGGCCGCTGTCGCGCTGCCTGGCGGGGGACGCGGCGGAGCGGTGCCGGGAGCTCGCCCTGCAGCTGCTCCGCCACGGGCTCAGCCAGGGCGAGCGGCCCTGCGAGGCGCTGCCCGTGCTGCTGCCGGCCCTGGCGCAGCGGCTGTGCCCGCCGCAGGGCGCGGAGCCCAGCGAGGAGCTGCGGCTCGGCCTGGTGCAGCTGCTGGGCCTGCTGCTGCAGCGCTGCGGCGCCTCCATGGCCCCCTACCTCGGCGACATCGCCCGCGTCCTCCAGGCCACCCTGCTCGACCACTATGCCGAGGTCAGGCGGGAGAGCTGCGCCTGTGCCGTGGCCTGCGCCAGGGCCATGCCAGGTGCGGCTGAGGGACGGGCAGCGCTGGGGCGGCGTGATGGGGGTGAGGAGGGCACGGGGATGCAGGCAGGAGAGACAGGAGGGGTCGCACACACCCTCACTCGTGTGCTCTGCAGGGTCTGATGGAGAAAAACCATGCCAGGGGTGCAGGCTGAGCTGTTCGGTGTGGGTAGTAGCAGCAGGAGGGGCTTGGGGAGGGTTTGTCGGCAGCGTTCAGCTCTGATACTGTATAAAGTTACTGCTACAGAAACACGGCCACATTACTCAGGCTGCTGTTCACAGTGGTACAGAAATCGTGTTGCTCCAGGTCTGTCACCCACGTAGAGAAAAAAAAAGAATTAGGGAACAGCATTAAGCCCTCCCCAAGTGCATTAGTCCATCCAAAATCGTCTCATACTGCTGGTCCCAACGACTGCATGGTGTCATGGATGTATCCATGCTACATAGAATCAGAGAGTGGTTTGGGTTTGAAGGGACCTTAAAGATCAGCTAGTTCCAGCCCTCTGCCATGGACAGGGATCCTGCCCGTGGTGGGAGCTCACATGGTTGATGTTTCTGTCTTTCTGCCCTAACAGAGCACTTCCATATGCAGTCAGAGTCTCTGATAAAACCCCTAATGCAAACAATTTCCCACCAACACTACAGAGTTCGTGTTGATGTGATTCAGGCTACTGGAGCAGTGATACAGTTTGGGAATGGAAAGTCTGTGGATGATGTCCTGTCTCATCTGGCCCAGAGGTTATTTGATGAGATTCCCAAGGTGTGCTTTTCTTCCTCCTTTTCTTGGCATTTATTTTAAATCTGTTTAAAACCCATCCCCATGGCATGGGTTTCTTGGTGTTTCTCCCCCTGCTTCCCCCGTTTTCAGCTGTCTTGCATTCAGCTGGGATCTGTAAATACATCTATCATGGTTTCATCCCAGATGGGATTGAGGACCACGCAGCCCCTTGCGCACTCCCAGCTCGTGTCACAGCTCCCTCAGCTGTTTGTGCAGCTCCTCACTAGCAGAGCTTGAGACACCCAAAAGTCCTTGACTTAGGGTAAACTGTGCTTAGCATCAAGTGAACATCAGTGTGTTATCAGCATTGTTCTCACAATAAATCCAAAAATAGCACCCTACCAGCTGCTGAGATGAGCTCTGTCCCAGCTGAAGCCAGGACAATGTCCCACCCAGCCTCTATCAGTTGTAATCTGTCCCAAACCAGTGCTGGAGACTGCTGTCCAGTTCAGCTGGGTGGTGAGGATTTTGTTCTAATGGGTGCCTTCCATTCTGTCTTTAATTCCTCACATCTCCCTGGCCCTTCATTTTCTGTTTTTTTCAGCTGCTTAGCAAACATGGTATGGGTCCCTAAGATGCAACTGAAGCAGTAATTTTAAAATTAATCTTTTCTTTGTAGTGAACAGAGAAAATTTTCTTCTGGAGATGTGCTTGGAAAACCACAAATTCCAGAGAAATGTATATTTCTTAAATTCTCAGGAAGGAATTAACCATGAGATTTTAGTTTTCTGAGTTAGGTCTGTGTCTTGTCTTCCTCTCACAGCTGTGCTTTTGTGCAGCAAACAGTCTAAGACAGAGAGAAAAATGAGAATGTGATTCCTTGTGTGTTCCTCAAGATGCTTCCTGCAAGTGAGGAAATGCTGGGTTCCTGTAATTTCTTCTGAGTGTATTGATGTGCTTCACCATGTCCTATATACAGAAAGCAAATATTGTTTTTATTGTATTTCTGTTATTCTCCTGACATGTTTAAAATAGTTTTTTTGTCTCCCTGCAGGTACGGCACGCTGTAACAGCTGTCATTGGAGAATGGTTGTTGCACCTACGAGACAGATACTCATATTTTCACAAGCTGATCCCTCTGTTACTTGGCAGCTTTAGTGATGAAATTCCTGAAAATACGTATGTGGAACATTTAGTCCTTTTTTCCCCCCTTACATAGAAGTCAAAGAAGTGTTCCTAAGCTCACAGATGTCTTGCTTGGAGGACAAAACCCCCACTGCTGTTTGTTAGTTTGTTTGCTTTTTCTTAGACTGAAAATATTAGCATTATCTTCAGCAACTTTTGTTATACTGTCCTTTCATGGTACATTCAATTAAATGTGAGAGAGACAAAAACAGGGGTGGATAGAGACAGAAGTATCCCTTGGGAGAAGAGGCCTCTGTCCACTGAGTAGAAAAGAAATATAAATTCTCAACTTAATGTGCCTAGGTTAAGTGGCAGGAATGCTTCCTATCCTTCCAGCTGAATTCAAGTAGTCAGTTTTTCCAGAAGTCACATTTTAAAGTGTTTTTCTTTGGGGGCATGGTGGCATAAAACTCTTATTTTATATCTAGGAAACTGGCTTGGACCTACTGGGAGAAGATAGGCTTGCAATGGGAGAAGGAGAATGAAGAAGATTTGAAGGATAAGATGGATTTTAGTATTTCACCATCTCATTATCCCAAAGGAGGTAAATGTTGTGCTGAAAGTGGTTTTTGCTTTGTGAGTAATCTCCAAGAGCTGCAGTGCAGTACTGACAGCAGAGCAGGATGTGTAATATTCATTACAATATGTAATATTAATGTAGAGAGGTAGCATGCATAAAATATATATAAAATTATTAAATTATTAAATTTAAATTTAAAAAAGTGATTGTTCAGTAACCTCATTCTTTTTTTTTTTTTTTTTTTTTTGTTAATACAAAAATTCATTTTGGAGAAAGTAAATGAGGCTGCCTATGCTAAAAAAAAGAAAAAAAGGTAAAGCAGTGGTGCAGAAACAGCAGTAAGTTCTACATCTACCAGCAGCCAGGTGCACAATGGGCACAGAAATGACTGGAAAGAAAGGCAGGAGAAAAGAACCCATGAGCTAAGTCCTTGAGTAATGAGTGCAGGTCACAGCATTAATGATCCATATAATTGGTGCTGAAGAAAAATTTGCAATGAAATTATTTCAGGCTTCTCTGTGAGACACTGGGATGCTACCTAAAATCTGCCAGGGCACATGAAGAATGTGGGAACAGAGTAATTTCCTTTATTATACACAAAAGCCCCAAGAAATGCAGAATGGGTAGTTTACTTTTTAGTACCATATGATTTATAGGTGGCTTTCAAACATTGTGTTTGCAGTAGCTTGAAGCTTGTTTCCTGTCTTGGATTCACAAAGTTAATGTTTAAAAATATGCATATGGGAGTTGGGGGAAGAGAGAGTTTAACTGGCTCATTTATTGATTTCTATACTCATATTTAACTGAACAAAAACTCTTTTGGTGTGAAAGAACAGGTTCATGCTTGACTTGTGCCTACATGACAATCACATCACAGAATACCCAGCAGCAAAATCCTTTCCATGACAGTGGGTTCCGGAGATCTTTCTTCTTTGAATTACACTTCTTTTTTTTCTTTAAAGTTGTTTTACTCAGTAATGCTTCAATGAAAGGGGAAGCACTTCATAATGGTGACTGGTTTGACAGAACTGTTTAGCTTTGAAGGCAGGCAAGTTGATCTGTCATCCTTCCCAATCTTTTTTCTTTCCTCCTTATTTTCTGGATAATTTTACCTCAGGGGTTTGGAAATGCTAAAAAACTTCCACTAGTCATGGCAGAAACGTATGTCTTCTCCTGGCAGTCAGAGAATCTTTTAACAGACACAAAGTGATGAAGTTGAGTGTCTCAGCTCCACTCACTTACTTTGCAATGACCATGATATAGTGAAGGTCATAAAAGGTTTAATTTCATTGTCTTGGAACAGTGATTACCATTTGTACAGCTGATGGGGTTACCTTGGTTAGTTTTGTCAGGGTGTGTGTTGAGGTTTGTGTGTGTAAGCTGTTGTGATGGGGCTTTTTAGAAAGTGACATCTACCAATTACTTCATAATTAAATGATGTGTGATCTCCTAAATAATCTCCTTAGCACAATAAATATGCTTCATGTATTTGGGCAACATTCCAGCCCCACATGAAATTGAATTTTCATGCATATTTCTTGGTAGAATGATGCAGTTAAGGCTTGAATGTGACATATATGGGTATATTTATATATATGTGCACATACTAAAGAATATTTTAAAGAAATGGCCTGATAATTTTGGACTTGAGTCCCAAGTTAATGGTGACTTTAAGGTATCATTTCTTGTTGTTTATCTTTACTTCCAAGTTGTATGTCTTATTAACAGTCAGGCTTGATGTGACAAATAGAAGAAAAGTCAGAGGAAAGGATGATTGTCTGCTTAATCCTACAGACACAGAACTTTAGCAGAGACACTAATGTACCTTATGTGGTGTCCTACCACAGCTTCTGTATGGAGGATTGGTATTATCTGTGCCCTTTCTCTTTGCTCTCCATGAACATTTTGTTGGTTTCTTTTATTAGGAGGGGGGTTTGTGTTGGTGTATTTTAGTATTTTGTTGCCATTTTTTGTGAATTTGGTGGAATATTTTTTTTCCAACTGTGAGTCTGTAGTACATTTTACTTGAGTAGCTTTGTCCAGCTGTCAGACTAATGGAGCTGCCCCAGAAGCCCTGCTTTGATCTCCCAGTGACAGATCCTGCAGGTCAGAGGGGAGCAGAGGGAGACCTGGTGTCATCAGGCACTGCACAGCCTGCACTGAGCCCCAGCACTCATTGCCTCAGGATACAGGTGCAGACAGTTTATAGCAGGGAAGTCTTTGACAGGAGTAGCTACAGGGATAAATGCCTGCATTTGAACATCTGAAATGAAGGAATTGCTGATAAAGAATGGGCCAAATTCTTCAAACAAAATTCTGCCTCGGGTTCAATAGGATGCCAGTGTGTATTTGCTGTCTCAAGTTGATTTCTTTATTTGACCTTTTGCTACTCATTGTCAGCTTTCGTAATCCAAAATGTTTCCTCCATTGACAAAAGAAGCAGCAATTCATGTCCTGATGCTTGAATTTTATTTTTTTCCCTAGTTAGGTATTTCAGTGGTATTTATAAGCCTCTTGTATCCTCAGACCATTTACTTTAGTCAGTTTTCCTTTTAGCATTTGTAGTTGCACAGGCCAGTGCAGGAAACTGTCAAGAGACAGCTCAGTCATTTTCTTCCTGAGCATTTACAGAACTCTGTATCAGAAATAAAAAATGCACTCACACATTCAGTGTATTTTGACACCTCATAATGAATGATGTCTCTTTCTTAAAACAGCATGTGAACATTGTGAGTGGCAATTATGAAATCTTGCTTATCAAAGAACAACTTCTCAGATTTTGTTTGTATAAACAAATACAGTGTTAAGAAAAGAAAATAGACTGTAGGAAAAAATCTCTAAAGAAGTTTATTGATGTTTTTTGGAAAGGGCTGTCACAGCTTTATCTGTAAAGTACAGAACAGGACATTTGTTAGATGCTTGTGATATTGGTCAAGTTGCTCTTCTGAATCTCAGTGATTTATAAATTAACTAACAGGTAAATTTGATGATTACCAAGACAGTACAGTAGGCATTTGTTGGGAAAAGTAAGTTTGTTAGTTCTCCAGAAATCTGCATCCTTTGTTGAGGCAGGGAATATATATTTGTAACACTTTTGAGTTCTTTTTGAAATCAAAAGACAAATCAAGCCACAAAAACTCACTTTCCACAAAGTCATTACAAATTAAATTTAGTCTTAAGAAAAAAAAAACAAACATCCCCCCCAACTCGTGTATCATCATTTTAAATGTATTATTCCATTTTTGAAACACTGAAGAGGCACTTTAGTGAGCTGCTTCTCCTGGAAAAGCCTTAGCAAGGAGATTATATAATAGCTGTGATTTTTAAAACACTGTCAATTTGGCCTGATCTATGACACAGCATCTGTACAAGCCATAGTTCGTGCCCTCTCTGCCTTCAATTTGCCAGATACACTTTTAACCTTTTCCTTTAGAGGGCACAATTGACATTGTCTGTTTTACTGCAGCTCATGTCTTCTGTACTGTTTGTGTCTTCTACCTTCTTTCCTCCTCCAAATTCTATTGAACTCAGCATTTGCATGCAAAGGTCTTTATTCTCTTTACTGTGTTTCAGTTTATTTTTCATGGGATTTGTGTTACTATCAAAATTGAAAGGGAATTATTAAGCTGTGTTTTCCAAAGTGGGTAAAGGCACACATTCATTTCAGTTCTCTTTCTGTAAACATTTTAAGACATAAAATCTAAATCACCATCCAATAATAAATACATAAATATTCAAAGAGCTGTGTGGAGTTTTAATTCTGCACTATTTAATTCTGCAATTTTAATTCTGCAGTATGTATTGCAAGGAAATGCAACTTGCACAGGTAAATTCCTCAGCAGCATTTGGAGTATTTTGTTCTATGCTGAAGCAGACACCCAGAGCTCTTACCTTGCAGCTTTTAAACTTTTCTGAGATTGTTATGCATTGGCTTTTCCTTTGATATTTCTTTTTGGGTTGTTTTTGTTTTTTCTAGAGACTCGGCCAGGACTGGGTTGTCGGGAACTGGTGTCGAGAAACCTCTCCAAAATTCTCCCAGGTCTCTGTCATGATATCACAGACTGGCTTGGAAGCACAAGAATCAAAGCATCCCAGCTGCTGTACACATTACTGCTGCATGCAGAGGATCACATCACCCAACACATGGAGCTACTGCTGAGAACTTTGTACCAAGCATGCTCAGATGAAGAAAGTGAAGTGGTTAAAAATGTAAGTTTGATCTGTTAAAGTAGCTGTTGTACACTGAATAAAGACTTTATAGTCTTCAGTCTGTCTTCTGAAGGTTGACTTTACCTTAGGTCACTGGGAATTGCCCAGGACTGAAGGATCAGGCTCAGGTTTATATGGATGTTAAAAACATGTGCACATTATACTTCACTAATCTGTTAAAATAAATGTATTCCTCTATTACTGGTATGAAGACCAACAGTAAAGTTATTTAAATACTGTTTAGTTTGTATGCCAACCCCATGAAGCATTGATAATAATCTCTCTGAAAATTATAAGCAGTGGATTAAAGTGTAAAAGCCTTGGGGCAACAAATTCAATGTGAAAAATGTGCAGGTCATGCCCTTTCAAGTTAATTTCACTTACCTCCCTCTGCTCCATAATCCGACCATATATTGAGGAATGTTTATTCCATGTGATACCCATATTCAGTGTTTGAATCTTTGACTTAATTCTTAGAAAATGTGGGGAAGGGGGGGTTTGTGAGGAATAATTAGTTTGATTTTTACTAACAGTTGATTCTTTCAACACTTTGATCAACAAACCAGTAAAACAGATGCAGTTGAAGACATGAGATAATTTTAGCAAAAGAAAGACAGGTGGTACAAATGTTTTTTAAAATTTTAAGATAAAATCTTCTGTTCCTGTTTCTACTCAAGGAAGAGAACATATGTATAACAAAAATATATCTACGTAGCTTACTCTAAAGTCACAAATTTTATTGCTTTGGGAAATTGGAAGAATGTGTTCTGCTTACTGGATGCAAATAGTCCAACCCTAAATCAGGCTCTTCTTTAGGTTTCTGCTCTCAGCTGGGCTAAAAGAAAACATAAATAATTAGGACAATAAGGCCATGCAGCCCTGCTGTCCTGTCAAATTTCCTATCAAGTGCTTATTGCTATAAATCTAAATTCAAAATATGTGTTCAAGCAGCACATAGCTGTCCCTTGCCTTTTATTGGTCATACTTGTCTCTTTCTTGGAATTCCACCACTAATCTTCTCACAGGTGCTTCCAAGAGATTTATTCCTGGTTGGGAGATGATTTCAGTATTTAATTGTACTTTTCCTTGTGCCAAACATAAGAGTCAGCAACTTCTGGTTTGGGATGCCTTTTATCTCTTAGTGATGCAGCTTCCCAGGGTACTGAGAGAGCCTGCTCTGGTTTGTCACTGTAGGAACCCATTGCAGAGCAGCCACCAACTTGGAGAATGTCCTTGTCTTTCTCCAGTCTAGTAATAGCAAATGAGGCCCTTTCCATTTTCCCCCTATTGAAGAGAGTAAATTGATCAGTACAAATGTATGAAATCATATTTTTGAACTCTTTAATTGTATTGTCCAGTTTTCAGAGCACTAAGAGTCTTTTTCCTTCTCTGTGGCAAATATGGAGGAGAATGGAGTTCACATCTACACAGAGGATGTTACAACTCCTTTGAGTCCTATCTTTGTGAAAAAAACCAGCTCTATATAGTGCAGATTTCAACTGTGGAACTCATTACTATGTGCTTCTATTGAGACTAAAAAAACTGGCATGATTCTCTTATTTATTTGGTAAAAAAAAAAAAAAAAAGTCACAGCTAAATCACTAGACTATAAATGATAGAGAAAGCTTTCATCTTTGGGGAAATGACCCAACCATGAAATCTGTGAGACTGGAAGAAGTGTTCCTGTTGCACAGGTAGTGCTGCAGTGTTTGATGGTTTCTTTATTCATGCACATAATTGTAAACTTTGGGCATCAGTCAGGCAGTAAGCCCTGGTGTGCTGGTATTTTATGTGGAATACAACATCCTGATACATCTGCAAGGCAGGGATGGGATCAAAGGCTGTCACTGTCATGGGGAATACACAGTCATGTAGGCCTTTCAGTTCAAGAAGTAAGATGGAAAGCAGTGGGCAGTTCCCCCCTGGCATTGCTTCCACACTTAACCTGATCTGTAATGTCAGCTTCAAGGTACAGTACAATAACAAAAAATTCCTCCTTCCTTTTTTTGTAGTTAGTTTTAAATCAGTTTTTAACAAACAGGGGTGATGCATTAAGGGCAAGCCTCAGAGCAGCATTTGAGGGACAAAGTGCTAAACCAGTAAATGTGCAACATCTGGTTACTCTAAATTAGAAACTTTATTACAGTGAAGTTGTACACTTTGTTTCTGTGCACTGCTTTCTCATGGAAGTTTGTCTGCTGTGGAGAAGGCTGCTTGCAATGCCTTATTATGTGCTTACTGAACATGTCAAGAAAATTTCTTCATGCATCTAATCATTACTGAGCAAGTGGAAAAGGCCTACAAGGCAACTGCTGAAGCATTTAAAATAACAGCTAGAATCATAAAAAGAAAAAGGCCATGATACCTTGAACAGTCTTTGTGTTTTCAGGAATATCCTCAAGTTATTCCTGTTCCTTTTTTCAGAGTGTGAAAGCAGCAGAACTGATTGGAACGTTTGTCAGCCCTAAGGTGTCTTTGAAATTAATCACCCCAGCCTTTGAGCAGACACCCAAAGCCTCCTGTGTGATGGTTCTGGCTGCAGTGATTCGAGGCAGCCCAAAAGAAATCTTACAGCCTCATGTGGCCCAGCTTGGCAACACACTGTCACAGGCTGGAGTCTGTCAGCGCTCTGAGGAGGTAAGGAAGGCTGAAAAACACACAGCAGGATACATGACCAAACTACTTTTACACTTATTCTCCCTAAATGCTCCCATTCCTATCCCTGCCTTGCACCCCTGTCTCGGGATACAGCTGGGGACGTGTGTCCAAGACAAGACAGGAGCTTCCCATTCTTCCTGGCCATGTTGTGGTCTCCTGGGCAAAACTGCTGCTTTCAGAGATTTACCAACAGTCCATCCTCTTAGCAGATGTAGGTTCAGGTTTGAGAACTGCTCTAAAAGACTTCATATAGTGGTAAGAAAATGAAGAAGCAAGGCAGGGAGAGAAGCAGCTGTTTAGTAAGTACTGTACTAACAAAGGCTGGTCCTGAGGCAGAGTTTAACCCATGGTTTGAAATTCCTTGTGTTCACAATCCAAACAAGATCATGAATTTCAATCCTCATCAGTAAAAATCACTGAAAATTTTGTATAGTCTATTGTAATTGTCATGTCAGGTTTCCCAAGATTCCCTCTTAATGTAATCTGATTTTTGTTTTCCATTCTTTTTTCCATTTCAAAAGGCAGGTGCCAGCACTTTATGTGTATATTTAGGAGCATGTTTTGCAAACTTTTGGGCTTGGTTTCTTCTCTTTAAGTGAAAGTCTAGAAGTAAGATCTTTATCAATTAGAAATTTACTTCCAAGGTAATAGCTGAGCCCAAAGACCATTTTTATCATGTTTATTTTAGCATTTGAAGAATGTTCACCAATTGCTATATAAGGAGATGAGAGATTCTCTTAAACATGGAATGGATGTTTTTTAACCTGCAGGATTTTTTTCATTCCCATGTTCAAAGGCAGAAATAGATCTGTTAGAGATGCACAAGAAGAATCCCTGTAGTTTTCCCCACAAATGAAATCCTGGCTTTCATTCCACCAGGAGTTTGTTAGACCTCTGCTGTTAAGATGACCAAAAAAGGGCCAGTGCTGTGCCTTGAGGAGCTCTGACTTCATGTCAGATGTAGGCTTCCCTTAAAACAGTTATTCATGTGTGCAGACTGAATCAGGCCTAATTGTCTTTCTCAGCCAATTGTAAGAAATACATTTCAAGTTCTTCCCTCATTAGGTTTCTTCCCTAATGGAATATGTACCAGTGATGCAGGAATTAACCTTAATCTCCATGAAGCCTGTGATGATTAGGAGCTCATATAAGTGGAAGCACCATAACCTGATTGTTCAAATAACAATTCCCTGAGGTATAGCTGCAAAATTGCTGTGAGGTTTAGGCTTACCACTTCCATTTGGCATTGGCTCCAGGAGTCAGATCCATCTGCAGCTGAAAGTTTGGCAGAATTGTTCCAGCCTTTAGTCTTGGAAAACAATCTCTCTCTATTTTAGCCAGTGAATGCTGCACAGACACTGTTTAGCTAAGGATTGACCATGTCCATGAGATTAATAACACTTATGGCTAACCTATTCCTAGACTCGATTTATTTTTTGGGAGTAAATTTGTAACAATGGCCCCTTCTGTTCCCTGACAGCTTCATGGATATCTGATGCACTTTATCATAGAAGTCATGGCAAACTAACTGACAACAGTATTGACTTGAATTGGTATCAGTTGGATCAAGATAACATGAATGATATGGCATCAAATGAGATAAATTGGCTGAGATAAAAGCAAAGGCTCAGGTTTTTTTTTGGTTTATGTATTTAGCTGTCATTGTTCATCCAAGACAGTCAAACATGGAATAATATTTCAAAGAGTTGTAACAAATATGTTATTAATTAACAAATTGCACTTGAGAAAGAGAAAGTCCTATCAGCAAGCACTCCAAAATGCTTTGATGTTTTTATTCACCATTCCCCAGTGGAACCATTGTGTGATTAAGAGCAGGGTCATTTATTTTGTTAACAGGACAAGGTAAACACAAACAAACAGTGTGAGAGGAAGATTATATTGTATTCTGTAAAACATAGAATATGGTAATTAGAAGAACTAACATGAAATTACCAATATGTTACCAATGTAAGGGATTATACAGTGCTCAGATTTAATTACTATCATTTCCCATATCTGTCCTTTAAAGAAAACCTTATATTTGCTAAGAAAACATAATAAATATGTGCTTTTATTAATAAATAGGTCTTTTATATGGAGCAGCTGCTTTATTGTGTACAAGCATTGATTGAAGTGTGCCAAGAAGACTGCAAAGAAATTAGCTTGCAGCTAATGAAAGTTTTGGTGACCATAATGGCAACACCATCTTCTCAGGACCTTAAAGAAAAGGTAAACTATGAGCTAGTTTAATATTTTGTTGTATTCTTGTCTTTTCATGTTGATAAGACACTTTGTGGAAACAGAGCCATAATTATTTGTGGGGAGTATTTGTGGCTGGTCTGAGATTGTGCATCTCTGACAGTACAGACTGTACATGGTTAGTACCAGAATTAAACCTGGAGTTGGGTTTACAGTTTAGGACAGCAGAGCCTGAAGACTTATGTTTTTTCATAACTTTGATTAAAAGCTCATAGAGTTAAAATACATTCTGGTTCCAGAGAAGGCCCTGGAATTCAGTTTTATTTTGTGATCAGAAGCATCAAGTATGGGTCTGTAGCTGCAGTTACAGCTATAATTTTCTGTTTCTGTAAGTGTGTTTAGGTTAGGTTTCAAAATAGGTGGCTTGAGGTGCATTACTGGAGCATGGGAATCCTGGTGGTGGATGGGGGCAGCCATGGGCCTATTAGAGCACTTTTTTTGGGTGGGTGTTAACCACCTGTCCACAGTTAGGTAAAGTTTCAGAACAAGAAGTGTCCAAGATTTTATGTTTGTACTGGATCCTGCAAAGCCTTGGGCATGCTGGTGGTGCTGGTTGAACTGTTGATGTTTACCTTTTAGTGGATGTAAGTCACTGGGAATGTTTGGTTATATGCAGGAAAAAACTGACATTTATTTTGAGTGTTAAAGAACAATTCACTTAGAGGTCAAGAGTACTACTGGCCTTAAAAATGTGATGGTTTCATAGTGATTTTTTCATCTTTAGCTAAATATCAGACTGATTTTACAGTAGTTGACCTTTTTACCTCCCCACAAGAAACAAAAGTTTGAATGTCACAGGAATGCTTTAAAATCAAGCACAGCTGTACATGCCCAGATAATAGATGAGCTTTTTGGCTCAGCATTATCTCACCCCCTTATTTTTCTCTTCCTCTTTCTTCCTGGAGCTAAATATCATATAAATCAACAAGCCATCCTCATGCAGTACAATTATGACCTCTCCCAGTTGTCTTTTTTCAAACACACACCTTAAGTGCAGTGGCTATTCTGCTTCCTTTGCTCTTGCTCCCAGGCATGGTGTTCCAAAGGCCTGTGGAGGATCAGTATTTATGGCCCCAGAGCTGACAGGCTGCCTCCAAGGAGAGCTCAGAGAGCTCTTCAGGAAGAAATAAAGTGGAACAAAGCTTGAAACAAGTACTGAAAAGACTTTGCAGGTCAAAGAGGGGTGGGATGATGATCTGTCTTATGGGAGTGGGATTTGGAGGTTTTGTTTGTTTGCTTGGGGGTTTTTTTGAAACAAAAAATCAGCCTTAGACAGATGGATCTGGAATGTTTTGTGGTATCTTGCCTGTTTATCCCTGCAGTGGTCTATAAAGTCAGCAATGTCCATTTAAAACCTTACAATTTCATACTCCTATTAAGAAAGCAGTTTCATGGAGATAAATCCTGATTTTCATAAATGGAAAACTTAATCTCCTGAGATTATTAAAGGTTTAAGATGTTCCTGCAGTTCCAGATGATTTTTTAAGTTGACAGTACTTTGGATGAGAATCCTTTTTTTCATTAGCCTTTCTTTCAGCTAGACACATACAAAATCTGGCACTGAGATTACATAATTGCAATATTTCAAAATTGTCAAAAAGACAAATATGTCTTGAATTTTATTTTTTTTCTCCAGTTACTGATTATTCCAAATCTTCAAAGTGAGCTTGGAGTAGGCAAGAAGTCCCTGTTAAAATAGCTTAGGAACATGTAGAACAAAAGTATCACAGCTGCTGTACAAGCATGAATTTTTGTTCAGAAAAGAAATCTGTGTTCAGACTCAAAAGATATTGAGTATAAACATAAATTATTCAAAAATTTGCATTATAGAACTTAGAGGCTTTATTGTAAGGGGACAGAAGACCAGTGAGATACTGGAGACAGCAACTGCTGTGACCTGGTGGTGAGCACTCAGGCCTGGCCTGATTTTTGGCTTTGTATCCATCGTGTTTGTGGTTGCTGGGGGCTGAGGGAATGGACCAAGAGCATGAGCTGAGCCCAGCAGAGGCACAAGGAGCAGGGTGGGCCACAGCCCCAAAGAGACTGAAGCTGTATCAGTTGGTGGGGTCCTGATTTGAGCCTGCCAGGGATTTAACTGGTAACCTAAAAATAAGCTTTTGTTTCATTAGCAGTGCCCTGTGCTATCCTGGCTCTTCTTTCAGCACACTGATTATTAGCAGGAAAATCTGGTGTCATTAAACTTGTTAGCTTTCAAATAGAGGAAAGAAAAATCACCTTAATTTTTATTTAACTGTGAGACACTGCTTAATGAGAAAACATGCATCAGCCTGCTGGCATATTTAATTTATTCTCTCTTTTTTTGTTTTTAATTGCATTCTTGAAACCACAAAATTTACTTTAAATCATATGTGAACAATGAATTATTTTGTATCTCTTGTTCAATGGAAAACAATCTTGTGTGTTATGTGTTTTGATGGGACTAAAAATGAGGAATAATTTCTGTCCTGACGCATTCTGTTTAATGTTACAGTTAATTTACAAGTAACTTATATGTAAAATATTCATTTATCTGAGTTGTTTTGGCTGTCTGCAGAATGCTTCCATAAAGGAGAAATCTACTGTGCTTGAGGCAGGCAAACCTGCTTTAAGAGTAACCTTTGTCCTTAGCAAATCCTGATTTATTTATTTTTTTCTTCGAATTCTCATTTATTTTCTCCACATCTGGTACTTCCATAAAAACATCTTTGTCTGGCAAGTGATTAGTCTGGAAGAGTCTAAAGGTCCTAGACATGTTTGAGCTAACTTGTGTGGTTGAGTTCAGCTTAAAAATATTAAAAATATGAGTACAATTTGTAGTTCTACTGCAGCACTTGGAGTCAAATGATGTCACTGCCAGCACTGCACTCATCTTTCCCTGCTGGAACTGGCCCTGCTGGCAGCACTTGTTATTCCTTAGTGAGGTTCCCAACAGGGCCTTGCTCCCCATTCTTGATTCACAGTCTACTGAAATCACCAAGGCTACAGATCCTGCTTCCAGCATGCTTTTAATCTCTTCCTTGGAGAAGTTTTATACTTCTGGTAGGAGCCTTCAGGAACTGTAAAAGCAAATTTTCATTTGCTTTGAAACACATCTGCTGCAAGTGATTAGGAAGATCTATAGGCATCCTTGCCAAGCATGCTCATGTCTGGAATTCATTTAGTAGTTCTTCTTACATGTTTCATTTGTCCATGTTTTATTTGCATGTCTCATAGGATAGTCTTAACTCTAAACATGAAGAAGGTATTTCTGATGTAACAGTGAGTTTTGGTACTCCTAAGCAACAGAAGTTGAGAATTTCAAAATGAGCCTGCCCAGCTACTACAAAGAGAGAGCATCTTTCATAACTAAAACTGAGGGGAGAAAGGGAAGAGGGGAAATTCCATGTTTTCTCTTACCTGCAACAGCAATGCTTTCTGGAAGCTACCATGGCATGGGATTGTGAGAAATTCCCCCTGTCTTCATGTTTTAAAGCATTCTTAAATTAAGGAGAAAAATCACTACATCTTTAAAACCACTAAGAGCCTTTTTTATGATGTGGTTAGTTTTTGGATAGGTCTGCACATAGGTTAGAGACTCTCTCATTTTGCTGTTAGGTTGCTGTGTTCTTGATGATTTCATTTTGAAATCAGGACAAATGTTTCACTTCAAATAAAAGTTAATGGATGTAGTATAGACAGACATTAAATATCAGCCTTGATTGTTTAATAGAAGCTATGAAAATCTTCCCATGTCTCTTCTTTTCTTACAGAATGAGTTTTAAACGTTTGAGGGTTTTTTAATGATTTCAGTTAAGTGTCCTGTCTCTGTTCTAACAGGTGGAGAAAACAATGTCTTCCTTAGCTGCAGTGCAGCAATTGGAAAGTTTTCATAGTCTCTACAAGCAGCACATAATTCAGCTGCTGGAGTGGCTTGCAGTGTCCTGTGAAGGCTGGAGCTGCTATTCCCCAGAAGTGTTGCAGTTCGAGGTCATCACAACCCATTCAGGTACAACTTATTTAGTTCTAAAAAAGATCCAGTCAGGATTTCCACAGCCTGCAGACAGCTTGTGTTTTGTAATGAACAGTGTAACATTCAGAACCTTCACAAGAACATGATGGAAAATAAATGTTGAAGCAGCTCATATTCCCAAAGACTGCATGGCTGCAGGGAGAATGCTAAAAGCACTTAAGGAAAATGCACTTCATTTTCCTATATGAATGAAATAAGTGAGGATTAAGTGGAGACAAATTGATGTAGCTTGTGTCCAAAAATCCATCTTTTTATCCCAGCTATTCACAAGTCTTTCAGAGGACAGCACCTCTCTGTAACAAACAGTTCCTCACTGTGGCTGTCCAGCATGTGGCTGTGCAGAGGTGAGTGACACACTCTGGTGTACATCTCACACTCCTTCAGTCCTACACAGGGAGCACTCCTCTGCCACAGTCCCCAGCTGGCATCTGCAGCAAGGAACATGGGGACAGGCAGTGCTTTCCACCTAGACACCCATTTTAAGATTATTAAAAGTTCTGTTTATTTGTTTTTTCCTTTCTGTTGGTTGTAAGGGGGATGGGGACAGTCACTTCATGAAGTATCACTGTGGCTGCTGCACAGGTATATTTTAAAGGAATATATCTTCTCAAAGATAACCTCATCAAACCTATGTGAAGCACCCACTTGTTGGTTTGTGCAGCACCCAGCATAAGTACTTTTTTTGGTTTTCATCTGTGAAAAGAACAAAAAGTTACTTCAGTGTGAGATTTGAGAGGCCAGCTTTTCTGTATATTTGTGCTCCCATTTCCATGACTGAGGGACTTCTAGACAGTTGTCTCTGTTTTCCTTAATGCTAAATAAATCATCAAATGTCTGGGCAAACATTTTGGCTTGCACCCAATACTGGTAATATGCTATTGTCTGTGTTTTCTGTCTGACACAGCAGCTCCTAGAGCTATTTTTTTTCTTTCTTTTCATTCCCACACATAATGTTGTTTTTAATCAATTTAATCAGCTTTACTCAATTCATATTTTGAGGTTTTTACTGTTTTTCATGAGCGTATGCTTAAGCTGAAATTAGCAATGTAGTTTATTTTGTTTATTTTCCATCTGTTGAATTTGCTGTTATCAGTTTGATATAGTAGTAGTATCTTGTGAATGTCTCAGAACTCACATGAAGCAATGTATCTTGAATAAATGCTGTGAAAATAAAGACCTATTTGTTGGCACAGACATTTAGCAAACTGCAGTTCAACACCCTGTATTGCTTCAGTCTAGACAGTGAAATTTGGGGTTTTTTCATTATTATTTTAAACATTGAATTTCCAGATATTATTAAATGCTATTGAGCTTGTTTTGGAAAATCTTGAATACTTCAATCTGTCCATCCCATGTGTGAGGAATATTCTTGTCATCATGAATACCACTGTTGTGTCTCCTCTGGAAGGGTTTTCTGAGTTTGTGGAGTTGGATGGAATGTGCATCTTAAGGATGCAAAGCTGAAGAAGTTCCTAAAGGAAAGTAGTTTATTGCAAAAATAGAGCAGCAAGAGCATTCTACAGCAAGAAGCTTGCGTGTGTACAGTCTTATGGACTCTTCCTCTTTAAAAGCAGGCAGATGTTAGTCATTATCAAGCACAAATTTCCCTCACTTGTGGGAAAGGAACTTCTTAAAATGTTGGGATAACAGCTTAGAGTTTTGTTTGTTTGTTTATTGTTTAAATTTATCACAGGGTGTGAAAATATTAACAAACTAAAGAGTTACTTTAGAAGATATTTTTATTTCAAGTAGCTTCTAAAATACATCATATTTTGGATTGTCTTATAAGCTGAAACTAAGCATTTCAACAGGGAGAAGGAATGCTGCTGCAGTAATTGTATTATCCAAGTTTTGAAGCTGATCCTTTCAAACAGGCCCTTTCCTATGCCTCTGGGAGTCATGAACATCTCAAATGCTGCATGTGGAAAAACTTGAAAGAAGAAAGTGTAGCTAATGCTGCTGTGTCCAGAGGTGTGAGGGTCATGCCAGATCCAGTGTAGTTTTTCATTAAGTTTAAGAAAACCAAAGCTTTGTGCATAGCCTCAGACTTGCAGAGTTACAAGGGAGCAGCATTAATCCTCCAGCCAAAATGCCTCTGGTACTGATGGTCCCAGCAACTCTGGGGTGTCATGGATAGATCCATGCCAGAGTCATGAAATGATGGAATGATTTGGGTTGGAAGAAGCCTTAAAGACCATCAAGTTTCAACTCCCTGTCATGGGCAGGAGCACTTCCACTACCCCAGATTGCTCCGAGCTTCATCCAACCTGGCTTTGGACACTTCCAGGGATGGGGCAGCCACAGCTCCTGTGGCCAAAGTGGTACAGCCATGCCAGGCTGACTAAGTGAGCCATGGGGAACTGATCTTCAGGCTGCCTTGGCCAAAACTGGGGTACCTGAGCCTGTTGGAGTTACCCTGGGGATCTGTGCACCACCAATGCGGTGTCACATGGATCCCTCAACAGCTGCCATGCAAGAGTGGGAGGCTCAGGACTGTCCTAACACCACTTGTATTAGAAATTTTAATGCACCCACATATGTAACATGTAAGTAGAACTTGCTAGTATTCTGAAAAAAGCCTTGTGTGTTTGTTTGCTAGGTGCTGTCATAGGTGAAGCTCTGGATGACTTTGTTCAGGTTCTGAGGACGTGTCTGCAGCCAAACAGAGATCCCCAGATGCGGTTAAAGCTCTTCACTGTTTTATCCCAGTTGTTGCAGAAAGCAAGTGAGACCATCAATTCTCAGGGGTAAGTGGAGCTCTGATTTCACACAGCTATTTGAAAACTCCAGTGGCACTAAGAAATAATGACCTTGGGAGTTATTTAACCCCTATTACCATCTCCATGTGAGCATGGCTGGAAGAAGAAAGACTTTCCCACCATCTTCTACAGCCTATTTTTCTTGCTGTAATTTTTAACAATGATTAGGAGGGTAGAGTGCAGTAATTAAAAATATATATATAAATAAATGGAAGTCTTGGCTTCCTCCACTGTAGTCTTCCTACCTGTGCCATTACTGGGAGTTAAAAGGAATGTCATGCAGATCTGGATAGTTTTCAAAAAGAAAATGAAGAGCTGTGGTTGAAAAGAATACTTTTTGAAAGCTAAAAGGGAGATTCTTAGGAAAAAAATTATGGAGGGGGGATGTTACTTGTTTAAATACTGTAAAAACTGTAGTCAGTTACTTGTTTAAATAATCATGTAACTGAGTTATAAGATTAATCTAGATATCTTACAATCCAGAAAAAAAGAAAAGCACTTTGAAAGCTCTTTGAAGTGTTCCAGGATCTGACTATTTGTTTTAAACCAGTTTGTATCATTTAACTGAGAATGCAAAGCCCTTGGAACCAAGAAACCCAATCCAATGAGCTGCCATCTTCATTAATATTCTCAGGAAAGGGAAATTATCAGTGTGCAAAAAAACAGAAGAATGTTGCAAAGTAACTCAGTGAGTATGGCCACACAGCACCCCAGCTCTGCAGACAGCATGATGGAAGCTGTTTTGCTCAGGGCAGTGTGAGTGAATGGCCTTTGTCAGGATGAGACACATCCAGGGAGGGTCACAGACATGTTTCTATGAAGGATGGTCCAGCCCAGCTCATGATGAGGCTCTGTGCTCTGACAACAAAAGCAAAACCATGAATTTTACCAGTAGGTTTATCTTCAGGACTCAAAAGCAGTGGAAGCAGCTAAATGCCTCTGAAGTTTTGATCCTGCTTACCATGGACACAGCAAATGTTTGCATGTAGGAGGTAACATGTGGAGTTTTTGTGTTTGAAGCATTGTTTGCAAAACATTTCTGGAGGTTTTGATTTGTAAAAGCCAATTCAATTTTGTTTCAAATTATCTGGGTTTAGGATGTTACAATTTAAAAAAAGAAACAGCAAAAGCATACACAGAAAACCCCAAGACTTATAAGGCAAAATGCAGCAGTGTCATAAAAGCAGAAAAGGAACCAATGCCAAACAAGAATGTATAAAAAATAATTAATATGGAATGAAAGTTTAAGTATGCAAGTTCATAAAACAAATTTTAATGGAAACCCAAGCTCTGCTTTGAAACATCTTCATAAGAGCAGGGTATTGATGTCTCTGCAGATCACATTTTAGGGCTCTTGTATCCAGCTGAGAATGAAGTATCAACTCTAAATACAAACAGCACAGACAGAGTATGTCCTTTCCTGGAAATTGCTGACTTTTAGAATTAAGTTACACAGATTAACAGCAATAAGATCTGAAAATGGAAAGAAGGAACATTTAATTGCATCAGCAACAGCAAAAATGAAATGTTAATGGTTATGAAAGATGGTGTTGGGGAGCAGTAGTAAGTTCCAGTTGCACTCTCACATTCACTGCTGTCAGTAATTTGTTTAGCTCCTTGAAATGGTTCTCAGAGTTTGGATGGGAAGGCTTTTGGTTATTATGCTAAACACAGTTGTGTGGTCACCTAATTGTGTTTGAGTCGGACATGACTGAGTCAGATAATTGCCAGATATTGCTTTACTGATTCTGCTTCAAGGCACTAGAACAAACACTCTCACAAATAGCACAGCACCATGGTTAACACAATGCTGATGGAATTTACCTTTGTGTTTTGACAGATTGTTTTCTCACTGCAGTTTAACAGAAAGTTTTATTAAAAACAGAAGCAGCTACTGATCAGATAGCACAGACAGCACAGAGCTGCTTTTAGCTTTGGAGCTGAAAGGAGATTTGGAATGATGTTGATCATTAGTTTTATTTTTTTTCCAACAACTTTTTTAACAGGAAATTATTAATGCTTAAAAATGTGTTTAAACTACCACATCTAAAGGGTTTTACAGATTTAGATGTGTCTAATGGGACGTCAGATTCCTTGTTATTACTTAAGTGCCATCTGCTGACAAGAAGCAGCAGTGGATGGATCTCTGATTTCTTCAGAGCCCAAGGGCTCCCTTGCCAAGGGGAAGCAGCAGCCAGGTGTATCTATTTCCATAATGTTGCAGGTGTGTGTCAGCACATAGCTGAGGCCTGGCAGTGCAGCTGCTTGTGCTTTAGTCAGGTAATACCTGGATAACAGGGACTACCTGCAGCATGGGTTCTTTTTAAAGTACTCCCTGGTAATCATTAGTTGTTAACAGGGACCTGTTATGTTCCTCCTGTGTCCTGGCACATCACTAAAGGGGCCACTCATTCACCCTGGCAGTGTGGGACTCTCAGAAAAGTCAACAAGAGCTTGTTCCCTTTGTATCAAGCAGCAGGGTGGGGGTGTGCTGTTGGGCTCTCAGGGGCTGCACTTTGAACAGAGCTCAGAGGGACAGTCAGGGGAGGTTCAGTCTGCTTGCACACTGCCAGCTGCTCTCTAAGGCACAGGCATAGTGGATACCCTGAGCCTCAGTTACCAGCCACAGCCAGCCTCTAATGTCTCTTTGATGCAGCAAAATATTAATTAACTTGTAAGATCTGTATTTTTTTTTCCTCTTGATTTGAGATTGAGCTGTAACTAAACGAGTGTGAGGGAATCCTGCCTATTGTAATTGCTGACTCTCACAGCAACTTTTAGCATTATAACATCCCATTGAATGGAGGAGAAGGAAAAAGCATCAGCAAAAACATGACAGATTTATGTGTTTGTAATAAAAAACCCTAGTATGGGGGACTGGCACCATCAGAAAATCCTACAGACCTCTCATCTTTGGGGGAGACAAGTTTCTGAGCCAAGAGAGAGCTGAGATATTCTGTGTAGGCTCCCAGCTGTATCAGTGTCATCAATAGCATTCATACTTTGCACATTATAAATACTTTTCCCTGGCCAGTCTCAAAGGGCCTCACAGATATTAATGAATCCTCACAGCACTGCACAGGGTGTTATCTCCACTGCACAGACAGGGAAGGTGAGACACAGAGAAGGTAAGAAGTTTACCAAGATAACACTGAGTCATGGTCATTGCCTGAAGTGGGAGAAAGTCTAGCCTCTCCTTTCTGTGAATGTTAGGTATTTGTTTAAACATTATCTAGAAAAAGTTGTGAAAAGCTTATCACATACATTACTATAACATTGCCTTAGATGATGTTATTTATTTTTTTACAGAGTCTTTTTTTTTCCCCCTTTTCTGCCTATGTTTCTATGACAGAAAATTCTCTTTTACATCCTGTCAGTCTCTTTATCACTTTCTCATGAACCTTTATTTTGCTTTCTTATTTTTGGCTTCAGGCTGTTCCCTAGCTACCTTGAGACTGTGATAAAAGACATCCTGGCTCCTAATCTGCAGTGGCATGCTGGAAGAACAGCAGCTGCCATCCGTGCTACAGCTGTATTGTGCCTTTGGGCTCTCATCCACTGTGAAATGCTTTCACCAAAAGAGGTAAAATCTCTCTTTCTCATCCTTTGAAATCTTAGGCAGGAAAACTAAATAAATGCAAGAGGAGAAAAAAAGAATAAATCCTTAGGGTAAATAATATTTTCAGAAGGACATACAGTCTTCATAATAAAATTCATTAATTGTAATTGAATGTTAATGACTGAAACAATCACTAGTTTGTTTGTTTGTTTGTTGAGGGATGATGCCATCCTGATAAGAAATCTGAGGCCATCAAAATGCTGAGATGTAAAACTGAGTAGCATCAAATTTTGTAGATATTTTTTTTTAACAGTTAATCAATTCTGTAGCCCGAGGTACTGACCACTGTGAACACAACAATCTGGGTGCTGTGAACACAACAATCTGGGTGCTGTGAACACAACAATCTGGGTGCTGGACATTACTGGCCCCGCAGCAGAGCCTGTGCAGCAGCACTGGAGCCAGCCAGGACGGGCTGTGCTGTCACGTGGCAAAGACAAGTTGTCTGGTTGCCTTGGAGCCCACAGGTCCATTTAGAGAAAATAAAAAACCAGCTAAAGATTCTGAGAAAGGACAGGAGGACTTGAAAGGCACATGAAGAATGTGAATAGAGACTGGAGTGCTAGCACTTGAAGAGTTGTTACCCATCCCTGAGAAACGATTAATTGAATCTGGGGGTGTTTTTGAAGGTCCTTTGCTAACAAAATTAGCATTTGGAAGTTATGCACTGGAAATATGTTAAATACAAGGTCATTTTTTAAAACAAAACTTTAATTTAAATGTTATTAAATGTTCACAGTCTTTATTGTCTTTATAACAGACCTTAACTGAGCAAAGTGCTTAAACACACATAACTGGTTGAGTTCACATATACAGAAACGTTGTTATCAGAAGCTGCTGTTGTAGCTGAACATTTTTCTCTGAATCGCTGCCTTAATGCCTATTTCTCATTGATGGCTGATGTGAAACCCTCGGAATTAATTCCAATTCCGAGCCTGCCAGCGCCCCCGGCCCGGCGCGTCCCGTTGGGCTCGGGGCGCCATCTGCTGCTCCCTGTGCGGAACGCTCGCTCCGCCTCGCCCGAGCCGCCACTATTTGGGTTTTTGGTTTGTTTTTTTTTTTAAAGGCGAGTAAGTTTTAAAGCTTTTACAAGCTTGAACATACATATGAGTTACATAAAACTCATCTGCTTGTATACTGAGTGCTCATGTGCTGGGTGATTGGTGGATTTTCATTTTCCAGGCTAAGGTAGAGGCAAAATTAGAGCTCTGTAACTTCAGGGATTTTCAGGGTAACATTTATAGCAATTTTTTAACTAAGCAAACAAGTATCTGGCACAGCTAATGGTAAATGCTGTAACACTAAGCATATTTTTTTAATGCTTTTCCTATTAACTGTAGATCTTAAGAGTGAAAGATGAGCTGATGCCCCAAATTATTGCTTCCATGGATGAAGACTCTAAAATTACTCGACTGATGGCTTGTCGTATTGTTGACGTTTTTCTGAAAGTCTGTGGGAGGCAGTTTGATGCTGATAAATTTAAGAACACTTACACAGGTATGTGTAAAGGTTTAGTAGACTTGGGGTGAGGGCATTGTTGGTTTGTTTGTGTGCTTTAATCAAGATTGCAATGTTGACATTTGCTTTTTTTACCCAAATGCCACAGTTTATTTGACTTTTAAGGGTTTGGCAGAACCGAGGAGTATTCCCAGCGTCATTATCCATCAGACCACTAGGTGGAACTTCACTCAATACTTTGGTTTGTGCAGGGCTTGCCAGCAGCTCATCTGCATTGCTTCAGAGTTTGGACTATGTGAAATAATGTGCTAAGTATAGTGAGAGCAGAACAGTACTGCAGTGTATAAATGGAAGTCACATTGTTCTCCGTGCTGTGTTTGAGAGCCAAGAGCAAACCATTTCACTGTACCATAAATAGACCTGAATAGGTAGTGGGTTGGGTTTTTATCTAAAAAAAAAAAAAAAAAAAACCAAAGAAAACTAATCTAGAGTTTTGTATTGCCAATTAGAGCTAGGAGCTGTAATGCCTCTTAGGATGGAGTTGAAGTGCTAAACTATTATTCAGAAGTACAGACTATGCTTTGAGCCAGGTTTTATGTTCTTATACAGACAAATAAATTTGGCTTTCCCCAACTCAGCATCTTAGCAACTGATATTTTTTCTGACATGGCACACTAGAAATCTTTTTATTTTGGAGAAATACATGATCAGATATTTCTCAAAATATATATGTCTTTGCATCTTGCATATTCACATAGTCTGCAGTGCAGTAATTCACTGAAACAGTAATATTTAATTTAATAATTTAATTAATATTATTTAATAATTTAATTAATATCAAGTTAATAGAAATGCTGTGCTTTATTAAACCTATAAGTACTTTAACTCTATAGTTCTGTAATGCATAAATAGACATCCATAGTTCCTTGTTAGAAGAAGTGCTAGATAATGTTCAATTAATTAAATACTTCTGTATATGCCTTTTATTAATATTTGGACAACATTATCCAACAACAATGAATGAGGAGATTTTAGGATCAGTGTGTACATCTATTTATTATGCTCACAATAGAAAAATACATCAGGAATACAACAATAATATGAATGTTGACAGAAAACATTTGTTTTTTCAAATGCAAAAGCCAACTGCAGTGTTGCCAGAGCATTTTGGTTCTTGGTCCTTTTCAGAGGTGTTGAAGCGTCTGGACGATGCCTCGTGTGAGGTGCGCCTGGCAGCTGCTCACACCTTGGCTAATTGGTTTAAGTGCTTAAAGGACAGTGATGTGAAATCCTCCATGGAAAATCATGTGGAGTTTCTCTACCAAGAGCTCTTGGTACATCTTGATGACCCAGATGAAAATCTCCAAAAAGCAGTCCTAGGTAAGAATTTCAGTCATGTATATTTTTAACAAAGTTTTTTAAATCATCATTTTGGGTGTTCATGAGGGCAGCACATACAGGTAGAGGATAACCCTGCCAGGCTGGAGCTTTCCTTTGGGTTTCAGTGGATGAGCTCTGACCTTTTACCTGTGTGCAGAATGAATGCTTTGCCCAGTGTTCCCCAGGGGAGGTAGCAGGGCAGCTGAACCTCCAGAGACTTTAGGGATGGTAAACAGGATATGGGGCACTGCAGGGTGTGACCATATCCCAGCCTGCAGGAGGAGCTCTCTGGAATTTATTAGTGTAGCAGCCTGTGTTGAAGAACATAAATATCAAAATACAGACCTCAGCAAATGGGGGAGGGAGGAATTGTGTTGTCATCCCTGCATCACTTGTAGAACAATTTCCTGGTTTGCTTTCAGCTCCTTTGAGGGGACTTGGGTAGAGAAACACAAAGTAGCTACTGATTTATAAAACATTATTTTTGCCTTACAGAAGTTTTAAAGGAAGGAAGCCTTTTATATCCAGATCTGCTGGTGAGAGAAATTGAAGGGGTTGTACACAAGCATCAAACACCAGTCTATTGTAATCAGCTGCTGCATCACATTCAGTCAGCCAAGGAATCAGCTTTATGAATCACTGCTGAGATTCTGTGTAGGAAACTGATGTGAATTCTGTATGACTTGGATTATTTTTGTTTGCTGAAGAAAGGCTGAGCTGGAAATACATTGTTTTTTCTTTGTAAATTCACTGTTGGTTCATTTGAAAGTGAAATTAGCACAATTCAATGTTATTTGCTGTTTGAACAGTTCTTTGTATTTCCTAGCAATAAAACAATGTTTTAATTCACTTTGCATTGGTTTTTCAGATACAAGGTTTAAAGAAGAAATGTTTTTCCAGGAATTTAATTTTTAGCTTATTTGACAATGTAATAATTTAATGTCAGAGTTACTAATGTAATACAGCAAGGATTCAGTCTTTCAAAAAGCTTTTCAAACTGGATAAAATCACACTTCACAGTCAGGTATGTGGTGACCAGTTTTATTAGGGAAAAAAACCAGCCAGACTTCTCTTTCATAATGCAGCAAAGAGTACAATGTTTTGAATATTCATATTTATGCTGATATAATAGGGAAATAGGTAGCACTAAAAGAATAGTTTTTATTTTTATTGTATTACATTTCATGACTGAGTAAAGCTGAATTTTTTAAATTAAGGTTTATACAGGGAAAAATGTGCTGTTTTGTCATTTAGATTAACAGAATTTATATTTTTGTACTAAATATATGTCATTTGCAGTTTTTATGTTTACACCACTGTGCCTTGGAAAGCAAGCAACATTTGTTTGCATATTGTTTTGAAATTAAATTCTGTGACTTTAGGTTAAAGCTTGGTTTGTTTGGGGTTTTCTTCAGTAGCTTTGTAGTGTGTAAGTTTTGGTGTCATCTTCTATTCTCAGCTGTGTAATAAAAAAAGGGAGCTCCTAGATGCTTGTGTACACCATTGTGGTGTACTTTTTGTGGGGGTTTTTTTGCACACATAAATCATGGAAAATCAGGATTCTGATGTGGGTATTTTAAATTATCTGTATTACAGACAGAAAGTACTCTTTGGCTTCTAATTCCCAAGTGCCTTGGCTTTGTGTCAAGTCTAAAAACAGACTCAGTGGGGGTTGTTCATGCTCCTTATGCTGTAGGAAGTGCTTGTGTTTGTTTGTCCATCTGACCTAACTTTACCTTTTCAGGCCTGTGACATAGTTGTTAACCAGCCCATGATCTGTTTACAGCAATGTCTACTTGCCTTCCCAAAGAAACATTTAAAACAGATTACACACACAAGACAAGTTTTATTCCTAGCTTAAAGGCACAGTCAAACTTCTGGCCACTTCTCCACAAAACATTGGCTTGCTTTGAAAATTCTCCAGAAAGGGACAATAACACTAATGATACAGAATAGTTGAGGAGTTTCTTATGGATCCAAAAGCTATTGTGCATTCCTGGAGAATAGGATACTTATTTTAGGCCCTTTGTACTGTCTTTGAAGTTCAGCTTTCTTTTAATGAAAAGCTGAAGTACAGCTGTTCCTGTACTGAGCAGCATTTTAATTGACTAAAAACTATTAACTATTTAACTCATTGTAAATGGAGGGGCAGCTAAAATTCTTACAAGGCAATATATATATACAAAATATAAATGTATATAATAAGGCAATGTGAGTGAAGTAAAAATCCCTAGAAAACATTAAATAGAGTGAAGAGGTGGAGTCTCCAGCCTTGGATAGATTCAAAATCTGACTTGATACAGCCCTGAGAAACCTGTTCTGCCTGAGCCCGTTGGGCAGGAGTGGGACTACATACAGCATCTCCAGGGCCTCTTCCAGCCTGACTATTCTGTGGTTCCATGCAATTGTTTCCTTAGTCTAATCAATTATTAAAAAGCCAATTAAATTAGACTGGAAATAGACTCTATGCTAGCAGAGACCTTGTTCTCAAAATAGCCTTTCAAAGCACTGCAAAGCAGCAGGTTCCTGCAATACAACTCAAAGTTTCACTTCAGCAGCAAGAACCCAGTTCTTATGGTAAAGTTCCCTTCAAAGTCTCCTAATTAAATCCTACTTAATGATACTACTACAGGCATGATATTTTTAGCTTCTTATGTTGACAAAATGTAGATTCTTTACCACTGATTAACAGCCTCATGATAGCTGCAGTACAAATGTTGGTCAAGTGCTTTTAATTACTCTTGTGATCTAAAGCAGAGATGTTTGCAAACCCAACTTCAAATGTGGGATGAGAGAAGAGAACATTCGTGGTTGACATGGAATCTGCTCAAAGTTTTTCAAGATGTTCTAAAGCTGGCACACAACTAGTAAGAGCTGAAGTATTCATCAAGCTTGATATCTTCAGCAGGCTGGGAATTTTTTTCCTCCATATGTTGAACATTTTGTTATCTTTCAGAGCAGTCCATTGTGGGATGCCTCACAAAGAAAAATCTCCACATTATCCAACAAACCAGCTTTTTCTTCAGAGCCAGGAGAGCTTGTTAAAATGAATATTCTAATAGTCCTTCTAGAGACATGCTAAACACCAGCTTGATCTTGTTTGTGTGTGTGTGTGACAAACTGGGCATCTGCCACACATCCTTTTATTAGGTCTTCTGGGTGTAGGACTTGACAATGTGCTAACCTTGCTTGTAATTTACTGTATTTCAACTTCTATAACCCAAATTTCTTAAATCCCTTTATAAAAATTTTCTGTTGTTGAGTCTCCTGTGGATGGTTTATGAGTCTGGATTTTAAGGTCATTTTCTTTGAGCCTCAATTTTCATCTTCAATCTCTTACTGGATCAGTAGGAACTCAACTAAAATGTTTTGGGGTTTTATCCTTGTTTGGCCACATCAGCTCTTATATTTTCTACATTTAGTTAGTGCACATTACAGAATGTCACTAGCACCATACACATTACGTCACTTTTTAAGCTAAGGCAATTTTGGGGAGCAGAGCTGTTATCTCAAACTCTCAGGCACTTTAGATAAGCAGCCTTTAGCCCTGCCCTTCCTGTGAGGAGCAGTTGGGCCTCTGTCTTCGTCCTTGTAAGCCAGCAGACCTGCTGTGGAGGATCCTGGGACTTGGATTCTCAGCAAAACAGAGGTTTTTAGGTAAGTGCATGCGTTTGTCTAACTGAATATAGAATCTTTTATATATTTGTTAACTACCTTACATAGATTGAATTAATTAGACATTGAGAGGGCACTGACAAATGAGATAACTAAACTTTGAGACAGGGTCTACATCAGAGAGCATTTTAGGAGAGGCTGGTGGTTAGGTATGTTCTAGATCCATCCACTTCCCCTCCATGTGGGTCCATCCAGGCAATGTGCAGATTTCCAGGAACACTCTGGCAGATTGCAGACACTCTGCAGGTGTCCAGCCCTGCAGGGTCATGTGAGCCTGCAGGAAGGTGCCCTAATGCACCTCTCTGCTTGTGTCAGCAGCCTGCTCCCAGACACTGACCTCCAGCTCTAACTGCAAAGTTATTACAGGCTGTAATAACAGATCACAGCTCTAATCTAACCTAATCTTTACACAGAGAAACTTAGATATTAAGGTATAATAAGTTAAAAACAGGAGTAACCAGAAAGAATTAGTATAGTCCATAGTACTGTTTTACTACATAGTACTATGATAAAACTATCCAGTGTTAGTACAGTATAACCATAATAGGTATTTATGTCATTACGGTAGAAGTTATTTTATTTATTTATTTATTGTAAATAAATTGTACTATAATAGTTCTATATAGAAAGGTTAGAGTTCTGATGGGCTGTTGCACAGATTTTATCTTGCTGGGGGAAGCCCCTTGTCTGCACCACACAAACATACCAGAGCACTGCCCCAAAAATAAAGTAACATCTTGGCTTTGGAAAGCCAACTGCTGGCTTGAGAGCAGCCAAGCCTCTGTTCCCTTTGCAGAATCTGTGTTAGGATCCCTGCAAGGGAAGGTGAGCAACTGTTTGTTAGAAGAGTGGATCAGAGCTGGTCTACAGGATACATCATGGACTCTCTGTGTCTCAGCCCTCCATGTGAAGCTCTAACCATGTTTTAAAATGAGAGAAAGAAAAATAAGGGAAAAAATCTTCATTATTAGGCATCTGAAGGATCAACAAAAATTACAGTTAACAAGCTTGTGTCCATTTACTGGGATCAATCCCCCAGAGAAGCAGGAGCTGAGCTGGAGCAGCAGATGAGAGCTGTGAGGAGAGCGGCTGCTCTGCCCGCCTGCCTTGGGTGTAATCAGCTTTTCTTGTTAATGTCTGAAATCCCCTGTAAGGCAGGACCACGGAGATCCAGAGGCAAAACTGATCTGAAGGGCTCTGCATCCCCCTTCACCTGATAACCCAACTGCTCTGGATGCAGCAGCCACTGCCTTTGGCTGAGGGGTGTGGGGAAAGGGCCCCGCTGAGCTTAACCATAGAGGGATGCAGGTGCTGAGAAACCTTTGTTTTAATGAGCAGGAAATCAGATTTACAGATATTTCAGGTGATTTCCATACTACCACATATATATGATGATCTGCCCAGCCATGGACACAAAGGTCACCAGTCCCATCCTGTGCAGCAGCGTGCCATGCCCAGTACCACCAGTCAGAAACACCTTGCTGCACTGGTTTCTGCCACATTCAGTCTGTACCTTCAGTCACTGTGGGGTTTGTCCCTTTTGATAGCAAGGACCAGAATGTGGAGCACAACAGTTTTGCTAGGTGTGACTGCAGGAGAGCACTGGGAATGGGAATCATAGTGGGAAAGGAGCAATAATGTGGGAAAAAAGGGAAGGGAAGGGAAGGGAAGGGAAGGGAAGGGAAGGGAAGGGAAGGGAAGGGAAGGGAAGGGAAGGGAAGGGAAGGGAAGGGAAGGGAAGGGAAGGGAAGGGAAGGGAAGGGAAGGGAAGGGAAGGGAAGGGAAGGGAAGGGAAGGGAAGGGAAGGGAAGGGAAGGGAAGGGAGAAATATCATCCTTGGATTGGTTTGAGCCTGTATTGCAGTTTCCCCATACCTGGTGTCAGTTAAGAAAGCTCTTTTTCTCTAAATTCTTAACTGCCCTCTACAATGTCAAAAATGGAACATTTTTAATAGGGTCAATTTTTCTTCTTACTGACCATTTTTCTCTATACACTTCAACTTAGCCAGTAAAATTGTCAGCCCACTTTACATTCAGAATTTGTTTGAGGCTGAGAAACCTTGAAGGAAATTTTGTTTGCCTAAGAGCACTTTCTTCTGAAATGTGGAAAAATTAACTCCCTGTACACAATTTGTTTTAACAAAACCAGGACATCTGACCAAGTTCCCCTTAAATCATGGAAACTTCAAAAAAGCTCTATTGCCTCTCATAGCCAAGTAATGGAGGGAAAACTGAGCTTCAGCCATCATTCTCCAGCCAGCCTCTTGGCCTGGTTGTGATGGAAAAACAACTGCTCAGGACAAGTTAGAGCAGCCTGGGAAGCTGGCAGTGCCCTGGGAGAACGACATGCCTTGTCCTGCCAGAGCTGAGTGCTGCCTGCCCTGCCTGGGCTCCAGGGGAACAGGGTGGGAATCACCCCTCACAGGGCCTGGCCTCACACCACCAAGGAATGTCAAGGAGATTTAAACTAAGAGGTGATTTTGCCCTGAGTATCTTAAGCCTTTAAATATTATCTACTCTTAAGACAGGAAAACAGGTATGGAGTAAGTACAGAAAGAGAAGGAGTGGCCAGAAAACTGATTCTGCAAAACATTCATAAATGCAGGGAGGAGGAGACTGGTGCAGAGCTGCACATCGGACCAAACCAGACACTGGCTTCCAAGTGTCACTGGGGTCAGCTCAGCTTTGGCTGCAGCATCTTAAAACTGTCATGTAGCTGGAGCAAAGCACTTCTAAAAGAAACAGGAATTGCCCAAAATCAGTGCTACAACAATATCAGCTTATACCTTAAGTGAATGTGTTTATCTTGCATTTTCTGTTTCTTAAGGATTAGCTGCCTTCTCTCATTTTGTATCCAAACATTTGGATTATTTAATAATTACATATTTATTAGCCAGTCTTTCACAACAAGCTGAGTCATTTCTGTCACATACAAGTAAATAACAACTCATGGCCTGGTTAGCCTTTCCCAAGTGACAAATTCCCTATTCTGTTCACTGACATTGCACCATCCCTGCCAGCTGGACCCACAAGAGAACTGTGGTCTCAGGCAGACTGAAGGCTTAAAAAAAGTCACTCAGGCACAGGCTCTACATGGAATGTATTTGCATACGTTCCCCGAGTGTTTGAACAATGGGGCTTGTTTCTTCTCTGCCAAGAACCAGTCCCATTCCTGGAAGCGTTCAAGGCCAGGTTGGACAGGGCTTGGAGGAACCTGGTGTAGTGGGAGGTGTCCTTGCTCATTGCAGGGGAGTTGGAACTAGATAGGCTTAAAGGTCAGTTGCAAGCCGAAGCATTCTCTGATTTCTTTTCCGTGTGGCTGTCCGGAGGTTTCTGTGGCCCGATGGTGACATTCCGTCGGGCACCACACGGAGCCGAGGCGCTTCAGTCCCACCGGGTGCGCTGTGCCAAAGTCTTGGCGGAGGAGGGCGAATCAAAGAGAAGGAAAATCCCAAAAAGGACGGGTAGGAAGGAAACAGAGAAAACACTGTGAGGGAAAGTCAGTGAGTCAAGCAATAGAGTGAAAATCTGAGTTAACTCCTCGCCTCTCCACTGCTCGCTCCAGAGGTTCCCACAGCTCCATTTTGCGGAGGGGGAAGGCGAGGCAGGAGGCGGCCGGGCTGTGGCCGTGGCGGGGGCAGCCCCCGAGCGGGGTCTGAGGAGGAGGAGGCGGCAGAGGCGGAGCAGAGCCCCGTGCCCACGTGTGAGGGGCCCGAGGAGGAGGAGGAGCCCCGTGCCCGTGTGTGAGGGGCCCGAGGAGGAGGCGGCGGAGGTGGAGCGGAGCCCCGTGCCCGTGTGTGAGGGGCCCGAGGAGGAGGAGCCCCGTGCCCGTGTGTGAGGGGCCCGAGGAGGAGGAGGAGCCCCGTGCCCGTGTGTGAGGGGCCGCGCGGGGCGGGCGCTGAGGGGGCGCTGCCGGCACGCGCCGCGCGGGCGGGGCGGGGGCTCCCGGCGGCCCCGGCAAAGCGGGCGGGGCCCGGGCAATCTCAGCCGCCGCCGCTGTCGTCGCCGCCGCCGGCTCTGCCTTTCCCTCGCTGCACCGGCACCAGGTAACCCCCGCCGCGGCTCTCCCCGTCGCGCAGGGCCGGGCCGCGCTCCCCCGGCCGCCCCCGGAGCGCGGGGCTGGAGGCGGCGCGGCTCAGCCCGCCCCGGCCGTTGCCAACCGCCCCCCGCCCGCGCTCACCCGTCCCCGCCCGCCCCCGCCCCGGCCCGCCGCCGCTTCCCGCCGGGCCGGGGCCGCGTGTGGCGGCCGCCCGCCCGCGTGGGAGCCCCCGGGGCGCGGTGTCTCGGGTGTGCGGCCTCCCCCGAGCGGGGGATCGGTGTCCCTGGCTCGGGCAGCGGCGCTGGGAAGGCAGCGGGGCGTGAGGCGCCACGGGCTGGAGTCGTGGGGCGGGCGCAGACCCCTGGGTAGCCCGGAGTTCTGTCGGTCGGCGCTGTTGGCTGGGAGGAGAGAGAAACATCAGCTACCACTGTCCCTCTGGGCCTGACACCTGGGAGGTTTCCTTCTTAGAAGAAGCTGTAACCTGCAGCTTTTTGCCCTGATTGTGAAAGAGCTGATAAGTGCGCGGTGGTGCCGGCGCTCGCAGCTGCCGAGCCTTGGTGCAAAGGTAACGTGCTGTGATGGGTGTCGTGCTCTGGCACAGGTAGACCGACCTGTCCTCGCTGTCCCCCGGCTGTCACCTCAGGGCAGCTGCTTCTGTGGAAAAAGTGTTGTTTAACAGACGGGTTTACTGTCGAAGAGTTTGGCATCGCTCGCCGAGTGAGTGACTGCTCGTGTTTTTACAGCATAATGTGCTATTTTAGTGCTGTGCTCCTTTTGAGGTGACAGTGCTGAGTTCCTCATGCCATGTTCACGTTTGGCTGCCCTTCCGTGACCATAGGGGTAGAAGTGTCAGGAACACTGGAGACAGCACCTGTTTTCTGACAGTTCCAGTAAGTTTTAGATCTGCTGGGGAAGAAAAAGTATTTGGTTTACCTTATTTTGCGTTCCTTATTTTACGTTGCCTTATTTAACATTATACTATGTTAAAATAAAATACATTTTATAAATATTTTGTTTATAATATATTATAGGGAAGGAAAATATTAGCCAGCAAATTCCGGGTCTCTGCAGCATTTGCAGCCCTCCCATATCACCATCTGGTTTTCAGTTTAACATTACGCAAAAAGGAAGTTCAAGATTTGCTAATTTCTTTTAATGTTTCTGTTTCATTTCTTTGCAACTGACTATTCCAGCCTAATGCTTCTGTTGACTTTCCCAGTGAATCTTAATGTCTAATTCTTGCTTTTACATATGGGGGTGAATTACTAGTTGCTGATTTTCATAGCAGTGTTGTGGAAGTGAGTTGCAGGGTGTTTTTCGTCGTGAGTGAGCTGGACGGAGGGTTTTACTGACAAGCTTAGCAGGCTTTTTACGTTGCTCTATTAGGAAATGTGGTGGTGTTTAGAGACCTTTAAATCTGCGGTGCTTGACTGGCTTGTTATTTGGTGCTTATAAGGCGTGGACGTTTAGGCATTCAGGTGTCGCTAATGAAGAGTAAGATATGGGGGTTAAATTTGATCGCTAATACCGGGGGTGTTTTATCGGGCAGGTGAAGCGTTTCGGGAGCGTGACGGGCGAGGTGGAATAAAACACGCCTTTTGTTGTGTGCCGGCGGGCTGGGGATCGGAGCCGCAGGGGTTAAGGCGGCGGGGTTGGCCGGGCCGCCGCCTCCAGTGAATTCAAACTCGGCGAGTGACGGGGAGCGTGGGGGCCGGGCGGGCTTTGTTGGGGCCGGGAGCCATTTTGGGCTCGATGTCTCGGCGTGTGCCGCCCGCCGGGCAGCGCGCCCCGAGCCCGGGCCGCGGCGGATGGCGGAGCGGGGCCGCGGGGCCCGGCCAGGCCCCGGTGCGAGCGGGCCCGAGCGGGCCGGGCTCTGAGCCGCTCTGCGGGGCCCTGCGTGTAAACAATGAACCGGCACGCTGCTGCTGCTGCTGCTTTCACCGCGCCTGAATGCGGGGCTGGTTTTGGTCAGCCCTCCCTTTAAAACGCGTTTCGAGAGGTACACAGTGTGAACGTACGGTGTTGTGATGAACCTGGGTTGTGCACCTGTGTTTGGGGATATAATGCTCAATGGTAACGTCTAGTGTCAAATATCGGTGTTGTTACTCGTGGGTTTTTTTGGTTTTGTTCTTGGGTTGCTCTTTTAAAGGAATAATGTTTTGTGAATGTGTGTTTTAATAAAATGTTGATTTAGCTTGGAGCTCTTTGCTCTTCAGCCTGTTTAAACCAGTAATTAACTTGCTATGGTGAAACATCCTTTGTGGAGTATATATACTTTTGGTTCTTTAACCAAAACCAGTGATTTTATTGGTTATTCTGAATAATAGAATGAAATAACTGAAATTACAAGTAAAAAATGGGTTGCTCTCAGAAATTGATGGAGTTTGCATGTTCCACTTTCATTGTTATTGATAGTTTGCCTAAATCTGTTTACATATGTGGCATCAAAT
The DNA here is from genome assembly GCF_051311805.1 of Agelaius phoeniceus. Lineage (NCBI taxonomy): Eukaryota > Metazoa > Chordata > Aves > Passeriformes > Icteridae > Agelaius > Agelaius phoeniceus. Next base: position 5,736,103 of record NC_135280.1, on the reverse strand, counting down.
GTGTTAAGTCATAGTGACTTAAACTGACTTGGCTTTAAAATATGAGGATAGTAAAGGTTCTATTTGAAGCAGTGCTACCAATACCTAAGACTTTATTGTATCATTTTTTTATCCCTTGTAACAAAAAAAATAAGACATGCTGTCTTGGGAATTTTCTCATTGTCTAACAGACTTTGGTGAATATTTCTACTCTGCCAGGGTCCCTTTTGTGAAATGACAATTTACCACTTCCTCTGTTACAAAGGGTTTCATGAGGAACTGCCTGGACAGTATGTTGATAAAAGTCTGTGTACTCCAAAAGCCATCAGTGAGGGTTTGTGTCTGTCCCTGTGAGGTGTTGGTAGTGCACGGTCAGTGTTTGGTGCTGCTCCCCCTGCCTTGTGATGCTCCTATGCAAAAAAAAGGCCTCTCGTGGAGCATTTCATCATCTTTCCTGGAAGCCAAGATGCTTGCTGCCATGGTGCTGGGACTTTGTTGAGCCTGGTTGATTGTGAGTGTCAGATAAGCTTTTTTTTGAACTAGTGGTGCAGCCTCATGTCATTCAGAAGCTTCAAAGTCCTTTGGAGACAGCCAAGGGCCTTGTGTGCAGGTAAATTCTGCTGCACTGATTACAGGAGTTCCTGAGCTTCCTTGTGTTCTGACAGAGTCTCAATCTGTCTTCTCCAGCCCTTCTGCTGTGCTGATTTATTGTAACACAGATTCAGTTTAATTGCAAGGGAGAGATGATGCTTAGGATGATGTTGTGTCTGCTTCCCAAAAAAAGGCAAATAGTCCAGCTGTCTCCTCTGCAGGAGCATGGAAGTTGGCCTGAAAGCTGAGGCATTCCAGTGGAACTGTGTGCTTCCCTGTAATTCACTCTGGGCTGTCTTATCAAAGTGTTCCTATTACTGGGGCTTGTATACAACTCCAGCCTTGGTTCTTGCACTATACATGCCTTAGTATTAGAACCAGATGTTTATGGGCTTCTACAAAAGGGAAAAAGGCCATTTTAGAGTTTGGGCCTGGTAATCTGCAACAAAGCTGAGACTAAAAGTCTGCATGAAACTGAGTCCAGACAGATCTGTGGTACCTAAAGCAGAAAGGTGTTGGGCACCCAGAAGTGTTCAAACTGGAACTAAGTACAGGGCTTACCTCTCAGGTTCTCTGCCAAGTTTTGTGATTTAAGATTTTCAAAATATTTTATTAACGTCTCTTTCTGTTCCAGTTGTGTATGGAAGTTTCATAAGTCAGAACAAAGATTATACATGAAAGGTGGAGTGCTGTTAAACACAAGTGAACAAATTAGAGTGAGTCAATGTCCTCTGCCTACCCTGTGTCTGTTTTGTAATACAGATGTAGAATATTTCTAAATAAATTGGGTTGATCATTTGTTTTGAAGAGGTGGATAACTAAGATTAAGCTGTTGAAGTAAAGTCAGACTTTAAAAATATCCAGTTTCATAGTAAATTCTAGATGCCCATTTTTGCAAATGGTGCGGGTCATCTCTGAAGATGACTTTCAAATTCTTTTTAAGTCAGTTAAGCTTGTTTTGTTGTTTGAAAAATTGAGTAGAGATTTCTCCTCCTGAGTCAGAATTCATTTTAGAGCATCAGACAAGCAGTGAATCAAACCAAGCCCCTAAATCTTCCCAGAGTGATTTCTAAGTGTGGTGTTTAGATGGCAAACCTGATATCTTCACTGAGAGCTGGGTGCTATGAAACCCAGCTATTAATAGACCTATGCCTAAGTACCTTCGAGGCTTTGCAGTTAGCACTGCCTTTGTCAAGCACATATTTTATCTATAATAACTTAATGATACAATTCAAACATTATCAAATAAGAAATACTATTTACATTTCAGCATTTGATTTATTCAGAAATCAAGTGGAGAGAGAACTGGTGGTGAAGGGGAAAAGAACAGGGAACAAACGGAGCCAACATGTTGTTTTTCAAACTCGGCCGTTGCCCTGCCCATATGGGCAGTGCAGACAGGGAGGAGCTGGGAGCTACTCAGAGCTCACTGGCATAGCTGAGCTTTCCATGTGGGAAAATACTGTTGGGTGTCAGAAGGATTAGCTACTGAGTTGCCAGTTAAAAAATAGGTTTTATGATGAAATGATGCGTGCTAGGCACGCACATAACTCCAGCGGAAACTGAACAAGGTTTTTCTACCTTGAGGGTTAAAAATCTTTATTGGCATGAACCAATTCAAACAGATCAACCTTAATCATAGTTTTCAGCTTCAGTAGGCATAGTCTGAAAAACCTGTTTTGCTATTTTTTAATACAAGTGCTCTCTGATGTTATCAGCATCCCTCATCTTGAAATTCACAATATTTCCACTTCTGTTCCTGGCGAGCCATTGCTCTCTGGTCCCCATTTCCTATGTGCTAAATTGAGCTCCTGTTTGTTGATAAAGTAAGGCAGCAGTTGTTACATATTCCAACAGAATTTGCTGCTCATTCCAGCAAAAGAATGAGGCTGCTTTGCTAATACTTCTGCTCTACTGATTTAAGCTTCCTGTAAACAAACAATAAATTTATATACAACTTAGTGAAAACATTCTGGCTCTGGGGCAAATGAAGTGAGTGTAGAGGATCACTTAATGGAAATGTGTTTTCTATAATACAAAAAAAAAAGTAAATAGCAGGAGACCTTATTTTTCATTAACTCCACTTTGCATGGGAGGTGCTTGGATTCAGGAAGCTACAATGCTTAGGCCCGGAAGTTTTAATATTTTTAAGTCTTCAGTAGTCATGGAAATACCCTCCTGCCTTACTGACCTCAGGATTTGGAGGCTACAGGTACACTAAGAGCATTTTAATGTTACATGTACAGATTGCTTTTGAGCTGCTTTTGCCTGTACCTGCTTTTTGTCCCCATTTCTTATGCATATCTAGCTGTACAAAATAAAACCTTTTTTCAGCATAGGAAAGTGCATCTCCAAAATGAGATGCTTGTTGACGTTATGATTATGAAAACTAGCTGGGGATATTTTTATCCTGGTTCAAATATGCCATCCCAGATGTGTGGAACATCTTTTACTGCTGTTGAAACAGGAGCCATAGATAAGCTGCAAGTAGCCAGGATTCTGCCTTGCTAACCATGCCAATCCAGAATAGCCAAATCCCTATTTGTTAACTACAAATAAACTATCATCCAAGAATCTTTTCTGCAGAATTAAAAATAAAATTGAGGAGGGCTGAAGGGTTTTTGCCAATACTATGAAATTGAAAGTCAAATTGTTCATAGTACCACAAGTAGTCACCCATGCAGCTCTGCAAATTTGTTGATATGACAACATCAGTTTTTATTTTCTTCCAAAAGCTATAATACCTTTCAAAGACCCCATGGAAAGTTTTACAAATGTTACTTGGGTGGTTTTGATTTGATAGTTTTGGGTTTGTTTTTTTGGAAGTGGATGGCACTCTGGAAAATGTGCCTAATTCCAACCTATGAGTCACTTTGCAGTTGGCTCTTTTGCTGGGGTGTGTATTCAGTGGTTTTAATGACAGGAATAAATTATGTGAGATGAAGGATACTCCCTCACTGCTTAGGGGGTGGTATTCAAAAGTGCTAGAGTAAAATGATTTGACTATATGTAAAAACTTCCTCAAGTTTCATCTGCAGTATCCTTGGTGCACAGAGCAGCCTATAATTTGCTCACAGGGCACTGAAAGCAAAACATATTTTGAAGAGATCTCTGAACCATGGCTGTGTGGTTCTTTAGATTTTTGTACTTATCTTCTTTAGGGGATACCAGCATAACACAGTTCCTGTGGAAGTGTTGTAATTTGGTTGTGATAAGAGTTTGGCTCATAACTGCAATGTTCCAGAGAGCTTGGAAACAGCTGAAAGTAGGGTATCATAAAGAAGGTCACAGGCAGAGATACCCTGAGCTTCCTGTAGTAATGATAAGGGATACCTGGCACTAGCAGCAATACTACTCCACTACTGAGAGCTCCATGTTTCTGGTAATAGCTCTTTTATTCAATGCTTAATAACACAGGCTGAACAGTGCAAGGGCTCCTTGATTGACTTTATGCAATTTTAAGTCATTGCATTACTTTATTTTCACCTTTTACAGTATGATTTGAAACTGTCAACATGGACTTTTCACGTCTACACACGTACACCCCTCCCCAATGTCTGCCAGAGAACACTGGCTATACATATGCACTCAGGTGAGAACCTTTTCTTCTTGTAGCCAAACTGTCTGTGCTGAATGTTGCTCATCTGGAGAGTTGGGCTTTCATGGTAAGTAGCTGACTCTTGGAAGAAGTGGGCTTTTTCTAGCCTAGCTTGAAAACAAGTGCTGTGTCCTAACTGGGGGAAGAAAACGTTGAACTAACAGGACAATGAGTAAGATAATGACTCAGTGTTTATTAGTTGCTATGAATAACTTGTGTCCGCCTAGTTACAACTGCTGTTGGATTTCTATAAATATGCCCTCGAAATTCTTCGATGTTTTGTGTCTTGTACTTTGGTGGGTGCTTTCTTTTGTGATTTGGGGCCACTTTAACTTTAAACCACTGATTTTTGCACACTCATTGCTGCTAGTGTGGGACTTGGCTGGAAGGAAAATATTGATCACTTCCATTAGCAAAGCTGCTTCTTGGGTGAATGTAAAATCTGTGTTCTAATCAACTTGCTTTTCCTTTTGTCTTTTTTTGTATCTTCTAATGATCTTGTTTCTTTCTTGTATCTTTGTTTTGCTTAAATCATTTCAGTTTTCTAGAAACTAACTGTATTGTTTGGTAGTTTTTGTATTATGCATTCAGATAATAAGTGTTGTGATGCCTATTTTGAGTTTTTTACTATTAATGTAGCAGATTGTTGCTGCTCTGATCTATTGAGCTTTTCCTGCTGTTGAGATGTATACCTGCTTCAGAGTATCTCTGTGATCTGAATTATTGCTTTAGCTAATTTTAAATTTAAAAAATGATTGTTTGTTAGGATGCAGTATGAGATTTGCTTTTCATTCCCTCTGTACATCATTATTATGTGTTGTTATTAAAATCCATTATAGAGATAGGAGAATGCTTGGCTACTTGCCAAAAAAACAGAAGTTGGCAAAACTGTAGCATTAAGAGATTACTGAGTTAATTCTCTTCTTTTGTGCACTCCAAAACTGTACATTTACATTTTCTGTTGGGGATCATGGCTTCTTTTTTTTTTTTTTTTTAGGCTATAGCCTAATGTCAGTAGTGTTGCAAATGTGACATATTTTGTGTTGCATCAATTTAATTGCAATTTTTCCTGAATTTTGCGAAAAACTCTTGGTAAAATGTTGGTTATATACTAGTGGGTTTTCTAATTTCAGGAAAAGCATGCTGAGCAATGAAATGTGATCTACATGCCTTGTATCCAGCAGCAGTTTCACTTCTGTATTACTGAGTTTAGTTACCTTTGTGTTGCAAATGTACCTTAGAGATTGGCTGAAATATTGTAACTCCTGACAGGTTAAACTCCTCTGGTGTTCTTGTGCAGAATTCTCAACCAGTGAAACAGTGGGCAAGTAGAAAGGAAGATGCAGAATTATAAATCCTGTTGGGCATCTGGAGGATATTTAATTATGTCTTTGGTGGGATTTATTTAGGGGACAACTGAATGTTTGTCTTGCTGCATAAATGAAGACTGCTTTGCAAAATTGAGGTGTTGTGAAGGGATTGTATTCCCTGAAACTTTCCATCTTGCCATTTCACTGTGTTAAACTATTAGGAATATATAGAAATGGAAAGAGCTGGGTAAGATGAAGTTTAATAACTGAATTAATGAAAGCCAGTATTGTTAAACTAGGTTGAAATTAATTAATTGTAATTCTTCCTTATGTAAAAAAGAAGGATTGGCAAGCTCTTTCTTTAAAATTGTGTGAAACCCTAAATGTTATAACAGGGGAGCAAACCACTTGGTACACTGACATGACACTGCCTTCAGGGTGTCAAGAGAGTAAACCACAGTCTCTTGTGCAGACTCTTGCTGTGCCTCTGCTTGCTGCATGTGTGCAGAATGACATCTATTATTGTAGCTCTTCCTCCTCTGGGTCAAACAATATTGGAAGATCTGAGGAAATTGCTAATCAGAAATATTTTCATGTTGAAATTTGTTCCTTCTTACCCCTCACCTGTGTTTGTTTTGCTTATATTCTAATCTGGTTTATTCTGCCTTTGACAATTCAATCTTTACAGAATCTTTTCTTTAAAGAAATTGGCTTGGGATGTAGCCCTGCAGAAAGCAGTACAGTGAAGTTTGATACCACAAAGCTATTATTAGAGTTGGCTATGATTTATTAATAGAACTTATATTAATACTCACTGGAATCACTGTGTGTTCAGAGCTGGAGTGCTTCTACTTTGTGCTTCTACTCCTCCAGCCCAAATCAGAAAAACATTTAACTGATATACCTAAATAATCTTTATCCTCCTCCAAATGCAAGTCAAATGTGTGAATCTCACCCACCTGTCAACAGGCAATTTACACCCCACTCTTATGACTGATCCTTCTTTTTAGTCACCATCATCTTTTGAATTGTGTTGTCAGTTTGGGTGGCTTTAACACTTCTTCACAAATATGGGTTAAATCAATAAGAATTTGGTTTGATTTTCTGTGTCAGAGCATTCAACTGGGATGTAATTTTCTGCACAGTAATTGAATAAAATCCTTTGAGGTTTTTAAGTATGTTCTGGGTCTGACTGAAGAAATAACTAAACAATTCAGGGTAGTGTCCTTAGTAACTTAATGTGAGTAATGCCCCCTGGTTAGAAAGCCTGTGAATGTTTTTGTATTGACTATATGTCTGTCCATATTAGAAGATGTCTGTTCAGTTGTAGTTTTCTATGTCTATTGCATGTGCCTGTTATCCTGAATAGTCAAGAACATCACTGCCCATTTCATTCCAAGGAGTATTTATAAAGAAATGACACTTAAGGTCCTTCAGACAAGCTATAGACATGCTAAAATTGGCAGACCTCATTCTCATTCTGCTTACTTGAGAAATAACCTGCTGAAGTCTAGGACATTCTTACTCTGCAGAAGTATCAAGAAGCTGGAAATGTAAGACTAGACCCAGTCACCAGCTCTGCCAGCAGCCATGGGAGCTGTTTGCTGGGGAGGGAACCAGTCCTCACTGTTTGCAGAGGTTGTCCAGGAGTGTGGGCTGGTTGCATCCCACCTTTGGGTGTTTCTTGGTTAGCTGGACATACTGCATAGGAGGACATCAATGTACAGGTTCATTGCTGGCCCTTGAAAGGAAAGGCAGTGGTTTTACTGTAGTCTTTTCTGTGGAAGAGAAAAGGCTGCATTCCAAAGCATGGGAAGGGAAATGGGAAGTTAGGAGACTTCTAGGTACTGTCCCACTGCCTGAGGACTGATAGTGTGAAGAGAATTATTACCCTGCATAGTGAGAGACAAGCCCCTTTTGTTAAAGAGATTCCATGATGATTTGTTGGGTTTTTTTAGATAGTAGAGCTCAAATTCAAACTATTTATTCAACCCACATTGATATAAATGCTCTTTGAGATACTTGGTAACAGCAAGTGTTCATAAACAGAAACAAATTGAGGCTGGTCACAGCTGTCAGCTTGTTCTGTGTACTTTGTGTTCTTGTGAATTGAGTATCTGTAAGAAACGTGGGGTGAAGATGAGGAAAAGCAAATGCATAGTGGCAAATGTAAATAGCAAAACTGAGTTCTGAAACAGCTGTTTAGGGAGGGACTCAACAGAAAACTGTGACCCTTTCAGAACAACAGCAGGAGGAGCCACATTTAACCCATATTCTCTCTTCATATCTGTCAGAGTATGAGTAATTCATGTTTAGCATTTTTGAAAACTAAAAATTAAACTCTTTAGTCTACAATTGGTGGAGCACATGAGAAAACATGTTATTTCTTCTCTGTCTTCCAGCCAAATGAAAGCCAGGATTAACAAGCCTAATGTATTTAGTGTATATGCTGGGTTTGTTAAGTTGTGCTGAGGCTCTTTCCTGCCTTCCTCAGGGTTGCACTGCACATGCCAGCATTATCAGGGCACACCAGTGAGATCCAGCACACAGAACCAAAGCCCTGCCATCAAATCTGTGCTACTCAGGGACACTGAAGCAGCTACTTTGGACAGACTCTGGTCTGATGTTATGGGCTGAATGCCCAGCTGGTTTTAGAGCCATGAGATATTTCCCAGCAGTGTGTTGCCTGGGGTTTTTAGCCAAAAGAAATGCAGTTGATATGCTCTGACAGCCCCATTTTACATACTTTTCTTTGTATTGAGGAGCAATGAAGAAACTGATTTCAAAAGCACCACCTTGTCAGAATTACATCATTACTGTAAGTGCAGTTTCAAGGCCTTCTGGTGCTAACTTAATTTTATACTGAAGCAGTATCAATACTCACCATATTATTGCTTTGTGATGTTATGAGGTCTTTAATGATGGTGTGAGAAAACTATTTCCATTAAGTTGTTTTTACACAAGTACATTTTATAGTAGCTATTTGGATGCATTCTTAAAGGGAAAGCTTCCATTTCAAATACAGATTGTACAGTAGAATCCACTCATTCAGATCTAATTTGCTTGTTTTTGTTTGGGGAGAAAGAGGTGCTGTCATAAACAGTCCTTTGCTTATCTCTTCTTTTAAAAACCCAAACAAACCTCCAGGAATATTAAAGTGCTGTTACATCTCTGTATATCCCTGTGGCCCAAGAAGGGACAGAGTCCTTATGAAAGCTGGCCCAGAGCACTCAGCATTTGGATGCTGTGGGTCACAGGGCTGAGCAGTTCTAGAACCTGACCTGCTGTGCAGTGCCCTGTGCCAGCAGCCTCTGCTCACTTACATAACTGAATGTTTCCTTTGGTTGGAAGTATGACAATTCTGCTTTGGGCTGAACTTCTGCTTTGGTAAATGTATTTCTTACAGACTCCTCAGCTTAATCTGTTTGTGTTTGCCTTGTGTTGCTGCTTTGTCTTCACTGTAAGTTTTCATGGAGGCTCTGAGAGAATCACGTGCCGAAATGTGGAGTTCCTGGGGTAATGGCATGAAGGCTATCTATGTGTAAACTTGCCTCTGTGGAGAGAAACAAATTGAAGTCTCTAAACATTTTTTGTTAATTCTGAGTTAAGTATTTCTAGTGGTTTGCATTAGATTAGGAAATATTTTTGAACCACTTTTTTAAAAGCAAGTAATGGTTGTTAAGCTGAAATAGCTGAAGTAGGGAAGTCATTAAGTCTGTTAAAGGGAGGAAGTTCCTACTTGTTGGGAGGTGGAAATTCAGGATAATGTGGCATATGGATCTTCAGTTCTCAAAACAAGGACTTGGCAAACAGAAAATTGACAAAAATAAACTGAGACTGAAAATTAATCTTTGCCTTGCAACTTGGAGTGTGTCATTTTTAATTTGCTTCTAGGCATGGTGAAGAAACTGTATCATGAATGGCTTCCACTCTCAAATTGGTCCCAAAAGAATGAGTGCTTACTCTGGCTAAACTTCATATGTGGTTTCCATGGTGGTTGTTTCTTTCTGTGATTTGCTTTCAGTTGTAGAACTGGTAATATGAATTGCCTAGGAGAACTTTGAATATCTACATGTATCTAGATTATTTGGGTTATTTGGTATATCTTGTGGGGATTGTACCATAACCCCGAATAAACTGTATTTAATGGAAACTTGGACTAGCTTGAAAAACCTGTTTGTTACCAGGTTGAAAATTCTCCCAGTAACTTTGCTGTTCTTATTTTACTGCAGTTCGAGTTATTCTTCATCTGCTTTGGATTTTGAGACTGAGAACAAAATAGATCCAGTGTTTGATTCACCCAGAATGTCCCGGCGTAGTTTACGGTTGGCTGCTGGAGGATACAGTAAAGCAGATGATGGACAGAGTGATTCCCTTCAGGACAGCTCTTATGCTGGAAACACATCCTTCAGGGATCAGTCTAAGTAAGCATTTTAGTCATCACTAGTAAATCCTGAGTCTTACTGTTTGAACACAATAATGCAGAGAGGTTACCTACAGGTCTTATTTTGTGTTCTTGGTGTTTGCTGCCATACTCTGAAATTTATGTTCAGTATGTGGTTTGCAATGACAATTTTCTACAAACATCTTTGTCAAATTATAGGTGCTTGAAGACAAGGACTTCCTTTTAAATCTTGTTTGCTCTGTTTAGTCGCATCAGTGTTGAAGTGACTGTTAATTCATTTATTAATAAAGTGAGAGAGTGACAGAAATGTGTCTTTAGTGCTGTGTCTTACTTGCCTTTGTTTCCTAGGGTGGTGAAGCAACGCAGAAGTATGAGCAAGCAGTCTGGCAGTGGAAGACATGTGCCAAGGAAAAATCTGTCCAGCTCATCTATTTTTAGCCAGAGCAGTTTCAATAGCCATGCCAGTGATACATCCATGATATCCACTATATTGGATGAGTCTCTGATTCGGGAAAGGACAGAAGTTGATCATTTCTGGGGTAGGCAATAATTGCTATTGCTTGTATCAAAGTGTGCAGCCTGTTTGGTTTGGTGTATATAAATGTATGATCTTTGCATCACCTGTTGTCCATCCTATCCTCAAACATGTGAACATTTGCACTTCATCTGTAGGGGTCTGCTTGCTAAGATGCCCACTGGAAATTCATGGTCTAGTGTGTAAATTTGATTTACTGGCATGGTTAATGTCAAGATATTCACAGGCAAGTTAATATGCCAGCAAACATAAACACTTCTGTGATGTAATGCCATAATTATCTCCTGTCATTGCTTTCCTCAAAATGTACACTGAGTTCTGTATTGAAAGAATGGTAAACATATAACTTGTTTTTGAAAAGTCAAAGGAAAAGCCTCGTCTTACTTGTTTGTAGGCAGAAATGTGTTTATTTTTAAGATACCTTGAGATGGAAGTTCCAAATTAGTGGCATTTCAGAATTTCCCAGAATGTTTTTTGTGTGTGGCTGGCTGGTTTGGCTTTTTAACGATACCAAAATGTATTTTCCTGGAACCTTTTCTCTTCAATGCAGATAAAATATGGGAGTTGTCTATATAAAGTATTGTCTATGTTAAGCATTGTGTACAGGCAGCTCAGCAATTTGTTCTATCTCCCAATTCAGACTCTTTGTTTCCAGTCAGAATACTTGTGACCTTCCCAGAGTCCTAGTGGGAAGAACTGTATCGATCTTGGTAGAACCCATTCTAAATTTTAGATAAAACAGAATTTTAAATACAGTAGTATCAAAGTAGTTACCAAGCAGCAGAAACATTGTAAGCTTGTAATTAGCTGCTTTAACTTCTTGTGGGAACTAAGTCAAGGTGCAGTTGGCATTCATGTTGCCTTGCCTGCCCCTTCTGTGGTGGGAAGATTTTCACAACTATTCCCATACTACAATAAGGTCTGGATAGGTGTTTCTCTGATGGGCTGCAAAATATGTTAAATGCTAACCATAAAGAGACTTTCTTTGAAGTCTTCAAATTAGCAGGACTTCTAACTTGAGTTTATGAAAGATACTGTAATTCAGTTCAGGTCTTTCTTATATTTGGGACCAATTTCTTCTTTTTTTTTCGTTTGCAGGCCTTGATGAAGAAGGTGACCCCAAAAGTAAGTAGAGTTGGCTTTTTCTTGCACATGGTTTGTGTGTGGCAGGCCCGGTGCCGGCAGTGCTGCCACGGGGTTGTGCTGTGTTTGCAGGCAGTGACACCACGCTGCTGCAGGGCAACGGGGGCATAGCAGCCCCAGAGCTGCAGCCCGCGCTGAACGGCTACACGTGCAGTGACTGCAGCATGCTGTCCGAGAGGAAGGAGGTCCTCACTGCCTACTCACCTTCCCATGTGCCATCCTCCAGGATCTACACTAGGGACAGGAGCCAGAAACATGCATCTAGTAAGTTACTTCCTCTTGTGTTTCATTTCCACGGTGTTATTTAAGCATCTGTCTAACCCTGATGAACTTGCCAGTAACCGAATTCTAGAGATCAGCTTTTATTTGAAATACATTTTTTTTGTGTCAGTTGAAATTTTATGTACATGTATGTGATAATCTACTGATTTTCAGTGCTGCTGTAGGAATCAAACAATTAGAAAATTCAAATGCCCTGCCCTTAAGTTATAAAATTATTTGGCCAGCCAGGACTGATTGTAAGTCTCCTAATCTGACATCAGATCTGTGTGGCTCTGCCTGTGAAATATTTGGTAATGGTTTCTAAGATACAAACTTCCTGTGCTTTTTGGTTTACAATTTTTTATCCCTCATGTCACTTGAACTTTCAAGGTTGAGCACAATTGTTACTTTGCAGTGCCTGTGCTGTCGAGGGAATCTCTGGGAGGGCTTTCTACTTTCTGCTTCCTTTTTTCTCCTCCTCTTTTAACCTTGCAGCTCTTTATAGTGTTTCTAAAAGCTACACCTCAACTACATGAAAAATTGAACTCCAAAGGGAAAAACTGATTCCAAATAGTCACTCTAATGACTACATTCCTAAAGCTCGAAAAACTGAGTCTGTATAAATGAGATTCTGCCTTTCCAAGATAATCTCCATTCAGTGGATTGTTTTCCTCATTGTCTTGCCCATGTCTGCCTGCCTCTTGCACCTGGAGTTTCTTGATTACTGGTAGTCCTCAGTTACCACAGAGGATTTGTTTCCTTAATGACCTTGACTTAGAAAGGAGCCAGTTGTGGAATTATGTGGGTTTGTTAAGTCTTGAAGGAAGTTTGTTTTCAGTGCAAGAAAAAGGAATTAGTCTGTTTGAGCTATATGATGTGATTTCAGATACTTAAGTATTTCTTTGTAGTTAGTGTGTAGCACAGGGTAGAATTCTTTTGACTTGAACAGTCAACTACTTAAAGTGGCACTGCATGAAAACTCTTTCTGTACTTCTGAGTTTGTATTCACATGAGAGTTTTCCTCATCTTTGTACATTCCTTTGAACTTTAACCTAGGGGTTTGAGTCAAACTTTGGGGGTGTTTGGTGGGTGGGGAAAGGCACACAGTCATGGCAGGTTTTTGGGAAGTGGCTGAGTCTAGGACAGGGGCAGTGGTGGATTTTGGCTTTGTTCCTGTGGCTCTGGAGAAGGGTGTGTCTCTAGCACTTCAGGCAGACCTCTGTAGGAACTTCCTCTGATGTAGCAGCAGGGAAGATGGTGGGCAGTCCTCACTCCTTCAAATCCAGAATAACCCTGTAGTGTCTCTTTGGAGCTGTAACCCCAAATTCAGAATCAGCAGTTCACCTCAGTGAGGAATTCTGAGTTCCATAAGCAAGGAATTCATTGTTCTTTAGAGTTCTCCATTCTCACTAAGCAAAGCTGTTCTTGCTGAAGTTATACATTTTGCCTTGCAGTCATTATCCAGGGTGTGTAATTCTTAGAAAAGCTTTCATGCATATCTAATACACCCAGACTTTTCCAACCACACTTTCTGAAGTGTCACACTCTTGGCTAAAGGCTTTCCCTGCTTCGTCCTCACTCTTACACAAGCTAATGGTGACCAGAGAGCAGAAGTACATATTTCTATGGATGAATAATTTGTATTCACACTGTTTTTTTCAATAGGAGGAACATATTTCTACATGAGTAAGATTCTACGATTGGTCAAAAATACTGCAGCATCTTTTGCATCACTATTAGTGCAACTCTTTCAAATGGTTTTGCTGAAGCTGGGTTATGAATATAAAGGTACCTTTTCAGTTGTCTTCCTTGGTCTGCAAACAAAGACAAAGTGTGTGTATTGGGTTTTTTTTCTTCTGGACTTCATCTTTGGCACTATGGTGTTCTTCTATAGTCTTTTGGCTGGCTCCTATCTTTCTCAGTTTTTATTTCACTTGTGCTGCACTTTTCATACCTTTCCTGTTTTGAAAGTATCAAGATTCCCTTATATGAGATCCACATGTTGATTTTATTAGGAAGTGGTAGAGACTGATTTTTGAATTGAGAAACTTAAGTTGATTTTTAAGAACTCTGCTGATAGTGTCAAATTTTAATTTTTCAATGTCTTTCATTCTCTCTTATCACCCTTAAACCTGCTGTGCACTTAAAGCTTGTTTAGATCTGTCTTGCAAAACTCAGACTGCTCTCATCACTCTGCACTACTTTAGAGCACATCTTGTTTTCCCTGAAAATATTCATTTCTTCTTTGGTGCTTTCTCTTCTATAATACCTGCTCTACAAGTGAAGTTAAATTGCCATAGGCAGAAGGGAACTGATTTTTGCATGTGAGTAGAACTTTGCTCTCCTCCTTTTCTCTGCTCAGAGCCTTATAATTCCTAATGCTTTCTTCTCCTTCTTGTAACAAGTTTGTTAAAATCAGCACAAATGTGTAATGAATGGCTGACCCATTTGATGGAATGTTGGGAACAGGGACTTACTTGATGAGGGGTTGTTTGTTTATTGGTTTGTTTTTTTTTTTACAAACTTTGCTATCTGAAAAGAAGCAGAAGAATTTTTTTGAACTAAGAGGCCTCTTGATATTTAAAGAAAGAACAAGATTACACAGAGTAGGCTTCTTCCTCAATCATTTTTCAGGTTTCCTTAGAGTAATCTGACTTTAATAGTGAACCAAGCCAGTTTAGCTAAAGTCTGTGTCTATGAAAGGCTTTGAATTTGATAATCAGAATCTGTGTGTGCTTTTTGGATGTGTTGCAGCTCACTCAGACTACTGTGGAAGCATGAATGTAAAGGAGTTCTACAGAGAAGATCGTCACCTTGGTGTGAATGAGGAGTCAATATGTAAGTCCAGTGATTGGTGCAGTCTCAGTCCTGGGCTCTACACCAGGTTGTTGCTGTAATAGCAACATCGCACAGCCCCTGACACTGTGGGAGCTACAAAGTAAATATTTGGTTTGCAACTTAAATGTGGGGGGATGGTGATCCCCTGGTGTACTGTAGTATTTCTCCCAGCAAGTTTCCTTCCCTGAAGTTTGCTTAGCAGTTTTTGGGTTAATAAATAATTATGATGTGAGATAGATTTGTTTAAGTCTATCTTGTAACAGATCTTGATTTGATCATGGCTTTATCCCATTAATCAACTGTTACCACAACCAACAGGTGATGACTGTAAAGGGAAGAAACATCTTGAAATGTACACCACAGACCACATGCAGTCCTCATGGGCTAAAAGGGTAGCAAGGACCATTTGGCACACCTTTTCTTCTGCAGGTTGACTTGGACATTTTTGTTTGCTTTTATTTTGCATTGCAATCTCACAATGTTAATCACACATGTTTTGTGTTTGGGCTTTTTTTTTCCTTCCTTCATCTATCAAAGTAGGGTAGAAATGTAAAGTGCCTAGACAACTAACTTCCTTAACACCTCTTCTGTCTGAATTCTTCCTCTGATTTTGGCTTTTGTACAAGCTTGGCAGGCTGCTTACCTGTTAGTGAAAACAAGATGTAGGGTAATGTATGTTAGAAGGAAGAAGTCAGATGAATTTATTGCACTTTGGGGAGATCTGTATTCTTGCTAGGTTGAAAAGCTGACTTTAAATGAAAGTAAGGTACAAGATACTGCTATGCAGATTATTTGAATAAAGGGGTTTTAACATTTTATTTTTGTTCTAGTGATAGTCAATTTTTACAGGAATCTTGTATAGGGATAGAATCTACCCTGTGAGATGAGCGTTCCCTAGCTTGAATGACAGAGACATCAAGGATCTGTTGAATGCTCTTTATTCAGCAAAGGAAAATGATTTGAGCCACTTCAGTCACCTAAATGATTTGCAAAACATTGGGTTGGTATATTTATAATCCCTCAGATTAACCCAGGCATATCTGCTAATCTAAGAATGTAGGTTTATTTTCTAAATATATATGGTGTAGTTTGTTCTGTAGAAAGATTGGTCCTAGTCTTGGACATAGTATTTGTTGGCCTCAGCAGGCTTTAAGTTACAGCATTTTATTAGTGTACAGCATTTTATTACAGTGCATTGGATGGGGAGGTTGGTGGTAGTTTTGTTCTCTTTAAGAGATACAGAACTATCCTACTGAACACTCAGCCTAATGTAAATTTACTGCTTGCAACTTCCAAGTGGGAATACTTTCTATTATTTATCAATATTTCTTGGACATCACTGGAATTTTAAATTTTTACTTGTTCTCACTTCTGCACAGTAACCCAGATAATGATGTATAATTTTGAACAAATAAGATGCTTTTAAAGTAATGATGTGCTTAAAGCTTGTTTTTGTGGTAGCACTCTTGCTATTCTCTGCTACACTTTGCATGGCATTGTTAGATAAACATGTTACAAAATGTAAACTTGGATTTTGGAAAAGTGATATTCTAACTGCACAGGTGGTGTTCAGTCTGTTTATCTCTGTCCATGAGAATTCAGTTTCTAAACTCTCTTGGTTTTACTTGACTTCCTATTTACTAGTGGCTTGCTTTGCTTTAGAGTAGTGAAGAACCAAGTTTGAGATTACTGCAAGGTACAGTTTAAAATTCTGCAGAATGTGATGGGCAGGGGACTGAGTGTTTCACTGCATGATCTGAAGAGAGCCCCCAGCTCCTTTGTCTGCCACATGGAGTTCATTTGTTATCACCCAGGTTACTTTGTGCTTCACGTGTTGCGAACAGCGGGAGCCACGGGATGGCTTGTGTCCCAGAGGGTGTTGTCTCTACTTTGGCTGGCCATTCTCTCTCCAGGTTACTATTCTAATCCCTGTGTGTGTGTGTGTGTGTGCATTGCCTGTTCCTTTTGGCAAATTAGGGACTGCAGGGGTTTACACTAATCCAGCTGTGCTTGTGCTGTAGCTTTTGTGTCTTGAAATGCACGTGCTGCTTTATTGACCAAAGATGCTTAATGAGAGGGTGTGTTTCTGTTCACAGGCATTACAGGAGACTAACCAGAGGGAATGAGTGTGTGAATATGGGGTGTCAAGAATAATGGGGTGTGTTTGGTTTGGCAGTCAATTGCTATATTGGTATTCCTCTTACCAAAAACTGCTGCTGCTAATCTGTGTGTTTCCTGGAGCATACTGAGGTCTCCAGTGTGTGATAAGTTGTGTTCAGACATTAATACTGAATTTCCAGTGAGGTAGCATTGCCATAATAAATGAGCATTTCATCTCTTTGCATGGCTGTTGGCCTTGTTGAGTAGCTGTTGTTACAATGCTGTCATACTTGTGGTATCTAGATGTCAGTAAGCTGCATGCATTGCCTTATTCATGCTTTTCTCCACTCTGCAAGGCTTTGTTGGCCACAGCTGCATGTCCCTCTGCTTGGTTTCTTTGAACATGTGCTGCAGGAATTACATTTCACACTCCCACCTTTTGTCTTCTAGGGAGGGCAGCTGCTGGCATGTTCAGGTTGCTTAGAACTGGGTGGTATCAACTTGTTACTCTGATGTCTTTGCTCAAGGTGTTTCTTGTAAGAAGGTGTGTATCCTTTGAAATAATTGTTTTGTGAGCAAGTTATTTCCCAGTTATAAATCAATTAATTATGGTAAATGTGTTCTTTCTTGTAAACTGTGCTCTCTTTCTCTAGATGCCTTCCAAAGAACTACAGGTGGTTACTGTTTCTTATCCCACTCCTGTTTCTGCTAGGTATGTCAATTGTTCACTTTTAATGCAAATCAGTGTGTGTACTGCAGCTGCTTCAGAATTTTGAGCTGATTTATAAAGAAGATGCAGAACTGAAAAAGAGCAAGTTTGTTTGTGAACAGGGCAGTAATTCAAGCTTCCAGGGTGCTGACTAGTCAGCAAGCTTTCACCCTTGTCACAAAAGCAATATCCTTGATTTAATTGCACAGAGCTCTTTAGAAAGAGTGGCTGAATAAGTAAATGCACTGAAGTCCTTTTTTTCTTTACCTCCCTTCATAGGAGCAGCAATGAAGGAGTAGGCTGGGTACTGATTGCTTTGTCAGTCTCCATAGAAGTGTGGTTAAGTTTTTACCAACTCATCCAAAGTCTCTCCTTTGCTCTAGACCCTGCTTTAGTTGCTTAAGATACAGCTGACTTTACAGTGGTTAGTAGACAGTGTTCCAGCCAGCTGTCAACTGAAGTGAAACAAATTGAAGTATTTACCAGAAGTGCTGGGCCATTTCTGAAAAGCAGTTTCATGTCTTTGTGAGTCTTAAAAACTTGCAGCTATTTTGTGGAGAAGATGAAGCTTCTTGGAAAATTACAGTGGGGATTCAAAGTCCTCTGTATAAGGGTGGACAAGGAAAGAATTTACCCTGTGTAGAAAATGCTGTTACTTCCCACTAAGATATTGCCAAAATAAGTGTAATCTTGTGAAATGCTATTTTATTTCCATGGAAGCCTAAGTTTCTTCCAACTTTTATTAGCTCTTATGCAATGTGATATGTAGTAAGTGTATCATGCAACATATTTTCCATGGAGATTAAGAGCAGCATTTATTTATATATATTTATATAGCTTTTTGTTTCTGTTCTAGGTTTGTGGTTCTGGGGGCTTAATGGCTTCATTTCATTATTACCTCCATTGAACTGGACAAGAATTGGCACAATACAGAGAACAGATGATTCTGTTTCTGTTCCTGAACCACAAGATGACTCTTTTCATTCTGTACAACCTCCAAAGGTAAGGGAGAACAGTCTAGGGAAGAACTTGCATATATTTAAAGTTCTCTTAACTTTCATGTCTTCAGTATTTTTCAATAACTACTTGTTGCACAAGAGTAATGTAGATAAGTCGATTTTTGTACATTAAAGCATTATCTTTGTATTTTAGGATACCATAAATATCTTTGACTTTGGTCGTATAAGTGAGCTGGAAAAGCAAATGGCCTTCATGTCTGACAGATGCCATGACCGAAACAAAGAATACAACAAAGTGATGAGCCTACTCCAGAACCTTCAAGATCAGGTTGCCACAATGAGTGACAGAAGTGAAACATTGAATTTAATAAAAAACGTGATGAGTCAATATGTTAAAGATATGAAATTGGAGGAAAAGGTAAGACAGTCAGTTATTGATGTTTGCTAATACAGATTGTTCTGTTATATAAATGCAGATTGTGAGTGATTTAACTGGAGGATTCTTTTTCTGCTCTAGAAATAACCAAGAGGTAGTAAGGGCCAGGGAGTAGTTGTGGGCATTTGTTCCTCCTTTGTTATTGGTGACAAAGGATTAATTCCAGACAGGTGGCCTAAAGTAGATTCCTACATTGCTGAAAAGCTGCTGGATTTATCCTGTTTCTATACAGATAAAGAAGACTATAGGAAGGACTAGTGACAAAGCAGGGATTTTGTGGTAAAATTCCCTGTATATAACCCCTAATACAGCTAAATCAGTCTTCTGTATTTATTACAGATTCTGTAATTTCTCACACTACCTGCAGGATAAATCACTTAAATATTCACAGAACAGAATGAAAAGTGCACTTTGCAGCAAATATCAATTACTGTATTTGTACTCCAAAACAAAATACATCCCCTTTTTCTTCTCTGTTTTTTAAGACTGATTTCCTGGCTTTACACAAAGAACATGAATTGCGCATCCAGACACTGGAAGAACTTCTTAGAAAACTCTCAGCTGAATCCAAGGTATTGACAGTGAGCTTTGCTGACTTGTTCTAATTGTAACCTGTTGATAAAACATACTGATTTTTTTAAATTTGCTGTTCCAAACAGCAGTTTCCTTTACTGTGGCTATTACAGTTCCCTAAGTCTCATAACTTGTTTGTATTTTGGTTCCCCCTTCTTGGAGAGAATTCCAAAGTTTAAAAATTATTCCCTTGACCATTGAGGCAGGTTCTATTTGGAATAAAACCTTATACAGAGGCACAAACATAATTGTGTATGCAGTCCCATACAGCTGGTGCTAAAATTTACTTTTATGTAACATTCTTTATTCTCTTTCTTTCACTTGAATTTCTTTGTATATGTTAAAACTTAACTTTTGTATTTTGTAGGACATCCAGAAAGAGTTCGACCTGGCCAAATCAAAATCAATGAGGTATAAGCACTTTTCAAATACATTTTGCTTTTTCACTCCTGATGCCAACTGACAGTGATCCTTATCTTGTGTCAGTTAAGTGACCCTGCAGGGTTGTATTGTCAGCAAGAGCACTTCTGTCTTGTACTGGATTTCAGCTGTGGTGCTGACCACCAGCACAGGACCCTACTCCAGTGTGGGGGCAACCCTACAACTACACTTTCATTAGAGAAAGCTATTTATATAGCACAGGAGAATGAGGGACTTCTCATCCTCTTATAAAAGCATTAGTTTTCCTTCAGATCACTTAGTGAAACATAGTGACTGCTTTGATGGGCTTTGTATTTTAATTCTTGAACTGTATCAATTCTAATTTTTGTCTCTTGTTTTTTTGCTTACTTGCTGAATTGCCATTTAAATTAGAATTAAATGTAAAATGGCTTTAGAATGATAGCTGAGATCTTTTTCCATAGCATTCACTGGACACTGATCTATACTGGTCATATATGAGTTGCTGTTTGTAACTCAGCACTGCCTCTGGAGTTACTCTGGTTTGAGTGAGGTAGCCTGAGACTCACTCTGACCAGTGGCAAACTCACACAAAGTTTGACTGGTTTGCCAGAAGCCCTTAAATTCCCCCAAATCTGTATATGTTTGAGTTATTAACTTGTCAGCTTAGTGAAAATCTGAAGTCATGACTGCTGGATTTTTCCATTCTTCAAAATACTTTGCTTTGAATATATTAATTCTAAGTATGCCTTAAGTAACAGTATGTTACAAGTGCAAGTTCACTGTGTGTATTGTGGTGAACAATTGAACTAGAAGAGCACTTTGTGTTAGACAAGTATATTCTCACCTTTGGAAGTTGATGGAATGATTCCAACTACTCTTTCCTAATAATTGACTTCTTGTTTTTGTCAGAGATGATGATCAATACAGTCTACTTATGTCCAAAATTAAAAAGCTAGAACTAGAGCTGGCTTCTATGAAATCAGAGCTGTTATCTGGAGAAAGTGTGAAGACAAGTTGTGAGAAAATGGATGTCATTCATGAAAAAGTAGGTTCTGCAACTTCTCTAAATGTCCCAGTAAAATTTGATATTACTTGGTTTTGTTCAGTAACTTTCTTGAAATGCTCTGCAATCAGTAACGTGGGGGTAGTATTAATATTAAAGAATGGCAGTGTTGTACGTAGGGTTGCTGTGAATTTTTCCATTAGTGCATAACACTTTGCTGGAGAGGAGTTTCTTGCTTGTTTTCCACAATGGCAGGGGTTTGCCAGGAAGTTATGACATAGTAGCAGTTCTCTGCACAGCACTTTGTTGATGTATTTTGCTAATCCCTGGAAATATGGAAAAGAAGCTCATGTAAAAGCAAATTAAATTTCTTATCTGAGAGTTATTTCTAAAATATCCTACGTAAGTTCTTTTGAAGCCTTTTAAAAGGTCTGACTGGAATGTAGCCAACAAAATACAGCAATACTAAGATGGGATTATCAACTTTTACCTAAATAATGACTTGTGATAATGGTCTAGCTATGTACCTGTTGTATATTTTATATGTATATAACTGTTTATAAAAACTAACAATTGTAATTATTAATGGCTTCCACTAGGTAGATGCCCAGGTCAAGGAATCTGTCAAGCTATTGCTTTTTGGTGATCAACAAGAAGACTTGCCTGAATCACTTCTCCAGTGGCTTACCTCCAATTTTGTGAGCAAAAGTGATCTACAGGCTGTGCTGCGGGATCTTGAGTTGCAGATCCTCAAAAATATTACTCTCCATATGTCTGTAACAAACCAAAAAGTAACATCTGAAGTCGTTACAAATGCTGTGACTAATGCAGGGATTTCTGGAATCACAGAAGCGGTGAGTGACTTTTAATGCCTCAAAAGTTCAACTAAAATTGGAAGGAGTTCTTTCATGGGCATTTTGTTGAGCATGGCTCTCAACATAAATGTTAATGATTTTAGGAGATGTCAGGAACCTCAGTTGAAGCGAGGAGAACTGCAGAAAATGCTTTTTCTAGTGGATTCTTGCAGCATTGATTGCTGCCTGTTGTCAACACTTGTGTTTTTTTAAAGTGTGCTGTCTTGAAAATTGAATTCCCAAGAAACAAGTACACCAAGGAAATGCAACTCAGGGTCTTGGGAAGAAGAAATGCAGATTTTAAAAATAAAACAAACCAGCAGTCAAGATGCAGTATAAACTTGTATTTTAAGACAGACAACCCTCTATTAAAAGTGGCCTCTGTCTTGACAGAGGCTTTCAAGGACTTGTGATGAAGTGCAGCATCTCAAAAAGATGCTTGCAACTTCTCAGATATGTAAATATCAATTATTTTGTCACTTGATCTTATTAAAATATTTTTCCTTCCATTCTCTTGCATGTGTACACCTCTAGCAAGCACAGATTATTGTAAATAATGCACTGAAACTCTACTCTCAAGACAAGACTGGGATGGTGGATTTTGCCTTGGAATCTGGAGGTAAATAGCAGAGGAAACACCATTTTTACTATTCATGCTTTTAGTAGTATTTACTAGAAATATTAAAATGAAGAGTAAAGCTTAGCAGAACATTTTTCTGTGTTGCCTGATTATAAGATCATTGCAATCTGTGATGGTGTTTACAGGTCTGTACATCAGCCTAGGTGTGCATGGACATGGATAGAATAGTTCTCAATATGTCTAAAACTGGATAAGAAAGAAATGAAAAACCTTTAACCTGTTCTTAAAATAACATTGTATATGATAGAAGTATTGTATCCACAGAAAGTTATTAGATCTTAACAATGTCTTTAATCTGGTAGCATTAAGCTTTATATAAATCTGTCTTAATTGCTCATTTCTTCTTGAAGACTTCTATTTCTGCTAACCTGATCTGTCTTTTTTGAGGTGGCAGCATTCTGAGTACTCGCTGTTCTGAAACCTATGAGACCAAGACAGCACTAATTAGCCTCTTTGGAATTCCTCTGTGGTACTACTCTCAGTCTCCCAGAGTGGTGATTCAGGTAATTAAAGGCCAAGTAAACAAATGCAGCAATGTTATTTGATGTGGAGTGGTTTGGGTGGCTCTTTGGGTGCTGGGTGTATCTCTGTAGTACATTGGGGCACAGGTACTTGGAGCTATGTTTCTGAGAGTGGGATTCTTCTGGCAGTCTCTGGGCACAGCTTTAGTCCTAGTCTAGCAAAACTGAGAGTCACAGGAAGCTTGGGTGGTGCACTGGGCTTGTGCAGAGTGGGAGGGCTGGGAGGGTTCCTGCTGAGAACTCATCTCAAGGCAGGTCTCCAAAACACCACTGGTAGCTCAGGTGAGTGTGCTGCCTTCCTGGAGAGTTCCAGCAAGGAGATTATTTCTGTACCTTACTGTTTAAGACTGTCCCTAAGAACTCCAAATTCATTACAACTCTTTAAAACACTGCAACATTGTTTTCATTGTTGTATCCCATCTTGTTCTCTCCACCTTGCTTGTGTGCAGCCCGACATGTATCCAGGGAACTGCTGGGCTTTCAAAGGATCACAGGGCTATCTTGTGGTGAGACTTTCCATGAAGATCTATCCAACTGCCTTTACATTGGAACACATACCAAAAACTCTTTCACCAACAGGAAATATCACCAGTGCTCCTAGGAATTTTGCAGTATATGTAAGTCTGTCTCTGATTTTGAGTTGATGTTTGTACACAGAATATTTGTGTTGCATACCTTGGAGGAGAGTAACTTGAGGAAGGACAGCTAAGAAGATGATAAACTGTTTCACTCATTGCTCTTAAAAATTACTTTTATTTGTGAGCTTTGAGATTATGAATAACAAGTATTGCAACTAATTTTGGGTGAGCTATTTACTCTTGCTCTCTACAGTAGTAAACACTTCTGGAGGTAGATTATGTTTTTTTATTTATTCTAATTTTTTCATACATTTTGTTTCATCCTCCTTCCCATTTTTCCTCTCTCCACCCACTATCCCTCCCATTTTGTCTCTGCACCTTAACTGTGATGTGCCTTAAATAATTTTTTTAGTTCATTTTCCCCAGCACCACAGTTGTGTAGGCAGGATTACAGAACAGACCACAAGGTGTATCAGAGAGCAGTTATGATATCTGAGAACTTTTTGTCAGGTTTTTCTAAATGCTTAAACAGTCACCTGCAAGCATCTGAATGTTGACTTCAACCTTGATGTTCCCTCACTGTTTGTCCTGAGCAGTTTATATTGCACACTGTGATAAGGGTTTAGCTGTGAAAATTAAGGGGTTTGACCATGAAAACATGTAAACAGCACAGCTATTTACAGGGCAGGAAACTGGAATACAGAGCTGTGCTTGAACTTTAAATTACATGGGAAACATTCTGATCCTGGCTTCATAGACCTTCAAGTGCTGTCTCTTGATACTCTGTGTAGGCATTGCTTCTAGTTTGGGTTTGATTGGAAATTCCATTGATTTGATGGAAGTAAAACTCCTTATGCTGTTGTTACAGGGTCTGGATGATGAATATCAAGAAGAAGGCAAGCTTCTAGGAGAGTATGTCTATGATCAAGATGGAGAACCACTGCAGATGTTTCCAGTGATGGTAAGTCTGGATTATAAGATTTAAAATGTCAGGAGAAAGCTACTTTTACTTTCTACACTTGTGTGCAATGAGCAGTGAAGGGAAAAGGCCTTGTTCTCATGAGGGCAGTGTAGAAGCTGAGGTAGAATCTACCTGTCCCTCAAACCCATGGCCTGAATAGATGAGAGGGGAGGAAGGTTTGTTGCTATGTGGACACAGATGGGGGAAAGTTGCTAAACATGGGGAGAGTCTGTTCCATGCTGCTTCAGACTCTCAAATAATTGTAAGGCAAGGGAGGTTCTCAAAGGAACAGAAAATTCCCAAGGCATAGCTTGGGTTCCTGCAAGTAGCAACAGTCATTAATAAGAAAGCTTCAGTTGCAGCTGTTTATGCCAGAACCCTGACACTGATTTTTTGTGTTTGCTTTTTTCTTCTTCAGGAGAAAAATGAAGATGCATTCCAAATAGTGGAGCTGAGGATTTTCTCTAACTGGGGCCATGTAGAGTACACCTGCCTTTATCGGTTCAGAGTGCATGGGAAACCTGCCCAGTAATCCACACTACAGCTGGGGGTGGCTGCTTTGTACATTTTGTTCCTAATCTGTATATACTGGGAAGCCTACAACACTGGAATCTGTAAAGGACGAGGATGCAAGATGCACACTGCAGAACTATTGATCCTCTGAGAAAGGCAGAAGACTGTCAGCAGAAATGTATAAACCCCAATTTTAATTTACTCTAAGGCTCAGCTTGTGATTGCCAGTTTGCTTCATATTTCTGTGTCCATGCTGAGAGAAATAATGCATGCAAACAGCTCTGGTTCATAAAGCCCAGTTGACAAACAGGTGACACACATTTTATTACAAATGAATGTATAGGTTTTTTTAAAAAGAATAAACCACACTTTCTGCAACTAGGAATCTGTTCTTTTTTAATCCAGGACTTAACTGCATACTTTTGCTAGCTTGGCACCATAAGCCAAAAACTGTGGTACATTTTGAACACTGACTGTGGCTAAAGGTGTCCTTCAGTTGACAGTTGGTTTTAACCTTTTTGGTGGATCCAAAAGGGCTTCTTTGCTACATGTTGAATATAATAAATACTACTGTCAGGGAAAGCTAACACAACCAAAACCAGTTTCAACACCAGCGACTGAGAATGCTTTACTGTAATTTGTGGCCGCGAATTGCTCTAAAAGTCAGGGATAACTTTAAGTAACTGAAGTTATTTTAAGGGTTTTTACCATGGCAACTTGGCCAGTTTGTTCTTTTTTTAGTGTCAATCCCACATCGACCTTGATGTACTAACTGACTGGCTTGGAGCTGATAAGCCTGCTGAATTGCTCAGTAAACACTGCTGTACAGCAGTTGCACTACCTTAATTTGTCCAAAGTGGGACAAGATTTTCTTAGACTGGTTGATTGTTATTCTCCATTTGTACTGTGAGAATTTGGTGTGTGGAAAACAAGCCTGAAGCAATTCTTGCTGCGTCACAGTTACCAGAGGGACTCGAGCTCAGCGCTGCTGTGTGCAAACACGGGCATTCCTGATCCTCCCCAAAGCCTTAGTTGGGTACCAGATGAGTAGAGTTGCTCTTGGAAACAACATTTTCACGTAGAACAAGGTGAAACTGCTTGTTGCCCCCCTGTAGCCTTGCTGCTTTGAAGATCCTTTTCGGAAAAGATTCCTGAAATTCACTTGTTTGCAGAATTTTTATCTTGCTGTTCTAGTGCATTTTGTAGTTACACAGAACTGTTACACATGGACCTGCTGACTGGTTTTCTGAATTGAGTTATGTATGTTGCACAACAGTCCTCGAATGTTTGAAATACAAAAAGTCTCCATGTGAAGAACTGTTTTTCACTCAACCTAGAGACAGAACCTATGGCCTACGCAGAGGAGTAGATGACACATGTACAGGTGTTTTCATATTATAGGTTACATATTTAAAATTAGAATTATCCTGTATAAATTGAAATTAGGTAGCTGGGGGGGAATATTTTGAATAACACTAACTTATTTTTAAAAAAGCAAGATAGGACTTTGTGCAATGTATTTTTGTAAATGCTTTTCAAAATGTCTGTTATTCTTTGCTGCCTCCAAACTGACAAGATGCTATTGAGATGTTTAAATAAAGAGTTTTAATTTTTGAAAGTGCATGTAATACTTGAAACAAGAAATAAAGCCTCTTTTCTGCTTTTTTTTTTTTTTTATCAGCTGCTTAAATAAGTGAGGAAAGATTGTGATTCCAATGCCCCGAGCTGGGGCAGGGTTGGGGGATTTCATGGAAGTTTTTACAAGGGGCAGGGGCACAAAGCTGTGAGGGGCAGGCCCAGGAGCAGCGTGTGGCTGGTGGGTGACACCAGTGGTGGGGCCTGGGGAAAAAGCACATTTGGGTGGGTGCTGGATCCCTTCCAGCTGTGTGGAGGATGCGGGGTTGCTTTAACTCCTGTGCCTTTAGCCTTGCCTGGATCCCTGTACCACAGCACTCCTCAGCCAGGCTCATTACCCGCGCTCCATCCGCCGTTCCTTGATTTTTATTAATGTTCTCCTGCGTTTTCCTGCGCTGCTGTGGCTCCAGGCCCGGCCGTGCCCGCCTCGAGTCCCGGGGTTCCCCTCTCGCCGTTCTCAGCCGCCGTTACCGCTCGGGACCCCGCGCGCAGCCGCGCGGGCTGAGCCGAGCGGGCCGCCGTCCGAGCGGGCGGAAGCCGGGCAGCGGGGCGCCGGCGCTGCGTGCGCATGCGCCTGGCTCCCGCCTCCCCTCCCCGTCCTCCGCGCTGATGGCGGCGGCGATCATGGCGGCGGAGCAGGAAGCCGCGAAAGGCGGCGGCGGCAGGAACCGCGGCGGCGTGCAGCGCGTGGAGGGCAAGCTGCGCGCCAGCGTCGAGAAGGGTGACTACTACGAGGCGCACCAGATGTACCGGACGCTGTTCTTCAGGTAGGGCCGCGCCGGGCCCGCCGCGCCGCCCCTCCCCCGCCCGGCCTTCCAGAGCCTTCCCACGCACTCTGCTCCGCCGCCGCCCGCCGCGCCCACGGCCGCTCCTCATTGGCTGTCTTGCCTGTCCATCTCCGCGCCCCGCTCTCTGATTGGACCGCGGGGGGGCGGGGTGGGGCGGGCGCGCGGCGCCGGCCCAAGCGGGGCCCGGGCCGGGCCGGGCCGGGCCGGGGAGCGGCGGCCCCAGGCTTGGCTTGGCTCGGCTCGGCTCGGTTCGGTCGCGTCACCGCCCTCGGCCCCGCCGGCTCCATCAGCGGCTCGGGGCGGCGGGGGAGCCGCTGCTCGCCGGCCTTTGGGGGCTAGCCCCGGCCCGGTCCGCGCCCCGCCGGCCCGGGCACTGTCCGGTGAGGCGCCGGGGGTGTTGCGTCACGCTGCCCGCAGGTCACGGGCAGGGCGCAGTTTCGGCCCCGTCCCCCAACGCCGCTCGGTGGCCGCACGTTCCGGCCAGGCCGAGTGAGGCCCCCCGGCCAGCGGGATGGGCCGGGGGTGTCTTCCCGGGCGTCCCCTGGCGCTCCGGTCCGGGCTCGCTCCGTGCCCCGGGCCCGTCCTGGGGCTGAGCCCTGCGCAGCCGCCGCTCTGCCCGCTCCGTGCGGGTGTCAGCTGGCTGCAGTGAGGGTTTCAGGGTTTGAAGGTTGGTTGTTGCTCCGCCGGTACATGGGGTTACTTTGTTTCACGGCACGGTCACCCTGGAGCCGCGCTCGGAAAGGGGCAGCTCTCAGGGTGGCCAGAATCGTCTGCTCGGAGGAGCTTTTTGGAATAAATTCCACTTGGTGTAGTGTTTGCGTACGTGACAGTGACTAAGTAGAGCAGGCCTGGGCTTTTATTCAGAAATGCTACTACTGCCTCTTTTGTCATAAGGAGATTGTTTTTATTGCAAAGCATTTTTAGGCTTCATTTTTCAGGTGCACTGCACCTTGCAGGGGTCACCCTTTCTCTCATCGGATTTTAGCATTGAGACCCTTGCTTGCAGGACCACAGAAGAAGGTGTTTGTTCTAGGGGCTTCCTCAGCTGCTCCCAGCTTTGTTTACTTGTGGTTCTGCTGGGAGACGACAGGATGGAGATTTGGCTTCACAGAATCAATTAGGTTGGAAAAGATCTCTGATGTCATCAGGTCCAACTTTTGGCTTTCATCACCTGTCAACTGGACAGTGGCACTGAGTGCCACATCAGGCTGAGTCCCCCCAGCTACCTCAGCTGCTCTCATCAGACTCAAGCTCTGGACCCTTCCCCATCTCCATTGCCCTTCTGTGGACACATTCCAGCCTCTCAGTGTCTTTCTTGAAGTGACAGGTCCAAAACTGGACACCACCCTCCCTGTCCTGTGTCTTGTGTCCCCTATTCTCAGTCCTCACCTGTGTTAGGATGAGAACAGGCCTATGAGTAAGCACAGGAAAATAGCAGTCATGGAAGAAAGTGGGGAGGAAAGTCCTTGGTGCATAATCCTGCTTGTGCTCCCAGCATACATCAGCCAGCCTGCCCTGCCCTGCCCTGCCCTGTGTCCCAGCACCATCACATTAAATCAGTTTGTTCTTCCATAACCCCTCTGATGGGATCAGCCAGGCACCATCCAGGCCTTAAGACTTAAATTGTATTTGAGAATAAATCTAAATTTAAGACAAAGCCTGGCCTATTTTATAGTAGGGATTATGTGATGTGGTGTCTGCAGTGGTGTGAGAAGTCTTGGCTCAGGAGGTCACTTCTCCTCCAGTCTTCTGGATGTATTAACTCACATACTGAAGCCTCCCTGAATTAATTTGGAATCAAAGATCCTGCCTTTTCCATTTTAAATACAAGTGAAAGGATGTGTTCAGTTAAATGAAAGGGTGACATTTGCATGGCTGGGTAGTCTTGTCAATCCTCTGTAAAAAGTGATAAAAATCAGCATTTTTATTTATAGACACATTAATGCTGATTGGGGTGACCTGAACTCTGGAACTGTGATTGGGTTAACCAGTGCTTATTCCCTTTAAACACACAGGCCTGTAAAACATTTGTCTCATCTGTCAGAGGGTAAACTTGAAATCCTGACTCAGTTTCATGCACTGAGCTGTATTTTCAGGTGGAGGAGGGGAAGAAGTGGAGGAGGAAAGATTACCATAAGCCTGCCTCCTGCAGAGTTATTATCCCTCTGTGATCCACAGAGCAGGTGGAAAACTGCTGCTCCTGCCTAACCCTGAGCTCCCCCAGACACACCTGAGCTGGTGGTGCTTGCTACTCCCCAGGCTGGCCTGAGCTCTTCTCTCTTCATGATTTGGTAACTGAGTCACTCTTCAAAGTGTAATATCCTTGTTACATCCATTTCTGTTTCCCTGGTACTTGTAGGTCATTTTTCTGTGTAAATAATGTGTTCCAGGATTTCTTTTGTTTTAAATACCATTTAGAGCAATGTCATCAATATTTATTTTTATTAAACAAGTTTTCTGATAAAAGTTCTTTGAAAAACCCCAGCTCTTTGTAAAATTGTTTTCAGCAGCTTTTAGTATTGTCTGTAATAATTCTCAGATTAGGAGCTTCCATATAGCATTGTGAATGTACTGGAAGTAGAACTTGTGGAAGTGGATCCATGCTGAGTCCAACTCCTAGAAGCAAACCTGGATGGGAGCCCAACTATAAAAACATTGGAGCTGTGGATTCATTTGGCTCACATTTACCATGGTGATGGAGTTGTTGAGAATTATTCCAAAACACTACCATCGTGCCTTCAATTATTTCAGCTCTGTTTTGGATAAAAGACCTTGGTGTTTCTCAGAGTTGATGAGCAGGATGGAAGGAGTGTTTCCTCCCTTGCTTGCTGTCTGTGTGATGGTACCAGTAGGGGACACGTGTGACAGGAATCTGGGGCACAGCACAAGAGGTTTGGGATGCTCTGGTTGTCCCTTTGGTTGGTGTGACCCCATGGCCACACTGTCCTGCTGTCCCACCACCCCCAGAACCACCAAGCCCTCTGTTACCCCACGGGCACTCTTGGGCTTTGAGGGGCCCTTCAGGAGCAGAGGGAGGGGCTGCCCTGAGCCCCAGGAACAGAAAGGGGTGACAGGGGCACAGCCCAGCCAGTGTGTCACAGAGGACAAACCAAAGTGCAGGTGTCAGACCAGCAGGGTAGAGCTGACACCTCTGTGATATGAACAAATCAGCTCCTGAGAGCACAGACTTTTTGAGTAGCAGTTGGGAGAAATGGAATTTGGAAACTCTGCTGCACCTAAACTGCTCTTATGGGAAATGCTGTGTTTATAAGGTGGGACTCTCCAAGAGCTGTAGTTACTGACAGTGATGATGTGCAGGAGGCTGCAATCACAGCTCTGTGGTAAGAGGTTCTGAGGTAACCACTGGGAGGAAATTCTTTAATTCCTTATTTCTTCATTAACTCTTAAGTGAGAAAGGTGGAAGGTGTGTTTTGAAGCATTATATTTTGTATCTCTTGAAGTGTTGCATGGTGAGTCTTGCTGGCTGTGCTTATCTTGCTCTCAAACCCATGAGAGATGAGCTCCTTTGGTTCAGCAGAGGGCTAGGACAGGCTGATGTCCCCTGGCAGAGTTGTTGTGGGCAGAGAGACTTGGAGCAGTGGAAAGGTCAGCGAGCTCTCCAGGAGGTATTCCAAAAGTTGTCTCACTGGGATGGCTTTGGTAGAGGCTCAGTACATTGGCAGCTTTTGCTCAGTTGAAGTCTTGGGTTCATTCCCTTTTCTTGTTCCAGCACCAAACATATTTGTAGCTCTCTCCGTTTTCATTCTTATATTCTTCATTTTATTCCATCAGGTCTGGAGCAGAACATTGCAACTTGCAGTTCAAGCTACATCATTATTGAAACTAACCTGATTTCAAAATAAATCTCTTGTTGTCATTATTTTAAATTTTATCAGTCTTTTAATCCTTTAAATATAAGTAACTTTAGGCATACAAAACTAACTTAGTGGTAATTTTTATCATGGCTTTGGTATTTTTTTCAGGTATATGTCACAAGGAAAACATGCAGAAGCAAGAGAACTAATGTATTCAGGGGCTTTACTGTTCTTCAGTCATAACCAGGTATGTCACTGGTTTTGTGTGTGTGGCTTGAGGGCAGGGAATTGTTACTCCCAAGATTTTGATAAATGAATGGTGAGTTCCCAGTGGTAAATGTTTGGGGTAATTGCTTTATAATCTTTTGTTTTATCTCTTTGTTGAGCCTTTCTCCACAAAGAAGGATTATGCCAAGCTGGAACATGCAGCAGTAGTGTTTGTGAGCATCCAAACAGTGCCTGTGTTCTGCTTTCCTGGAGGCTTCTCTTTGATGCCATCAAATTACTATAATTTTTTTATCAGGAAGGCTGAGACTTGATACTGTGCCCTAGCTGTTGATAAAAGCATTAAACCTGCTGCTGCCAAAATTCTGGTTGATGTTTCTTTTTCTGCCCTGATACATTCATCACTGCCAGTATGTGTCTGTTTTGTAGCAAAACAGCGCTGCTGATCTGTCCATGCTGGTCTTGGAGTCTTTGGAGAAGTCGGATGCAAAAGTAGCAGAAGACCTTTTAGGTGAGGTGACCTCTGTTCTTGGTTTGGTGGCATTTAGTTGTGCTTTCCCTTCACAGTGACTTGTTAATAGTCTTGAAAGCTGCAATCCTTTTTGGATGCCTTCCCAACATGGCTGAGGGTTACCTTCCCCATAGGAATGGTCTGGGGGAAACTTTATTAGAGAACTGTGGGCTCCTGATGACTCTGTGGGCATGCTTGGAACTAACACTGCTGCCTGTCCTAAAGATGGATCTTAGAGCTGCATTAGGAGCAGCAGATGATCTTATTTTTCTTCATGCTAAATATTTTTCAATCTTACTGCTTCTAGAAAACTTGGCTAAATTGTTTAGTTTAATGGATCCAAATTCTCCTGAAAGAGTGGCTTTTGTATCCAGAGCACTAAAATGGTCCAGTGGGGGATCAGGAAAACTTGGACATCCAAAACTACACCAGTTACTAGCAATTACCCTGTGGAAAGGTAAGAAAAATCAACTGGCTTTTCTGTGTTTTCCTTTGAAAATGTTGAAAGCAAGCTGTTATAAGGGATCTGCTTTGGGAATAACCTAAAGAAGCTGAGATGGAAATGATTGAGTGATTGATTGATTGATTGAGTTCTGCTATTATCTGATTTTTGCATTAATGTCTTCCTGATGTTACAGAAAAAAAATGGGTCTGTAGCTCTTTATTAGTGCAAAATCCAAAACACAACTGCTGAGAGGCTCTCTCTGAAAGGCAGGTTGATCCTTTAGACATTGAGGTAGTTTGATTGTGTCATTAGGAGGAAAATTGCTGGGGAGCAAAGATGTTCTGTTGACAAGTATTTTTGTTTTTAAATCCTGGATAAACATGACAAAGATTGAAAAACATCACCTGGCATCCAAAACAGTCTTTGGACTGTAATTAAGTACTTTTTGAGAAGTTGGCCAGCAGGGTTATTTCAAAATGAATGTTGTTGCCTTTGATTTATGAGCCACTTTATCACTTGTGATGGGATGTAAGAAAAACACAAAATGCTCTAAATAATTATTGTACTTGTGGATGATAGCCAGTATTTACAGTCTTGTGTTCAAAACATAACAAAGGTGATTGAGAACAGTTGAATACATGCCATTTTTTCTGTGGTTTCTCATGGATAACTGTGCAAGATGATTGTTTATTTTACATTTTTCAGTAGCTGCCAAGTGATGACAGTGGTTTCATGTAACAGCCCTGACCCAATAAAGGTCAATGCTGCAGCCTCTCTGTGTGCCATAGGCAATTCCCCAGCTGCTCTCCTGGGATTTATGTTAGCCTGATGGCTGCTGCCAGCCAGAAAGGGAGGATTCTGCTCACTGCATTCAAGTTAGAGGCTGCTACAATTAGGATAAGAAACAGTTGCATTCTGAAACTAAAAGTCCCCATTTTGCAGCCACCTGCTCACTGTTCTCTTGAAGAGCTAAATGCCTACATTTTCTTATTCTGTAGCCTTTTATCACAAAAGGCTCAGATTTTTAAAACAATGCTTTCAAATTCAAAATATTAGCAGCTATAAAGTTTTGTCATTGCTGTGATTTTACACAATCCTTTGCTTCACGTTCTAACAAATTATTGCCATTTCTTACACCATTTTTCCTGTATAATTGCTATTCTGTTCAGCATATGGAAGTGATTTTAGTTTTGGTAGCAAGAGTGGGCTAAGCTAAAAATAGGAAATAAAAAAAGGATGCTGAAGCTGCTGTTGGATTTCTTGGTGCACTTGGTCTAATATGGAATTTCTTGATTCTTGTCCTAAACACTGGTGACAACACATCAAGTGTCAGCATTCACTTAGACAAAATGATACAACCAAAGTTCAAGCCAGCAGTAGCTGTAATTGAGTAAACTGTATTAAATAGCAGTTGTTCAAATGTACTTAGACTAAAATTTATTATTATAATTTTTTTAATGAATTATCTGTAACTTACAGACTTTTTTACCAGCTGTCCTGTTCATATACCACACCTGTAACTCTTGTTCTTTTACCAGCTCATAAAGTACAAGCCTAATAAATTTATTTTTACATTCAAGTTAACTGAACTGATCTCTTAAAAGCCTTTTCCTTTTTCATTCTCTAGAGCAAAACTATAGTGAATCTCGGTACCACTTCTTGCACTCGACAGATGGTGAGGGCTGTGCAAATATGCTGGTGGAATACTCCTCGTCCCGCGGATACCGCAGTGAGGTGGACATGTTTGTAGCTCAGGCAGTACTACAGTAGGTGTTAAAGTTCTTCTGAAGCATTCTGCTGACATGGCATTATGTGTGGGACCAATCGAATGTAACCACATAGCCTTTGCAAAAGAAACTGTGAACCTGGCCAGAGCAACGGGAGAAAACTCTCTGAAAACCCATGTGTTCACTTGTCAGACTGGGGAGAAAAAAAGTAAAATAATATATTAAGGTCAAGACCTGAAATTATATTAATTGCTTGAACCCTGAAAGCACAATTGTTAGCTTTATTACACCATTTTGTCTAGTTAGGGTTTATCTATATGTTCTTACAAGTGCTGGACTCAAGCAGGCCCTGTATTTAGCACAGAACTTGCTCTCACTCAGGTCCTAAGAGGCAACTTGTCATGGTCAGCCTGGTCTGTGTGCAGCAGCTTGGTGGTTCTTGCCTTGACAGAGTTGCTGCTGGCTCTCATTTTTGGCATTTATTTTGTAGGAGGTGGGAATGCAAACTATTGTGTGCTTTTGCAGAGCTCATGTAGAATGAAGGTTGACAAAGCCAATTTTACAGTGTTCAATCAGCTGATGGCTTTCTTCAGGCAGGGAAGGCAGCTCATGGAGGAGTCTGAGGAGGAGGTGGAGACAGGACTGTGTGGCAGGGAGTCAGGGAGAGAGTAGGTGTTGGGGGAGAGGGAGGAGGTGAGAGCAAGTTTGTCTCTCTTTTGGCAGCAGTGAGCTGTCATGTCAGATTTGTCCTGCTTTCCATAGCTGGTTGCTATAGATTGCTGTGATTTTGAGCAATAGCAAATCCTTTATGGAAATCCAATATGTGCAGGATTCAGACAATTTTATGGGGAGAAATTCTGTGGAGAAGTTAAAAGATTATTTTTTCAGTGTTTATACAGTACTTCTACTGCATCCTTTACTGGTTTATATGTCAAATACTGTGTTAATTCCTCTTGCATGGTCATTTATTCTCTAATGAAAATAATTGCAGTTCCTTGCTGTCAGTGAGGCAAAACAGCCCCAAGCCCTTGCACATGTGAGGGTGCAGAATTAGAGGCCAGCCTGCCATCAAAAATGACATGGCTTGTGGCAGCCTTCCTAGTGCTTGCTGACAGCATTTGTCCCAGATAAAGGCCTGTCAGGCCAATGGGACTTGCAGAGATTGCCAGTTAAATTAACTGGACCTGAACAAGGATTTGATCTGTTTGAGGGATCGATCTCTTGGGGACAAATGGTTTGGGAGCTCAAAGTACAGCTTTATTATGAGATTTTTAGGCATGTGTGTCAAGCTATTAGTGGTCCTGATGCCACATTATGTTGAGGTGGAATAGAGTGACAGAATCAACAAATACTGACAGATGCATACTAAAAGGAGATGTGTTTGGGGATGAATGGGTCTTTAATTCAGTTTTTAACTCAGCATAGTCAATCCTGGACCAGTAGATGCAATATCATTTTCATGTGAATTACAGGGTAGCCAGTCTTTCCACATTCTGCAAATTGATGCTGTCTTTTAGTAACAATCCTGTACAATCTGCTTAGATCCTGGTTGAACTCATTCTATAAATATTTAAAATCTTTTCCCTCCCAACCTGCCTATTCCACAGTGTGTTCTAGTAGTGATTTTCCCCTTCCTCAGCTGATGGCCAAAGCATCCCCAAAGATGTCCATCTCTAACAGTTTTATTTTGCCATCATTTCAAGCCTGACACGGCCTCTATGTACAAGTGAAGTAGATTTTGGCTTTCCCTTTCTCTGTGGTGAAACCATTTCTCTGCCCTTTGTTTTTAACTTGCCCCATTCTCTTTCCTTTTTCAGATTTCTCTGCTTAAAAAATAAGACCAGCGCCTCAGTTGTTTTTACGACATACACACAGAAACATCCTTCGATAGAGAAGGGTCCACCCTTTGTGCAACCACTGCTAAACTTCATCTGGTTTCTGTTGTTGGCAGTTGATGGGTACAGTCTGATTTCTGTCATGTCCTTCTTGGTTTCCTTTTCAGTTGTTAACTGAGATTACATTTTTGGTTGTTTCCTTTCTAGAGGAAAACTAACAGTATTTACAGTATTGTGTGAACAGTATCAACCTTCGCTGAAAAGAGACCCCATGTATAATGAGGTGAGTTACTCATAAACAGGATTTAGCTCACTCAAGGAGTGAAAAAATGTCTGATTGTCTCCAGCTTTGTAGATAAGAGCTGGTGATTTACCTGGCCTGGGTGACTTCTGCCACCTGTAAATGAAATCATTGACTTTTTTCACCTTGTGTCCCTACAGTACCTAGATAGAATAGGACAGCTTTTCTTCGGAGTTCCGCCCAAGCAGACCTCGTCCTACGGGGGCTTGCTAGGTAAGCTCTGCTTGGAGGTACCTCCAGGCTTTGGTCAGTGACCTGGATAAAACACCTGTGTTGGAAACAGAGAATCTGTTCTAACCAATTTATAATTCTTTTCATAGCCTGTAGGAACAGCCCATGCTGTAGAATACAAAATGAAGGGTTGCATGTGAAAGTGATTTGTGGGAGTTTGTAGACTTTTCATCACTGAGAAGGGGAGAAGCAGTAAAAAGACTCTTATGGTTAATTTCTGACATTATGGTATAGCTTCCTAATGTAAAGAAGCATCTTACCGGTGTTAAATCTTAATTTCCTCAGAGTTCAGTGACTGATTTTTCTTAAACCAAGTATGGGGCTTTGGTAGAGATCTAATCAGTACTGATACAACATGAATGTGTCCAAAGAGGAAGTTCTGAAATTAATACTGCCCTTCTACAAGGACTGAAATGGAATAGAGAAATTCAGCCCTCATTCCCTGGGTCTTGAATGAAATTAGCATAAAATTAATGTTTTCCCTGAGAACTAAGCTTCTTTGTAAAGTGACTTGAAGTTTTACCTACAAACATCAATTTGCTGATACCCAAAGCCTGATGAAAAACATGAACATTGTGTTTTTACCATCGTAATTTGCTTTTCAGCAATTCAGGCATCTTTAAATTGATGCCTCTGAGTTTCAGACAATTTTTTTACACCATGATGCAGACTGTGACTGCTTTTTGAGAGTTTCACTGCTGGAGGTGTGTTTTTCCTCTTTTAGTTGTTTTTTTTTCCCCTCTGAGGGCACAACTGTAGCACATAAATATGTGACTTTGGGTTTTTCAAGTGTATTCTTAGAGAAGGAACAGTATCAGTGAACAGCTAAGAGTATACAGCTTCCCAAATCAATATTCATAATGGAAACCAGTGTGGGATTACTAATGTCTTGGTGAGACTCTTCTACTTCAAAACTCTTGGGCTTTTTTTGTTACCGAAATCTGTACTGCAGCAGGATGGAAGATTAGTTGAAAGTTTTTTGAGATGTAAAACTAGTGTTTTTGACTCTCCTGTACTTTATTCTAGGAAATCTTTTAAACAGTCTGATGGGAACTGGGGAAGATGATGACACAGAAGATGGTCAGGAAGACAGCAGTCCTATCGAGCTCGACTGAATGTTGTTGTCATTGGGTGCCGTGTAAATCTGATGATTCGATGAC
The DNA here is from genome assembly GCF_051311805.1 of Agelaius phoeniceus. Classification (NCBI taxonomy): domain Eukaryota; kingdom Metazoa; phylum Chordata; class Aves; order Passeriformes; family Icteridae; genus Agelaius; species Agelaius phoeniceus. Next base: position 5,698,521 of record NC_135280.1, on the reverse strand, counting down.
TCCAAAGACACTTTTGGAATTTGAATCCTGCAGTTGTTTCTTGGCTCCTAAAAGGGCTCCTCTGGTCTTTTAGAAATGGTTGCTGAAATGTTTATACTGTCGGTCTATATTATTTATGTAAAAAAAAAAAGAAAGAAACCAACAAAAAGTAGCCAAACGAACCAATATCGGAGCGGTTGTTAGTGGGTGTCCGATCCAGCGGCTGGGACTGATTAAACATAGTCTGCGGTTTCTGATGCAGTATTCCCTTTTGCACAGTCTTTAATAAAGCATAAACATGGGGCTTGTCCTTCACGGCCTACCCAATACCACCTGTGTTCTGAGAAAGCCTCCTTGCCCTCTGCCCTCTTCCAAGGAAGATCTTGAGAGGCAGGGGGAGCAATTGAATAATTGATTTGCGAGGCTGGTGCCAAAAGTACTGCGAGACGAGCCAAGCAGCATAATTTGAGATGCACATCCAAGAGACATTGATACAAGAACTTGCTTCCACTGCCATGAGTAACATGCACACCCTTCATACTGCCTGCCCCTCTCCCCAAGGCCGGGCTCTGGCTGAGCCCACGCGTGTGTTTAGCCAATACCTCCTGAAAAGCACAAGGTTGAATAGCTCTTGAGTAAAAGCCCATCAGTGGAACGCAAGTAATTGGCTTCCAGCTGGATCTCTCTTGCCTAGGTATAAAAATGTGGCATCTAAAATACATCCTGTGGCTTGTGGCTGTACTTTGGAAGAGATTTTGCCAGTGTAAGTTCCCAGCTGTACGTGCAGGCGGCAGCGTTGCTGTGAGCAGGGTACGTGCTTGAACTGGGCTGGATGGCAAGAAAAGGGATACTGCAGAGCTTCTGGTTCTTTATGATATATTTATTTTTCTTGGGTGATTGATTCATTTAACACTTTCTGTTAAAAAAAAGAATAAATCAATAAATAATGGAGTAACTTCACCCCCAGCAGTAGGCATAGCCATTCTCCATCTCCTCTGTAATGCAGCACAGTCTGGTACAGGGAACAGGTGAAAGGGTGGGGAAACGCTTTATTTTTTCACGATGAAAATAAAAAGGCTTAGATTAATAAACAGCAATCATGCATGGGGGAGGGATTAATACAAATTTATTGACTGTATGAAAAAAAAAAAGGCATTGACAGGAAGACTTTGTGTTAATTGTGAAGTCTCAAATAAACACTTTATACCAGGATGTGCGATACTGCTGCTTTCTAAAGAGTTTCCCAAGCAGAGCTTTATATTCCTTGCTATTTTTTTCACTCTGCATTTCACTCTTGGTCATCCAGCCCTCGGTGCTTCACTTCACCTCTGGCACTAAAGGTGTAATTCTCTTGGGGTATTGGAATATCTGGAGCAGGTGGAGCTTGCTTTGCTGTGCAGCAGCTTAAGGGAAGAGCTCCCTCTCGGGGCTGGTGCTTTGACATTTAAGAAATGATCTGGGATGCCAGCAGAGGTTTAGAAGCACAGCTTACATTGCTTTTGGCTGCCAGGAATGTGCCTCTCAGGCAGTATGAGGTGTCCACAGGCATCCAGCTCATGTCCTCTGCTGTGTCCTGTGTATGTGACCCAATGTGAGGTTCTTGCCTCAGCTCTGTCTGCAGCCCCCACTGTGAGCTCTGCATGTGCCCTGACCCCAACACCCCAGCCCTGACAGGAAGGCAGTGCTCCAGGGCTGAGGCACCTACACGTGGATATATATAAAATGTATATTCAATAATTACAACAGTATATACAGAACTTATATGTGTGTACGTATAAAACATATACCTAGGAATTTAAAATACAAGTATACACACACACATATAAACAGCCTTTTGTATAGATAATAATTATATACTTGTATTACATATTAATTATAATATTATTCTTAATTATACATGCACACAAAACAATTTTTATAGCTACCTATAAACACAAACAAGGAATCCAGTCTGTGCTCTCCCTGCTTCTGCTGTGCCTGGGTTGGTAAGTAAGTGTGAATGACAGTGTGTGGGTAACATACACTTATAAATACTTTAAATATAAGTTAACTATATAATTATAGTTAGGCATACACATGTGCATGCAGATATACACCTTAAATTTATAAATATATTTATAAATTATATGTATATAAAGCATGCACATGTGTATATAATATAGAATCACATATTTTAGAAAACAAAGTATAAAAATGTCTATACATAAACAGGTGTGTGAAATACACTTAGCTTATATCTTTGTAAAGTGAATATGTCTGAGTGCTACATCTGTACATGAATGTGTGCATACAAACACCTCACACATATACACACATTTTACATATTACACCTACCCACTATGCAGTTTATAGTTGTCTGAATAGCCAACAACCCCTTCCTAAAGCTTATTTCTCTATTCCCAAGAACCAGCTATCCTTTGTGCATGTGTGTGCACACATAAAGAACTATTACAGAGAAAATACACAGAATATGCACTATAACACACACATTTACACAAATAATAGCTAAAATAATACACATTGTGTTTTGAGGGTGTCCCACACCCCTGGGGCCCTGCCAGCACTGGCACCTCCTTGTTTCCATTTGCTGCTTTTTAACCCCACCTCCCTGCCCTGCCCCAGCACCACACGGCCACGGCTCTGACATAATAATAATTTATTGGTTGGAATGACATTTAGTAGCACAGTTGTCTTACCAGTGACAGAACGAATGCACACAGCCGATGGGATGCTCTCAGATACACAACCACCCGAGGAAACGCGTCGGACAGGTCCGTGGCTGGGGCTGGGCCCTCAGGGCACGCTGGAAATCTCATTTTGGGCTAAAAATCCAGCACCTGGTGTGTAGGTCCCAGCCCGCCCGCCCTAACTGCAGAATTACAGTGCTCAACACCGCGCTGAAACGTCACTTCAAGCAGCTTTTTTTTTTCTTTTTTGGCTTTTTTTTTTTTTTTTTTTTTTTTTTTTGGGCAGGAGAAGAAAAATCAACCAAAAAAAATTGGATTACTGGGGGAAAAAGTGCAACCACCAAGTCTGGAGAAGGGATGTGCCTGCTGGGAGTGAGCTGGGACAGGCTTTGATGGTGCCCATCAGCAAAACTGCAGATAAAGCTCAACCTCCAGCTCCATCCCAGGCTCCCCAAATGGGGCAAAGCCCCCCAGACCATGGAACAGGGATGACCCAGGGAGCCAAACACAGGCCTGGCCCCCAAAGCTCTGCTCCCCCAGCATCACCTCATGGGTTGGTGTCTCCCTTGCAGCCCCCTCCTCCCTGCCCTTCATTACCTTAACGAGGCTGATGATGCCCATTTCCTCTATTTCTAAATCCTATTTGACCCTCTCTGGGTACAGCATCACCCCCAGTCCCCAGGGGGATAATTCATTCCTCGTTTTCCCTGGCACCATGGCAGGCTCAGCTGCTTTGGCACAGCACCTTTCCTGTGTTTCCAGGCTGCCTCCCATCCCACAGGGATGTCACCCTTGGGGACTTGCAGCCCCCTGGAAAGGGCTGGCAGCCATCTGGAAGTGTGGGGATGCTCAGCTCCAGCACCAGGGACCTGAGCATGGGGAAGAGTCCCAGCTGCCCCTGGGATGTGCCACCAACAGTCTCTGCCATCCTGGTGAAGCGGGTGTGGGGTGATGGGGTGGCAGGGCCACCTGTCCCACCCCACAGAGCAGCCACAGAGCTGAATTTCAAGTTGGATCAGGATCTTCTCCGACGTTCCACCGCCGCCCTTCCGACATGATCACGTGAATGATGAGGGGAAAGGGAAGTATTATTATTGTTATTATTATTACTGTTATTATGAATTATTTTTAACATTTCAAATAAAACCACGTCGTGTTGTAAACAGAAGCTCACTCCTCAGGTCTGCCCAGCCAGTCCCAGCTAAGGTTTATGTTTGAAATGGGCTTCCACTGAAAGGAAAAAACAGAGAAAATAAAGTTAGAGCAAGGCAAGCACTGGCTGGCACAAGCCCACCCTGACAATGGTCCTTGCTGATGCTCCTTGGCTTTAGTTACCCCTATAACCATACAGCAGCATGGACACCACACCAGAGGCAATGAAGAGGGAAGGATACCATCCTCCTCCTCCTCCAGGGGTACCATCCTCCTCCTCCTCTCTGCTCAAACAGCCTTTGCATCCCCTGGGCAGTGAAGAGAGCAGGAGGGAGCGATGTCCAGACCCCCACTCCCCTCCAGCCATCCCATCCTCCAGCCCAGGGCACTCTGCAGGGCCAGGGCTGACACCCAGCCCTCCCCAGGGAACACACCTGCATATTCCTGAGGCAGCATTGGCCGGCTTATAACCTTCTGGAAGGTGGTGATCCACTCCAGCTGGTCGTCCTCTGTCTCGCAGGCGAAGAGGAATTTCCGATCCGGGGTGACGATGGTGATCCCGTGCTGCCAGTGGTTCCCCTGCGTGGATGGTGGGAGCCCTTCCAGCACCTTGTAGCTGTTCTCCTTGCTCCCAATAAAAACCTCCCCTCTAGCAAAGGCATCCTAGGAGACAGCAGAGCAGTCAGGAAGGGGGTGAGGGTGAAGGGAGCTCTGCAGCCCAGGCCAGGACAGCTGCAGCAGCCACAAGCCCACCAGCCAAACCCCAACAGCACCACCCATAGCCCTGCTCCTCACCCAAGGGCACCCACAATACAGCACCAACACCAGGGAGCCAAGATCCAGATGCAGAATATCTGGTGGACAGGGCTTTTTAAGTGGTTTTGGTATTTACAGGGTTACTGCCCACTGGACACCAGGCAGAGCCACCAAGCAGTGACAGCATTGTGCCCTCTTGGCTCTCCCACCAGCCTGCATTTTGCTGCAGATCATTACTGTAATTATTACTGCTATTACTCTTACAATTATAAGTGGCAATATTGCAGGTAATTCCCCCCAGGCAGCCCAGGCACCTTCATCTTACCAGGGGATCTTTGAAATACATGAGCCGTCGGTCATCCATGGTGAACCATCGCTTCTTGAATCCCTCTGTTTGCTGGGGAGTCAGAAAATGCCAGATCACACACTGGAACAGCACAGCTTCCTTCTAACCATGCATGGCCCAGGAGTGTCAAAGCACTTGGAGCAGCCTGATGGGCTGGGGGAGTTGGGAACAGATCATTTCTGGGCCATCAGAGCCACCACAGCCAGGGGCTGGGCCAGCTCTACCAGGAAGGGACATTGGGTTTAAGATGTAAATCTGGATTTTTTTAATGTTTGCTCCCAGGTGAGGAAAGTGAATTAAATACATTCACAGAGTTATGGCTTTGCCTCTCTAGCAAGGGTTGGTTTGTCCCACCAGCAACCCCTTCTTGGGGCCATACAGAGCAAGACTCATGTTTGGAGGGACTAAAAAATGCTTCAGATCGTACCTTTGGCCCTGTTTTCTCCATGTATCCTTCCTTCAGGTAGTTTCTAGAAAGCTTTGGCACCAGCTGCAGCAACCAAAGAGGACAGAAAAGAGCAGAGTCAGATGGAAGGGCCTGGGGGTCACTGGAAGGAAAACCCACCCTGAGCTGGCCCCAGCCCCGAGCCCACCCCACAGCTCTGCCTCAGAGCTCCAGTCCTGCTCCTCCACAGGGCTCAGAAGAGGAGGCTGCAACATCAAACACCTTGGAGCAGCTCCCCAGCACAGCCAGCAGCCTCCAGGAGCATCTCCCACACTCCTCAGGGTGCAGGGCCACCCTGCACAACCACGACTGCACCCCTCCCAGATAATTGGCAGAAGGAAGGAAATGCAATTAGACTTCAAAATCTACAGCCAAGGAGGAGCAGGGAGTAATCAACAAGCACCAGCACAGTGATGTTACAGCCCAAGAGCAGCACACAGCCTTGGCTGGCAGCACGTCAGAGCAGCCTCTGGAATTGCATTAGCCCAGGGAAACACAATTAGCAGCTCCAGCCCCTGGAAAACACAGGCATTTATAAACCAGGCTGCACTGACCTGCAGAGAGCTCAGGGCACTGACATCCATCTGCCCTCACCTTCCCAGCCTTCCAGACTTTGTTTTGGCTTTTGTTGTTACAGCCAGAGCCTTTGAGCCAGGTGCTCAGGGCTCCTGCAGGGGTGGCAGTGCTGGAGCTGCTCCCCTGTGTGTGCAGGGGCCCCAAGGCTGGGCTCAGCATCCCTCCACAACCATTTCACCAGCAATCACAGAACACTCCGAAGGATGGAGCACTCCCCAAGCCTTCCAGCTTGTTAACAGGAGCCAAAAATGAGCAAGAGGGGGGAAAAAAAGCCCCACCCAGGCAATGCTGCAGGAACACTCACATCAGAGTCACTGGCTCCAGGGAATGCCACTTGTAGGTAATGGAAGCGTGCTGCCCGGATGGCGTTGAACCAATCCACTATTTCCTAGTAATGAGGAAAAAAGCAGAGTGAGGAGTGCAGCCTGCACACAAAATAACCTGATCCTGCTGGGTTTTGTTGCTCTGGCTCCAGTGACAGAGCTCAATGCAGCAGGAATCCTAGAAAACACAGAGTACAGCAAAAAGGTGAAGGATGTGGAACACTCAGCTGCTGTTCTGGGCTGCCAGATGTGCACAGAGCTCTGCAGCTTCCAGTCAGCACCGAGGGGCTTTCTGCAGAAGGGAGCATTTAAACATCTCTGAACTGGCAAAACCAGCCCCAAAAGAGCATTTGAAACATTGAGCTGACCCTTTAAACAGAGCTGGGCTGGTGCAACCTGCCCACCCAGCCCTGTCCCCTCCAGGAGGACCTGCATCCCACCCAAATTCCAGCTACATACTTCAATGTTTTGATAAAAGAGTAGCTCAACATCTCTTTATCTTTGTATCCCAGTCTATCAGCTGTGTCTGTGAGTCTTTTAGGGACAGCCACAGTGATAATGAAGTCCAAGAAGCTCTGGAACTTCTCCCTTTCCTTGGCAAAAAAATCTCTCTCTATTTTTTTCCTCCTACAAAACAATTGTTTTATAATTTCCTTATTTTTAAACTCATGTATTCATTTATCTCTGGTAAGACCCAACAGCTTGTGCTGTATGTCTCTGAAGGTTTTGCTGAGAAATGCCACATTAATTTTAAGTGTTCCACACTTAAAGGGAGCACTCAAACACTGCCTTGTGCTCTGACACTGTGGGACCAGGAAAGGTTTGCTGGAAGGGAATCAGGAGCTGCCCTGCCTGGGATCTGAGCACAGGGAGAGGGATGCTGAGCTGTCTTGCTGTCATTAATGCATGGGAAGCTTCACACATCAGATCAGGGACATGCTCAATGAGCCAAACTCAATCCCAAAATAAACACTGCCCAACCCTTTCAGGTGAGGTCGCTGTAGTGTAGGAAAGACCGTGTCAAAGGAGAAGTTGGCCTTCTCTAAGAGTTAAACTTTTTTGTGCTTTAGAAATGATCTGGGTAAGGAGGAAAGGCTCACATGAAATTTTAAAATCTCAGTTTTAAGGAGCTGAATTGGGGGTATCTTAAAAATGGTCTAATGTGGCAAATAGCCATTCCCAAAAATTAAAAATCTTTGCTTTGGTTTCTTAAGCTACTTCAAGTTGAGAGAAAAAATAACCCAAAAGATACTAGGACATAAACAATGGAAAACTCTGACCTACTTGTCTGAGGTTTTACTCACTTATCACTTGCTCACCTACCCTAAGCAGCTAAGGACACCCCAGATAGCACCACAAAGAGGATCACTGAGAATCCACTCCTGAAGTTCATGATGACCAAACCAGGCTGGAGCTAATGAACAATAAGCTGTGATGTTAAAATTTTGGTATCTTCTACGGCCACCAATTGGGTGGTTATACACATATTTATTTCTTTATTTACCTGTGGTTCTTCTCTGTGATCATGATGTGAGGTAGGGTTTCACCCTGCAGAAAAGCAGAAGCTGAAACCCTCACTGACTTCCAGCAGTAAATTGCTTTCTGGAATATTGATAATCCATTGACACAAATGAGGTTTGACCAAATTCTTCCCTGTGAGGGTGGCACAGGTTTTCCCAGAGCAGCTGTGGCTGCCCCATCCCTGGCAGTGTCCAAGGCCAGGCTGGATGGGGCTTGGAGCAGCCTGGGATGGTGGAAGGTGTCCCTGCCCATGGCAGGGGTGGAATCAGATGAGCTTTAAGGTCATTCCCAACCCAAACTATTCTGTGACTCTTATGAAATATTAGAAGGAGCCTAAATGAGACTCCCCCAGCTCAGACCAGGGAGAGGCAGCACCTCTGGGGTCCAGGAGGACACACTGGGGCTGCTGGGGGAGCCCAAAAGGGAGCAAAGGGCAGCAGGAGACCACAGGGGAGTCCCAGGGCAGCCTCCAGTCCCAAAGGGCAGGAGTTTGCCCCAGGGGGTTCATCATCCTACAGCCCTTGTGCAGCCAAGGAGACAGACCAAACTGAGGGAAGTTGGAAGGAATTGAGCAGGGTCATGATCAGATTTCATCAGAGCACATCCTGCCCTGCCTGGGAGCAGAGACAGCTCCTTCCAGCAGCCCCCAGCAGAAACCTCAGCAGCCAAACCCAAACCCCACAGCCCTAAATGCAGCCCTCACAGCCTGGCTGTGCAAACCACCAAAGCCCAGCAAACCACAGACTCTGACACAACAGGGGGAGATGCAACTTTGCCACTAAAGAGCTGCTGCTCATTAGTCTGGCTTAAATTGCAGCAGGAGGTACCTGAGAGCAGCTCCAGTGACATGGGCTGGGCTCAAGAAGCACCTGCTGACAAGCACCTGGCATGGAGGGGAAGTTTGAGAGCAGCTCCCTGGGACCCACAAAGGATCACCCCAGACCCATGGGCCCTCTCCTTCACACCTCCCTTCAGAGACATCTGAACAAGGGGATTTATTCAATACAAACATGAGTGTCTGCATTTTATGAAGTATGAGACAGGCAGAACCACATCAGTCCCTGCTTCTCCTACATTCCAGCTTGCTCCCCTTTTGCAAGTCTTTGGGCTGAGTCCCCTCATCTTCCAATGCTCCATCCACCCTTTCTCCTCTTCTGGGCACCAAGGAGCCTGCCTTGAAAAATCCTCTACTCCGAGTTTCAAGAAATTTCCAATTCCTCCCATTTGCATCTGTTCACTTAGAACACAGTTTGCCATCCTTTGTGCTTGGAAGAACAGGACAAACACTCTCAAAGCTGGCTGTGCATCCTGTACCCTTCCACCCTCCAAGAGATCCCAGCTTGGCTGGAGCCTGGTGTGCCACAGGCTGTCCCAAACCTCCTCATTACCTCCAGGGCCTCACCTTGCCATCTTCATGATAGACAAAGATGTTCCTTGTGCTATTGTCCTTCAAGTAAGTGATCTGCAGCCCGTGTGGGTTCCCAATTTTTGCAGGCTGGAAGGTGGCGTTTAGGTGCTCGATCTTCATAATTGCTTTGGGTTCTTTTGCCTGGAAAACACAGCTGGGTGAGCAAACACTGAGAAGTGGCTTTCAAACCAAAAAACAGTTCACTTGGTCGAAAAAAGGCCTATTTGAGGGCATTAGCAAAAAGCACCTGAATGCCAGCCCACAAAACTCCCTGGTGATGAGAGATCCAAGACCCTGCTCAGGTGTCAATGCCAGTCTGGAATAATGCTCTGTCCTTCTGCAAAATCCAGCAAAAAGAGACAGACTGCTAACTAACAGGCCAGGGTGCTTTGTGACTCCAGCACCCACAGATAGTTCATCCTTGTCCCAAAAGATGGAGGATTATCCCCTTTGCCAACAACAGACCCGGCTGGGAAGCACCATGTCCATGTCCCCACCTGTCCCATCCTCTCAGGTGAGCCACTGGCTGCTGACTCTGCTTGACACTGGAGGAACAGAAAACCAGGGAGATTTCCCTCTGGATTGCATCCAATGCCATGCAAAGGAGGATTCAGACCCCAGTGACCACTGCAAAGTGGTGACACCTTCATCACAAGGTTGTCATCAACACGAAACCCACGTTATTTGGAGGATGCAGAGCCAGAGCTGAGAAAAACTCCTTTGCTGGTGGTTTGAGAAAAGCCCTAAAGACTTTAAAGGGCAACAGAGCAAGAATGTGTGAATGGGCCTGGGGGACATCTCTCCATGACTGTGCTGGAGGAGCAAGAGCAAACCCCACTAAAGGGAGGGTGAGCTGAGCTGAGCCTGGTGCTCTTGTCCTGGAGCAGCTGGGACTCAGTGCTTATGGAAATTGTAAAACAAACTGGTGCCTTGGGAATTACATGTTCCAGGATGCTCTCACAGCTGCAATCCCATCTGCACACAGCAACCCCAGGTACTCACATCGTTTTTGTTGAAGTACTTCAGAGCACCTTCCCTCTCTGATAACACGAATTTTCGGCTTAAGAATTGCCCATTGTCGCGTCCTCTCTTCCACAGAAATCCTTCTCTGTACCCTGCAGCAGAAAGGAATCACTGAGAGCCAGGGATAAAGTGCTGTACTTGAAAAGAGAATTGGGATAGAGAAAAGAACTGAGCCTTCAGAACTCAGCAAACCAAGTGTGTGGTTGTCCTTCTCCTCCAGACCTGCCCTTCTCCCTCTGCTCTCATTCTCTGCCCACAGCTTCTGCTTCAGACATCTCCACTCTGACACGCAAGGAGTGGCTCCCTGTGCATTATTACAGCTCAGTCCTGGGGTGAGCCAAACACAGGACTGGTGAAGGATGCTGCAGGTATTTCTGATTGCACTTGCTCCCCTCAACAACACAGATTTTTTAGCATTGCAGGGATGGAGAACAAAATTACTCTGTGTGTCACCAAAGATGATCTCAAATCATTGTTAATCCCGGCAGGTGGGCACCATCACAGCTGTATAAGAAGAGAAAGAAACCCAGAGAAGTTTGCTGAGCTGCCCAGGACAAGGCTGTGAGCCAGGATCAAAGTCAGTCTGGAAATCCAGCTCTCCCTGCCCTCTTACATTGGACATTTCACCATTTTGATGTTCTCTTTCCAAATTGTGTCAAAACACAGAATCCAAATTCAATTCAAGGAAGAATTACAAAAACCCAGCACAACCAAGTGTTATCCCATTCTGTGGCTCACATGTTGGCTCTTCCCAGGCCAATCCCTTCAGCTGCTCTGACAAAGCCAGCTGCTGATTTCAGTGTACTTTGGTACAGATTTTTGCTTGCTTCTTTCTTTTTCTTTCTTCTTCCCTCCAGGGCTGCATCCTCAGGAGCTGCTCCTCTGCTCTGCCCAAACCTGAACCCCTGTCAGCACCCATCAGTGCAAACCACCATGAACAGCCCTTGCACCCAACATGAACTCACACAGGCTCCCCAGGCAAACTGTGTGTCAGCAAGATGTGTCCTCAAAGCCCTGATCCACAGGGCTGTGAAAGCAGCCAGAGAAGGTGCTGAGAAACAAAACTGCAGGAGGCACAACAGGAAACAGATCTTACACTGGAGGGCATTGGAGACAGACAATAAACCTTCTCTTCCCTGTCTCATGTGCTGCACTATCCTAGCATCAGCTTTGTATTTCCAGCACCTGGTCACACTCAGGTCCTCAGGGGTGGCGAGGACCTGGCACAGGGTGCCCAGGGAAGCTGTGGCTGCTTCCCTGGAAGAGTCTGAGGCCAGGCTGGATGGGGCTTTGGAACAGCCTGGGAGAGTGGAAGATGTCCCATGGCAGGGTGAAATGGGATGATCTTTAAGGTCCCTCCCAACCCAAACCATTCTGTGAGGGCTGCTCTGCTCAGTTGGAAGCTGAAGGACCACAATCCCTCCAACCCCTGCTGACTGCTGTGTTGGACCACACAACATCGTGTCACCAACACCTCTGTTCCTCTCCTGAGGCACAGAATGGGGCTGCAACCTCCTGCCACCATCCCATGGATCACCAGCACCCAACCACGAGAGCAGAAAGCACTGCCTGGGCAAGACTGATAAAGAAACACCACTAACACAGCTGGCACTGCTGCTGCCACGTTTCCTGCAGCACTTCTGCCACCTGCCAAGGAGCAAAATCGACCACTTTGCTCTGCAGGCTGCTCTGGCACCAACCTGTGACTCCTGCAAGAGCCCCACCAAGCAGTTGTGTCAAAGTCAGCCAGTAAATGGCACAGGACACAGCCACACAGCCCAGGTGGGCATTTCTGACCTCTTGTGTGCCTTCCAAGGTAAAATCAGGATCTGCCCCTTCCACACCCACCTCACCCCACAGCTACAGCTCTGGGGCAAGGAAAGCAGGGGGCACCAGTTGGTTGAGTGAAAAGAAGGTAGTGCAGGGTCCTGTGCCAGCTCAGGTGGGCTGGGGGCTGCAGCTCCTTCAGGCACATGGAAGTGGCAGCAGCCCTGGGTGCTCCAGTGTAGCCAGCCCTCCACTGCCTGAGGGCTCCAGAGGAAGCAAGGGAGAGGATTTTGTATAAAGAATATCTCCTGCAGCCACCATCTCTCCATCTGACTTCCACCAGCATTTGGTTCAGGTTCCCCATTTTAAAGAGGGAGGATATTGCTACTTCCCCACCTCAGAAGGCTCTTACAGAGCTGAGTTAATGATGGGGGTTTGGTCTCTGAGAATGTGGATTACAGGAAGTATCCAAAATTACTTATTCAGTTTTATACTCTTTGCTCTCAGAGAAGAAAAATCCCTCCTGCAAGGAGGACAATCAGATCCACTGGCTTGCAAAAACCAAGATGCATGGACTTCTCCTTCTGTCATCCTAAGCAAGGCATTCAAAACTGGGAATTAAAACCACGACTGATCTTTGGTTTCTTTGGCTCCTTATTTCAGAGTTTCACCTGGAAAGAGGCAACAGAACTGCTTGTTTCCATGATGCTTCTAGGGCTGTGGTAAAACCAGGTCTGAGTGTATCCAGCACCACACAAATGCAGCACTGTGTGGTTTCTTGCCTTCTTGTCTCACTGCAAGTCAAAGCATGGGGGGCTGAATAAGAGGAAAAAAAAATGTACTTGTGCATGTAATCCAAGAGAATCACATTTTCCTGGAGTTCAGGCAGGGCACCTCCTCCTACAGAAGGCCTTTTTCCTTCCTCTCAGCAGTTAAAGTGCATTGACCCCGATTCAGAGCTTTGGAGAAGATTCAAATGCAGCTCCCTCCCTCTGCTGCTAAAATTGCAGGGTGTGCATGGCCACTCCTCTGAGTGTCAGAGCTGAGCTCTCTGCTCCATTAGCACGGTGAGGTGTTAATTAGGGCAGCACAGGGGACAGGCACTCACTGGACACGTGTGCCCACCTTTTCTGAGAGGTTAAGGAGCTGCATAATTCTCTGGAGCAGCTGAGTGTGGAATCCCTGACATCACACATCACCTCTGGCCCCGTGTCACAATCTCCTTTTTAAACAAAGAGTCTGAAGGATATTCCTCTGAAATAAACCCTGCTGCCCACAGTGAGAGGGTTGGATGGAGAAGGTGGCATATTCTGTATTTTCCTTACAGACTGGACTTTGAATAGGGTTGCAAAAACAACTTGTTTAGCCATGCCAGGGTAGATGGTTTGGTTTGACTGCTCTAGGTTGTAACATTTCTTCCTGCAGCACTCAGCCACCATCAAAGCAAGACATTTCGATGAATTCAACTTGCATACTTTGAGAATTTGCACTCCAATAAAAGTCATAAACCAAGGAATATTAAGTTTGCTCATGGAATGAAAACAACACTCTTTGCCCCAATCCCCCAGATGCAATCAGGGTCCAGGTCCTCAAATCCCTCAGAGCTTGCACCCTGCTCTGCTGCACAGCACCAGCAGATTGCTTTTTTTGCCTGATTTTTTTGCCTGTTTGAGGAGCTCAGAAGTTCCCTGCAATAATTCTGCAGCCATCTCTGGATCATCCATTTCCTGCAGGTCCCACCCTGAGCAGTGCAGGAACAGCCATGCTGGAGGTGTCTCAGCATCCCCATGGCAGCAGGCACCTGATGCTGAGATGGAAATCCTCCCCCTCCTGCACTGACCAGGTCAGGAGCCACCAGCAGCTGCTGCTGCCCCTGCCCAGTTCAGTTCTTTGGAAATTACAGCTTCAGCAAGCAGAAAATGAGGCTCAGTGATTCTCCAGCCCCCAGGACCCCCGTGAGGTCAGTGCTTGGTGCACCTAAGGCAGGGTGGGTGATGGCAGGTCCAGCTCACGGGCTGAGAAGGGAATGATCTCCCTTCACCTCCCTCAAGACAACGTTTTCTCCCCATTTAGGGCACCACATCCTCCTCACAGCTCATCCAGCCAGGCCAAAGAGCCCAGGAACTCCCAAGTGCAGCACCCTGACACCCACACCATTTTCCTGTGCACACCCGTGTTAGAGGCACAACATTTCCCAGCTCCTAATCAATCAGTCCTCTCCTAATGAGCACTTAGCATCCAAATTACCTTTCCTAAAGGCCATTTCGCAGAGAAGGGTTTCATGTTGTCATCCAGTCTGCCTCTGCTGCCTTCCAGGAGCTCATAAAACAATTATTGTCCCACTGCATTGTCACTTCAGCTATGGATGCAAGCAGCTGATGAGATTGATTGCTTCCACAATACCCAATTAACCCACTCACTCTGCAAACGATTGACTTAATCAAAGGCAATTAGTGCTTGAATGGCTACAGCAGACAGAAAGCCAGGATTTAGTGGATGATTCAGGTAATGTTGTACAGACATCTCCTTGGCCTTCTGAGGGAAAACATCCTCACCAATGCTCAGCTCAGAGCTGGAAGGAGATGGAACCTCAGGTCGGTGGTATGAGGTGGCACAGAAAGGGACTAGGAACACACACTTCTCTCTACTGAGAAAAGGAGAACTTGCAGTGGCTGATGTTCCCTTTTTCCTACTTCTTCTGCTCATGCAGGGCCCAGAGCACCAAGCAGTTGACCAGACCTCAGTGACCAACAGGTCCTGAAATGGTAACTTGCCTCTGATAGTCAGATCCAGTCCTCTGAGCAAAGCCAACACTGTTGTACAAAACCACCTTCAATATTGATTTCTTCCACAGCATCTTATCCCACAATGTATAAAAAAAACAATCCAAAAGACTCAGTGTGGAGGCAAGAGCACATTTCTGTAGAAATGCAGGTGTCAGTGTCCTCAGGGACTTTTTCCTCCAGACAAATCACCCCAAACTGGCCCAGCAGAGACCAGACAAAGCCTCACATGGGAAGGTCAAGAACAACCCATGACACCTAAAGCAGAGGACAGAGATCATTTTAGATCACCTGAGGAACAACTCCAAGGCTGAAGCCAAGCATGGAAAACCAATTCTCCAGATCACTACAAGAAGATATTGTCATCTTGATTTTGTACTGGTAAAAGGTGCTCCCCAGCTGCTGGGACCAGTGTGGGAAATGGAGCCAAATGCATCATCTTTATGGAAAGATCATGGGGCTGAGCTCAACTACACATCCAGATCCTGAGGCTGACAGAAAGAAGACAGGTCTGTGCCCCCACACAGGCACGGAGCATTTAAATGCAAGGTCCATGCCCAGGCTTCCAGCCCCACTTAATCATGAGTACACTTGCACTGGTGGCTCACAGCTGAAAATCCAAATTGCTCCTAAGCAAAGCCCCAATAATAAAGCTGAAATCCATTAAGCCTGTGATGTTTGCCACTATTTAAATCAGATTAAAATTGTGCATGACACCGCTAAGCCGAACAGTCAGAAAACACTCTTGTCAAGTCTGATGTTTCTCCATGTAATCCAGACCCCCCTTCTTTCAGCGGGTTGTCAGCTAAAAGGAGCCACAATAAGAGATCATGTACCTAATCCAGCTTCCTAAGCTGTTTTTAACTGGTTTCTTTAATCACATGTTGGATTCCCCACGGAGCAGCTCTCAGGTGACAAAGACATTAGCAGAGCCATTCATCCTCCTGGGAGGGATCTCAGGTGGGATCACAGGGATCTCAGGTGGGATCACCTTGCCCCTGGTGCCACTGAGTGCAGCAGGAACAGGAGCCTCTGCAGAGCTTGGGAAGCCATCAGTGCAGTAAAAAATGGGAAATCAGGGCAGCAGGGGGTGGCAGCCACTGCAGGGTGAGGTGGTGCAAAGGACACTCATCAGAGAAAAATCTTCTTTTGGTAGAGTGATATTGATCTCCCAGTGAGCACTCACCTCCTCTGAAAATGCTGTGTGAGAACAAGTATGAGAAAACACAAATTATACAATTCCCAAGTCTTCACCTGACTGCTGCAGGCATATCAGGTTTAATACAGAAGACAGCCACATCCTCCCTTTTATCAGTTTATCTTATAATTGACCATCGATACAGTACAACTTCCGTGGTAACTTAATTATTGAGCAAGTGTTTACATATTAAAGATAAGGCCACAGCTGCCTGCTGCAAGCACAATTTGATTGTATCTGCTGGGAGATGTTACAACCCCGTGCTACAGAAAATGTCTTTACTGGAAGCCTTGCACTTACATTGCTGAGAATTGAATGTGGAATCTAATTTTACTTGGAAATCAAATGCTTCCTCTTCGAGTGGCATCCCTGCAACACCCACCTGGGAGCTTGCTTGGAGAAAAAAAAATCCTGTTACAGGTAAATAACCTTCAGGTTTTGCTCTTTTGCAGCCAGTCTTTCATAATAAAAGGCAGATGAAAGGTGGGAGGCTCCCTGTGTGATGCTCAGCCCGTTCAGCAGCAGTGAGTGCACTCAAAGCCTGATCCAGCTGCCAAGCTGGGTGTAAGGGCAGGCATGTGGCACTAACTCACAATAATCCTGCAGCAATTCACCTCAGGAGCTCAGTTCTGAGAGCCAAACCACTCCCAGCCACAGGGCAAGGATCCTCCTTGGGTGAGACATAAACACTCCAAAAAACCCTCACTGCAGCCACTGTGAGTTCAGCTCAGATGTCCTGCAGCCTTCCCTGCACCTGGAGCAGCTCTGCCACCATCCCACACCATCATCCCCAGGGATGCCCACACAGAGCTGGTCCTGCCTGCACCTCTGCAAGGCAAGGGAGAGCCCACCTGCAGCCCCACCTGCAGAAAGCCAGGAGGTGAGACTGAACAAGGGCAAGGAACCTTGACACCCTCCCCATGCACCAACCTGGGATTGGGATTCACCAACCTGCAGCTGCTCAAAACACTTCCAGAGCACCAGGAGCCACCTGAAGGTGTGGATTTCACACAGGCATCCTCAAACCACACCTAGGGCATCAGGCTAAAATAGTCCCTGAGCCTGAAGAGCTTTTGATGGATCGGTTCCCCACACCAATAAATAAAAGCTCAGCCTAGGCAGCTGCTCACACAGATCAATGCAAGCAAGGATGAGATTAATTTAAACCCCCAACAGAGCTGGAGAGGAGTCAGCAGAGAAGTTCACCACAGACTTTAGATGAGTTTAGGACTCTGTGTTCTGGGGCATCCTGGAATAAAGCATTCCCCCACACAGGCAGCACTTCCATACAGTCACAAATCATGGAAAGCCATTCTCACACCTAGCACTCCTCTTTTTCTGCTTTGAACAGAAATCCAAATGGCTTCAAGCAGATCTGCTGCAGTGCTGCTGTTGGCTCCTGAATGTCTTTTATTGAGTGTTCAATGCATTTACAGTGAAAACTTCATACAGGAAAGCAGAATTTTTTAATTTAGGACTCGTTTCTGCCCTGGCTGCTGGTGTTGCAGCTGTCCCAGAAATCAGCTGGTACACGATGCTCTGGCAGCTGTGCTATCAAGGAAGGAGCATTTGGCAGCACAGCCACAACCTCCAGGTTGCACAAGGACATTTGCACACTTTGATTTTTCCAGAACTATCACCTCCCATTCCCTGGAGCAGCATAATCCCACTTAATGAACTCCTGGAATTATATAAATCAAGGCTAAATTCTGTCCCAATAAATCATCGACCAAAATTCCCACTGACTTAGCTAGGCTAAAATTTTCTTCCACCCTCTGCAATGCATGAAAGCTTGAAATTCACTCCCTGCTGAGCAGCCTCATTGTCTTTTAGGTATTTTGGGGATATGCTGTTTGTTACTGCCATGCCTGTGTCCCTCAGGGGCTGCCCTGGTTATGAAACTGGAGGCGGCTGCTGTGTCTGCACCTCAGCAGCAGCAGCAGCATTTGTAAAACCAGTCCCATTTAGCTGGGGAGGCACCTCCCTGTCCCATTTCAGTGTAAGTATCCCAGAAGTGGGCTGTGGACAAGTCCTCCACTGCTGCACCAGGGATTTCAAGGTGAAAACTCGGGTGAGTTCACTACAGGGGGAAAATGCAGGTGAGTGTGGGCTGGTGTCGGCAATGAAGAACCAAATGCTCTGGTATGGAGCTGAGGCTGATCTAACTCTGCTGCATCTCTGGCAAACTCCAGAAAAAGACATGACCTCACCCTGGAGAATGTTCTTTATCTGGTGAGAGACAGAAACTGCCCAGCCCTGCCCAGGTCTCCAGAGTAAAACAGATCTTTCTGTAGCAGAAATTGAATTAAGCTACCATGAGTTGCCATGAAAACAGCCTTCCCTATGTTCTTTGTTATCCTATTGCTTCCTGGTCGCTCCCTTCTCATTAGTGGAAGAAAGATGCCCCAGCTTTTTGGTCCTGTGTCATTACTCAGGGAATGTGAAATGTGCACAGTGTAAAATCACTGAGAAACACCAGACCTGGAGCCCCAAGAACTACCCTCATAAAGCACATAAAATACAAAGGGATGACTCTCCTATTCTTTCCTTAAATGTTTATCATCCAAGACATGGAGAACAAAGCCCTGTACTTCTCTTCAGCTGTCTCCAGTTAGCATAGGTCTATTTATTGACTGCAAAAACTCAAGGTTACAGGAACAGGCAGCCTGAGCAATATCAAAATACACTAATTCAAGCTGGTTGACCTCAAACAGGGAAGCTCAAGGACAGGAGTGAGTCATGATAATTATATTGGGGTGTTTCACACATTTATTGATCTTATAGTCTGTCCTCACCAGCTGGACAGGCTCTCCTGGGAACCACTCAGGGCATCCCCAGGGAGCATCCAGAGCACAGCCCAAAACACAGGCAGCACATTCAGCTGCCACAGCCTGGAGGGGCTCAGACCACCTCACCCACCAGAAACTGCACTAGTTCAGCAAATTCAACCAACCTCAGGCTGACCACAAACTCAATGCTTTTGATTTGAGCTGATAAATGTAAATATTTCTGTTACAGGATGACACAAAACGAAACAACATTTCTTAGGTGTGCTTTTTTGAGAGAGGGGAAAAAAAAACCTAACAAAACGTTTTGCACAAAACCCTTAGATGGAGAACAAAAAAAAAAAAAAAAAAAGACCAATGCCCAGCTATTTAAAATTTCATGGGGCAGCCCTTACACCTTTCAGCAAGGCTCACACCCACTCTGCTCTGCTTCCCCTGCATCGAGCGTCGCTGCTGCCTCGCCTCTTGCACGAGAGCTGCTGCTCCTTGGCTAATTATAGAAGCTTGGATCACAGCTATGCTGAAGGCAGCTTGACAGAACCAGCTGTTAAAATCACAGCTGGATCCCAAACCAGCTGTGAGCATCCAGCTTCAGCTCTCAGCAGTGCTCTCCCCCCTCCCAGGGCCGGCTGCTCCTCCTCCCCTAAGTTCAGACCCACAGGTTCTCACCTGCAATTTTTGGCTGCCTAAATGCTTTTCTGCTTTAGGGGAGTTGAAGACATCAGAGCTTTTCTCTTTGCTAGATGTTTTTCTTCCTACAGCAGCTATCTGTAGGATCCATCACCGCCCCATCACTTTGTCACTGCAATGTTCATGGATTTCCTGGAAAGCATAACAGCAGTCGCTGGCCTCTTGCCATAGCTCAGAGAGATAGAAAAAATAAAAATGCACCAAATTTAACTCTAAAAGACAAGCTTTTGCATGTGGAGCCCTCTCCTTTGCCTTTTGGTGGCGACTTTGTATCCTCATCAAGGCTGGGAAGTGGCGCAGCCTCTTCCCTTGATTCCCACAGAGCCCCGGGAGGCGGCACTGCTCCTTCAGAGGGGTCTGCACCACCTCTGAATCAGCACTTCCAAACAGTCCTGAAAGGCACTGAAAGGCTTCTCCAGCTCCTGGTCATATGATGCCAGTCCTGTGGAAATGTCAGCACATCCTGGCATGGGAGCAAGTCCCTGCCACAGCCCTGCTCCCTTGCACGGGAAAAAGTAATGGTGAGACAAACCATGCTGTCATCTGCCCCTGCATCCTCCTCCTGAGTTCAGTTTGTTAAACAGCCCTTTGATGTGCCTTGTCCTATTTGATATTTACAGCATTTGTATTGTGAATTTGCTGACAGGGAGCAAGGCTGGGACCCACCACAGGCAGGAGTGCCCTTCCCAAACCCTCAGGGATGCTGCAGAGGGTGCTGCCAGTCTGGCTGGGGCTTAGATCTGCTCCTGGTTTCTTGAGTGGATTTTTTGAAATGGATCCATTTCCTTCCAAGGCAATTTGGTTCAATGTTTGTTCACTCACTGTGTGAGTTTTTGCTTTGCTCTGGGCGAGGCTGCAGAGAGCAGAAGTGACCTGCAAAGCATCTCCCCCCATCCACTTCCCATGGCAGCAGTGCCAGGGCACACCAAGGCAGAAGAAGAAGCAGTCATTTGTTTTAAAGCAATGACTGCATTTCCCTCAAACCCCCAAGGAGAGGATGGGGAAAGGTTTCTTGGAGCAAGTCCTGACATGGAGTTGTGTAATGTTAAATGCATAAAGGATTACACTAGGAAGACATGAAAAGGAGACTGAGCATCAGCAGTGGGGTCCCATCTGCTTCAGCTGAACATTCTGCCCTGCAAACTTTCCTCCTTCAGCCATTTCAATCTCTCTCCAGAGCCTTTCATCTTAAACTCTTCCTCTCTATTAGACAAAAGGTTTTGGAAAAAAACCAAAAACAAATCAGGCCTTAATTCCCCTTTTTTGTACCCAAACCCCACCGCACAAGTGCCAAGGCATGGATGCCAGACTTCACAGAGCCCCACTGGGGTCCTGCCCTGCTCCTGGGGCTGCCAAGGTCACACCTGACACACACCAGGTGCTGCACAGGTGAGGGGGGAGCAGGAGGGCTCAGACCCACCCAGGGGGGCTCAGACCCACCCAAGAGGGGCTTAGACCCACCCAGAGGGGCTCAGACCCACTCAAGAGGGCTCAGACCCACCCAGGGCGACTCAGACCCACTCAAGAGGGCTCAGACCCATCCAGAGGAGCTCAGACCCACCCAGGGGGACTCAGACCCACTCAAGAGGGCTCAGACCCACCCAGGGGGGCTCAGACCCACCCAGGGGTCTTCACCTCGCTGAGGGGGTGTGGGAGGGGGAGCAGCTCCCTGAGCCTGGCTCCCAGTGTGACTCACATCCCAGCCAGGGCTGATGTCAGGGCTGGAGAACAGAAGCTGCTCTGTGGCTGGGCAGCAGCAGAGGAGGTTTCTGTGCCAGGCAAGGTTGCTCCCTGGAGGGATGCTCGTGCTTTAACCCACTCCTGACAAGAGCACAGCAGCCTCCAGTGACCTTGGGCTGGGCTGGGACAACTGCAGGGTTTGCAATTCCCACCAGGCACTCCCAGCCCCAGCCCTCTGATGGAAACCCCTGGACAGGGGCTGCTTTTGGGGGCATCTGTACAGCACTCAGAGCAAAACAAAACCCAAAATGCTCTTGAGCATCCTTGAAATGCTAAAATGTTCCTTTAAAAAGCCAATAGTGGAGGCTGCATCCTTTCTGGAGAGGACCAGAGCCCTGCTGCCACTTAGCCTGACATCCTGCATCCCTCCCTGCCATGCTCCCCCCTGCTCCTGCGACCACAAGGAGAAGCATCAGCAGAACCTGCCCAGCACCAAGCTCACAGCAGGCTGCAAAACCCAGCCAAGAAGCCAAATTCCCTGATACAGTCCCTGCCTGGCTGTGATGCCAAATCCCTGCATTCTCTGGGGCACTGAGACAGGGCAGAGCTCCATGCCAGAGGTGCAGCCTCCCTGTGCTGCTCATTCAGCCCCAGATCAGCCTGTGCAGAGATCAGCCCCACCTCCAGCTGCCCTGGGTGCCCCTGCCAAGCAGAGGAGCTGCTCCTGGTGCCAGCTGGGAGGAGGGAAAATGCAGCCACACTTTGGGACCCTGCAGCCAAGGCCTTACAGACAAGGGCAGGACTGAGGGCAGAGATTTGGGACAGGGTTTTGCTGAAATCCAGAGAGAGCCAAACCTGGTGCTTTGGCTCTGCCAAATACTGGAATCAGTTGCTGGGAATTTACTGGAAATGATGGTTTAACAGCAGGCACCACTGATGCAATCCTAGCACACCAAGCACCAACATGCCCTGCAGGGAACTGGTGCCATGACTCCCTACCACAAAGCATCTTCCCCTCCATGCCCACACCTCTGCTTTGCAAAAGCCAACATGAATTCTCAACATAATATCAGATTCTTGCTGCTTTTTAACCATGCTGCTATTACTTTTTTATTTCTATCTCTAGGTCTATGAGGCATCTTCTTGCAGGGATTGGAAAGAGAGGCTAAGACAGCACAAAAAAGCATCCCACAGTGAGGGATGCTCCACAGATCCTGTGACAGCCACATCTTCCTGATGCACGCTGCTGCCCTGAGCCACAAAAACAAGAGCTTCCCATCAGTGAGGGGCAGAGCAGAAAATGATGGAGCTTCTCTCAAAGCCCTGCTCTAATGCTTGAGCCTTTCAAGCATCAGAAGAGAATTTAATCCATTTTATAACTAGCATCAGATAACAGTGACATTAAAAAGCAGTCAGAGCTAAGCAGCAACTTCTTTTGGAGGTTATTAAGTAGAAATAAATTAACTTATTTCTCTATATTGAAAATTCCTCTCTACAGAGTAAGATCAAGGCTGGCTAAAGCTTTTGACAGCTGTTTGCCCATCAGTCACATCTGCATTGAGGTTAAATAGAGATTTACACTCACAGAAACTTCTGAAAAACTCAGACCTTTGGATCAAGATGCAGCCAGTATTTTCAGAAGTTCAGCTCACAAAATGTTAGAAGAGCCAATTATAATTAGGCTTTTTCTACATTTCTATATATGGTGTAAATCAGGAGGCAAGTCACTGGCATTACAGGAAATATTCCAGCAAAAAAGCAGAATGAGGGGAAAATAAACTCTTTATATGCACAATATAATTCACTTTAAAGACACCTAACACAGCCAAGGCATTCAGGGCCATTTATAAATTCACAGCATTATGTGGCACTAAAGCTTTTACTGTGGTGTTCAGAGCCCAACGTGACCTGGTGTTTATACAGTGACATTTCAAACCTCACTGCCCTCAGCAGAAATACCTCCAGGGCCAGGGCTTGGCTTTGGGTACAGGAACACAAACATCACAACCCCTGCAGAGACTCCAGCACTGCCCCAAACTCTGGATTTGGGTACAGGGACACAAACATCACAATCCCTGCAGAGATTTCAGCACTGCCCCAAACTCCAAGCAGACAGTGAGGATTAGAAACTGGTTTTGTTTAGCAGAGGACCCATGGCCCATTTACAAACCACTCTGAGCTGCCATTGCAACATCAGTGACATGAGCTGGTGGAGCTGCTCCAGTCTTGGACATCTGGACAGTGGGACACCCAGACACTTGGACACTCAGACACTTGGACACCCAGACACTTGGACACCCAGACACTTGGACACTCAGACACCTGGACACTGGCGGGGGCTGCCCTGGGCTGGTGCCACAGCCCCGAACAAGGGGCGGTCAGAGCCACAGCTTCACTCCCACCCCAAAGGCTATTTTTAGCACAAGGAGATGTTGTAAGCTCATAAGGAACTGGGGGAAGGGAGAAAAGGATTAAGAAAAAACCCACAAAACGATGCTGAAGTATTTCTGTACCTTGTCAGGTCAGAGAGGAGGCACAGCCCTGCGCTGCACCATGGCCAGGGACACTTGCCCTGACCATGGCAGCACAGCATGGAAATGATGCAGGATTGCTTCACACACACCAACCCAAACCAGGCAATGCCACCCAGCCCTGGAAGGCACTGGGATGCTCCTGCAGACCCCAGGGCACCCAGGCAGGTGACCTTGCTCTGCACCACTGCCCTCTCCTATAGCACACGGTGCCTGCACAAAGCCCAGGGAGATGCTGCTGATAACCCCCCACATGGCTGCTCTTATCTCGTGGTTTCTCTTACTGCTCCTGTGAGCTCTGTTTCCTAAGGAACCAAGGCTTCTGTGAGCATTGCTCATCCATCTCTCCCTCTGGTTTCTCAGCATCTTGGATAATTTCAGCCAGATGTGGCTCCTGTAGTTGCTGAACACTCCTCTCTCTCTCACTCGCTTATAAAGCAATGGGGTAATTTAAAAAACCATCCTCATCCCCAGAACCACCCCAGTAGTGGGGCACTGCCTCTCCTGTGTGAGGGGCTGGCCCCTCCTGCTCTCACCTTACCCCCATCCTGCTCTGTGTTTGTGCAGGACTCAGCTCAGCATCACCCTGACCCTGCTCACCTGGGAAAAGCCAGCAGAGCTGCCCTGGAGCTGGTGGGAATATAAAGAGGAACATCAGCCAAGGATGTGGGCTGCACTAGGGGAAAAAACAACAGTGAACTAAATCTTCCTGCTGGTCTGCATGAGAGAAGCTGAGATGGCAGCTGGCTACCATCCTGACCACACACATGAGCTGGCTCAAACCCTTCCTAGTGCTAAAAGCAGCTCTTGATTAGCTGACAACCACTCAGCCACAGGGGTTTGGCTTAACTCTCTTATTTAAGATGCAGGTCCAGTATCTTGTCAGCAGCTAAAGGAAGGACTTACAGCACTTCTCCCCACTTACAAGAAGCTGGTTTCACACATCAGCTCTGTCTCACCCTTTTCAATTCACTCCACAGGGGTGATGCTCTGACCACAGAGCAGGTCCAGTGGGATGGAGCAGTGTTCCACATAAAGACTTCCAGACAGCATAAACCAGTGCAAGCAATAGGAAAAAAACCCCAACAACACAACCCACCTTTGTCTCTCTTGCACCTCTCATGGGAGCCCAAATCTGGAACACTCTGCCACAGCCCTCACACTGCTACAGTGCCCTGAATGGGGACTTTGTAATTTCTTTAAACCTTCTCACCAGCACCCTTTTCTTCCTGGTCCAACTGTCCTTCCCTGCAGCACAGGAGCTGCACCAAGCCCAGGGCAGTGATTCCCTGGCACAGGTAAGCCTGTGTATGTGACAGCACCTGGGGAAAACACAAACACCACTGTGGGGCAGCACATTTCCCACCACAGCTCCATCTGTGCAGCACTAAAAACCTGCACACTGCACAGACTGCTCCCCTGAGCCTGCAGCCCTCTCTACTCTCACCTTCTTGCAAGCACCCCCCGGTCAGAAGACCTTTCCTGTCCCCACCCATCCATCCATCCATCCATCCATCCATCCATCCATCCATCCATCCATCCATCCATCCATCCATCCATCCATCCATCCATCTTCCCACCCCCACAGTGTCCCCACCCCTCCTGTCCCCAGCCCAGCTCCACCCTGGGCTCCACTGCAAAGTTTGTTTGTTTGCAGAGCAAAGGGAGGGGATGGTTCTCCTGTGGCTTCACACCCCTCCTGCAGCAGCAGCTCCTGAAACACCACGCGTGTTCAGGGCTCAGCAAAGGCCACCAGCAGCCCTCAGGCTGATGCTTTATTTCTTTGCTCAGTGCTTTGGGCTGTCTGATGTGCAGAAAACCCCGTGTCCTGTGAAGCTGCCATTAGCACTGGTTTGCTCCCTGGGTGCTGCTCAGCCCTGTAATTTCCTTCTGAGGCTGTGAAAAAATCCAGAGCAGAGCTGGCGTGGCTCTGACACCCACAGCTCCTCAGTAGCTGGAGGAAATGGGGTAAGAGACAGCAGAGGATCAGGTCTGTCAGTTAAAATAATTGGATTTGAACTGCAACACTGCTCACTGTTTTGTCTGATGAGGCCCAAAATAAACTGCATTACATCACTGCAGGTCACACTGAGCTAATAAGGGTCTGTTCCTCACACTGGGGAAGGACATTTTTGTGTCCCCTGTGTTTTCTCCAGTGCTTTGCAGTCAGAGCTCCTTCCAACTGTGTGAGTGCAGGGGAAAATTAATTCAAACTGCTGCCCAAATTATGCAAGAGCCTCATGGAATGGAAAGTGCACATTAACAGATTTTACTATTTTAGGGTGTTCTTTTATGTCTCATAATTTATTTTGCCATCATATTTGCAGACAAATAGGAAACAACACAGAAGTCAAGTAATCCTAAGGGTGCTGACAGAAGATGGTACAAGCAAATAGGCACCTCCAGAGAAATGCTACCTGAATAAACCCCAGCTCACCTGAATAGTGACAACATGATCCATCCCACAGCACTACAAATCCAGGAATGCAATCCAACAGAGCCTAAAGCATCACTGGCTTTGCTAATATGCCCAAAGGTTTGCCTGTATGTTCCAGCTTTCTCAGCAGCTCCAGTGGAAGCTCACAGGCCACCTCAGGTTGCAGTAGCACCACATTATTTTACTCTGCAACCCAAGAGGTCATCCCACCCATCTGTGGATAAAAATAATCAGTCAAATAATCCCAGTCCTCCAACTTCCACCCCAAAGGACAGGGTTTAAACCTTCACCTGGTGCAAATCTGGACTCCTCCAACACTTCCATGGGACCTGTGACAGTTTTTATCAGCTGAGGAGCCCCAGCTTCCCAAGACCAATGAATGAAAGCAGTCAAAGCTCAAAGGGCAAAACAATTCCCTTCTGTTCTCAGCCACATTCCCATTCTCTCATCTGCAGCCTGAGATGCATCAGAGCAGCTTCACCTTGACCAGTGTTTATCATCACAGTGCTCCAGCCCTGCAAAAACGATTCCCTTTTGCTTCCTCCACCCCTCCCTTGGTTAAAATAAATCCCTTTGATTAAGGGAAATCAAGAGCACCCAACTGAACTCACTTCCAGCAGATCCTCTTGGAAGCATTGCCATAACTGCCATCTATCAACAGCAGTGGAAAACAACCAAGCTTTTTAAAACTGATCAAAATATTTTTTAAATTTATCAAACCTTACAATGGCCTTGAGATACAGATCCAGACTTTGATGGCAATTACAACTGTCCCCTGTTTCCAGGAGAATTCAGCACCCATGCCCCATTAAACTCCTTTAGGAGGGACAATTAGCTGGAGACTGACAGTAATTTTGCCAGTTCATTTACCAGAAGGGATAAAGCCAACCTGAACCACATTAATGTGAGAGTCTCAAGACTGGCATCATTCTGAGCTGTTGTACAAGAAATGTACTGCTAGAGAAAGGGATGTGGCCACGGTGTTAATTAGGATTGCTGGGGTGTAAATAATGTTTTGTTTCATGAAGTCTGGCTAGGGCAAACAAATTATTTAGCTCATACTACAGCTGAATGAAGAGCTCAAATGTATAAGAGGATGTCTCTGGGAATCAATAGTGGATCACTGAAACATTTAATCACAGTTTTACTGATCTCACTGCACCATCTGAGCTCTGCAGTCAATGGTGCTGATATTCTCATTAACAACAGAACCATCAGTCTGAAACAATAATGGGGCAGAGGAGCTGAAAGGGCTTGTGCTCCAAGGCTTCCTAGGGGAGCAAGGAACTCTAAATCTCCCTTTTAGGAGTTTCCACTGTGATCTCCTGTCAGAAGCCAGGACATCCCTCTGGCTGCCCTGGATGGCTCGAGTCCCTGCCAGGGGGCTCAGAGACCTTGGCACGGAGTCAAAGACACCTGTGCCTTTGATTTTAACCCATGGAAACAATGACCAGCTTTATATGAGGATTCACAAGCCACGAGAGTTTAAGTAGAATGATAGTTTGTTTGTCACAAGGTAGAAAAATAGAATTTTAGGGTTTTTAGAATGGGGGTTCAAAAGCCAAGATGAAGGGATTTGGGCGTGCCTTGTCCTTCTTCTTTCTTCTTCCTAGCCTCCATCTTCTGGGTGATGGTGGCACTTTTGGATTGGTTTAGAGTAGAAGCTCACTGTCTAACATAGGTGATAGGTATTGGAAAATTATTGTAAATAAAGTACATGCAGTTTTTAGTATAAAAAGATAACACCACCTCTGAGGCAGTCAGTATGCCATGGGCTGACTTGCTGGACAGACCTCAGCAGGTCAGAAAAACAATGTTATAGATAACAGAGAATAAACAAAACCACAGCTGAGCAATCCTGACTCCTTCTTCAGTCTCAGGGCTGGGAAAAAGAGAATTTCCAACACCTTGGGGTCACCTTGACCACAGAAACCCCGAGAATCTCCCACCGAGGGTGAGTGACTGTGAGTGCACATCCCCAGGAGGGGAGATCTCGCTGGGGACTCAACCAGCACCCATGGATCCACAGCCAGGCTCAAGAGCTGCTTTCAGTGCTCAGCACTGCCCACCCTGGGGATTTCTGCACATGGGAAGTGTCTTTGTTTCCCAGTTCTGATCCTGCTACTGGCATCGCTCTGCAGCCCCTGAGGCAGAGGTTTCCCAGCAGTTTGGGAGATATGCAGGACCTTTTGGGGCAGCTGCTGCCTTTGCATCCCACACTCCTCTGATTCACCCCCTCCCCAGTTTGCTGCATCCTCCTGCCAGGCTTCCCTGCACGAGCCTCTCAGCCCTGACCTGCACATCTGACACTCCTGTCCCAAGGCTCATTTCTCCTGAGTCTGGCAGGAGAAATGCTGTGAGAGCTTCTGCCTGGCATCTACAGGCTCCAGACAGTCTCTCCCCAAAGGATGTTCTGAAAGACACTGAATTTCTGACCAGGGGTTCCATCAGGCTGCCTGGAAAAGGATGTTGCTCAAAACTATTCCAATATAGCATTTTCTTATTTTTCATGCAATTATTGAACAAACATCAGAATGCAAAATAGCCCCTGGGACTGGAAAATGGAATTAAATCTTCCAGCAAACATGAGAAAATGGATACTGACATTTCTATTAGCAACAAAATGTTTCATGCTTAGAAACTGGTAACCTGACACTGCTCCAGGGAATTCAGGAGGGTGAGGAAAAATGGTTTGAGGCAGCATTAGGAAGGAACAGAGATAGAAGCACACCTCAGTGAGACACAGCTGGATGTGGGGTGGGCAGGAGGACACCCTGGTGTTGGTGGCACCGTGGTTTGCTCACAGACAGTTCAGGTCAGTGGAAAAAGCAGCAGCCCAGCCCCTGTGCCATCCCCAGCTGTGCTGAGCCTGGCAGGGGCAGGCACAGGAGACCCAGCAGTGTGAGCAGCACAGGGACAGAGCAGCCCCATGGCACTGGAATGGGACAGGAACTGTCCAACACACCCACCCAGGAACATTTCTGCTGGGGACATGGCCTTGGCAGTGCTGAGCCAATGCTGGACTCCATGACCTTTAAGCCTAAATGATGGTGTGACATTCAGAGTGTGACATTCAGAGTGCTGCCTTCCCACAGGACACAGGGTTTTCCCTGGGCTCTCTTCTCAGGACACGACCCCAGGAAACATCCAGGTCCCAGCCTGAGAGCTGAAAGCTGCATCAGCAGCTGGTTTGCAGGACAGGCTGGAGAAGGAGCATTTTTTGGCACAGGGTGAAGGGCAGGGGGGCAGCCACCCCTGGGGGTTCTGATGGTGCAGCAGAAGGGAGTGTTTGGTGTGGGCATCCCCAGCTTTGTTTTGTTGTAACATCAACCTGGTCCCTCCAAGGAGGAGCCACCTGCCAAAGCTTCCCTTGGAATTTACAGTCCAGGACAACCAACAAATGGCATTCCAGGTCATTTGTGTGGCTCCTGTGCTGGGTTTTGGAGATAGTGCCATTCTCAGAGACACTTCACAACCTAAAATCACTTCCATGATGCCCACCAGCCTGCTTCTCTTCCCCTCCTCTTCCCCAGAGCACTGCTCACTGAAAATGGCTCACCCTCTTCTCTTCTATTCTGTATTTAATGGCTTTTGAACTTCAAAGAGAGGTGAGAAAACCCCATCACTTCAGCATGCAGTTAAATATTATGCAGCCACATTACTGAAGAACACCTACAAAATACAGTGCTAAAATAAACTCCCCTTTGAATTCTTCTTATAATATCTTTCAGAGAGCTCAGAACACACTGCCCTTCTTCCCACACAGCACT
This sequence comes from Agelaius phoeniceus, assembly GCF_051311805.1. NCBI lineage: Eukaryota > Metazoa > Chordata > Aves > Passeriformes > Icteridae > Agelaius > Agelaius phoeniceus. The sequence goes on along the minus strand of NC_135280.1, from coordinate 5,668,663 downwards.
GAAGCACCTACTTCACTTTAACCAGGTACACACTCTTCTCAGAGTCAAAAGGACTCATCATGTGCTTAAAATTATTCATTTTCCTCAAGTACTTGGTTGAATCCCAGCTTTTATATCCAGAAGTTGCACGGTAGAAATTGGAAACATTATTCTTGGGTGGGTATTATACCCACATTGGCAGATACATTCAAAAATTATCTAAGAAATCAAACTATTTATTGCTAATAGAACACATCCGACTCCAGCAGACAGCTTTTATAAAAATCTAAAATAAGAATGCACCTAATGTACTCTCTGTGAATATGGATACTCCCCACACACCGTGTGCCTGATGTACACAATACAGCAGAGCTGAAATGCTCAAAGCATAAATTGAGAATTTATGAGATCAGAATTTAATTGTGGTTTTTATAACAGCAAACTGCTGGAGCTACCTGCATATTATCAGTCTTGAAAAGCATCATGAAAATAATATTTTAACCTTTAATCTGTAACGTGGTCTTTGCTAATAAAATTATCCCAGAGCCATCCAAGCACATAGCTGGTGTCAACTACTTAAAATGCAGAATAAATTAAATGCCACTTACATATAGCAAAGAAATACCCAGCTAATTTCATGCACTTTCATGCTGGTGCAGCCACACCACAAACACAGTGGAGCTCTGTGTCTCCTCTTCAAATCCTGCTCTTCTGCAAGAAAATCACCCAAGCCACTGCTCTGCTATCCCAGCCCCTGCAAGGCCACTGTCACCTGCTGAAAGAGCTCTGAAATGAGCTCTGAAACAAACACAACACCTTTTATTTCCAGCTTTCAATCCAGCTTCACACCCCCTGCTCCAGAAACAAAGCCACTGGTGCTTGGCCTGACCTGCTCCTGGGGAAATCAATAGAAAGACTCTTGATAACTGATTTGTTTCCATCAGGTATCCAAATTCCCAATATTCCAAATCAAATGCAGGGAATGCCAGAAGGTGTCACCCTGATTTTTTAAGTTTTTCTAACCCTTCTGATGTTTACAGTCTTGTAACGAACCTTCTCACACACTTTATGTAAATAACTTGTTGTTTTGCACTCTTTTCTGGAGGACAAGAAATTTGATGGACTGCTGGTTTGTCCAGTGCCATTGGAGAGGTGACACTTCTGGAAATCTATAAATGTTGGAGTCAGAAATTAAAAATCTCTCTTTTACCTTGAAAGAGCAGCATGTCCACATCGTGTTATTTCGTGTCCTATAGTGACAAGGAGGGATCTTGTGCACAAGACCATACTTAGTTCTACTCAATGAGATATGGGCAATAATCAACATAAAGAACATATAAACAGAGAGGAAGAACATGGAAGATGCTGGACATCAAAAAACTTATCAGCCAGAAGTGTCTTTCATTACCTGCAGAATAAGGCTCCTGCTTCTCACTGTGGATGAACTCTTTTCTTTCATATTTGGCTCTGATCCACTGCTCCCGCAGTAATCTGGAAAAAAAAATACAGAGAACAGGAAACATGGTCCAAGATACACCAAGAAAGAAGTCAGAACCATGAATTCTTCAATGAAAGCACAAGTGTGATTTAAAAGTCTTCCAAAAATCGCATTGTACAGTCTGGAGTCAAGGGTTTCTTCTGCTTACAGCTGGACAACAATAAATCATTTCCTTGCACATCCAAATTTATTGGAACCTTATTTTGAAAAATTAGATTGAAAAATTAAATTTGCACAGATTTAGCAGAAGAGCCTGTCCCCACCCACCCAATCAGCCTCTGTAAAAAATTCCCTCAGTATATGAACCATTTTAGACCTAATTTTCTCAGGCCACATTCTTCAGTGAACAGGGTGAGTAAATTAAAAATCCCTACCACATACAAAAGAGAGATTATTGCCCTGAAGATAGCAATACAGAAGCAGAAGGTGCTGAAAACCCATCTGGCCAAGCTCTTCCAAACTCATACTGCCAAGTTTAAGAAAGCAGTCTATGATGCATGGCAGCAAATATGATTAAAATGTCCTTTACTTTTAATACTGAAATAATATAGATGATTTATACACCAAGACCACAAATTCCAAAAAGGAAAAAAATACCCCAAAGATTTTTTTTTCTATTTTATTTCATCATGAGTGTTTGAACCAATGAAATAACTTTGATCTGGAATATGCTGGAAGTTGCTTCAAACCATTTTTAACTGAACTTATTTCTTAATTGCCCTAGAACCCTAAATAGCCCAAGCAGGCAGATCACACTCAGAAATAAAGGCATGTGTTATCCCAGCTTCACAGCAGACATTTTGGAGCTGCCTACACTGAAGACAGCAAAAGATCCCCCAGCACTGAGTGTGTTTTGTAAAACCATCACATTTCAACACATCAACCTCTCTGCCAATGAAAACTATTCATATGCTTAATCACCTTTTCTTTTTTGCTGATTATGCAAACCAAATGGTGTCTTTTCAGCAGCCACATTCCAGAAATGCTCAAAGAACATAAACATACCAACATTGCTTATGAAAATTCATCTGCAGGTACAGCAAACATGTTCAATAAATCTGCAAGACACTATCCAATGAGAACTGAGGCTGTGATTGGTTTCCTGGCAATAAAGGAGGAAATAATTACATAGATTTTGTTCCCCCATTGTGTCAGCTCCTTGGCTGGGGCACCAGCCTTCTCCCCAAGGCCTGGGGAGCACCACAGCTTCCCTGCCCCCAAAATCAGCTGTGAGCTCCTGCTGTAAAACAAACAAAGCACCAGATCTGCCTCTGCCCTTCTGCTCCTGTTTCTATGGCTGATCTTTAGCTGTTACACATCTGCCAAGTTTGGCTGTGAGCTCTGAGCACCCATCTCCCCTCTGCTGCCATCCTGTGCTGTGCTCTGGGTGCATCCCATCCTCAGGAGCTTCAGGGGCACTTTGTGCAATCACAGAAAGCTTGGAAGGGACCTTAAAACCATCCAATTCCAACTCCTCTGCCATGGGGTTGCTCAAACTCCATCCAGCACCCAAGGGGGCTCTCCTGGGTCCAGCAGGATGCCTTTTCTGGATCTGACATCCACAAACATAGAAGCCTGATGACCCAAAAGGTGGCACCCAAATGCCTGCTCTATAATGCTGTCACTGATCAGCAGAACTACCAAAACTCAATCATAAAATAAACACAAATACTTGAATTGACTATTCTTCTTGCAATTTTTCCTGGCCAGCTGCTGTGGACAGCTTGTTATCACTGAAGCCAAACTTGGACCTTTTCATCAAGATGATTGGGGATGGAACTGGGAGGAAGAAAATTCACACCACCCTCAGCTCCAGCTGACGTCAGTGGCTCCAGCAGGAGCTGCAGCTGCTCTGAATTCTGGAATTCTGAGAGTCAGCCTTCCAGCATGGGCTTTAAACACAGCATAAATTGAGATTCATGGGCAGCAGTGGGAAAACACTCCTGCTGCAGGATGAGGCTGTGCAGGAAACCCTGCAGGGCCCATCCCTGGGGATAAACACTCCTGCTGCAGGATGAGGCTGTGCAGGAAACACCCTGCAGGGCCTATCCCTGGGATAAACACTCCTGCTGCAGGATGAGGCTGTGCAGGAAACACCCTGCAGGGCCCATCCCTGGGGATAAACACTCCTGCTGCAGGATGAGGCTGTGCAGGAAACACCCTGCAGGGCCCATCCCTGGTGATAAACACTCCTGCTGCAGGATGAGGCTGTGCAGGAAAGGCTGCAGGGCCCATCCCTATGGATAAACACTCCTGCTGCAGGATGAGGCTGTGCAGGAAAGGCTGCAGGGCCCATCCCTGGGATAAACACTCCTGCTGCAGGATGAGGCTGTGCAGGAAACCCTGCAGGGCCCATCCCTAGGGATAAACACTCCTGCTGCAGGATGAGGCTGTGCAGGAAACACAGCAGGGCCCATCCCTGGGGATGAACACTCCTGCTGCAGGATGAGGCTGTGCAGGAAACCCTGCAGGGCCCATCCCTGGGATAAACACTCCTGCTGCAGGATGAGGCTGTGCAGGAAACACCCTGCAGGGCCCATCCCTGGGGGAGCACTTCCCTGACTGCCCAGAGCTCTGCCCAGAGCATTGCTGCAGTGACCCCAGAGCTCTTGTGCAAGAGGGCACCCCCGGGGCAGCCAGCAGGCACCACAACCCAAGGGGAGCCCTAAGAAGCTGCAAAATGTTCCAGCTGGCCTCCCTCAACATCTGGCCCTGAACAGGAGTGGCTGCAACTCCTTAATTTCCCAAAGCGCATGGGAATCCAGCTGTGCCACTTTCCCAGCAGCTTCCTGGCACTTTACACACTCTTCCTCTTCCCTTATCATCACAACCCCAGGCTCTTTCAGCAATAATTTCCCAAAACCCAGAACACACCACAGAGGAGCCCACAGTTTGGACAACTCAGTGCAAGGCCACCAGCTGCTGCTTCTGCTCCAGGGGTTATTTATAGAAAGCAGAACAACTGCAGTAAAAGAAACCAAAACAAAAGCCCAGTTAGGACAGCGAGGAGTTCACCACCTCCCTTCACTGCAAGAGAGAAACTGAGCAGGGATTTCACCACATTCACTCTCCTGGACTAGATGCAATCCTGCCATGAAAAGCTGCTGGTGCTAAACCCCAGTTTCACCAGCACAGCTGTGATGAATTCATAGAGGAGCAGGAATGTGTCCTGGGATCTACAGGAGCTGAGAGCAATTGCAGGGCAGAAGATCCTCAAACCATGCAGGGATTGCATGAAAACAGCCACCACTTCCAGCAGACTGCTGGCCTGATCTTAATTTAAGTCTATCTTCAGGGCCTTCAGAAATAGCTGTTGCTGTGTTTTATTTGAAATGCACTTTTCCAGGTGTGAATATGTGTGTGTGTAACCCAGGGCAGACACCACATACCCAACACAGGAGCCTCCATCCAAATCCACCTTTGACTCCAAAAGGATTCTGTGACCAGAAAGGACTGCAGTAACAGCCCCCTGGTATTTTACTGCATTTCTGGTGATGGGATAATGCAGCAAATCAGCAAATATATTATTTGTGTTTGTTAAAAAAAAAAGTAAGTGCATCATTCCTAAACTGTGGAGATGCATCAGCTTTCAGGATCAACTCCAAAAGCTTTAACAGCCCACCTAAAGTCTGTCAGGCTGCTGGTTACAGGGAACTTGTCATTTTTTGGCAATTAGAACAGAAAATTCATTGTGCTCATCAAAAACCTTGAGGCAAATCAAAAAACCCCACCAACAAAACAAAACACTAAGGAAACCCACAATTCAGAATAAGGGAAAATTCATCCCCCAGATGGGAAAGGACTGAGCTTAAGTGAGGGACAGCAGGTCCAGAGGCTGACAAAGCACTGCCCACACCATTGCAGGCACTTGTTTGCTTTCCTGACCACCCACACGAACACCAGGGCTCTGCCCAGGGGCCAGCAAGGAAGGTTCCAGAAGAAGCCACTGGAGCAGTTCTATCTTGGTCCCACCCACTCAAAGCTCACAGCAAAAAGCACCACAGGAAGAGCTGCTGAAGCAGTTTAATATCAAACTGAGGCTGCATGGCTGCAGTGTGCTGTGTGGAGGAGGTGCTGCCCAGCCAAATTCAGTCTCTCCAGTTTATTTTTTCCCCCAAGACTGATTTTCTCTCAGCTGGGCTGGCTGGTGCACTCCAGAGCACACCCACAGATGCTGCTCACAGAAGCTGTGGCTTTTCTGGAGACACATGACAGACAAGAAACCCCAGCCAGAGGTGAAAGTGGCCCAAAAGACATCAAACACCCCACACTACCACTGCCTAAGTGCATCCTTGTGAGGCACCATCAAGCCCAAGAAAGACAAAAGAAGTGAATGTCAAACAGAAACACCATCTCCAGAAGCCACATTTGCAGCTTCTGGAATTTGTCAGAGGTTTTTCCAGCAAAAGCCAACGTGCTTTCCACAGGCAGCCTGGTGGATGCAGCCATGCCAGCTTTCTGTCAAACAACTGCTCTAATGAAATTTTCAGTCAGAATCCAAATTCTTTGCTCAGACTGCAAGGAGAGCCACTGCAGCAGAGACTAAAAGCCTGTCTAGCTCCACACTCTTTTCCTATCTAGGAAGGTCTTGCTGTGAGGACTTGCTTTTAAAGAGCTTTGTGGAGGGATGAGACAGCTGGGGGCTCCTTCAGGCTCTCTGTGCATCAGCTCAGCTTGCAGAGCCTGAGGATTGATGTGCCATCCCCCTGCCAAGAGCAGCACCCCACAGCAAGGGGTAAAACCCTTGCATTATGGTTTTGGAGAAGTTAAAACTGATTCTGAGTATGCAAAATCACAACATTCTCAGTTAAAATGCTGTCTGGTTCCTTTTTTTGTTTGATTGCTTTACACGCACTGTCCAGCACACCCCAACACTATTTTTCAGAATGGTTAAACACCAATTAAAAACATGTGGGAAACAGCCTCTGTCAGTACCACCTTAACCTTGTAGCAATTTCCTTTGGAAATTAAAGGAATCAATATGAATTAACAGGTTTACAAGCTAACAACAGAGAAAATGAACAAGAAGAGTAAATCCCATGGCTGGTCAGGATTGAAGGACTGGGCAGATCTCAGCACTTGGGTGACTTGAAGAATTCCTGAGGCTCAGAGCCCAATTTGAGCCACCAAGGAGGTTCCACCACTTGGGAATGAACTGATGAGCAGCCACTCCCAGTGGCCACACTGCAGCACCTCCAACTCCACACCCAGGACATCACCCAAGGCACTTCTGAAAGCTCTGAATGTAAAATCTGAAAACCCTTGTTAATAAATAGGAACCTGAGCAAATCTCAATTTTACCCCTGTGGACATTATGCAATGAAGTTTTTTTATATCAATAAAGTTTTTATTCTCTATGAAGCACTGGCAAAAGGAGGTGACAGAGGAAGGGGTGAGAAGTTTGCAGCCCTGACTGCCACTGTGCCCCAGGCATGGCAGAGGAGAGGCCCTGCTGACCTTCCCACTTGGTAGCTCCCCCACCAAATGTACCAAACTTCAAATGATTAAAAAAGAAATAAAAAATCCAGAGATCTCCCAAGCAATTTTCCCTCTGCACATCTCAATCAATACAAAAAGGCCCTTCAGCAATAACTGTTGTTGTGGGGATGAGTGCATGGATGGTGTGTGCCTCTCTCTGGCTGATGTCTCATCTCACTGCAGATACCACACAAGCAGCACAGCCCATCCATCTCATCCTGCCCCATTTTCCTGTGCTGACAGCCAGAACACTGAACAGCTCTGCATGAGGAGCAGATGTAGCTCCCACTGATCCAAGCAGAGAGAGGAGCAGAGCAAAGCACTGCAGCTCCTCCTCAATGCCACAGGATGAGGTTCTGCGTTCCCAAATCAAGCAACAGAAAAGCCTGGGAAGTATTGGGCAGGGACAGGGATGTACTTCCAGCTCTGCAAAAGCCCAGTAAGAGGTTGTCTCACTTTCTTCTATCAGTTTTCAGCCCAGTAAAAGACTGAACAAAGCATTTTTCCTTTGCTTTTACTCAAGAGTGAGTACCTGCTGCTGAGTGGTGACTCAAAACTCGGCCATGTGCTTGCAATGTGTCTGCCCCACAAAAATCTGCCTCAGAGCTCTCCATCTGCTGCTGTGGTGCACCAAGCTGGGCCATGACCCCTCATGACCATCCAGAGAGAGGTTTTGTGGTTTAAATTCCACACCCTAAGCCCTTTGGGCCAAGGTTGTGGTGGTGTGGGAACATCCCAGAGTCTGGGACTCATTTCAGTGTTAGGAACTGCCCAGAGGAACAGGAGCTGGCTGCTGGTCACTGTCCCTGGGACATGGGTGCTGGCACACAGAGGAGATGAGAGGCAGGAAGGGGATTTTTTGTTTGTTTTGGGGTTTTTGTTTTGTTTTGTTGGGGTTTTTTTGGTAGGGTAATTTTTTTGGCTATGAACTTTCCCTGGGCAATTCCAGAGCACCCCTCCAACTTCTCAAACCTTTGCCAAGTGTCATGCAGAACCAGGAAGCTACAACTGGGTTTTTGAAGGATACAGAAGCCAAATGCAGCAGGCAAACACCATGAATTTCCCAAAGAGCCAACCACAGCATTGTGGGCAAGAAGAAAAAAGGACAAGCTGGCACTGCAGCACTTCTTCCCCCCAAACTTCACAATTCCTCATGCAACCAAAGCAGAGGGATTCCAGAAACAGCATCATAAAATTAACAAGCTTCAAATGAACAAAGAGCTGCCCAGGCACTGCAGCTGTTGGAATGAGAAGCACCAAAAGCTCTCAGTGCTGCAGAACATGGTTGGAATCACTGCCAGTGCTGGATGGAGGTGTCACCCATGGAGATGCTTCCCAGGGCTGCAGGCTGGGAACAGCTCATGCTCTTGCAGTGACTGGACTGCAGCGAGGCGGGGGAAAAGCTAAATTTACATGCCTGGAACAAGCAGCACTCCCCTGCACTTGTTCAGCATGATCTTGAGAGGAACAGAGAGCCCTGAACTAGAGAAAGAGAAATACAACTGGGCACAGCATCCCAGGGTGTAATGTGGCCACAGTGCTGGTCCTGCAGCTGTGTCAGGGGATTCTCTGCTCCTCTGAGAGGTCACATCCATCCCACTGCACCCTGCTGTCATGGCAGGGACCCAGCAGTGCTGGCCCAGAGAACCAGAGCAGAGCTCCAGGCTGAGCACAGGAACCAGGCCATGCAGGCTGGGAATTGTCCCAGTAAAAAGCTGGGACCAGAAAAGGGTCAGAAATTAGTCTTGCAGCTGCTCCCAGGAAGACCGGCCTTGCCTCATCCTCCCAATGAATCAATAAATAACCAAAAACAAACAACAACAAATCCTTTCAGTCCCCTGCTCCAGCTCCTCACAGGTTCCCAGCCCAGCATGGTGCTGCTCCATCAGCCACAGAGCTGTGGATGGAGTGGCTGCTCCAGCAGGGTCCCTGGGAGCTCACACAGCCCTGGCTGGGTCCCTGGGAGCTCACACAGCTCCAGCAGGGTCCCTGTGAGCTCACACAGCCCTGGCTGGGTCCCTGTGAGCTCAGAGAGCCCCAGAAGGGTCCCTGTGAGCTCACACAGCTCCAGCAGGGTCCCTGGGAGCTCACACAGCCCTGGCTGGGTCCCTGTGAGCTCACACAGCTCCAGCAGGGTCCCTGGGAGCTCACACAGCCCCAGCAGGGTCCCTGGGAGCTCACACAGCCCTGGCTGGGTCCCTGTGAGCTCAGAGAGCCCCAGAAGGGTCCCTGTGAGCTCACACAGCTCCAGCAGGGTCCCTGGGAGCTCACACAGCCCTGGCTGGGTCCCTGTGAGCTCACACAGCCCCAGCAGGATCCCTGGGAGCTCACACAGCCCCAGCAGGGTCCCTGGGAGCTCACACAGCCCCAGCAGGGTCCCTGGGAGCTCACACAGCCCTGGCTGGAGCTGGGCCAGTGCCTGGCAGAGCTCCCCAGAGTGACCCAGCTCTGCAGGATGGAGGGAGGGAGGGAACAGCCCAGCAGCAGGGCTGAGCTGCACTGGCCAAGCAGGACACAGCACCAGGCACAGACACTGCTGCCACCCCAAAGCAGCAGGAATGGGGATGCTCCTGGTCTCCAGGCTGCTCCAGCAGCTCCTGCTGCCTCTCCCTGTGCAAGGAGGGCCAGGTGTGATTGGTACCCAGATCTCAGGACACCCCAAGCTGCAGGGACCTGCCCTGCTCCCTCCTCCAGCACCAGCTGTGCACCCCTCAGGCAGGGATAGGCCATGGGAAGAGCCAGGACTCTCTCCTGGGCAAGCTGAGCACCATCAGAGAGGCAGCACCTAACTGAACTGAACTGAGACTTGGGAGCAAACAGAGTCAAAATCTCCCAGAATTGTTTCTCCTACCAATCCTGATTCTCCAAACCCAGCATGACAAGCACACACAAGTCCCAGAATGGCACAGCCAAACTGCTGGGATTCTGGAGCTCTGAACATTGCATAAATGGATGCTTTGTTCTTGTCAGGCCAGGCAGCTCCACTCACACAAAAATAAAAGAACACCTTGGTACACAGCAGGGTTGGACCCTAAAAGCCAAATTCAGTCCATCCCCTTTACCCTGGATGGCAGAGCACACTCTGGCTGCTCAGCTCCTTGCTGCACAAAGTCACCCAGCTCACCAGGGAGGTTACTCCACACTGCATGGGGGACACAGCCTTTTAGCTGCCTCCATGGAGGAGATTATTTGTCATCTAGGTGGGAAAAAACCCAACAGAAACCCCCAGTATTTCTGCATTACAAATAACCCAGCATCTCACACAGCAGATTAGCAAGTTCTGCCTTGCTGCAGAAGGAGGATTTGAAAAGGCAGAGGAAATCAATGGGTAGAAATTGGCATTCTTGCAGCTCTAGAAACTCGGAAGAGCCTGGGGAACAGACAAACTATTGACTCCCCTGCATCATCTCAAATGTACTTATTAAATAAGATCCCACACGCAGCATAAACTCTACCACATGTGTGCAGAAGGGAAAACATTTTCAGGACTTTTATAAATGAAACCTCCATTGTGGAAAAAAAAAAAAGTCTTATGCTAAAACTAAAGTATTGCAGAGGCTGCAGCTGCACAAACAAATAAATGTTGTTTACCAGCAGAGGTATTTACTTACTGGCAGTCAAGATATGTTGGTTTATAATAAAATGGTGGCATTTTAGATTCATATTTTGCTTTTGCTACATTGTTTCCATTCGAGGCCATAAACTGTAAAAAGAGAAAAAAACAGAAAGAATTAAGAAAATTTTAACAGTATTTTCTTTTATTCTCTTTTACTTCTACAGAGCAAAAAATTATTGGGATGGGGGATGTGTTCTCTTACTGAAAGGTTCACCCAGGACTGTGCACAGAAGGGCTGCTGCAAATAAATATTGGTTATTATTGCAAATAAATATTGGTTATTATTGCAAATAAATATTGGTTTTTATTGCTAGGGGTCCTACAGATTAAAATGATGCTGAGGACATGTCCCAGCCCCACCTGCATCATCCCACAGGGGCAGGAGGCAGCACACAGTGACATTTCCCCCTCAGGCATGGGAATCAGATGGATCCCAGGAATCCAAGATGGGCATTAGGTAACCAGGGGGAAAAATATCACACTGGCTTTTAGTCTCCACATGTTACAGCTCCAGCAGGGTGATTGCCTCTGATAACACATCCTGTGCCTCAGATCACATCACTTGTGCCAAAAGGATGAGTTTGTTTTTGCAAAGTCATTGCAGCTACCTCAGGAAGGAGCTTGAAGTGATAGACAAATAAATAAACAAACAACAAATGAACATATAAAAGGTCTATCTCCCTAGACAGCCCTCCTTTCCAATAAATAAATCTATAATGTTTTTATCTCCCCTGACAGCCTTCCGTTTCTTCTGATACACAAATGGCTGGTTGAGAACTCAGCAAAGAAAACTACTTATTTCCTTATTCATATATTTTGTTTATTGAAATTCAGTTTATAAGTGTAAAAAACCCCATTCTTTTCCAGGCAGCCATGCTAAATATATTTTGTTTTGTGTCAAATGCCAAGCATACAAACATGACAAGCAGTTAAGCTTTTTTTTTTTTGTTATTATGGTTTGTCATGGTTTTGATTTCTCACATTTATATATTCAATCTATTCCCCCAAAAAATACCAGGGAAGGAAAAGCCCATGGAACACTAAAGCCTATTGTGATAAAACACAGAACTCCATGAGGTGCAGCTTTCAGAAAAACCTCAACTCTACCCACAGAAGACAGAAATCAGTGACTGGTAGAGTCCTTCATGCCTTTGAAGACACCAGCAGTCAAAGCAGAAAGGTTTCCTGGGTGCCTTTAGCAGCACCACAGAAATCCAGGCTGGTGTGGGGCATAAATAGAGAGAATTTATACTGTGAGGGTTTGGTTTTCCAAGCTGTGAATTTAAGAGGAACGAAACCAGAGACAGCTGAGCTGGGCAGGTGTGATGGTAGACTAGGCAGACAGGTCTAGTCTGTAAGAAACATTGAGAAGAAGAAAGAAACAAGAGAAGACAATTCATTGTAAGAAACAAGAGAAGACAATTCATTAAAAATTAGTATTTTTTACATGCCATTTCACTGACATCTTTATAGGGGTGAGGAAATCCTTCACAGAAGGGGTGCTGTACTTCAATCAGCCCAAACCTCGCTCCCACATTCACTACCTAGACCTGCTTTGTGACATCCCATTCCTTGTGGCATCTTGAGGGAGGGAAGAGCCCAAAGGCCCTGGCTGGGACCCGGGCAGGGCAGTGCAGGGCAGGGCAGGGCAGGGCAGGGCACATACCTCCACCTGGGCATCGTCCCACTCGTCCAGGCGCACCGACTTCACCTTGCTGACCTGCGGGATGCTGCGGTGGATGCCCGAGCAGCTCAGGCAGATGAAGATCCCCAGGCTGTGGGATGCCCAGTCCGGGTCTGGAAGCAAAAAGGAAAGAGGGAATTGCACTTTACTGAGCTTTGAGGCAGAGACAGGGCATGGCAGGGGAGGTCAGGAGCTCAGGGCATGGCAGGGGTGTTCAGGAGTGACCAGGGCTGATGTCCCTGAGTCTAAAGGCATCAGGTAAATAGACGAGGAAAATAAATGTTTCTATTGATAGGAATACAAATTAAACTAACAATTACCAGATCTGCAATCCCCAATGCAGCTGTTATTCCTCAAACCCCAATATACAGACAGCTGCATGTGCCTGAGACATCCATAGCTCACTCCATGCTCCCATGAAGAGAAGAGGGGAATATCCTTCTCTCATGAGGAAATTCCATCTGAACACTGCATGGAACAGAAACTACATCAGCTCAGGGAAGCCACTGTGCTGCTCCCTTTTTATTTATTTATTACATGTGCTCCACACAGAGACTTTCCTCCCACAGCTGCAGCTCCCAGCAGCCCAGCCCTCCATGCCAGGAGGTTTCCAGCCCTTGCTTCAATGGAAAAATGCCACCAGTGGTAGCTCTGTACTTTCTCTGAGCAAAACCACGCAGTGTTTACAGCCCTGGGCTGACATCTCACACAAAGCAGTGTAAACAGAGTCCCTTGCCTCCAAATTCCTCCCTGGGAGAGGCACTGCCTGAAGCAGGGAGACAGAGGGACAGGAGGAGGGCAGGGGCAGGAGCAGGACACATCCAGCAGTGTGCTGGCACTGCCTTGCCAATGAAGCCAATACAGGGATCTTTGTTTGAACTCCAAGGCAAATGTCAGTGCCTGCAGCTCCAGCTGTGCCCCAGCAGCACGAGCTTCACTGCAGGTCACCCAGGCAGACAGCAAATCCTCCATCCTGCCCAAACCCACAGGGCTGGCAGCCCCTCAGCCACCCCATGGCACCAGGCTGGCACAGGGTAAGGGCAGGTGTCTCCCAGCCCCTCACCATCCTTTTATTCCCCCCTGAACCCTCACTGCCCACAGCACAGCCATTATTTATAAAAGGCAAGGGGATGTGCTTCCTCCTCCTTATCCATATTTAATGCCCTGGCTGTGCCAGTGCAGAGAGCAGGCTGGCATGGGGCAGCTCAGCTCCTGAGGGGGAAACAAGGGCTGCCACCAGCCCTGCCCTGCCTCAGGGACAGCCACCAGCCCTGCCTGGCCTCAGGGACAGCCACCAGCGCTGCCCTGCCTCAGGGACAGCCACCAGCCCTGCCCTGCCTCAGGGACAGCCACCAGCCCTGCCCTGCCTGCAGGGACAGCCACCAGCCCTGCCTTGTCTGTAGGGACAGCCACCAGCCCTGCCTCAGGGACAGCCACCAGCCCTGCCCGGCCTACAGGGACAGCCACCCGCCCTGCCTTGTCTGTAGGGACAGCCACCAGCCCTGTCTGGCCTGCAGGGACAACCACCAGCCCTGCCTGGCCTATAGGGACAGCCACCAGCCTGCCTCAGGGACAGCCACCAGCCTTGCCCTGCCTCAGGGACAGCCACCAGCCCTGCCTGGCCTGCAGGGACAGCCACAAGCCCTGCCTCAGGGACAGACACCAGCCCTGCCCTGCCTCAGGGACAGCCACCAGCCCTGCCTGGCCTACAGGGACAGCCACAAGCCCAGCCCTGCCTCAGGGACAGCCACCAGCCCTGCCTGGCCTACAGGGACAGCCACCAGCCCTGCCCTGCCTCAGGGACAGCACCAGGCTCCCCAGCACACCCTGGGGAGGAGCAGTTCAGTCCTGCAGAGGTGGCTCTGCTCAGATGCAAACCCCAGAGCTGAATGGGGATCCTCATCAGACACAGCTGGGTGCCCACATGGGAGAGGGGAGCAAATTCCCAGGCTGACACAAGCCCCATCAGCCAGCAGCAGACACAAAGGTGGGGTTTTTCTGTTTCACATGGTCTCCTATCCTCACCAGAGAGCCCAGTGACTACAACCCAAGCCTGGCAAGTACAAACCAGTCAGGTTGATGTAAGGGCCTGGTGCTGCCCACCCTGCTGATCCCACAGCTTCACACCCCATCCCAGATCAAGCCCCCCACTCATTCCAACCTCAAAGATTGTGGCCAGTTATTGTGCTGTGGGCTGGCAGCAAAAATCAAGAGTTTTTCATGCTCAGGCACTTTCTGTGCCCTAACTCATCATATTTTCCTCTCTCATCTCCAAACATGTTTGTAATCAAAGCCTGGGACCCTCCAAACTTCCTGCCACAAAACCATCCCAAGGTTCTGCACTGCTGAAGGGTCCCAAGGGTGCAAGTCAGGCAAGGTGAAAGCAGCAGGGTCATGTTCAAAGAACCATCACTGCCCTTAAAGCAGAGGATCAGATACACAGGATGGTAAGAGGGTCCAGAGGACAGAGCTGTGGCACTGGTGAGGAAGCTGAGGCAGCAAAGCTTGAGCTGGGTCCCTGGGCTCAGCACAGCAGAACTGAGCTCAAACGTTCCCAGAGCAATGAGATCTGATCAAAGCACTGCCCAGCCCAGGGAAACAGGCTCAAAGTATGCACTGGCCAATAAAACATGTTTTATTGGGAGTCCCAATGCCTCTTTAATGTTACCAGATTTATCTCAGGCATGCAGGTGGATTTCTTCATGCTGTCTGCAGCTTCCAAAGTGGAGTCAAGCTTCCAAAGTCCTCCCCAGGAGGGAACCCTGCCCTGCCTGCCCTGCTGTGTATGACAGGACCAGGACACTGCACACCTTCCTCCAGCCCAGGAGGTTGTCTAATTAAGCAAACAAAAGCTGGATGATATCAGCTTTTGGGTACATACACACACCTACATCATATACACAGGGTCACCCTGTGTGGCTGGCAGAAGGTGACAGTCCTTCAGAGGAGCAGAGACAACGGGCTGAGTGTGACCCAGCCTTGAGGGGATGTTCTCAGCCTGTTCTTACAAACCACAGCCAGCAGCTCTCTCCTCCTGCAGCATTTCCCCTCCTGCCTAGCCCCAAATCCGTGCCCATCCAACACCACCAGTGTCCCACATTTATAAATTAAATCTGATTTCAAGGAGCACCCTGCCAGAAATGCACATTTCAGCTGCCCCACCAGACCTGGCCCTGGCCATTCACATATCAGCCAGGTATTAATTAATAGCAGCTTCCTCCTCACTGCTGTTCTGGTTTCAGAAATGTGTCTTTCATGGTAAGGGTGGGTGGAGGAATTGAGGATGTTCACTGGTTGTGTGATGCTCTCCTGTCACAGCCCAAATTTGGCAGATGGGTTTAGTCCCAAGGGAAGCACCAGGCAGGAGGAGAGTTCAAAGACCTCAGGTACCGACTTAGCCCCATCCAAAAAATTGCTGGGTAGTGAGAACCCCCAGAACAAACTGATCTGCCAGGGCAAGTCTCTCTGAAATGCCACCCTTGCCATAATTTGAGATTTCTCATGGCTCCTGCTCTCCTGGCTGAGGACATCTAACAGACAGCAAGGCAGCCCAAACCTTTCCAGGCTTTAGCTGGAAGCCAACAGGAATTTCTCAGCATCATCTGAAGAAACCAAAGGATTGCAGAGCCCTGCCAGCCCTGGGGCTCTTGCTGCCCTGTGACCTCCCCGTGGCACAGCTCTGCCTGTGGCCAGGAAGCAGGGGGTGGAGGATTCCCCAGCTCCTGGAGGGCTCTGCCAAGGCTGCTTCCCCTTCTCCCCCACTCCCTGCACTCGTGACACCATTTCCAGAGAAACCAGGGAGGATTCAGCTGCACCCACGCGTCTGCAGGGGCTGGTGACACACCCCAGGCAGGGCCAGCACCCACGGCTGCAGGGATGCTCCTGCAGAGCCTTTTAAGGGTTTGGGGGCTCTCAGGGGCTGCACTGCTCCCCAAACACATCAGGGTCCCTCTCTCTGCTCTCCAGCACAAATTCTCAGCTCAGGAACAGGGATAACACCAGTGATCCCCAGCCTTGGCTTATCACAGACTCCAACCCTTCCAACGACTGCACCAGAGATAAGACAACATCTTACCAAACATGAAAATAAATTTTCATCAGTGTCTTCACACAAAACACTGGATTTTGGGGCAGCACCATTAGTTTAGTGAGCCACTGACCCCAGGCTGCATGGAAGTGGAGGCCTCCACAGAGAGCTGAAGTGCACCTTGCTGCTGGACATTTCAACAGCTGGAATATCTTCTCCATGTTGGACATTACTGAGAGTTCAGCGATTTTATTATTCTGTCTGGGCATGAGCCAAAAAAGTGCAATGAAATGGCAATACACCATAATCTGGGCTTTTTGGGCATTGCTCAAAAAAGATGATTTTTTTTCCTAAGCCTCCAGAATTTTGAGCAAACAGCAGTGAAGCCTAATGAAAACTCTCTGGCATGCCCAAGTTCCAAATTACTTTATTCCATTATTTCAAGCCAAAAGGAATAAAAACGAACGAGGAACAACGGGAACATTAAACCAAATGCACTGCTGTAAGTGCAGAAAGACTCTGATCCTGAATGACCAGTTCCAGCCCTAAAAGGCTTTCACTGCCCAGTGTGGTGGAGATTCCTGGTAACTCATAAACAGATCATAATGCCTTTCAAAATTAAGACATGAGTCAGCTTCATTTTAAAAATTAAAGAAACAAACAAAGCTGAACTAAGCTCAGGAGAAGGGCACTGGGCTGGTATTTTCCCATCTCATTCATCTGAAAGGAAAGGCATAGCCAGAGATTAGAGAAGCACCCAAAACAAAACTAAAACACTTGATGTGCTTTAAATTCAGCTAAATTCAGAAATTAACTTGTCCACCCAGCCCCTTTTACCACCACAAGCCTCAGGAAAAGCCAGCACAGTGAACCATGAACACTGCAGCTCAAACCCAGCATTCCTGAACTTAGGGAAAAAGAAAAAATGAAGGCTAGGCACAGAAAACATAACGGAGGAAAAACCAACATAAGACACAGGACAACTTTTAGAAACCAAAGAGATTGGAAGCTGGATGGTAATGGATTTAAAAAAAAAATCACTATTTCCTGTATCCAGAATATAAACATGGGGTTCAAGTTTGAAAATCCCTAGATGCAATCAATCCAAAACCCCATGAAGCAGAGCAGCAACAGGCTCAAAGCAGACAAGAGCAAGAACTCAAAGAGTCCCAAAATTTGGATGCTCCTGCTCCACCTTTTGCCTTAAACCACATTTATCACTACTTAGAGCACAATATGATGACCAAGGCAAACATCTGAGGCCAATGCACAGCAACACATCCTCAACACATCCTTCAGCACACAGATGATGGCCTGGCCCTGCTGCATCCCTGCCACTGCAGGGTCCTTGCTTGGGATGCAGATTCAGTGGATTTTCCTGAACCCTCTTTGTTTGAGGTGGTAAAGGGACCTCTCCAGAAAAACAAAGCCTTTATTACCCTGCACTAGAAATTGGGCTCATTGATACAGGGATTTTAGTGCAGTCCACAAGCACAAAGCCTTTCCTGCTTGCTGCTCATTTCCTCCCTGCCCAAGCCAGAGAACCTCGTGTTCAGCACCAGAGTTCTGTGGCTATTTACGCTGGGGAGGGATCAGGAGGCTGATAAACAGACCCTGGTCATGCATGTTGAAAAATAACAATAAAAGAGTTAACACTGAAGTCAAACCACCTCCCACTAAGTCTCCTCTCTAAGTAGGAAAATTTTTCAGTGAAGGCACTAAACTTGCCAAGGTCTTTTAATTCAGCTGGCAGGTCCCAGCAGCCCCCTCTCACTGTCTGCAGCCCACGATTGTGCTGCAGCCCAGGCACCAGGACTGGACAAAAACCACCATCACATTAAACCTCCTTTGTTCCAAAAAGCCCTTTTTCCCCTGCAGAAAGTGGCATTGAGCTAAACACAACTGCTGTGGGTTTTTTTTTTTTTCCTTCTTACCCCTCTGCTCACAGCTGGGGAGGAGGGCTGGCTGATTCCCAGGGATAAAAAAAGTAAAAACCAAAAAAACTCAAAAAACCAAAAAAAAAAAAGAAAAAAAAAAGAAAAAGAAAGAAAAAAGAAAAGAAAAACAAAAAAAAAGAAAAAAAAAGAAAAAAGAAGAAAAAGAAAAAAAAAAAACGAAAAAAGAAAAAAGGAAAAAAGGAAAAAAAGGAAAAAGATAAAAAGAAAAAAGAAAAAAGAAAAAAGAAAAAAATGAAAAAAAAAGAAAAAAGAAAAAAAAGAAAAAACCCACAAAAACAAAAGAAACTAACAACAAAAACAAACAAACAAAAAAACACCAAAAAAAAAAAAAAAAAAAGAAAAAATTCAGTTTTTAAGTGAGAGGACAATGGAGGTGCAGGAACAAGTTTCCACTTTGAGCTGGATGATGAAAATCCCGTTTCACACCATTGGAGCAGCAGAGCTCTGGAACAGCTTTCCAGTGGGAGGCAGTGGGGGCAAGAGAGGGAAGAGCTGCGAGGCAGAGCCCCATCAGTCCCCGAGGGGATGGGCAGCCCTTGGCAGCGCTGGGTGGCTCAGTCACCTTCCCCATCTGGGTTCTCAGGAGCAGGTTGGAGGCAGGGAGGAGAGGCTGAGATAAATCAGTGCCCTCCTCAATCCTGAGCAAATCGAGCAACCCCCAGGGCTCAGGCGTTTCCCCGCCCTCACTTGCTGACATCCAGGGAGCGGAAAAGCTTCACCTGCTGTAGGACTGAGAAGGAAAAGGTGTTTACAACCATCTCAGCCTTCCAGAGGCACTGTTACACCAGATCTGCTCGGCTCTGCAGCACAAAGCTCCAATTCCAGACTCCCCTCCAGCGTGAGCCTTCTGCTCTTCCTCCATCCTTCACCCCCTCGGGGCCTCAGGCACAGAGGGCAATGTTAGCCAGGATCCATGTCCCAGTAATCCATCCCAAATAAGAAAGATAAAATGATAACAAGCCATGTAAACTGCTGCTGGAGGGTTTAAACTGCAGGATTGCTTTGATGGGATTTCCATTTCTGTCTTCAGAGCCTCTCTGTCCTCCTACAATGTAAAATAATTCCACTCCATGGAAACACGAGCCTAAGTCATAGAAAAATAAAGAGAGAAATACTCAAAGTCTTGTTATGCCCTGAGATAACCATCCGTCTTATGATGTGAGGAAAGATTGCCTGAGACAAAGAATCATTTAGAAAAAGGAAAGGCTGAACTGCCACATTAGTCTTGAAGAAAAAAAGATTATTCTAATGCACAGAGAGCCATTACACACCAGCAATTCAGTAACATTGCTCAGTTTGCACTTAAGACTGCATTTACCATGCTGTCTTCACTGAGAAAGCACAGCTTTAAACCCACAAAAAACACAACACCCAGGACACAGAAGTGGGTAATGACAGAGGACCCAAAGCCCCATTTAATGACTTTATTAGTGGCTCCTACCCCAGAACTCAGTCCCCAAGATGTAACCAAGGCAGCCTCATTATGCATTACAGATCGATGACATTTTCTGCAACTGAAATATCTTTTATTCAAAACAGCCTTTCTTTGCAATTTAAGGTTTTATAAAAATGCAATTAATAAAAACCTAAAAAAAAATTCCAAACACAAAAAAAACCTGCAAGTGAAAAATGTAATCTCTCAGTTATTTTACAC
The DNA here is from genome assembly GCF_051311805.1 of Agelaius phoeniceus. Taxonomy (NCBI): domain Eukaryota; kingdom Metazoa; phylum Chordata; class Aves; order Passeriformes; family Icteridae; genus Agelaius; species Agelaius phoeniceus. The sequence goes on along the minus strand of NC_135280.1, from coordinate 5,648,769 downwards.
TCTGATTTTCACTTTCTACTTTAGCATCCTTTCTGCATTCCCAGCTGCCATGGCCAGACTGTTCTCTCCACCTGAGACATCCCTCAAAATGTTTCCTGGGGAAGACCCAGATCTGACCTTCCTGAGCACCACATTCAATCCCCATTTCCACCCAGGTGCAAGCGGGCACATCCTTGAAGGAAACACACCTTGAACAGAGCAGCCTTACAGGGCTTGGCCACTTCAACAATCCTCAGCCACGATTAAGTGGCAAATTCTGCCAAAGCAGCCGGTTGTGCCCAGATGTCCCCAGGGAGATGGGTTCATCCTGCAGGGGATGAAATTATTTACCCAGCCCAGGAGGAAAAGCCTCCCCCAATGCCCCATGTCTGTGCCTGGCTTTGCCTTTGTATGGTCACAGCTTAGCCCAGCCATGCCAGGCTGAGAGCTCCATTGCACCAGGGGTTTGTGACAGGACACAGAACACCTGGGACAAGCTGTGGCTTCAGGGCTCTGGCTACCGAGCCTCTCCCAAATGCCAAAGCAGTAACAAAAGAAAATAAACCCTTTTTGACAGCAGGGAAGGAAAGAAAACAAACAAACTTTCACTGGCTGGCTGATTTCTCAAACAAATATTTCCAAAAGAAAAAGAAAACCCAGCTGGCTTCCAAATACACAAATTAAAGTGACTAACAGAATTTTGCCGTTACATTTCCAACCCATCCTATTCTTTGTTATGAGCATCCCTGAGCTAAATGGCTCCCTCTTATCATGGATCCTGTACTAACAGAGTATTCAGGGAAAGGCACTCACCCACCTGAGAAACAGCAATAACAAACCCTGATCTTGGGCATCCCCCAGCTGTACCAGATCAGCCCTGTGTGATACTCACATGTGGGAAAGCACAGGTCTGCCCTGCTTCCCTCATCTTCTGTTCATTCCACACCCTCCCTCTTCCTTCCTTCTCCCTTCATTTTCCCTGCTTTGGTACTCTTGCAGTGTCAGCTGCCACCTTTATCTTTTTGTGCACCCCACTTCTCAGCAAAGAACATTCTTGCACCCCTTTCTGGAGGCTCTCTGGATACTTATCCTGCCTCTGCTGCATTACCTCATCCTCAGAAAGAGCTGGCCTGCCACACCTGCCCAGCCTGAATAGCTGAATTCAGGCAGAATATTTTCTACACTACCTACAGACACAAGTTATTATCTTGTGTTAAGTAGCCCAGGGCATCTCAAGTTTATTGTCACTCCCAGGCAGAGGAGCACATTACAGCACCATGAATAGCTCTCCTCTGCAAAAGAACCTGAAGCAAAGCAGTCACTAAAGAAATTGGGTTGATGAACAGGGAGGTGGCCCTAAGGAAGTAATGCCATGAGGGTTCAGAAGAGGCTGAGTGATGTTAATATAGCACATCTTGACTTACAAAAGACACTGGCCCAAATTCTCCTCTCTCACTTTCACTAAGACATATCTCTATGCAAATGTCACCAAAACCAAAGTATGGTTCTGTTGTTTTACAAGCTCTTTTGGTGCCTTTAACAACAACCTCCTTATCCTGATATGAGCTATTTTATTGACCTACAGCTCCATCTCCACCCTGGTGATGCCGAGAAACTTCCCGTTTTGCCGGGGGGCTTTATGTTCTATACCCACAGGGTGAAGGAGAATCACCCTGCTGATCTGAAAACGGCCCGGGTTTGTAAAGTTTTCTCCAGGAAGGAGCAATTTAGGCAGACACCTACTCGGGGAGCCCAAGCTGTGCTCAGCAAGGCACCTCGGAGGTGGGCTGGTACAGTCAGACAGCAGCAGCCGGCAGTAGATGGGTGGGAGCAGGCGGAGCAGGCGGCGCTGCAAAGCCGTTCACGCTGTGCCCAAAGTTCTTTGTCCTTTCCAGCTGGGAACGGGAGGACACAACGCATCTGAAAGTGAACTGCAGTGTCCTGGGATGCAGATTAGGGATGTAAAACCGCCGGGAATGGTATGAGCTGGGTAGCGGTATGCAATAGATCTTAACATCCTAAAGAAATCAATAGCTGGGAAAATAGGGCTCAGCTGAAGTGTTGGGTTTTTCTTCAACCTATAGAATGACAGAGGCTGAGAAGGACATCCTTTCTATACCCCTCCTCAGAGCCATCCTGCTCAAGCTAACATAAATTTAGGTTATTCTGTATGGTGATTTTTTTCTTTTTAAAACCAGGAAAGTTACTTGCTCTGCAATTTTTCTAAGGTTGTTCTCATAGACAGATCCCACCACCCCACGCAGACTCTGCTCAGCAACAGCACCACGGCCCGACCCCAAAAAAATTCACCATCCAAAAGGCGAAGAAGACATTCCCAGCCCAGATTTTCTCCCCTCCGCACACGCAGACGTCTACAGCCATTCCAGCCCCGCTCCCTGCGCGGCGCAGGCACCCATCGATGGCAGCTGGGCAAAGGTTGCCGGGCAGGATGTCCGCAGCTCTGCCTCCGGTTGTGCCCGTGTGTTTGCTCGCTGACAGGGCAGGAGCAGCCGAGGGGACGCGGGGGACACGGCGCCCCCGCGGGCAGAGCAGAGCCCGCACCGCCCGGCTGCCGGCCCCGGCTGCGCTGCAGCCCGCGGGGACCCGCCGGGATGACATCAGCGCTCACGGCCGGCCGAGGAGCCGGCCCGGCCCGGGGGACACTGGGGGAGCCTCGGCCGGGGCCGGTGCGCGGGGAGCGCGGCAGCGCAGAGCAGCGCATCCCTCCAGCAGCCCCGGAGCATCCGCGCTGCATCCCCCGCGCTGGGGCCGGGGCCGGGCACACCCTCGGCGGGGCTCCGCTCCCGGAGGCGGCAGAGCCAGAGCCCCGTCGCTGCCGTGCCGAGCCGAGCCGCGCCGTGCGGTACCGTGCTATGCTGTACCGTGCCATGCTGTACCGCGCTGCGCGGTACCGTGCCATGCTGTACCGTGCTGTACCGCGCTGTGCGGTGAGGACAGGTGCAGGTGCAGCCGCCGCCCGCGCCCCCCGCCTCCCCTGCCCTTACCCGGGGCGGCGCAGTCGGCGCACGCCGCGTTCCCCGGCCGCTGGAGCAGCTCCACCAGCGCCTTCCTGCTCCTCTCCTTCGCCATGGGGGCGGCTCGGCGGGGCTGCGCCGGCTCCGCCGCGCTACGGCAGCCTCATGGCGCGGGCGGGGGGCGCTGGCGAGGCGGGCGGCGCCCGGGCGGCTCCATCGGCCCCGCTCGCCCCGCGCACGCCGAACGCGCCTCCGGCCGCCGGGACGCGCCGCGCCGGGGCGGTGCTGCCCAGCCCTGCCCTGCCCTGCCCGCCGCTGCCGGAGCCGCCGGTGCCGCTTGCAGCGGGCGCTGCCGGCTCCCCGAGCCGCTCGCCCGCGACCTCCAGCGGCAGCGCCGCACCGGGGCGGCCCCGACCCCCGAGGGGGTACCCGGCCTTCAGGGCATCCCATCCTGCTGGGTGTCCCCGGCACGCAGGGGGGCCTGTCCTGGTTTCACTCCTGCCCGCGGAGGGGACGCTGTCGCCGGTTGTTGTATTGCACTAATAACCGCTGGGAGCCGAGGGTCCTCGCCTGTGCGCGGTGGCGCCTGGCAGCGACCCCAGCTCTCACTGGCCAGGGTCTTGCCACATAGGCACCTTGGCAGGTTCATGAGCAGCACGTTTGGGATGCCCCTCTAACATCAGCAGCTTTTGGGGGTACTTGTGAAGGTCTCATCAGTAGCCCCACGCACTCCACAACACTCCCCCTTCCCTGCTGTTCTTGCACATCACCACCTGCTTCCATGGCTGTGTCTGGCCAGGACGTCCTCCAATGTCTTCCCACGTTTTTCACACCTCCATGGTGTCAGGGGGGTATCAGGGGTGAAAGCACTCCTGTGCCATCATGGCTGTCCATCTCCTGCCATCTATGGGACAAGACTCCTTGTTCTGCCAGTCAAAGACTAAACACTCACTCAGGGGCAGGATGTGGGAGGTTTTTGGCCAAGGGAGGGCTCAGAGCTGTGTCTCCTTATCTAACCCCTGCTGAAACCTTCTCACGTATGGGTCACCTGTGATGCTGCAATGTCCTGTTTGTGGTTCACAAGTCTCTGCTTACAAAAACAATCTTGGTTTTGTGAAGCAAGTCCCCGTTTAAATCATCCAACTCTGTTTCCTCCAACAAAGCAGAGCCCTCCTGCAAGCTCAGCCCGTGCCATTCATGCTGCCCATGAGATTCAGGGTGTGCACGAGCATCTGCAGGAGGAGGGTGCCAGTAGCTCCTGGAAAACTTCCACAACCAAACCACCATCTTGATCCTGCAAACATGAGGATGTGAGCAGGTCCCTGAGAACACTCTGTGGGAGAAAATAGCCCCTTAAATACAGGCAGAGTCATGGCCTGGTACATTTACAATGCTCCCTTTGCCTCAAATACATTTTCCTAAATGACCTTTGCATTTGTGCTGCCAGACAAGTGACTGCATCCAGGTTTATTTCTGTTTCAAACCGATGCTGGACTGTTCCTTGCTGACTCAACCCAGTGTCACACATCGTGCTGGGCTTGCTGGATTTACACACACAGCTTGATAATGTCTGGAAACTCACTGCCATCCTAACCAAAGGCATAATGCTCCTCACAGACCTTTTGTGGGGTAACTGAGCTGCTGCACCCAGGCCCTCATCTTCTTCAGCCTCTAACACTTACCTGGAGCACTGACTTCTCACAGCCCCAGAGTGAAACCAGCTCAGCTGAGTACCTTAACCCTCCACACCTGTGCTATGTTCAAGCTTGACAGTGTAAATGCTGCAGGATCAGAGCTTTACCTAAGCCCAAGTTAGGCCAAGTTTTTATGTGCACTTTGGCATTTTCAGAAGAAGCATTTGCTGAATGTTTCATGCAATAGCCAGGATGCTGCACGTCATCATGGACTCACTGTGGGCCAGGGCTGGGAGCAGGGAGGGGGTTTGGTTTGAAAGTCTCTGTTTAGCTTTCCATTAAGACTTATTGATTCTCTTAATTTTTTGTTCCCTTGGTTGCTAGGCAATTCCTGTCTGTCCTCCGCGTGCTGGAAGCCAGGGCTGCAGACAGAAATTTATATCTTGTAATAAAATCAAATAAAACAGAGCCTGTTGTCAATGATGAGAGGGGAGAGTTTCATAAAGGACAGGCAGAGCAGGGGAGCAGGGCCAGCAAGGGTCGATCAGCAGCATCCTCAGCATTTAAATCTCATCACAATTACTCCAGACTCCACATGGGGAAACAAACAGCCCGTGTGGGTGGAGGGAATGTGGAGAAAAGTTGCAACTAAATGAGCCAGGAATGAAGATAAACTTTTGTTCAATGGAAATCAAAGCCTTGAGCCGACCTCACACGTACAAGGGTATCTCTGTAAATTTACTCCTGGTTTATCCAAGGTTGAGAGGTTGGGTATTGCCCCAGTGTGGGTGGGCAGTGTTGATCCAGGGCAGGCCCTGAGGCTCTCCTGATGGACACTGACTCCTGAGGAGTGTGATTCCTGGCAGAGAGCAGGGGCTGCATCTGAGTCTGTATCTCACATGGGGTAAAGAGCAAAGGTTGCCCCTGCAGGGCAGGTGGAGGCTGATGGGCATCACTGCTCAGGCTTGCCCATGTCACACTGTTCCCTCCTCTGAACTTTGCCCCACACTTTTCCTGTGGGTAGCACCTTTCAGGGAATGCCTAAATGAATTTGCTCCTTATTGTAAAAGCAGGGTAACTTCGACGATGGGAGAAATCATGCATTTCACTCTATTGATATTAGAGGGCTAATTAATTACATTATTATACTATATTATTCCATACTATATTACATGTAAATTGAAATTGTACAAGTACTTAATTTAACTTAACTGTACAGAATTTTGTGACTGTCTGCTGACAGTCACAACACACACATGGATTTAATTGGTTAATGAATCAAAACACTTACACTAGAATTTAATTGCTAATTTTTTTAGGTAAATATTTTTTTACAATGTATTCTACTCATTCTAAAACACAGGAGCAGTGAATGAGATAGGAATTGTTTTTTTCTTTCTCTGTGGTTCAGAGAATGTGAATCTCAGAAATATTTTTGGGAAGTTGTGCTTTGCTCTTCTCTGTGAAGAGAAATGTGGCCACAGCTCCTACTTCTTGCAAAATCTCTGACCAAACTCTCTGGAGAAGGGTTGTTGCTGTCAATACATCTCCCTCATTCAGATGCTTCCTGTCTCTCCACTGCTAAGTGACTTGGAGGTCTGGCAGAAATTCACATCCATATGTATGTAAGTAGTTACATATTTATGTGTAAGATGTGTTTGTTTGTAAACACACACACTTTTAACTCAGCCTTTTCTAAGTCACAAGGTTGTTGCCTTAGAAACGGACACTATTAATGCCATCTCTGAGGTGCTAAGCACAGTGCCAGCAAGGGCAGCCTCTGCAAATGCCAGATACTGAGGTCAGGCCAAAGAACACTCAGAAATTCCTAGAAACCTTTCCATCATCTCTGTGGTGACGCCCTGAAAATGCACAGACATAACTGCACCTTGTCCTCGCCTTTCCACACCAGCTCCTCTCACCCCGAGCCTGCCTTTTGTTAGGAAGGAGCTGTTTACTCTGGGGTCAGTTAATTTCCCAGCCCTGGCCCTGAAATGGATAAATCAATGTCACAACCATGCCTGTAAAAGGGTGTTAAACACAAGCCTTGCCGTGACCCAGGAGCTCATTCCCAGCACAAGGTGGGGAAGCATTACAGATTCCTGCGTGAACAGCAAACCTGAACAGAAATATCAATAATTCATGCCACAGCAACTGCATTCCAGCAAAACTCTGGAGGAGCAGACGCCAGGCAGGATTCCATAGGCTTCCTCAGCAGCACAGGGGAGGCAGCTCTGGCAGCTGCAGGTTTGTGTGAGCGAGCTGCAGCGCTGGCACCCACACCTATGCTACACGAGCACCAGCTCATTTCCGTTGCAGTATCGGTTTCCTGTTCAAAAGAAAAAGAAAAAAAGGAAGAAACCGATCCTAGAGGTTTTTCTTTTAACAAAAGAAAGAGTTTTCTGGGTTATCCAGTTAAATCAAGAGTGGGTATAGCTGGGAGGGAGGAATATCAGAGAGCAGAGAGCTCAGAGCAGGGCAGTTTAAAAACTCTTGCACCAAAAATCCAATATTGATGCCAACTTTCTCTTATTTTGAGCAAATTGCTGTATGGAGCCTGTGAGATTTTTGGAAAAGCACACCCACAGCATCTGTGAGGTTAGGATGTGTGGATTGAGCTGAAGAGGATAATGCAGGAGAAAATGATGTGAGGGTGGAAAAAGAGCTGTGATGTCCTGAGTCTGCAGAGCTGCTCTGCACCTGCAGCAGCCCTCAAAGAAGACAAAGTGTTCAAAGTCTTGTGCAGCTCTGAAAGTGTCTCACTGCAGAGTGATCTGCAGATCAGGGCTCCCTTCCATTTGCATAGTAGTTCATTCTATTGCAGTGTCACCAATATGAAAAAAGGGGAATCCTTTGCTCCCATGATTGAACAGTCATGCAGTTACCACCATGCAACCCAGACCACAGAAATCCCTCGTAGGGAAGCAGAACTGGGGAGAATGAGGACAAGGGGGGAGGTTCAGACCAAAATCTCCTTTTTTAGATTTCTGCAACACCCCAGAGCTGATCACTGCTCTCTCACAGCCATGCTGCCACAAAACTTCTCCAACCAGCAGCCTGTCATGTGCTCAGGACACCCTTTCAGTTTCTTTTCCTCCTGCCTCTGGCCAGCAATGGGCTGGTTTGGGGGTCAGTACATGGTTGCAGGGGCTGCTTTGTTGCTCAGACAGCATGGCTGGGATCCAGAATATGTCTGAGAGAGAGAGAGAGAGAGAGGGTAATTGATGGCTTGAGATGTTGGATATTTGTATGTCTGCTCCACAGCACCTGGGGAAATCTCAGTGTAAGAGAAACAGCTCTGCAACAGTCCTGTTGTTGTACCAAACCCATTTCCTATGGTATAAAATATGACATGGAGGGGGCAGCTGAGGGAATTGGCTCCATGGCAGCTGCAGTGAACCAGCTGGAGATATGCTGATTCCTATTGCCCAATGACAGGCTCTTTTCTGTGCACAGAGGAGATGAAATTAGTCCAAGGAAGTCAAGAGTTCACCTATGTCTGTGGCAGAGCACTGCTTTTAGCATTACTCCTGATTTACCCTCATTGAGAGACTGAGGCCTGTGGAATCTCTGTCTGGAGAAAGCCAACCTGTGTGTGATGACACTCATACACCAGGGGCTCAGCTCCTCCAAAGGAAAGTCCAAGTGATTGTTCAGAGTGGGACATCATCAATCCAGTCTGAGTCAGAGCCACTGCAGGACAGGCTCGGTGTGCAAACAGCAGGGCAGCACTGATTGTGGAGATTGCTTTGCTCTATTCCAACAATTTAATCTCTTCCTGGCTCAAATGGCTCATCCTTCCAGGAACAGCTTGGAGACATCCAAGCAGAGCCTGAGCTGTGTGATGTCACCCTCCAGGCTGGAGGCTGAAGTGGCCCAGCCACCTGCTCTGGGACCAGGGGCTGCTCCAGCCAGGACACAGAGCACAGAGGGTGATGGTGCTACAGGAAAGATCACAGGCAGAGGGGCAAGCCCAGCACTTCACTTCTGGTCTGGAAGTCTCTGCAGCAGAGCCTGAGTTCCTCAGAAGAAAAAAAGAAAAAACATTTTAAAAGGCCATAGAAGAAGGGAGAAAGCTGCAGTTATTGGCCCCAATGGTCAGGCTCGTGTCACAGACTGCTGCTCCAGCTCAGGCAGCTGAGGGCACATCCCCTTCTGCAGCACTGCTCGGCTGTGATTTGAATAAAGCAGTAGATGGAAACAAAACTGTGGGTTTTCTCTAGAAAGAGATTAAAAATAATGGCCTAAGAGAGCTGCCAAACAGCTGGAGATGGTAATTGAGCCTCCCCCCAATTAACTTTGTCCACAGAAAGTTGAGGGCCATGTCCTACCCTTCCTCTGGCTGCTGATGGGATTGTTTGGATGTCACTGGATGCCTCCTAAAAGCTCCCACAACGTCGAGATACAGAGCACGCTGCTCATTTATCTGTTTATTTCAGTATGCTTTGCCAAAGAAAAATCAGCAAAGAATTAATTAACAGCAATTATTTCTAGCAAAAACAGAGAGCCCTGCTCCAGAAGCCATGAAAACAACATCATGAGACCCCTGTGGCCAAAAGGCTTTCTAAACAGGTGCAAAAATAAACAGTTTTATAGCAGGTATAAAAAGAGCCCAAGCCAGGCTGGGGAATGGCAGGAGAGCAGCCATTCCAATGGCTGAGTTGGAGCAGTCACCCAGGTGACTTTTGTAAAGGAGCTTTAATAAACAAACCAGAGCAGAAACACCAACCTGAGCGAAAGAACCAGCAGGACCAGGTTATTGCTGCCACAGAGGGTTTACTACACCCATCACCCTGTGGTATTAGTGCTGCTGAGGTGATTTACTGTCCCAGGCAGGGCAGCCCATTAGAGCTGTGATCTAAAGCACAGCCAGCTCCAGTTTCAGTGATAGACATCACCCCCCTGCCTATTACTTGCTAAAATAAGCTGAAATAAAGCCATCAATCCAGACATCTCTGTGCTCAAATGAGTCCTCCTAGCTGGCACCACCACACCTGCAAGTCTCCTGCCATGCCTGCTAAAAGGATGGAGGTAGATGTTCCAGACTCGCTCTCATTTTTCACCTACCTGGTTCTTTTTCAGCAGCCAGTGAACTCAGCATCTCTGTTTGACCAGAACTTGCACCTCCTGTCAGCACAGCCCTGCAGTGACCCAGTTCCTGTAACATCTCTGTGCTGCCCATGCACAGCCTGAGCATCTCCCCTCACACAAGGGGAGAGATGTACCCCTCCATGCTGAATCCTGGTTGTTGGCAGCGCACAGTCCAGCCCCTCTTTTCCATCCAAGCTGCAGCACAGTTTGGGGCTGGGGGAAACAAAACTAAACCCCACAGCCCAGCCACCAGCAGCACCCCAGGGATGTGTGTGCACACAGACTGGTCACTCCTCTGCTCTGCCACACAGATCCTGCCCTGGGATTAGGCATGGACACACTGCACCTCCACCTCTGGATCAGACAGGCATTGGAAAGCACAGAGAAGATTTGTGCTGCCTTAGCAACCACTCTGAGCATGCACATGGACACGGGAGATGTGCCAAACAACAGCACAGCCCAGAGCCTGAGCTCTGTATGGGCTGGGTGAGGACAAGGCTAAAGACAACCTGCTTAACCCAGGGCTTGAAGTCAGCACAACTTAACTCCTACCCCACATTAAAGAGCAGAAGCCGAGGGAGGCAATCTCAGCCCCCCAGCAAGGAGCCAGCCTCATTACACCCCTGGGATTTCCTGCTTGGTGCTTGCTCATGGGACCATGAAGACTCATTTATCAGTGGGGGGTTTGTTCCTGCCTGGTTCAGCATCCTGAGTCACCAGCAATGTTCTCAGCATTGATCTGATCTGCAGCTTCTCTGCAATCCTGAGTGGCAGAGGGAATATTTTTTCCCCATCTGGGTCTGCCTGCCCAAAACCTGACTTCCTCAGTGGGGTGAAATGCCTTTCCATCCAGCCAGCCCTGCTGCCTGGGGCTGTCAGTGCAGCTCAGGAGAAGAGCCCTGGCTAGACTGGCAGCAGATGGCTGCAGCACACAGCATCACATCACACCCTCAGGGCCATCCTGGTGTCCCAGATTCAGTAGTGCCATCATTCTCCTGCCTTGCCCACGAAGGAGAGGTGCTCCCAAACCCAGCTGAAAAGCAGAGTATGGTTTAATAACAGAGAAATGTAAATTGAGAGACACAACAGGGCCTGACTCCCTCACAGAGCACCCCCTCCCAGGCTTCTGCCTTGCTCCCCTTGCTCAGCAGCTCTGCAAGCAGGATCAAAACTGGCTGTGTGAGCAGGTTCTTGCTGAGCAGGGCTTGCTAGCAACAAAACTAGAAATCCTCCAGAAATCAGAGCTGTCATCTCCCCTAAGTTTACTGTAATAGGCAAAGGACTCAGCTGCCCAAAGGGGCTGCAAAAGCACCCCCACCACCTGCTTTTTAAAGCCATCAAGGTGAAGTGAAAAGCCTGGGTCTTTCTGTCTCCTTGCTTTCTTCACCCCCCTGCTCTTTCTTTGCCAGGCTGCTTTCCACCACTGCTCCCATCTGAGTTTACCATCATTCACAAGGGCCTGGGCAGAAAAGCATCCACAATACAAGGTGGTTGATGGTGTTGCTCATTGCAGGACACGTGGCCAGATGGACCCAACATCCCTCCCACAGCAGTGGGAACCTACCTCACCCTGTGTGGGAAGGGCTGCTTGTGCAGGCATCCCTCTGCAGGTGGGGAGATGTGGGACACCAAGGGCTGGACTGAGCCCACCAGATCTGATCGGCTGAGCTGTTTTACCTCACAGAGAACGTAGCCTTTGTTGGGCTCATGGTGAGTGCCAGCCAAGCCCAGCAGGAGACAGCAAGCATAGATTGATGCACCTGCTAATGCAAATCCCAAAATCTCCTGGATAATGAGAGAGAGCACAAGCATCAGAACCTCTAGGGAGAGGCCATGAAAACCTATCCCTGTATCATCATCAGTTCCAGGAAACAAAAAATGGATCAAGGTCTATCAAGTCCCCTGCACACACTCATTGGACTTCTAGGTGACTTTCTATGAAGCTCCTATTTTGAGCAGTGATCAATTATGCATTTCAAGCCATATGGCACCTTCATTCCAGAAGGAAGGCATTTTGTCTTGAAATCTGTAAGCTAGAAAATCTGCTGCATCCTGACAAAAATGTGACATTGCCAGTTACTCACAGAAGCAGATCATTAAGAAAAAGAAAATTAAAACAGGGTAAGTTTAACCAGATGTCCAGTTTTCATTGAAATACCCTTGAAAAGGAAATATACCCTTGTATGTGCACTTCCAGTCTTTTTTAAAATTCATCTGAGTCAGAGCTTTGATTTTTGTGGGAAACTTGATACAATATACAACATTCCCAATTTAGCAGAAGGATCTCTTCCAGCATGGATCTCCTCCAGGCACAAAAGCACTGAAATCCTCTGGATAGATATGCTACCAGACAAGACAGCAGTCCTGCACACTAGCAGAAGTATCATTCCCATCCCAGGAATTATGGATGAGAAATGTAGAAAAATACTGCTCTCCAGTGGAGCCAGAACATCCAAGGCACTTCTCAGAGCAGCAACAAGTGGTGCTCCAGACATTTTTTATATGGCAGCAGGCTGTTCCTTCTCTCATAGCCTCCTACAACGCAGGTTTCATTCCAGAGGATCAGTACAATGGTGCTGCCTCTCAGTTCTCTGCTTGGAGTGAGACAACAACAAAGTGAAATGTAAGAGGTGTTTTAGCTCATTGCCCCTCACCTGGTTCAGCAAAGGCAGCAATAAGTAAAAGCTGTTTTGATTGCTGCCCCAAGGCAAACAATCACCAGCAACAGTGTGCTGGCCCAAGGAAGCCAAGCTGGTGAGCACTGAGCACAAGTGTAACACCCAGGCACAAGGAGCTCTTGGGCTTGAAGCCAGCAGGACAGACTGGGAGAATGCTCTGGGGAAGGACCAAGGTGAAGGTCAGCAGCCACACCCAGGGCTCTGCCTGCTCACAGCCCCAAACATTCACCCCTCAGCTGCTGGCAGCTGTGACCTCCCTGCTACACCAGGTGTGTCCTTGCAGGTGGCAGATGCAGCAACAATCCCTCCTCAGCACTGAGGCCTCACTGAGCTCCTCCAAAGGACTTTGGACCGTGGCCCATTTCCAGAGCCAGCACAGGAGGCTCTCTTTGTGAAGGCTTTTCAGTGAAAGCACACCCAGAGCTCTGGGAATGTTTATTAAACCCTTTCTTCCTGGTTCTGCAGGTCACTGTAGTTGTTTGGAGAGATACACCTAGAGCTCAAGGTTTCCCAGGAAGAGGTAAGGATGGTTAACTTGCAGCAATGTTCTCTCTGTAAATAACTGCTGGGATCAAGGTTAAGCTCTTTGTGCTTGAGTGGATTTTAATCTGAGCAAAGAATGTGTGGGCAAAGCTCTGCTGATGCAGAGCCCTCCAGGGACTCCCTGGGACGGATCCCAAGCAGCTGGGTGCCTCATTAGGGTGTGAATGAGCCTTTGCTGCAGGAAAGCCACAGAAAAGACAATTGCACCTCCCTGGCTTATTGATTTCTGTTGCGATGGTAACAGCTCACATGGATCTTCACTAACACAGTCACCACTTCCTCCTGCTTCGGGCTATCCCTTGCACACCTGTGCACTTACACCCGGGCTGGCGTCAGTCCCAGCAGATTCCCGATGCTCTGCCTGTCTTCAGGCTGCAGGATCTGTCAGCAGGTGGAGCCTCACGGCACGGGCAGCACCTGGCAGGCTCCTCACAGGAAGATTGATGCACTCCCAGAGCACAGCAGCTCATCAGCTCCGAACAGCTCCACCTAGAAATCAGTGGCCCTGACAAAGTGCCTCCCCTGGAGCACACACACCTCAGCCCAGCGTGTCCAGAACACACATTTTACAGAATATAGATTTTTCCCAGCGTGGTGACAGGCTCCTGGAGAGGTTCCTCCTCAGCCTGGGCACAGGAAAGTTGGCAATGAACCTGCTGTTTCCATTTGGTTTGTACCCCACTGTCAGTTTGAAGGAGTAAAACCTGGATGCCACCAGCAATACTAAAATAAAGAAGTTTCAAGTGGAAGGATTTAATTAATGATTTGTTTGTTGGCAGAAATTAATTGAAGAATATTCTGGGAACTCTCCCAGGTGACTCCAGTGCTCCAGGGACTTGTCCCCTTGATCAAGCTGGGAAAACTTTGACCCCAGGTCTGGCACTAATGGCTTTTTTCCCACCACTTCTCAGCTGCATCAGATCTCAATGTCTGATGTCCCCAGCAGCTCTGAGCTTCCCTTAAAGCTCCACTGAACACGTCCTTTTCTGAAGCCAATGCTTACAGCCAGGCCAGAAGTGCCTCTGCCTATTCCCTGAATTTTCAGCTCTCCACTCCCAGCTGTCCTGTCCTGGCACGAGGGCACAGCAGCTGATTCACTGCTGGGAAGTGAGTCCATGAGCTGTGCCCATGGATCTGGACAGGATGAGGTGAGATCTCTGGGCTGCTGAAAGGTGCAAACCTCTCACCCCCACAGCCTTGTGAGGGTGGCAATCACTCAGCACCTCAAAAACTTTGTAACAGCTCGGAGGACAGGGCTGGCATCAATGTCCCAGGGAAACACAGATGGAACTGGTGAAGGAATTGCTTGGCCCAAAACAACAGTGCAGAGTAACAGCCAAAAAACGAAACTGCCACTGCTAACAGCCCAGATTACTCCCCCACCACTGGTGGCTTCTTTCAGACCTACCAGGAATTCACTTTGCCTTATAATATTCAGGGAGCACAGAAGCATGAAATTTGATTTCTTTCTCCTGAAGATGCTGGAGATTATTTTAATTCCAACTTGGTATCACTAAAAGAAAGCTCTTATTCAGTGGTTTAATATAATGTCTTTTAGTATCTGTTGCAGCAATACAATCTCTGCTTTCTTTCCTATAAATGTACTAATCTCACCAAAAGATATAATTTGAACAGTAGAATGAAGTGGAATAAAAATATGCAGCAGCAGGCAAATGTCCTTTTCAAACAGGAACCTGCTCTGAGCTATGTGCATTCTGTTCCATCAGATTACACAGAGCAACAATTCAAATCTCAGCCCCAGTGATCAGTATGGAGAGCAGAAAATGTTTTGTCACCCTTCCCTAGAATTTGGTATGAGCAGATGCACAGGAGAGAGGCAGAAACAAAAGCAGCCAGCAGGGGAGGTGAGATCAGTCAGAGAGGGGACACCAGATAAAGGGGGAAGCCTCAGGGAACTGCCTTGGCAGAGAGAGCCAGGTACACAGAGAAATGATTCACTGGGTGAAAAACAAAACCAAAAGCAGCAGGGATAACAAGGCAGAACACATCCAGAAGATTTACACATTTATTGCCTGCTTGAAACACATTTCTAGGGGCTAGGAGGCCAAATTATTTCTGCTTGAACTCAACATTAGTTAAGAAAGACTTCAGCTGCATTAGAACATGCAAGAGAAATACCACTGTTCCCAGTTAAATTATGAAAAAATTAGGTGAACACTGCTGGCATGGTAAATAAAAGCAGAATCACTCCCTGACTGGTGTCTGCAACTAGAAACACTCTCCAACAATGATGGAAGATGAAATGACTGAAAAAAAACACTGCCTCAAGTACCCCCACAGGACCCAATGTGTTCCATAGCAGGGTGAGACCACCCCAGGGATGGGGACTAATGCCAGTATTTAATAAAAATCAATTTTAAAGTACAACAGCTTCATTTCCACCTGGCAAGTAACTGCTGTGAGCATATCAGTACTGCCCACAGAAGATTAATCAGTAGTTCAAGACCTACACAATAAAGGATTGTTTGGTTTGGGTTTTTGTCCTCTTAAAACAAGCCTTCACTGTTCTTACAGAGACAGGGAGAACACTTTGGCTGTATCTGTTTTGCCTCTAGAGAAATTAAAACAAAGAAGTTAAGAAATACTTGAGCAAAGCAGACAAAGGCAGTACTTTTGCTCATTTAAAGAAAAATCTTATTTTAGGACAATTAAACTTTGGAAAAAAGGTTCTTTCAGGAAACACTTCCTATTGCAATATGAACAAAATGTACAATATGTACTACATTCAGAGTTATGCTTTCCCTTCATGAGGGACAAAGTTGTCTGTCGTCATCACGAATTCTTAGGTTTTTCTTCTGATTTCTCATTTATCAGGTCTTTAAATCCCAATTTTTCCAGTGGTTCATTAGCCATAAGTTGCCTAAGTAAAAAAGAAGAAAACAACAAAACACATTTTAGAGAATACAGCCTCTCTCTTGGTTAGAGAACAGCAGCATTTTCTATTTCATTACTATTATGTGCCCTAAACAGATCCAAGACATCTATACAGAGTGCCTGCTGTTTGACAACACCTCAGAAAATTCAGTTTAAGGAAAGCAGCACTCAGCAATTATTCTTCCCCCTTATAGTGGTTTTCCAATTAAATGTGTTGTTTCCCCATTTTAGGTACTGAGTTATATAATAATAAAAAGAAATAATAAAAAGAAACTGGTTATTTTTAATTAACACATTGCATAAGAGCTTCCTAAAATTCTACCAATGCCATTTACACTTTCAAGCGAATCTGGTTTAGAACAGACTTTGTGCTGCCACTAGACTTTGCTGTAGTGATTTTCACACTAGTTTTTGATTTGCAATGTACTTTCCCTAGATACAGAGAAATCTGTGCATTTTTCAAAGCTCCCTGACTCACCCTTGTACAGAAAGCATTGCAAAGCAATGCATGAATGGAATCATCCCTGGAAAACCAATCACCAACACTTTCTTCACCTGAACTGACTACAAAAACTTTTAACTTACCTGCTTTAAACATATTTCTAAGGAGCTAACAGGCCCAATTATTTCCACTTGAACCTAGCATTAATTAAGACTCAATTGCATTAATATATGCAAGAAAAATACCACTGCTGTGATAATTCTTTGTTGAGTTACACACAACACTTGTAGGCATTTTGAACACAGTCAGCTCTTATCGAGCAGGCCTTGCAGAGGGTGAGCAAAGTATGGGCTACAAGTTAAAAGTTTAACTTGGAACCACAGCTGAAAACAAAAATGAAAAGCTTCACACTGGCCACTGTGCAAGGTGGAAGCTGCCTGGGTCTCGAGTTGGGGTGTTGGCTCAGCAAGGAAGTAAATGATCAGTGATCATTTACTGTGATCAGTGATTTGGTGACAGATGAAGAGGTGATCAGACATGCCACTTTACAAAACAGAGCTGCCACTGACTTTCTTCTACTAGCACATGGGCATGGCTGTGAAGATTTTGAAGGATTATGTTGTATGAACTTATCTGACCATTCTGCTCCTATTCATAAACAGCTACAAAACCTAAGGGATTTAGCTAACCAAATTACAATCTTGGCTACACTGTTTGATGGCTGGAGTTTTGCATCTTGGCGAAAAAAATTCTGTAAAATAGGGAGGATTATTCTAATAGTAATAATTGTAGTTTTGTAGTAATAATTGTAATTTGTAGTTTTTGTAATAATTGTAATTGGAGAAGGTGATGTGACCTTCTCCAGATGAGCACACAGGAGTTACTGTGGTGTTAAGGGCAGGCTCATTGATGAGTGCCCTGAGCTGTGCCCACCAACTCTGCTCACCTGAAGGGGGCTCTGCCTTGGGCTGCTAGAAAGGCAAAGATGTGAGCTGGGAGGAACGTTTTACCCCCAGTGCTGTGTGGGATCCTCACCTGCAGGCTGTGTACTGTATACTTCAGTGTGCAAACAATGATGAGTACAACAGTGTGTAACATCTTAGTCGGTCACTGTTATCCCTCTGCACTGGACAACACGGAAACCACAAGGCAGGTAATCTGCAGATGCCACAGGAGCATCTGTGCCTGACAGATCCTACAAAAAATCCTGCCTGACCGCGGGCTGCCTTCCCCTGCCGGCCCCGCCAAGCGCTCCCCGCTGTCCCCGCCGTGCCGGGCACTCGCCTGTCCATGCGGCACTCCAGGTAGGCCATGGCGCTCTGCCGGCACGCCGAGCTCTCGTAGCCGCTCTGCCGGAGGCACTCCATGAAACGCTCCTTGAAGGCGCTGCACTCCCCTGGAACACACACACAGAGCGAGGGCCCTGTAACACACACACACACACACAGAGCGAGAGCCCTGTAACACACACACACATACACACATACACACACACACACACACAGAGCGAGGGCCCTGTAACACACACACACACAGCGAGGGCCCAGTAACACACACACACACACACACACACACACACACACACACACACAGAACGAGGGCCCTGTAACACGCACACACACACAGAGCGAGGGCGGCACTCCCCTGGAACACACACACACACACACACACACACACACCGAGGGCCGCGCTACCGCCGCGCCCGGGGCCGGCCCGGGGCCCGCGGGGCAGGCCTGGCGCTAGGCCGCGCTACCGCACCGAAGTGATCCAGCGGGAACGCGCCCTTGTCCGGCGGCCGCGGCGTGAAGCTCTTGCTGCTGAAGTTCATGGCGGTGGACATGGCGGTGCCGGGGGTGGGGACGCGGCGGGCCCGGTCCCTGCGGTCACTCTGCGGTCACTCCCGGTCACTCGGCGCTCCCTCTCCCGCTCGTTCCCGCCGCCGGGGGGAGCCGCGCGCCGAGCGCATCGAGCGGGATCACGTGACCGCCGCCGCCCGCAGCGGGCGGGGCCGCGCGCCATGGAAACGGCGTGGGTGTTGCTATGGAAACCAGAGCGCTGTGCGCGTCGCCATGGAGACGGCGCCGGCCGCCATGTTGGGCCGGGCCCGGTGCGGGAGCGCCGCTGCGCCCGGGGCTCCCACAGCCTCTGCGAAATGAACCGATTCCTCCTCACAAACCCCGTGTCACCGTCCTCATTCCCCTCTGAACGCTCCCAGTGCAACTCCCCTCTGAATGCAACCCAGTTCTGGGTTGTCCCGCGCAGCGCTTTGGGGTCCCTGTGGGTCCCTCCTGGCTCAGGATGCTCTGGGATTCTGTGATTCTGTCATTCGTTCCTATGAACGGCTTCTGTGATGGTCGGGGGCTGCCGGCCTGTGGAGGGGCCCGGAAAAACGGTCTGTCCTTGGCATTTGTGCATTGGGACATGGAAGAGGAAAGAGCCAAACTTGGAGCCCGATGTCCCCAAATCCCTTCACGCAGGATCCAGCCTTGTCCAATCTTTCCCTTTTCTGGGCAGGGGTGAGACCAGGCTCCTCCTTCCCTTCTGCCCCAAGAATAAATTCCTCACCTGTCCCTGCCGAGCTCTGGGTCCTGAGCTAAAAGTCCATTTTCTGGGCCCAGCTGTGGCTGGTGTGTGATCCCAGAGCCCTGGGGATGGCTCTGGCAGGAAGGCAGGATGAACTTCCACAGAAACCCAGCAGGATTCTGGATGGGCTCTCCCCATTCTGCTCAACCATCAGCCACCCATGTGGTTCCTCATCTCTCATCAATCCTCGTGGTTTAGGTTGTGCACAAACCCTAGGGACAGCACTGAGTTATTTTTATTTTATTTTATTACTCCTACAAGCACATGGGTTCCCATCATGTGGCATAAATGGTGGGAGACAGCAGGAAAACCAAGGGGGTGCTGGCAGAAGCTGGAGAAATGGTGAACTTCCAGATCCTCAAGGTGTACAACAAACAAAAACACCCCTTTTGCCTGCAGGTTTACTGCTCAAACTCTGCAGATTCACAGTCTCCTTCTGAAAGGAGGATGAGAAATCGCTTTAATTTAACTCACCAAGTTAACCGTGGATTACACTGACGTTTTTTCTTCTTTGCCCATAGCTGCAAATGGTTTGAGACAGTATTTTATCTTTCTTAAGTTGATTTTCTTTTAATTAAATGACTGAGCTAAGCAGGAAGAATTCAAAGCCGGGAAAAAAAGAAATTAAATAGCTTCAATTTTTAAGGACAGCCATTATAGAAATATTAACTGCAGCTCCATTTAAAGTGTCTTTTGTTTATGCTTTGATTGCTTTCTTATTACAGTATTGAAATTGTAAATGGAAAATTACACCATGTTCTATTACATAAGCAACTGGTTTGCACAGCTTGAAATAGAAGGTTTTATTATTAGGTTTTCAGGGCTATGAACAATAGATGGGTTTTATTATACAGTAAATAGCACTTTTTCACTTGACTTTGTTATAACACTTAAAGGGAAAAGGGAGATGCTCCTCTTTCATAAATAAATGCAGCAAACTGTCTCCCAGATTTCAGACAACTGAGCAGCAGGGAAGTAACTTTGGTTTATCTGAACACATTTAACTGACGTGTCAAGGCACTTGATTTTAGCAAACTGCCCAAATTACATTCCTTCCTTTCTGTCACAGTGGCCAACTTGCTGATTTCCCATGTGATGAAGGAAGAAGGCAAAGGAAAAAGATGTGCAGAGACCCCACGGTGGAATTATTCCCAGGCAGAGAGCACCAACCCCTTCCAGTTCTGTTTAACACCTTTACCAGGGATCTGGGTGATGGGATGGGGGCACCCTCAGTAAGGTTGTAGAGGACACCCAGCTGGGTGTCAGTGTGGATATTAGGGAAATTCACTTCCCCAGGCATTGCCACAGGCTGCCCAGGACAGTGGTGGAGCTCCCATCCCTGGAGGTATTTAAAAGCCAGGTAGATGTGGCACTTGGGGACATGACTTTAGTGGCAGCACTGGGGGAACAGTTGGGCTCAATGATCTTAAAGGTCTTTTCCAACCTAAATCATTCTATGATTCTCTGCAAAGGCTACATCAACTTGGTATATTTTATTATATCTTTTTTTTTTTTTTTTTTTTTACCTATTCATTAACTCAGGGTTTTTCTTTGGAGTCTTAAATGATGTAGTTACTCAAATTCAGGTCAGGTATAGTAGCAGGTGTTTGGTTATGATTACTTAATGTTTTTATTGCAAATGCCAGTTGTACCTTCTAGAATTTCCTTTAAAGGTACAGGTTCTCATACAATCTAATACACGTGCTTCAGCAACTTAGGATAAATTTTTCCCAAGGAGATCAAATAAAACCCCCATTAGATAATCATTGTGAAGGAAAAAACCTCATTTGTGTATTAAACCAACCAGTTCCAAAAGGACTAAACAAAAACAGAGCCACAAAGAGCAGTGCCACAACAAAGAGAATTAAATGCTTTTCACATATTATCTTTCAAAGGAGCAAGAGACTGACTGCATCAGGGAAATCTGAAATAGCTGCTTCAGCAAAAGGGTGCTCATTGTACAAGAGAGATTAGATAATTCGTGGTGTTTCACAGTATCTTTAGCATGGAGTCCTGAGCCCTTGCCAAAAATTAAAATCCTTGAATTAGAAGATTTCCCAAACTAGGAAAGATCTTGGCTCTTCCCTTTTCAAGTTACACAGCTTGATAGACTAAAAAAGAAATAAAAATCCTTTGCTTGAATCAGACCTTTCATCATTAATTATGGACTGAAGTAACAATTAAAACTGTTCTTTTCCAGTGTTGTCAGGTAGTGCTGAAAACTCACTCCACAAGTGGTGTTTATCCATCAGCTGGACAAACATCTCCTCAGAAGGAGTTATTACACACTCACCATTACTTTTTGGAAGCACCAAATTGAGTAACACTTCAGAGAAGAACCTTTATTCATTTTACAGGCAGGGAAACGTCCATGACTTCCATTATTTTCTCTCTCTCACCACGCTGCCTCCTCTAAGAGCCTGCAGACTCAAATTATCAGGTACTTAATTGGAAAATAATTTATTGACAAGCCATGAAAGGCTCGGAGTAAAGCACTAGGGGATTTCATAGCTTGACTTGGGATAGCTGTAGGAAATTAATGAGCTGAACAAGACCAAGCACATTCAGATGCTGGAATTTGTGCCCTTGAGATTGCTGTTCCCAGGCCAGGAGAGAACACACCTCAGAGAAACATCCTTCCAGGATCACTCATTGCTGCCTCACCTCCGCGAGCCGAGCACGCCGCCAGCTCTTACATAAGGCTCTTGCTCCATCACTGCCACAGGCTGTTGTAAACCATTTTTCTCCCTTTCAATTCAGGTTCCTAGACAAGCAAAAATGCAGAATATTGCCAGAATAGTCTGGGGAATGGGGATTTCTGTTGCAGATGATTAATGAAATATTATTGTTTTGCACTTACAGGGAAATCGTAGTTTCATGCCAATAAGGTCAGGGCCTTAATATGTTATGTGCTCCATATAGATGTACAGAGTGATAGCTCATTTTCTGTTATTACTGAGCCAAAGCCTCATCAGTTTAGAGAAGAATGTTGTAGAAATAGCAACGCTGCACTGAGAGGTGAAACAAACCTTGTTCATTGCAATTCTGGTCCATCTAAATCCACATCTCCACCTGCACCAAGAGAGGAGCCCAAAAGGAAGATGTGGGACTCTCCTTCTGTACATATCAGCTAATCACCCTTCATGATATGCCTCAAATTTCTCTTGGATTAACACAATTTCTGCAATATGTTGTTGAGAGAGACAGAAGCCAGAGACCCAGAACAAAAAATCCTTGGAGCTGTGTTGAGGCATTTGATTTATCAGCTGTATTTTGAAAAATCATCTCCTCATAACCCAACCTACTCAATACTCACCTCCCAGGTCAGGCTGCCTTGACTTGGGGTAAATGTAGATCTGGAAGATCATGGTTCTAGCTACAGTTACAAGGGATTTTACTGCAAATATTTTTGTAGATATGCATATTAAAAAGTACATTACAAGCACTAAAGCCAAGGATTTCCCATGTGTTTTCTCATTGGGTGAGACTCATGAAGGAATGGCATATATTCAGTCCAAGAAGAAGGCTTTTAAAAGCAACAAAGTTCCCAAGAATGGTAAATACTTAACATTTGGAAAATGTTAGTATTTAAATAAATAAATGTTAGTATATAAAATAAAGTGGGAAATACTCTCACATTAGGCTCTGCACAGGGACAATGCACTAATCTCATGCCCAGATTTTATTTTTTTTCCTTCACCTAATGACCAGACCCATCACATATAATCTTTCAACTCAGAACATGGAAAAAAAAAATCAACCCAGGAATCTCTTAAAAAAAAAAAATTGCCATGAAATAAAGATTTTAAAAAATATTTTTTCAGAGTCTTTCTTCCCAGAGTAGATTTGCAGCCCACACTGATTTGACAGATGAAGGAAAAGAAATTAAGGAATCATTTGTAGAAAAATGAGCAAAGTGAACAGCTGAGGTACTGATCACTACCCTGTAGTGATCCTGTAGAAACACAGATTTGCAGGGTGGGAAGAGGTGGGTGTAATCCAGTAAAACAATGCAATAGTGATGAAAAATTGAAAGAGGTCAGAGTCGGAAAGCTTTTGATTTCTTTTTGCACTGGCATTTGTCAAGGCAAGCAAAATCCATTAGTGAGGAGCAGCCTGAGTTTTAACACATCTGGGTCTTTAAAAATGTTAATGTTTAATAGGGTGTGCTCAGGCTTTAAATGTCCCTGATAACAATGCATGGGCTGATAGGCATCTCTGGGGGCTGTAAAGCAGTGGCAGAGCCTTGCAAGGCACACAGGCACTTGGTGCTCACTCTGCTGCTTTATGATGTTATCAGCAGTCATTGATTGAATTATGGCCTTATAACAATCCTTTCCCTGCATTATCCTACAGTTACTGTAGCTCTGTTCACCTGTGTGCCATGAGGAGGTGATGTGACCTTCTCCAGATGAGCACACAGGGTTCCTGTGGTGTTTAAGTGCAGGTTCATTGTCCAGGAGGAACTGATGAGCGCCCTGAGCTGTGCCCACAAACTCTGCTCACCTGAAGGTGGTTCTGCCTTGGGCTGCTAGAAAGACAAAGATGTGAGCTGGGAGGAACGTTTTCCCCCAGTGCTGTGTGGGATCCTCACCTGCAAGCCTGTGGCTGCAGGCTGTGTTCAGGATTGCACCCTGGAAGCTGAGGGGTGTGAGGAAGGACTGGGGCTGAGGGCATCACATTGGGTCTATTCTAAAATACAAAGATTCCCTCCCTCTGGAGAACTCCTCCCTCCTTTCTCACAGGGCTTCAATCCAGCAGGCTGCAAGTCCATGGGCTCACTGCTTGAGGAAGGGTCTCACCCTATACTGTCCCCACAGACTGAAGTCTTAGGAAAGGTGATTTTTCTTGCTCTGGCAGCAGTCAGCTCTGCTCCAACAGAGCTCTATGTAAACAGCAACAGATTTCCTCCTTTGGTACCCAACTGGCCCCATGCAGGGCTTTTTTCCTTCCCTCTTACTGCATATTATAAAGTCTCAGGAGTCCCAGTAGTCACACCATTTGCTCAGAGAAGAATCTGGCAGAACAGGATATACTTGGACATGTCTGGGAGAGGGGGGTGCAGGCCAAGACCTCTCAGCTGTGCAGCAAATCCTGAGATGGATGTGACCATCCAGTGCCCTCCTTTCTTTGCCCACTCTGCCTGGTCCTCTTCTGCATAGGGGAGTTCCCTCTTGTGAAAAACTCCTCTCCTGGTAACAAGCCTTGGAGAGCAGGCTGATCTCCAGGCAGCTTTTTCATGTCAATCTAGTTAGAGTTTATTGATTCCCCTTGCCTTTGGCTAATGTACTTTTATTATTATTAATAAATAATCATCATTTTCCCATCAGTGTAGCCTGTACCTGGGAGCCTTGGAGAATTCTAGCAACAGAATTATTAAACTAAAGATTTCTAAAGGGTTGAACAGCAGCACAGCCCAGTAATCTGCCAGAATCTGCAAGTGGGGAGTAAAATATCCCCACTGGAGAATATGGGATAGAGCATCAAATCAGCCCCTTCCCCCAGAGCCACCATTTCTACAAGTGGCTTCCTGTTCTTGGTCACTTCTGCTTTGTTGTCATCCCCCAAGGATGCAGAGGGTGGGGGTGGCTCTTGGAGCTGTCACTTGGGCACGTGGGCTCTTGCTTGGGCTTGGGACATGACTCAGTACCTGCAGGGCCAGAACAGCTGCCATGTGCTCCTCCTGCCTGGCACCTCCATCCTCTGCCTGGCCAGCTGCAGCCTGATCCTGGCTCCTCCCAGGTTAACAGGATTCAGGATCTCTTTCCCAATCTAGGCAGGATTGCCTGCAGGGGACAGTTTCTCCCAGAGGATGGCATGCAGCTGTTCATTAACAGAGGGAGTCATCACCAGTTGCTGAGGCAGGCTTGGCCATCCAGGCACACAATTCTCTGGGCACTAAACTGCCCAATAGTGACTGACATTTTGGGATTGCTGGTAGGGGATTCTTGGGACAAAGACAGTAGCAATGCTAGTAATAAAAACCACTGATTTGCTCAAGGAGGTGATTTTAGTGGGGTGGCAGGAAAGCAAAAAGAATCAGAGCTGTCACCTGTAAATAGATCTGCTCCTGTCAGCAATCCTGAATTAGCCCATCTTCATCCCACCATTCCAGCTTCTCCATGTCCTCCCCAAGGGCTTGCTTGCCAGGTACACCCTGGGCTGTGCATTGTTGTGGGCTTTCCCTCCTGTGCCCTGCTTCCTCCATTGCATCACCAGGGCTCCAGCTGAGTCCTGTGACCTGGCACAGTGACAGCATCCAGCATGGCTCCTGTCCTTGAGTTCTGACCCTGAAATCACATAGAGAACCACATGCCCATAACACAGATACTCACTGGAAAACAAACACCTTGTCCCAGTGTTGTAGGTGAAATAAGAGCTCTGGATTATGATAATCCATGGTTCAGAATAAAAGAGGGTGTTTCATTGGCAGGAAAATGGAGTACATCTGGTCTGAGTGGATGTAAACAAGTCTGCAGAGCCCTTTTCTCTGTGTAAAGCCACTTGCCCAGAAGGTGTGTTCAGGCAATGACAGAAGGGCTATAAAGGGACCCCAAGGTGCTCATACCCTCAGCTGCCTTTGGACATGGCTGTGCAGAGTCTCCTGCTGTACCTGGGCTCCAGCTCACTGCTCTGTTTGGCAGCAGGGCTCTTTGCTCTCTTTTACTTTCTCTCCAGCTCCAAGAAATCAGTTTGCAATTTGCCCCCTGGGCCACGACCTCTTCCTCTGATTGGGAACCTGAACGTGGTGGATCTGAAAAAGCCGTTCCAGTCGCTGACAGAGGTAGGGGCTGAGCGAGCAGGCAGGGGCCAAATGTGCAATTCCTGCAATGAGAAATGCAGCTGGGGAAACAGAGATGTGGTTGTGTTTGCTTTGTGTGGAGGGCAGCAATGAGATATGTGGCACACAGGCAGAACAACTTTACCTTCAGAGGTGCACACACACACACACACACACACACACACACACACACACACAAAAACTCTTGTATTTATATATATGAATATAAACCATACACTCCTTTCTTTATACACACTCAAGTGTAGACCTCCCACCCTTCACAATCTACTCCAAATTGTTGGTGTTTTGAGCCCTTCAAAGGCTGCAGGTAAAAGACTTGAGTTGGGCCAGGCTGCTGCCATCAAGAGATGTCTCACTGCCACCAGACCTCTAGGAAGGACGGGTGGATGGAAGGGATGGAGCAAGAAAAGGCATCATCCCCACAGCAGAGGGACAAACTTTTATTCCAAAATTAATTACATCTCTGCAATGCACAGCAGAACTCTGCCTCCCCAGCCCTCCCCACGCACACACTGCCCAGGATGGTTGAGCACTTGATGCATGGATTTTATATGTCTGGCTAATCAAATTGCTTTTTCTTACACAGCTCCATGGATACTTATATTTCTAAAAGAGAGAGAGAGAGAAAAAAAAAACCCCACTTAAATATTAAAAAGCCAGGGGCAATGTTTGTTTCAGAAAGTGTCTGCTGTGTTCCCACAGGGACCTGGGGACAATTCAGTGGGAATTCAGATTTTATCTGGTTGCTGTAGAGACAGTTGAGGTGCTGTGAGGGACCTGTTTCATGCCCTGTGTGTGTGCTGCTTACTGGACACTATGATGGGGGGAAGCTGGTCCCCAGAGAACTCCTTCAGCCCCTTGAGCCTGTGCAGTGGGAGGGCAGTGCAGACACTGCAATCCTCCTGTTAGCTGTGGAAGGAAGGGCACCCTGTGTTGCCAAAGCACAGAATTCCTACAGCAGGCACACAGTGCTCATCTGCCCTGATTTATGGGCCAGAGGGTTGTGTAGAGATCAGTTCTGATGGGCTTCTGGTTCTGAGCTCCGGGGTATGTTTGAGGATGTCAGTATGAAACTATTTATGAACTATTTTTGGCAGTACTGGGGGATTTTATGATACAAACGTCACGTGACAGCACCAGACTAATTTCCCATAATCTACCAAGAAGCTTTATTTGGGCTTTCAGGCCTGCCACATCCAATACTTGTGCTGCTGAGTAAAACCAGAGGGGCTGCCAAGAAGCACTAATGCAAGGAGATGGCCAAAGGAAGGCTCAGAGGCAGCTGTGATTCCCTGCCCCTGGCTCTGCCACATGCTCTGTGAGCTGCCAGGGATGGAAGAACCAGTGCTAATGTTATCTCCCAAGCTGTCTAACCACTGCTTGATGAAAACAAATTCAATTTGTCTGGTGTAATAACAGGAGCTGCTTCTAATCTGAAATTCAATTTGTGGAATCTATCTAATGCATAGAAAATGGTAAGCCAGGCACATCAGAAACAAGAAGACATTTGGAGGGGATGGCTTGTAGTGTGTTCAAATGAAGCCTAAAATACCAAGTGAATGATTAGCTTGTCAAAGCCACCTTTCAGGTTAACAGATGATTCATTTTTAATTTGCTATAAATGCCTACCACTCCTGTGACATTATCTACCAGAATATGCTTCCTAGTGGGATTCAAGTTTCTGGTGGCCAGCAAATAATTCCATAATGACTGCAACACTACCCACCTTGCCATAATTAGAGACAAGTGCTGTCCTGGAAGAAAGAGTTATTGTCTGGCCTTGTTTTTGCAGTGTTTGTGGCTTCAGCCTCAAAGGTGTGTGCATGCCTGCTTGCCTCAGGTCACCAGCACTACAACAAACAGGCCTGCCTGCAGCAGCATTCTCTAGCCAGCCTCCCAAGGTGGTATTGCTGGCCTGCTACTGCAGAACACCACAGGAATGCAGTGGCACTTTGTTGACTCCCCTGATAGGAGCAGTGATAGCAGACACCTTGTTGTGCAAACAGGGTGCAAGCAGAGATGCTGGCAATCGATAGCTGCTGCTCACTGCTTGAATTACAGCAGCACCTGGAGACATCAGGCAGGGCTGGGAGGCTCCTTTTGGTCTAGAAACCACCTAGAGTGGCCAGTAGTAGTGTTTGAGTCCAGACCTGGCTTTGAATGAACATATTTATTCACCTTGACAGCTCTCCAAGATCTATGGCAGCGTCTTCACGGTGCATTTTGGACCCAGGAAGGTCGTGGTACTGGCTGGATATGAAACCATCAAGGATGCCCTATTAAATCATGCTGAAGAGTTTGGAGAGAGGGCAGAAATACCCATATTTAGAAAAATGACACAAGGAAATGGTAACTGACCTTTTGCTTGGATAAGTTTTGTCTTTGTTCATTCCATCCTCACAGCAGAGAGTACTGTCCTCTTACAGATCACTTCCTGTGATCTTAGGAGGCACCAGTGTGTAAGAAAATTTATGAACCACAGGTGCCATAAGGATGCTACACCTTTATTTTAGGCATAGCATTCAGCCATGGAGAGATGTGGAAAACTATGAGAAGATTTACCTTGTCCACACTGAGAGACTTTGGAATGGGAAAGAGAACCCTTGAGGTCCGAATCCTGGAGGAAGTAAATTCCCTTATCAAATATTTTGAATCCTATCATGGTGAGTGTCAAGTCTTTCATCCAGAGACAGAGAACAGGTCTAGCAGAACAATAAAGATTAATGAAAGTTTAACTCTGAGCAAATGGTATCTCGTGGTTAAAGTTCAGCATAAAGTGCATTAGGTTATTGAACCAAGGCCTTAAAACACTGAAACAAAATTCCCTGCTATGAATTCTGGGTGGGGAATGAATTTTCTTTGGGAGCTCAGGACTACATTTCCATAGGAAACCAGACTGAAACGAGCATAGTCATTTTGTCATTTGTTTTCATTGCTTGAAATACAGGGAAACCATTTGATACAAAAATGATACTCAACAATGCTGTATCCAATGTCATCTGCTCTATATTGTTTGGAGAGAGGTTTGAATATGATGATCCAGTATTTCTAACTTTGCTGAAGCTGATAAATCAAAATACTAAGCTGTTGGGCTCCCCTATGGTGCAGGTAAGAGCAAAATTTTATGGGTTTTGGGGAATATCCAGTTTCAGCATTTGTTCTTCTGGCCTCCCACATATTTCTTCTTGAGAAAAAGAACATTATCAGCCAATCAGCCTGTACAGAACACATCTGTGGTTCTGTATCTGCAATGCACAGATTCCCAGGCTCCTCCACTTTGTCAAACTTAGTAGTAAAAATAAAAAATCCAAACTCTTCACAAAAGGAACAACTTTACCCTCTTTGAAGAGCAGAAGCACAATCCCAAACCTGCCTCCTTGAATTACAGAAGGAACATTCCATTTCTGCAGAAATCCAGAGCTCCTTGGACTGTAGAAGGGGGGAATTACAGCCTCAAATATCAGGGCATAGGACAAGAGACCAGCAGTGTGGTTTGAGACACCAGTATTTGTTCAAAAATGCCAATTAACAGTAAAACTTGTCTTGCAGTTATATAACTTCTACCCATCCCTTGGATTTCTGTCTGGAGCTTCCAAGACTGTGCTACAAAATATCCTTGAATTGAATGCTTTCCTCCAGAAGCTCTTCCAGGAACACAAAGAGGAGCTTAATGAAAATGACTTAACAGGCTTTGTCGATGCCTTTCTGGTGAAGCAAAACCAGGTGCTTTAAAGCTGAGTCCCTTTAAAGCTGAGTGCCTTTCTGTTCCCTTCCCTTAGCTGTGACTTAGCTAGCCCTTAGGACTGGCCATCTGTCAGGGACTGGCTGTGAGTGGAAAAAGAAGAAGTGCAGTGAGCAGAATATATCAAAGAATATATCACACACTGAGCTGTGCTGGATTCGCTCATGGCCCCACTGGAACTGCTGGTTAAAGGGATTTAGTTGTCGAGATATCCCACGAGGGGGAAATAAATTCCCACTCAACACACATAAGGAGGAGATCATCCCAAACCTTCCTGCAAGAATGGTCCTGTGATGAACTGTGTTGCAGTAAATAAATTCTAATTCATTGGAATTTTTTCTAATATTTAGACTTGGGGGTTACACATATGCTTGGGGCCAGAAAAATTCCACACAGCATAGGCCCTAATGCTAAAAGACTAAATAGTCAGTTTTCCAGCACATATAAAGTCACAGAAGGCTAAAATGCAGATAAAAAATGGTGGCAACACAGTCACATATGGGTATTATTTGCTGTATTATCCTCATGTTTTGAAGGAGTCAAAGAAACCACACACTGCATTCAGCAATGGAAACCTGATGTTTTCAACCCTGGACCTCTTTGCTGCTGGGACTGAGACCACATCCACAACTGTGCGCTGGGGGCTGCTGCTGATGATGAAATACCCAGAAATTCAGAGTAAGGAGGACACATCTCTTGTGCAATTTATTGTTGCATGCTTAAGGCTTTGGTTGTGGAAGGGAGTGGAACTCATTCACCGTTGCCTAGAGTAATTATTCTCAGTGCTCTGAGATAGCAAGCGTTGACTTTACAAAGGAATTTTATTCAGCTGGATTGCAATAAACCAGCCCAGCCAAGTGGGAGAGGCTGAGGAGCAGCCTACAGACACAGTAAAGCTCCCTCCTGGTAATTCACCTGCAGGCAATGGGCTTACGTCACTAAAGGTCCCCTCAGGAGCTGATTCTGATCTGGTTTCTGTTGGAGGTTATGGGGTAACAAAGGTGTGTAGTGAAAGTCAGGCATGAGATGGACTGTAGTGACTCCATTCAAGCTGCCTTAGCTCAACAACAAACCTGAAGGAACCCCACCATGCCCTGACTTCTGCCCTTCCCAGATATTTACAGCTTTCCCTTTTCCTCATCTCTGCCAAACTGGTAGCCATTTCAGTTGCAAGATGAGATTGTTATCAGCTTCTTAATCCTTTCCTCCCTCCAAGGAAAGATTCAGGAAGAAATGAACCATGTCATTGAACCAGGAGAGCTGCCTAAGTTGGAGGACAGGAAAAAAATGCCTTACACAGAAGCAGTAATACACGAAATACAAAGGTTTGCCAATATTGTCCCCATGGGCGTATCCAGATCGACTCCCAGAAATGTGAATTTCCGAGGCTACGTGATTCCTAAGGTGAGCTCTGAGGCTGGCAGCTTGGGCTGCACAGATTACTCACAGCTTTCTTTACAGCAGATGAAGAAACACATAAATAACTAAAGACATGGTGATGCATGGTTTAATATGTGCTGTGACCCTTTGTCTTAGATCCAGGATAATTACTATAAACATATAATGGATTGTGGTCTGGTACAGTTGTTTGAATCATGATTAACCAGAGATTTAATTAAATCACACTAGTTTGAATCTTTTATGTCAAATGTGGGACCTCTACCCCAGCACCTTTGTTGGAAGATCTGACTCTGTAAGAAAGGAATGTTTTGTGGTCCAAAAAATAAAACAGCAGTTACTGAAAACAGACAGAGCCACGATGGGGCAGAGAAACATTCCCCAGTTCTATCTGTCATGTCTTATTTGCCTCTTCACATTAGGAAAAAGAACACAGCCTGGCTCATGTAAGGGAGTGATCTTCTGTTCCATGAGTTTCTTTGATCCCTTTCAGGGTACTGAGATTATTCCACTGCTGACCTCTGCTCTGAATGATGAGTTACACTGGAAAACCCCAGATCAGTTCAACCCTTCCCATTTCCTTGATGCCAATGGGAACTTCATTAGGAGAGAAGCATTTATTCCATTCTCCATAGGTAAGAGGGGTGTGGGTGCAAGGCTAATGGCAGTTCCCCCTGGTTTCAGGAAAGTATGAAAGCCAAGGACACAGAACAGAGGGTAAAGGATTTCTGGTCATTTCTCCTATCCACCATTGCTGTAGGTAACCACCTCTTCTTAGGGAGAGATGGGAGACATGGATTTACTCACAGTCACTGAACAATTTCATACATTTACAGACTTCTGTGTAGTTTGAGACCAAATCAGTAGCACTCGAATACACAGAGAGAAGGGAGGGAAAATCTCCTACCTCAGCAGCCTGCTCCTCCAGACTGTACCTCCTGTTTAGAAGGTCTCAGACATCAACACTAACAGTTACTGTGCTGACCATTAACTTCTCCCCTGGCTGTTTTCAGGGCGAAGGGCTTGCCTTGGTGAAGGACTGGCCAGAATGGAGCTGTTCCTCTTCTTTTCGGGCTTGCTCCGCAAATTTGTTTTCCAGCCTCCTCCAGGAGTGGAGAAGTCAGACCTGGATCTCACTGCTGATGTTGGCTTTACCTTGACTCCCATGCCTCACCTGGTTTGTGCTGTGCCCTGTGAATGATCAAACAACACAGCATTAGAGTAGTGAACACTTCAAGCTTTAAAGCAAATCTAGTTACAGTGGGGGAAAGCTGTCCCTGAGCTTTAGGGGAAAGAGAACACCAGGCACTGTTATTTTATTTTCTCTCATTCATGACATCCTCTCCAACAGCTCTTGCAATGTCTGTATAATGCAAACCCTTCAGACAGCTCTGAGTTCTGCTCTCAGAAACAGTGATTCATTCCTGGAACAGCACATCAGAGATGCTGTTTTCAGGGCAGTTTGAAAGAGTGAAACGCCTTCAGACCTCCTCTGTAGATGTAATCCATCAGAGCTCTCCCCTGGCAGCCTCTATGGGGAATTTCTCAGCCCAAAGTCCAAGCCCTAGAGCAGAGCTGATTATAAGTGGCCCAGCTGGAGACAAGAGGCACTGGAAATCTGGAAATCTCCTCAGGATGATTGTTCAGCTGAGCCTCAGACTGAGCTTCCATTGTGCCATACAACCTGCCTTATCTTTATTACAGAGTCCCAGACACAAGGGTGTAACACAGGCTGATGCCAAGACCCAGGCAAGGGACAGTTATCAGAAAACATCTAAGTGCTTTGGGAAATGGGTTCTTTCCACCTCACACCAGGCACTTCATGCTGAACAGCCCATTTATGATGGGGCCAATTGAGCAGCTTTCTGCTTCCGCAGAAATGCCTAAGAAAGGCATTTCTACCACTCCCTCACCTCTCCTGGCTTCATGCTGGCTCTGGCACTTGTCCAATCCCTTACTGGGCCATCTTAGATCCCTAACCTGGCAGAAAATGAGCAGCCATGGCAAGGGAAGAGTTTCTGAATCAGCGTGGCTGAAGCAATACCAGCCTGGGGCAGGGCAGTGGAGCTGGGGCTGGGCAGGGACTGCCACACTCCAGCACAGAGCTGGGAGAGGCTCAGCCCCTGCTCCCTGCCCCACCTGCACCTCAGGGGCTGTACTTGCTCTGTAGATCTTCTCTACCCTCCACAGAGAGAAAGGATCCTTCAGGGGATGAATCAGCTGCCATAAGGTTGACATTTCTCACTCTCTGCACTGACTGCAGGGTGAACTATCATCCACAGACTCCCAATTCCAAACTTCAGTCACAATTACCAGGGGTGTTGTGATGAATAGGGACAGCATTGTCCATTCAACTGAAAATGGGGCATAAAACTAAAATTACTGTTGTTTAAAGCTGAGCTGTGTGCAAATGGAAGGAAAGAAAGGAGAAAGAATGTGAAGGGATGACAAAGTACGGCAGCCTCTGGCCAAGACACTGACTCTCCTCGCTAGCTTCAGTTCACATGACTAAAGGCAGCTCTCTCACTGTGATTCTGCACCTTCTACTTGTGCTGGTGTTGCACTTGTTCAGGGGCTGTAGCACAGGCCCAGCTCCAGCTCCTGGGCTCAGCTCAGGGAGTGCTCTGTGACAAGGAAGCCTCTGCTGCTGCGCTTGCTTGCGTTTGTTTTGCTGTTGCTGTATTTGCAGTCTAGCTACTGCAAGCCTGACCTTATCACCTACTTAACCATTAAATATTTTGTTCTCTTGCTGTTGATCTATCTGGTGTGACAGTATGCAGTTGATTTCAGGTCAAACTGATAAAGCTGGGCTGCACCACCTTCAATACCCCCACAAGAGACATGTGTGCACAGGGATCCGTGGGCAGCCTGCAGCCAGGACATGTTCAGGAGCACAAAGAGTGACAATACTGACAGCCACAAACACATCAAAGGAAATAGCTGGATTTCTAACTCCAGAAAATCCCAACTGCTGTGTGAGGCAGGACATGGCTCTGCAAGGCTCTCTGATGTGGCCCCTTTCAGTGGTTCCTGTGTCTCTTGCCCTTGCTTACAAGGAACCCATCAGAGTAAAAGCCAGCAGGAATTATCCAAGGCTGCACTGCTAGTGAAGAATGGGACTGGCAGGGGAGGTGCAGAGGTTTTTGGGGCATTTAAGTTAAAGGATGCAGGGCTGGTGCTTTAGTGGCCCAGGCTGGCTGACTGGCAGTGGTGTGGTTGCCCTTAGGTGGCCAATACCCAACGTTCCACATCCTCACCAGTACCACCAGTCACAAGCGGTGGCAGAATGCCACACGAGCATGAGGGATGGAGGACAACTGGGCCAGGAGCACCTTGAGGGGCCTGGCTGCCCCAGGAATGCACCCAGAGCAGTGTCAGTGCCTGGCAGGTGTTTTGTGCTCGGCTCTGTGTGCTCAGGCAGGGCAGCACGTAGCAGCTCAGCTCTGGAGTGAAACACAAAACACGTACCAGACACATCAGTGAGACAGGAATTTCTTGTCATCGAAAGACTTTTACTTACCTTTGTCATTTTAATGCATTGCACTCAGAGCCTGCCTTGGAAAAAAAACACAATACACTCCCCCTGGCTTTTCAGAGATAATTTAAGTCTCTTTCTGAAAGGCCTTTTTATGAGTTCAGAGGCTCCCAGGGCAAGGTGAAATACCAGGAGAGCAGCAGCAACACGTAACTTTTGCCCTGCAGGGTGCTGCTGGTCCAAGAAAACCCTGCAGGAACAAACATTTTGCCCAGGCACAGAGCATGTGCCATTGCAAGTCCTCATGGCAGTGCCCACGTTCTGCATCCTGTGCCAGCCATGTTCCTTCCTGCCTGTCTTTACAGCCCCTCTGCCTCTTAGCTCATGGAGCAGGCAGGGCTGAGTCATCCTAGGCATGCTCTGGGGGAAACCACTGCCTCCAGCCCATTTCTTGGAAGCTAATAAAAAAATAAATCTCAGAAATGTTGCGACACACTTGCTGCTCCTGCTTCTGGGTGGCTGTTGTGCTGCAACATCTCCTCACCACACAGGCAGCTCTGGTGAGTGCCCAGCAGATGTTTGCTCTGTGACCCTGCTGACCATGCCCCACTCTGGATCAGATCCACCTCCTTCCTGCCTTCTTTCCATTTACAAGGCTAAGGACCCATATTTGCTGAATAATGGCCTTTATACGATCTAACCTTTGGACAAATGTACCTTTAGCCTTGTGTTTCCTCATCATGTAAGACAGCTCTTTCTTCCCTGAATGATTGTATTCCTTTGGCTGGTTATGCCAAACTTCCTCCTGAAAACCACTATGCAGGTAACCTCAATTATTTTCTAAGCAAGGCTTAAGCCTTCATAAGGGATGCAAGCTTCAGGTGTTTAGTATCTTTGACTAAAAATCATTCCATTCTCTGGTCTTGTTCCCCTTCTGGAGCCTGCCAGGTCAGCTAGCTTCATTAACTTTGTTAATTTCTTCCCTCTATCTCTTAGAAACTGCTCTCACAAAATGAAGTCCTCCCAGAAGTTTCAAATCCAATTTTGTCTTTCCATTGCACTCATGAATCTACTCATGATCACTTGATCCAAGCTAATTTTCTGTGGCTAGCTATTACATGTCTTCCACCTCAGACACAAAGTCTGAAATCACATCCCTCCCGGGCAGTTCAGAGCTGACTTTATAAAGAAGTTTATGGGCTACAACCCCCCAGGGATAGTTGGGCTTTACCATTATTAACAACCTTTGATCTCCACTTGACATCAAGAAAGCCAAAGTCTCCTGTAAAACTACTGATATTTTTCTCTAGTAACATGGAGATCTCAAATCCTACCTAAGCCTGAATCTGGAGGTTCTAATAGGATTCCAAGAGCCTTTTTATTTCCCTGTGTCAGCAGAGTGCTTGGAGGGTCATAGTACTGCTAATGAAGGACCTTGAGGTCTCAGGGAGGAGGAGGTTATAGAGGAATGCCAAGCACCTTTTCCCATGTATATGTTCTTGCACACACATGCATGGGTTTGTAATTTGAAACTCTCTTTACTTCTGGACAGGCTTTGCAAACTGCTTAGACCACATTCTCTGAGGTGTTTAAAGAGGGTGGAGTATGCAGTATTTATTTAGGTACTCTACAAACCTTAATAAGAATTGAGTGCTTGTAGCAATTGCAGAGAGCAAACAGAGAGCCAGCTGGCAGAAACTGAACAGTGCCACTGCATTTTTATTGCTTCTAACCCCAAAAACCAGATTATTACTTTAAAAAAATGTCTTTTTTAGTTTCATTTCTCTCTGATCCTGCATTAATTTGTCTGCTGTGCACAGCAGTATTATTAGCTGTAGCCTATTTTTCAACTGGCTATAAAAATTCAGCTTTTAAATTACCTCCTGGTCCAACTCCTCTTCCGATCATTGGTAACCTGCACTTGGTGGATCTTAGAAGGCAAGATAAATCACTAATGAAGGTAGGACAAAAAAACCCTAACCCTGACCCTCATAGATTTTAAAGTTGCCTGGGATGTATCAGTGAGAACTTTTTGTCTTTTTTAATTCAAACTAAATTGTAAAGGTGTGAAAATTGCTTTATGATATCTTTCTGGGCTTCTTCTAGTCAATGTCTATGTTGATGCAATGTAATTTAGGAGCAATCAACCACTAAAAAAAGACCTCTGGGTAATATGGGATTTCTTCATGTAATTGTGGTGATGTACATGAAGTCTATAATGCTTGTGGGATTTGAAATATTAATTTGACAGCTTGGACACCCAGAAATCTTTTAAAGCATTAGGACATAACTAACATAAATTAAATTGCTTCCCTCTCCTATGCCCCGGAGATCTGGCAAGAGGAATCCACAATGCAGCGACCCCAAAACTGCTGCAGAGAGGGCCAAATCCGGACTCTGCACTGCAAAATCCCTTTCCCTCTTGATGAATGGGAAATGCATTAAAGTCTAGATGGCAGTGCAAGGGAGAGATGGGAAAGCTGTGCTAAGGAACAGAGTGAATAACCTGTGAGCTCTTCCAATAACCTGTAATTTAGAAAACTTACCCCACTGTGTGCAGGACAAGGCCGCTCCTGGGGCTGCCGGGCATTCCCACCTGGCTTTAGGGGATGATTCCTTTGGGGATGGCTCCCATGGGGATGATTCCCTTGGGACTGGTTCCTTCGGGGCTCTCTTGGGCTGGCTCCCTCGTGGATGGTTCCCTCGGGAATGGCTCCCCTGGGGATGGCTCCCCTGGGCTGGTTTCCTCAGGGATGGTTCCCTTGGGGCTGGCTCCCTTGGGGATGGTTCTCTCAGGGATGATTCCCTTGGGCTGGTTTCCTCAGGGATGGTTCCCTTGGGGATGGCTCCCTTGGGGCTGGCTGCCTCGGGGATGGTTCTCTCGGGGATGATTCCCTTGGGCTGGTTTCCTCAGGGATGGTTTCCTTGGGGATGGCTCCCTTGGGCTGGTTTCCTCAGGGATGGTTTCCTTGGGGATGGCTCCCTTGGGGCTGGCTCCCTTGGGCTGGTTTCCTCAGGGATGGCTCCCTCGGG
The DNA here is from genome assembly GCF_051311805.1 of Agelaius phoeniceus. NCBI lineage: Eukaryota > Metazoa > Chordata > Aves > Passeriformes > Icteridae > Agelaius > Agelaius phoeniceus. The sequence continues at coordinate 5,611,499 of NC_135280.1, read as the reverse complement.
GATGGCTCCCTCGGGCATGGCCCACGCTGGGGTCATGGAGAGAGTGAGCAAACAGGCAGGGGGGTTCACAGCCAGGTGTCCACGGCTCCTGTGACACCCATGCTCAGCAAACACGGGCTGTGCTGCCACGGGGCGAGGCCCCAGCACCTGGAGCTGTTATGGGCAATGTCAGGGTTGGGGTCAGTTTACCCAGCAGGGCTGGGCAGACGCTGCTGCAGCCTCTGAACGGCGCTTTGGAATTACCTCCGCGTGCTTTTGTCCCTTGCTAGGCTGTGCTTGGTATTGCCTGTGTTTGCCTTGGCTTTGGGATCTCTCCAGAGGGGTTATCCCTCCATCTCACCCCACAGAGAGCAAAAAATGGTGTTTGCACAAAGCAGCTGGCACCAACTGGGGTTTGTTGGGTGGGCAATGAAGGGTGCCCCCGTTGTCCTGTGAAAGAGCCATTGCTCCTCTCATAGCAGGATGCAGGAGAGCTTTAGTACATCAGGAGCATCAGACTAAAGCTTTCCTCTGTGACAGCATCATTACTGGCACTGAACTATCTTCTCTTTTTTGGTCTTTATCCAGTTTGCCAACTTTAGCTGCCATTTGAGGTCCAGTCTTTAGGTGGGCTTTTTTTGTTTTTCATTTATTTTCTCCTTAACAGCAAAACCAGATTAGTGATGCATTAGTGGAGGTGGGGGCTCCTTCATGGCAAGAAGCCTGAATTCCATACAGATGCCAGCATCTGTACAAAATGCCTCATGCTTGACCACGATGAGCTCTGGCTCATAGGTGCCCTTCTGCAGGTGGTGGCTCTGCAGCCATTCCCTGCAGGATGCCAGGATGAAAAATGTCCTTTCAGACAGCAGGAGGTGCTGCTCTATGCACTCTCCTGCCCTTCCTGACCATCACAGCTCGCCTCTTTTTTTCAGCTTGCAGAAAAATACGGCCCCATCTTCACCCTGCACTTTGGGTTCCAGAAAGTTGTGGTGCTGACCGGGTACGAAGTTGTGCGAGAGGCGCTTGTGAACTACACAGAGGAGTTTGTAGACAGACCATCCATCCCAATATTTGACCAAATTCAGAACAGAAACGGTACTAGAGCAATGAGAGGGGGCTGGGAGGGACAATGCTGTCGCTTAGTGCCCGTGATGATGATGATGATGATGATGATGATGAGGCACAGCCTAACTGTGCATCCCTGGAGCCCAGCTTTTAAACATCACCTTCTGAAGCCAAGTGACAGCAAACATTTGGCTTTCCTTGCATGCAATGGCTCCTGGCTTTCCATCATTTCTGTTGATGCACTTGCAGCCCGTCCATATCCACAGAGTTGAGGGGTGGGAGGAGTGGGATTTTTGAAGGCACTGTGGTAACTCTGGGGTTAATCTCTGTGCGATGTTGGTGTGATCAGCTCGCTGTCATCACTGGTTTATGAACCCTCCTCACGTTTCCAGGAGACTTTGGACTACCTGGCTTGGGCTGCTGGGAGCTGTTGGGTTTTTCCCTTTCTCCCACTGCCTTTGTCCTGTCAGTTCCCACACCTTTGCCTCCCCACAAAAGTCCTCAGGTTGGCCAGCCTGAAACAGCTTCAGAAGCAAGAGGCTGAGGGCTGGAAATTCAGCACTACAAACAATCCCATAGTTTTTCCACCCCTGACTATTTCAGAGGACTTTTTGCGTTGTCCAGCCTCTCCTTCATGTAAGGCTTTAGCTGGGAGAACCAAAAGGCAGCTTTAGATGTTGGTCAGAGGCTGAAGTTGGGATTAGAATTAGAAATTAAATTACCCAGCCATAATATCAATAGATGAATTTATCACTACATAAATAAAAGGAATCGATAAGGAAAAAGGTATTTTTTAGAGCTGATTTACATGTAAAACATCCCTGTGGGAGAATATCAGTATTGCATTGTAAGTCCTTTCACATTTACCTTCTCAGCCCAAGTCTGAGGCACTTAGAGGTGACCCAAGGATGGAAGCTCTCAGGGGCTGTTAAGCAACAATGGTCACAAATTTTCCCATGAAACATTTTTTCTTCAGAAAATGCCAATTTGTTGACTGTGAAGATGCTCTCAGAAAAGGAATGATGCCGATGAAATTGCATAAATTAAAGAAAAATTAAAAATTGAAGTTTAGAAATTTGCTCTGACATTTTTAGAGCAAAAAGGTTTGCTATCCAAATTAAAATTACACTGCTTTAAAACAGAAAAGCAAACATATTTAAAAGCCTCACAGCCACGATGAAGATGTGAAATCCATCCAGCTTTTCAACTGACCACAATCTGAGGTAGTTTTTGGATTATTGACCTGACTTTTTCTTTACAGCACTCTGACAGGATGAAATACCCATCCCTGCTTGGAGGTGCTAGAGATCATCGTGGCATGAGCTCAGAAACCTCCACAAAAATGTCAGTATTTTCACCACTGCTGAAAATACAGCACTGCTGGGAATCTCCATAAAACACTTTAGGGTTGAGGAGACTGAATTATCCCATCCCACACAGTTAAATTACCTTTATGACTAGAATAGGATGAAGGGATAAGCTGCAGACACACAAGGTGCTTGAGGCCCTAGACTTGCAACGAGCAGGGTCACAAGTGTCCCATGACAAACTCAAACCAACATCTTCCCCCAGCTCTACAGCCAACCCATACTGGTCTGAAAGCCACACCTGCCACTCAGGAAAGGACTGGGGTAACTGGGCTGGGAGGGAGCTTGCTTTTCCCATGCTACAGCTCAGTGAGGATGGAGCTGAGAGGACACAGGGATGAGGCACACAGAAAGGGGAGACCTTCAGTCCCTAAATCCATGTGAAAACAGGCAGCAGGAACACCTGTGGAGCTCCCTGCTCACCCAGTGCCCTGTTTGGTTTGGTGTGGGGGGCTCCTCTGTGCCTGAGCCCAGCACATTTCTCACGGGCTGCCCAGGTCTGTTCTTCTCCATCGGGGAGCTGTGGAGGACAACGCGCAGGTTCACCGTGTCCAGCATGCGCAACCTCGGCATGGGCAAGCAAATGATAGAGGGCAGAATCTTTGAGGAGCTCCACTTCCTCATCGAGATGATCAAATCCTTCAAAGGTGAGCTGGGGACCATCCTGGGGCTGGTGTGTGTCACAGCTGCTCCACGTCTCACAGCTTTCCCACCCTGCTCCTGCTGCAGGGGAACCTTTCAGCCTGCCCTCCTTCAACTGCGCGCCCATCAACGTCACCTTCGTCATGCTCTTTGGGGACAGGTTTGACTACAAGGACCCAACATTCCTCACTCTCTTAAGGCTCATAGATGAAATTATGATTCTTCTGGGATCCCCAAATTTAAACGTAAGTAAACTGTCCCACAGATAATTTTTTTACGTGAGCCACACCAGACATAGGGTTTACTTCAGCAGTTTTCAGATGTTCAGAACCAGCCATTACACCTAAAATGTGACAGTTCTCCATGTGACACTTGGGTCACCAAAATCTGCTGCCAGATGCCCCTTACCTACTTTCCTGTTGACCCATCCTGCACATCTGTGTGGAGCTAAAATGAGATCTGAACTATGGTTACTTTAGCTTATGAAAATCTGCCTAGGAAGTCCCTGGGATGCTGAGATATTGCTACTAAAGACAAAACCCAACTGATTCATTGGCCCTTAGGAAAAAAGCAGTTTCAGGATGTGCCAAGGGGATTCTCTGTGATTCTGTGTGGTATTTCTGCAAGCCTAATGCTTCTCTTTTTAAATTTCTCATTAGTATTTCAATTTCTACCCGTTCCTTGGATTTCTTTTCAAAACCCACAAGATTATGCTCAAGAAAATCGAAGATGTGCGTGCCATTTTAAGGCAATACATGAAGGCCAGCAGGGAGGATATCAATGAGAACAGTGTGAGGAGCTACATCGATGCACTGATATTCAAGCAACAAGAGGTATTGGGCTGCTTAGCTCTGTTGGCTGTTTGCAATGTCTCCCTTGGATTTTCTAGCTAAAGGAGTTGCTGAGTCTTGATTTCAGTCATGTCATGTAAATCTATTGAAATCCATGCTGTTACTCCAGTGGTATTTAAATCAGATGTCAGGCTCTTCCAATTGGTACATTTTTCTATCAAAATTAAGACACAAAAGCTACTCTCAGTCCACTCCTGAAATAGCAGCACTAATAATGTGAGATCAACCACTCACTCCTAGTAGAAAATGCATGAATTCACATGAAAGCTGACTCTGCTTTTCTTTTTATGAAAACAAATCAATTAATCATTGATACTGTTGCTCCATCAAGATGAATGATCCCCTTAAAGAACTTGAATGATAAATCATCAGTACAAGTCCTAACCCTGCCCTGCATCTCACTTAGCAGAGGCTCGGCAGTTTCACACATCACTTGGTTTCATTCAACTCAAAATATTTGGGCTCTGAGCTTTTTCTTCTTTCCAGCTGGATTCAGGCTGACCTTAGGCACTAAGTATTCTACTCAACTATGTGGAGGAGGAGTTATCACAGTTCTAAGACTCAGGCAGAAATGGCCTGAAAGGTGATTTTGAGTATTGTTGGGGATTCAAACCTGGCCTTGGGCAGGAGGAGTCCCTCAGAGATAGGAGTAGCTGAATCTGCTCCTGTTCAGGGCAGAGATCAGGCTCTTTCCACACCTGCAAGGCTGAATCTGTGAGCAGCAGCTGGCTCTGGGTTTCAGTCTGCTTCCAGGGGAGATGGACTCTTTTTGTTGAACCAAAACTCCCCTCCAAACCTTCCATCTGTGGTGCTCCATCTCTGGTGGATGCTGTGCATTCAAGATCAGGTCTATTTTATCACCCAGTTCACAAACATAAGACCACAGCCAGCTGTGCTGTAGGTAATGCAGCATTTCCTGTGCTTGCTGAATACTCAGACTGATGGTTTTATCACTTTTCTTACCTCTTGTGTTTTTCAAGGAGAAGCACAAGAAAGACAGCCTCTTCCATGATGACAACTTAATGGCATCCATACTTGACCTGGTCATGGCTGGAACAGAGACCATTGCCACCACGCTCCAGTGGTCCATCCTGCTCATGATGAAATACCCAGAGATTCAAAGTGAGCAGCTTTTACCCTCTCCATCCATGGCAAGGCTGAAATGAAGAGGCCTGGCCTCAGACCCACAGCAGCTCTTTTGCCTGAAGAGCTGAATCCTAGCTCTCCTCTGTGATAAACTGCTAATGTAACTGGTGCTGATCAAAGTCACAATAAAATAGCCCTTTTGACTAGCTGGAGAGAGGATGAGTGGAGATCAGAGTATGATGCTGCAGAAACAACCCCCCCACACACCTGAATTAAACACAAAGCAGGGAAACCCAGACTGCTGCTTTAAGAATCCTCTCTCTCTTCAAACTCTGGAAAAATGGGGTTTTTTCCCCCTAAACCAAATCCAAGGAGGGAGTTGGCTTCCTGGCTAGGACACATCCCTTTTGTTTGTTCCTTCCAGAAAAGGTCCAGGAGGAGATTGGGAGAACAGTCAAGGCTGGGAGCTGGGCCACGTACGAGGACAGGAGGAGGATGCCCTACACCAACGCAGTGCTGCACGAGGTGCAGAGGTTCATCACCCTCCTGCCGCACGTGCCCCGCTGCACTGCTGTTGACACCCACTTCAGGGGCTACTTCCTGCCCAAGGTAGGTATCTGCTGCCTCCCAGGAGCACAAAACCCTCCCCAGATCTGCCAGTGCCACTGGAGAATGGTTTCTTAGAGGGAATTACACAACAGAGTCCAAAACCATCCCCAGAAGGGTTTCTGTACACAGCCCAGGGTTGTCATATGGCTCAATCCAGCCCCTCATGCTCAGGACTTCCTCACTCCATGAGCAGCCCTGGTTTACCTCCTTGCTGCCATCTGCACAGTGAAGTATCTGCCAGAGAAGTGCAAGATTTTACCTTCCACTTGAGGTTTTCACAGCATCCTGTGGGGTTTGGCTTCAGTCCTTGGCACTAGTGGGAGAATCTCACTGATGTCTCTCTGCTGGATGATGGGATAAAACCCTCATGGTCTCCACCTACCCCAGGTGGAACAAATCTGGGACACCAAAGCCTGTGTGAGAAAATGAACCAAAACAGCACTTGGCTATCTTTTGTGCCTTTGTGTACTTTTCTTCCAGGGTATAATTGTAATCCCATCCCTTACCTCAGTGCTGCTGGATAAGACACAATGGGAGACACCACATCAGTTCAACCCCAACCACTTTCTCGATGCTGAAGGGAATTTTGTAAAGAAAGGAGCTTTCCTGCCTTTCTCCACAGGTAACTAAAGGGCTGACCTGCACAGAGCTGGGGCTGTGGCAGGGCCACTTCATTACAAATACACACTAATGAGTTTTCATGTCTAAACACTGCCCTTAACTCAGTCAATAAGCAACCAGACTACTGCATGGAATCAATTGTTCTGCATCTGGGCAAATGGCTGCTCTCAGAGCACAGCTCTCCCACTGCTAAATATAGCACAAAGAAGGGTAGTAAAAAGAAGCACACTTTTATCTAAAAGTGGTGTATGAGGATAAATTCCACAGGAAAAGTGAGTTTTAAGGTATTCCACTTTGGAAGGAGGTGGCATTCTTGTATCAGGCTGCTTTCCAAAAGAAAGGGTTAAAGATGCTGAGAGGGTTGGAAGAGCTAAGGAGAGGAGAGGGCACACCATAAATGTGCAATAACCCTGCAAGATGGCTGTAGCCTGTGACAAAAGAGACCAGGCAGGAACCTTCAGCAACACAGGCTCCTCTACACCAAAATGCTTTAGTGCATTTCAAGGTTTCCCTCCTGCTCCCATTGCAACATCTCAGATGCTAAGTGTCCATGGCAAACATTCCAGCTGGATTCTGCCATGAGGTGAACTCTCTGCTTTCACCCGCAGGGCGGCGGAACTGCATCGGGGAAAGCCTGGCCAAGATGGAGCTCTTTGTCTTCTTTGTCGGGCTGCTCCAAACATTCACCTTCCGACCCCAGCCGGGAGTTTCAGAGTCTGACCTGGACCTCACTGTCCCCCAAACGACTTTCACATTGAGGCCTCAGCCCCAGGCAACCTGTGCTGTCCTGAGGGAATAACCACGGCCTTGTCCCAGAGCTTTGGGGTCCAAGAGCCCAACTCTGCTCAAACTCGCCATCCCCCACCCTGCCCCAGCACCACATCCCCTCCCCACTGCCTCCATCCACCCCCTGCACTGCTCCATCCCCCCAGGGCTGCTCTTTGTTCCTGTGCCCCGGGGGAGATGCAAACACAGCCATGGTGCTGCCCATCACACCCCACTTCTCAAGATGTGCACAGAGCTGGTGAAGGGACCAAGCTGCTGCTCTGGTGGAGGGGATGCAGCCCATGAGCAGCAGGGGAACACCCAGGCTCCCAAAGCTCACCATGTCACAGAAATCTGCCTGGAATCCTGAGGAAGAACAAGCCACAGTTCGCTGGAAGCCACAGAGACACACCGCGGGTCACAGGCTTGAGCCCTCCATAGACACCTCCTGAGCTTTTCCACAGCTCACAGCAAAATCCTGCCAGGATTTCACCCACCAGGCAGCCAAGCCAAACACCCAGAGTGAAAAAAGTGATGGGTCCATGTGGTTTGAGGACTAAATCTGCCTGGGAACAGTGTTCTGGAAGATGCCCCAGAGGCTGCAAACCTGTTCAGAGAAGCAAGTGCTGCAACCAAGCTCAACACTGCTCCCCAGCTGGAGCAAAACAGGAGCTGCATTCCTGAGTTTGCAATTTAAATCATGAGGCCACTTGAGATTTGCACCAGCATCCGGTCATAAAGGGCTAATGACACAAAAATAAACTACACCCACTGCTAGTTTTACACATCTCTGTCCTTCCTGACCTTGTTAAACAGCAGCAAAGAGAGTTCCCTCTCTTCAGATACCCTGGTTAATGTTACCCTACACCAGCAGTCATTCTGTGTTTGGGATGGTCTGGCCTTTGGAACCAGCCATGCAATTCCCCTGCAAAGGCAGTCTAATTTCACAGTGCTTGTTGTGCACACACACGCACAGAGAATGGGGATCAGGGATTAAAGTTGGTTTTGGTTTTGGATTAAAGCTGGTTTTGGTTGGCTTCCTTTCCTCTGTAGCTCAGCCTGGCTGTTGTCTCTATCTCACTCTTCCATGCCATCATATTCCACAACCTTATTCCAGCTGAGTCCATTTCCCATCCATTTACCTGCTGTGACTTCCCACTCCTCCACATGCATTTTCTTATCATGTGCTTTATCATATTGTTTGTTTCCCCTTCATGGGAACCAAATAAAGTTTTAATCCCATGTCCTCATTACATTTCCTATGCCTGGCACCCAACTTTGCAGCACACAGAAATGCAAACACCATGAAAGGCTGATGCTGAGCCCAGAGTAAGAACAGATAAAATGCAGATGTATCTCATGGGTGAGAAGTTCTGCATTTGCTCATCCTAGTAAACACCAGCTCAACAGCAGACCCTCCATACCTGCAGGGTGATTTCACCAGGGCAAATTCCTCAGCTGTGGGCTGTGAGTCAGCCCTGGGGACAGCCTCAGTTCTTCACTTCTGTGCCTCTTGCTTGCAGAGGCTGAATTAAAGGTTGCCTCCACAGCCTCCCTGCTGCTGGTGCTGGCCCTCTGCTCAGTGCTTTGGATGGAAGGCAAGGAGAGACAGGTAAAGCAACTGGGGAGCAAACCACAGAGCAGCTCTGTGCAGGAAGTCTTGGTCTTGCTGAAATAAAATAACACTTTTACCCTTGGCTTCAGAAAGACCAGGACTGTTCCTGTTTTAACCCCTCCAAAATAACATGAACTGAAAAGATAGATAAAGCAGCAGTGTAGTGCTCTAGGGAACAACACTGAGCTGGGCTCAGCTCTGCATGAATTCACTGGTGGAACCTCAGACCTGCCCCCTTGCCATGGGCTCTGGGGTTCTTGAAGCAGAGAGATGGATCCCTCCCTTCACAGCACAGCAGCCTCCAGAGCTGCAAACATCCAAGGAAAACAGGTTCCTTGGATTCCTTTGAAAAATGCATCCCACTTGTGCCTGTGCCAGCAGATGGATGCGAGTGATCCCTCCCCAGCACACTGAATTACCCAGCTGAATATATCTCCACAAAATAAAGTGCCTGTCTCCCATTTATTTGCTCAGCCAAGCAATGGCAGAACATTGATTATGACTCAGCTATCTATTTATCTAGCAGAAAACATTGGCTCTCAGAGCTGGAAATACCATTTCCACATTCCTCAGTGGCCCTGAGGGTCTCCTCTGTAGCTGCAAAACATGTTTGTGCCTTGCAAATCTCACCTGGGTTGAAGGCAAACACCTTGGGGCAGGACAGGTGTCTTGATGTTTAGAGCCAGATCTGAACAACACCAACTCATTTTGTGGCTCATGGCACTGGCAGCTGTCCCCTGGCCCAGCCTGCCATCCCCAGGGCTGTGTGATGCTGGCACCAGGGGCTCCTGCCCTGAGAGGGGCAAGGATCAGGGGCAGGGATTGCAGCACCTCCACCTGCACCCCTCTGCACTGAGGGCCGGAGCAATGAGTACTGCACACAATCGAATTTCTACTTTATTTTTGCCACGAGATGGCACCACGATCCCTCTGAGCCACAGCCAGCCCAGCCCTATGGTGCTTACTGGGCTAGAACGCACAAATCCGGCCTGGGGAAGGAGTCAGGACTAAGTCTGTAGGGTTTATGCCCCCCTCAGTCCAAGTGCACTCACCTGCTGCAAGGCTGGGTGCAAAGACACTGATTTCCCATTAACCTGGCAGAATCAGGTGTGTGCAGGGAATGGCTGGGCTTAAATTCATCTGGCATCTCCCATTTTCCCTGTTTTAACCAGCAGCCCAGGGGTGAGCAGGGGGATCCCTGCCCTTCCCTTTCCCTGTTTTATCTGGCACACAGGGGTGAGCAGGGGGATCCCTGCCCTTCCCTTTTCCTGTTTTATCTGGCACACAGGGGTGAGCAGGGGGGTCCCTGCCCTTCCCCACAGCACAGCCATGCTCTGCTGCAGCACGTGTGGATGTTGCAAGCTCCTGGCCTGCCCACTCAGCATTCCTCCCTTTGGGCTGTGTCTGGCAGCCAAGTTCTTCCTCTGAAGAGCCAATTCCTGGGCTTGCACCTGCCAGTAAGACCCTTCATCAGTGCAGATACCCAGCTCACTGGAATTCCTGACTAATCTGTGACCTGGCCCTAACCCAGCAGGGTGGGGGAAGCCCAGAGGTGCACTGGAGTGTTCCAAAACCACATGGATACAGCACTTGAGGACATGGCTTAGTGCTGAACATGGTGGTGCTGCTGGGTTGATGGTTAGACCTCATTAAGGTCTTTTCCAACCTAAACAATCCTGTGATTAAGAAGTTGTTGGCTGCTCCCCAGTGATGGAGCAGAGGAGGGACGTGGGCCAGGCTCCCTTGGTGCCCAGCTGCTCTCCAGTGCCCCCAGCAAGGCAGAGGCAATGTCCTGGTGGCCCAGAGGCAGCACAGCCCTGCAGGGAGGCAAGGGAACAAGGAGCAGACCCCAGGTTATGAGCTGAGCTGTGGGAAAAGGGAAGTGTGCCCAGCCCTGAAGTCACACTGGCACTGGACTGGACTCAGAGGAGATGAGGGAGCAGGGAGCTGGTTCTTCCCCTCCAAAAGCCCTGTGCTTGAGGCTTGCTCACTCCTGGTGCTTTTTGCCCTGGTGAGCTGCACCCCTTCATCTGGAGGGCAGCAAGTGCCCTGGGAGTGCAGCAGCCTTTGAAGGGGGTGTCAGCTGAGGTGCACCAGGAGTTTGTGGCAGGAGAGGGATGGATCTCCCCACCTCATGGATCACTGCGTTGGGAAATGCCATCTCAAAGGCAGGGAAGCAGCCAGGGCCAAGAACTCAGTCTCTGTGTCACCCTTTTCTGCAGGGCAAAGGAAAGGCACAGTGGTAAAACACCTGTGAATCCCAGCTCCTGCTGAATGTTGGTTGGAATACCCCAGGACAGGAGGTCTGCAGCCCCTGGGGTAGGGAACAACCTCTCAGATGCTTTGGTCTGGAATGGCAGTGTTCAGTGTTGGATGAAGGTGGACAGCACCCAGATTTTGGATGCTCTAGCACACATGAGAGCCTATGAAGCTTTTAGAGGTGAGCATCACTTACAAAGTCACTGCAGATACTTCAGCACACTGTGTAAGCAGAGCAAACCCTTCCTTTGAGTCTGGGGGTCCCTCAGCAGCAGCAGCAGGAGGCCCCATTGCAATGCTGTGGGTGCTGTTTGAGTGCCAGCCATGAGCAGGGTGAGTGCAGGAGCACCATGATCTGCAGAAAGAAAACATGTATTGCTTCTATTAGGGATATATGAAGAAAAAAAGCATAAAAAGACAGAACCAGGACAGGAAACCTAGGCTCCAGAGACATTACAGTGGGATACAGATGAGTGACAAGTACAAGTTGCATCATATTGACATTTCAGTACAGAATTTCTTCAGTTTTCAGAAGAAATATTTGCACACTGAAGATTTTGCCACTCCAAAATGAACCAATTGCACAAATTCTTCCATTTTTTTCAGCACCACATGGCATTTATCTGCTCTAGGCAGTGGTTGTATGACCAGCTCAGGATTTCCAACCACTACCTGTGGATCCTGAGAAGGCAGAAATTTGATGAGAGGTGCAGAGTACCCAAGTGGAGGAGCTGGAATTTGTCTGTGTGTTGTCCCAGGCCCTTCTAGGAGCCACATGAAGACTCAGGACACCCCTGACACACCAGCTCCACTGCCCTGCCTCCTGCTGCTGGTGGGAAACACTTTCCCAGTCACTGCCTGGCCCAAGAATGCGGATGCAAACACTTGGAGGAAAAGGGCAAATACAGGCTGGCCCAGACTCCCACACAAGTGTTCCTGTTGTGAAATCCACCACGTGGGAGCTGGTGGGGGCTTTGCACAAATGCCATAGGAATTTCCCATCTCTGTAACTCTGCTGCCTCTTGCCATGCCCGTAGGGAGGGATGTGCCTGCCTGGGGAGAGCTGGAAAAGTGACATTGCCTCTCTCTCACCCTCCAGCAAGGAATGCACTGTGGCTGGCAGATGATAACAAAATTTGTCTTGCTTTTCCTTCAGTATGAAGTATTGAACATACTAAAATAGGAGGATGATTACCCAAAATTTAAATATTTCCATACAAACTCTCACAGAGCGTGTTCATTAGACAATAATCTCATCAGCATCTCTGAACAAAGCACCATGAATCACCATATGGTTAAAATACCTCTTGTTTGAATACCAAAGCACCGGTGTAGCTCATCAGGCTGTTCTCATTAATGCTCCCTTTCCTTTTCTTGAGGCATTTCTTTATGATCACACCCACCTCTTCTACATTTTTCTGTATCATCTTGGCAGGTTTGAGGAGAAATCCAAAGAATGGGTAGAAATTAAACAACTAAAAAAAAAACAGGAAAAAAAAATCACAAAAAAATTAAACCTACCCATTACCTTGTAACACTCAAGTGTCTTAATGGAGGCATCATTTATGTGAGCAACCACATAATTGGAGTGACTTTTTTGGTAACTAAAAAATTTTAATGTATCAAAGGGCCTCCTCTTAGTTAAAATCCTCTACAGAAATGAATGGGGCCTATCAGACTTGTCTAGATAGAGCCTATAAACATGAATTTAAAAAATGCAATTAAGAGAAAGTGATAGTAAACTCATGAAACAATGAAATTACATTTTTAAAGAGGTAATAAAGCAAAAAGATAAAGCATTTCACAAAGAAAACTCCAAATGTTTAGTAAGCCAGAACACTTCTGTTTTGAATTTAGATCATTGATTTTATCTTTCACATGAATTATAAATCAATTACACTCAGCATTGTTAAATTTCACAGCACAATAAGCAGCTGCATTTTATGTGCAGGCAAGTTACTTACACCATTTCTCAATGTTATAGATAAACTGGCTGCAGAATAAGATTCACAAAGCTCTTGCTCTTGCTAGCTGGCTAGAATTTTTGCTGATTTCTGCTAAACCTGAACCTAGAAACCCTCAAAGACACATGCAATTGTCCCTAAGGCAAGAGGTCAATTCTGGACATTCACACAGCATCCAGCAGAAAATAACTGGAATGAGCTTTTCTTTCTACATCCACAAAATGTAAAAGCAGTTTTTCAGCAGTTTTATTATTGGTCTGTTTTTAAAGAAAGGAACTCTGGATATGAAAAGTCCTGATTCCTCCTCTCTTCCACCTTAGCCTTGCTTGGAATGAAAATCCTAGGAAACAGAGCATGCTGGTACTTTATGGTTTATTCTGGCAAAAAATGCTGTGGTGTGGTTTATTCTGACAAAAGCAAAGAAACAAACAGATTCCCCCCAGAAATCCCACATATATAAAATTATAAAATAATTATTGGTTGAAACTATAAAATAATGCCTCCTGCCCAGAATCTTTCTGGGCAGGAGGCATTATTTTAGGCAGTTATGTGCTGCTCACACCAAAGCTCTGGGTTTGGCATGTTTATAGCTCTGTCCCTGCAGCCTGACACAGTGAGAAGCTCCATGCATGGGATTTGTCTCAGGCTGAGTTGTTTTTCCTCAGAAAAATGACCCAGCTGTTTCAGAGGCAGCAGATGCCACTGCTCCATCCCTGTTGTGAACAGGACAAGGGATTTCACTGAACAACTTGTGGTTTAGAGGATAAACTGCAGGGGGACAGGAGGAGTGGCAGGGAACTCCCTCCCCCAGCTGCTGAACCTGCAGCCAAAAATAAAAGCTCAGCCAGGAGGGCATGGAGGTGTTGGGGTAGAGAGCAGAAACCTCCCTTCCCAGGAGGGCTGAGCACAGCCAGGAGCTTCCCCCAGGCACTAGGAAGGAGCACAGGGGACCCTTCCTCACACTGGGCCTCCCTCTTAGCAACAAGATGAACCCCCTGCCACACATGCTGTATGCATTATATACATATTAGGTCATCAAATCTTTCTCATTCAGCCTTGGATGATTCCCTTCATTGTTTTCCAATGTCTGATCTTGGGCAATGTGTTCGTTTTTAACATGACAAAAATCTGTTTACAGAACTAATTGTTTGAGGTACAAACAGCCTGTGCTACTGCACTCCTGCCAGTTCTTGCAGCCTTTATCATGAGTCATCGTGATCCATGCTGTCTGAACTCCCAGTAACTGCACAGGGGATTGCATAAGGACCTCAGCTTTTGTGTTGTCAAAAATAATTTTCTTCCCTCTACATTGCAAAAAAAAGAAAAAAAAAGAAAAAAAAAACCAAAAAAACCAAAAAAAAAACTGATATGAGAAACAAAAAGATACCCAGACATATTTCCCTCTTTAAAAAAAAGAAATCCCCCAAGCCCTACAAGAGGAGCCCTGACAATAAGGACAGAGCTCAAGACTCTCACAGACCCTTGCAATTGTAACAACTCATCTGAGAAGCAGCACAGCCAACACATCCTTATCAGTTCTACCTGTCCCATGTCCACGCTGGATGTGACAGAACATGGAGCCAGCTGCTCTGTGTGTCCTTCCTGCCAGGCAGCTCCACCTCTGGAAACCCCAAAAGGACAGGGAACACCAGGCTGTGCCTCTCTGCAACCTAGAGCAGAGAAAAGTCAGAGCTTGGAGGACACTGGGGGAGTGACAAGTCCTGCTGGGTGGGTAAGTGTGCCCTTGGGGCAGCACCTGGCAGTGGAACAACACAGCACTTTAGGAAAATCACCCTGATCTCATAATGTCCCCTAAATAGGAAAAAAAACCATTTGACTTCTATTTTGTTTGAGTTCCTTCAGATGCCAAGGATGCTGCTCTGAGATGGTATCAGCCTTCAGGGTGCTTGGGGATTGTTGCAAGGGGCAGGAAGGGTCACACCTGCACTGACACAGCACCCCACTCCAAGCTGTTCTCTCTCCCCCTCTCAGGAGGGACCTGGGCTGACTGGAAAGGACGTGACCTCAGCTCACTGCAGCCCTCTGCACCACCCAGGAGCACCCCAAAGCCACGTGTGCCACCAACAACAGCATCTGTGGTGAGAGCAGGAGCCTGGGAGTCTGGCCATGCACATCCACGTCCCTGCCTGGACAAGGACTTACCTGTGTGGCTTTGAGGAGACAGGGCTGTGGCCCCAGCCAGCCCCAGGGTGTGTGTCAGGCTGCTGTGAATGAGCCCTTGTGCCTGGAGCCCCACTCTGGGGCTGCCTCAGCTCCTTCCCTTCCCCATCAGCATTTTTGGGAGAAATGCAGAGAAGAGGAAAAGCAGGACACGCTGCAGCAATGGCCTTGTCACACAACGTGGGAATTACCAAAAGCAAGGGGCAGAGAGATGTCACTCTGATACTAAAAATATGTTTATGATTTTCAAAGAAAATGGAGAAAGAAGCAGTGAGACCATCTCTGCCAGCCCTCAGGAGGACAGGTTATTCATTACCTGCTGGGTGAAGCAAATGAAAGAGGCAAAGGTGGGCAAAGATAACAGCTTCTTAGATGGCCTACAAAAGCTTTGTCACCTCAGAGACACAGGTTAAAAATTAAAATGAAAATTAATGTTTATCTAGGAGTAAATGATCTCTCAAAAAGAAATAAAAACTTCCCCTGTCAGGGCAGGGTCATGTCACAAGTCACAAGATAAATCACAGAAAAGGAAGCCCAGAAGAAAAGACTGAGAGTTCTGGGACTGAACCACCCCCAGGGCTGCAGCTGGGAAGGAAAGTTATTCCTTGGGCTGTGGAGAATTATTTGGAAGTTGAGCCCGTCCAAATCAGACACTCTTGAACAAAGAGGATCAGAGAGCAGAAACTGAGGTCTCCCTCCCTGCACCTTGGAGCCAGCCAAGAGCAGGTGGGGCTGGGGACATGGACAGAGCCTGAGACTGACAGTTCTTCCACAGGAAACCCAAAATCAGGAGCAGGCAGAGCCTCCCACCTGCACAGCCCCATGTGCTGCCCCCCAGACTGCAGCCAGCCTGGCCAAGAGCACGAGGCAGGTCCCAGCTGGGGTTTGACAGGTCACATCCTGGAAAGGGCCTTTCCCTCCCCACTGCTGTCCCTGCTCAGGCCTCTAAGCAAGGCCAGGGGTGCTGGGGCTGTGTCCTGGGACACTGCTGGGAGCCTGGGGGCTCTGGACAGGTCACTGGGAAGGAGCTGCAGCTCCGGCGTGGGTGGCCTCAGCAGCACTCTCTGCTCATGGCCACAGCTTGCAGGCAGCCACAGGAAAAAACTGAGCCCTCCTTCATTTATTTTTCTTGCAAGCTGTGTTTTAGATGTTCCCCTGAAGGGCCCTTTGAAGCAACACAAGCTGCCCTGGACCCTTCTCCTCAGCTAATTAACACGTGCCGACAGCCGGGACCGCCTGGCGCAGCTGAGCACGGACAGCCCTGACCAAGCTCTGGCCCAAATCCACCCCCCAAACCCACCCTCCAACTCCTCTGAGCCTTCCACAGCCAAAATGCTGCTGACCCTGAAGCCAGCAGGCTCCTTTAAGCCATTAATCCATGTGCAAGCTTTGCCTTCCAGGCTGGAGCTGCCTATTGTGAGCTCGGGTCTCGGAATGGAGCTTGGGGGAAGCAGCTCCTCTGGGTTTGGGAGGTTTTGGGTTTTCTGTCCAGACTGCAGGTCAGGCACTTGTCAAAGGAAAGTTAAAGTGTTTAAATGATGTTAAGTTTGGTACCAGCTTCTACAGCCCTGTGCAATTGTCTTTAAAAAGCCCCATCCTCTTTCTCCCTGCATGGGGTTTGTGACACATTTCAGCAGCAGCAGCAGTGCCCCCTTCACTTGAATGTGAAGTGCACTCCAGCTAAAGAAGTGCCATTATCCCTGGCTTAGAGAAAAAAAATCCAAATGGAAAAGAGAAAAGATTGGTTCAAAGGCCACATGAGACTGACAGAAACATGATCAGAACCAGTCACCACTAACAGGTGCACCAAAGGGGCGACACAGTAAATGTGCCCCCAGCAGGTAATAAAGTAACAAAATCTATTACAATTTGGGTATTTTATCACCCATGAAGCACTTGAAACATGATTTGCAGTTGCAAAATCTAGCCTGTGATTTTATACCTGTGGTCTCAGCAGTGGTAATACTGAGAAATGAGCTCATCTCCACCTAAGAGCTGCTGTAAACAAACCCTGACTGCCCTGGAATCGTTTCAGGGACTTCCAAATTGTGAGGTTCAGAAATGCTAATGGATCATGCACACCATCACCAGCCAAAGGGGCACAGTGCTTTTTTGGAGGTTACAGATTAATATTTAATCCAATCACTAATTTTAAGTTAAAATGTATCAGTATTATCTGCCCTGGTTAGCAGCACGGACAGGCATCAGCCTGCAGTGAGTGAAGGAGGCACTTGCTCCTTTCAAAGCAGGAGCACAGCACCAGGCAGCTGCATCTCCCTCTTGACTGACTCTTCAGGAACCAGACACAAAACCCTCAGAGGTTTGCTCCATAAACCATTAGCCAGTAAAAGTCTAATTAGGTCAGAGACATATGGCCTGAACCAGTAAAAAATTCAGCATCAGTGACTACAGTGTTATTAACCTCACAAAATGTGGAGGTATTTCAGAAGCTCCTGGGCTGAACATTGAAAACTGCATCATGTTCAGTCTTCAGCAGTGAAACTTCGCTCTCCTAAGCCAGCAGAAATGGCAAAAGGCAACAGGTTTGCTGATGAAAAATGCTTTTTTCTTGCTATGATTTCAAGAGTGAGCATGA
This sequence comes from Agelaius phoeniceus, assembly GCF_051311805.1. Classification (NCBI taxonomy): domain Eukaryota; kingdom Metazoa; phylum Chordata; class Aves; order Passeriformes; family Icteridae; genus Agelaius; species Agelaius phoeniceus. The sequence continues at coordinate 5,593,896 of NC_135280.1, read as the reverse complement.
AGGTGACACAGAAGACCTTTTCTAAAGAGGCTTTTCCCAGACACTAAAATATTCAAGGTTGAGCCCACCTGTACAGGTGAGCTGAACCCTTACCCCAGGCCTGTGAGCCTCGAGAAGACACTGACACCTCCCCACCATGTCCCCACTCTCTGGGCAGAGGAGCAACCCTTGGTCCCACAGCTCCTCAATCCAGGCTCTTTCTAACTCCAGAGAGAGGGGATGTCCTCAGCTTGCCATCCTGATTTATGTTTTATCTCACCTCACTTATTTTGGGCTCCTGTGGAGTGGAAAGGGATTCAGAGGGTCCTGAGCTCTGGGATGAGATGCCTCAGGGAAGATGCATCAACTCCAGCAAGGCCAACTCTCATCCCTTTGACTTCAGCTGAGTTTTGCCAATGTTTATTTTAAGCTTGCCAGTAACAACAGCAGGAATTCAGGACTTGCTGCAGCAGGGTCAGTCCCTAACAGGCTCCAACAACACTCACTTTCCCTGTCAGGTGTCCCAGTGATGATGTGTCCACGTTCCCTCTGGATTCCCAGTTCCTCCGGACACAGCAGTGAGCCCCACGCTGCTGTCACTGTGGGATCTGAATGAGTGCAGCCACATCCCCAACCCTGCTCACACAAAGACATGCACATGAGGGAGACAGGCAGAATTTAGCCCTAATTTGCATGTTCTGTCCCTGTAATAAGCTCTGGGAAGTATCTTTAAAAGGAGACTTTCTAATTGCTTCTTAAAAAAGCCTTTAACGTGGACTCTTTGGCATGACTCAGGGGTGCATTTCTAAATCCAGTTTCTCCCATGAAGTTTACTCTGGCTGTTTGGTTGGATTGCATCCATATGCTATTTTTATATTTTTTGATCATCAAGCCTGTTTACAGCACGGAGGAACAATATGGAAACAGAAATAAAGCTGGGCCAAGCCCAAAGGAATGAACCCAGTAATGGCAGTGCCAGCATCTCTGTTGTGAAGAGCAGGAGGCCCTGCAGCTGTGCCATTCCTCAGTGAGACCCAATTCACTCCTCCCTTCTGGCTGTGCATTTCAAACCTCAGTTGTGTTTGGTTTACCCATCATCTGCAGACTTAATAGCAAACAGTTAAAATGCCTCATGTCCTTCTGCTGCCAGCTTTGGATCTGTGGTGCATCACAAGAGAGAATATTTTCTAGAATACAAAGGCTGAGGGACTGGCTGTCACAACAGTATCACTTTTGGCTTCCTTAAATACAGTAATCAAAGTATTTTGAACAGTAGCCTACAGCTACTGAATACTTTTCTGCCTCAAAATAGACACAAGTCTCCTCCCACCTTCTGCCATGAGCTCTTTGGTCACTCTGAGGTTTTGGTGGTCCAGTCCAGTTCCCTTTGCAGCATCCAGTGAGCTCAGCCCAGACAGCCCCTGGTTCTTTGGTCCAAATGCTACCAGGTTATTCTGTGAAACAGAGTGAAAAGGACACAAAATGTTCACAGGAAAGGTCTGAAAAAGGAAAGATTGTCTATGTTTGCATTTACATTTTTAATATAGTGTTGTCTAGAGGCCAGATTTGGGGAATGGAAACCAGGAGCCTGGTTTCTATTTTCAGCACAGCCACTGATTGCTCTGTGTTCCTGGCAAATCTTTTAATCTCTTTTCCTCTGTTCTACCCATCTGCAATAAAGGGATGATCAGACCTCCCCAGCTCTGCCTGGTGTGGCAGCATCTTCTGATGAAACACAGCAAGGACAAAGCATTAATAATCATTCCATATAGAAAAGCCAAGAGGTCACAGGTATTTAAGTACAGTTTAGCTATTCAGTGCCCCTTTATGCATGCAGCAAAGCATTGATGTTAATAGAAGTTATATATTAAAATGGAATGGAAAATTAGGCCCTTCAGGGCACAAAAATAACCATATCCAGAGCACCACTAAATAAATACAATATAAAGATGAAAATCAGTTCAAATACTGAACAAATTGAAAGGCAAGGAGACATTTAAGAGGAAAAACAAAGTCATGCAGCCCTAGTCCCAGCTGACATCTAACTGCCCTCAGCACAAAAACAGGCATGAAAAGGAGGGTCAGGCACCAAGTGGTCCCATAAGTGGTTCAATGTTCCCAGTCCCCCATTTCTTTACCTCTCTGGCACCTTCCTGAGGAGATATGAAGGAGGTGAGTAAAGGACTGAGCTCCTTAAATGCTCATGTTAAATTGACCCTGTAGATGATGCCATCAGTCCATGCCTGCATCCTGCACATCTGTCCTTTCCTCCCACAGAACTACCCTGGGGCTCTGGCCCGCTGCCATCCTGCACTGCCAGGCACCAAACCCCCTCTCTGTGCTGCTCCACAAAGCCACTGGATCCCTTCTGGATCCCTGCAAAGGGGTCACAGCTGGAATGTGGCCACCCAGGACCTGCCAGATCTTCTCAGCCTGCTTAATGCCAGCTGCTGCACCTCTGGCCAGATGTTTCACATTCCCTGTCCCCATCACTTGTGTGAACATGAACAGCCTCTGACAGCACTCTCAGACCAGGATGAGCCTTTCCTATCATGAACAACCTCTGCTCATTTCATTCACATGAGCAGCTGCACTGGCAGATTTTGGGGAGGGTTTGAGGGGTCTTGGTGATGAGCAAAGATCTCTGCAGGGTGTGTCCTTAAAACCTCCAGCATCCTCTTGTCTACTCCTTCAGTCCAGTTAATGAAACAATTTCAAACCAATCAGTGTTGCACAAAGCTGTTCAGCAGGCAAGCTGCTTACTCCTTGCCCAGGCTCTTGGCTCATCTGGAAATAATGTGCATATGCTTGTGGGGCAGAGACCAGCCCTTCTTTGGAGAGATGCTTTAGGATCAGGACAGTCACTGCCAGCTCATCACATTTACTATTCAGGATTATTGGACCACAAGCGACCTTTCAGGTTCTTAAGACTTGGATTATGAAGGGCTTTATACACTAAGCCTAATGACTTGAATTACAGCCTTAGCATCCTGACAATCAGAAAGGGACTACAAGCATTTTACTTTCTTCTATCCACAAAACAGCTTGGGCCAGATTTTGAACCCATTTCAAGGTTATGTCAAGCTGGTGCCCATCAGAATGATCCAGTTGAGTTGCAAAAAAGGCAGGATGACCTAGGTAAAGGTCATGTCTGAGAGAAATGGCAGGATTTTCTAGATAAGCCAGCTGAGACATCTGTCTGTTTTCCTCTGAGACAATTATTTTATCATTTCCACATATTAAAAAATCACTCTAAAAAGCTGCAGCACGTTTTAATCCATGGGGCTGTGGCACCAGTGTGTGGTATTTTGTCGTTTTCAAATCTCAGTGACAAAAAGTTTTATGGGATCGATAATTACCCTCCCGTAACTGGTTGAACTGGAAATACCTTTCAGTCCTAAAAAAATAAAAATAATTACAAGCATCAGCAACTTCTGTGGCACGTGTGCTGTTGTTGCCAGTTTCAGTCAGCACACAGTTCCACATTACAGTGGAATTGGTTTTCTGTATAAACATGAGTTTTAGCCAGTTTCTGTCTAAAACATGAGTTTTCTGTTCCCCATTACCTGCACTCAGGTGCCCTTTTCCAGGACCAGTGAGGAGCCCACCCAGCACCCTCTGGAGTGTTCCTCCAGACAATCCAAACCACCAGTGCCTTCAGCTGTAGAGCAAGTCAAAAGTTTGACCATTAAAGCAACTTTATGAGTGAGACAGGACCCACAGCAATGATGCAAATAAAGGCTGATTGATCCATTCTGCTGGCTGCAATCCCGTCCCATTAGCAAGGAGGGGACACTGTCACAAGCAGAGCAGAAATTGAGGACGAGCTGTCTGCAGAAAGACAGCACTGGTCACATTCCCCTCACTCTCTTGGAGCAGTAACCACCTGCAGTGTGGGGAACAGCACAAACCCAGGCTCACCTGCCACCCTTTCAGCTTCTGCTGGGACCCCTCAAAACAAAAGCCAAACAAAAATGAACTGAGATGCTCTGTCTGCTCTGTGTTAGCAGGGTGATTCAACAACAGTCACTGTTTTCTCATTAAACAATGTCAAAGATGTACCCTGAGCTCTCTGCGGTCACTTTTTTCCCCTCCCTTTGTCCAAAGACAGCTGCAATAATAAAAAAAGGATTTAGAAAACAACGGGGGAACCCCTGGTTTTTTTTAGTGAGCCAATGAATATTTTCTAGGACTGAACCAATCTCTGGAAATAATTGTCAAGTTTGCTGTAGTTTTCCTGCTCCATTCTGTGCTCTGTAGCTGGCAGACCTGGCTGCTCAAGAGAAAAGTAACACAGCAAAGTGCAGAGAGCTGTTTCATGCCATATTGCTGCACAGGTGGTAATTTCTGAGTGAGTTTTATCAGACCTAGAAACCAGACGGCAATACCTGGCCTATTTTTAACTTATGCATTTCCTAACTTTGATGAGCTGTCTTCCTCCTCATCTTCTTTGCTAATTCAGCCAGCTGAACTTTTCCATCTATCAGTTAAATTAAGTTGTAATCTACTCAGGAGCTTGGACAGGAAGACAAGAAAGATGCTGGTGCAATATTCATAATGCAACCATCTGCCCACTGCAGAATGTCCATCACTGAGATTAAACACCATGTTAAAAGCACTGGAAATTCAGATTATATAAAGTGTTTTCTTCTTTTTGATCATAAAATATCTGACAGTGGTCTGGGTTCTGAGGTGTGTGTCCTCTACAAGGAATTAATCATTTCTAAGAGCAGCATCTCCCTGCCACTGTTCCTTCACCATGTCCACCCTTCCCACTGCTCAGGGGCTCATGAAGAACCCTGTAATTTGGCCAGTGAGTGTTTGTTTCCATGAAGGGACAGCCTAGAGAGTGACCATGATCCATGATCCTGCCTGGAACCTGCACCCAGGAGCCAGAGGAGGAACACACAGAGGCCGGATGCTGGAAAGCACCAACACGTGTCACTGCCCAAACAAGAGGCAGAGCCTCCCCGCCTTACCAGGGCACTGAAACCCTTCTGTTTGCAGGTTCCTTTTCACTCATCTCAGGCACTTCTGCAAGTGCTTAAATAACTTCTACCACCTCTCTCAATTTCCACAAGACACTCAGGCTGGGATGAGGTTCACACATCTCTTCCAAACAAAAGCATGTCCAGATGCAAAGTCTGCATTAATTTGGTGGGAGATGGCCCCAGGGAACAGCTGAGGGAATGGAAATCCAGAGCCATCCTGAAGGAATGTGGGGGAAATTTTAAGGATAGTTCCATTCTTATAACTACAATATTAAGATCTTTCAATCCTCAATGCTCCCTGCTACCCTAGCTGAAGTGCCAAGCCCCTGAAGGCACATTTTCACACCAAGACAGAAAGTGGAAGCACAGTTAGGTGCACAGGGGTGGTGTGGATACAGCTGGGGACCTAAAAGGGAAGTGTGAGGACCATCTGCTGACAAATGCTCCTGCTTACAGCAGGCACTGAAAGCTGCCAAGAATCTTTGGTAAGGGTTACAAGTAACAGCTGTACTGACCTGAGAGGGATCACAGCCAAGGAGAGCATGGTACAGGCAGAGCTGAGCAGTCAAACTGGAAATCAGTGTTGCCTTTGACAGTCCTGCAGGCTGTACTGAACAGGAGATTGTGGCTTGGACACAGACTGCAGGGTCATCACAGACAGAGCCTCCGGGGATGCAAAGGAAAACCTGAGCATTACCACCACTTCAGGTTCATTCTGCAACTGAGACCAAAGCAGGCACTTCCTTCATGGGCTGGGAGGGTTCTGCAGGCAGGTGAGGCTGATGGCACTGCTGAGGTGAGTTTGAAGAACGTCCACAGTAACTTCCACAGCTGCTCCATTATCCATTTCCTGCAAGAACCCAGAAGTGGTTCATGGACTGCAGCCCTCCAGAGGGTTCTGAGGCTGCTCTGGACACATAAATCCTCTGTATTTATATTGTAGTAACATCATCACCACAAAACAGGACCCAAAGTCCTTCCTGGCACTGAAGGAAGTGCCACCAGTGCAGTAACTGTGCTGAGGCTGCTGCTGAGCATGCTTAGACACTGGAATTTCACCCAGATTTTTCCTGTTTAATGCCAGCAGGCTTGTACACAGGGTCCTGCTTGCAATCAGCCCTGGTATTTTCAGCTGGCTTGGCCCTAAGCACTAACCACAAGACTTCAGAGAAGCTCCATCTTTATTCTTTCCAGCATATCACAGAGCCCCATTAAACAGGGACAAAAGATTTCCTTATGTAATCGGGATGCTATTTGTTATTTTTAACCTTCTGGCAGCCAGGGTTTGTGCCAGGTGGCGTTCTGCCTTAACCAGGGAACTTCAGGAGGTTACATTCCTCACTGTCATCCCTGCCCTCTGGCACAGTTGATGCCCATACATGGTTTGCTGGCTGCCTGTCCCTGTGCCTATCTGTGAGCATTTATTTGTGACAGCTCACAGAAATACCAGTCCTGTTCAACAAGGTAAATCAGGATGCTGATCAGTCCTTTCCAGGATCCTGCAACAGCCTCTGCTTCTAATAAAGGGTCCTGTGAAATCCATGTGAAACCCATAAAGTCTGTTTACACGTATCTATGCTACCAGAGAAACACCATCGCCATAGCTGAAATTTTCAATTTCTCAAGATAGTGCTAAAACAGTTTGTTTAGCCCAATTAAGCCCATGGAAAGCAGACAAATAAAATGGTGGCAACTCCCAGCAGCTCAGGAGCGAGAGCAGGCAGCAAGGAGGGCACTAAGCCATGGGCTGAGCATCCTGAGCAGCTGGGACCCCGGTGCTGCATGGGCTCATGTCACTGCTCGCCTGGCAAATTCCAACAGCAGCATCCCTGGGCCAGATTTGGGCAATTTCATGGAGCTTAAGCAAGCCTGGTTGGTACAAAGGATGCTGCCAAAACCTGTACCTGCAGACCAATACAGGGAAACACAGTGCCAAACATCCTTTGGGTCCAAAGGAGCTCCACAGCAGATGATGATTTTCACAGTGCCATGGCTGGTATGGCTATTTGTAAGCAAGTAAGAGTGACAGATTCTGTGTCCCATGGCTCACAATTTTATTAAATACACATGGGACCTTGAGGAGAATAGATGTAAGTTGTCACAGCTGTGATATTTCAATTAGCAGAAAATATTCATTAAAAAATCTGAATAACTAAAGTTAATAGGGAATGTAACTCCACCTTCCTATGAACAGAAGGGTATCTGGCAATTTTAACTATGTGCTCACATAATTTAGAGGTTTTTGCTTGTTTGCTTCTAACACAATCCCCCTTCATTCAGTCTCCAGGCTGGAGGCACAGAGAGGTAGAATTTTAATTCTTCTGGCCATTTATATACATGTGGCATTTCTTGACCTTCAAGGATTTGATTTTGAAACCTATTTAACTTTTTGACGTAGGTGTTTTTGTGGGTTTTGTTGGGGAATGCCAAAAATTTTCTGCATGTAAGGAAAAAAATCAGTAAGAGTAACTGTATGAGTGTTCTTCTGTTTGTACCCAGAGGGCCCTCCCTCTGTGTCTGCAACACCAGTTTCTTAGTAGCACAAGCTTCTTATTCAGCTTTGTTTTGACAAAGAAAGATAAACCACTGTTTTGCTTTGCCCTTCCCCCACCATTTAATAATTAGTTTTATTTAGTTTGCTATTCCATACTCCTTGAAGGGGAAAAAACTGCTTATTTTAAAATAATAATTATTTAAAACCGCTTTAAGTTGTTGACTATGTAGGTTCTTATGAAGAATTTAAAATAGAACATAATTATAAATCACTGTGAAAATGAGCTCGTCCTGCACAGGCAAGGACATTTAATTGTGTCCTTGTATGACTGGAATCACTGTAAACAACTAATATTCCTATTTGCAGGGACAGAAATAACAAGCTCATTCAGCTGTACAGAAAGGAAGACATAAAAGGAAACCAAAGGCTAAACCAGAATAAGCCACTGGAAAGTTTTATGTCAACAAAACTGGATTTAAATTAAGTAACATCAATTCAGTATTTTGACTGTAAATGAATCAGAACATTAAAACATGTTTTAAAGGGAACATTTGTGATGAAACATCTATGACTAGTTCCTTCACCAAAGGAAAATGAAAGTTCCTGCTTATTTCTGTGCAGGATCAAAGCCCAACTGCAAAGTTACTTCTCTGGCTTTGGGACTGCTTTGTAGACCTTACTTTTTGAAAATGAGAAGAGCAGCAGAGCTGCAAGGAAAACACTAAATAAATAACTTACCAATTGCACACAAAGGAAAACACAACCCTGATGACATAATTAAGAAGTTCCATCCTACCATTTATGCATGAAGGAGTAAAATTTAAATTACACAGACAATTTCCAGTCTTATGTTTTCTAATTTTCTGAGTGCTTGATTTTGCAACTTAAATCTATTTTATGATTGTTGTTTTTGACATTGGTTTGCAGAAATGTGAGTAGATTTTAATGTTTTTTACTTTGCCTTACTCAATGGCAAAATTTAGAAAAACCCACAAAACAAAACCAAAACCCCCAAGCTCAAACCAAAGATATGCATTTCTAAGCTATTTGAAATAATGGGAGATGAGTCAATAATCACCTTGCTTTAAAATGAAGAGAAACACAGCAATTCTCCAGTGACAGGAAATAAGGAAATAAACTACACATTCAACAAGTCCAAGATGCCCTTTCCAAATACAAACACGATTCATTTACACAGTAATTTTTACAATGGTGATGATAAAATTGTGGGCAGACAGTGGAGAACCAAATAGATACACAACCCATAGCAAGGATCAGCCAAATTAAAGGGAAATTCTTCCACTGTCAAATTTTGAGTAATTAGTACCTCCATTAGAGGCACAGTTCCAGCTTTAAGCAATTCTAAGTAATTAGTGTTCCTTTATTTTGCCTGGAAGCCCTGACTTCAGCATTCTCTTAGGACATGCATTCTGCTAGCCAGAGCCACACAATGCAGATTAACTCAACGAGAAGGCGATTAGTGCAGGCAGATGAAGATGTCATTTGTCATTCTGTACACACTGCTACTTCCAGCCTGGGATGCAATTTTTATTAACACAGCAGACTGATTCAAACAGAGGCAAAGACAAGATTTTGTCCTATCTGTGCCCATGTGATTGCCTAAGATACAAGCAATGCTGAGATTTGAAAACTGTACATGACAAAAAGGGAATAAAGTGCCAGATGACATCTTCTCACACAGCTCCAACCAGCTCCAAGAATTCAGTAACTGACTGCACACTTAATAATTTAAGATAAATCATTTAAAATGCACGATGGAGGAGATTTTTCTAGACTTACTCATCACATAATGTAAATCCAAGGATGAAAATGCCAGGCTGAGCAGGAAGCAGAGGCTGGTGTGGTGGATAGCACATGGACAAGGCAAGATTTGCTTGCCAGAGCCACTACAGCATTGGCAGTTTGTGGGATAAGCTCTCTGGGTCCTCACAATCTTGTCTTTTAAACAGGTCTAGCAATACAGATCTCCCAAAAATGAGTGTTCTTGCATTTCCTGGCTGTTGTGAGGATGACTTGCTTGCCAAAACAAACGGCTGAAGATTCTTGAAGAAAAGGTGCAAAGTAAAAAAATGAAATGTAATTAAAGTGTCCTTTTCTATTTGCACTAGTATTAGACAACTCTTAGAATATTTCACATTGAGCTCTGATATGCAAGACACAGCACCACCAAGCAGCAGTTTGACAAATCTTTTACCCAATTTCAAGACCCCTCTGACTATTGGACAGTACCTACAGCAAAAGGCACGTGGCAGGAAGCACCATGCTTTGCTTTCTCTGCCAAACACAACCACAGCAATAATTACCTTCAACTGTAGCTTCTGAATGTTCCATAACTGCAAGAAGCAGAGCCCCAGGACCATGACCTTCTCCCAGCAACCAGTGGGACTGAAGGGAAAGCTGGAACTGCAGCTGAGGAAGAGGAGAGCAGAGCATGACCTACTCCCAGGGGTCCATTACTGTGCTGCTGAAAGGCTCCAACTTTTTTTTGCAAATAGTACTGTTCACATGGCCTCCAGATTGACAGGCCTTGTGTGCTTTTAATATTAATTTGATATAAAATGAAACATGACATTCTTGATCTACAAAGCTTCTCTTCTTACAGATTTGTCAGCATTTATACACGATCAGAACTAAGGTCCAAGAAAGGCAAATCTTGCCAAATATGTCAAAATCATAAAATGCTCCCATATTTTTGCCCAGATCTTACCTTCATCATCTTTTTTTACAATTCTCTTCCAAAGTGCAGTTGCAATGTGCTCGTGCTTTTAAGCTAGGAGGCATATTGAGTGCACAATGAGGACTCACATTTTTGTGTGACAGAGAAATCAAAAGTGGTGATGTTCAAATGTCTTGAGGGAGAACAAAAATTCTTCTCTGACATCTAACAGGCAATGATAAACTCACAAAAAGATACTTTGAAAACTTCATTCCTGAAAAACTCCTATTTTTCCCTCATGGAAAGAAACAAATATCAGCTTCTGCTTGGAGTGATGGCAGCCTTTCCCAGCTGCATATTCTCACATGTAAAATATATGACCCCAATGATCTTTATGAGTTCACTAAATGTCAGGATCACTTCTTTTTATTACAGATCCTTTTCAGCAGGTTTCTCACTGGAAGATCAGTGCTATACAGCTCAGAAAGGCTCTGGCTCTGTCTCCTCTGCAGCCCTCATCCAGCTGTGCCCTGAGGCACTGTCAGCAGCTCAACGAAGAACCTGGACATTGCTGCTCAATTCTGCCCATTCTTGTGCCAAACTCCATCCCAGTTATTCTTTTAGAGGAGGGCATGCTGGTTTCTAGTCTTTTTTTGCCTGAAAACATCCTCCTCAGTAAGTCAGAAAGCATAAGTTATTTGTCATTACTAATACATTTCATACTTTCAAAGATTTGTACTAAGCCATGACGATGAAAGCTGTCAAATCCACTCAAATGCTTCTTATTGGAAAATCAGGCCTGCAGATCCTCCACAGATCCTCCCCTCCTTCACCCACCCAAATTAAAGCTGTAATTCCCAAAGACAGCCACTCTTCTACACCACCACACTTTTCATATAGTTGTTATTAATAAAGTATGAACAATGTTTGCAGAAACATTAAAGAATCAGGTCAAGAACTCTGTCTGAATACCAGTGTTATTAAATAAGCCAATCATCCAACTTTGAGTAATTAATGTCCTTGGTTTTTACTTGAAAGCCTCAGTTTCAGCACATTCATAACAGCCAAACGTCCCATGCCAAAAGGAATGAGCATGAATTAACTCTTTTGGATGCCAGTTGCAAGAGGAAGAGGAAAATGCAACATTGGCAGGCTGGATACAGCACAGCACTTCTGATTGTAGGCTAATTTTAGCTACAATGTGATGATTTCACCACATATAGTTAAGGATTTGATCTGCTCCCATCTGTGCATTATCTGAGTAACTAAACTATTACCCTAATGCATTTGAAAACTTTAAAATATAAAAAGAAAACCAACAAAGCTGATGGTATCTCCAGATCACCGTGTGAAGTACTAATAAGCAACTCTGTTATACAACCTGTGTTCAACAGACTGAAATGATCCTTCCCAAATCCAAGTGACATCCTTCTGAAGCTGAAAGTGAGAAATTACAGCTGGCTGAGCACACACTCCACTGTACAATCATTTTAAAAGCTGCCATTGTAAAAGACCCTCCAGGCTTTATGTTGGTTCCTTTGCTCTTTGTATTAAGAGCTGCAATGTTCCTCATACTTAACAGTAATTAGAGGGGGAGATGTAGAAAAACTAATGAGAGGGAGAGAGGTTTATTCTTCTAAAGAGCTGCAATAAGATTAATAGCAAGACTATGGACTATATATGTTATTTTTATTTCATCACCTCAAAACACGATGAATATTTTCAATTGGAAAAAATTACGAGCATAAAATTCAGTATTATCTTTACAAATTCTTTACAGCCTCAGTGTGTGACATCCTCTTCTTCCCTCACCAGACAACAATTATGACACAGAAATACTCTCAGGACAGCAGTTGTAGAACTTGTCTGATGCGCTCACACTTCCCCAGCACGTTTGGGTCTTCTCCATCAGAACCATCAAATTCCTTCATAAAAGCTTCAGCTTTCTGCACAGTTTTGTTTCGGGCATTGCCCTGAAGCCCTTGCAGATAATCCAGTAAAATGGTGAAATACTTGTCTGGAACCTTGGAAGAAAAAAACAAAAGGAAGGAAAAAGAGGTTTATTATCTCCCCCCTCAATACGTATTCACAATCACATCACAGCATCACCTGAAACACAATCAGGAGAATGGCACAGGCTTTGGTGTTTGCCAAAGTCCAACTTCAAGTGGAAATCCAAGTGGAAATATTTCCTGCCAAGGTTCAAGCTGCCAGGAGGGATGGATGGACTCTGGTGAGAGGACTGTCATGTGCTCAGATGGGCAAAGCATCTGAGAGGAAATGCTCAGCAGATGTGGAAACGCTGATCAGCAAATGCAAACACTGCCTGACAGGGAGCCCAAGGCTCTGAGGGTTGGTGGAAGAAAAAAACAAAACACATTAGCCAAACCCTCCTTTTGGAAACACACATGTAAATCTCACTAAATTCAGTGAGAATTGCATGCATATGTCTGAGGAAAGAATTTTGCTGGAATTCCCCTCACTCAAAAATTGTTTGCTAAGATGAGATACCACCCACCACTGCACACTTTGACAGAATGCTTATACAAAGGACTAGAATTTAATTTGAAAAACAAACTCAAATTCAGACATATGGAAATAATTTTTAAATCATGCTGACTAAAACTGATAGGCTCTACCAACATGTCTAACATTAAAAGCACTTTAGTCATCTACAGTTGCATTATCCACATTTCACTCCCTTTCTAATTAACTAGTCAGAGATTAAGTTTTAGCTTATCTGTTACAACACACAATTTAAATGATCATTATATTAATCTTGACAATAATTTAGCAAGGACTTTGGAAGGATTTATTCAGTACTTCATACTGAGTAAGTACTTTCAAAAGGAATATATGAACGGACCTACGCTGATCTCAACTTCATGTTGTGTATCTGTGGGGCAGGTTTCAGCCAATAACAGGATATTTTTTGCTGTGAATCATGAGATGTTAAAATGATCTCACCCTGCAAATATGTTTCTCCATGTTTAACTTTACACATATAACTTGACATGAGTTAAGTTAAACACATACGTAAGTATTTAAAGGATTCGAGAGTAATTATTCGAGGGCGGTTTCGATTCTGCAAAGTATCAACATTTCAGAGAAGACAGAGCTTCAACAGACACTTAATTTACAACTTATTCCTCCATGGACATTTGGCAGCCGAACTTTGATCACTAAAACTTCTATCACTCCAAAAGAAGAGGAAGAAAAAATATTCCAACACTGCCTTCATCAATCAGGGGTATTACAAAGTAATAAATCAAAACTTTAGTCTGCGTTCAGCCTTGTAACTTGTACACTATGGAAAGCCTTCTAATTCTTCACACAAACACTCTTGCAATAAAGAAACAATGCAGTTACAAAAGAAATATTAATTTTACAATGACTAATACTGAAATGGATGATATATGAAGCGTTGCTATACTATACAAATCAAACACAATGAAAAATATCTATATTTTTGAAAGTTTTCACTCACAATAAGCTGAATAACATGATGAACCCATGAATAACAGATGAACCCATTTAGACACAAACAATTCCAGTGTGACAGTGTTCCTTTAATGTAGATATTCACTGCTGAGCTTTTAAAGTCAGCAACATTTCCACATTTCAAACCTTGGCCAAATTACCTCTGTAATTTACAACTCTTGTTCTCAGAGCTCATGGCATAGACATACCTGTGGAAGTACAGTTATTATTATATCATTTCAGCAAACTGCTTGAGGGGGCAATTGAAAGCCTGCTCTAAATTTAGAAATCCTAAGTGTGCAGACTTAACATGAGGCTGCCTGAAGCCTAGAAAACATTTAGCATTTGGCCCTAAGGGTGTCCTAGTGTTCAAAAAGTCTGATTTTTTTTTCCTTTAACATAACACAGCTCTGAGGTTTATTTCATCAGGAGCTCACAACACAGCACCCCACGGGCAAGGTAAGATCATATTTCCTCCTGACTTACACAGACAGCAGAGCCATAGCAAGGACTGGAACGCACAAAGAAAGTTAATGAAATCCAAATTTTAATTCTTCAAATACAGTAGTACAAAAGCAGTAATTTCAGGGGTCTTGGTGAGGTTTTCCAAGGAGGAACACAATCCTTCTTCCAAGGTCAGTTCAAGGCTGGTTTGAAATTGGAGATCAAGATCTCCCAGCATGGCTCTGGAAGTCAAAGCCAGGCTTATGGGATTTTGTTATTATTCTTTTGTTAAACTGTTTTGACCTTTTTCTTGTTTCTTTTTCTCTCTCACACACCAATCTTTCCTCTGTCCTAACTTCCTAATATACACTGGAGCTGATTAATATGGAAATAATCCCAAGTGAAATAATTCCTGTCTTTGGGAAAAGCAGGGAAACACTAGGAAAGAGTACCAGGAAAAGAACAGTTATCACTTTTAAATTATCCTCTGCAGCTCTGTATTTTCAGACCTGGAGACCTGCAGACACCCACATATTTTGCAAAGCAAACACAGACACCAGCAGAGAGAAGCTCAGCTCATTGCTGCCAGGCTGCATTTTGGGTCACCTCCCAAGGAAACCTCAGCCACCCCACCACACCCTGAAGTCTAGAGGCTGAAGACTGATCTAGTAACTTCCTAAAAATGCTGTGCCAGATGATAAAGACCAACACATAACCTAGTGTTTATTTAATCCTGGGTGCTGGAGAAGTATACACACCATAGGTACACAGGCCTGGCTTGGGAGCTGTCAGCCAGCCACCAGATGGATTTTAAAGGAGCTTAAAACACCATTTATCTAGCAAATTTTAAAACCTCAACTTATTTCTTACAGAAAGAGGCCTATCAGTACAGGAAACTCAATTCAGGCCTTTGTATGGCTCTTCAGTAGGCATCCAAGTGACACCATGAGATCAAAGATGTGGCTTAGGAAGGAAAGAAACTTCTGTCTCCTTTTGTACTTTAGTCATGCTTGGATTACCAACAGATTTCATTCTGTTATGGACAGGAAGTTGAATTTGGGTATAAAAAAAATATTCAAAAGAAGCTGGGTGTGCCCTCCCTATGGTCCTGATGAAGAAAGAGACTTCATCATATGCTTAATTATAAGCACTTGAGCAGTTCTACTAACTTCACTAAATCTGGATGCAGATGTTAATCATTCTCTGAAGCTCATATTCAATGCTCCTCTGATTATTAAAATACAAAATATGTGAATTTAAATAAATCAGAGCACTTCCAGCAGAATTCTAAGAAAAAGGAAGTTTCATTTCAGTGTTGAGAAATAAGGAGTTAAACTGTATTTTGATACATAAAACAAATGGTACTTACAGTTCATTGTGTCCCAGCATATTTCAATACAAAACCAAAGTAAACAGGTAAAAAAAGTAAAAACATCCTTCTGCCTGCCAAACAATTTCTAGGTAGCTTTGAAGAGCATACACTGATTTTGAAAGGTTGATAAAGACTTTAAAGAGAGAAACTTAAAAAACAGAAGATAGAGCAAACAACCCAGAACCAAAAATCAAATTTGTATTCTGCAACCCATCTTTTTTAAAGTATTTACACCATGTGAACATTTTTGCCTTCATCAAACTCTGTTGTTAATTATCTGGCGGTCTAAAAAGGTAACACCCAAAGTCAGGTGATTGGCTTTAGAGCTGCTGACTAATTTGGGTCAGGATGATTGGTATGAGTAAATGTTCAAGTGCACACAAAAAAATCAGCAAAACTTAACTGAATGTCAACAAAATGAACCAATAAGTGAGGCACTGTGCAAATGGGCAGAGGTTTGTTCTATTGCACAACAAAATGAATGACCTGACACCCTCATTTGATACCACAATGGTCAGATACTTATTGGAAATTCAATTTATGTTGTGTTTTAAGTTATGAAATGAACGGATTTCAGTATGGATTCAAGCCTGGCTTCTGGTTATACTTTATGCTTTTCACAATAAACATCAGGTTTCACTTATATTTAAATGAGAGAGCTATTTTAACATCTTGGCAATATGGTTGTACATCTTCCATGGAGCCCAGAGATATCTGAAACAATATGAGAGATGTGGTTTGCAGTATTGGGTTCCACATTAGGAAATTCAAACTAAGGATATGACTCAAATTCTCAGCAAACCCCTGATTTGAATAAATCACAAATCTGCTCTCTTTATGCTTCCTATATATCAAGTATAAAAATGTAGCATGCACAGGGCAATGATCGCCCACAAAATAAAAAGATCAACGACAAACAATTAAAATGCTTCAGCATCTTGGTTAAAAACAAAGTAATTTGTAAGTTACTAAAAAATTATGGGACAAGTGCATGGCTAGTACTAGGAAGTTTTGGTTAAAAAAGAATAGCTATAACTAATGGAAAAGACTGTATCATATTTTTTCTGAGAAAAAGCAGAATCAATACAAACCTTCTCT
Source organism: Agelaius phoeniceus (assembly GCF_051311805.1). Classification (NCBI taxonomy): domain Eukaryota; kingdom Metazoa; phylum Chordata; class Aves; order Passeriformes; family Icteridae; genus Agelaius; species Agelaius phoeniceus. The sequence goes on along the minus strand of NC_135280.1, from coordinate 5,577,361 downwards.
TTATCATACATATGCAGGAGAAGCCACGTCTGTCTTGTCTTCTGAAACTTCCATTTTTCTGGGTTTTTAGACCAGCTGTAGAAAATTAGGGGGAAAAAAAATTACTTAAATGGAATACTGTGATATCAAAACATTCTGTATTTAGAAAATATTCCCTACAAGGCTTCCAAGTGACTTTGTATGCATGACATGGAGTGTTGTGGCACTGTGGGACACAGACACTGGCACACATTTTGCACAGGGCCACCTGGCCTCTCTGCAAAAAATTATAGGAGATATTATAGCCAAGAAGGTTAGAAATTTTCTTCAGAAAGGACTGATTCCTTGAAGTTAAATATCAAATCTCACCCCCCAGCTTTGGCCAGTCCTTTATGACAGGCCATTGCCCTCATTTGACCAGGACAATGGAGCACCCCAAATCCTTACCCCTGCTGCAGGGCAAACTGAGAATTTGGGGAGGTGCAGGGGGCAAGAATCAAGCTTGGGTTTCAGAAAGTTGCTGTTTCACAATTAACTGAAATTTATATGAAATTAAGCAGCCTCTGAAGGACTGGAAGGAGGGACTTGTGCTACAATGGTCACCTCAGCAATGGCTGCAGCCCATCACAGATGGCTGCTCTAAACAGACAAAATTCATCCTTCAGCAGAAAATGTTTTAAGGTTTGGGCTTGTCTAAATTCATGACTTAAATATTTATATTTATAGGCTAGAAAAATGGGGTTTTATGTCTCTCTCTCTCTCTCATGAAGAATACTCAATCCTGTTAAAAGTGAGAGGCTGAACAAATGATTAACATCTGCAAATGTTTGTTGGCTGTTTGGCAAACACATTTTCAATATACAAAATTTTAGCTGGGTTAAAATAGCACATTCATGTGCATCTTGAACATGTTTTTAAAGCTGGTATATTTTGGTTTAGATAAAGGCATTTATTTATATTAAAAAATGAGCAAACCAGTAAATCTATCTATAAAATGAAGACTACTTTTTAAAATAATGTGCCTGAAAATTAATATTGTGACATGTACAAAATCTGACAGTAAATTAAAATATCATTTGAAAAGAAAGAAAAAAAATGTAAGGAGAAAACCGAGAGAAACTTTCACATTTATTAGATTTTTCTCTAAAGAAAAGTAGGTCTCCAGAGGGTAGCATGCAAGATGCCATTAATATTCCAGCTTGTTTTACACAGCAATAGAGAGCACAGAAATCAGTTGAAAAGCCAGCTGGGTATGAGAATTAGTATTGTTTAAACACTGTCAACTCTAATAAAGCAAAAGAGTCCTCATCTTTGGTGAATGCTGCACCAGCAAATACATTGTTCAGTCAATTCAATGAAAGAGAAAAAAAAATGAGACCACAAATTTGTATAGAAAGGTTTCATGGAAGCCTCTGAAGAAAACCTAAAGAAAGAAATTATTGTCTTGATGTTCAAATTCAGAATAAAGAAAAAGAATCACAGCTCATTAGGGTTATCATCAGGTAAAAATATTAAAATACCTTATAACCAAAATATAAGGTAAACATCAGACAATTAACAGTAAATCAGGAAGGACAGACAAAACCAATAACCACAATATATCATCCTTTATGTGCTTGAGCTAAATTCTACAGATGAGCTGGTTTAGAGGCTTCTTTTGGAATAATAATATAGTAACCAAAAAAGTAGGCAGAAGCTTTCAAAACATATATTGCACAAAAGCAGGAGGCCAAAAAGCTGACAAGTTATAGAATTAAATGAAAACCATTATTATGGTGAAACCATCCCTTCTCCCATCACCCACAGCCCAGAACCCAAAGTACTCTTCAAACAAAATCACAGAACCCTTGGTGTCTTTGCAGCAAGGTGCCCAGCTGGACAACAAATGACACCACCTGAAGTGTGAAGAGCCAACAGAGAATGAAGTAAAAATGGCTTTTCTTGTGGGTGCAGTTTGTGGGGCCAAAAGCAACCTGCTCATTTGTACCCTGTGCCCACTGATTCTGTTTGCCAGGCAAACACAGCAGCTCCTAACAGAGAAACTGGGACTTCTGCAGGAAGTCCTTCAAAACAAACAAAATAAAGCAATGATGGTGCTTTTTTAGCCTGCTCTTTTATGAGGCTCATCCTCAAGAAGTAGAAGGTAAGCTTAGCATTCTTTTCTATGTAAATAAAGCCTGGAAACAGTCCATATTACAGTCTTTGCAAAGTGACAAGAACAAGCTGAGTGACAGATCTGTGACTGCATCCCAGGAAAACAGTTCCTCTGCTAATGAAAACCTTTAACATATGTTCGTATTTCTCTAAACTATTCTAGTATTTCAACATTTGTGATGATACCCATTGGTTGGACACACCACAGAGTACTCTGAATCTTCTACTCTGCTAATTTTATGTTTCTATCACAGTATCACCTGAGTACTGTTGGCACTGAAGCTTAAAAAATACAGCCTGATTTCACTTAATCTCCTATAAAACTATAGGATGTTAAAATATCTTTATTACCTAGTTTATAAACAACTGAGACCAACAAATGAGTGCACTATAAGGTTAATTGCTCTTATTAACCTATTACCAAAACCATATGCTCTCTTCTACAAGTTAAGGAGAGTTGTTGTACTCCTGCATCCAAGACGCCATATGGACTTTAACTCCTGTGAATTCTCTTGCAGAAACAAACAAAAGTTTTAGCTTGTCTTCCTGAAAGTTTCTGCTCTATATAAACCACAAGAATTCATATAAACAACAAATACTTTAACTTAATCAACTGTAGAAAGTACATTTTGTGTCCATTATAGCACCTCACAAGGCATTTCTTTTGTTTTGTGATCTGTCCTATTAGAATTAAACACTACATTATTAAAACAAGAAAAAACAGTATTTTCCTTAATAGCTATAGGTGTATTCCTATTTTCAGAAAATACTCTGAAGTTTTTAACTGGTACTCCCTCCATGGTTGAATCAACAATGCTTGTTTCTTCCCTTTCAGGAAAATGGTCTTCTCTTGACCCAAATTCCTATCAAACTGTGGGCAAAACACTCCTGATAATGGGTGCACAATCTTTAGTGCAGATAACATGACAGCTGCTCCCCCAACAGTTATTTAAATAAAACTTTTCCACTGCTTGCTATGATTATGGCAGCTTTTTCCTACTCCTGTGACAGCTTTAAAATCTATGGAAAAGAATCACTCCATGACGAAGTGAGAGGAGTACCTCGTGTTATCAGGATGACATCATGAGTACATTTTTAGAAATGCTCAACTTCTAAACTAGAAAACTTCAACCCTTACAACACAAGAGAGATTTCATTTTGCTGTTTACATGCAGATAAGCTTCCTTGACATACTACAGCAGGAAAAAAGGCTTTCCTTTGAGTGATCAAATATACAGAGCAAAACCAACCACATTACAGTTAAACCCCTTTTTTTTATAGACAATTGCAACCTCTTTCACAGTTTGAATTCATTTGGTAGCTTCTGGAATGATCTGTGTCAGGATCTAGTAAAAACTACTGAGTTGGTTGAAAAATATACATTTGTAAAACATGTATTATTCCAGTGTGCCTTGGGCTAATTTTCAATATATTGTACAAAGACTAATTGCCTTCTTTACACTGCTAATGTTTGAATCTTTCTCATGAGCTCCAGCTCATTGAAAAAGCACATTGGTTGACTTTAGTTAAAGAGAACTTAAATGTTTGTGCGAATGATCTTCCTAAATGGCTTTGAAATTGAATAGACAGAGGAAATGAATCAAATAAATCAAGCAGCTTAGGAAATTTTACATTTGGGCTTTTGTTTTTTAGCAGGAGAGTCTCATGTAGAAAAGCTGCCCAAGATTCTCACTGGTCTATCTCATAAATGACTTTTAGTGTGTCTACAGTCATCTCCCATAAATCTACTCCCAAAACTTGGGAATTCAGGCAGTGGAAGGAGGCAAACAGAAGGCGACTGGAGTGTGCAGGGCAGAGCTCTCGCTGGGGTGTCCCGGGAGAAGGAGATGGGGAAGGGAAAGCAGGCAAATTGGTTCCAGAAACACAGTATGAAAAAAACATTATTGTTACAAATTGGATTCAGGAAGTCAACACAATGCATCTGCTGAGACTACTGGCCAAGACAAAACTCTACAGAGCTGTCACAACCAGCAAATAATCACTGAGTGCAGAAAAGCTCAGGGCTGAGAATCAACCATTTTACTGATTCCACTTGAAAAAATTATTGGGTGGGAGACAAGTCTCCAGAAACCAGCAAGACAGACAGGGATGTGACTGCTGACACCTTCCAGAGCACACGAGAGCTCTGCTGTGTGCCAGATGCAAGGACATCTCACCTACATCCACTGCTCCAGATGAGTGCCCCTGGCAGTGCAGCCCACCCTGGATACACCTTTCAGCCTCAGCATCTATCCAAGGAAAAGCAGATTGCCACCAAATTTGGATTTCTCCAGCATACAGCCCAGGTTTAGCATCAGGGAATTAACTTGAAAGTTTTCTCCAGCCCTGAAGAGCAGCTCAGAGCACAGGCTCCTGGAGCTCTCCTGTGATTTATCCCAAGTCTGACATTCTCAAGCTTTCCCCAGAGGAGGGACAGAGCCACGGGTCTGACCCCTGCACCAAAGTCAGAGCTCCACAGAAAAGACCTATGGAAAACATTAAAAGCATCAACACTCAACAACACTACAAAGAAATGGTCACATTCTTCCTCTGGGTACCTTTCTGTTTTGATACACAGTTATCCACCACTCTGCAACCTGTCCTTAAGGATCACCTGTGTCCTTCCACCCCAAGGGAGGCTGAACAGGAGTTATGGCACACAATTAAGGCTTGCAGGAATCAAGTCAGACCCTTTATTCCCTAAACTTTCTGCACCATTCCTGAGATCACCACCCTACCCATAAAATGTGGATAACAGGTGTTTCCTCAATAAAGAACAACCATACTCCAAAAAATTCCCTTCAAGATATTTAAAGCCTTGCTGAAACCCCTGGCACTCAAGGGATGTGCTGGAATATTTCACAGTGCAATGCACACAATTGCAGCCTCTTTAAAACCCCATGCACTGGGGTTTAAGACAACTCACTGCCCTTATAAGGCCTGAATTTGGAAAGTCTGAATGCTGTTATCAGGGCAGTCCAGAGGTGAGCCCAATGCACATATGGCCAACAGGTGAGCAGGGAATGCTGCACCTCAAAGAGGCTCCCTGGAACCCCTGGAAGCAGCACAGAGGGAGCAAAAATTTGGCATAAGCTCACTCTTGTGGGAGAAGAGCCATTTTATGGATGGAGGTTTTATATGGATATATAAAAAATATATGGATGTGGATGGAAGTTTAACATATGCCCTTATAGAGCATATAGTGAAGTAGGAATAATAATTTTTTCTCCAGTTACAACACGTACAATTATTTAAAGGGAAATGTAAAAGCGTTTATTTTTATTGGGGGTATTCAGAGTTTCTTCTATTTCTCTCAGGGGTATTTAAAATGGATTTACTTTTACAAAGATGTTTTTTGAATGTCTGGTGTTCCACACAAAACTGCATGCTTAGAAAGCTGCCTCATGGAGAACTTCATTGCTCAATCCAATGTAAGAAGAAATCTCAGTTCAAGAGTGTGTGATGCTGATTGTCCTCATTTGGAAAGAACAGCCAAAATTTAAATTCTAGATAGATTTTCTGAGACTGGACTGGAATGGCTGTAGTTAAAATCCTGGAAGCACAGACCTGTGGTAAGACCCAATATTAGGCATAAGAGACAACTATAGCCTTTAACTGCGTTTTTCTCATGTTATGGATTAATCTGTTTATGTCCCAACTCCAACCCCTAGAGAAAGTTAATATATTTATGCTGATATTCTCAAATCCAGTTTGGAATCTAACTAAATTATGACTCAGATAAAGGTTTTTCTTATTTTCCTGGAAGAAAGAAAAGACACTAATGGAGCTCGTTTGCCAAAAGAAAACTTTCTAAAATTGTCAACAGATTTTAGAATCAGTGCCACATTTTTGGTTGAAAATCCTGGCACCATTTTTCAATCTGTGGTTTAAAAACATTTTTTAATATATTCTTCCATCTGGTTTAGACACAGTATAATGACTATAGACTTGTGAAAAGGGAAGGGGAGGAAGCTCTTTTTAAATTTAGGAATCACACATGCAGGAAAAAATAAATGTGCTTTCAAGTGTCCCATTTTTGTCCTGATGTCCAGTATTAGGACAGATTGCATCTGATTATATCTGTGCAGCAAACAGGTCACAGGATTTTCTTAGAAAATATTTATAAAGTGAAAGGAAGGGGCCTTTGTGCCATAAAGGCAAGTTTGATTAGATCTACATAAAATATTTATCAGAGCTAATCTTTTATTGCATGTACTTTTATCACTTGCCATTATTTGTAAGGTTTTATATTATGTTTGCATCCTGCAGCTTCAGCCAAGCTCAAAATCCTCTTCCTCCCCCACCACAGGCTCTGTTCAAACGCAACATGAGACGTTCCCTTGAAGAGCTTCAAGTATAAACAGATGAGACAGATGATTGGTGGGAAGAAAAGTCGACCCAGAAAATTGTAACAATGCCTCAAAACCATGCAGCAGGTCGTGAGGAGAGCTCCTGTCTCTTGCATCTGGTACAATACACTGAGGTGCCTCCCTGTGATTCAGCTTCTCACAGGCACCAACCCACCTGCAAATGCCAACAGCATTCAACCTTTGCAATTTCTTTAAAAATTATTTTCCTGATACAGTTATTTAGTTGCTGGTGTCCACATTAGCCCACCTGCAGCAAAACTGCATTTTGATTTGAAAAAAAAAATATATAGCAGTAATAATGTGCTGAGAACTTAGTGTTGTTTTCAGTAATAACAAAAAGGTCAGGCTTGAAAGCCCACAGCTACTATTACTGTATTTCTAAGCTAAATGTGCTTTTTATTTTACATACATTCGTAAAAAGAACACAAAGCAGGAGTTGAATTATCACAGAAGAAGAAGAAAAAAATAGAATTTGAGCTCTTCACAGCCAATCTGTTCTGCTCCTGCAAGGAATATACAAAGCAAGTGCTATCCCAAAGTCCCATCTCCTCTCCAGATGTCCATCTTTTCTTGCACTTAATTCTGGTCACACTGATTCCTGCACCAGAAATAAGGGAAAGGGAAAATGAAAACAACTGTTATGGCTCCCTCCCATGAAGAACATCCTGGGGGGTACGAGGAGATAAAGAGGGCCCCACACTCTGTATGAAAATCATGTAAGGAGCCAGCTGCACGTAAAATCCTTTCCAAAGCTTGGCACAAGTCCATTTATATAAATGCTTTCTGAAGATCAGATGAGCGATATGCTACCAGACCCAGAAAAAACAAATATGGTCAATTCTCTTCTCCCTTACTGTTATACCAAAAAATGTCCAATTGTGGTACAGAGCACTCCTGCAAAGGCACAGATTCAAGATGAGGAGCTCATTTTTGTTGCTTTTTAAATTTTAAATCAGCTTCTAAAACTTTAAATGTCCAAACAAACAAGAAAACAAAAAAAGTACACCATCACAAAAGCACAACAACAAAACCCATTAAAAAAACCCCAAACTTTTTATTAATAAAACACAAGAAGTGTATGAAAGTGTCATGATTTTCCATATAGCAATGCTAAAAATAATGCTGGAAGAGAAAATACTTGATGTGAAACTTCATCTGTGAAAGCTTTTAAGGAGGGATGAAGAAATGGGCACTTGGAGGAGGATTTGGATACTGAAGTTGGCTGATTGGCTTTGCTCTGAACCAGCCAGGACACCCAAGAACCCATTTAGTGCTGTTACACTGAGCTGAAGGTTTGTGTTCCTCTGTTCTGCACAGGCTGTTTCAGGAAGCCCTGAGGCTGCAAAGTGATGCTGGCACCCTGGGAAGGTGCCTCATCCAGCTGGGCCTCTGAGCAGCAGCACTGCTGAAAATGGGCTGCCCTTCTGTACCCAGATGTCTTCAATTTGTCAGGTTGGGTGTTTCTGTGTGGTTTTTCTCTTTGCAAAAGCCCCAGGGATTTCCACAGCCAAGGGATTTCTGCAGTTCCAAAGTCCAGAGCAGCATTTCACTGTAACAAGGAAAAGCAATGCTCTGGTTCTAAGGAGATGCCAAATGCTGACCTGCACCACATCCCAGAACCAGGCACATCTTCCCTTGCTGCCTCAGCATCCAGCAGGTCTAGTCCCAGCTGGCCTCTCCTCCCCACAAGATTCAAATCCTCTCCCTGCACCTTTCCCAGTGGGGTTCCCCCAGGTTTTTGAGGAACAGGAGCTGCTCAGAGGGTGGACCATGGTCACCTGTGAGGGGTGAAACCCAGCCCAGCCAGCAGTCTGGAGGATGGCCAGGCACGAGAGGTGCCAGCAGCATCTGTGAACAGACACCACCAGTGTCCCCTCCTTGCCTGACAACCCTGACAAAGAGCTGGCCTCAAATCAATCCCATCCCTTGTGGCATACAGGGACTCCCTAATCCCTCATGCACCCTCCAGGAAAGGGGAAATTCCCCCCTCAAATGGAAGCTGAACCTTGAGCCTGTGCTGCAGGACTGGCCCTGTAACTCTTCTAGAGAGCTGGCTTGTTCTGATGGCAGTGTCCTGTAGGTATAGAACTGTCAAACTGTCAAATATTGGATTGTCAAATTCCTACTGAGCCCCTTTACTGAAGTGGGTTCTCTCAGGACAGTAGTGAAGAACTGCTATTTATCAATTTGGATACCAGCCCTTGATCCACTGTTGCAGAAATTACATTTGCAGGGTTTTTTGTTCTTAATGAAATCCAAGCATTTTTATTGCTGGCTAATTAGACAAAGTTCATTTTTGCTACAGGAAAATGTAGCCCTCTTCAAAGAACCCATCCCACAAGTGGCTCTTACAGTGCATGTGAAAAGTACCACATTTGGAGTTATTCTGGACCAACAAGAATATATATAGAAACCTTAAAAAAAAAAACAAAACAAAAGGACATGTCAGCCATCCTTGTCATTTTTTACATACCAGCCTGGACATCCCACAGCTGCATTCATCAGAGTATGGCAGAGGTGGATGGAGTGCTGCAGACCCCATGGCATCTGAATCTCTCAGGCTGTAACCTGACAGAATGATTTACTCTTCTTTTTGCAGAAGAGCTCTACAAAGGGACAATATCAATATCAAGATCAACCTAGAAGTGTTCAGCAGTTCACAGCCCACTCACATTTTTTTGATTTAGCTGAGATATTCAGCTATCTCCCACTGCATAATAAAATCTGCTGTCACACCAAGGTGTTTAGGGCAGTGTAAGATTCCCCCCTTCCAATACCCTGTGATATGTGCTGCACTACTAAGATTTCAAGTCATGTATGCTTAAAGAAATTGATCTGCCAATTACTGCTTCCTGCAGATGGCTCTCATTCCAATTCAATTTCACTCATATAAAAGTAATTACTGATACCTTTTTAGGCATCATCTTATTAATAAATGTGTGAAGGAGGAGACAAGTTTTATTAAGGAACTAGTTTTATTATTTCAAAAATACTTCTTGTTATTCTAACTCTGGTTAGGAAGCCTTGACAGCTCCCTGGAGCTAATTGATTAATAATCATTGCCAACTGCATTTTAAATTTTAATTCTGGCTTTGGCTGACTAGTCTAAATGATTCCCTAGAGCTACAAAACTCCTCACCACTACTATGAGTATCTGGGCACTGGATGAATAGTTTGAATGTGTTTGAGGAAGTGAGTAGCAGTGTTAATTCTCCCAGATCTGAATTTTATGACACAGAGAAAACATAAAAACTCCCTTCTGTGCTTCTGCCATGTCAAGAACTTACTCTGAATGGAGGAAGATGGGTGAGCACAAAATGCCTTTTCTCAAAGCCAGAAGGAGGGTTAAGGATGGGATGCCTGGGCTTGGAGCCAGGAGTGAGGCAGGGACTTTGGAGAGCCAGGGGAGAGCAGACTTCAGAAGCTGGGAGGAAAAGCTGTGCCTCACACTCCCCCAATGCAACCTCCCTGCAAATGAAATATTCCCAAAATGAAGTAAATAACCCCTGCCATCTGCTTTTAGTTAAAAAATATCAAGAGGTAGTTTGTTGTAATACTTGTATATGAAATGGATTATTTTAATTATTCTGGTTTTATCTGACCTGAACACTTCCAATTTCTCCCCAAAGACAAATGGAAAAGATCAAAGTGCTTGTGTGAGGTTTTAAGCACTTCAGTGAGGAGTGATGATGTCTCCTTACTGTCAGGATACAGTCCTGAAGCAGACTGGTCTGTTATTAAAGACTTCTGAATCTCCCTTATGTATCTCACAAGGTTTCTGAAAATAATACCAGATGAAATTATATATTAAAGCTGCTTAATTATTCAATTAGATGCAATCTCTTTTGTATAATACTATGGAAAGATGAAAGCTGCATGCCAGTGATAAATATCTAATGGCTACATTTAATAAACTGTTAAGAAAATTCATTTATACTAAATTTTATTTTACTGGAAATTAGTTATTAAAAAAGGAGACATTATTTTTTCTTAACCAGGTTTGGAAATCAAGATGCTATTTTACAGGAAAGAGAATCAGACAAAGAAACCTTAACTATTTTTATCCAAGTATTCATGGATTTAATACATGTAATCTAATTTTCCCCATCTAAGGAAGCACTTTACAGTCCAGCAGTTAAGTACTGCTAATACAACTTATAATTGTGGCAACATATATGTGAAAAATTGCAGAAGTTTTAACCATTCTATTGATAAAATTATCAATAAATAAAGGCAAAGATGAGATGCCACTACAGAACAAAATCCATGCAACCTTCACTTTCAAAAGAAGGAATTGAGAAAAAACCCTGCAGGTCTGTTGGGAGCAGACATTGGTACAGGGCCAAAGAAAACAGAGCCTGTGCTCAGATGAGAAGAAAGTTAAGTCTACTTTCCCTCATCTCACTTCTCTGAAAGGAGACCTTTGAACAGTACAGGGACTTTGGTGAGTCACAAACTTCATCACTGTTTAATTTATCACCTGAAAAAATGGGGAAACATAACACTTTCTCAAAAGCTGTCATAATGAGAGGAATTAAGTCAGTGTCAAAATACTTCTCATTTATTTATCAAAACACAGTTGTGATATGCTATCAGGAAAGGTATGATGGAAAAGCACATTATCATTTCTATGGTGGGAGAAGATAGAGACAGTATGTTTAAAAAAAACATATCAAAATCTCTTTAAAGACGGGGCTGAGCAGTCAGGTATTTTTCAGTTGATGTAGTAAATGATAGATGTCAGATGAAAGGATTTGTAAATTCATGTTAATGATGTTATTAAATACACTATTTCCATATGAGAATATCTGAACAAAATGCCCAAGTAAATATTTTGACAGCTTTGTTTCACACTGAAAAAACGGCAGAAGTGCAAAGAGACAGAAGGTTCCAAAGTAAATCACTCTGCAGCTTTTACTGAAATATGCTTTGAGAGGTGTACTTGTGACCTTCCATAAAATTAATTCAAAGATTTAGAAACACAAATAATTTGATTTAGAGCCATAAAGCAGGATTAGAATTCCCTATTCCATTTTTCTTCCTTTGTTAAATTTAGTGACCATTTATGGTTATGGAAATTAGTAAAGAAATCTCTTTCCTCTGCATAAACTAAATAGGACAATGAGCAAATTCTGTAAGATGGAAGAGCTACTGACTCCAACTGAGGAAAATTTACCATGGTCCTGAGCTTCCTTTTCTTTCTCCACTTAAGCCATACATTAGTGCTTATCAAAGGGGTAAGAAAGCTGCTCCAAACTCATTCCCTATAGGAAGTACTTTATCCAGGATAATATTAATGGCTAAGCCAGAAAAGGTTTGGTTCAGGGAAGGTTGTGTTAGTCCAGCTGCTTTTCCAAAGCTCAGCTGAATGAGTTGCATCATAAGCATTTACTAATTTGGCTGGAAAATCACGCAATCATTGATGATTCTAAAACTTATTTCTGAATGAGTTGAAAATACCACAGAAATACTTGCAACATCTCAGAACTTCCAGGTATAACTAAGCATAAAAGTCTTAGAAGCTGACCTGTCAGAACCTCCCAAACACCTATTTTGTTTCTAGGAACCAGAGCTGCTTATCCAACAAGCTGGATATGGCAAAATACATCAAAAATATTTTTAAGTACCTAGGATCTTCATAATTCAATCCACAACTGTGGAGAGGACTTGCTAGAGATTATTAGAATGAAATTATTTTACACAGGAATTCTGTCCATCTGGAGCATTTCCAGGATAGTATTACAGATACCCAGAATATATTGCTAAGGTTTGTTTCCTTCCCAGAAATTCTTGGTAAAAATAGCTAAGATTGGCTCTGAGCCACTTAAAAGGGGGTTTGTTGTTGTTGTTCTTTCTTATGGTTGCTGTTTTTAGACTCTTTAGTAAATGATATTATTTGTCAGCATTACCTTGAACTGACAAATTTATCTTCAGCAGCAGCTCAAGAAGCCTCAGTGCCCATTCTGGCTTAGAAGTGTTGTCACTTATAAATCAGCAACATGCAGTGCCTCTCATCTGCAGAGAGCCAACAGCTTCTTAATTCAGGCTCATCTGAGTGTTAACCTGGTTATTCAGTTTCCAGAGCCAAGTATTCCTGCACAAGCACTGTCTTCTGTTCAGTGCCAGTGCAGGCATCTCTTCACCATCTGCATTGCAAAATTGGATTTGGATGGAAGACCTTTCTTTTGGTGAGCACTCTTCACACAGAGTCTGGCTCACTCACTCTGGAGAGCTGTATTATTTATAAGTGGAAAAAGACCAGAGATATAGATAAAGAACAGTAATCTGCATGATCTCACTAAATTAAGAGTAAAATATATTCATGTGCTCTTGCAAAGCAGTGAAATTGTTGTATTAGAACCATAAAAAGCAGCTAACCCAGCAAGAAGTTAATAACAGTTTAAAAGCAATTTCTGCACAATCTGACATCCTGTGGATGTCATGTGGGGGTTAGAAAAACACTGGCATGTCTCCAACACATATCTACATATCACTTCCCATCAAGACACAGAAAAGTGAATCCAGAAGTCAATGACTCTATCACAGGGAATGAAAATCATCGACTCAGGCTGCCACCAGACATCTTGATTAAACAGGCAGAAGCTGAATAGTGCTGTTACTGAGAGTGTAATGTGACAGTCACAGAATCCTAAATGCACAGTTTGAATAATCAGAGGATAATGAGAACACTGATACCTGGAAATGGGTATCAAAAAGCCAACTCTGAAACAGGAGTGTATCTGACTTGCTGCAGCAAGGCTGGAGAAGGATGAGAAACCCTGAAAATGTGTTACAGCTATAGTGGTATATTCTAAATGCTACTATATTCTAAATGCCAACACTGTCATTTGCACAGTAATAGTTTGAGGGGAGAAAAAAAAATCTTTTCTTGTTCAGAAAATTCAATGTGAAATCTCAACATTCTACGGCCCAAAGACGAATCCAATGCTGTTACCCACAGAGCAAAGCCAGAGTGAGAGTGAGCAGGGAGGAATCACAGACCCCCAGTCCCTTCTGCTGGAAGGCAGCTCCAGTGAAACTGCATTTGTCTCCAGGTGTCACATTCCAGAAGGATCACAGGCACAGGAGTTCAAAGAAGAGCAGCAGAGCCCATCAGGGACTGGAAGGAGCAGTAGGAGAGGAAGGATCATGGATGTGCTGCTTCACTGGAGGGGCAGTGAGACTGAGAAACCCACTCAGCCACCAGCAGGATGTAAACATCAGGATGGGAGAAATTATTTACAAACTGTGGGGCAACACTATGGTTTAAAAAACCTTAATAACAGGTGCAACACAGCAGAACAATTTTTCTGCTTCATATACCCTACCAGCAAGCTTTGTCTTCTGCAGAAGGTAATGTGCTTGAGCATGATAACAGGATAGCTGTAAGCAGCACAAAATCTGTGGAGTGAATACACCCCCTCCACCTACCCCCACCAGAATAACTGCTGGCATACCCACACCCTAAAAATAGGACAGGTGTGGGCATTGCAACAGAGAGCTTTGTAGAGCTTGTGAGTAACGTCAGGGCTGCTAGGGAACTGCAAACAAACTGAGGTGGCTTCATCAGATGAAGTTACACAAGGGAGTGTAGGATAATGACAGGGTAACTCACTCTCAGCAAGCTGAGACTCCTTTGCCACCAACAGAGACAGTGGCTGCCTTTAAAATGAAGAAGATCTCATTTTCTTAACATCAAATGGAAAACTTGCAGATTTACAGACATGCTGCTTTAGGTCGAGGAGAGGCATCTCACTTAGAGGCAGGTCAGGCCCTGGTAAAAATTAGAAGTCAAGCAATATAGAAACTTGGAGAAGTGCTAAAACAAATTCACTGATCTCTAGAGTATTAGGAAAAGTTCAAGTCTTTGAAATCAGATAGCAGCAAGTGCCTGCCCAAGTTCATATAAAACAGAGCAACCCCAAATGCAAATTTATCCTGTATCTGACTCTGGATTCATGAGGCTTCTTGCAGAACTAATGAACATGACAAAATGACTAAAAGCATGTAGGAATAGATTAATTACATCCATAGTTAATGCTTGCCCCAGAACCTTTAAAAAATAACCCTGGGATTATTAAAGCAAAACTATTCCCCTTTACTATGCCCCTAATCTTTGAGGAATTGCTGCTCTTTCAAGACACCTTAAAGCCCCAATTGTAGAAGGAATTCAGGAACACTGCTGTGTCTAATTACAACACTTTCTCTTAAGTTCACACACTATTTTTGTTACTAGCTAATTGAGATTCATTACTTGAGCAGTTCTCCAATATTTTATGAAATTCAAGATAACTGATGAGCTTAGATATATGCTTGCACCTTGCAATCAGGAAGGAAACTCAATCTCAGTTTTGGAGAGCAGGGGAAGGAGAAATGCCATTAAATGCTAAAGTTAGTTGCTATTCAGCCCAAGGAGTCAGTCTCTGGAAGGAAGAAAAAAAGACCTGTGTATGTTTAGATGTTTAGTTTATCAGTTACTCTTCATATCTGAAAGCTTAAGCTGTTGATGGTGAAACATCAACACCAGGGCCAAGTTTGAAATTAATATCGATATAGATCAGCAGCAATGAAAATTATTTAAATTCAGAATCAAGTATCAAAAACCATCACTGACCCTGGCTGAAAAAGTAACCTGTGAGAAGTAAAACAACTTTAAAACATTATGAAACAAAAAAAAGAAACTAAATGTGACACAAGCCCACTCAAGGTGCTTTGAAACTAGAAACTGTTTTCAACATTAATGAGCACGGTTGTGTTTGTGCAGAAGCTCCTCCAATGGAATCACCTGCCCCAGGAGGGGCTGGATGAATGGGTCTGTGATTTCCTGAAGGGCCACCATCATCTGAGCTGTTTGGCCACAAATCTCAGATGTTGCTGCCCACTTTACAGCCCAGCACCAGCCTCTCCTGGTTCCTTCAAAAATCAGAAAGTTCTGAGTGAATACTAATCCACCTCTTGAGTCCCTTCTCCAGACAGCCTCTACTCCAGAAGGAGTAAAAACTTGATATGCTTTCTACATGTTATTTCTAGTTTTACATCTATATAATATATGACATACATTAAAAAAATTATCAAACTATTAAAAAAAAATGCTTCCAGCAACAGCCCTCGAATTTCTGTATTCTTTGAAAGGAAGAACAACATTTCAGCTTTAAAATCTCCCAGGCTTGGCACTGTTTGTAATAAAGTTTGACTGAGGACCAGGATCTGTTTCCGTTGTGCAAACCCAGCAGATAAACAACTGCCCTGGGTTGTCCAGGGCTGTCAGCAGTGCTGCCACCACACTCAGCAAAAACCACCTTGGGATCTGCAGAGTCAGATGATTTCCTCACGCCATGGGAAATTCTGCCTGTCTCTCACTTTTCTGTTTCTGTAATATGCCCTTGGTTTGTATTATTCTAGAAGCATCTTTTTACTTTAAAGAAATCTCTGACATTCTTTGAATCTTGCCTGAATTTAAATTAGGCAATGAGAAAAATAAGATCTATATAAAGAAAAGTGACATGTACTAACAGTATGGCATAAATAATTTCAAAAATAATTGTACTCAGCACCTTATTTTTCAAATTTTAGTACATGATAAATAGTACTGATAAATAGTACTGCAAGGCTTAGGTAATTCAGAGCACACATGCAGATAATATTATCTATTATTTCTACTTCAGATGATATGAATCTTGTAGTTTCACATTCCATTAGTGAGGTCTTTTCAGATCTCTCTCTATTCCTTTGATGGGTGATGGAGAAATCCATATGTGCAGATCCATACGGCAATGAACTTTCCAAGCCAAGCACAAGAACAGCAGCTTCTAGGAGAGGGTGGCTTGCCAAGACAAACAAGTTCTGCCAACATTTTAACATCACAGAAGGTCAGTTAGGTTATAATTAAACCTAATTACCATTCTCTAGAATTGCAACATCTTTTCACTTGAAGTAGCCTAATGCTCAGAAAGGATGAATTTTTATTCTAGATTTTCCAAGAATCACATTAAGCAGACAATGGAATATTCCCTTTAAATCTGAATCATCACTTACCATCATAAAGGAACAAGGCATTGTCATCATTAAAAGGAAGAGATTTGAGTACTTTATTTAGCCACTAATACTTCATCATTCCTGCTTTTCCCTATTCCTCTGAAGTAATTCCCTATTCCTCTGAAGTAATTGGGTTTTTTTTTTCCTTCTGTTCAGTACCACTCTGGGGTTTTTCCATTATTTCAAAATTTTTTTTCCCCAGAGTTTTATAACCTTTCTGCTTCAGCTCCCTACTTTTAATCCTCTCTCTATCTTAAGATCTTCCTGTGTGCTCCCTGGGCAAGCTGGGGATCTGACAGCAGTAACTTTTCTCTGCCAGCTGCTGCCTTGGAAGAGAACTGTGCTGGGAACCACCTGAACTCATCTTACCAAGGAAAAGATGAGATAAAAATTGGTAAAGCAAAGTCTTTTTTTCTCTCCCTTTTTCCTTTTCACACAGGCCAAGAGAAAGTGAGAGAGGGGGGAGAAATCAGGAGTCATTTGGCTGCTTTTCCTCCATCAGGAGTGTAAACCTGGTCATGCTCAGCCTGGTTTCATTCAAATGAGCAAGGAACTGATCTGGGCTATCAAAGTCACCCAGCTCACAGGGGAGACCCTTCAGCCCCTCAGGTGCAGTAGCTGGGGGCTGCAGTTTGAGCTGGCATCAGCTGCTGCTGCATGTGGCCATGCCATCTGCATGGTGAAAAAAGCCTCTCCCAGCTAGGCTGGCCTTCCAACAAAATGGCAATTTGATCCCTCTGGAGACTGGAAAGCATCAAGGACCATTTGTTTTTAGAATCAAATGACAAAGCTGGAGAACTGGAAGACCTGCTCAGCTTGTGGCACACTGTGCCAGCAGTGGGGACCCCAGCAGAAGGGGCACAGGATGGCAGTGCTGCCAAGGGCAGCCAGGGCCTTGGTGCAGCCCTTGGAACCCTGCTGCTCTGCTGCAGGCTGCTCTGCTGCAGGGCTGCTGTGCTGCAGGGCTGCTCTGCAAGCAGCAGGAAGAGCAGGATGCAGTGAGCAGCCCTGCCCTGCACACTGAGTGCCTGATTCCTGCCATCAGTGCTCCCCTGGACTGACAGCACGAGGCACAGCTTTGTACAGCTGTGCTCTCCTGCTGCAAACAGTCCCTCAATAAATAAAAATGACAGTTCCAGTTATCATATGGCACACTGAGTTCCACCTGTCCTACAGGAGATGCAGATGCCATCAGGCAGTTCAGATGCCACCTCACTTACCCTCACTTCTGTCATGGAAGGCTTTTATTGTGGGTGGGGCAAAACACAAATCCACAGTACTCTTTTGTTTACTTCCAATTATATTCATTTCTTGCATCTATAAGATTTACTTATCCTCCCACAGATTATTCATGCCTATAGCCCTGCAAAAGCATGTAGACTGAAATCATTCACCCACTCAATATGCTGGTGAGCTTGCAATAGGGTTTCCAGAACCTGGATTTTTTACTTCTTGGATTCATTTAAATCCAGTTATTTCTTTTGCAGTCTTACTGGGTTGAAAAAAAAGGTCTGAGGTGTAAGAGGACTGTTTTCCTATAACTGTAAATTGTTTTTCTATAACTAATAGTGGTTCAAGATGGTCCAGGCACATTTGGGGCTAGAATGGTGACTATGGCTATGTTTGCCTGGCAGTTCAGCATCTTATGACTACCCCTGTTAAGTCTACAAAATTCAAATTGTCTGTTGCTGAAATAATCCCTCACAACCTATTGCTGCACATACAACCCATAGACTCTGTGTGACAAGACCAAATGACAGAGCTGGTTTTCTATTTCAGGCTAACTCGGTACAGGTTAAGTGAAACTCTAGAATCAAATTTGTTCAAATATTAGTTCAAATATAATTTCCTATTCTCCCATGTAACAATACAAAAATCCATAGAGATAATAGTGGAATAACAAGCAAAACCCTACAGCTTGTTCCTTTACTTTGCAAACCTGAAATGCATTATCTGGAGATCCACCATTTACCAGAGCACACACAGCAGAGAGCAGCTGAGCGGATGGTTCAAAGTTATCTGTCAATCCATTTGCAGTTCAAAACACTGGTGAACTGCTCCAGCTGTTTTCCAGATCAAAAATATTATTGTCATTTTGCTATCTCTGCATGCTGAGGGTTATGTAACAAAAATGCACATGTCCCTCTGCCTGGAATGCAATTAATTTCCTCCCTCCCCACTGCGAGTGGTAAGTAACAATTCAGACAGTCTGGATGCTTCAGTTTTGAGCACAGGCAGGGATGCAACCCTGGATGAATTCCACATGGTAACCCACTATTTGTAACATGCCAGTCTTCTGGAGGTCTTACAGCCAGGGTATGTTTTGCAGTTTGGAAAAAAATAAACATTATTTTCCTGTTTGTACATGACCTCTTTACTGTCTGTGGGGTACCCTGAGTGCTTTGCTGCAGTTTTTTTGTTTAAGCACAGACTTTGCTTTATGCTGATATTTTAAGTCTTACAATAAGTGTGTTAACTGGCTGAAGGGATTGCTAACAATCTGAAATCAGCCACTATACTTGCTGTACACTCTGGTATGCAAAAATCAGTCATCCTACACTATTAACTTTAAAATAGTGGCAAAATCCCATCTTAATCTACAAATATCCAAACATTCTGCAGGTGGGTGAATTCAGACTCTGTAATGCTTAACCACTCCATGAAATTTGCTTTTATAAAGAGAACAACTGGAAGTCCTTTGCCTAGAACAGAACATTCAAGAAACAAAACTAATTTTCTCAACCCAATCTTTTTTGGAATGTGCCTTTCATCTCTGTAAGTGCAGCTAAGCCCATGATATTTATATAACAATCTTAAGGACAGGAGCTGCCTTTCTATAAAATGTTTGCACCATACTTAACTTCTCTCTGCTGTTGCTGTAATAGAAACACAATGGGGTGATCAACTCTCCTCCAGGGTGTCAACTGAGATGAAACATTAACTTAGTACTTAACTGCAGCAATTTCCTTTAATGTGTTATTGCTTGGTACAGCTTGCTCTGGGTTACTGGTTTACAGCTTACTTCTGTAGGCAGCACCTGCAGAGGTTTTACTGTTCTTACCTGGTTAAATAGGCCAGAGCCCGCTCACATCCCGATGGCTTTTTGGGCTCCACCTTTTTTATGGGGATTCCAGCTTCCCTCATCAGCTGTTTCTCCTTCTTCTTGCGCTCTTTTTTTAATTTTCTTTCCAGTTTTCTCTTTTCCTCTGGAGTAAGTTCTTCCTCTTCCTCTGCAATAAGCTCTTCCTCTTCTTTTGTAGCCTGAAATAATTAATATTTAAATGAAGCGTTTAACTTTCTATAGGAAAGTGAACAAAACATGCATAAATATAATTAAAGGGCACAGGTAATATTTAAAACCAGATGGTTCAGGTTTCATATCTTTACTGTTCACTGTACTTCCATCACCTCTCTGCTATGCCTAACTCCCAAAACTGCAAATGCTGCACTCAGGGAGATCTGTCAAACTGCCCTCTATAGATGTTGATACTGCTCTGACAACCACAGGAACCCTCCACCTATGTATTAAACATCATTTCTAACACTTCTTGTGCTGTTTGTTCTCCCACACTCGGTCCTGAGGAGGGATGTGATCAGCAGAGGCTGTTTCACAGTGGATGGAGGGTTTGGATGATTTTTCAGCACTACCACAATTCAGTGGGAGCAGTAAGGTTTCCTGAGGATCTTCAGTTTGTGTTTGCTGTGTAACCACACACTTCCCTGGACTGGGAAAACCTCTGTCTGCCATGCAGAGGCTTCATCTCAATTACACCAAGGGCAAAGATGTGACAACTCCTTCCTTCATCCAAGACCTCTTGGAGATCCTTTAGCAATCTTGAGGAAACATATGCACAATCTTCAATAAACATACACAGATACATATCTCACAAAGGTGGACATTTCTTTAGGTTTGCAGGCAGAACAGTTAATTATTCACATCTAAAACCATATTACCATAAATATATGCATCAGTATATCCCAAATGAAAATAAATATTTTACATACAGATGAAGAGCTTTAAATAGTTTATCTGACTATAAACACTGTGTTTATCCTGGAAAATCCAGTGTGAGATTATGTTGTGTAGAAATAAAATGGTGTTCCAAAGCAAGATGAGATTCATTCCAGGCATTCCCAGATGTCTGAGGGAGGTCCTTGCCAGGTATGGTCCTCTGCTAGAGCCTGGGACACCCACGGAGGCCAACTGGGTGAGAAGGAAATGCTCTTCCTCTTCTCCCTGCTGCCCCCTCACCTGGTCAAGGAATCTGTGACTGGCACCTGAATGCACAACAAGATCAACTGCTTTATGGCAAGAGTGGTTAAAACCACTTCATAACTTCACAAATCCCTGGTGTTACATTAATTTGTGTCAGTCAAGGGCTTTGAAACACAAATCGAGACACAGAGCTAAATAATGTTATTCTTGCTGACATTCAACCAAAGAATGTTAAACAAGGTAATACCTGAACACAATCTTTTTTGCCAAAGACACCTGTTGGGGTTTAAACATTTGTTCAGTGTCAATTCACTTATCATCTGAGCTGACTCTGACTCATCTTTTCAGCTTGGTGTTTTCACAGACTGAAGAAAGGTTAAGAAAGCAGAAATCAGAACTAATGGAAGTAGGACACTAAAGTGGAGTTGTTTTTTCTTGTTTAAAATACTTTTTAAGTACTTTTATGGAAAGGCCAGCATTCATTGCAAACACATGCAAAAAAGCAACATATGCTGCATTAGTATAGAAGACATTTTATAGTTCATGCTGAGAACAAAATAATATTTAGGGTGAAGGTAGAATTGAATTGTTACGCAGGAAACAACGTTTTCATTTGAAAAGCCACCCTGGTACTTACTAAAATAACAATCCAGCCACACAAAGCCCTACAAAACACTGAGGGTGGTCATTTATAAAGTGTTTGTAAAAGATTACTACAGCAGCTGTCCAACAGACGACACACTACAGTTAATCTTCTTTTAAAAATAATGTAATGAATTTGTTTACTTTTCTGTGAGCCATGAAGCTTTCAAATAAAGTGACTGTGGCACATCATTAGAGCCAGTCTGATAAAGAAGCCTCTGCTTCTTCATACTTACAGTAAATGCATATCTTGGTAACTTCCCTTCCCCCCCTCCCCACATTCCTCACATTATCAAAAAGCTTTTTATCCTTCTCCCTGACTGCTCCATTAAAAACAAAACAAGTTGCTCCCTCTCTGTAGGTCCCAACGTAAATACCAAGCCCTAACAACGTTTGTTTCCAGCATGGATGGGCTGTGGGCTGTCTGACACAGGAGCATTGTTCTCCTGCAGGGCTCTCCTGGCAGGAAAGGGTCGGGATTTACAGCTGGAGGAACGTTCTGCTGCCCCACAGCATCATCCAGGGAAAACTGGATCAATCAGCCTCTGACTGGGACTCCCAGCACAGGTACTGACAGAGTCCTCACAACAGCTCAAACCACTTGTCCAGTTCCAAATATACTTTTATCCATTCAGGTCAACTTGGTTAATTTAATAGGATGTGCCACAGTCTGTCCTAGACTGGTTTTTAATTTGAAAACCTCAGGTTTTATGTGTTTCAGAAAATACCTATGTTGGAGGTGTAGTCCCTACTGAAGCTGAGGGTGATTTTATCAGTGAGGGTAATTTAATAGCAATTTATATTAAAAAAAATCTTCCCCCAAATCTGGGGTCTTGAGAGAAAACAAAACCAAACCTTCCACTGGAATTAAAATCCTAGCTGTATTTATTATTTATTAATCTATTGATGCACCTCTCCTTTCCTTAAATCAACAGCCTGTGATTTTAATTTTGTTTTCTCCAAACCATTAGTGTGACTGTTCATCTGGAAGATGTTTGTGACCCATTTGGATTAAGAGTTTTAGTGTTATGTCATTATTTAAACTAAAAAACCCCACCAACAGGACTTCATTGTTTTGAGGTCATAAATATTCCAGGTTGGCTCCTTCTATATTTATAAAGTGACATCACAATTTGTAGCGCTACAATTTAGCCTTAACTACAACATTGTAAAGTCCCTATTTGAGCATGTGAGACACTTGTTTATTGACATGATAAATTTAAACCACATGCACACAGAAAAACAGCACTTGCTTATTTGCAAAGCCTGCTGAGAGCTACCACACCACCTTGGGTTGTGGGCTCATTAGATCTCAACCTAAACAAGGTCAGGCCAGGTCAGCACACTTGAATGAATGACATTCAGAGGAGAGCCAGTGTTTTCTTGTGATTAAGGAGGTGGGAGTCTTCCACTTGTAAACTTTCCAGAAGGCCTGAAAAGGTGCTAAAAGGGATATTGCCACTGGATGCCATTTTTTGAGTGAAAGGCAGACCCCAAATCTTTCACACTTTTGCTCATAAAAGCCCATGTCAGCTTTGCACAGGCACAGAGATATAAGCAAGCAAATTCCCAAAGTTTGTATCATACCATGTCCATCTGCTGGCAAAGTGCTGTGGGTGCCAATACGCTGCCTTTCATCAATGCCAGTCTCCAACTTTCTGAACTGTGTGTAAATATAGCAATATGCTCTAAATAGTCCAAGACATCTGACTCAAAATAGCTGGAGGCTTCAGCTGTAGCACTTTTAGATACCAGTTGAAGTTTTCCATCATTCTTTGTAATCTGGAAATATTGCACAAATTCGAAACATTTTATAAATGATCCTTAGAAGTGAGCTTGCAATCATAAATGGGGAGCCAGCTCACACAGACAGGAAGTGTTTAATACTATAAAGCAGCCCTGCTAAGCAATACAGAACAGAGAAATACAACTAGAACTGTAAGAGAAACTAGCAAAAAGATGTACAGGTTCTCTTGAAGATACCTGAGCTTTTTTTTTCCCCTGCAATGAGAGTGGCAGAACCAAACAGGTGCTGTTTTTGAGGGCAGTTTTTGTATCTGCATAAAAGCTTCTACTCCCAGGGGACTATGAACTGCAATAGCTGAGCAAGCAGCACCAAGAAGGGAATAACAGCACTAATAACAGCAAACTAATTGTGCTGTGCTTCCACAGAGCACTAAGTGCATTTTTATATTTGCTTCCAGTCCTTGATGGCCGCACACTTAAGTAGAACTGAAGATATCTCCTAAAGACTTCTGTTCCTCCTCCTCACTCCTTCAAAATTCCCACATTTGCACCCTTGGCTGTCCTCAGCCAGCACACAATAATGTTGGCAGAGTCAGAAACTCTGAGGAATTGCCACAGTGAACAGAATACCCATCTATGACATTCTGCCTTTGGGATTCATCTCTGTAGGTCTGAACTTCCTGCCTGATCAGGGTTTTGGCTTTGCTGCCAAACCTATAGAAGGAACCACAAACCAAGCCACAACACCAAATTCACTATTTATTAGAACCAGTGAATCCAGCTCCTCCAAAACCAATATCCTTTTATCCTTTTCTCCCAGCGCAGCACCAGAAGTCTGTACAACAGCAAAGCAAGCAACAGCAGAAATTCAAAGAATTAAATAACAGTGACAAACATATAAAAAGGGCATCAAATTTTTGAACTCCAGAGAGTTCAAAATGGAGGGGAAATGGATTATATGGCTTATTTCATAGTAGGAGCATTGTATCACCTTGTTTGTTCATGAAGCTCATGTTATTTCATAACTTTTAACATAGAGAAATGTCAAAAGGGGCTTTGTTCACTGACCAAGAGCTACTGACACATTATATAATGGCTTCTGCTTAGGAGCAGCCTTTTGCCCCCCAAATGCCCTGTGGACAACATCAGCATGCAAAACGTCCTGTTTCTGCCTCACACAATGCACATGAACCCAGATAAATAACTGGCCATCTGCCAGCCTAAAAACAAAAAGCGGAATCTATAAACACAGATCAAAACCCACAGAGAAGAAAGGCTGGCAGACCCTTAGACAAAAGGTTCATAAAAGAAAGATTGACAAATTATTTACTATCCAAGGCTGGCCAAAGGGTTGTGCTACAACTACAGCTAGAGAATTTGCATAAAACAGTTCAAGGCCATACAAAATTTAAATAATTATTTTCTACTATTTAGCATTCAATGAAAAGAAGAAGTATGACCAGAGAGGGCATTTGAAATTTCATTATCATGCAGAAAGCAAATTTTAAATAAAAAGCAACATGTAGAAGTACTCTTTATACAATGTCTCTAGTGCTTACACAGGAAGACTTTTACAAATTATGTACTGCTCAAAGGAAAATATGACATTTTTGGTAAAAGCAAGGTGTTTGTAGAATCTCAACTCCTCACAACAAAAATACTGGCAGTAATTTATATTAAGTCGATTAGGAAAGCTTTCTGTAGATTCAACCCAGGCAGAGAAGCCTCAAACAAGTTCAGCAGGAAACCAGATTGAAGTAACAACAGCTTTTTTATCTTTCTGTTCCAGGAAAGGATTCTTTTTGTGGTCATGTAAATGTTGGGAGTTTGTTGGTTTTTTTTTTAAAGCCTCCTTGTGTATACAGCTACAGTATCTCAGGAACACAAGGGATCAGGTAGCACCCTAAACTTGCAGCTGTAATTTAGAATAGATGCACCTTGATGAGCTTGAAACCTGGTTTAATTTACAACTGTGTGATCTTTGCATGTCTCAGATTTACAGCCAATTGCGAAGAGCACATAAAGTGCTATCATTAGCAACTGCTGAATAAGAAGAAATTGAACAATTTACTGAATTACATGAAAGCATTTACAGGCACACAGAATACACAACTTAAAGAATGCAGCTTGTTGAATTCCACTTTATAGACTGTTAGTCCTATAAAGTACATACTCCTGCGCTCTGGCAGATTAAGTTCTGAGGCATAAATTAGGATCGTATTGTATTTCTCATTTTTCTCCACCAATATCACAGCCCTGAGTATAACAGAAATACTTGAGACACCACCACAACTGCAGACTCGGGGAATGCAGCTTTGCTTCATTTGCAACTACAGTGCGGCCAGGAATTTTCACATATTTGCTGAAGGATTTTGCTTACTCCCCCTACTCTTAATTAAACCGTGTTAAGCAATCAGGAGAACATGGAACTGGAAAAAAAAAAAAGAACTCCCTCGGAAATCATTTGTATCCACATCCCTGTGGCTTACACACAGCCCTTTTAACCCCTCCCCAGAAACGCAGAGGAATTTTAATAGAAGGAGCACGAGACTGTCGCAGCACTCGGCGCTTTCATTGCCACCAAAGTCGCCCCCTTTAGTGGTGCTGACAATTTCTTCTGAGGCTTAAAAAGGCTTTGGGCTGTGAGAGGAGGTAGAAGCAGAGCAGAGTCTGTTTTGAAATCCTTGCTGGAGAATTAGAAAAAAAATAAATAAACCAACCCCAAACCACGAGCTCGATCTCCTCCAATGAAAGAGGTACCACAGGGTGTAGGCAGGTTGCCAGGCGAGCTCGGCAGCGTGACCGCACTGCATTGAGTTTCTTTAATGAAAGCCAGGAAAGAACACATTACACAGTGTTTCTTCTGAGAGCCAGCGAGCCTCCAGTGATTGAAATCAATAAAAACAGTCGGCAAGGGGCCCAGTGGGGGAAGAGAGAAATCTCCACTACAGCATTCAGTTTGCTTTCCACTTTCTCCCTCCCCCTCTAAAGTTAAACTCCGAAGATCACCATGACAAGCTACTTCGCTTCCAGCGCTGGGAAGACGCTGGTGGGGATTTAAAGGAAGCGAGCGCTTTCCTTCGCCTCCCTGCCTTCGCTCTCCCCCCAGCGCGGAGGAAATGAAAGGCTTGTTCGGAATTTGAATCCCGCCTGGAAAAACTTCATTGGACAAGTGCATCGTTCTGCATTTCAGGAAAGGGATGGATTTTACGGTCAGAGAATGCTAAAAGGTGAGAGGGGGAAGCAAAGCAGGAATCTGATCCAGCCGGAGCCCACGAACAGGGTAGGATGTCCAAGCCGGCGGAGGGGACCTGTGGAGCTGCGGGACGGACTGCGAGCAAGTGCCTGAGATCATCCACATCCTGAGGCACCTGGAACGCTGGAACACGTGACGGACACGCCAACCCAGGTAAGCAGAACCTGCTTTTGACAATCCCCGGTGCCGCGTCCGAAAGCCCAGAGACCCTTGTGCTCCAGCCTGCACAGTCTGCCCCACGTCCGCCCTCGTTAACCTCGGGCGACTTAACGCTAAGCTTGTCCCGTCTGAGAACCGTGTCAGGCCACTAATCCTCACTGAACTATAAACCGTGCACAAAAGCCCTTTGTTTACCCGTTTTGTGTTGAATTTGCGAGCTGACAAGGTAGGACAGGGCCATTGCGTAAGTGCAGCCCCCCCAGGAGCTGCCGCTCCACGCGGGCCCGCTCGGAGCAGGGGAACGCGGCTGACCCCGCACGCTGGAGCTGCCTGTGATCTATCTGAGAGAGCGCCACTAATGGATTTCTAATATGGTCCATATTTATCTATTTTATTTATGTATTTTAATCACCATAGCAGCCACATACAGAACATACTTGCACCGAGTTCCATGTGCTGCTCTGCACCGCGACTTGCAGCGTGCATGCACGGGGGGCTAGGCTGATTGTTTTGTCAAAAAGAACTTGGCAATTAGTTGTTAACACAGCCAAGGGGGATTTCTGGCACGTTGTTTAGGAACGACCGACACAGGTTTATGCAGCACGTGTGTATTTGCCTTTACCCTAATGCAAACAGGCTTTATCCCCAATAAAAATGGGGAAGGCACAGATAACAGCTGTAGATTACAACATTCTTCTCAAGTTTTTGGCCAACTTCAGATGATTTACGTAGACCTCAGTGAGACACAGAGAGTGAAATCAAAGCCTGCCTTCGGCAAGGCAAGCAAAAATAACGATAGCTCCATCTCTTCTCCAGCAGAGACAGGAATTCACTGGGACAGATAATAAATAGGTGCCTGTGGAGCAAGAGCAACAGTGCTTGTCCCCCTCACGCTGGTCATCAGGAGATGTTGACAGCAACACACATGCTCACTGCTGGAGAGGGACTGGATGCCTCCACTGCCACTTCAATGTTTCAGAACCTCTTTATCCACAGCCTGGAGGGCACAAAGTCTGAAGGTAGAGAGAAGAGACTCCAGCTCAGTACCAGCAGACAAAATGCAGGAATTTAGTGCAGCAAGTGCAGATGTGCATCTGCAGGTGCAGCGTTGCTCTTTCCTTGGAAAACACACACTTCTAAAGGGTCATTTTGTTATTTGCACGTCACACAGAAATGGATGACTCACCCACTTAAAGAATGACCCAGAGAACACCCCCATGACCAAAAGTAAATGCCGTAAGTTGAAGCATGAACTGTTCTGATAAAGCTACAAAAATAGCTGAGGCAGTATTTAAATAGTAAGAAGTTTCTAGACCAATTTATTAATCCAGTTTTGAACTTTTCACAAAAAAGGATTCCAAAATTATAGCTGAAGGTGTAATTAAAGAACAATCATTTACAACAAAAAAGCAAAGTAATGATTCATAATAGAATAGGATCCTACATGGAGTTCTGGGCATACCCACAGACCCACAATTCATTCTGCAGAGTCAGTTCTCTGTTTTGCCTCCCCTGCACAGATCCTTTGCAGAAATGACAGCACCTTTATAGCTCAGGAATCACAGCAATCATTCCCACACCAATCAACAAGTCTGCTTTGCACTGCTCTTGGAGCTAAATTTATCCTTATGCAGAGGAACTCATTAAAGTCTTTATTTAACATTTCAGACAAGGAAAGCTTAGGTGGGACTTACACAACACATACTGCTTGTACTGACATTCTCAAGCTCAAGTGATATTCCTTCCCATTACTCCCTCATCAAAAATAGAATTATTACCTTTAAAATGTGGGATATTTTTGTTCATAGTGATGCATTTTTCAGAAGCCAAGTGGCATGAGTGACCACTGTTAATGGAATATCTTCTTTTCAAGCACACAACATAGAAAGAAATCTATTTTCTCTATCAGAAGTTGTGATCAAATATGGATATTCTAGCAATCATACCAGGGTTTTTCAGGCCTGTCAATGTTATTATAGCTGATTCTGTGCACAGTGACCTATCCTTCAAACTCTGCCTCTGGAAGAATCCCATGTTGCTTTGCTGAGTTGGGTACAAAAGAAAAGAACTATTGGGAACCAATTTCTCATGTTTCTATCAGTCTTGGAGGTCCCATATCAATGGGAGTACTTTGTCCTCAACAATGAAACACATCTTCATCAAAATCAAGAGTTCCTAATAGTTCATGGCAATTGTCCTTACAGCAATGCTTGTTGGTAAAAGAGCTGTTTGAAACCAGTCCATAAGGTTTTGAAACAGTCAGAAAACTAGATGGAAGTATTTTAAAGGTGGAAGGACTGACACTTTGTTTTAATATCCCCCATTTAAGTCTTTATGAAGGAAAAGATCTGTGATTATAAAAACCAAGTTGAATGGCCATTCAAAAAATGCTGAAATTCAGCATTAAGGGTGCAAACACAAGAGTCTGTTGAACACCTGGACAGCCTGTGTTCAGTGAAACAATATTCACGCCTGCACTGGGGGGAAAAGAGTGTTGCCATCCCTTTCAAATGAACATGATCTGACACTTCTTGAATATGGTAAAGCTTCAAGGTGTCTCCTTTCCTATTTATACCAGTGGTTCATGTTCACAGTGCTGGATTCACTCAGCTGAGTATATTTAGTTTGCTCAGTCTCAAATTGACAGCTTCTCTGTAATGTACCCATTCTGACTTAAAAATGGAACATAATTAACATACAGCTGGAGAAGGTACATTTTTGCCATTTATGGGAAAGATTAGTGAAGCTGAAGATTAAATATTAAGTAGAAAATAAATGGTTATTGATCCATAGGAAAGGTGGTTTTCCCTGCAATTCAAACAGGAATCCTTGTATTTGACTTAGGAAGACATTTTTTGTTAAAAACAAGGTCAACAAAACCCATAAAAAACTTCATACCTCCTTACCAACAAGTTGTCACTGTCTTCAGCTGCAGAGTTAACAGGATGTATAGCTACAGGGAATCAATGTCCTGGGACATACACACTACTCTCAAACCCTCCAGATTCTCTCAGACCTAGCAGAACTTTTTTTCCTGAATTTCTTAGTAAAAACCAGCACCAGTTTTACTCAGTTATACCAAGACCTTCTTCAAAACCAAGCAAAATATTCCAGAATTCGTTTCATCCATACCTGCATTTATATACACTCAGCTGCACATGCACACGTAGGCAGGAACACGCAACTTTCAATTTGTGAGAACAAGACCCAAGAGAAGACACTCAGGAAAATGGAGTGGGCAGGATTCATTTCTTTAGCAGAATGTGATCATTTCATGATTCAGTCACCCTAAAATAGACACCCACAGCAGCACTTGGAACATGAGCAGCCTCTCAACTGTCCTGCACCTTCATCCCGAGCAGTATAAGGGTATCAATAACCTGAGCACAGGTCTTGGCTCTTGGTTTGCTTTAAAATCAGCTAAATAGTTTGGGAGACAGAGAACTGGACTCTCAGTTTGGCTGAGAAAAGAGAGACACCTTAAACAAAATAAGGATGAAATGTGATGGGCATTACTGATTTTTGCATTTGACTTCCTGCCTAGTGATAACCAGAGACGGATGATTGATATTGTGACAATTAATTTGTGTGAAATGATCCTTTTTCTCAATTTATGTCATTTCCACTAAGAAACCTTTGAACACCTGCATGCAGAATTTGAAAATGTTTAAAGAAACAAGTACTATAAAACTGTATTTCAAGCACAGCTCAGTTGCCACTGAACATCCTGTTTGAAGAAGTTCTTTCTCAAGGAGAATGGTAAAGGAGGAATGTTTTTAAGAGCTGGCATGAATTACACAATCGAACTTTCCTTCAGGTCTGCGTGCTGCTCTTCAAATCCCCATGAGCAAGTGCAAGTGGTACTTAACATGACTGGCAGGGAGAAAGAATTTGAATTTGTTTGTAAGTTTAAAATGGTCTCCTGAAAGTTCCTTAAGAAAATTCCATCCATAATTTTGAAAGTCTTTGAAAATAAAGTGCAACACATTCAAAAATCCTATATATTTAGCAATGCTTTACATGCTTTCTGTTCTTGTGAGATCTCTGGTAACTATACATCTGTGATAACAACTTTTAAGCTCTCCAAATTTATCACACAGCTGAAAATACTGAAATGACATCTGGTTTTTATAGCATCAGGTGTGCCTTCATTATGCGTTTGTGAGGCAGAGCAGAAAATTGAAAAACAATTATGATTTAAGAAGCTAAATTAAAACCTGTTGACTGTTTAGTAAAAATGCTCCATAAAATCTGTTTGTATTCCAGCATACCCCACTGAAAAGCATCATTGTAAAAGCAGCACAAAACAAGGTGTTGGTAGTGTTTGTTTATTTTGGAATTAAGGCATCTAGAAAATTATCCTAAAATCAAATTGTATTAATTTGCATTTCAATAATAAGTAGCTTAAGCATATTTATAAAATAAGTACTAGAATTTACATGAACAGAATTTACAACTCATGATAGTTTTAAAGCCAGGCTTTACCTGCTGAACTTATATTTTACATCTTTGATAAACCAAGTATAAACACAACAGGAAGTAACAGATGCCCACGTAATTTTAAAGTTAAGTACAATACAGAATGGAAAACTACAGATGAAATAATATGTGAAATACAAGAAAGCCTAGACTCAGCAACAGGAGGATTAAGCTTATCACATACCTGTTCTGTTATCATGTAATTTTGCAGGGATCAAAAGAAAGTTTTAAGATAGGACCAACAAGGAACTTCTTCATGGCACACAGGGCAGCACAGGACTGGAGATGGCCATGAGAGAACGCAGATGGTCAAAGGTAAAGGTTTGAGTTGCTACTGAACCAAGAGTCAACATTTCCATAGTGCATAGGGATAATGGCTACAGTGGGATTAGACTGCACAGCTTAGGAAGTGGAGTAGTTTATGAAGTGGTTTATCTCCTTTTAAAAAGGAGAGCCAAGGAAGAGAGAGAAACAGCAAATGGAAGGTCTATCTCAAGGGAAACCCTGATCTTCAAAACAAAATTTTAAACAATTAAGTAGTCTGGAAAAAAGCCAAGATGTCATAATTCATTGTTGAATGGCAATAGAAAAGCTTCATATTTCTTTTTGTAATTGCAAACAATAAAATATACTTTGATACAGAAAAATTAAACTAAAATTAAAATGAAAATATTCTGCCTAAATGAGAAACATTCCATTATTGTGAATGTGAAATGAGCAAGCAGATATGATACTTCTCTGTTGAAGACAGAAGTAAAAGTCAATATGTTTCCTAAAACATGTTAAGTAAAATTGCAGTCTCCAAAGGAGAAAAAAAAATCAAGTTTCACAAAGAAATTTCCTTATCATTTCTTTTTTTAAACTTTCTTTAAAAAATAATGCTTTCCCTTGCATTACTGGGAGCTAAAATTGTACTGGAAGGTCATAAGGTGGAAAATGGAGATAAGATCTCCTGCCAGGGATGCAGGAAGCATGGTTACTGAAATGTGAAGTCAAGGACAACAGAGATCTCTGGAAAAATTAGGGAAGCCAGGAAAATCAGAACCTGTTTTTCTATTAAGATAGCAAAGACAAAACATTGTACTTCCTGCACAGATTCTTCCAGATTCACTGAGTGAACTCTTCAGTTATTTAAGGCTTTCATAAAATCTGTCATTGAACCTTAAAAACTTTTGACTCCAAAAATTCCAAAGCAGTTTTGAAGCACTGGCTTACCTCCCACTGTTCATGACCAACCAAGCATCCAGTAACAGTAAGTGGTGAAAATTCATGATAGATTCCAACTTTCAAGTTACAGAAAGTTGTCACAGCCAGATTTATGTAATTTAAGTACTTGATGACTTAAAGTCTGCCATACTTTATGAACAATAGAAACAGAAAATCTGAAATAAATACACAAAACACATGAAACAGAGGCAGAAGCAAGGCCAGCAGAGATTGAGGTTGTGCAGAATGATAATAGACCTGGGCCCTACAGCTTCCACACAATGGAAAGCTGAGCTTAACCACCAAAGGAATTCTGCAGCAGAGGAACAGTGAGCAAAGCTCCAAGTAGTAAGGTAATAAAAGTTTGCATAACATTTTTCAACTGGCTTGCAGTTATTTTAGGGCATCTGAGAGTTTAGAAAGGTACCACACCGTGGTTTAACTACTGTAATTAACATAATTAACAGTTCTGGTCTATGCTTTCTGATGTTTAGGTGCATGATTCAATTCTAGTTGGAGTCAGGGTTTCTAAATTTCAAGTGTTTTTAAGCATCAGCAGAACATTCTATTACTGCATTGCTGGGCTAGGTTTGGCCAAGGGTGAGATGTTGTGGTTAGCAATATCTGATCTGAGTTACAATTTCATAATTACTTCAAGGATTCCTGCTGCTCTAAAGAAGGCAGTGGGAATTATTTGAACAACCAGAAAAAGAACAACAGTGACATATACTGAGAATTCAAACAGCACCCAAAATGGAGAGAAATGCATAAACTCTGCATACAGGAGGCCCTCACTGGCAAAATATATAGAATGTTCTTAAGCTGACAGTTTTATAACTCTAAATGGTTTCGCAAATGAAATCCAAACAAAAGAGCAGAGATGTACTCTAAATCACTCAGCAATTGCTAGTTAGAAAAACCAGCAACCACTAACTCCTGCAAACAAAAACAGTTGCCTTAGGAAAGCTTAATGAATGGGAAAGATGTCAGAGTTTTTGTTGTTCTTCTTTCAGCTTTATTTTTCTGTATTCCTGAATCTGTACACATAATGATTCAGTTCACCCTTACAAATACTGTATAACCAACTATCAATCACAGCAACTTTTTATATGGTGAGAGCAGTCAGATACCAAGTGATAAAGCGAGTTCAGGCAGAGGGCATATGTTAAGCAGCTGGGAGTCCTTTACTCTGTCTGTAACCTAAAAGCTTAATGTCATTACACAGAGCTCTGATTTCTTCCTTGCCTGCCTTACACTAGAATGCCCACATTATATGGAATAGAGATTATTGACTTAATGGAAGAGATACAGCCACATAGTGACTGCAGTGGAACAAACAATGGGCTTATAAATTAGATGGAGCATATTCTGCTTACAGTGAAAGATTACACAACCAAGTGCTGCTGTTAAGGCTCTAAAGAAAGCTTTACACTTATGAATAAAAATCTCAGGTAATAGTTTTAGGAACAATTTAAACCTGCATAAGTCAGTACTGCTGCTGAAAGACACACTCCCCCCATCTCCCACCTCTTCCTTGGCACAAGTGTTTGCAGAGTTTTGTAACCCATTTGGGCGAAAATTACCCTCTGTCCCCTCACAAAAGTTACTTTATTACTAAATCAGTTTGTTAATTTGATTCACTGTGAACATTTCTGCCAGCAAAAGGAGGAGGTGACACAAAGGTGGAAGCAAGTGGAGGTGCAGCTTGTGGGATCCCACTTTTTGCACCCTCCGGCTGAAGAGACCATTCCTTAAAATAAACATGAAAGTGTAAAATACGTAATGTTGCTATGTGTATCCTACCTTTTACATACTGGGTGATGAACTGCAGCTTGTCAACTCTCAGATTACCACAGATCATTTGGTATTTGTTGCTCTTTAGTAGCATCATGCATTGCTGTTTTGGGCTTTCAATTATTTCCCTCTAATTTCAAAATGACTGTAGAGGTCTAGTGAAGGCAGAAAGCATCATTTTTGCTTCTAAGGGCCTGAACTCAGGTGTTTCAAATTATTAAAAAAATATAATTTTGATTTATTGCAGATGCAGGCAAGTAAATTTAAAAAAATGGCAACAGACAACCAATATAGCAGTTAATAAATGTCTTACAGTGTACAGAACTCACATTTCCACAATACTGAGAGTATTTGTATCAAAGGGAGGTTCCCCTCTGTTGTCCATCCTCTCAGGTGAGCTGCTGGTTCAGTTCATTTCTCCTCTGGCTGATGTTTTCTGGCTGCTGGAGCTGTGACTCCTGACCTGCAGTGTTTCCCTGTCCAGCACAGACTCTGGTTACCTGCCCATCAGAAACTCTGGGGCACAGCCAGGGAACAAACAGGCAGCTCCCATTGGAGCTGTCAAGGTTTTGCAGCCATTTCAAGGTACAAATCCATTGAGAAGATGCTGGTCTGCTTCCTGCAGTGTCAAATGAGCAGGAAAATCCCCTTCACTCACTGCCTGCCCATCAGGGCTCAATAAACACATAAGAAACAAGTCTTCTGTACAAAAATTCATGGGTTTCCTTGCTCATTCTGAAGTGGGTAATGGTAGCAGTCAATCACTGAACTGCTCCAGCAGTTTAACAGATGATGACCGAGTTCAAAATGAAATTTCACTTGTATCATTTAGCTAATTAAACAAATAAATGCTGCCATCTAATAATAACTCATACCCATAACTTCATTAAGATACCTAATATAATAAAGAAAACACGTTATCTTCATATACTGTACAAATAAAAACATATTGCAAGATGTGGTCAAGGCAGCTCAAGAACAGCAAGTGTTGCCATCCTGTCCTTCCCTTTGCTTTTGCTTTTGGACTTGCATCACAACATTCAGTTCAGCAATGACTCAAAACTAAGTGGCCTGTTAGGAATTAAGCTCTAGGAACCTTTAGAAAAGCCTCACAATTCTGAAAACAGAACATCCAATTATCACCCAAGTCTGTAAGCTCACAGTGGGCACACTGTGATAGGAGACACTACCAGCAGAACAGAACAGAGCAGTTCTAAGAATCAACCGAGATTTTGATATCTTACTGCTAAAACTTTAATTTGGTCTATTTAAAACTCTTCATCATAGGTAGCATGCAAAAATGTCTTTGACGTGCCTATGTGTCTCTGAGTCCACTCCTGTTATTAGCTAATTAGTAGAAAATCTTACCCTAACAGTGTGAAAAAGGAGTTCACAGCTTCTACTTCCAGAGCAGAAAGAAGAATGGTATCTAATACCAGTGATTCAAACACTGCCAGGATCTTAAAGCACAGCCATTGAGTTAGAAGTTAATCGACATCTTAATTGAGAATTTCCACCTGGGAAATGTGTTTATTTAGTGTCAGGACAGACTGTTCTGCTTTCTGAACCCACACACATAGAAACGTGTTTATCTCCAATTCAAACTAATGTTTACTCCAAATTCAAACTAATGTTCAACTATCAAGTTATGTTTCTGCCAAATATATGTATATACATATATATATGTACTTCAGCCCATCAGTGTATCTACAGAAGAAGTAATGACTTAAACCTGACACACTGGTGTGACTTTCTTAAGGATAAAATAAAGAGTGTGAACTTTCACAGTTTAGTTGTTTCATGAAGAATTAAAAAAAAAAAAAAAATTAAACATCTGTCTGACTTATTTTCATGGAAAGGGTCTTTTATTTTGACCACAGTACTTAGGGTCATCAGTGCAGAAGTAATGACACAGAGAATTGTTCAGGTACAAAATGTCTAATTCTTCAAACATTTGGTTGTTTTCTAAACCTAAAGCAATATTTGATCAGTTGAACAAATACTTGAAATGCATTTGGCTAGTTATCTATTTAGAAAGAGAACAAATTTATTTAAAAGGGTTTCTTTTACCCTTTGGTCACCATAGAACAAAAGTTAAATTGAGCTCACAGGATTTTAGGAATTTTTAGGGTTTTTTTTTAATCTGATCTCAGATTAGACCTCCTCAGAGATTATTGCTGTCAGGACACCAGTGATAATGGGAAATGTTTTAGGAATAGGAGTGCTTTAACAGGAAAAGACATACATGCTGTAAGAACTGATATGGCAAAGCACTCTTCCTTTACCACTTAAGTAAGCAGAGCTGGTTTAGGATGTCTGTGTCATTTAGGTAAAAGGAACACACATTTGACAGTAGGAGCACACATATGAAAATCTATACAAAAGTTCTGACTAACTACAAAAGACAAAATCTAAAGAAGTGAAAAGTGCAGTCATATCAAGGTTTGTTTTCAGTTTAAAACTGGCACATGATCAAAAGACTTGAGACACAGTTGTTGCTTGAAAATGGATAATTAGCCTGAAACACCTCCTCAGCTGTTCAGCCAATAAATTTACTAGAAATAAAAGGAGAAAAATATCTAATACAGCTCCTCTTACAAGCAACTGTCAAAGAGTTTTTTAGGCATTTTTATCTATTCAGAGAGTAGATCTGCTGCCAAACTGCCTGTATATCTTTCCTTTTTAAATAAAAAAACTACTTTAGATCCACATTGGGAGGTGTCAGAAACATAACCCATATAACAGAGCACACAGACCTCTAAAGGCTTCTAAAATCCTTCATCCCTAGTAAAAGCCTTGTATCTTTCATTACTTTCCTTTTAGCTTCTTAGATTAAGGTTTGTATTTGGATTTCAGTCAAATTAGGCTTAATGTTCCTGGTACTGTCACAATTTCAAATATTTATAATTCTTCTAATTCTGTCCCAAAACTTTTAAAATTTAGAATTTTTGTCTTCCTTGCAAAGTTGTGTGGTTGCAGTAGAGAACCAACTGCAGGTTCTCTGAAATTCTTAAATTACACTGAGAGAGATGCCATTTGTGAATTCTGCTTTAGCATATGTTCAGTATATAAAGTTATTTAAGTGCTGTACAATAAATAACACAGCAACATAAGCTTTCAACACATTTTGAAGTAAAGTCATAAAAACAGTCTTGTTTTGGCCAAAGTGCAAAAATTTATTTGCAACAAATGTTGCAAATAGGAAGCCACAAAATCCACTACAAAGACAGACAATTCCATAGCATTTTTGTGGCTCTTTCTCCACAATGATAAATCAGAATTTTAAAAACTAGGCCATATAATACCTGACCTGCTGGGTTATCAGTGTCTTTTGTAGCCTTGTCCCCATGGCTCAGCTGTAGATGACAACAAGCAGCATGAGGGATAAGCCACAGCAGCACTTCTGGGCCTTCATTAACACAGAACCCAGGATACAAAGGGCTCCACAGCAAGTGGAGAGGAAAATGGATTTATGGTATCAGTACAGGCAATACATTTTAAAGAGCTGGAGTGACTCCACAGTAATTAAGAACTTCTTGGGATAATCATTCACAGAGTATATCTGGCTTGTGGTGACTCCCAGGCCGGGATCTTGCAGAAGTGAATAATTAGAACCTATTACAATAAGATTAGGATGTCTTTGCCTGAACAAGCATTGGATATAGCACCATCCTTCAGGAAGAATGATGGGTGAAGGTGTTAGCTGCACTCCCACCAGTTCTTACGGAAACTCTTAGGTGGAGAAGTGTCTGACAAAGCTGTAAAATTCCTTCAGTGCTTGTGGGGACACTCTGGGTTACACACATGTGGATTCTGCAGTTGGTTGGTTATTTAAGGACCACTGAGCAGGGCAGGTACCACTTTGGGTAGGAAGATCTCCAGGGTTAGGGACAGGAACCCTGCTCCTGGCACATGATGGAGCACTTTGCTTGCCTGTGTCTGTCACTACAAGCAGTACTCGTTAGTTTTGGAGCACTGGGTGTCACCAACTGCCTGGTTTGCATTTTCTATGATGCCTGGATTATTTGAGGAGCTTCTAGTGTAAGATACTAGCTGGATCACTGGCTTAGGCTTTGTGTTTTGGCCTACTGAAAAAAGTGACCTTCAGTCACATTCCCTTCTCCTCAGCCTTTGAGTGAGGTGAATTGAGGAGGGGGAAGGACTAAAAATAAATGGAAAGCTCATAATGATAATTCAGTTTTGAATGCTCATAGAGCTCACATGGCTGACATGAAATCCCTCAGAATTGTGAGTAATTAAGAACTGTAACTCAACAAATAAAAAGTGTTTGTAGGCAAAACCACAACTGGATCCTCCCTTGCAGCAAAACTGTCTGGTAAGGTCTGGACTTCCATATTTTCTCATGTTATTTTCTGAAGGCATCTCAGTTCAAATGGTTTCCTGATCAAAGATAACATATGGCACCAGAAAGAAATGAGTCTTTCCAGAGCTGCCGACTCACTGCACCTTCAGCACTGAATCACAACAGAACCTTTAAACTGGAATGTTTCTGAAATGCCAAGTCTAATGCAGATACCAACACTAAACTTACTGTGCTGTGCCCAGAAACTGCAAGAAATCAAACAAAAGAATTCATAAGCTCTACAAAGAAGATCTGTGAAGGGTATTTTACCCTGGGAACAGTATTATCAAATTTGGTTCCAGTCTGGAAGTTCAGAAAAGAAAGGAAACATTAGCATTTTTCTACTTTAAGAAACAAGGGGGAAACAAAAATCTTTGACTACAACTCTCTTTCTCAGCATCAGATTCATTATACCAAGTCATCACAAACCTGTATTATTTCTGGTTACTGAAAGACGTGTGGGCTAATATAGGGGAAAAAAGTCACTAAAGAAGTCAGACTTCATCCATACTGTTCTTACAATGTGGATGACACAATGTAATCATTTTAATTTCTTCATTTGGAATGGTATCTCTGATATAGTTTGTTCTTTCTGCTCTGATTCACCCCCATATAAAAAATCCCAAATTATAAAAATACATTAATATTTTAGTCTTTTCAGATTTGAGGTATTTTTTGTTACTTTATCAGGCCTTAAATCCTAGGGATGCCTTTCTTTGCCTGAAAGAAGAAAATACGCTCTTATGTACCCATGCAAAAAGAACATTTAGTATTCAATCCTTTTAGCTGCAAAATCAAATGCCCCTGATGGAGCACAAAAAGGAATCAACCTCAGACATACATTTGAAACACATTACAAAAGTGATTAAAGAAAAAAGGGAAGAAATCTAAAATAAACCTACTGGCATAACAGCCTGTGCACAACTGCTTGAGATTTTAGAGTGGGATAAATATGTTTCAGACTGTGCCACTAATGTGACGTTTTAATGGTGTGAGAATGATAAATAAAACTTCTTAGAGATAGATAATAAATGATAGAAGTCTGCTATACAATTCAAAGGCCCAAATAAACAAATCTGCATTGATCTTTTTCTGCCAAGAATGGTCATCTCACCAAACCTGGTGATGGATGCAAGAGAGTCGAAAATGTTGTCACTTTTTCTGGACAATGAAGCAAAGCCACAGAAACCAGCAGGAGAAGCAGCCAAGTTTAGCCACCACATTTGGCTACATATACTTATATCCTATAAATGCACAGGCAGCATCTAAACAAGGATACAATTGTCATTCCCTTTGTAAGAAAATTATTAGTTGTACTATGCTAATAACATGCTCTGAAGTAGCGAGGAATGAGAATCAATTTTCATGAAGTAATACCAGAATGTGATTCCACACTTCAGTAATAATATTTTCTGCTGTAAATGTGCAACAAAGATGTGTGCAGCCAAGGGATGGTAAAAGAGATCCAGGGAATTATGCAGCATCTGGTCCAAGCCAGTTACGAGTGAGGGCAGGGGAGGAGGACACGTTCTGAGCTACGATGGCTTACGCTGATAAGGGAACTGGCTGGAAGTACTCCTTGGATGAGCTCATTTCATACTGTGAGCATGATGCTATCACAGAAGTGCTTAAAATGAAAGCCAGCACAGAGATTCCCGTTATTTTGCTTGATTCAGAAAAAAAAAATCATTTACACTGAAAGCTTGTCTTCATTCTTACCATGAAGTGAGTTACACAATATGTCATCACAGGAATTGCATGTCCCAAGAAAAAAACTCTTGATTTAATTTAATTTAAAATGAGACAGAACTGGGTCAATTTGATATACCATCATGAGTGCTTTGTTTATCAACAAAAACCATGTACTATTGCCCATAACTCAGTTTTAAGAGTATATTATCTAGCAGTTTTACAATCAAGATTGTTTTTACTACTGGAAATTATATAAGCTTGGACAAGGATAACATTCAACATTATCAACTGGAAGGCACGAGAGTTATGATTTCTAGGCACAAGTCGTAATTGGATTGGAAGGCAAAGTTCAAGAAAACAGTAATACTCTTGTGTATTAACAGAAGGCCTGTTCTGCTCTGTAGTGCTCTACCCAAGGCCATTTCCTTCCTTAATATTAAAATTCTAATCAGCCTTCATTTCATCTGCAAAAAATTTATGACCTAGTCCATGTTCTGTGTATAGATTTAGAAACAAACAGGCCTGGAATATGAGACCCAGCATGTTATAAATTCTCAATTCAACTATAAAAATCTGTACAAGCACAGGGGGAGAATGTTTAAAACACACTGAGTTCCCCACTGTGCCACACAGTGAATTATGGCTATGAACCCTGCAAATGTCTTAGAGTCTAAATACAGCTGTATTAATTCCAGATTTGATATTAAGATCCTAGATATCAAACCCTGAGGAAACTGGACCCACTGTAGAAGATATGAAAATGGAGAACTATAACCACAAGAAGAAATTCTTCACAAATTTGCCTTCAGCAGTGCTTTCCAAACTACAGGGCACTCGCTGCAAGCAATGTGCCTGTTTATTCTGAGTGCCTTGTAAGAGCTGCCAGAAAACCTGAGCATGTTCTCCTAAGCACTGCTGCCGTTTAAGTCGGTGCCTTTGGCAGGATCTGTGTTTGAGGATTTCCAGAATACTGGAAAGTAAGATGCTGCTTCTAAACAGAAAAAAATAGTTAGCTCACTCAAACCCTTGGCTGTTGGGGTTTTTTTTTTGCTCCCAAAGAGACACCTCTGACTTGAGTATCATATCTCAAAATTAAGCCAACAGCAAAGACAAGGAAAAGGAAGTCTGGGAAACGGAACAAAAGAATGTTTACTCTGCAAGGTAAATCAGGGAAATGGCTAGAAGGGCAGGATTACAAATCTAAATGCTTGAGTCTCCAAACAAAACATTAAAACATGAAGCTCACTCTTCAAAAGAGCAGCAACAAACCCTGAGGATCACAAGTGTAAGGGTACGCGTCGTCTTCGTGCCTCAACATAGCTCCAGAGTAGGTATTTATGTCAAAACAAATGGGTGGGCCACTGAGAACTGTGATGTGGCAAATCAGCCACACCACTTCCTCCTTGTTGCAAAATCCCATTCTTCCTTTCTGTCTCAGCCCCACGTTCAGCCTCTCCCTGCTCAAGCACTACACCACTCACCATCCTCTGCTCCAACTCCCTTCTGCAATCCCTCCCCTCTGGGGGAAGGTGTACAGCTTCCAGTCAGTAACCTCTGCTCCTGAGGACAGGCTGGAAGGCAGCTCTGTGTCTTTAGCTGAGAGATAACCCCGTGCCATCAGGCAGGTACCAGCACAGGGGGCAGTGCAGGCATCCCAGTGGCTGGAGGTGGTCACATTTGGCTGCTGGCAGGGAAGTGCCCACGTTCAACTCGCCAGGAGAGCCGGGGGCAAACACATCCCCCCCTGGGAGGTAGCTGGGCACACATGGTGCCATCGAGCTGTCAGCAGGTCACAGAAAGTGCTCTTCAGCCATCAGCTCTGCAGCTCTGACAGAGAGATGTGTGAAATGTCAGCTCTGTGTGTGAATATAAATAAAGTCAGGTCAGCCTTCAAGGCTGGGACATTGCACAGTGTGATATGGGATGGGTTAAATCTTTGAGTGCATAAATAATTTTCAATGACCGTGTCAAAAAAAAGAAGGGATGGTGAAGTGCAAGAAACTGCTCCACCTGGTCATGGAACCACTGCTATGGAATTCAGCCAAGTCCCCAGGCCACAGCACTGCCTCCAGACACCAACACCAGCTTTTAAATCCAAAATGACTCCACTGCCTTACACTAAAGTCAGAACCAGTTTGTTGCAATACCCTGGGAGGGAGAAGAAATAGGAGAAGGAAAAGAAACCTCACTCAGTCCATACAGGTTGGCAGGAAGTAGAATTGCCCAAAATCCATCAAGTAAAATTGCATGTTAATTGTAAGGTAATTTTCAGTATTTGAATATAATTTCCTCTGCACTTTTCCACTCCACAAGACACACCTGACAATTAGGAGCAGCTCTGTGGGTGCCCTCACACTGATCCACCTGCACGTTACCAACACACAGGTGTTGATTTGCCCATCTTAGCATCCTGCAGATGCTGTTCCAGCAGGTGCTGCTGGGGCCACTTCTATTTCAGACTGCACAAGCAGTTCACTGACTGGCCAGCAGCTCTAAACTACATTTGGGAAAGCATCCCAGCTCTCAAACTTTGTTTAGTCTCTCTGAGAATCTAAGAATAATTAAATAAGAAAATTTATAAAATATCACTACAAACAAGCAGTTGTAGAAAGTTAAGAATGTAATTAGATTATGATATTTATAAACGTAATCATAAAAAAATAATTCTAGAAATTAGAGCCTGTAAATGAATCTTCATTTATGTAACAAGCAATAAGAAAAATCTCATAGGACATATTAGCAATTGAGATTGACCTTCAGTGACTGGGTGCACAACCAAACCCTCTTGGGGTGATTTTTCACTTCTGCTGTGTCTCAACATCTTCAATAAAAGGTTGGCTTTGCAAATGCTGGGGAATATTTGGGGTTTTTTTGTATTTAACGGACTACAGCCATGGCAAAGACTGTTTCTCTTTTTTTTTTTTTTTAATTTTACACATCTAAAGGTATCTTTAAAGATCAAATATGTTTAGAAAGGACATGGCACAGCTTTTATTCTGCCTGCTTACTCTAGACGAGTTACTCTTAAAAAATAATTTACAAAACAACAAAACTGTAAGGACATTAAATTCAACAGAAGACAAAATGCCAAAAAAACCAAGGAATTACAGGGAGCTGACACACACTGTATGTGTGAACCTAGAACTGAAAAGTTTAGTCTCTTATTAAAATGGAGTAAATTAAGATTTCTCTAATGCAACAAGTTACAAAGAAAGACACTAAACTCTGACATTAATATTTACTGTTGTGGAGAGCAGACATACGGTAGTGAAGGCAGCATCTGCCACTTGGAAACCAGATGAGTGACTTCAAACCTGGCACTTGTGCAAATCTGTGTG
Organism: Agelaius phoeniceus; assembly: GCF_051311805.1. NCBI lineage: Eukaryota > Metazoa > Chordata > Aves > Passeriformes > Icteridae > Agelaius > Agelaius phoeniceus. The sequence continues at coordinate 5,533,932 of NC_135280.1, read as the reverse complement.
TAATATAATCTAACATAAAAATATTAATTGAGAAGCATATAAAGTTAGGCTTGTCAGCCTTAATATTTTCTGGTTATTTGAATGAGGCCAGAGAATAAGATAAGTATCTTTACAAATCCAGTTGGCTTTACTTCAAATGCAAAAGTTTCTAAGCTGCACAAGAACAGGAGCCCTGTAAAATCAAATTTTGGATGCAAAGCCAACCCACTACTGCTCATATCTTGTACTCTGAATCCTGTCTGCAGCAACAGTTTTTGGTGAGCTCACTGTACTTCCCTGAAATACTGTACAACATACAATTATTTTTGTAAGAATTAGGGTTTTTTCTGTATCAGAGCTACATTCATCTCAGGGACAATCTCTAATTATTGTATTTAAAACAAGTTTTGATTTTTTAAGTTTACACTGATGAAATATTTTCATTGGCACTAATAAGTTAAAGATTACTGGAGCTTTCTTTGCAGCTTTTAATCAAGCTGGTCAGTATTCCCCATTTAACAGTGCAGATCAGCTTAATTCATTTAGCAGCTAAAACTTGGAGCAAACAACAGTATTTTCAAAACAAATACATCAAGTTAAATTAAGCAGGGGCAGTTGTGGTTCATCTGAATCATATGGCTCCAGATTTCAAATCTAAGCTAAGGAAATAGAGGTTATGACATCCTGCAGCTGCGACAAGTCGTGTTCATAAAGCAACATTAAATCAAGACCACTTGGCCAGTTCAGGCAGTTGCTTGTGTGGAAGTGAAAGATCCCATGGGAGCATTAAAAAAAAGAAAGGTTCTGGTGTCCCAGCCAAACCCCCCCTTCCTTCACTTAATGCTACCAGGGACTAAGTTTCTTCAGAGCAAATGACCGTGGAAGCTTGTTGCCAGGTAATTGCTACTGATTTATTTACATCCAATAACAGGGAACAGGAATCAAACACTTGGCCAAATACATGGGCGAGTAAATTACAAATGGTCCTCCCATGCTACACAAATGCCAAGTGCCCGAGGCTGTCCCTGGGTACTCTGGTTTTCAGAAAGATCCTTTGGGTGATTTGATTCACCATAAGGCCATGAGTGCCTACAGCAGCACAGGGACACAGCAGTGCCAGGGAGAAGCAGCTGGAGCTTCATGGGGCAGTGGTGTGGGTGCTCCAAGTTAGGGGCACAGCACTACACAGATAATCAAGTTTTCCTTCAGCAGGGAGTTTCAGGAAGGAAGAAAGGATTGGGTCTGGAAATGTTATTTTCCAGTCTCCCGTTTTGTAGCATTCATCCCTGGAAGTAAGGCCAGGTGTGATGGAGCTCTGAGCAACCTGGTCTGGTGTGTCCACAGCAGTGGGGCTGAAGTAAATGATCTTTAAGGTCTCTTAAAACCCAGGCAGCTCTGGGAGTCTGTGATTTTAAGATCTATTTATTGATACAATAAGTACTGATAAAATATCTGAGAGTTGGCATTTTCAATCAGAGCAGATGGAAAGTATTTTCCAAACTTTTGTGAGTGAGTACTGGTGGCTGAAACATTCACTGCTCCCCTGAGCACCAGGAAAAAAAGTGCCTGCAGCTTTTCTCTTTTTTCTACCCTTTTTTTTCCCCTTTGTTTTTTTTAAGCAGGGAGGAAGCATGAAACAGTAGTACTGATTGAGACTTTCATGACACTATCTGGATGCCAGTGTCATGCTGTGTAAACATGTGGATCCATTAGACAATTGTTGGAAGCAGTGAATTCCAAATTTGATCTAGTGATAGGACTCCTGCTGTTTGGGGAAAAAAACGGTGTTGCGAAACCACACAAGGAAAACGCTTCAGACTTCTTAAAGGAAAAAAAAAAAAAAGCAAAGCACAGCATGAACAAGGATGTCCTGGATGGCCTGCAGATCCTGACACACAGAAAAAAACACCTGAGCTCTTGGCTTTAAACTTTGTAAAACTCTGTCCAACCTGAAAGGATAAAAACATTTGCATAGAGAAAAATTCATGTCCACATGCAGAATACGAAATATTTTCCTTGCTAAAGGGCAATCTGCACCAGTGATTAGTATCTCCTTGCACATTTCTTGTGAAAGCTCCTGCTGGAACTACAGCTGGATCTCTCCAGAATTCCCAGTGATGCTGGCTGGGGAAGGGAGTGGTACTTAACTGCCTTTCTTTGCTTTGTGCTGGCAAAGCAGCACTTCTTGCTTTGTAGTACTTTAATGGCCTAAAACACACGTTGAAATTAACTCCCTCATTAGCTACATAGCTGTTACTCCTTATCACTTTCATTTCTCTTAATTATAGCACTGCAATATTTTATGTTCTGATTTAGAATTCTGCATGATTAATACAATACATGAATTATGTTTCTTAGAATATAAAACACAGGCCTCATGAATAAAAGTATAATTACACATGACCTTTGAGATCATACTCCATTCTTTAAGCTATCTAGAAATAACTATGCTCATTCTGCTCATGCAACAATTTAATTTCAAACTGATTAACCCCAGCATTTTATTCCACTCAAGTTGACTACATTAAAACAAAAATCAGTTGAGTTCAGCTCCCAGCAAAACTGCAAACCCACTTTAAGGCTGTCTCTACAGAACTTCTTATTCATCTCCACAGACTTATAGATGTGAAGAGCCCCGTGTACAGCTCAGCATTTCCATTATGATTCATGTTGTGATTTAATCAATCCTGAAACATTATTTACTACATAAAAGAAACTGCACTTCAACAGCAAGGACCAGAAAGCAGAAGAATCAATGCAGGAGGGCTACTGAGTAAGGAAGGAGGAAAGCAGTGAGTCAGTCACACGCTATCCTTGGGAAGCTGCAGCAGGTCAGCAGTAGCAAAGCTGCTCTTTGGAGGCTGCTGGGGGACCACAGAACCTTTCTCCAGCCCAGCCCTAAGAGCTCCATGGGCACACAGCAGTGGTCCTTGGAATGCAGACCCCAGCACATTGCTATGCATATAAAGAAACTTGTGCAACTGTGCCAGCTGAATTCAACAATTCCCATGTCTAATTCTAGTGATTCCCATGCCCACAGGGAGATGAGGCCATAGGACACAACTAAAGCACTGGAGGACTGCATTACTCAGGGGGAGCCATCTCCTGCAGCCTGTCCTTACACAGCTGGAGCTCCCAGTGCTCCAGATGTGTCCCAGCTGTGTCCAGGTGGGACTTCAGCAGTGACAGGCACCAGGGGAAGCTCTCCACAATCAGTTTCTGCTCTAAAGCACAGGGCAGCTGTCCCTTTACTTCCCTGAATGTGACTTAAATTTGCATGGAACTATGAACAGAACAGCTGCTCCTTCTTTGCCTGGATTTGTGGCTGATTTATTTTTGTTCTTGAGAAGTGAGGCCAGCCAGAGACTGTGATGAGCCAGCCACTACTGCAGGGTTTTACAGCCACCAGAGTTGGTGTTGGGCATTTCCACCTGTGTGGCACATCACAAAGTCATGGTAGCTATGGAAATGCCTTTCTCTTAGGGCCAAGACCACATAAAAATAGTAACAGTTTGTCTTTCTATTTACTATTCTCCATCAAACTATGAAACTAAAATTGCAAGCAAAATACTGGTTGCACAGTTTGTTTTTCTTGGGCCCTTAAATGCCAACCACAAGATGTCAAACAGAGGGCAGAGAGAGGCCAAGGAGAGCAGGGGAGCTGGGGAGCCCTGACTGGAAAATGTGGTAGTAACAACCATATCTGGTGCTAATAGCAGACAAAAAGTGCATCAGAATGAGATCAGATCTTTTACAGACCAGATCTGCATCTCTCAGTAAAACTTTAATACAAAAAAGAATGAAGTGGCACAGACAGCTATCTTAAAACATTTTTCCCAGATTAAGTATTCTACTTACCTCAAAATTCAGTCATAATTAAGTACCACTGAACAAGTTAATCTTTCTTTTTAGGGGAGAACTCATCTACTCTTATTAAAGTTTGCCTTTCTCTACAAATATTACTGTTCCATCATTAATCTCAGCTCAAACCTCTTTAATTCCTTACATATGCCTGTTTATTTTTTCTTTCCTACTGCAATACATATGGAAATTAGTGTTTTACTTATTTTTCCTTCTCCTTTAGATAAGTTGGATCTTATCTAAAGATACACTGAAATAGGGGTTATAAATTTTGAGTGGACAGATATATTACACTCCTTATAATGCAATAAAATATAATTCTCTATATTTTTTCCCCTTGGCATGCAAAGGAGCAAACACATACTCAGTAAAGTGAATTAATGTGACACTGTGTGCCAAACCCACCACTTTTAACAGTAACAAATTGAAGTGACATTTATCATGGTTTCACATTACAGAACAAATATTTCATATTGGGACTGTTACATGTCAGTTTTAACCCACCAAGCATGACATTCTTAATGAGGAGAAGGAAGTTATGGGTATATTTTTAGATCAATCTACAGCTTTTATTTAGGATCTTAAATTCACATCACAAGTAACCATCAGCCCCACTGTGAGGCATTACAGCATCAAATACCATGAACAATTATGTTACAGATTTTCTAATCACTGGATGAAAACACTGGGTATTGTAAATGCTACACAGAGATGGTATAGGGAGATGCAAGACAAAAAAAATGAAAGTGATCTATATTTACCACATTTGATTAAATTTTGTTTTTGTGTCTTTTAATCACCTAGAAGTAACTGTTTCACCTTTTCTTTTTTTTTTTTTCCTTTTCTCCTCCCAGTGGCTCCATCTCAGACTGACATTCTCCTGGGCTGCACCTCATGTAAGTAGAGCTGTAGCAATACAGTGTGATTATTACTCTGCATGCTTATTTAATCCATGTAAACTGTGAAAATATTCACCAAAATTGGGACTTCTAGATCTGATATTTACTTCTGTAAAAAGGTACTGGATTACCAAGACTGAAGACGTAGCTAAGATAAACGGTATTAACTCTCAGATTGTCCTTCTCAAAGATCACAAAGCTGCCATCTAAACAATCTCATAAAGTTACATTCAATTTACTGCATCTTTCTAAGTTTGTGAAATCTGGACTCTGTGGCAGTGTCCCATCATCCTTGATGCACTCCAGGGCTCTTTGCCAGGCAGGGCAACCTCTGGAGAAAACAGACTGGAGGCACATCAGAAGGTTTCATTGGCATTACTTCTGCCAACTGCTTCCCAGGGCATGTGAAGCAGGAATGGAGGCTGCACTGCCTTCCTCAGAGAGCATCCTGACAGGTCAACGTGCCTTGGAAGCCCACAGCCCCTGGGAACGAGTGCCACAAACAAGGGCTGAGCACGGAGAAGGGAAAAGGCAAAGCCAAAGCCAATCCCTGGTTGGCTCAGCAGGGAAGATGCACCTTTAGGAAAGACTTCTAATCTAAACTTCATCTGTTTAGACTTAAAGGACAGACAGAAAACTTCATCTTGTCTTCTTCAAGAGGCCAATTAATTCCATTCATGTGAGCACTTATGGTGCAAACACCAATACTCTGGGGGGGTATTTGCACACAACAAAAGAACATTCCTGGGTACAAAGGGTGGCACCTGCTCAGTGTGGGGAGGAACAGGGGACTTGTACAGCCCAGTATAATGAGCAAAGGATGAGAAGCCAGAAATGATTTAATGTTAATTCCAGCTCTGCCAGTACCAGCTGCTGTTCTGTTACTCTCAGCAGGTCACCTCATCTTTTTCATATTCTCCTATGTACAATAAACATTTTGGTGCCTAGTGCCCAACTCCCAGTTTAACATTCTAGTTAAATGCACTGCCTCTCTTTACTTTGATAAAGTACAGTCAGCATCAATAGTAATACTTCTTAAAAATATCTTTCCAACTATTGTGAAACAGGAGCTGACTGTTTATGGAGTACTTATTTTTTATGTCAGTTTACCATAGGGCCTCTTCACCCACAGGCTTACAGCTGGAGGCCCCAAGGCATTTTTTGGGAGTGGAAACTTTTTGAGTTCAGCTCTTAACAAATTTCCAGCCTGCAGTATGTTTTTCATTAGTCTACATGGTGTTATAATAAATGATGCACTTCCTCTTTCATTTTATGATTTTTTTCTTTAAACATGCAACAATTTTTCTGTGTCTGTTTTTTATTACTTTCAATATACTCAACCACACTAATCTCAGAGACTGTGTATAAAAACAGAAAGGATATATTGAATAAGATATCAGCTACAGCAAGACAAGCTTTTCAGCTTAAATTCTTCACTGAAGGCCAGTGATAAACCCATTACATGCATGCAGCTCCATGGGCAACCACTACTTTAGAGGCTATTGTTAAAAAAAAAAGTTACCCTAAAACCTAGAGTTAGTGTAGAAGAGGCTCCTCCAACATACTCACCTGTGAGGGACTCAGCTACAAAAGTCTGATCCCACTGGCAATTCTCTACTACAGGTCCCACTGTGTGCTTGCCTGCTTTAAATATATTTTTTATATAGTTGATACACACACTTTTTTAAGACAGCCTTCCTTCTGTATCTTTCCCTCTCTCTGTGATTTTTAATAAGAATGTATTCCTGGAGGCTGACAGCACCAGGAAATCCAGGCTATGCCAACAAGAAGAGATTCCAGTCAAACATCATCATGTCTGGCATACTGTGTTTCATTTACAAATCTTTGATTTCTAAATGAATGGCAGTTCAAAGTACACATGAAACACAGATACTTTCTGCTTATGTACACAGAGATTGTTAGAGATTAAACCACTTTTAATTAAAGACTTAAGCAGGTGTCAGTTCATGGTACTCTCTGAATTTGGTTTAAGAAGATGTATGTTCCAAAGTTACCCAGCAGCACATTAAATACAAGCAGAATCAAAGAAACTTTCCTAAACAAAGCCAAGAAAAGCTACTTTGTAAGAGGGTTTGAAGTTTGCTGCTACTGATCTGTCATTTATGGAACGTCCCATAGATGGGAAACATTTTAGAACACTTAAAAAATAAACAAACCCCCAGCAAACAGCCCCGTGAGACAGAGCCCCGGGCCACACAAGATGTGCTCATTTCAGTGGGGTTTTGCTGTGCCTCTGTTTATGCATCTAACTACCCAGAGTTAATTTGCAGTACCAAGGCCTAAACCAGATAATTTAAGAGCATTCTGGACTCAAATAACAAAGAGTTTAAACATGGAAATGGAACTACTTCCAAGTAGTTTTTCTCTATGTCATGCTTCAGAGGGAGAGCAATATGAGTGCCACCCTGTTTCATCATTACTCAAAGATTCTTCATTTCTTTTTTTAAAAGAAAATCCAAAGATTAATTTAAAGTCATCTGATGAAAATACCTTAATATTTACCTTCATATTTTGTTGTAATATATAGTGAATTCAAGCGATTTCAAAAGTTATCCTGGATGCTTCTCATTTCAAGATGTTAAATATTGGCTCTCAGAAATTTCCATTACACATTGTCTGACAATATTTGCTGCTCTGGAGTACATGAACTGACTTTTAATTCTTACGGAGGTAATGATAATAAAGTTTGTAGAAGCTGGGCACAGGTGACATTTTAGAATTTCGTATTTATTGCAAGTTCCCTCCTTTCCAGGTCTATAAAGTAAGTGCAAAGAATGGTTAGAACTGCCAAATGTATAAATTCTCTCAATCCTTTCATCAGTTATAGCTATTCTCAGGCTGGTCTCCTAATCACCCTTTAAAAATGAGGGCACCAGGACATCTTGGCAGCAGTGTTACAGCTGACACCTGAGGACAGTAAAGGAGCACACCTGTAATCCTGGGATTTTATTACCAGTAAATCAAAAGCTGAAGTCCCAAACCCGAGAGCAGGCCATTACAGAGCTGTGGGGGAGGCAGAGCCAGGATCCACCAGCTGGCAGCCAGGGGGATGCAGGACAAGCAGGGCACAAAGAGCAGAACAAAGGCTGCTGACCAGCCAGGGCTGTCATCTGCAGCAGTGAGATACCAGACTCACCCCAAGTGCTGCTTTAGGGCAGCCACAGCACAGCTGCAAAGACAGAGTTCAAAGTGGCACAGGATGGTGAACATGAAAGCACAATTTTTGGAGCTTCAACTGATCCCAAAGGGAAGACTGAGCACTCTTGTACAAACCAGCTTTCCCTTTTGCAGTTACCTTCCCCTACTTCTTTACTTTATTACAATATTGCATACAGAGAAATCTGACAAATAAAAAATGGTAGAAACCAAGATTTGACTGCTTCAGCAATAAATTACAAATCTGGAATAACCATGAAGGCTCAAATTACAAAATATCCACCAGTGCAACCAAGAGTTACACATGGCTCCTGAATTTATCAATTTGGCTGCAGACAGTGTAAGGAATCTCCCTTAGCCAGGAAGGAAAAATGCCTAAATTCAGGTGAGATTCTTTTGTGCAGCTATGGCAGGCACAGGTTACAAAGTGGGGCTTTGTATGGCTGCTCCACCTCCAGCTTTATTTGCTGGGAGCTGGTTATGTAACTAACACAAAAGAAAATAACCATTTCTGGGTTGTTTTCCTTTGCAAGCCCTGGGCTGCCAGGAGGAACTGAGAGAATTCAAAAGCAGCTTCCCTTCTGTTGCTCTTTTGGGTGTTTCTCTTTGAAGTGGCACCCTGAGTGGCTGCTCATTCACCAGTTTTGTAGGTAGCCTTTAAAGAAATACTTCCACCCTTCAAGCTTAAGTACAGAAACATACAATTAATTAAACCAAGTTAGTGGTGTTATTATTTCAGCCTTTTATTTCTACTTGGTGTCAGACTCTTAAGACGAAAGGACTCTTTGTAGTAGGATTTCAGACACTCTGGGGAAAATGATGAACTTTAAGACTGATCTGATCTGATCTGGTTCGTGCAACACATGAACAATCTAAGGAAATCATTTAGCTACTGCTTAAAGGAAAATTCATTCTAAAATCCAGAAACAGCCAAACTTTGCAGCGTTATTGTGCTGTATTTAACAGATTATTTAACCCTTTGTTTTGACACGCTGGTTTTTAATAACTTTTTCCCCATTAAAAGAAGACTCAGCATAAAATATGGAATTTATGCAGAGTAGATTTCCTGGCTAGGAAATCTCTGGTAACAGATAAACGAACCACTAACCTGCCAAATGGCTCTAATGCAACAAAAATTGCATCTATTGCTGCTTATAACTGTAGTGGCCAAACACCACACTACTGGTTTCCAAACATTTTCCTGGTGTGAAATGTTTGTAAACCAATCTCTTTCACTGGTGCCAAACTCCAGGAACATTCTCCAGGATGGTTTTAGTCCTTAAATAAAAAAAAAATCCCACATTATGAAGAATTACTATGCAGAAAAGATCTCAGTGAATCCATCTTACCATAATGGCTCACTCCCATTTCCACACAACACTGTGTATGTTGTTTATTTTCATTCTTTGAGCATGGGATTTTATAGCCATAATTATCTCATTTTCTCATAGTACAAACAGTCCAATTTTCATTCATTAAGATCAACATTTTCATTGTATTCTTCCTGTTTTTTTCTTCCCTTTAAAATTTGCTATGAACAATAAATACAATAGATTTATGCCATCAAAATATCTCTTGGGGTAGAGATTTATTCATAAATTTGTTTTTTCACATGAGCATAGATCAAAAGTGGCAACAGTAAAATGAACAGCTAGAGGAAATTATGTTTTAACTCCTCAATCTTCAAGCTCATCTTCAAAGATTTTTGTCCAACAATTTTCTCCAAAATCTGGAAGGCTTCAAGAAGTAATGTGCAGTCAAGCAGATTTTAGAAGCTGGTAGCACTTCATGGTCAGCTGACTGTGAAATCCTACTCACTACCACAGTCTGGAGCTTGCAAACTTGGTGCTTTACAACTTCTTTAAAGGGTTGAAGGGTGGGGAGACTGCAGCCAAGAATTTATTAAGGAAGACAGTAATACTCTGGACTTTTTCCTTTGCTTGTGCTTTCTCCTGCTTCTCCTGTGCTGCAAAGTGAGCAGCAGTGCCTTCAGCCTGTCCTGTAAGCTTCACAAAACACACCCAGAGGGTTAAAACCCTTCCTCCCTCCCCACCACCTGAGGTCTGAGCTGCTGCAAGCCTGGTGACAGGAAAAGGTCAGGAGCTGTGTACTATATCCTGTAGGTTTGGATTAGCCCACAATAGCTAAATAAACTGATCTGATGTCTAATGACATTTTCAAACAGTAGCTAATAAAATTAGCCAAAGTATGCAGAGACAAAAGATGCACACAGACACACCAAAGAACATCTCTAATACATCCACACAAGCCATGACCTAATGGAATTTCAGCAGTTTGGCCACACCAATCAGGGTCAGATATAAAGGAACTCAAGTTAAAAACCCTGCTGACTAGAAAAGACAAATATTCCTGCCTTGCCCATTATTATTACCACTCCTACTGATATGTAACTATCAGTTTTTTAGCACAGACCCATGTTTTTGAAACAGAATCATGGTCTTTTCTAAATAAAGTAAAAGGCATCCTACTGACATGAACCACAAGCTTGGAATACTTTGGGAGAGCTTCTATGAATTAACAGGGTTAGCAGGTCTGAGGGATTTTCAGTAAGAATCACATGAGGATCCTGGGTCATGTCAGCAGAGGAAGGAGCTGTGCAGGAGGAGGTTCCCACTCCTGTAATGATGGAGCTGGCACAAGGAGGGTAACCCTGAGCTGCCTCAGTGCCCCTCAGAATGAGCTCCTCTCCTGTCCCACCTGGACACCAAAAGGTGCCACTCACTTTCTGGTGGCCCTCAGCAGAAAAGAAGCTGTGCTAGGGCTGTGAAACATCCAGCTTCCACAGCCAGTTTCACCAGAGCTCATCTGGAAGGGCCCTCAGGGAGAGCTGGGTGAATTCCTCAAACCAGAGACGCTGGTTCTGAGGAATGAATGTATGATTAATGGGATTGCAGCACTGGTACAGTTGTGGTCGCCTTTTTAAAGCTTTCCATCAAAGTTCTTGCAACCTGAAATACTGTAGCAGATGAAAAATGAAAGGGACTCAAAGCTGTGCCCATATAAAAGGCAGTGCTAAAGCAACTAATCTAAAATGTGCAAATAAGTCTTGCTTACCTCAGCTGATTTGCACATTCACTTTCATTTTTTTATGTAATTACCAAAGCATTTTCAGACTTGTTATGACCAAATATGAACTTGCTGAATATTCACACTAAGATGAAACAGAAATAAACAGTATTGAATGAATCCCATTAATACTACACCTTGCTTTACCCTTGAAACAGTAATACAGAAAATGAGAAGGAATGTCAGTGAGGATTGGCTTCAGTCTGTGCAATGAACCAGGAGATCTTTGCTCAGAGTCTCTCTATCAGAAACCACAACTGCTTGCATTCCTTTGAAGGTACCAGCTTAAGATAAAAGTATACTGAGGAATATTTGTGATAATCCTTTAAATGAATAACCACTCTTTATAGACACTCTGCACATGGGTATGAAGGGCTGAAACACACAGTAATTCACTAATATTATAGTGATGCTTCAATGAAACCACTTCAGCTCATAAAAATAATGCTCTGGCAACCACAGTCCTGAATAACTACTTTAACTTTGTGATTTGTTTAATCCACCTGAATCACTGACTCTGCCTAAGTTACTGCACAGAGCACTCCTGGAAGGTGAACTTCCAAAAGTCATTATAATGTCGAACAAAATTGAACAGAACTTTGTTTTGGTCTTATTTAGCCTCTGTAAGTAAAAACTACTACTAGAATTTTCTATCAGTTATCTGTAGCAGCATGTTAGGGACATCAGCACCTTAAACATATGACTTAAACATCTGAATCAGTACAGATTATTCTGTAAACAAAAATCTGCACTGTTTGTATCCCATTTTCATATGACCAAAGTTACCTGTAATTATGAACTTCAGGGCTGTGCATTAACTTTATAGAACCATCAGCCATGAGAGAGATAATTGGGGTAAAATGGACAGGGAACTGCCATATTTAATTCAGTGTATGAATCAACCCAAAAGCATTGAACAGTACACTGCATCTGAAAATTAATCTTGTGAGGAGGCCTCCAAGGTTTCTGTGATTCCTGCTGCTTAATGGTGACAAAAAAAGCCTGCATTATGTTCTCTCTGTGTGTTTCATGTTCACACCGGACACCTGTCCAGCTGAACCTCTACCCTGTGCCCAGCAAAAACACCTGGCTTGTGTTTTAAGGTGTTTTAGGTCTGTGCTAATTTTCCTGGCAGGTCACAGAAGAGGCTCCACCTTCACTGAGGTTTGTGCTTGCTGACTTTGCAATGAGGAAGAGTTAAAAAATAAGGCACTAAAGTAAACCTCAACATTTCCCTCAGTCCCCTTGCAGCTGTGTGGCCAGACCAAGTCTCAGCACAAAACCCCATCCACAGATCTGCCCACGTATTCTTCATTCATTTTAGGGTTAATCTCCTTTATGGCTGATAAGTAGAAGTGTATCTTAAACTTTACTGCTCTGGGGAGGCCAGAAAACACAAGAAATATCTGAAAATGTTCTGTAAGTATGGATATTGTTGGAATGTGCTTTATGGTCAAAGCACAACAATCTCCTCTTCCCCACAAGTTCCCCAAGTAACTCCAGGTGATCAATTACCAATTGTTACTACAAGCTGCAGTCACACAGCATCATTGTGTCAGGGATTCTGTATCTCTACACTCAAACAAACCTTGTAGAAAGTCTGCTGGACAAACCCAGCCAGGAAAGTGGAAAAATTATTAGGTTATGGGCACTGCAGCCTGAAAGAAGTGATGGACTGGCAGGGCCTACGAGAGCAAGCAGTTGCCTCTATAAAACCAGGAGAGCAGCAGACTCGAAGGAGCCACATTATTACCTCCTGCTCTCCCTGGAGACCAAAGGAGTGCTGTTCCATCTCCCAGTCTCTGCATTTTTGTCCTGCAAAAAGCTGATACGCTAAACTTTATGAGGTCTGAATTTCAAAAGGAAAGCACACTTCCCCTTCAATTCCATGCCCAACTGTCACTGGTATTACCAAATATAAATCAACAACACAGCTTGGGTTTTCTTCTTCATGTTTCAAAATACAAACCATACATAACGGCTTAACCAAAGGAGTGATAACTATGAAATATTACAAGCATAAAAAAAGGAAAAGTCATAATCCTGGGCTGCCCCACACTGTCTCCTCAAAAAAATACTACTTCAGAGATTAAAGAAGTGCTTGTTTATTTAACAATTTGACCAATCTCCAACAATGGAAAATCTAATGGAAAATACTTACAGGGGACCTACTAGCAGAGGTGCTGTGTGATAGACATTGTAAATAGAGACTTGGGGGGGGTTAACTTTAATATAAACAATAGAAGCTTAGCCAAAAGGAACAAAAAATAACTGAACTAAGCAAATACTTAGATCATAAATACCAACACTTAGAATGTTCTCAGGTGTTAACCTTAGAGCCTGTGTTGGAGTCCTGTTGTGAAGCTTTAGCTTCTAAGAAAATGCAAAATTAAAAATAAGCAAATAATGGTATAAAATAACAAAACACATTTATATTACATACACTAAAGAAGAGTCAGATACTAACATGAAAGCCAAGTTCTTCATTCATTTTATGGGTCAACTCCTTTATGGTTAGTAAGTAAAATCATGTATTCAACTTTACTGCTTTGGGGAGGAAGGAAAACACATAAATTATTTCTTCATCACAGTTTAAAAAGGCAAATTATTTAAGGACTATTTGTATTCAAGCTAAATAGTTGGAATCATGATGTTACAGGCTTTTTATTCAAATGCAAAGAATTTACATTTACCTACCACCTCATTAAAGTCAGATGATAGAGCTGCACCATTTTCCTTACATTATTCTTTTTCCCCCCAATTAAAATGTTTCTTCTGAATGCATAAAAGAATTCTGAGGCTTACAGTATTTTTTAAAGCTCACATTGGCTCTTTTTCAAGTCTAATGTTGGTTACTGTCTAAATCTCCAGAGGCCAAGTGGGTGTAGGAGGGTGTTGGTGAACAGCATTGTGTTTCCGAGGTAGGGGGGATGAGACTCCCGGTATACACAGCTGTGATGAGCAGCTCTGAAGAAAATCACATCTCACTAACATAATATTTTTGTCAGCTTGGCTCATTCTGGCCATGACTCTGTTAATGTGCACAGAGTAGCTGCTCTGATGATCAAATCCTTTTCCTGTACCAAAGCTCTCTGGGTTTGATGCAGCCGCTGTTTGTCTCCCATTACACAACAACACCAAAGGCTGAACTGTTCTCCGAACCACAGTGTGTCCTTTCCCTCTGTCCTTTCCAAAAAAAAACCTTTCACAACCAGGGGCAGGGTACACAGCACCGTGCCTAGGGCAGGATCAGGCCCTGGTTTTGCCAGAGCTCCAATGAGAGCGTGTGGCTGCAGCTTAGGGGATTATGAGCACGTATGTGCAGGGCAGTCACATGTGCCCACAGTGTCCAGTGCCACGCTGGGGGCACCGCGGCCGCAGCAGCTCCCGGGGTTTACTCTGCCCCAGAAAGGAGACACTGCACTCTCTGCTGAGCTCACTCACAAAAGGGACTGGCTTGATGGGCAAAATGTTTCTGCGACAGCAAGGCAGTGCCTCCCAGGTGAGATTTTAAGCAGTTCTCCTTTTAGATTGCTTTTGGTTTTTAAGAGCCTAGAAAGAATTTACATAAATGCATCTAAGCCTTGCATCAGTAGAAATGAATAGTGCCGTCATTAGAAAACAATGTTTGGGTTTTAGATAACAGTTCTTTAGGGAAAACATCACTGTTTGAATTTGCCACACTCCCACTTTTATCTGGTTGGCCAAAACAAAGTTATAGTTGCTTTTCTTGTGCATATCAATTTTCATGCACATTAGGCTTGATTTCTCACTGTTTCTTTAGGCAATAACTATGTGCTTTAATTTTTTTTTTATTTATTGCTCTGAATATACAAGATCTTTATGTTTCTATATATTAAATCTAGAAGTATTACAGAAGTATAGCAGAGGAATTGATCAAAAGTTAATCCAATTAGTCTTTAAGAGAGAAAAAAAGTTCTCTGTGAAAGTGTGATCCTTATGAATCTTTCATTCGTAGGATAGTAATGAACATGCAGCAAACCATACTGTGAAATATTACTGCAAAGCAGACAGACACAGCGGTAACTAATTAACTAATTAATCACAATTAAGTAGCATTTCCATTTATATTATAAAAGAAGGTAAGCCAAAGGCAAACTTCAAAGCACCAAAAATTTTCTAACTGCTTTCAGCAGACACTTTGAATAAGCAGAATGACTGCTGTCCTTTTAGCCTCCATAAGCATTTTTAACTACACTAATCACTGTGATTTTTGCAAATCTGTTTTCTACTGTAGGTAGCAGAACACCTACTCTCCCTTAGGGCTCTGTCAGCTGAACTTAACTTTGTTCTGATAGAAATGCTAGAGCAGCAGAAAAGGCAGCACCCTATTTGTCATGCCAGCATCACATCTGGCACGGGTTTGATTGGCTCCATCATTTAAGTCTGAGCAGAATTCCATGGATTTCTACACAAGTCAGACTGATTCTGAAGTGATGCAACAAAGTCAATCAAATGTCTGGTCAAAGTGATTCATGAAAACATCAGTGTTTGTGATTAGCACATCAGACTGATTAGTCTGAACTCCTGCATGCAGGATCTGAGTATCAGAATATTCTGCATATTTTTCACAACAGCCACAACAAGTAGAGCTCATTTAGGTGAACAGACCAGCAGCCTCCAGGAGCCTCCCTACAAACTGTGCTTTACTGTTCTCAGCACCCAGTGCCTGTGTGGGCTCTGTCAAAACAACCATTTATCAATCATCAGTAAGAAACTGGCTCTCTGACAAACTAATTACTCCTCAGGCTTCCACCCATTAGCACAGGAGGAAGCAGATTATACTTTTATTTCTGTGGTGGGCTGACCTCAGCTGGGCACCAGGTACCCAGCAAAGCCACTCTCTCACTCCCCTCCACGGCTGGACAGGGAGAGAAAACAGAACTCAAGGCTCGTGGGCTGAGAGAAGGAGAGGGAGAGATCACTCACCCATTACCATCCTGAAAAAAATAGACTCAACTTACAGAAAAATGAATTCATTAACCATCAAAGTAGAACAGGGTAATGAGAAATAAAATCGAACACCTTCCCAAAAGCTTGCCATGCAAACCCAATATATCAGGGCTCCTGCAGTAACAAAGGTGCTACAGAAGTCATTTTTCTCCCTGAAGCAGGCAAGACTTACTAAAAACAGCATGTTACCTATAGAGGACACTAAGAAATCTCTATAAAAAGTCTGTCCAAATTTTTAGAGAGTTAATTGCTGTATGGCATGTGAATGGATACACTGCAGTTAATAAGCATTAGTACTTATTTCTGTGTCATTAACATGGCTGTAATTCCAGGAATTTGTACAAATTCTAACCATGGCTTTCCAGAACATCATGGAAAGGATGCAGTGTGGGCAGCAGATGGCTACTGGTAGTAGACTCCAGGTGTGACTTCACAGATGTTTTTGTAATGGGAGGCTTTAGGTTTAAAGAGTCCAGGTTTACAGAGGTCTCAGACTCCTTTACACATTTCTTCCCACAAAATTACTTTGGGGTTTTTTTTTGCCCTTGGAAACATTTGTCCAGCCTCCTGTTGCCCTGGAAAAACAATACCCATTAAGAGCACCTAAGGAAGCATCCCCACCCACAGGTCTGTGGAAGGATGGCCAAGGACTCAAATGAAATCACCAAATACTTAAACCTGTCAAACTATTTGTCAGCATCCCAGAACAGAACATGCTTAAGGGTTATTTTGAAGTTTGATATGTACATACAGCTGCAGTATGGAGTGGGGAGTCTTAGAAGAAATTGAGTTTATTGGTAGAACATTTTGGTGACTAAGGGATAAAAGCTCCTTGTCACTGATAAAGTAGAGTGGGGAGTGGCACATGGCAAGTAATAGATGGACAAATCAGAACTCATTCATGTCAGGAAGATCTCTCAAGCCCCTGGTAAATGAAAATTCTTATTCTAAATCTTGCCATCTAATAATAACCAACTTAGATCAGCATTAATATTGTACTAGACCCCCTGGAATGTAAATTTATAGTATTTTATTCACACATTATAAATGGAATAAGATGTAATCAGTAATTATGCAAGTTCATCCAGAAGTCAGCTAGAAAATGCTATTTCCTTCACCAAGCAGTGAAAATTAAAAGCCACAGGAGTGTCAGGAACAAGATGTCTCAGACTTGCCAGCAATTAACAGAAAGATATGTTTATCTCCAGCGGATGTGACAAATTTTGAAGTCATTTCAGCCTTAGTACAACTCTGAGGGCTGATTTTTCCCTTCAAATTCAAACTAGTTTTATAATTCTTCTATATGCTATCTGATAAGGAACTATGTCAATATTTCTGCTTTTACTGGAAACCTTGTCCTTGTGGTCAGGGTCTGTTCCACAAGAGTTTCCTCCCCAGCCAACGTGATGCTCTGGCTGATTAGGTCACCGAGTCAGCTCTGTGTGTCTAATAGGAAACAGCATTATGTTATAGTTTCCAGGAAAAGTACCATCTGTGCCTCCTGCCAGGCTCTGCAACTGGCACCAAAAGATCTCTGGGGAATGTTTCTGTACTGCCAAATTTCAGCAGAGTTCCCTGAGCACGGGTGAAGCTGACAAACAGCGGGGGAAGATAAGAACTGCAGTTTCCACCCTGCCAGCTCACAGGGCCAGCTCATTTACACAGTAATTCCAGCACAGGCCGTGCACCTTTTGACACTCTCTTCCTGGAATAAATTCAGTCAGCAAAGCCCAGAATTACCATAATTTGCATTCATTTTGATTGGTGAGAATCTGCCTTCTTTACTGGAATGATGCTGATTTTACATGAACCAGAAGTACAAACATTCCTTACCAAGAATCTGGGCAATTCCAAAATGCTGGAAATGCAGAGATCCAGGCACCTGCTCTCTGTGCAAATGACCTGTTTGCACTTCTTAAAGACATTACCTAAACAAATTTTACCATAAAACTGTCTTTTATATTATCTCAAATATTAGAAAGGACTCAGAAGTTTCTATGATATGATGATCTTTACATAAAAACCAGGAACAAGTAACTTTCATGAATTTTTTCCCACAAACCAGTCTTAACTGACCTGTTGCTCTACAGTTTAAGTGGCTGTAGGCACTGCAGGCAAAACTCCTTATATTTAAACATCAATGATTGCAAGTTATGAAAAATTTATTAACAAAATCACCCACTGAGTCTATTAAGTTCCTGAAGTCAGAATAAATGAATGAAATAGTTTGATTAAAAACTGTGGGATAAAGTCCCAGCTGCTCTGAGCATCAACATCACAACAGTAAAGATGCCTTCTGAAGGAGTCTGTACCCCTTGTTAAATCCACTGAGTTGCAGTACTTCACACTAAAAGAATCTGCAACTTACATTCAGTTTTAAACTGAAGGAATTTACTTGCTTGTGTGCTCTCCCAGAAACTGAAATCTTCTCTATTTCTAAATTAATTTTTTTGGTTTCTGTGGCTCACCGGTTACAAGCAGCCTGAAAATTTCTCACAAAGGTTAAATTTTTTTAGAAGTTTGTTTTCAGTGAAGCAGTTAAAAGAGTTAATACATATACATAACAACTTTCAGTCATCTTGACACTAAATGCTATTTAAGGTTGCTGGTACTTAGTTTTAAAGTGGCATAACTACATCAAAATCAGCTTCCAAGTGCTCTGAAAACATGGAGCAGAGCTGCAGCAGTGCTAACTGGCTGTTCAGCACTCTGAGTGGCGCCATCTACTCTGCTGATGCTTAAAAGCTGTCACTTCTTGTATTCCAACTGGTCAACTTTATAAAATCCAGAACTGGAAGCACCTTACGTAAGCTGATTTTCTAATACTGCACTCATTCTAATTATTCCTGATATTTAATACGCAGGAAGTTCCTGGAAGTGAATAGGAATACTAGGAAAATTACTCAGGCTTTGTTTTGCATATAGCTTAATCTTTTTAAAAAGCATTATCTAGAGGGTATTAGAGCATCTCCAAATTGTATCTCATGTCATGTGTAAAGTCATTCTTCCTGATGGAATCCTCACCTTTAGAGCTGAAAAAAAATAAGGTATTTCACTTTTTGCAGTGATGAAGTCTTTAAGTATTAAAAGCTGCACTGTCCACTCTGTAGTGCATTCTTTCTCGCTGCACAGAAACATTTAAAAAGAAACAATATCTCATGTTTTCCATATAGAAGCTGTTACAGAATTCAGTGATAAAGCTAAGTCAGGAAGGGGTGGAGCAGCACCATCAGTGCCACTCATCCATGCCGGGACAGGGAGAACTTAACAAAACAATGCTGAGTTTGTGGAGTTAACCCGTGCAGAGCCTCCAGTGCAGCTGATCCCCAGCAGCTGCCAGGAGGGCACAGCCACTGCAACCCAGCTGCCACAGAGGCTGCACTGCAAAGAAATGAACAGCACAAAAAGGCAGGATTTACCTGGAGTGGGAGATGTGCCTGGCAGACAGCATCTGTGTCTGAAAAAGGGACTCCTTCCACATAAATCCTTAGGGGCTGCAGTGCTGGGCTATCTCCTCTCCACAGAACTTCCACCCCATGGTAGGTAGTTTTTACAACCTTCCAGAGCACCACGACACTGCCACTCTCCAACAGATCTAAAGGGCTCTTAAACACACCATTGAGCAGTTTTGATTATGGTTTCCAGAGTAGCTGATCTTTTTTATCTTCCTTTATTGGAGTATACTGTCTGTTCTCATAAGCTTTAAGCTGCTTAGAAATTGAGAGGGAGAAAGAGAAACTAAAGCAAATACAATTTGTTCTGAGCAACCTTCTATGAACTCTAAAAACAGAAGAAAGTCCTGCAGTTCTAACCTATTAAAGAATATGCACATCCTAAAAAAAAAGTTGCCATACCCTAAAATCAAGTTTTCTTCCTTCTTCCAAACAAAAAGCCCATCTGAACTCATTTCTTGATGCTTAGTGACCCTTGGCAGCAATTTGCTCAGACTTACTTTTGACATGGCCTTATATGAACTCAGATTCCCAAAGAGCTGAACAATCTAAACAGAGACCAAATGTGCAACTGACATTGCTAATAATTATATTACATTAATAATTTTACATATTATTTATATATTAAATAATAACAATGCTAAATAACAACATCAAAAGGTCAAAACAGGAGGGAAAAAGCATCTATTTAGCAGGGCAGGAGGCCAGGGCAGTAAGCAGATTATCATGGCACAAGTGGGATCCCAATCACCAGGTAGCTGCTATGCAAATGATTCACCACAAAGATGGTGCTCACAGAATGAGAGGATAAACAAATAAGAAAGAGGTTGCCAGCATCTGTGGAACAATAACAAAGGTCTCCCACCCACAGGAAGGAGCTCTGAAGACAACATACATTCAGAATTTCTGGAAAAGCAGAGTGAGCAACATCAAAGGGGGACCAATGCAAAATGCAAAGACCAATTTCAGGAACACGGGTATCTCTGTACTCATGCCACGTGGAACAGAAATGCACCCTTACAGTTCTTGAGAATGTAATCTTTACTGCTGATCCAAAATACCAAAGAACAGCCTGACATATCCCACAGAAAAGTCACAAAGAAGAAGTGAAAGTGTGTCATGCTTGGAAGCCCTGTCATCATTTGGATGGGATACCGTGTGTGTGTGTCATATGAGCAAATAATGATGGGAGGTGCAGTGCTAATTGTAAGGGAGTCATCAGGGAGAGATAAAGATGAAAACGTTGGCCAGGCAGATAGGAAACTCAAGGGGTATTTTAGGAAATCAGGAAATGCACATAAGAATTTATGCATGGAGAGAAGGAATGTTAAAGGAAAAACATTGGTCCAAAGGAAGGCAATTACCTATAAAGCTGGAAATGGGTTCACAGCACTCAAATTGTGCAGAATCAAGTGGGAGTAGCCAAGAGTTGGGTTACGTAGGTGAAAAATCCTGGGTTTATTTTAATTATTAATTATTGCGATGCTGCTATTAAAGCAAGTTATATAGCAAAGGGAAAGGGTTTAGAAAACCAAAACCTGAGCCTAATGAAGAGTGAAATCAGCAGGACCAGAATGTTGGGTGACTACTCTTCCATGAGCTGACTTGCCATGAGTGGCAAACCCCTTGTTCCCTTCCTTTTCGACTGACCTGCCCTTGCTTTTTGATTTGTACTTTTTAAAATATCCAACATAGGCTTATTGTATTCAATGCTACTTTGTATCAATTAACCCTGTTGTTTGATTGTGCCTTCTTTCACCTTACATTGCACTGAATTAACCACATTATAAATGGAACCAGTATCAATTATGAACTTCCCCTGCCAAACTGGTCAATGGTTGCACCACAAAGACATAAATGACAGGGTTGGAAGGGGCCTGTTTTTCAGCCCAGCCCCCAGTATCGAGCAGGATCTTCCTCTCCACTCATGTTAAAAGCATTTTATCTGAGCTGTATCATTACATTATAAACAGCAGCAACTCAGCAACTGCATGAGAAAAGTATATTCCTACTTGCTTGCACTGCTGCATTTTTCCCCCTCACATCCAACCTGAGCTATTTAGCTTTACTTTTCTGTATATCCAGCCTAGAAGTCATTTGCTAATCCCTATGGTATGTATATAAGCTAGTAAGCCTAAAGAAATGTCATGCTACCCAGACTGAGAGGGAACAGCAATGTGACACTTCACTCTCCAGCACTTGAGAATTCAGTGTGCTCTCCTTGATGTACAACTAATTGTAGGTTTCTAATTTTCAAAAAAAAATTGGTCATCCATTATTTAAAGTTTTAAAAAATAATCCATAAGTAATATTCAGCATGCCCCTTTCAAAAAGCACCTTTCAAACCCTGATGAAGAGCTGACAATCTACTAAGCCATGGTTTATGCATACATACAGCACTTCTGGCCATGATTTTTAGTTTGCTCACTCTAGATCTGAAGCAAATCTGCGCTGCCCAGCAAACCTCTGTGTATGGCCCAGCCTTCCCCAAGGCAGCACCAGGTTTCAGTCTGTAGGAACTGAGATCCTGTGGGAACTCAAGAGGACGTGACAAAGGTACAAGTGTTTGGCATGTTCAGAGACTTGGCTTGCTGGCAACAGCTTTATTAGCTATGTACTTTGCCAGCTATTAGTTTATAATGATACCACAGCTTGTGAAAACACACTGAGAGGTCAGAAAAACCAGGTAAGAGCTACATCACACATAGATGATAATAGAGCAAGTAGACAAACCATGTGTTGTATAAACAAAACAATCTGCAGAGAAAAGAGACAGTGCTGCAGCTGGATGAAGGGTTGGATTTTTAAGTCAAATAAAACAATCCAAGCGTAGAATGGTCACGCTTCAAACTCTTACCCAACCTGCTCTGCAACTTAGTGCTGCATTATGAATGGAAATATCTGAAAAAGCCTGACTGCAGTTATGGTCTATGTAAGACAACTGAGCAGAACTTCATTTTTTTCTCATTATTTAAAGTTCATTTTGTGGCTCTTTTCTAAAATAATCTTTGCCACCAAGTGCTGTCAACTTCTTGTGCTGTGTTGCAAGAAGTTTTTTCTTAAGTACTTCATGGACATTGTTATCTAAATAAAACCACCTTCAGCTTTAATGGAGTGTAAGCAAATTGGCTTTTGGCCAAGTATGAGCACTCTAAAAGTGCTTCTACATGAATACCTTTCCTACTTTGCTGTTTCCCTGGTAAACTTTGGATGATTAAAGTCCTTCCAAAGTTCTGAAGCACCAAAAATGTGATGCCACAGTTTGTAAGTTAAAGTTATCCACAGCACACACAAAATTCTCTCTGTGGACTGTCTATCAAACAGGAACAGGGGAATTTTCTGCTTTTGGGAGCTGCAGTGGTTTTACAATATTTGTAATGAACATTTACATACAAACTGTGGTCAGATTGAGTAACTCAAGACAAGCAGGATGACCGTTTTTAGACTTCACAGGATACTCAAGAGTTGGAAGGGACCCACAAAGACCTAGTCCAGATAAATGGCCCATATGGAGATCAAACCCACAAAGTTGGTGTTAGCATCATGCTCTAAACAACTGAGCTAATCTCAGGTTTTGTGTTTTTCCGGTATTTATTTCATATACAGCTGCTTATTTTTCCTAATGAGGGATACTACATTGGTGTTTATTTGCTATGGAATAAAGCTTCAGAATTTCTAAATATAAGACAAATTATTTTGAAAAAGGCAGCTCTCTGTTTGGGTTGGTAATATCAGTTGGAAACATACTTCAAAGGTAGTCCCTTTTCATTAGTCTGAGGAGTTTCCATATAAACAACAGAACAACCACAGGAAAAAATTCATTATGGGATAAATTATCAATCTGCAGTTCAAAAGCTCTTTCAAGAAGTGATCCATTTTAAAGTTGTCTTAAATATAAGCATTCACATCTATTAACTGCAAGTGACATGCAAATATCCTTGAGATTAATCAACTTTTTTAAAAAGGAAGCAGAACAGAACTCGTAACACCATCACAAAATGAGGGTTATGTTGTAACACCTTTTCACAACACCAAAACCATCTCCAAATTCAAAGTAAACTGTCAGAAACTTTTCTTCCTACCTTGTTTTAAAAGCTGGTTTATGTTAGCCAGCACCACAACCACCTATGCACTTTGTAGTACAGGAATTTTTAAATACCGATTGTTCAGGATATATGGCCTATGAAAATGAAACCTCAAAGCTACACATTCTCATCCTGAGTTAAAAATAAACCCACGCTCCTGAGTGAAGGCTGTTGACTGCACTTGCAGGGAATGGCACGGGCTCTGCAGCAGCCCTGCTGAACCCCAGCACCGATGACAAAACCATAACAAACCTGCATGCCCATGGATTTTAAGCAGTAAATCCGAAACCCAGGGACTACAAAGCGAGCTGGATCCAACAGCTCCGAGCACAACCTGTCACTTCTTGAAACTGGCTGTAAACAGGGGAAGGGAGGGGCCAGGCGCCTGCCAAGCCAAGCAGAAACTTGTGAGTAACTTAGAGAGGCAAAACAAGTGCAGCGCAGGCAGCGGCTCCCAGCGCGGTGCCGGGCCAGCACCATGATCCCCGGGAGAGCCACGCCGGGGCCTGGCGGCCGGCTCGGTGCCTCGGGAGGGCGGCTGGGGGTAGCGGCACACGGGAATTAAAGGTGAGAGAGAGGCGGCGGGGCCGCCAGAGGAGCTGCGGGCGGGACGCGCGGTGCCGCTGCCCCGGCGGGCGGGCGGGCGGGCTCGGATCCAGCGCGATGCCGGGCTGGGAACGGAGGATCCGGGCAGCGCTGGGGCCGCCGCAGCCGGGGCACTGTAAACAAGAGGCTGCTGCAGCCTGCACTTATGCAACAGAAGGGAGCCGGGGCTGCGGGGCTGCCGCGCTCCGCAGCCTCCCCGCGCTCCCGCACGGTCACTCCGGGAGCGAGCCCGGCACGGCAGAGCCGCCCTGGCACTGACAAAAGGCACGGCCGGGGGCGGAATGCGAGCGGGGCCTGCACTGCACACAGAACGGGGTCAGTGCCTTCGCTGGTAAGTCAGCATTCAACACCGGGGACTGGGGCTTCAGCCGCAGAAGTACCTCACCTGCGAACTTGAAAGTCACCAAGAAGGTTTTCCGAGAAAGTATTTTAGTTTTGGGGTTTATTTTTGCTCATTTCAGAGGTAAATATCGTCACTTTCCTAAGATTACTGTTTAACAGAATGAATGGCCTGCCACTTCTGTCATTAAAACAGAACTGTAGTGTTTAACCGCACTTGGAGGACATAAAGAAAAAATAAGGGTAATGACTAAAACCATTTGTGAAACCAGACATCCCCCTGCTCTGTAAAATACAAAGCCTGGTAGGAAACACTGTTGATCTTCTGAGACAATATACAGGCAAGTTATTCAGTGGCTGATGTAATTCAGTCTGGAGTAATCAAAGCTACATGCTTAAGGATAAACCTACATAATGGAATTACGTGATTGTACCCATGCCTGTGCTTAGTCACCTTTGCACTCACCAGAATACATATATTTGCAATATCTAGTTCCAGTCTGCTGCTTGGCTTGAATCGAGTCAAAACAGTTCAATGAGATGTAGTTTTGGTTGCCTTCAACTGTGAAAAAAACAGTTGTTCTTTTTCTTTCTCAAAATCTTAAACCAACAGATGCTTCCTGAAAACAAACGGGGTTGTTATCGGAGCTCAAAAATAGAATGAGGATAGATAGACAACATAAAGATATTATATGGTCCGCTCAACACAACAGTATAGCTGAAGAACTAATGTGAGAAAATGAACCAAAAAAAGTCAAGTTTTCCCACAAAGGTGAAAACAACCTTTGAAAACAATAGAACTTCTGGTGCTGCCACAGAAGCCAGTTCTCTGAGGAAATCCAACATGGGACAGTGGAATAAATATTTGCTTGCCCAGCTAAAATTACTGTATTTTTAGCCTGACACTTGGCTCAGCTTATGTTATTTAGAAGAAAAATGCACACAAAACAACTGCAGTGGGAAATAACACATGGAAGTTGACACAGTTTTGGGACAAGTTTTGTACCATGGCTGAAGAGTCAGAGGATTAGCACCAGGGAGATGCAGTCACGTACTGTATGCTCACAGACCCCACACAGTATAATTTAGCCACCTGGTTCATGGAGTATAGCATGTTGTCTAGTAGCATTCATTTTCATTGCACAATGTTTATTGTGGATTGATTAAATCTTGCTCTCCCTCTGGAAAGAATCCAGGTAACGTGTACTTACACTTTGCTATAGGTGCTGACAGAGGAGCACACAAAACCACGGGAGTGTGTGACGGGCAGAGTACGTGACACGGGGAATCACCTGCTGCACCAGCTCTGCACTGCCCCTGAAATGCCATCAGTAACAACCATGATTTTAAGGCTCTGCCTGTTTTGAGTTGTACTTTAGAGATTATTTCTCATTCCTGCATTTTGGAAAGCAACTTTACATGACTGCTTTGAAGTTCACTTGGTTTCAGTTAAAATGCTATCTCTACTGACGATAAAGCAAAGAAGGCTGGGCTACAACTGCTGATAGTAGCATACTTTTTAAAGAATTTGAGCTATTTTGAGAGGAAATGATAGCTGATTCTTGCCTTTTGGAAAGTCAGGCTGCCCTGATATTAGGTTCCCTGGACTACAGAGGTCCATTGTTTTTTTGAAACGAAATGGTTATATGGTAGGAAGTCTGAATACAAACTGACCTATTTAAAAAAAAAACAAACCCACAACAAAACCAACCCCGCCTTACACCTCATTTCCCAGTATCCTCTAGTCTTTGTCAATTTTATCAGTGATCTAATACACATCCACCATACTGCCTTAGATGTGCCTCCTAAGAAACTTTTTTTTAAGGTAAAGCTTATTTAAGATGTTAGGAGATCTCTATTTCCCATCATACTGTGGAGATTTGTGCTTCAGTTTATATCCTTCTACTCTTCAGTAGTTACCTTATGTACTTTTAGCTATATACAAAGTGCTGTTTGACAGTTGTCAAAAAATTGCATAAGTATTCATATATACATCAATACTTAATGATAGTTTACAATTTCCTTCTGTTGAGTGTTCTGTATCAACTGATTTGCCACTAGTTTCATTTAAATCAAAACTGCAGAACATGTATTAGTCTAATGAAATTTTGAATAACTGTTTACTTTCTTCTAGACTAACAACATCAGTTATGTGATCGTATAATCTTGAAGTTCAAAATGTTTTCTTCACAGTACTTTGCATTTCATTTCCGATGTAATATTTTAACAAAGCTTTCACTATTTCTCTCTCTACAGAAAAGCTGGTAACCAGCAAAGAAGACACAAAAGCTAAAATCACTATGTGGAGCTGTGAAGCCTTAATCAACAGTACTGAGAACAGTGAGGACCAGCATCTCTGCCATGACTTTGACCTTGTGCTTTCCATCTTTTCCCTTCTCTACCTCATTATATGTTTCCCAATTGGCCTTTGTTACAATGGCCTGCTGGTCCTAGTTAACCTCTACAACAAAGCTACTATGACTATGCCAGATGTTTACTTTGTCAACATTGCCATTGCCGGCCTCATCATCAACACTCTGGCACCAATGTACCTGCTGGGTCTTGCCAATACAAAATGGGCCATCTGGAATTCCAACAATGAAGTTTATATTACCTTCCTTATTTTATTCAACGTCTCATCGTTGGTTACCATGTACTCTACCACTCTGCTCAGTCTGGACTACTACATTGAACGTGCCCTGCCCAGGACTTACATGTCCAGTGTGTACAACACCAAACACGTCTGCGGGTTCATCTGGGGCGGGGCCATGCTCACAAGCTTTTCATCTCTCCTGTTCTATGTCTGCAACCACGTGTCCACCAAAATAATCGAGTGTTCCAAGATGCAGAACCAGGAGGCAGCGGATGCCATCATGGTGTTCATCGGGTACATCGTGCCCGCCATCGCCGTTCTCTACGCGCTGACGCTGATCCTGCGGATCCGCAAGGAGGCCACGCCGCTGGATCAGGACACTGGGCGCTTGGATCCCTCAGTGCACAGGCTGCTGATTGCCACAGTCTGCACACAGTTCACCCTCTGGACACCCTATTATGTTATTCTCTTGGTAAGCACGTTTACTAACCTACGAGGAAGAATTCCAGATGTAAATTCCATTCAAATATTACACTTTGCCACGATTCTGTCAAAATTCCTGGCTTTCTCCAGCAGCTTTGTCATGCCTCTGCTCTACAGATACATCAACAAAAACTTCCCCAACAAATTACGCCGTTTGCTTAAAAAGATACACTGTGGGAACCAGGGGTGTTCTCACGAGCGCACAGTGGTACAGCAGGTCATGACATAGGCGTGACCCAGCCCCTGGTGCTCTGTGACTGCAGCACTGGCTGCTCAGTGCTGGGACTGTGACGCTGCTGTGTTGGCACTCAGAGACGTGTGAGAGTCCCAACCAAGGGGCTGGAAGGAGCTTCCATTGCAGTTGAATGCAAGAGTCTTAATTTTCCAGTAGTTGTTTGCTGAAGTGGTGTGAGGCTCTGGCCTGTGTGCTGCATTACCTGTGACATCAGATACCTTCAGTGCACTGAACTGCGGACAGAGGATAAACTCTGTTTTCATGGCTCTGATCTTCCTCTCTGAAGAAATCACTAAGCAGTTTAATGAAGTCTTGACTGAAGACACAGCACCTTGTATCTTGTATAGAAAAAGGTATTACCTTGTTTTCTGTACAAAGAAGTGATAGTGCTATCCTTGATGAAGTAAATAGAATTTTTCAATGAAGATTATATAGTTGATCTTTACTGAAGATCATATGACCCAATTATACATGTCCAAATAGTAAATGTTAATTATAAATTAAATTATTTAATTTCTTTCTCCATCACTGATTCCCCCTCTGAAAGAGGCCTAATTTACTTTTTTCAGAAATTATTTTCTCACACAAACTAACCTGTTTTAACATTTATGGTAAAGTGATTTTTTTCTTTAAGCTACAACAAATAACAAAAATGTGTTTTAATTTCCCAGTGCTTTGTTTGTATCCTAAAACATTTCAGGAATTCAGAAATATTTATTAACTAATTCTGACGGAACTCAGAGATGTTTGTTCCACATACTAAAATGAAGGACACAGTGGTTTACAAAGTTAAATCAGAATTTAACTAGTAAAGATTGTCTGGCTAAGTGTTATGGTCCACATATGTTCATGTAACAAGAGTAATTATCTTAAAAAATAAATATGTTTATGATTAACATTTTGTATTTTCAAGGGATATGTTTGCAACAAATAAATTAAACTCTCTTTAATCTAAGACATCACTGGAGGTTTGGAAACCATATAAAATTCCTCAATATAGGAATCCCAGTCAGCATCAGCTCTTTGCTGACCTCTCAAAAAAGCCTTCCATTGGGATTCTTGGATACAAAGTAAATAATTTTACTGATTATATGAAATACGTGAGAAACACAGACATGCTGCAGGAAGCACGTAAACAGTTATGACAACAAGCTACACAGCTCTGACCCAAAAACTACCTGTCCTTGTGCTGCTGTTGCATTAATGACAGGAGGGGACAGGAGGGGGGTGCAAGTGGAGCTGATGTTCTCCCACTGGTGTGGGGCCCCAAGACATTTTTGTCACTTGATTCATGCAACAGCGTCATTTTATTGCTTAATCTATTACAGCACAACTCAAATTCCACATGACATCATTAAAAAAATGTGACTTTTCAAGCTTCTGGCATAGAAAAAAACATGAAGCAAGACCAGAATTGAACCCTTCCCATTGCTTAGAGCACAATCTTGTCTGATAACTGGCCCTAGGCTGTCAGCAGAGACACATACTGAAGTTCTGTGAAAAGAACTTTCTGAGGAACAGACCTTTCAGATCTTTTTCCATCAAGCAACTTCTTCCCTTAGTCATCTTTGCTTATCTTCTTTATATACAATCATCTCTAAGTTATCAACATCCTGGTGGAAGACTTTCCATTAACCTTTACTTTTTTTAAGAGCTTTTCATATTTTATTGGATATTTTTAACCCTTAAAGCCTACAGAGTAAATAATCTATTTCTGTGGTGTTTTCAGTTTTAGTCTGTTGATGAAAACCATGTTAAGGTCTTAAGCTGTTCCTCATTGCTGTGTCCAACTCACTCATTGAGTGCCTCTCTGCTGACACACATGATACTGGCTGCTTTCTTGGTTTTGCCCACCTTGAGAGATTTTCTGTGAATTTCTACACATCTTGAGCACTCAAGCTCACTTCCACACAGAAGTGCTTAAGAACAAAATCTTTCCTTACAGCTGTCAAGCAAACAGACTCCTTCTTCCCATCTGAGGAAAATTAGGTCTCTTAATGCACCACATGAAATCTCTCATGTAAAATCTGTTAAAGAAATTCTGTGCCATTATGCAGGAGGAGTTCCAGCAAGGAGGAACTGGCTTATCTGGTGTGAATAGAGGCTTTCAGAACTGGGACACTGCCAGAACAGTGCAGCTGAGCAGGCAACTTTAAGTGCAATTTCAACTTCCATGTTGCTTCCTTACTTCCATTTCCTCCTTCTTTTAAGACATCTGATTTTCTGTCTCTAAAAGAATTGTTGCCTTTATTTCTGTTCCTTTCTCTCAGTGTTAAATTCTCAGTTTCAGGTCATGGCTCTTGTGTCATTTCTCTTTATCATTTTTCACTTCTCTGCACAATTTATTTAACTGTCATTTCTCTCCCATCCCTGCTTGCCTTGCACACCTGGTACCATTCAATGCTCATGTTTACTTCATCACACTGCCTCCTTTACGATGATCCAAATCTTACTCAGTGATTCAACATTACAAATTTATGCAGTAAAATGGAAGCTGCTATTGAAGAGATGTAGAAAGACATATTTTTATGGAACTTACCCATGGGGGATCAAATCTGATTTTTTCCTAATCTTTTTTACTGCAACAGAGCTATGGATGTTTGTCTGTATCCTTGATAAACACTAAATGTGATGGCAATCATAGATACAAAAACTTGGATAATTTAATGAACAAGACTGCTATCCACTCAACCTCTTAGAAAAGTTAATTTGATTTATTAGTTGCCTCAAAGAAACTGTGCTGTGGATCTGCCTTGCTGCTGTTTTCCTAAGGGAATTCTGAACTCAATTGCAGCACCCTCATCTGGTATCTGAAAGAGCAGCATCCCAAAAAGAGAGAGCTTTGCAGTATTTATATAAAGAACAGCAGAGGAGCAAGTGCAGTAAAATACTTAAGGAAATACAAAGTACCATAAATTAGGAAGAACTTTTAAGGACAAACATTTAATACACAAAGTTCTTGAGAATGGGGCCTTTCCATTTCAAATACCTGAAGGTTGCTGGTGACTGTAAATAGGGGCTTATCTATTACACATTTAAATAGATATGAATAAAAATACTGTATATATGCAAGATAAAAATCAGCCTACTGATGTAAAAAGAATCTGCAAAGAGTTTATTAAATTATTTCTAAAAGTGTGTCATTTAAATGTAAACCTCTGAACAGGAAGGTGTACTGTATTCTTCTGTATGTATATAATGTGTACTAGAAAGTAAGCACTAGTTAAGTGCCATTATTAACAGTGTTATTTTCTCACAAAATTAAACTTAATATTTGAGTTGATTTATGGCTTACAGCCTTCTTGCTGAACCGCTAATTAAGTCAAATCAATCAACTAACAAAAATGTCATGTTCTGCTTCTATCTGAGTTACTAACACAGCTAGCTCAAGACAGGTTCTTGTTGACCAACTTAGTAGAGGTCCTAGTTTCAAAAGTTTACATTTCAGAATCAAATTTTGTTGGTCTCTGAAGATTTAATTTCAGTTAATGAAAGAAGGTGATCAGCCACTAGAAATCTTATTCTGGTTCTATTACAATGAAGAGATGTGGACTCCAATATCATGTCAAAAAACTACAGAAATGGACTTTATGGAAAGCTTCATAAAGGAAGTACTGACTCATAATACATTCTCAATAAAAAGTGTTCAAGTGTACATGGTCAATAAAATGTGTGATTTTTTATTTGCTCTCTTGATAAAAAGCTGTTGTAGACAAAGCTAAACCTATGTGGCTTCACTGAATCAAAACATAACAAATTGGATGTCAAATTTCCAGGCCTTAATTTGACATTATTAAAATCTCATTTTTCATCAGCATGAAATTGGCTGGGAATGAAAGCTAAAAGGCACATACTCTGCCTTTTTTCAGAATAAAGAATCCTGCAATTAATGAGGCAAAGTAACAGTGCACCTGGAGATCAATGCAAACATTGGCCACATCCTGACAACTTCCTTTCCTTTGTGCTGCCACAATCAGCTTCCTGCAGAAATTCTCTTGGTTCTCAGAACAACATAATAAAATAACCCACACCTCTGGCATCCCAAAGAAAACACAGCTTCTAAAAAATCTAAGATACTCTGTAACACATTCATTGCAGTATCTACTGCACATAGCCAAAAGATTACTCCCCATGGATCAGTTCATTTACCCTACATATATGTAAATATTTTCCTGGTTTCAAAATTATTCATTTATTCCCTTTCGGTGTTCTGTGAAGCATAGGAAGACAGTAGTAACAGCAAACTCTATTTAAAATGATTACTGGTAAACTCTTTTAAAAAACCCTCAGTCCAAGGCACTTCTAAGTTTTAAGTCTCAGTCAGAAATAAATGAAAATGGCAACTGTCAGAGTGGAAGTTGCAATATTCCACCATTTAATCAAAGCCTAGTCTCTGACAGGATGCCCTTACTCCCACACAGTGCTTCCAAGGGTGTTTTCTTGAAGAGGAGAGCCAGCATCTCTAAACAAGTACAGAGCAGTGATTTCTGACCCTTCATTCCACAGAGCTTTTGGACACGACCAACAAAAAGGTGTTTTTCAGCTGGATTAGTAAAACCCGTCACATACCACACAGACTGAAGGATCTTCAGTGAGAACAGAGTTAGTTAATAAGCAGCAAGTTCACAAGCTCACAGGTTTTTGAAGAGTGAAAAACTACATAAAAGCAAATAAAAAGGGCTGATCAGGTACAAGAAAGCCAAGATGTTTACACCAGTACAAACCAGGCTGACAACCTGAATCTGCCATTATCTGTCAATACAGAGACATCACAGAAGTCAACCACATTTTGGAGCACTCACAAAAAATACTCACTCAACTACTATATAATAGGAGAATATTTTCCCAAGGTTGGGAAGAAAATATGACACTGCTACCACAAACCTCAGAAGGAAGCTTAATTACATCTGCACCTTTTCTTTCCTTCTTTAAAACTAAGATTCAATTAAATTGGTTTTGTGCTGTGCATCAGTGATGCCCCATTTATCACTGCTTAATAAAAATGAAAGCAGCCCAGTGTCTGGGCTGGAGACCTCGTGAGCTTCACTGCAGCAGCACAGGACTAGTGAGACCAAGAAAAGCAGAACCTGCCCAAGTGCCACTCTCAGTTCCACTGTTTGCTGAGGACTCAGAGAGGAATTGATTCTTGCCTAAGTTTCTGCAGCTGTGAAGTGCTCAACGCGCTGATGAATCCTAAACATCTGCTCCTAAATTAATTTCTGTAGTCTCTTAATAAGCAAAAACTTGTGTATTTCTTGAGTATCTTGTGTATTACTTTTTCCAAGTGAAAGCAATCTAGTGGTACAAACCCAGCTGTGCAGACTGCCATGGCAACAAATCTGAAGTGTGAAATGTTTCCTCTGTTGAATTCCTTAAGTTTTCCATTATATATCAAAACACTTTGACATATGCTGACTACATTCTTTTTCCATCAGGAGAGCAGAGGATCTATTATCTCCTTTGTCATCCTACTTTCTTCCCACCAAATCCTTCCCTCACCTTGAAATTCCATGTGATTTCCTTATATTCCTTCCTTCTAAGGAACTGGCACTTTTAATTACATCTGCAAGAATTGTCAAAAACATTCACAGTCTGCAGCAGGCAGATTTTCCATATTATTACAAATCATGGCAGTAAAAGATTTTAAAACACAGGATTCACATCAGAGTATTTACGAATTAAGTATAAAAACATACTCTAAAAAACCCATTCTATCAAAAGTTCTTTAAAGCAAGATTAATAACCAGAAGTGAATCCTTTTTATCCAGTTTAAAAAGTACTTGCATGCTTTTTCCCCTTTTCTTAAATACATTATCCCAGAGGTACCTGCACTGGCACTGATAGGCTCAGCTTGGTCAGTGGCAGGGCTACCTTGGGGTCTGCTGGAATTGGATCTGTTGGACATGGAGAAGTTTCTGGCAGCTTCTCCCAGAAGCCATCCCTGTAGCCCCTCCCTGCCTCTGCTATCCAAACCTTGCCATGCAAACCCAGTACAATTACTGATTACAAACTGAACTGAAAAGCCTAATTTTAGCCTCCCCAAATTTGCAAATTTAAGCTAAAATTTATCTTGAAATCAGTAGAATTTCTGCACTGTTTCTTATCTCCAAAACCTTTAAAAGGTCATTCTGACATGAATTCTGGAATTGGTTGATCAAAGCTGTTTTAGAAACTCCATCTGGTGGTCACTGGCAGAATGTTCTTGCAGTAGTTCCCAAAAGCAGTAAGATCAGCAAAATTAGTTAGATTTAAATTAATCTTTAGGGAGAAAAAAAAATCAGTCTGAGTTTCTGGTTAAACACAGATCTGTACAGCTGGTCCTGCCTGCAGGCAGTGAGGGTATTGCTACAAGTATTTAAAGGAAACAAAATTAACCTCAACTTGGACAACCAACTGCTGCTGTGAGGGAGAGGCAGGTAAGAGATAATTCTGTTGCAAGAAACAAATCTCAACAATGGTTAATTTTGGTTTTGAACCTAATAGAAGGATATTTAACCAGTTTACTAGGTCTGACTATTCACAAAGAAGTAATATTTATTAAAAAGCACATGTTCCTTGTATTGTTTCATGAAACATCTGTTACTAGTCATTGTGGTTGACAAGATGCTCAAAGACCAAAGGAATTGCCATTCCCATTCAGCTCCAGAGCATTGTAATTCTTTCTAATTAAGTATGGTTTCACTAGTTCACAATGAAATAGATTTCTAAATTAATTAACAGAGAACTCTGATATTTTTCAGGTCCAGTCTATGTGCAATTAAATAACCATTTAGCACCTGCAGTGCTATGCAGAGACCAGCTCTCTTATTGAAACTGGCTATTAGAAAAAGCTTTTTCCCACCCTTTAGTAGAATATTATTTTGAAATACAGGCAATTTTTGAGCTCTTGTAGCTGAGTTACACAGATGATTTACCTGTATTGAGGAATTTATTTTGAGATTGATAGAAACATTACTGTATAGCAATAATAATAAAACACTGTTTATAAAACAACTTACATTACAAACAGTGCTCAAATAAGGCAGTAATAAAACCACTAATAGTGAACCACAGGCAAAGAACCCTGAGATGCAAAGGCAGCAATCACACTAAGGATGGCTGTTCTAGGAAAAAAGGAAGAAATGTTGATTTACAACCAGCCTCTGAGGTGCAGATAATCATTAATAACCAGTGCCTATGGATAAATATCAGCAACCTGGGCTCTGTAACCCCATCCAAGCAGAGAGAGCAAGACCATCAAATTTTACAAATTCACATGGCTCCATGTACCTTATAAATAAGCATAAGCATCTGAATTCCATTTTAAAAACCACACTTAGACAATCCCTTCCTAAACCAAACATGCAGGGAATATAATACAATAAAGCCATGTGAGGTTCTTTTGTTCTAAAATGAACCCATAAATAAGATTCCTTTAACTTTGTTCCAACTAGCAACTCTTGGTTCTCTGTACAACTTCCCTCATGTTTTGGGGTTTGGTGGGTTTGGGTTTTTTGGAGAAGGGGTGTCCTTTTTAATGTCAAAGGCCTCATGTTCTACAATGTTTTACTCAAGGCCACAAATTTGCTTGCTGTCAAGTAAGAATAAACATATATAAAATTAACAGCAAGGCCTTTCACAAGAACAGTTTTACAGTGTGACTGGTAACTGTGCATCAGTGTGGCAAAAGCCTTAGAACAGATATTCCTCTCAAAAATTAGGGGTTCCCCCCCCAGGAATTTGGAGGTATTGCATTCATGTAAGTGACTTTAGTGTCTTAAAATGCCACAAAGAAGAGCTTCCAATATTTAAGCTCAGATGAATAGAGTCAAAGCAATCTTTGACTAACACAGTGGCTTATATCCCACACTCAAGATATTTTTTTCTTACACAACAACAATAGAGGAAAAATTAAGGTGGAAATATATGACAGTTGATGAAAAACATCTTAGAAACAAAATTGCAGTGTATTGCCTGATTCAAAATTCCAGTAACAAAGCAACTGCTTTTCATCATAATACACTGGGCTATAGGCAATAACAGTCATTTAATATTCCAAAACAATCCTATCATTCTACAAAGGCATGGTTTTCTTAATAACATTACATCCAAAAGGCAAGGAAAGATACGTTAACTGAGAGAAGAAGACAACAGTGTGGTCTGAAAATAAACTTTGGGCTCCTCATGTAGGATTAGCTCCCAAAGAATAATCAGTGCCCCAGAGAATCCAGTCCAGTCCTTGGACTGCCTGCAGGCTGCTGCAGCCTCTGCTCTGTCATCTGTGGTCACCCTGGGGCTCTCTGATGCAGCACCAAGCAAACACGAGCTCTAAAGCTCAACTGAGCATTGCAGCTCTTTGCTGAACAGCTGATCAGGACTGGTCAGAAGGACAATGAGCAAGACAGGATCACCATCTCCACAACACTCACAGGATGGATCTGCCTGAAGCCAGAGACTAAAAAGACTGAAATCTCCATGGCTGCAGCATCTCACAAGCCAGACACACTGAACAGTGCTTGTTAGACAAGATGGAGAAGTTTCTCTTGAGCCTTTACTTCAAATTAAGCCTACTGTCAGGGATGTGTGCTCTGCTAAACACATCAGTAATATGGGTCAATTAAGAGACATTATTGATGCCAGAAAAAAAAAGTAATTCACATCTGCTTTCTTTATAGCAACATCTGTCACTCAGTACTGGAGACATTTATTTTGCCATATGAACAGTTGTGTTCAAAAATAAACCTGAGTTTTGCCCACCACAGCACACTGTAGGTGGTTAGTGGCTGTACATGTATCCCTAAATATTGCCACAGCATCTCACAAATATTTCACTTCTGTAACTTCACCTTTTCTGCCTCCATCATTATCACACATCAACCTTTTCCACTGACAGCAAGTAAATTAATACATGCTAAGAAATTTCACCAAAAAATCATGAATCCATAAATCCATAAATATAAATAGTTATGACATTATGTATCATCCCAAAGACAATCACTTAACCATTTTCTGGAGCTTTGTGAAACCTTTACACAACTGAGCACTAGTCTGCTTGCCACTACTCTCATATGACTTGCACCCTGTGACCATTTAAGCAAATTAAACAAACTGGTTTATTGTTTTTTCTAAGGAAAGATGCAACTGGTCACATAACAGCAATATTTTGCTTTTCTTTTACTAACACATTAACTGTGACAGTAACAGCACAGCAAGCTGCTGCTGAAACTCCACCTGGGAGCTCTTAACATACCTCAAAAATTCTTTTGTTTCTGTAGATGAGGCAGAATTGCAGCTATCGAGATGGGAATCAGTAAAGTCTAAACAGAATAAAGAATATATTTGGGAAACTTTTATTTTCTAACCTCTATTTCTCCTCTGGCTTTTAACTTATTCCATCACCTTGGAAATTCTTCAGTAGCCAAGTTTCTCCACCTGTAAAATGTGATGTAAAATGTGATGCTTTCTGATGTGTGAGTCTCTCAAGCTGTGTACAATTCTGACATTGTGTTGTGTTATGTGCACCTGATTCCAAGTAGGAAACATGTTCTTGCTCCCTAAATAGCACTGAATAATGATGTTTAATACAGGTTTCAGACAAAGTATGAACTAATGTCTGTAAAGGTGAATGCATTTTAAAGATGGGAGCTTGCTCTCTGATTACTTTTTCAAGATGGAAGGTGTAAGAAATAGCTTCTCTCTTTTCCCTTTTCCGGTTCTATTTATACAATTTTGTCTTAGTGGGTAAGTTCCCTGGAGCTGTGCTTATCCAGCCCATGCATTGTCAGAGGTGAAGTTACTGAGTAACAGGAAACTGGCCTCAGCTCTGCTGTGTCAGGGCTTATCTCTGCACAGGATTTACTCCTTGCTCACCGACTGCTCATTAACTCAGAGTCACTGAAACCTTTGTCAAGAGTGCTTTGAATATTCCTCACATTCATCCAGTCATTGATTTGCCTCTCTTTTA
The DNA here is from genome assembly GCF_051311805.1 of Agelaius phoeniceus. NCBI lineage: Eukaryota > Metazoa > Chordata > Aves > Passeriformes > Icteridae > Agelaius > Agelaius phoeniceus. The sequence goes on along the minus strand of NC_135280.1, from coordinate 5,496,219 downwards.
CTAATAAACACCAAGGGCACAGCCAGATATCCTTGCATACACCCACCCAAGGCAAATTCAAAGATATAAAGCCCCAGTTGCTCCTGGCCCTCAGCCAATAAATAATTTTAGTTCCCCCCCAGCCTCCCCCCAGCAGAGCCCAGGGTTATCAATAATGGGCCTATTCAAAGCACTTCAGTGGAAAGTACAGCAAAAAAATCATGTTGAAGCTGTTCAGCATTGCCTTGAGTGCACAAGTGATCCATTCTGGAAGTTAAAAAGTTAAGTTGATGATCAAAACCTTCCTGAAATTTTTCAGCAATTTCAAAAACAATCTTTTCACTATGCCTACATAGTTTGCTGCGCTCTCTGCACAGCCCTGAGTCCTAGAAAGAATAAGGTGACACTTGAAATTTGCATCTTTACTGAAAAACCAACAGAAAAATAAAAGAATCATCTGATTTGCATGGAATGACAATGCATCAATGCATATTTTTTCTTTACCATTCTCAACTATAAGAATTAATTGTCAGAATGAGCCTGGATGAGGGAACAGCTCACAGGGAAATTTACATACACAACACCTGCACTACACTGCCCCTTTGCCCAAGGTTTTCTGTAACAGTTTGGAGGAACTACTGTAAATAAAAGGGAAACAATAAACAACTTACCTACTCCAACAGACTGCTACACATGATGATCAAAACCAAAGGCTCTGTGTGAATTACAGTATTCTGAATAAAGCTCATTGGAAATCAGATTTCACAGAGCCCCTGAACTACTGAAGAACTGCTTGAGAGAATAGTTGCCTCATAAAAAATGTGAACCTTCAACCTGAAACGTTTCTGAGCTACTGCTGGAACCCAAGACCCTCCATCCAGTCTACCTCTAATCTCGAGGAAGTATCTGGAGCAGTAGTGCTAACCTTCAGCTCAAAATGTAGACCAAGTGCTAAAATATCTTCTCCAGGTAATCCACAACTCTGATTTTGAAATTCAGACTCATACACATTTGTCTCATCTCACTTGTTTCAAGTGTTTTGGCAGGTTCCATGTGTTTTACAATGAGCCTTGTTAAAGTGCAACAAGTGGGAAGCCAAGAAACCAGAGTGCTGATGAACTGGTCACAAACTACCCTCTCAACCCACAAAAGCCACTGCAGGTTACTGAAAGTTTACAACAGAAATGCCCTTCCCCATGAGCTGGTATAGGAAAACATGAAGCTACTCATACATCCCAGCCAGACAGGCGGCACTAAAAAAAACCATGAGCCAACCCTTTCTGCTTATTTATATCTGAGGTTTTAAGAACACTATTCAACACAGCCACTGACTGATGCTGAGCCAGACCCAAAACATCCTTCATACTCCAAGTCTTGTCTTTTAACACCTCATGGTCATTGCAGAGCATCTGGAAAAATAATTTATTGCATGTACACAGTAACAGGAGTATTCCAAGAGTCAGAGCCCTTGGAAAAATAGAAATACACCTATTTTAAGCAGGGATCTTAAGGTATGACGTGCCTTGCTTTGTGTGGAGATTTTGTTGTATTAAGCAAAGGGCGTGGTGTGGTTTTTATTGCACAGGCTTTTCCTTTTCTAGACCTCTAGCACTTCACACAGCGCACGGGGAAAAAATGCAATTGCAAAGGCTGGCCAGTGAGCGTAGGATTACTTCATGAACAGGAGAAAAAAATCCACTGGATGGCCTCACATACTTAGAAATGGCAGGGACAAACACTACTTTTCTGTTCTAAAATATCTCATTGCAGAGGAGAATCTGAACTTTAAAGTCACATGATGATGAAACCATAGGTTTGCTAAACATGCAACGTTTATGGTTTGAATGACTTCAGCCAAGTTCCTGTTTCCCCTACAGAACTGCAGTTTTTAGTCAGCAAGCGCCTGGATTCTTCACCGTGATGTACAGCAGCTGAAGAAGTTACTGTAATATACACACTCTGCTTTCTACAGAAATAGAAAGGGCTATAAGCTCCAAACAATAATTGTGTTTCATCTGCCATTTCTCAGTGAAAGGCTCAGCCTGTTGTTTCTGTGGAACAATTCCTCGAAAAGGTAAGTGCTTTATATTACTTTAAATATGCAATGTTTTATTCAAGAGGCTCAAACAGTGAAGCTAAGGTTGCTAGTTTTAAATTGAAAGTTGTTAGTTTTCCCTTTTTTAGCAACATTTGAACTACACAAAGTAAAATACTGTATCTGGGAGAGGTCCTACAAAAGCAGAAATGTATAATGAGGCTGAAATTTGTGATAAAACTGAGCATTAAGTAGAGAAAATGTGAAGACTGTTTTCCAGTAAGTACTTCACTCCCGTTGAACCAATGGGAGGTGGATGATGAAATACTGTCCAGTTGTGTGGACAAACGACTCCAACCATTGCCTAAAACCAGTCTTTTAAAGGATGGACATTGTCAGATGATCTTAACCCCACTACAGGCATTGTATAGGACAGGAAACAGTTCGGGGATTATGTTTAAGTCACTGTTAGCTCCTTTATATTCTAGAAAAGTAAAAACAAAAGCTTTCGGTTTCTAAGGAACTGCTACTTTTCCACAAGTTAAGGGTAGGATTTCTTCAGTCTTTACGACTTCAAATACTTGCCCAAGAGCAGGAACTGAGCTCTTAGAAGAAAGATGAACATAGTATTTTATATTTTGGTCTCATATACTGCAAGCTGCCCCTCATCTTTTAACTTGGCAGACATAATGTGAACAGAAAAGACATCTCCTCTCCCCACATCACGTGTTATCTAAAGTCACTGCAGGACATCCCTACCAACAGCAGAGCTTCACCAGCAATGTTATGTGTGTTGCTTTATGACTGGAGGAAAGAATATTTTCCTTCTAAAGGCTGGTGACAGAGTGCAGAAAGACTGCCCTACCAAACCTTTTATAGAGGAAGAGTTCTGGCTGCCAGGGAGAAACTCCCCTGCCTTAGGAGCTCTTCCTTCTAGACTTTAAATAAACACAAGTCTCCTTGAAACCTCCCCTTTTGCAAAAGTTAAACATTGAAGTGGGGATGGAGAACCCAAACTCAGTGGAATCTTAGGGACTAGGTCCCCTCAGCACTGAAAGTCCTTTCACAACTTGCTATTTTTAAACCGTTTTTTGAACACTGTGCTCACTGTGTTGGAAGTGAAGGGGAATGTATTCACTGTGCTTCAGAAAGTGAAAATCAAACATATTTGCTTTAACTGCTGAATTATAGGGAGGAAAAAGGGATGGAAAGAGAAAAAAAAAAAAAAAAAAAACAAGAAAAAGTGAGGCCACATGACATTAAGGAGGGATTTGTGACATGACTGATAGCAAATTAAAGTAAGAGGGACCTGAGATAAAGGGACAAAATACTGGAGCATGACAACACAGAGATAAACCAAGCAGCATATTGCAAGTTTTCCTCAGTAACGAATCACAAAACAAACAGAAATAGACCTGGCTTCTGCCATAGTTACCGTGACTAAATGGAAATTAAAAAGTCAGTTTATGTCATAGTATGTTGCAAGAGAGAAAAAAAAATCATTTGGGTCTTGAGGTGTTTGCACTGTAAGCTGACAGATTCCAGTAAAGAGTTGAGGACTTGTCTGCTGTTGTCTCACCCTCCACCCACACCACAGCAGAACATAAACATTACGTGCATTTTGAGGAAAAAAAAAAAGAATGTCTCTGCAGTAAATCCAAGAACCAGACAAGAACTGAGGGAATATGAGATCTTCTCACAGCAGAGGAAAATGACATAATAAATCCCCTGTATTTTTTTATGATGGAAACTCTAAGTATTTTGAAAAAAAAAATGTGGCCAGCTGTATGAATATTCTGAAATAAAACATCATGTGAGAAATAAGCCACCCTCTGCTGCTCCCATGGAACATATATTTTATTATAAATTAAATTAGTACTACCAGTAGTCTGAAAAAAAATTACAAACATTAATACTACTACAGCAGAAGTAGTGAGCTCCTTCATCCCATTGTTATTCTAAGCATGAACTTGATGCTCTGGGAATGTTTTAAAAGGGGAAAGATAATTTCTAAGAGCTGCTTTACATGATAGATGAGCACCTTACAGTCACAGGAATCTCTAAAGCTTCTCATAGTGATGTAAACAAACAAACAAACAAAAAAACCAGAGAGGTTGTGCCATCTGGGACTGTTCCAATTCCATCAGTTGCAGAGGCTGCAGGGGAGTCAGGCTGTTCTGGTGGGGCCCAACTGAAAACCCTAATGCAGCCACTTCACGAGGTGCTGAACAATGCATCTTGGAAAGTGGTATGTACCCTCAGATTTCACTGGAATCATTATGAAGAGACAAAATAATAAAAAGAAAAAAAATCAGATTGTCAGGAAGTCAGAAATGTACAGGTGACCCTTTTAGAGGGAATGCAGGTGGGATTCAGCTTGTAGGAAGAACTGGCCATGTCTGCCTGTCCCCCCTGCACAGGAGCCTTTCCTACCTGAGCTCCAAATTGCCATTTGCTCTTTTTAATAGAGAGACACCAGAACCAAATATGAAAAGAGTCCCTGACATTATCACTGTGATTCTTTTAAGCTTCTAGGAATAATTTAAGGGGGAAAGTTAATAACTACAGCATTGACTTTAATCTTATTTGCCAAACTAAAAATATTTCAGAATTGGCTACAAACTGCTAGGAGATATTTCTTCTTCTGTAATAAACAGTTTATTGAATTCAAAAAAAGATTTATACTCACACTGACTAGCCACAGCAAAGCTGCAAACAGCTTGCTCTTTTGGTAAAATTTTGTTTGTGTGGGAATCCCAAGGTGATTGCCTTTAAAACAGCACAGCTAAAAATTTTTCCTTAGCTCAGTATTCTGATATATATCACTGATTATAATTATAAATATTTAGTTGCACTGTTATTTCCCCAAAGTGAGCATATTAATTCTAGTCTAAAGAGATACCTTTTGTTCAGTTTAAACCCTTCCTCAGATGAGGTAATTTACAAGACATACACTTAGGTGAACATAATAATATTTAGATGGAGAGGAAGCATCAATGTTCATTATTTCACAATAATGTTATGTCTGTGGTTGCAACTGAAACTGTTTCAGTCACCCGTCCTGACAGCAAATGACAGCAAAACACATCCTCAGCCTCTGCTTAACACTGCTGGGCTGTCATAACACACCACAATGTGCAAGCAGGTGGCTACAGGAAGAGAAACCAAGGTGCTGCACTTGCTTGCACAGTAAGCTGCAGTTACTGGAATATGCTGCATTAAGCCTTACTTTGTTTTAAATGCCCAAAGAGTATTTAAATAAAATTAAAAATACATTGCTATGGTCATAATTGAACCCAGCATCAGTACCAAGGCCAGGTCCTGAGCACATTTATCCAAGTTTTGGTATCTTTTTTCCCCCCTGTAATATGACATTAAGGCCATATGATTTCCTGTGAAACCCCAAACTATGGCCTTTGTTTCCTCTGCAATGATGTTACCAAAAAAGTTGAATGTTGCTAAATTATTCTGAGGTTCTCTGCAAAGACAGTGAGCACAGTTAGGTGGCCCATAGAAGTTGTTGAGAAGATAATGGAGATGTTCACAGTACCAGAACTGAATTCTTCCATTCAGCCCTGCAAAAGGCCTGATGGAATTTGCAGGTAACACCAGAGGCTCTGGTGGAACAGCTCTAAATGTAAATATTTCCTGACCTTGAATCTACACTGTGGGATGATAACAGACTTTCTCAGATGCTGAAGTGGCCAGTCCTTCACCAGATTAAGCTTCAAATCTCTCTCCTAACAAAAGATCAAAATTTGGCTTACATTTTCCTTCATCCTTGAGACTCTTCCCAATTATTAAGGAAGACATGAACTGCAAAAGTTAAAGTTTCACACACAAGAATTTCTCATATTTAATAAACTATTTTTAAGCTTCAAAATTATGTTGACTCTTAACTTGCTTCAGAGACTTGTGCCTTTTTTGCCCATCAGTTCTTTCCTACATGATGCACCCCAGCTCAGAGGCTGGCACAGTCTGACCAGCCAACCTGCAAGACCACCTGTAACACAAAACATCTTCCCTGGGTGCTCCAGTCCTTCCTGTAGTGCAATCTCTCAGAAAATAACTTTTTCTACAAAGGAAGAAACTCTGTCTTTAAAAAGGAACAAAGAACACTGCTAAATCAAAACATAACTCCACGCTTTTCTATAAATGAAATTATAATTATATAAGATTACATACACATTTAATCAAAGCCACTTTGATAAGTCAACTTTTCTAATTAAAACCAGTATTAGAATTCCAATTTTGAGGAGAGATTAGAAACATCAGAAATGTGAAGTAGTGTCAGAGGTAACAACCATAAATTAACTGTCAAACAGTATTAAGACACTGATTTATCTATAATGAGCACTGCTTAAAAACATTAATGCATCTCTATGAATTTTTACCAATTTAACATTACTTTCATTTTAAGAGTTAACATCACTAGAATCCCCCTATGGAAAAGGCATTATGCACAACTAAGTATGCAGTTTCTTGCCACTGTGACTTATAGAAACTTCTGCAGGGAGAACTCCATGGTCCTGTCTTTGCCTGCTTGTTCAGACCAGCTTTAGGTAAAACAGATCAAAGCAAAAACACCAAAGTCTAACACAAAATTGGAATATTTGTGAATAAAAAATATTTTTTTTCCCCAGAAAACACTCTATACAGCAAAAATGCCTATTTGTTTAACTTTCTCCAGTGCTGAGGAACATCTTTAATCAGACGTTCCAAATTAGTGAGGAATAGTGGGTTCATTATCTCATGTTTAAATATATTTAATCTTTGCAACTAAAAAAGGTATGTTATTTTCTGTATCAATCAGTACAAGGTGCACAGAAATTGCCTCTTAGAAGTTGAGCTAATTATGCTTTTAGGTGATCTGGAAAATGCATATATCCATATCCATTACAGTTTTTCACAAGTACATACGATGTTCTCATAAAAGCTTTTTGGCTTAAAAGAAAAGGAGCCACCAAGCATTTATACAGTAACAAAATCATTGTATCAACATATCACAGAGTCATTACAGCTAACAGCCTAACCATATTACTCTCAAAATTCCCTATTTCCAGGAATTTATAATGCAGCTGTAACAAATGGCCCTCGCTAAAACTTTATCAACAGGCTTATAATGCACCAGTAATTGTTTTCTCAAAGTTGAGCATGCAGAAAAGCATTATTTTTTGCTGTTTTATGCAACAGCTACATCTAAGAAATGACAGCGTTATTAATGTATACAGATATTTTGGCATAAAAGCAGTTTGTTCCTAACACTTCTTAAACACACTCATTAATTTTGTACAGGCTCCTCAGCACAGACTGCAGCTATGAAAGGCTTTTTTTCAGAACAGAAAGGAAGCAGAACTAAAACAAAGAAAGGAATGTGGCTCATGCCTCATATTGTGATTATCTTTGCATTTTCCTCAGTATGTGGTGTGAGACTGCAGCTGGGTTCAAATGATACAAAATTCCCACCCTTGTGACAGGACAGTGGAGCTTTTTGTGGCTGGAGCTGCTGCCCACACACTGGACTGCCCTGCAAACTGCCTTGGCCTTTTTTGGCGAGATGGGGAGGAAAAGCAGCTCCACCTAAACTAAAAAGAGCCAGCTCCTTCCTCACCCACTGAACAGCCAATATTCCATATATTCCACAGGCAACATGAGTGGGCTGGATCCTGGCTGTCCACAAAGCTGAGCTGTAACAAGTGAGGAAAAGCAGGGAGTGGTAAGAGCAAAAACCACATCAAAAATAAAAAGGCAGATTTCTCTGGTTAAAAATAATTTCAAGCTAACTTGGGTAATAACACAGGAGCGTAAAATCCACCAAGAAATTACTGCATTTAGTCTGAACAAATGGTTCATACACCTGACTGCACATAATATATTCAATGCAAAAACAGGCATTAAAACTGTAATTTAAAACTTGTTTCACCTTCCTTTTCCAGTTCAGTTTCAAACACCGTTGAACAGAAAATAAGCACAGTGTGGAAAGCAGGATGACTTCTCACAACATGACGTGGATCAGCTACCCAAGCAAGAGCCAGATTTTCAATTCCCCAGAAGAAATTGAAGCTGTCATAACTTCTCAAAACATCATATCCAGAGTTATGCACTGTTACATTGCCCTTTTTGTACCCACTGGATTAATAGCTGGCATATGTATTTTGATAATTTTCATAAAGAATCATTTGCAGAACAAAAGAGTAAGCTTGGACTTACTTCTACACTTCCTATACTTCACCCTCAGTAATATCATAATGATTTTTTTCTCCTTTACTGTCATCAGCAGACCTGACTATTTAACAGCAACCCACCTTGCCTGTAGCGTACTGTCATTTTTTTTCAACTTTGGTTATTTCAATTCTCAGTATGTTTTCATTTTGACACTTTTCACACTATTACTGGAGAGATTTCTACCATCAACTGCTCTCTGCAAAGCCACCCAAAGACCCATCTTGTGTGTTGGGCTTGTATTCTCATGCACCTTCTGTTTGTCCCTGACAGAGGCAGTGCTGGTTGGCGCTGATAATTACCACCTGGAAGTGCACTGCCAGTTGGATCCATTATTTGCATGGCCTGAATATGAGATTGTTAAATTCATCTTTGGGTTTGGAATCCCGTCATTACTCCAGATCCTCTGTTTTACTGTTCTGTGGGCTAAAGAAGCACCAGCAGGAGCTCCATCCTTGCAGCAGCACATCCGCACCTACGCCGCCGTGTACACGATCAGCGCGACAATGTTTGTCTGCCGCCTGTTTTATAACGTCCTGATTCTCTTCAGGACAGCACTGAAACTGCAGAGGAGCATTGGAACAACAAAGAATGAGCTTGTGATGAACATTGCAGAAATAGTGCTGTTCTGTGAGAGCTGTGCTAGTTTGGTAGTTATACTATTTCTTCATAAACCGTGCAACGCTGAAGTATTTAAAGTCATCGAGAGGTGCCGAAGGAAAACCCCTGCCAACAATCACCTTGAAATACCAGAATCAGCCCCAGCCATTCAAAGTGGGTCTCAGTAATACCTGCTCTTCTAAACAACTGTCAATGCACTTTGCTTTTTAGCTTGTGGGTTTTGTTTTGGTTTTTTACTTCTTAAAAAAAAGGGCAATTGTTCCTTCTTTAGAACTCAAACTTGGCCTATCTTACAGATAGCAGTACTGGAAGAAAAAAGATGGTCAGTTCTAGTACTCACAGTGGAATCTGTAAGAAAACTTCCAGGGTCTGGGGCTGTTTGGGTTTTTTTTCATATATACATGTATATTTAAATAATCTACTTCTCTGCAAGCCATTGCTTCAAAGTCAGGTGGAAAGATGAGTACTGTTGCCATAGAACTGTGCTTCTGCAATATCAATGCCCTAGCAGAGCTGCAAACAAAAATGTGGCAGGAAGCAACTTTGAATAAAGGTCAAAATCTCTAGTCAGAGCATTTTCTCAGGTGTGCTTCCTCCTTTGACTTCTTACCCTTCAAACTATGTATTTCTATAACACTGGTATATATAATTTTAGTGGCAGCAGCAGTGAAGTTTTTGTCTGAATTCCTGTGCCAAAAAAAAAAAAAAGAAAGAAATCAAATTAACAGAAACATGGGTCTATAAAGGAAAGCTTTGGGTCCTTTGTGAGGCACTGAACTGGAAAGATCAATAGGATGGCTAATTAAAACTTTGTGCAAGAATGAAAGCTTTTTGTTAATGTACTCTCAGCTTCTACTTTGCATTTAGACTTACAGCAATGATTGACTTAAGCCATTCCTGATGAGTTCATTCAGAAGTACAAAGTCATTGGAAGAGCCACATTTTCAGTAATACACAAAGTGAAAAACAGAGAAAAGCCAGCTCAGAACAGCAGAACTGAGGTGTATTTTTAATAAGGCAAACAAAACCCGAGCCCCAGTTCCTAACTGGAATCAAGGCTCTGCTAGAGACAAGCATTGTACATTAAGATGACAGTTGATGGGTAAATGGTGCAAAAAGAGGAAAAAATCTGAATTAGAACAAAACAGTTGTGGTGCAGGAGTTTGGATGAAGCCCTGCAGGATCAGTAGCTGATGCAGGCTGAGATGTAGGTGCAAAGCTGTAAATGCTTGCTTTGAGCACACTATTACTGCCACCAAATCTGGCCAGGAGCCACCTTAGGCATTTGGCTTCGGCTTCATCTTCTGTTAAAAAAGTGGAGAGAACGGAAACAGGAAAAGCACAGAATTGTACTAAAACTCGGATAATGACGTAGACTCAGATGGCAAAGTTACAAAAATACAGCACTGTGATGAGAAAGTAACTTGAAGAGTTCTGAGAAAAGCTATTTTGATGCTTCAATCTGTGCCTTTGTATGAAATTCAGGTGCTAATAGAACTGAGGGGTTTTTTGCAGTTATATCCTTTGAAAGATCTTCCTGATGGGATCTTCCAGATTCGTGTGGGGAGCTGGTGTAAATCAGCATGGGCTGCCTAAGAGAGAACAGCAGGAACTGATTGATCAAGATGAACATCTTCCACAAGCCAAGAGCCAAGTGCAGAAATGGAAGAACAATAATCATGCAGAATACAGATCAAGTATCTAGAGATATGGATCTAATCTTGGACATCCAAATCCTGACAAGTATGGACCATGACTGCATCACATGCAAATAAAGGGCAATATGTAATCCGACTATGATTGTAAGGACCAACATTTCCACAAGATGTAAAAATCAGCTGGTAAGATGTCTGCATTACATTGTGTCAGCCTGTTCCCCTGTTCAATTTTGTTCTGCTGCCAGCACGAACAGATGGATAATTAAAGAACTCTACATATAAACAGATCATTATAGAACGTGGTCAGAAAGGAAGTAGGCAGATAAGAATCATCTCTTTGAACACAAGAGCCAATTTCATACTTGTGAAAGGAATTCTCAGATGGCATCAGAGGTTTTGTTTTGCACCTGAGAAGAGGGAGATTAAACAACACAGACCAAAGATCAGCCTTGCAGAAAGAAGTCTGAAGAGATGAGTTGTAGGAGCTGTACATCACTGAAAAAGCTCACAGACTGAGTGAAAGAATATTTCAGAAGATGCAAGCTGTTTATCCCAGCTCAGAAAGTCAGTTTCAGCTCCACTGTGGATGAGGAGGATATTTTGTAGTATGGGAATGATGTGCAAATGTTTCTACCTTACTTACAGCTTCCATACATTTTATATTTAAGGATAAAAGAATAAATATTGTGTTGTTTCTGAGTTGCTTTGAAAGGTGCCTAAAAGAAAATTGAGTCAGTAAAAGCTGGCTGGGACCTGGAAAGTGATGTGAGTGAATGCCAGTAACACACCTGTGAGGAGCCACAGGGTTGGGCAGGGCACACAGGTGCTTCATGATGCTCTCAGCAGGGTGCACAGCCAGAGCAGAGCCATACCCAAGTGTCACAGAGAAAAAAACCTGTAGGGAGCTACTGTCAGATGTAGGATCTGAGAGTGAGCCCACCTTGGCAGAGTGAACAACTGTGTGTGAGTCTGTGAGCAGTCCTGGGGAAAGCTCCTGGCAGCCATCTGTGAGATGTGAGTATGTGTACTCTGATCTCCTCCCTGGCCACGTGGAAAAAACCTGAGTATTTTCTGGATGGCTGGTTATATTGCCATGAAGAAATCTCTCTGTACAGTGAAAAGACTTTGCAACTGAATATGAGAAAACAAAGGTAAGCAGGAGGAAAGAGGTTGAAAAATGCAAAACAGTAACTCAAATAGTTCAGAGTATAAATTTCAGCAATACATAAATGTTTTCATAGAATTAGTCCTGATAAAGTCAGAGCTTACATTAAAGTTTAGGGCAATGAACATGTGGTCCTAGAGAAAATCTATTTGCATCCAGCTAGAATATGAAAGCAAACACCCCTATGTGCAACAGGGAAGGAACACAAACAGTTTCCCAAAATCCTTCTAATACAGATATGAGGGAGAAAAAAAACAGCTTTAGCTAAGATTAAAAGTAATATTTTTAAATAATTAATAATCTAAAGAGTATTTTTAAGAACAAAATAAAATCTCTATGCTCTGAGATTTTTTTCTCTTATGCAACCAGCAGCTCAGTTGAACCCTCACTTCTCCCAGGCTTCACCCAGTTGTGAACAGTATGTTCCAGAAGAAACACAGCATATATTTTTATAGGCAGGCTGTCAAAATTAACTGAAGGGATCTACTGGAAAGTTCAAAGGAGAATATTTTACTTCTGTCTTGGTAATATTTGTATCTTTCCATGACTTTGGTCTTCATTTGAAAAAAACACTGTTCAGTAGACAAAGAGAAATTATCAGGCTGCTGAAATTAAATCTTGGATTTCTGAGCTGGTAACATGTTTTGGAAAAGAACTCAGGACTCATCATTACTGAACCAGCTGGCTCAAACTTGATCTGATCCCATTGCAAACGACATTTGAGCTAGAGACTGAACGTGCACATTGAATAACAACTCGAGCTGCTACATCCCTACATGTATTTCTAAGCCTGCCCTTAGTTACATTCTAATATTAAACTAACAGACACTGAGAGGGCTTCAGTATTCTTTATCTTGATTTTGAGGTAGCTGCAGAAAACTCAAGCAATTCAGCCAAAGTATTCTGTATAATGTGTCCACCATGTATGTTGCACAACAGATAAATTCACTAATGGATAGAATGAAAGAGTGCATTTCACTTCCATGGTACAAAGCGCCCGGCAAAGGACTGCCACACTCAGCTTCTAAAATAAAAATCATTGATGTTTTGCAAAAATCTTTTAAAACAGCATTTGAATAGAGCCTGAAGTCCTATGATGAGGCTTTGAGCACTCTGGTTTAGTGGAAGATGTCCCTGCTCATGGCAGAGGGCTTGGATCTAGATGATCTTTAAGTTCCTTTCCAACCCAAACCATTCTAGGATTCTGTGATCTTTCACTAGACAACATTTTGTGGCCCCATTTAGTGGAATTTTTAGATTATCCCTTAAGAGTTTTGCAATATATGCTTTAAGAAAAATAAAAAGGCTTTACCAGAATAGTTTGAATGGGTTTGAATGGGTGTAGTCCCCGCAAAAGGAAAAGGCTGAACTTTTAAAAATTATTTTTAGTAAGAAAAATGCATTCTCAGAATTACTGGCAACTGGAAAGCCTAAATACACAAAATACACTCCATCCAAGCTTTCTGAAGGCACAGAAACAATTAATTCTAGCTCAAACTAAGTTTGATTATTTGCAAGAAAGATTATTTGCTACTGAGGCTGGACAGGATAAGTATGAGGGTGCTCTAGAGCAGGGTAATGGATGCTGATTTCATTCAGAGGTTGAAAAAGGTGAGAGAGGACTTGGACATCAGTCTACCTGGAAAATCTCAGGAACAGTACCACAGCACCTGTATTTCCTCTAGAGATAGTTCCAGAAGAGATTCTCTTCTGGAGAATCACAAATTTTATTTCTTTTGAAATGGTTTCATTACAGTGCAAGCATTCCAATACAATTTTAATTTCTGCTTCCTTCCCCTTCCATGCAATACAGTGCCTTACTCTTCAGCTTTCTATACCCTTGCCCTGATCTAATTTCTCCAGGACTCAACAGCTTCATACCCAAAACACTTCCACACTTCTGACAGAATCCAAGAGTCTCTTGCATCTCAGAGGGTTTATCCAGCTGGAGAGGCTGCCACAGAGTGCTGGCACAAGAGCTGGGATGCATCTCAATGCTGCTGTCTCCCATACTCACACCTCCCACCTTCTTTCTCCTCAGCTGCCACCTTCAGCAGCACAGTAACAGGCACATATGTTGAAGTCTGCTAAATTACACAGAATAACTTCTATTATACCCCAGATTAAGCCTCTTGGTGCACTGAAGTACATCACAACTGCACCAGTGCTTCTGAAAGACTCTCTGGTGTTAGACATGTTTACTGAGACATCTACAGAGCTTTACACACTGACTGCTATCTAAAAACAAACCAGGAAAATTCTAAAGGCTGGATTACTGAGGTCTGACATTATACAAATGCTACTGCACCAGTTGCTTTCACAGATTTTCTCAGCAACATCACAGGAAGGTGAAACAGGTGGAGCTTTAAGACTCAACACTGTCACAACTGTGACCAGGGATCATTAAGGCAGTCACTGCAAAGTCCTGGGGAATACTGACAGGGAAAGAGGAAAAGTACAATGTTCAGCAGCTGCTATACTTTGAAGTATTTTATGGAATATGGAAATTACAAACAGTGAGCTTAAGATAGATTAATCAGTAACAATAATTTGACTGCATAAACAAGGGTCTGAAAATGCTGGGATCTGTTTTAGGAAACAGGATTCAGAGGATTCACACAATCATCTCACAAAGTATTTAGAGAAATACAGAACCCATTAATTACAATATAATAATATACAAAATTACTATAGTACTAAAAATGACCTCTCATGCTTCACAGTTCTTCACAGCACAGAAAACAGCTACTTCATAGGTCGTTTGAAAGAGAATTTCCTCACAGCTCTGGATGTACAGCAAAATGACAAATTTCTTACCATGAATTCAAACAAGAAAATTATCATTCAGAATTATACATTTTATCTAGCTGATATTCACAGCTAGACAAGCAAGGACAGACAGACCAGCTGATTATCAAATCCAGGCCCCCATAATAACAAACAACGGACACCCAGAAGTGAACGTTACACATGAAGAAAAGTAAAAAATCCTTCAGGCCCTTGCAAGATCAGTGGAAGCTCTGAAGGACAGAACTAAGTACAGCAGAACCACATGATCAACAATCAACAATAAAGACTCTTTTTAATCCTGTTCTTTCATGACAGCAAAAAATTAAGACCTTCAAAGCTGGTATCACAAGATTTTTCCAACATTTACAATATTCCAGTCCTACAATGCAATCATATTTGTACACATCTCAAAGCAAAAACACTTTAGGCTCTGTCCTTATCACCCTGTATTAAAACACTCCATTCCACACACAATGGAAATCTTCTGTTCAAAATAATTTTACCAGCACCAATCTGCGCAAACATTCTAAATAATAACTTTTGATCTAAATAATAACTGATTCCAAAACTATTTACCAAGAGCCATCATGAAAGAACATCTTTAAAAACTGTTTTAATAGCACTGCCAAAATCCTCTATTCCTAGGCACAGTGTGTTGCAGAAAAACCAGCAAATAATGTATTTGCCTCAATGAAGGCAGAGGGCTTCTGCTCCCAAACCCACTCACGTAAAGAATCTCTGCTTCACTTTCCTACAGACAGGTCCTTTGTAACCTAAAGATATTTGACCACTGTAATCAGTGTCATACATCCACCATTATAATGACATGTTAATTGCTTACTCCACACCTCTGAAACTGTCACACTGTCTTCCTGAAGTCCTAAATGCTGAGATCCCATTCACCTCATTCCAGCAGCAGCAGAATGCTGCAGCAAAGCCACTCAGGGCACTGAACGTTCAGGTGTCAGATCAATATAACCACAGAAAACAACTGCCACAAATAAAATATTGCTCTTTTATGAGGGAGCTTTGACTTTCTTCCCATTCTAAGAATTCTGGCCACCAGTAGGTGGTGTTACTTGAAACGTCAAGTAGGTTTTTTTACCCCCTGCAGACGAAATGCAAAACTCCACCTGCAACACTGGTGTTTAATGCAAAACTGAGGCTCCTCATTCTCTGTAGGGTAAGCTTATTGCCTCCATGTGATTTTGAGCTGAGCAATTCTAAGAAATAAGAGAATGACAACATATACCTGAACATTTAAATACAAACAGGCAAAATGGGATCGACTTGAAGGTAGGAAAACTGAAATTTATCTTCTCCATTTAGCAAATGACCCTTCTCAGATGCTTGATGCCTTCAATCCATTATTTCCCTTTAGACTGCCCAGAGGCTTTTAAAAACCACCACAAATAACAGAAATAATTGCTTTATATCTATGTAAAATATGCTTCATTGCAATCTGCAAATAAATCTCTTAATTATTGTTCAGCTGAGCTCTAGGTTTGAACGGACTATAAAACTTAAAAAAACACCAGAGGCAGAAAGGAGGGTGCAATTAGGCAAAATAAAACTGACAAATACAAGAGAAAGATGTTTGAGTAGTTCGAGTAGAAACGAAACCAGCAGAAACAGGGTTAATTCTAGCCTTATAAGGCTCTTCAGCAGCACTTCAACTGCACACAAATTAGAACAACCCTGGGAATCTATAAAGCTTGTTTTATTGCCAAGGACATGCAGCAAGATCTGCATTTTGCTCTTGTAAACTCTCTATTTAATAAGTTTTAAAGCAGAGTAAGACTTTTATATGATTTTTGTTTTTACTGCTGAATCATCAACAGGTGGCACCCACTGCAGCTCTGCACACCTAAAAGCAAGTTTTTACCGAGAGGACAGTGGAAGTTGGCACATCCATTACGTGTGCACCCAGCAAGGAGCAGCCTGCTGCTGTCTGCAGGAAAACCAGCTCGGGAGAAATGGAATTAAGGTAAAATAAAGTGTTTCACAGTACATAGTTACCTGTAATGCTTTTAATTGCTTGGCTTTTGGCAGCCTTTCAGATGTAATTAAAATCTGACCACCTACGGACCTTTTAAAATCAATTGTTCAGGCTGTTAACTTATCATTTATTGTATTTAAATCTGTTTTACTGCCTTGTTCACAAATAAAAGGCTGTTACATAAAGACAACAGTTAATGTCTGACTTCATAGCTGCTTGAAACAAACACTGAACCTTGTCGTGAGCGTAATTTCATATGGATATTTTAGCATGAAGATTTACACTATTAAAATGGTTCAAAACACAGCAACAGGTACTGGGAACTTATACCTGTTTAATTAAAAATCGAAGCTCTGGAACCTGTATCTTTATTTAAGTATCTGTAGCTATTTCTGATTACTGGAATACATTGAAGCAAACGCAGAGCTGTATTTCTGACTAAAACTATTCTAACCCTCCTACTCCACCAGTGGTCTGCTCTTTCCTCCCCCAGATTACACCCTGGCAGGATTTAAGTCATCAAAATGTGGAAATGTGCATGAATTTTACTAGCGAACAATTTTTAAAATATATTTTCATGGAAATAAAATTCAGTGGTTTGACAGTAAGATGCAGATTTAAGCAATTTAAAATATTTAAAACTTAGCACAAAATAACTTGGTTTGTTATTTCCTTGCTGTTTTATTTGTTTGGGGCGTTTTTTGCTTGGCTCTTTCTTTTTTTAAATAAACTTCTAGCAATGCTTCAAGT
This sequence comes from Agelaius phoeniceus, assembly GCF_051311805.1. Classification (NCBI taxonomy): domain Eukaryota; kingdom Metazoa; phylum Chordata; class Aves; order Passeriformes; family Icteridae; genus Agelaius; species Agelaius phoeniceus. The sequence goes on along the minus strand of NC_135280.1, from coordinate 5,479,000 downwards.
GCATAACATTCAACATTTAGAAGTAAACAAATCTGATAACTGGTTATTTTCCATTACTACACGGAAGTCAGTGAAACTTAATAAATCACAACAGAAGACAAACTGAGTATAATAATGTTGGTGTATATCAATATGCTGCTTGTATTACCTTCATTTCTAAAATTTGCCTTTCCCTCCCACTGAAAGCAGCAGGAACCAACTGCTTTTCATCTCTGTTGCCTTCTCAGCCACAGACTCTGCTATTTATTACCCTTACAAGCTGACAAAATAAATATCTATGTATCTATATTTAAAAATACAGTTTTCCTAGATTAGGCTAAAGTCACTCATTTGATTTCTCTGTATTTCTTCATTTTTTAATACTGAAACCCTGACGGGCACACACAATTTTAACAGACTTGCCCTCATGATGGTATTTTGATCTAGAACAAATTTAAATTCTTTTAAGTGAACCTTTGCATTTATAGTAGAACATGATGTTTTCCACAACCTCGGCTGTGATTTAAGTTAGCAGAAGCTAATGGCACATGGAACAGTGCTGGAATATGAGATTAATTGTTTTCCATTTGCAAATTGCAGGTCCAAGGATGTTCATTGATTATTAAAAGAAAACAAATGGAGCTAGAATTCCACTGCCTTCCAACTTGCATGAAGAAACATTGCTGCTGAAAAGCTTTTATTAAAGAGACCCAGTACCACCATGGTAAAAAGATTCCTACATGATCTTAAGGCATACAGGAACTGCAAATTCTCTTATTTAAAATGTATATAGCATCCTGTAAAACAAATTAAGAATTCACTATCTGTAGTATTACATTTCAGTCAGTTTTAAGTCTAATTAATCTGACTTTTAAAGCATTTTCATTTCCTATACAAAAGTCTGTATCATTTTCAATTCCAACCAAAAATGCTTACTAAGAATTCAGTTGAAACCAACCAAAAATCTGATTTTTTTGGTATTGCCATCAAACTTTGAGTACTAATATCTTTTCTGCAGATATTCTAACCATGGAAACTTATTCTGCCTCAGTATCACCTGTTATATGTAACAGCACAACTTTTAACCTGAATGGATCCCATTTGTGTAACGAAAGCATATCCTCTAGATTAGCTGATAAATCAGAACACCAACAATATGTTATTGGCCTTTTCTTATCATGCCTTTACACAATATTCCTTTTTCCTATTGGTTTTGTGGGAAACATTCTGATACTGGTGGTCAACATTAGCTTTCGGGAAAAAATGACAATCCCAGACCTTTACTTCATAAACCTGGCAGTGGCTGATCTCATTCTAGTGGCCGATTCTCTCATTGAGGTGTTTAATCTTGACGAGAAATATTACGATATCACCATCATCTGTACCTTTATGTCTTTGTTCCTTCAGATCAACATGTATAGCAGCATTTTCTTTCTGACATGGATGAGTTTTGACAGATACCTAGCCCTGGCCAAGGTAATGAGGTCCAACTTATTTCGCACTATGCAGCACGCTAGACTGAGCTGTGGGCTCATATGGATGGCATCCATTTCGGCAGCTCTAGTCCCATTTACAGCCGTGCACTTACAGCACACCGGAGAGGTCTATTTCTGTTTTGCAGATGTAAAAGAAATCCAGTGGCTAGAGATAACCCTGGGGTTTATTATCCCCTTTGTGATCATCGGTCTTTGTTACTCATTAATTGTTCGAGTCCTTATAAAAGCACACAAGCACAGGAGTCTCCGGCTGCGGCGACAGAAGGCTTTGCGCATGATTTTTGTTGTTGTCCTGGTTTTCTTTATCTGCTGGCTCCCTGAAAACGTCTTCATTAGCGTCCAACTTCTCCAGAGGAAAAGCGAGCCCGTCTCTTCAAACAGCCCATCCTTCAGGCATGATTATCCTTTAACAGGACATATTGTGAACCTAGCAGCTTTTTCTAATAGCTGCTTGAACCCCTTAATTTACAGCTTTCTGGGGGAAACCTTCAGAGACAAACTGCGACTGTACATTGAACAGAAAACAAAAATGTCAACATTGCATCGCTTCTGTCAGGCTGCCTTAACGTCTGTCATTCCTGACAGTAATGAGCAATCAGAAGTCTGATTTAGTATCATTGTGTAGAACATATGACTGTGAAGTTGTGCAAATAGTGAACAAAATGCTTGCTACTAACAGAAAAGAAGTGCATATGTGTGTGTGTATATATATATATTGTATCGCTCTATTGAGTATTGAAGGTTTATATTCAAAATGTTTTTATGACAAGACTTTAATGTAGAAGAATATGTTTTAGTCAGATTTATATTTAATTATGAACAGGATTATTAAAAGCTGAGCACTGAAGAAGCTTTATTTTGCATTATACATATATGAATGACGATATAAGAGAAAATTTTATCAACTTAGGAAGACTCTAGATGTAATCTGATTATCAGAGATGATACTTTGCTGGTGTATATAAGGTACTTCCACTTAAATAATGAAGCTGCCATAACAGTGAGGAAAAATCATTACAACATATTGATGTGGAGATGCAGAAAACATTGATTTTTTTTCACCCAAACATGTTAAGATGAATGACTTTGCTTACAAGAACTACTTGGTACTATCGTCACTGTATTCTAGCATGTCTTCCATGATTAAGTTTTTGATCTTAATATAATCAAGCACAGTGATGAGTTTTTGTCTCCTAAATGTAATCTACTGTTTACATCAGTACTTGATCAAAACCAAAATCATCTGTAACTATAGTGCTCATCTCAAAGACCTTCACAGAAGCAAAATGTAGTGCTTCATTCTCTTTTAAGGATTGACCCTGATGATCTCTCTCAGAACAAACATAATTGGCATTTTTGTCAAAAATGCCAGTGCACCAACATTATTCACACCTGCCTTCAGATTTGAGTGCACATTGCACAAAGTCTCTTCACATTCCACAACAAAATGCTGGTTTTTAAGGAAGTGTCACTTTCTGCAAAAGACATTGTAGATATTGTGTAGATATTGCTTATGAAAGTGACAGAAACCTCCAATTTCAGGAAGGAAGACCAAATGTAATGGAGTGGGATTATCAGATCTGAACTTCATGCACACCCATCCCACCTCCAGAAAGCCCCAGCCTTTCGAGACTGTAAAGATGCATTTTAGATGCTTTGATCATTTGAAGATTATACTAAGCAAACAAATGATAGCACCACTTACTGGAAAACAGTAGTGTTTCTTTCCTTCTAGCAAATAATTGGGTTGTAAATCTGATTGATGTTTAGCACAGGTTACTCCTGGACTTGTTCAGAGGAAGCTATAAAGTTCCTAGAGATTAGTGTGCAAGATCATTGAAATATCACTTGCTGCATCTCTCAAGTGAACAAACTCATTTCACTTCTGTGCTTGACTGAAGCACCAGAACTCAGCAGAATAAGATGTTCTGTCCTATTTTCAAATGTCATATATTAATTAATTAGCACAATAACAGATTTTAAAGGATTTTTAAATGTAGACCTTTAAAACAATGACTAAAGCTACTAAAGCAATAAAGAAAACAGTGAAAATGATGATTCCACTCATATTTCTCATGAAATATCTTGAGCTTCTCAGTGGAAGTTTTGGCCACAAAAGACTTGACCTATAAACAGAAAGGCCACAAGACGATGATGGCTGAATTTGAAATAGATAGCTGGATATTCCTGCAGCTCCAACAGGAACAGCACTGTGGAGTCTGAGGCAACTGCAGATTATTTCCAAGTGATTGCTAATCACAGTCTAACGAAAAAAGTGTTTAGTTCCATCCTCTCTGCACAACACCAAGCAGATCTCTCAAGAAAGATGCAAGCATAGAACAAGTTGCTAAAATACAGTTAAGTCATCTCCCACCACTGTGCTGCACGACACACAGCCCTTCTCCCTCAGTACTTTTAGCCACAATTCCTCAGGTCCTATGGACTGCCAACAGACATTAACCACACCATTAAAGATGGCTATTTCAGACAACAGCCAGCTGAAGGAAGAGATAATTGTTTTGGCAATGCAATTCTGAGAAGACAGACACATCTTGAACTTAGAGATTTATTAGGTTTGTGCAACCCCGACACTTGCCATGAATAAAGAACTTCGGGGTTGCAGGAATACACTTTCCCAATCGTAGTTGTTGCTTATTTTGGTTTTTTAGGAATAAGATCCTTTCCCCTTCTGCCTCCTTCCAATACAAGTCTATGGTACAAGCCTTTCTGCTACCCCTGCAGAACACAAATCAAGAAAGTCTTTGTGCAGAAGCTTATAATAATAAACAAATAGCAATAGCAAATGCCTGCTCATGCATATTCTAAAGCAGTTTGTTTCTAAGTGATCTTATTCAGTGATTTACAGTGAAATCTAGGAAAGACCAGATTACTATAGCATTAAGAAAACAATATTTACTCAACCCGAAACAACCTGTTGCATGTTTAAAACTAAATTACAAACCTAAAGTACCTGATGGGTTCCCTACTGCTGATATTTTGGGACAGGCTTATGAACTGTGCCTGAAATTACTAAATTTAAACATATTTCTTACTTTATATGCAAAGCACTCTCCCAGCTGAAAAAACTGCACACTTATTCCCAAAGCTTTTTTTTTTTTAAACAGTAACTCTGTGCAAAGTAATATTTACAGAAATGTCATACAACTTCCATGTGTTTATGTACACAACATGCTTTCTGCAAACCAGCATCTTGCAATAACTCGTGACTATGGCTTATCCATGCACGAAAAGGATCTCAGCTTGATGTGCCTTTTTTTTTAAATTTCAAAGAACATAATCACCAGTAAATAAAACCTCTTCTAGAGTGTAGAGGAAAAAGGGAATAGGAGCAAGAATTGCTATACAACTCCTTCACTTTTTTATCTCTGGTCTCTCAAATTGTTTCATTGCTGAGTTGAAGGAAAACATTCCATATGCCTTTCTAAAAGACTGGACTGATGACAACTATGAGATTTAAAAACCTGTTTATCACAGCTGTTTACAATCTTTGCTGCAATACTCAATATAAAGTTTCCAGACATGAAAAGTCTAGTATTAGGAAAAGCTCACAGAAAAGAGGAGAGAGGGAATAATCAAAAAATCCCTGAAACCATTAACTGCTTTTGAAAATAGTACTTTAGCACAAGACTGCCTTGAATGCACAGGGTATAACTTAATATCTAGAAACAAAATAAATGCAAACAGCACAAACTAGCACCAGTCTGAACCTGATGCAACTGAAAGCTTTCCTTAGCTGTGTAAAAAGATATGAGAAAAAGAATTATGTGAGACCTCTTTAACATGTTAAGGAGATGCTGTAACTTTGCATTCTTTTGACAGTTTTGGGAGATACACTAAATACCAACTGTGCAGACACAACATCCACCTCTCAAAAATGCAGTGTCTGTCAGTCTAAAGATAAAGCTTGATTCATTTATGAAGAGCATTACAGCATGGGAGGGCATGTGACAGAGAATTTGAATCAATGAGTCAGGCGATCCCACATTCTGTGCAAGGCTTTGACATAAGATGGGCAAGATGCAACAAAAGTCACCTCTCCCTTCAAAAACTTGAAAAGAAATTGAGCACAAAGTTTTACAAGAAAACGCCTGTAAAATTTCAGACTAAGTATCTGTGTTTCAAACAAAATTCACTGCCTGTACAGTGCAGGCTCTAATCTTTTTTCCAGCCATCAAGTTGTGTTAGAGTATAACTGAATTTTTTCCCGTGTAAGGATTTTGCTGTATTCTCTCAGCTGTTTATTAAGACTGCAAAAGGGAAAAGGTTGTCTGGACAATTTTAAATGGTTAGGATTGTCACATAAAAAATGTGTTAAAGAGTGGTTTACCGTAAGTAAAAGCATGTCAAGTTCAACCCTGATTATCATTAATTCCATTGGAACTTGTTTCTGCATAACTAAAAACAAGTGAGTGTATGAAGAAATAGGTTTGAATTTTAATAGCTACTTATGAAGGTGAAGCAATGAATTAATTTGATTTTGGTTGAAAACAACGAAGATAAGGCTTGATTTGAATTTAAGGGACAGTGTCTATCCTTCCCTTTCACCCTAAGTCTTACCTTACCCATTCAGACCATCAGACAAACATTGAAAGTTTTCACCACAGAAGAGCATGGGGTCAAATTAATTGTTTATTTGTTCTTTTTTATGGTAAAACAGGAACAACATGTGATGGGGAACAAGTCATTTTTAAAACATGCACACAGAACACCTTTCCCCTATACCCTTAAGCTCTGCTGTCAGGGAGGTTGTGGTACACGCCCTGTGCTGTTTCAGAGACACCAGATATGAAAATCTGAACACCCTCCAGTCATATTTATAATTTAGGTGTTCTTTCTTCAACAGTATTGTCCAAACTATTTATTCCACAGTGACTTTTATTACAATAAACTTTTAACCCTTGGGTTTGGGCTTCCTTTTGGATTTCCATCACACAGCAGCATGGCACAGGCAGGAGCTAAGAAAAAACAGCTGCATATTGAGCCACCCAAGGTGCCAACACAGGAGCAATGCCCTCTGAAGACTGGGCAGGATCCGCTCTACTTTCAACTCCCTTTCTTACATGCTACTTCATTTCTTTTACAGAAGTCCACTAAATGCCATTACAAAATATAAAGATGATTGTCTGAGTCTCACACAGTCACCTGTGATTTAGGATGGCTTTTGAAACTGTTCAACCCCCACAATAAAAACCATTTTCAAGTTTCCAACCTGTTTTCTCACATTGCTTAAACAGTCTGCTACAGGTATACACAAGACATTTCAAAGTTCTAAATTAAACTACTGAGCTGTTCACTACCAAAAAGTAAAACCCTATCTTCTCAAAATAAATATTTAATGCAGCAGGGTGAGCCTTTCCAAAGCAGCAGCTTTGCTTACAAGTCCCAGTTCACTTGACCTGCAAGCAAAATCACTCAAGAGGTTTAAGACCTTTTCAAATTGCATTCACTGTGTTTTCTGGAAGGACTTTAAAAAAAACCACGGGGAGAAAAAAAGACATAGTAGAGAAACAGGAAAATTATTAGGATATTGTTAAATTATCCTTAGAATTGGAGTTAAGGCGATTTTTACAGAAAGAGCTCAGTGGCAGAATTGCCTAATAGTGCTGGAGATAGATTTGTTTTCTGCCTCAGCAGCAGAAATGTTTCCTTTCCCAGGCATTCCCTCAATAGAAACAGTAATATAATGGCAAATAAGATTTTCTTCCTTTCATTCTCTCTCCATTCAGAACTACAAAAGAGAAATAGCCCGTACCTGACTACAGAAACCTTTTAACTCTTGTGCTCCAGAGTAAAGAGCACACAGCAAACTGAGAAGCAAACCAAGGAAACAGCTCACTTAAACAATTGATACCATTCCAAATATCCACCTGACAACTGAGTATCAAGGTGGGAAGAAGAGACAGAGAGTGATGTGTGGGGGAAACTCAATTTATAAACTAGCTTGGCTTCCAAAGCCAGAATAATTACTTCTGATATTACAAGCTCATTCTCTACTAGAGTGAGAAACATGACATGCTATTTTCTTATGCTAATTAAAGCTGCCTGCTGATGGGTGACACTGTTGGGGTGTTGTGGGATCAAAAGCCCAGGCTTGCTGGCAGAGGTGCTGCTGGAACTGACACAGAACCCAAACATCCATTGAGCATCCTCAGCCCAAAACAAGGAGTGCATGAGGACCCATGGAAAACTGACCCTGCTGATTTGTGCTCTCCTTGACTCTCACTGCGTGAGACTTTCTGGACCTTGGCCAGAGATTTTATTCCAAAACCTATCAGATCATGACAGTTGCCTGCTCCTACTCTAAGCTCAAACTAGATCATGACTTAATCTAGACAAATGTAAAGAAGACAGCCATAGTTTAAGCAAAGTATGGTAAATTTTACAATTTAAAAAAACCCTACTTCACAAGTTTATTAAAAGATGTCTTTGAAGTAAAAGCTTGAAAACCACAGAACATGGGATTTTCATAATAAAATAGGAAAAACTTTCTATTCGAAAGGTAATTTGAAAAAAGAATCAGCCAGTGAGGTGCATGAGAGCTCCTAAGTCCACAAGAAGCCCATGACCAATTTCAATGACCTCTGTATTACAGCTCAGTACAACAGTTCTGTAAGCAATTAGTTATTTTTCAAGTGGGTAAGGATTAATAACTCTCCTTTAGGACTCAGTCCACAGTGTAAAGGTAGGATGGAATGACAGTAACTAAAAGCATGCATTTTCCACAGATACTTTAGATTTTCTCTTCTCTTTACATAACCACTCTGCTCCTTTCTAAGCAAAGCAGCTCTAAGCCCTCAGTACATTCTCTGAACAGCTTTGACATCTTTCAAACTCTGAGATGGTAGGAAGAGCTGTCTGCCCTTATGGACATGCTATTTGCAATAGCCTGCTTTACAGATGCAAATTATTAAGATAATGCTGAGAAATGTAATAAAACACTGGTTGATGATCTTCTGTTTGATGTCCTACAGAACTCCTGTGGGATTCAATTAGAAATAGGTAAATGCATTCAAAGACAGAGTCTGGTTTCCTTGTCAAATACCTTCATGCTTGTACCCTCAATATTTCAGGCAGGTTCTAAAAGTCAAAAGATTAATTTTCTGTTCTAATTACTTGTTGGATGTAACAGACAAGCATTTTCCAAGTATTTATTAATCTGTGTAGCTTTGATCTAATACCCAAGAGCCATTTTATCTATGCTGTAATTTATTAACATACATAAATATACACTGATCTTCCATGTGGTTCACAATATTGCATCTAAACACAGAAGGCATTTTGAATGAGAAAACATCTCATTTCTCATTCATACTACAGAAGCAACCATCATCCCCCCTTTTATCTGCACCAAAACATTGGGTATTTTTGATTTTTGAATCTATTTCATCAACACACAAAAAGTCATATTTTATAAAATTCATTATACCAGACTCCCACACTGTTTAAACAAGCAGCAACATTTCATCAAGAACAGGACTGCTTTTTAGAATAAGCATATTTTAAATATCCAAATCTGTGCCATTTTAGGTTTTTTGAGCCAATTAACATTAACAAAACAGTAGTAAGAGCAATAAAGAGGAAGTGACAAACCCACAAGAATCAGGCCTGAATTAATACATTATGCTATACACACTTCCTAGTTTCAAGCCCTGTCAAGAATAATTGCCTTTGAATGCCCATTTCTCTGTTCTTTATCCTGTATCAGAATGCAGCAAACACCCTGTCAAGCTTACAAGTTAATTTCTTGCCAAGTGAATGCATTTTGCAAATTCAAACATGTTAACAGGACTTCTTTTGAACTGAAGTTACATGTATTTTGAGGATTTGTGCCAAGTTTTCTATATTCAATTTGGGCCTTTTCCAGCAATTTTCATTGATGATGCCTCTCTCTATGAGGAGCTAGAAGTCATCAATACAGAACCAGAAGAAAATTATCATTGAAAAAGGACAGAAAACAGTGTTCTCACTGGACTGGAGCTGGCTGACACAGTCAAGCAGATCTTGCTTTTGCTCCTTCACTCAACAAATTCAACCCACAAGTGGGAATCCTGTCCTGAATTTCAATTTTGTTAATATATTTGCAGTTAAGGCAGGAAAGCAAGGATTTATACTGGAAATCCAACAAGAGCCATCAAAGAAGGTCTCACCATCAAGCAGAGAATGAGGGCTGAGAGGAAACAGCAAGTACGTGCTCCAAGCAGAGAAGGAAGAATTTCCCCTCTTAACAGCAAAGAAGGGACAGTTCTGTTTCACCACCAAACTCCCCATCAATTTAATACCCTGGCTTTATTAATAAAAGTAGGGAATTAACTTTGAATGGATACAGATTAAGGCAAATACCAAGAATTAGCATGAAACTCTTGTTGGCTAATATGTAATGAAGAATGCACAATTCCTCTAAACACAAGTAAGAAATACACCACGTATTGTTTATACCAAACACAGTTGGGGACGTGAGCCTTTCGCCTGGGAAAACCATCTTCAAAGTAGCAACTGTTTTCCCAGCTGTGAATACTCTTTCCTGGGAAATCTATTCGTACCATTACAAAAATAATTTTCAAAGGAATGTAAAATTATTCAGCCTAATCTATGCATATCCATATTTCAGACACAATTCTGTGCCTTCTTAGACATGTCTGTTTACAGAAGGCCTACTATTCTCTATAAACACTACATGGGTGTCATAATTAAATTTACCCCCTTTTTAAAACAAATAAATGTATGGTTAATTTAATAAAATAATTTGAAGCAACTCTATCAATATTCTGATGAAGAAGTGTTAGCAGGAAACAAATGTTTCAGTCCCATAACCAGCTGCCCTCAAAGTTTGTTGTTTTGTGGTTAGTTGTTTTTTTAAAATTTTCCTAATTTGAGAAATATTGCATAGATAAGAAAGCAGATAAACCAAGCAAGATGTCACACAGTAAGCCAAAACTGCCCCATGAATTTAGAGCTTTGTAATTATTTCCTATAACTATCAGAAGGCCACCACACAGAGAGAGGCACTGACAGCCAGTGGGCCAGCAAACTTGTCTCTTTGTGCAAGTAAAAAGACCCCAAACAAATAACCCAAAAATAAACATTCAACTGAAAGGCAGCCCAAAGCAAAGAGAAATAGGCCCAATACTTTAATTATAGACTGACAAAACCTAGCACAATAACATCCATCCTGACATTTAACTTGGCCATTTTGAGAAACAGCTCCCATTCCCCCTTTATCTCTGGGAAACTGTTTTCTGCTGATGGATCTTTCCATCAAGGCACAGGGGGAGATGGAGGGATGGGGGAAGATGAAAGATTATGTCATCTTCTCTTCATAACATGGACAAAACTCTATTTGCATGTTAAAGACACTTTAAAATTGGTCCAAAAACCCCAGTATGAGACGAGATTCTTATTTTAGGATGTTATGCTAAATAAAATTAACTTTTCAGAATTTATTTCCTTTTTTTCTTTAAATATTAAAATTAAATCTTAAATATTAAAATATTAAAGATTTTTACATAATCCTTGAACAAAAATCAATGACCTCAGATAATGCTAATGCTTACAACGGAGGATGAAGCAAGTACATCAAAACCAAACAAGTGCAGGAAGAGTGGACAGTGGAATTGCAATGCAGTTTCCAAAATATACTTTTAATGTATATAAAATACAGTTAATAGTGGTAGCCTGGTAATCAGAAAAAAATCCTGCAACATCACACTAAGTTGTTAACTTCATGGCATTTTTTTAGGATGGGAAAAGATAAACTAAGTTATTTTGATGGCTACAAGATAAGCTTCCCATTAATTAGAAAAATAAATTAAGGGAACAATAATGGATTACTGAGTTTGTTTGCAAATCATCCACAACTCATTATTTCAAGAACAGGCTTTGGGATGAATTAGTGGGTTGTCAAACAAATAAATACACTGTCTGATAATAGCTTTACAGTATCTGCTGGATCAGTTTGCACCAATGTCTGGTTTGCATTCATTAAACATTCAAATTACTACCCCAGTTACCTGATTACAAGCAGCATTAAAGATCATATCAAAGTAGTTATTCCACCCAGTTATTCCACCGAGCTCATGCCCAAAATGTTGGTCTCTACAGCTTAAACATAATTTTAGAGGGTTTTCCAACCAAACAGTGATGTTAAATAATCTTTTTTTATTTTTTGGTGGTTTGCTTTGCAGCTTAAGAATTCTATACTGCTCTTTATGATAACCTCCAAAAAGCCAAACAGAAAAACCCTTTCTTTACAAATTTTGCCTTTTTCCATTTAGTAAACAAATCTTACTGTTTGGGCACCTGCACACTTTGATGAAAGAAACATTATGAGCTACTTGTTTATTTGCCATTGTTTGTAGTATCTGTATGGAATCTCAGAAATTAAATTCCTTTCCCACTGATCCTGCCTTTATCTGAGGAAAATGTTGATTCCTCCTCCTCCAACCGCTTGCAATGCTGGAGATAACAAGGAAGTACAAGGAAACACCCACTGGCTGTATGAGCACTACCTAAAGTACCCTTCAACCACGAACAAGGGGATTTGATTTATAAAGATTGATCTTCCCTTACTCATCTTCATTTTCCTTGAAGTTACAACATTCACTAGACTAAATTGGGAAGGAACAGGAAATTAATATTGTTTTCATGGATTATGAATTGTGAATCTTGCCTAATAGATGTTCTGTTCTGAAAGAATTTCCTACTGTTCTGCAGAAAGCCAGCAGCTCTGCAAACAGCACTGCAGCAACGAGAGCTGCCCGTAAATGACAAATCCTTTGACACAGAAGGGGTTCAGAACTCAAAGAGCCCTGGGAATCAAAGCAGCCACACGTTGTTCCCTACCTACAGAGCTGCACCTGGCAGGACTGCTGCTCCAGAAAGGTTTGTGCCATTGGGGCAGATATAGGTCTGAAGAAATCCACAATCAGAAGCAAAACAGGGGTAATTGCAAAGAAACACTTCTAAGGGTTCTGTTATTTCAAGCTGACGCATTAACAAACAATATTGCATTTCTTTTTTTCAGAGGACTGAAACAAAACCAACTTTTCCAAAAAGATCCATCAGGCAGTTGTTACCCAAGAATCCAATAGTCAGCTTCAAACCACCAGTCTAGATGGCACATTTTAAATCTCTTTTCTTCTTACCCATGTTACAGTTTGAAAGGAAAAACTTAAACACTCTGATTGAGGTCTACTTAGATCCCATCTGGGGAATTAGCATTGTTCATTAACAGTACATTTCCATTTCATCAACATATAAGTATGTTAGCATATAAGATAACATTCAACATATAAGTATGTTAGCAAACTATAAATGCCATTATAAAAAATGTAAAATTAATATCTAGTGATTAAAAAAAAAATCTGTTTAATATGTGCAATTGTTTCAAGTAGGTAAATAGAACAGTAACATTAGGAGAATCAGTCAGAAAAACCTGAAAGGCTGAATTAAGTTTTTAAACTTATTTAAACTCTAAAATTCAGCTCCACTAGAGATGTCATATTTACAGCTGTGTGGTTCTAAGATCACTCACAAAAACATTCATATTGGGCTTGAACTGCTTATTGCTATTTAGTGTAAACAGAAGAAATTGAGTAGATGAAAATCAATAAAACATCAAGATTACTCTGAAAGGTCAAGCTGTTCCAAGGAAAAATGCCATAGTCTAAGGCTGGTAAGAATTTTTGAAATAAATTTCTTGAAGGAATGATCAGTGTACACTAAATCCAGTCACTGAAAACACACATTAGCCTGCCTCCAGCTCTATAACAAAATCAATTCGACATTTGTATTTTCCACTTTGGAGATTAAATTTGCTGTACTAGAACTAAAAAAAAAAAAAAAAAAAAAAAAAAAAAAAAAAAGAAAAGAAAAAAAGTAAATCACAGGAACATGGCTTAATGAACCAGTGAAACTTCTGTCCCATTAAAAACTCTCACTTCTTTCTACCACAGATGAGACTCCTTGGGAAAAACTGGAGCCTTCCCATCCTTACTTTCAGAATGCCAGGAAGAGTTTCCTTTAATTCAATTACTGCATTAAAAACCAATCACAGCTCATCAGACTGCAGGCACCATGAGTCAGGAATTCCTGTAGATCTAGCAAAATTCCAGCTTATTTTAAAGTAACAGAAATCAAATTAAAGGAAGTAAAGGTGCAGAATAAACCTTCTCAGCAGATGCCCAACATTTGTTCCACATTTCCTACTTGGAACCATTCACTGACTGAGCACAGCCCCAGAGCCCCTCCTGATCTTCCTGTGCACACAGAGCAGTTTTACCTTGTTCTGTTACACTTTCCATGCTCACAAGATTTGATGACCAAAAGCACTTTAAAGCATAAATGCCAGCGTGCCTTAACCAAGCATTTCACAAAGCTGGGAGTACTTACACTGAGTAACCACCAAACTGCCAAGCAATTCACTTTTTAACCACTTCTAAAGTAAAATTATTTAAGAACTGCCTCACATTTTTCATTCTCAACAGTTATTTCAAAAATAAAATAAAAAAGAAGTGGTCTATTAACTTAGGCTTTCCTCCATCAACAGTTAGAGTTTATGAAGCTGATGCCAAGAAGTGGTTTGTCATAGACCTTTTATGGCATTCCCTAAAACTCACTATATACATGTTCAAGCCACCCACTGGCATCAGCTTTTATGATTCCAAGAACTGTTGTGCTTATTGGGGCTCCCTAACAGCATTAAGGATTCCTCTTTCCATTGCTCTTTGCTCTTTCTGTCACAGTCCTACAGCCTGCACAGCCCTCAAAACTCATCTGGGTGTTCTAAGAACTGAACACTGCACATCAGATGGTCCAAAAAAGCCTCACTAGCCAGAAGCTTGAAGCCCACCTTGGCTGTTTGGCAGCTTTACATGAAATTATAGATTGTCACAGGCAATAAAATTCTCATTTTGACATTTCAATTTCACACTGTTTTGTCCTGGAAAATTATTTTCCCTCATTTAGAGCACAGCAAATCCACACTCTGTAATATAAAGGAAAAGAGAAACATTCTCTCTTGTGAAGCTATAAAGACAAAATTTCCTATTTTTGCTTTGACAAAGATGTATTTTTTTCTTACTTTGGAACATTTCTGCTGAGTTCAAAACTGCACAGTCCTCTGAATAGCTTCTGCCAATAGGATGGCTTTTTTATACTAAGCTTCCCAAACTCTAAGTGCAATACTTAGATACACAAATGCAAGAGTTCTTCAAATATGTTCTTGTCAATGAGCTTAAATAAAGTCTAATAACAAAATAAGTACTAATTTTTAGTTATATGAGCTCCATTGAGATACACATGTCATGATAAAGAAAGTAACAAGCAGCTTTCACATATATTTTATGTTAGGCCAGGAAACATAAGAGAATTAAGACCACAGCTTCTTGAGGTGATCCTCAAGAATTCCTGAGGGAAAAAACTGCTTTCCCTCTCTACTTCTTGAATTGCTTTACAGTTCTTTGATCCTCATTCCAGAGTAACCACTAAGAATATCAGAACTGAATTGTCCTTGAATTATGCATAATTTCCACCACTTAAAAACCAAAACAAACAAAAAAACAACAACAACAACAAAAAACCCGACCCCATAAAAACCCCTTCCAACTCCAAGTTCTTACTTAAGTAACATACTGAGATTGCTAATTTTATTCTCATAAAATAATTCATAAAACTTTCAGGAATACAAAGAGACTGCTGACACCTTCTGGCCACTTGACATTCTGTCCAAAAACCAGGAGAACTTCCAAGAAAACATCTTTCATGTTTTCCCAGGCACTCAGGATCACATGAAGACTGAAGCTGCACTGAGATTCCCATATGACAGCTCCTCACTTGGGTCACCTTTCACCCACATCCATCCTCTGTTTTTCACAGAAACACCCAAAACAAACAGAGATTACCCTTCTGCTTGCTATGATTGCACACAGATTTTGCTTAATTTATCATTTCCTTTTAGCTTTAACTCTAGGAATATTGCATCCAAGGAATCACTGCAACTGAATCAAACTCATGTTCAGAAAAGAATCTACAGCAACAACAAATCCACTTTGTATTGAATTAAAGAGCCAAACCTGCAGCTTCTGCTGCTTCTTCTTCTTCTTCGGTTTGGTTTCCAATTCTAGCTCATCCTTTTGGGCCACATCTTCCTTCAGCTTTTTTCTTTTTTCTGCCTTCTTTTCTTTTTTTTCTGCCTTCTTTTCTTTTTTTTCCACGATCATTTTTGGCATTCTAAAATGCTGTCCTGTAACAGAAACCACCAAACTGCAGTTAGAACTTTTTTTAATATTAAATATCAGTCTCATATACAGACAGCTATACTGTAATTACACTGCTATGATATTTTTTTGTGACTACCCAACTATGAAATGTATGTCTGCACTGAAATTTGATTCATTTTGGAGAATTTTCATGTATTCCTTTAGAAATTCATTGTAGTTAAGGTACTGTAAAACTCAAATGCCAATCCCCTGTAGGATTCTCCACACCTTTTGTCCTCTGAGGCCCTGATGTGAAAAATGCCTCAGTGATATTCCGGGTAGGAATTCCCCATAATTTAGGTTGTGCTTTCTGCAGGTTAGAACACACCACATTGAACTGTTTGATCAACTGCCTACCTCAGATAACATCCCATCATCTCAAAATACATTCACATGACTGTTAATAATCTCATTAATATGCATATGTGTGCCCTCACAAGGAAAATGTAAAGCTATTTGATTACTAAACAGTTTTAAACCACTAGTTCTGATTAAACTGCAAGCTTTTCTGTTTTCCTATAGGTTAACAGGGTAAAACTATGCTCGAAGAACTGTCTCACTAGCTTTATCTTTATTTTAGACTGAAACAAGGATGAACATGAACAGGAGTCCCAGACAACACTGCAGCTGGGTCTGAAAGCAGGTCTAGTTGTAACTCCGTACTATTTCTTTGCCAGAACGCCTGATTTAAGCGACTTTCCCCAGTTGTCCCAACACTGTCACTTTCAGTGCCAATTTCGGCGTCACTTTCACCACACAGGCAAATATCGCTCAGTCACAAATATCTACCTTGAATTATACACTAAAATACAAAACAACCCACAAGCCCACCTCGGGGGGTCCCCAATAGAACAGAAGGTGCCAAAGGAGAGATTCGGCACTGCCGGGATAGCGGAGCCAGGCCTGGCACGTGTGAGGCAGAGCCGTGCCCGGCCCGGGAGGGCACCCAGCCCCCAGCCAGCCCTGCACAGGCCGCCGGCTCCGCTCCCCAACACGGATTCACTTCCCAACATAAACCCTGGGTTCACATCCCAACGCAAACCCTCCCTCACATCCCAACGCGAACCCCCCTCACATCCCAACGCACCCCCCTCAGCCACCGCCGCGCATGTGGCCAGGCCGGACCGAGCCTCCCCGCCCCGCCCGCAGCTCCGTGCGGGCAGGGGGACCCCCGGAGGAGCCGCCGCCGCCACCCCCGAGGGGAGCCAGGGCTGCGCCCCCCACCCGCCCCACACGCACCTCCCGCAGCCGTCGCCCCGGCACATTCAACTGAGCCGCACGCTTGGCGCCGCCGCCCGCCCTTGACTCTCATTGGCTACGCGGGGAAAATGGCGGTACCTGGTTGGCTGCTGATCTGTCAATCACGCTGGTGACCAATAGAAAGCAGCGCTCGGAGTTAAAGCACCCATCAGGAACACGTGTGCGGAGGAACGCTCCGCCGGCTTCTGGCGGTGTGGGTGACGTCACCTTCCCGCGCTGAGCTCCGTCTGTGGCCCCGCCCTTTGGCCTGGGAGGGTCCCGAAATCGGGAGCTGGGCCTGGCCGGGATCCACCCGCATCCTGACAGGGATCCTCCCGGGCCTGGCACGGATCGTCCCATGTCCTGGCCGGGATCCGCCCGCATCCTGGCAGGGACCCATCTGCACCCTGCTGGGACCCCCCGGGGCCCGGCAGGGATAGGCCGGGATCCCCCCCGCACCCTGCTGGGACCCCTCAGGGCCTGGCAGGGACCCCCCCCCCAGCAGACACACTGAGGTGTGGCTCTCTGGAGAACGGCTCCGATCCCTTCGAGCCCGCAGATCCTAAAGGCTCCAGATCCTAAAAGATGCTGAAGTGTGAGACAGTAGTACCCGTGTCCAAATGGGGTCTGGTGGAATGCGTGGGAAGAGGCCAAGGGTGTGGTTTGACAGATGGAGAAAACACCTCCGAGGACAATTTCCAGGAAGCAAGCTGGTTTCCATGTTTTCATTTTCTGTAAATACCCCATGCACAAACTTTTCCAAGTCCCCTTGCCAACTTAAAGGCCAGAATTTTGGCCACATACACACACGTAGATGACACATTATTTTTCAGGACAACCTGAGAGAGGGCTGTTGTTCCCCTTTGCTTGGATCCCAGCATCCCTGAGATGCTGGATGTGGGAGCAGATGCTGCTGGCAAACACGTCCCTGCACATTGCAGGCACTGATGGGAAGGGGCAACCTCTGCTTTTCCACCTCCTCCCCACACCGAGGTGCCCTCCTGCCCCCAGCCGTGTCCTCACAGCACAGTCAGAACCTGGAATTCCCAAAGCACCACTGGGGTGCATGGCATTGTTTTGGAATGGGTGCTGGTTAGAAATTATGCTCAAAAAATAAAAAATGTATATAAAATATAGCAGTGTGCTAGGGCTGAGTTAGGGTGTTGGTACACGGGATAATCAGAGGGTGGTGGTACCTAAAACTAAAGCTGTAATTTGAGCTTCTGCTCCAATATTTTCTATGTTTAGACTTCCTAAAATAGATTGTGTTATTGCATATCCTATTGTGACATCCTGTGGTTGAACACAGTATTACAGATACCATCAAATCACAGTCTTGGCTGCAGGATTGCAAAAACTCAGATTATGTGGAGTGCTCAGTGTAACTCATATCTATTTTACATGTGCAGTTTGGCCAGCTAGCTGTCATCTTCTCCAAAAACTTCTCCAGGATGAGAAATCAGACTGGGTCAAACATAAAATGGGATAGCACAGAGATTTGTGTTGTGCTGGACAGAAATGACATCTGTCCTTTCTTAGGAAAGGCCTGTGACTCAAGGTGTTGATTGTTTATGTGCTGTCCCTGTGAAGGACCCTAAATCCACATTTCCTCCTCAGGCAGCATTCCCACCCCAAGGATTAAACTGTTCAAAAAGAGATACAACAATCTTTGCATAGCTGCAGCACCCCCAAGGATGTAGAAACCACATGCACTAACTGCACTCCCATCTCTTACAGTACCAGCAGAGGTGGCTTTTCCCAGGTCAGGGAACTCAGCACTGCTCCTCACAGTGCTTCTCCTCCCACCTCAGCAGCACTGCAGGGCATTGAAGGGGCTGCAATTTCCCTCCAGGTAGCCCTAAGCCAACACTGCAGCCCAGAAGCCCCAGCATGCAGAGGAATGGCTCCAATGACACATGAAATTGAGGTCTTGACCCCCTGACACCATCAGAAAGCCCTGGCATTTTTCTCACAATTAGCTGGATGAGAGGTCTACTTAGATCCCATCTGGGGAATTAGCATTGTTCATTAACAGCACATTTCCATTTCATCAACCTATAATATTTCAGGCCTCAAGCTAAGCAGCTGGATACTCATGCAGTTTTAAAGAGCCAAGAGAGCTGATCAGGATAAGAGATGGAGCATTATCTGCCATGACTTCACTTGTTTAAGCTTTTCAGGAAGACAGCAAGAGCAGCCTCCCTAAACAACGCTGTATTTTGGCTTTATTCTCATTACACAAGACACAGTTAATGCTACTTTCTCTGGCTTCCTTTTCTCACTGAAACCACAAAATATATTCCTGCAAATCTAGATTTCTGTCTAAGGGACAATAAATGATGAAGAATTCTACTGCACGTGCCTCTGTGAGCACCAGCCTTCAGACAGGACCTGAAAAAGGACCTGTAAAAAAGATGGTTTGGCTTTATAAATAAAGGTCTTCCAATGACATCCAGAATCCAAGATGGATAGTTTTTGTCATGCAGAGCCAGAACACTTCCAGAAGGATTAAGACATATGACAGTGGCTTGTATTTCACATTTTCATTTTAGGAGATCCCTAGTTCAGGCTTGGCACAACCTAAGCAAATATAACTGTATTTCATACCAACTGTAATCTTCTACCTCACTACCACCACCACCTCACTTCCTACATCAAATATTTTCCATAGCATTAAAGTTTTTATTCAAAATAGAGGAACAAATAACATTGGCTTGGAAAGGGTAGCAGTTTATTGAATGCATACATAATTATGATACAAAAATAAGTTAATTGCATAGAAACTTATAGAGAGAGATAGAAGATATTAACTTCATTTTAAAGGTTTGATCCAGATGTGAAGAGCCTCTAC
Source organism: Agelaius phoeniceus (assembly GCF_051311805.1). Classification (NCBI taxonomy): domain Eukaryota; kingdom Metazoa; phylum Chordata; class Aves; order Passeriformes; family Icteridae; genus Agelaius; species Agelaius phoeniceus. The sequence continues at coordinate 5,459,159 of NC_135280.1, read as the reverse complement.
TATCTGCACCTGTAAGACATAAAAATGCACTGTAAGGGTTGCACAACTGAAACTTTCAGTCACATGAGCTACAACATGCCAGGGAAGGGCTTGGGCCATTTATTTTAATTTAGGAGCTTGCTGTGCTTTTCTCACTCTGATGAAACACCATTTTCCCAGAACTTGGCCAAACCTCTCACTGAGCAGGTGGGAGAGCAGCCTGCAGATACAATTTGATGTCCCAATGCTTGTGTCTATGAGGAGACTTTAATCACTCCATTACAGAGGAGCAGGGATTTACCTCTGCTGTCAGAGCCCCTCTACTGCACTCCCAACACCACTTACAGGTCAGCCACCAGCTCTAGAGCACTCAGAGGTGTGACAGTGGCACTGCCACAGCCTGGTTTTAATTTGTCTTTTCTCCTGGTACCTGTTGTGCTGACGATTCCCATTAGATGGCACTCCAATTGCTCCCGGGGACTTGAAGGTGGGATGAGATGCTCTCATCAGAGCTGCACATCTACAAACAAACACAACCAGGCTCAGCACCTATGCACTCTGTATTTTCACTCTTCCATCCAGTTTAATCATCTGCATCTGTCACACAAATCTCACAGTCCTACTGCACAGAACAGTCAAGGTATGTCTGCCTGCAAAAGACAGATTTTTTTATTAACATTAAGTTCAAACTTGGTTTGTCAGGATATTGATTATTCTTGGTTACTTCAAAGTGCTGGATAGAGCTTTAGGATTCTAATATGTGGAGCTTGACCCCAAAGGATGCTTGAGTTGGCCAGTGTCTATTCTCAATTAGGAGAGACTGACACAGCTAAGCTTGAAAATCCAGGAAAGCATTTGACAAGCTTTTTCTCTTGGCTCAGAAATTTGGCCTGAGACACAAGAGGAAATCGTGGCTATTTCATTGGCATGACCAGTAGTTTCCAGAATTCCCTGTCTGCCCAAGCTCCCCACCAAGCCTGATACCAGCCCTGAGACCTCATCTTGAGCTGAAGTATCCCAAGTCCAGCTCACCCTGCCTTGGAGATGGGCCGGCTGCTCCCTCTGCAGTCATGATCCAGAGGATGCCGGTGTTTAATGCAGAAGCTGCTACCACACTGTTCACAAACCACCTTCATCATCTCTTTCCTTTTGCAGCCTGGCTTTGTGCATTTGTTTGTGAAGATCTGAGTGAGAGAGGACAGGGAGTTGGCAATGTTTGCTTTCTGTGAGCCATGACCGAGCTGACGGCACAGGAAGGCAGCTCAGACTTCAGCAGCAGTTTTCTTACCTTCTGCTTTTGCTGGGCTGGGTTGTACTTGCAGTCCTTATCTATGTGGGCTCCAACTACAATATCTGGGATTTCTCCCTTCTGCACTGGGATAGGTGTGTTACAGAGGGGACACACTGGCACCTGCACATTCTAAGAACACACAGCACAGATCAGCATCACAGAATTAAAGAATTGTTTAGATTGAAATAGACCTTTAAGATAAGCAAGTCCAACCATTACAAATCCAACCCTATTTTGTGTCCTTCCCCTTGACTTACCCATAGATAATAGGAATATATTCCTAAATGTTTAATGTTCTCATTTGCTAATGCTTTTAAAGACACACTTCACAACAGTAACTGCAAATCCCCATCCAAAAACCACACAGTAATGCTTTGCCAAACCAATTGTAGCAATGTATTTGGTAAGTTGACTTTAAATATCCTTTTGGCTTTTCTGGAATTACAGCCTTTGAATACTTCAAAGCCCAAGTACAGGCCAGAGATCAAAGTTTGGACCCACTTGTTCTATTTATTTCTTCTGTAGTTTCATGTTTGTTGTTCTTCAACTTACAGGACTTGGACCCCAGAAAATTTTAGACCACAATACATTCCTTGAAATATAAAGCACTCCTTTCTGGGGAGATGCACTGTAAGTGAAAAAAAAACTAGAATCTAGCAGATGTGACCTCTAAAATGACAGGTTTTTATATATCAGAAATCCAGATGTATCTTTAACTTGCATCTTGAGGTTCTCCCATCCACTTTTATTGAAATCACAGGTGGAGTTTCAGAGCAGCCCTTAAAAATGACACAGCAATTCTGCAGGGTGAATTATGACTCAGGTCATACAGAACTCACTTTCTTGTAGGCAGAGCTGCACTTGTGGTCATCGTAACGGATGTGATCTTTACAGAACACTTCCCCACATGCGTCACATTTCAGAGGAAGGAAATCTGTGAGAAGAGTAAAAACGAAAACATTTTTATGGAACAAAGCTAACAACTCTTAGAGTACTCACAGAAGTCTACACGTAAATTCTAAAGCAGTTTCTGTCGAGCCACAATCCAATTATCTCTATAGAGATTAGATCATTCTTCACAAATATTAAAAGAGCAAGAGTGGTAAGTTTTCCTTTTTTATCTGTAACATAAGACAAACACAAGCCATAAGCACCTCAGGAGCTCTTCAAAAGCAGAAACCTTAGTGAGCAACTAGTCAAGAGCTAAGAGCTGAAGTACAAACGCAAAGCCCAGTTTCAAAAATCCCGTTATTCTTGAAAAGCCATTCCTTAACAATTTAACACCTACAGGAACAACAGCTATCACTCTTTCCCTAGCCCTGCTGAGGGGGTACCACAGCAGCACTGGTGTCTGGCATTACTCCCAGCAACCCGCACAGCCTCGGGGACAGCAGCGGCCCCCGGGACCCTCCGTGATGGGTCCGCGGGGCGGGCGCTGCTCGGGGCTCGCTCCGAGCCCGCACTTACCCAGCTGTTTGCAGGAGCGCTCGGAGCAGTGCTCGCCCAGCCACGGCAGCTCCATGGCACACGGGGACCCTGCTCTGCCGCGGGGACGGTGGCAAAGAGCGGAGCCCCGGGACGGGCGCGCCCGCCGCGGCTTTATCGGCTCGGGGCGCTGAGTCAGCGCAGCCACGTGCTGAGTCACGCTCCCGCCGCGCCCCGCCCCGTGACGTCACTGCCGTCACAACCAATGGCGTGCCCCGCCGCCCCCCGCGCGTGCGCGGGCAGCGGCCAATGGGAGCCCGGGGGGCGGCTGAGTCACGGTCGGGGGCGGGGCCTGGGAATGGGAATAATGGGGGTGGGAATGTGGATAAGAAAAGAAAGAAAAATGAATAAGAATAAGAATAAGAATAAGAATAAGAATAAGAATAAGAATAAGAATAAGAATAAGAATAAGAATAAGAATGGAGATAGGCACTGGGGTGAGAAAAGATTTGGGGCAATAGGGCAAGGGCAAGGACATGAGCTCAGGGTGGAGGTGGTAGGGGTTGGTAATGGAGACCAGATCCAGCAGAAACTTCCCCAGTTGGTCTCTGTTTTAAATGCTTGTCTCACTTTGACAAGGCACCTTGAGATCAAGCTGTGTTTTAGAAACGTGGATCTTTGGAGGTGTGTGACAATGCTGGCTTCATACAGAGCAGAGGAGGACTGGTGATTTCATGACACTTGCTACAGGATTGAGAAATGACAAAGTGTTGTTCTGCCCCTGCTCTCCCCATGAACACCTGACTGTGCTGTGGTGCATGACTCAGACACAGAGTGGAGCCGTGAGGTCAAAGGGGAGCTCTGGGATTGCATCTGCTGACTGCCTGCACAGGCCACTTTGTGCTGTTGAACTCCAGGAGTGGCATGTGCCACTGCTCCACCTTCCACGTCACCCACCAACGTGGCACTCATGTGACTCCTGTGACTGCTGTGGGTGTAACAGGCAGCCAACACACTTGGAGCACTTCCCAACAGCACATTCCTGCTGGATTAAATGATACCATGTCATCAGCCAGACACTCTGCCCACTCTTCAATTAATTTTCTCTCCTAAACCCATAAAATTACCAAATCTCCTCACATAAACCCTTACTCCACAGAACAGCTGAGCTGACAGAGCATTACATTCTGCCACAGGTTTCTGAAGGGTAAACTCTGATTTCACATCCTCCACTGTGGTGTTTGCTGTCTGGGGTCTTCTGGGACAGCTGTGCCACATCCATGGGAACACCCAAAACCCGCCCTGGGACAGCCTGGTCAGGGGACAGCCAGAGTATGGCACTCTCCCCCATTTCTTCTGTTCTTCTGACTTGGTTGGTTCTGGCAGTTTGGGACAGGTGAATTTTAAAATGGAAGAGGAAACAGCAGAAAAATATCCAAATGCAAATAGTAAGAGAAAGTCAAGTTATCCAAGGTACTTCAAGAGCTTGGCTCTATTATGCATCAGCTTCCTTGTACAACTCAGAATCTTGGGAGATGCAAAAAACCCCACATGTCCTGCTGAGCTTGAAGGCTGCTTTTTTTTTTTCCCTACAAAGCACCTACCCAGTGTTTGAGAGGAGTGGGATCCCCATGATCTTCCCAGGAAGGCTTGCCAAAAAACTGTGGGGTGAGCTAAGCAGAGAGGAAGAGGTTCCCTGGCTGGCTGAGAGTGCCCTGAAGGCTGGAGAGCTGCTGCCAAAGGGATCCTGTTTTATGGTGGAGAAGGGAGGAGTTTGCTCGTGGATAACAACAGAAATGGCTCTGCACAGATTAGATGCTCTTAACGAAGGCTGTAAATCCCAAGTCTGGAAACCCACACAGTACAGGCAGGCATCTTAATAGAAACGAGGATTAGAAATTAGCTGAGGTCTTTAGTGATATTTTTAGAAGGTGGCTCCTGACAGGTTAGGCTGCTGAGAACCAGAGGGAAGTGCAGAACCCTGTATTACTTGGGAAAGGATCACACAGTGCAGTGTGTGATTAGAGGCTGGCTAGCTTAGTGACAAAGGGGATAGGTGGGTTAGGGCTGATTCTGGAGGAATTAGCAAGGGAAATTGCTTGAGAAGCAGAATTTGATTAGGGGCAGCCAACATGGATTTGTGAAAGGAAAGCTATGTGTAACTAACTTGCTGGAGTCTGGGGGAGGCAGCGTTCCCTGGCAGCCTGTGGAGTGTTGGTTTTATATAAATGATCTGCAAAGGGCCCCTTTGCCACCTGAATGGTGACACTGGCTGGGATGGATGGCAATCCCCTCCCTCCTTTGCATCTGCATGGACTCTCTGCCTCCTCTCTTTTCTCATCCATCCCTTCTACTTCCTTTCTAGTTTTTATGGGAGGAGGCCTATTGCATTTCCCCATGTCCCATGCTTTTTGTCATTCCCTTTCTCTCCCTGCAGTCCATGGGATTGCCTCTTGTTGGGGTATTAAGCATCATTATCCACCCCACCACACCAGCCTGCTCTGCCTTGGGACCTGCATTGCATCCTAAAGGGGGAATAAAACCCCTCAGAAGAGGACATTCATGGCACAGCAGGGGAACAACTGTCCAACACCACTGCCAGCCACAGGCACATCGTGGATGGGGAGCCAGGGATGTGCTTCCATCCTGTCTCTCAGGGAGGGTCTGTCCCCTTTCCAGCACCTGGGTAATGACAGCACAGCACAGAGATGCCCATGGCCAGGACAGCCAGGCCCATCCACCTCCTCTCTGCCTTGTGTGCCCCAAACTCCTCCCAACACCATCCAGAAGACACAGATGAGTCCCTGGTGTCCCCAAGGCCACCTCGTTGCCTGCAGTGCTCCTGCTTGTTGCTCCAGCTGCAGAGCCACTGCTGTGGCATTAACATCAGGGTGACTCCAGCTCTCATTTGCCTTTTCCAGGTCTCTGAACTCCAATCCCAATGTCCTGCTTTTCAGCTCATAATTTCGTACCAGGCTCTTAAAACTGGATTTTATTTTTATTGCAGTGACCCCGTGATGCTGCCTGATCCCTCTGTGGAGGAGACATGACATCTCCATTACACAGCTCAGATAAGTGTCTTAAAGAGACCACACACAAAGGAACTAATGGTACCTATTTTTATTAGGTTTATTACAGGAGGGGAAGGAAAGCAGTCCCATCTCCCCACAGTATACTCTGTTAACAGCAGCAGACAGACAGGAGAGATCTGTGGAGGTGGATCAGTTTTCCAAGAATATTAGCTACTGCTGCTCTAAAATTAGAGTCTAGGGAGAGCAGACAGGTTGACATAATTGAAAGGGCTGTCTTATGGGATGACATAGTTAAACAAGTCCATGATCAGCTTTAGAGTGACAGCTCAGCGACTTCTTCTAATCCTCAAAGGAGCACTGAGTTGCAAGGCTGTGATTTAACTAGTCCTGGATCTTATCTTGTGATGATGTCAATATTATTAGAACCTGCTCCTAAAGAGAAGCCTCCAAAATCACTGCACATGAACCCACTGGCATTGCAGGCACGACTCTGCTGCAGCTTCACCCTGCAGAGCCCGTGGTTGACACAAACACTGCCCTGCTGCCCTTCTTACACACCTGGTTCTGTCCCTGTGGGCTGGGCTGCAGGGGCAGGGCCAGAAACAGGATTAAGAGCCTCATTTCAGGATGGAGCTGAAAAATGTCCTTCAGCCGCCCATTTTATTCAAGGTAATTTAATAGCAAACACAAACTAACAAAGTTAGAGGTGAAATATAATAGCAGGAACCCCATAAAAAGTAACCTAATCTGTAAGATAAATAGACAACACTTTAGCCTGGGGAGATAGCAAATAAAAGAGAAATATGAGCAGAGCCATTCTCAATTCATAACTAACTTTAAAGAGAAATAATGAAGATGAGTTCTCCAACTTTTAATGCCCTAAGATTCTTCTCCATAAAAAAAAAAACCAAACCCAAAAAACACAAAAAAAACCCACGACGAAAACAACAACAACAACAACAAAAAACCAAACCAAAAACGCACTTTTCATGTTTTCCTCACACATTGTATGTCCCAGCCAATGTCCTGGATCATTCCCACACAGGGGGCATCCATCAGAAAGGGAAATGATGATGTGGAGAAACCCTACTGCAATTCCTGATGGAGCAGGAGACATCAGGGATGGAGCTTTTCATGCTCTTGGTTGCCTTTGGTGGCCACCTGCCACTGCCTTGTTTTGGGTGCACAGCTCAGAGCACCCACAGCCTTCATGGTGGCATTAGTCTGACATTTATTATTTTAAGGGGTTTTAGCCGCTTTTTTTTTGTCAGTGTCTCCTTTAACTTCAAAGGCTGGGATTTTCCAAGCTGCCTACTGCATTTAGGGGCCTGAATCCCATTGAGTTTCAAGTGTGTATCAGCCCTTAGGCTCCTTGGAAAATCCTTGCTAAGTGCCTGAGGGCTCATTGGCAGCCCCCGATTTACACAGACACCACTGCAGCAGCAGGAGCTCACTTCTTCAGGAGAACAGACTCTCTTTAAAAACCTCCTCCTAAATTACAAAATAAACTAGGAAGGCCTGCCTCTGATGGCTAATTTTGGGTGATATATGCCTGTAAAGAATGTTGCATCATCTCCTTGGGTTTGTCAGCTGAACTTCAGAGACAAAATGCTCCCAGTTCCAGCTCTTGGCCCTCTGGGGAAAATCTCATATTTGGTGTTTTAGATGTAAACCCCACCATATCTACCACTGACTCTGACAGCCATTATGTCTCCAACTCCCTTTTAGAGCACCCAGGAATGATCTGTACAGGAGGAACAAATAATCAGCAGAATTAATCCATTTGCTGTTAATTAATCCATTTGGGAATGTCCCAACCCAAAAGGAAAGAGCACAGAGAGCAGCCAAGCTGGCAGTGGGATGGGTACAGAGGGTACCCCTGAAAAGGCTGTCTCAAAGGGTGGGAATCATTGCAACAGCCTTTCTAAGAGTAGAGGGAAAATAAATTCCTTATCAGGTGATTTCTGGTCACTGATCAAACTCTAATGTCTTACTTGGCAGAAAAAGGTTTGGGATCTCCATGGCAGATTTCCTGGAATAATGATTGTCTTTTGTTGAGTCCATACTGCAAACAGCATGACAGAACCCAGTACAGCACTACTGAGCCCCAAATTTCCTAGGCACTACCATGATGGCATCAATTAGAAAGGGAGGTTAGACCCTAAATACTCCTTATTCATTGCTGGTTATGAATTAAAGAGTTTCACTAAAAAGAAAGACTCTATTCCTTAAGTATTTCAGCTGGTTATTATTTTGTAACAGTGCCAAACCTCAGCATTGTCTTTAATATTCTTATTTTTACCTAGATAAATGAACCCATCTTTCTTCCTGTTTTGTAGCACTAAGAACAAAACCTGAACTCTCATAAGTGGGGTTTGGTTTTTGCTGTCAGCACAGGAGGGGACCAAAGCCATTTTTGGTACAGATGAGTGAGTCTTCTGCAGGTCAGCAGGAGAGGATGGGCAGGGGGTTCCTGGCAGAGCTTGGGAAAGGAGAAGGACAGATCCAGGAGGGAATAGCAGGACAGGGGAGAAGGACCCCATAGGTGATGAATCCCACAGTGGATCTCCAGAAGTGATGACTGATTTGAGTCCTACCCACTCTGCAGACTATACTGGGACTAGGGGATGGCAGAATTTTGGCTGTTCTGCTTGTTTTCCCCCATCCATCCATCCATCCATCCCCTCACTGCTGGCCTGTACCAGCCCGTGGTGCAGGTACCACCCTGGAGGCACCAGCAGCCCTGAGGTGCTGGAGCGCTGCGGGGTGATGCTCCCGTTGGGAGGATGGCCATCCCGCAAGGACAGGGACGTGCGACGCTCCTCGGAGCCGCGTGCCACGAGGTGGCACCATGTCCCTGCTAAGCCACACGGCGGGGTCACCTCTGCGGCCACGCAGCTGCTGCAGGAGCGGCTGAAATCCTCCCACTGAGATTTTGGGGGGGTAAATAACTGGGCAGCGCTCTTTTCTGTAAGGCCCTGTTGAGGAAGGAGGTGGTGCCTGTGCCATCCATGGAACAGGCGTGAGACCACTCACCTGTGAGAGCCTCCTGAGGAATTTGGTCACCTGACAGTGCAGGCACAAGGTTTGCAGGGCTGTGGTGCCATCTCCCACTGTCTGCTGCTCTCCTCAGGGGGGTCCTGGGCTCCTGTCCCTGCTGGCACTGTCGTTTGTTGGCACTGGGGGAGATGTCAGTGTCACAATGCTGGTTATGCCTGGATGCTGTGTCTGACCTGGTGCTGTGCCCACACCCCCCAGGGACCTGCAGGCAGCAGAGCTCATTTCTCAATTGGTCATCAAACCATAGAATTCTTTGGGTTGGCCAAGACCTTTAAGCTCATCAGGTCCAACCATTAACCCAGCACTAAGCCATGCTTGTAAGCCAGTGAAAAAGGGAAAGCTGTGCACCAGTATCTCTTCCTTGAAATACCAAATATTTAGTATTATTGTGACATGCTAGGAGGGATTCAGGTGAGCCTATATCCCTGAAGAACTTTAAACTCCATACCTTGACATATTCAGATTACCTCCATCTTAGAAGCACCAGTGCAGCTCCAAAACCAAGGAGCTTGCCCAGAACCTGCCTTGATTAGTCTCCTGAGCTCCCAAATGCTGAGTTTCTTCAGTCTAACCCAGTCCTTGGAGTCTTTCAGCAAAGCCCTGCAGTTTAATGCCGTGTTCTTCTCAAGGGGTTCACCCCCAGGACCTGTCTGTCCCCACCACACTGCCCTGAGCTCTGCTGACACAAACCTAATGCTGGCATCTGTGGCACTGACGGCTCAGGTGCTCCATGGAAAACAGGGTGACACAAGTGCAAGCCATAGGGATATGTTAAATGAAAATTCCCCAATGGATGAGGGGTTTTGCATGTGCTGAGGAAGCTCCACCAGCTCCTTCTGCTCTTGCTTTAGAGCATGGAGCAACCAGCCAAAAATCCCTGTGCTTCTTTCAGAAGAACAAGCAGAGGGAGCAGCTCAAAGGGAGCTCTCCTGCCTGGGTCTGCTGTCCCTGGCAGTGTGCTCAGAACAGTAATAGAGTGCCTGGAAATACCTACATTATTCCTGACACAATGCTTTCTGGCTGAACAATACATTGCCAATTCAATTTATTCAAACAAGTTCCTCGGGAAGACAGCAAAGCAAATCCAGGTGGCAATTACTGAATTCAGACTCTGCCCTGAACTTGGGGAAACAAAGGGGCAAGATATGAGAGAAATAGCAAGTTCTGCTGGAAATCCCACAACAGCAGAATCCTGAGAGCTTTTAATCACGTGCTTGCTGGTATTCAGCTGAAAAACCCCTGTGTCATTGGGCAAGGAGACAGAGCAGCATTGCAATTGCTCTGCTGTAGCATTTAGCACTTTGGAATATCTTTGGTGTGAAAATTAAACTCTGGTTGGTTTCCTTTTGAAAGCACAGCAGCACTTGGGCTGCACAGCCCATCTCAGTGACATGGAACTGAAGAATAAGTGCATCCAGGAGCTCCCAGTGCTGCTGTGCTGCTGTGCTGCAGGGTGGAGGCTGCCTACAAGCCCAGATGAGCTGATAAACCAGCTCAGAGCTTGGTTAAACAGCTTCAGCCCTGTGCTGAGCCTCATCACACTCCAGCCCCCCTTTCCCAGAACATCAGCAGGGACAAAGCCCACAGCCCAAGGCTGGTCCCTGTGTCCAGCATGCAGCTCCAAGAACAGCCTCCTGGATGGCTGGAGGGAGAGAAGAACCTGCCAGGAGCCTCCACATGGCTCTGGGTGTGCAGGAAGGAAACTTCTGTTGCAGACACACAGCTATGGGAAATTTCCTCTTACCAGGCCCTGCAAACCACACAACCCCAGCTCCCCAGACCCGTTCACAGTCAGGGGCTGAGCCCCTGGGATTGTGCTTCACCTCCCATCCTGCTCCATGCCTCACAGCCAGCTCCTGGGCAGCTGTAGCCACTCTCCCAGGAAAGCAGTTACACCAGGGATGAATTTGGCCCCAGATGTAGAATTAGGTTAAGCCAAAAGGTGGCAGCATCTTATTCAGTATCGATTTTGCATGAATATTTCTTCTATTAGCCATTTTTCTTTCTAATCATGGAATGTAAGTTTGTAAATTACAGAGGTGGGGAGTAAATGTATTGCAACCTCTGGCAAATTGATATTTTTGCAGCAGCAGTAAACTTTTTCTGATGACAGATAATTGAAGGGAGCAAGCATCAGATAAAATTCATAAAGATTTGGACCTACCGGAACAAGACAAATGATATTTAATGTTCAGAGTTATAAAGTAATTACCCCGGGCTCCAATATAATAAATAAAGACACAGTAAATGGAGTTTAGCTGACCAGGTGCTTTGGAGGTAGCACCGTGCAGGGCCCTGTGGCAGCAGGGGGGATGGAGAGGTGACAGCTCCCTCGGCACAGGGGAGGGCCTCAGGTTGGTGTCTCCCCCAGAAATGCCCTTTCTCAGGGGAAGAAGGAAGGAGCTGCCTCCCATGGCTGCAGCAGAGCCCTGCATGCCCAACCCCAAATTCTGTGTGCACAGAGAGCCATCATCACCCCCAGCCTGCCTGCAGTTCCAGAGACAGAGGAGCCTTTGGATACCCAGGTTCATCCACACCTCTCAGGAGAAGCCTGGTGCACGTTCTCCAGCAAACCCTCAGCCCCCTGTTCTCCCACTCCAGCCAGCAGACATTGGTCTCTTCCCTCAGCACCCAAGAGAGCAGCTGGCAGCTAAAAAAGAGGAGGGTGACCTTCTCCCTGAGGTGGTCACTGCCCTTTAGCCAGGGGAAACTGAGGCTGGGGTGATGGGCATCCCAGCCAGAGCTTGATGTCCTTCCCATCAGCAGCAGCACACCATGGAGGGACATCACTGGGAGACTGCAACACCCAAAACCAGAAGATACTGGTCCTTACCCAGCTGCAACTCCATTTCCACCAGCTGGGAAAGGCCAGGAGATCCTTCTCTTATAGTGAGGAACCACCTTGTCTTCCCTTTTATAGCCCTGCCTCAATCAGCCCTGTGATGTCCCCTTCACCTGGCAGGGAATCTTCACTGCATGTAGCACCTCACTGTGCTAGGCACATCCAGACCTCACACACAAAAACCAAAAAAAAGGTGGCAGAGCCATATCCTCCTTTTTGTTTTCAAAGCAGGATGTCACTGCAAGCTTCCCTGGTGAAATAAATGCATCACTAAAACATTTTTAATGCAGGCAGCATCAGTGGCTGCTTGGCAGCACATGCCAGGTGCCCTGATGGTCAGGGAGAAAACATGCTCAAGCACACACCGAGCTGGGAGGTCCCAACCCTGCCCTTCTTCAGGGCTCCTCAAACACCATCTCTGAGCAGCTGCTGGGGAACCATAAGCAAACACCAGGCCTTGTTTCTGCTCCACCACCAGCTCTCCACTGCTAATGTGCCTCTGCCCCTTTGAAGAAGTTGCTTAGAAATTCAGCAGCAATTATGCAAGCTTTAGTATTAAAAAATGCACGTGGATCTGAAAGCAAATATGAAGCTGCTGCTGCTGCTGTAACGCTAGCTTTAAGCTGTCTACAGTACCTAGAAATTCTCAGTGGGATGTTTGAGAAGGATGTATATGTGTTGACAACATTAAATGATCCATGGCTCAAGGACAGAATTGAAACCATACATCTACTTCATACAGGCACTGATCACTGGGAGAGTGTTTTTCTTAAACTCCCCATGGCAGGCCAGGCACCCCGTCCTCCCCAGGAAGGCAGGGCTGGCTCGGGGAACAGAGGGTTCCTTCCACACCCCAGTGTGGAACACAGCTCCACTGGAAAGGGAGAGACACATGGACGCCATCAGCAGGAGAAATGTTGTTGTGGCTGCAGCATCTTGGAGGGAAATTGAGCATGTCACCTCGGTGCATCACCCTCTTCTCATCACCTCCCTGAGAGGCAGCGCCGCTCGCACGCAGCCGCACAACACCTGGGGAGAGCCCGAGGAGGGGCAGGATGCTGCCAGCCTCACTGGGGGGGAGATTTGCCTGCTCTGCACTATGAGCCCCAGAGCACAGCCCGGGATGCCCCCCTGGCACTGCAGCAGGAGCAGAGCCCCCAGCAGCGAGTGCTGAAAGCTCCCCAAAGCCGTAGCCTTTTCTAGGCATGAAATTCTCAAGGACAAGGAAAAACTGGCAGACAACAGGGAGGATTAGGTGGTTCCCCAAGGAGCACAAGAAACGCTGCAAGATTGTGTTGTTGCCCATTTCAGTGGGGTGATTAGGCAGTATTTGAGGCTGGGAGAATGATTTCTATTAGGCAATTTTGTGAGCCTTAGCCCAGCTATTAACAGTAGGTGGTGGGAAGTCGTGTTTGCCTGGATAAAACAAAACCAGACTCCTCCAGGCTGCAGTGCCCAAAATCCAGGCCTGCCCTGGCCAGCACCCTGCCCCAGTGAAGCACTCTCCTTGCTCTGCCTCCTAAAGCTGGTTGCTGGTACTTTCTGGTTCTTGCTGCCTGGGGAAAACCTCCCTCCCTGGCTCTCCTGCCACTCCAACCCCATCTCTCTGGTCCCTGACTCGGGGACTGGTTTCCATCATTTCAACTATTACCAAACTAAAGGGTATTTCTTTGCTCCCTCGTTTATGCAGAATGTTTATTTAATAGGCTGGCCAGCTTCAATTAGGTCTGTGATTACTCACAGATGACAGCTCCAGCATAACAATGTTTACTCTCAAACTCCATCTCCAAGTATAACCTGTGATATATTTAAGGAGAAGGTATAAAACCATTAATGTTGAAATAGCTTTACCTATGGGAGTGAAGTTTCTCTAACAGCTGGCAACTGGGTAAAAATGTACTGGGGTTATCAGCCCCCTTCACCCAGATGTTTGGTTACCCTACTGAAAACCTCACGTGGCTGAGTTGTCCAGATGTCTTTGTCTTGTTGCTGACATGTGGAACTCCTTGCTACCAGGGTCTGTATTGTCTAAAATAAAGTTTAATTGCTTTAAGTGCATTTTCATTTGCTCATGAAGCATCAGGGCTGGTGGCTGGAAGAGAAATGCAGCATCTTTGGGTCAGATGTGCCCCTAAGATACTTGGGGTGCGTTGGCAGGAAGGTGTCTCACAAAAGGAGTATCCAAAGCTGTTGTCTCAATGTGGCTTTACTTCTCAGGAAATGCCATTGAGGGTTCCTGGTCTCCAGAATGACATTTTTAGAGCCCAGAGTCTATGTCTTTGTAAGAGGCCCAGCCTGGCTGTCCCTACGAGTTTGGTACCCAAACCTTTGGCTGGGTGAGAGTTACAGTGCTCAGGAGTGGGGAGAGGGGGCTCTGGGGTGGCTCAGAGGCAGAGGATGGGCGTCCCCCATCCCACTGTCCATCCAGAGGGCTGAACTGGCTGTGCAAAGCAGTCCCAAGGAGAGTCCTGCCTCTCTTGTAGTATCCTATAGCAGAAACTGCTTCCATACATCCCCGTGGGTTAATCAGCTGCTTGGAGACTAATTAGTGCCAAATGCTCTTATCAAGAAGACACAGCTGGGTGCAAATCCAGGCACAGCAATGGCTGGGATGTCCACACCCTGCCCAGGACACAGCCTGGTCCCTCCCTGAGCCCTCCAGACCAACGGTGATGACCCCAGTCTGGCCATCACCCTGGAGAGGGAATTGGCAGCGGAGGTTTAGGAGGGCTAGGAAATTTCCTGGCTTTAATTCACTGAACTCTTTTGTTTCAAGCACATTTAATATCTTAGAAATTACGAGTCACAGGGAGCTGGATGAGCCGAAGGAGAGGCGTGATCTGTGAGGCCAATTAAGAGGCCGATGGCACATCGTGAAACGGGAGCCCCTCGGGGGAGGCCAAGGTTACATAAATAAGTGTGTGAAGGAGCTGCACTGAATCTGCAGACACTCAGCCACTAGTGATGCCCCTTTGAATCTGGGAAAATTAAATATAAATAATAAATGTTTAACCACACAGCAAATAAATACAATGAGGCACCTTTAAAAATTATACTAATAAACAGCAAGATGTTGTCCTTCTGCCCAGGGTGGCTGAGCATCTTCTGCATATTAGAGACAAAGAGCACAAAAGAGGGGATTGTGTTTAGGGGGGGGCCTGCTCAGCTGGGTTGTCTTCACCCCCAATCTGCCATCCCTGGGTAGAACCCCAGGACAGCAAGGAACAAAACACCCAGCAAAACTGGAAATAAAATAGTGCCAAGCTCAGAATGTCGAGGCCTCCAGACCACAAGCAGCTCACCTCTGCCTGTGTGATCCTAATAGGCTTTTTCTGGGCGCCTGGGAGCAGGATTAGGGCTTGGTTCTCAGAGGAGAAGCCCAGAGGCTCCTCGTGGTGTTACAAATGTTCACCGTGAGCTGCGAGGTCCCCAGAATTGCTCTGTGTCAGCACTCACTTTACAATAAGAGCTCTGCTTCTTGGCTTCCCTGTTTTTACTGCTTTCTTGGAAGAAGGGGAAAAATGAAATGGAGATATAAAAAATAAAGGGGTCATTTATAGTTAAGCACATTAGGATGGGAGTGAGAGAATAAAGCAGTGAGAATGGCTAAGCCAAAGGCCTACAGGGACTTGTTCTCTGGTACTGGCATGGTCTTTACTAGGTCGCTTGAACCTTTTGCACTCTGCTGCAGAGCTCAGACCTGGGCTATATATCAGCAGCCTTGCCATGGTGTGCAGTGGAAAAGCCTGTAAGTGTCCTCAAAGCCGCTTGTGCCAGGAGTTACAGTTCATGGGTGACTTTTATGGGTGGCCAAAGCAGCCAGCCCAAAGCTGGGGGTGCTGGGGGGTGCAGCAGAGGATGTGGGTTAAGTGTGGATCAATTCCCTTTCCTGTGATGTAATTTCATTTCTCCCCAAATTCTGCAGGGAAGGAGCAGAGCAAAAGACCTTCATTTCTGTGATTATACATTCCTGGGCAGTTAATTATAGCCTTTGTCTACTTAAACACTTGCACAATAAACCCACAGAGAGCTGCCATCCCACTATACTTCGTTACCAATTTCTTTTCTTCCCAGCCCCTGAGATTTGGTTTCCCATTTAGTGGAGGTCACTGGAGCCAGACTCTCTGTGGGGCTACCCTGGCTGTCACCAGGGAGCTTGTGCCAGAGCAAAATGTGTCCCCCAAGTCAGATTGATTCAGTGGAGGCTGACACTGGTATCGGGGCTTCTTTAGACCCGGGGGCTCTGATCACATCTGGTTTTGAGGAGCCCCCATGTGTGTACTGAGCCCCCACATCTCAGCAGTCTCTGCTTCAGATTTCCACTCAGGAGCAACTGTTCCTGCTCATGGCATAATCCAGGTCCTGGATATTCCACCCCATCTAGGAAGCACCTGATTCCAGTGACAAATGTAGCACCCAGAGCTCAGTGCTGCTTTTGACACACGAGCACAGACATAAATATTCTCCAGCCTTTACATCCTTTCTCCATTTTAACTCATGGCTTCATTAGACTAATTTGTTTCCAGGTTGGAGGATGAATAATGAGCCTCAGCCTGTAGATGCATAATTAAATTTTGATAGTGAATGTTTTTATCTAACCTTGTTTTCATTATTATCCTCAGTACTTGAATTACAAGTTAGAGATTTAGGGCTGCAGGTTTGCCTTCACATGGAGCCTGTACACCTCTGTGAGGTGTGACAGTGGTCTGCCACCTCCCAGGACAATGTCCAGCAGTGACACCGTGGGCGTCATTTCGCTCAGGTCTAACCATCAGGGATGTTCAGGGAAAGAGAAACAGTTAATGACAAATTGGTTTTTCCCCTTCCACAGTCAGTACAACACACAGTCCCTGGTCCATGTGGGGTCTGTACACTGCTCCACAGCTGGGTGGCACATCCCCATGGCAAGGGTCACCTGGAGCATCCTGGTGGGACATCCTGGTGGGACCCACAGTCCTGCTGTGTTTTCTAATGTGTCCAAACCCCATCTGTGTTTTTGGGTATGTGGTTAGCTTTGTTTCCACAGTTACGTGTCTGCAGATTCCCCTGACTGTCCCTGTCCCCCTGTGCCTTGCAAGTGCCTCCTCAGCATCACTTGGCCTTTAAGGCCCCTGTGCCCCGGGTCTCTGCTCACTGATGATTCTCTCCCCATTGTTCTTTTCAGCACTGCAGTTTCCATCCCGATTTTCCGCTGATCTTTGTGGCCTCTCCCTGCTCCTACCATTGTCAAGAGGGTTTTGCATAATTCCCTGACTGCTGGGGTGGTACCTAAAGGATGCCCTCTGGGCTAAGGTGGGGAACAGAGCACATCTCAAAGCCTCGCTCCTGCTCCGGATGGGAGCCCGAGCAGGTACTAAGTACAATTGTTAATGGCATCATTGTTTATATTGTAGGATTGGAAAGGGTCTCCTGGGTCATCTGGGGCATTGCCCTTCAGTAACTCAGTCCCTATTCAAGCTATCCCAAGGGTATTTTTAGTCGATTCATGAATCCTTTTAGGAATTCGGCCCAACGACCTCCACAACAACACGATTCCTTTGGCTAATTGACTTCACTTTCTGCATGCCCTGTTTTAACACTGCCTTTAAAGTTTGAGGCTTTTTCTTCCTCTCTCAGTGTCATCCACTGCTCAATTTCAGCAGCTCTTTTCCCCTATTCCTACATCTTTATCTGCATTACAGTTGATTCCACAGTGCTCGCTGGTGCAGCCCTCGCACCAACAGCGGCCCTTTGCCTGCAGGGCTGAGCCCCTCCTTGCATGGTGAGATGGTCTCCACCAGGAGATGCTGGACACAGGCTAGACAAGCTGACAAGGATGGGAGAGGACACAAAGGTCACCTTTAGCCACATAAACCTCCAGCAGCAGAGCTGGGAACAGTGCTGGGGGCAGGCTGCCTCTCAGCTCCCATCATGCTGCCTCCAGGGGAGCAGCTGTTTGAAGGGTCCTCATTTTCCTTGTTGTCTTCAATAGCTCATATCAAAATAACAGCAGAGAGTGAAGGAAAATTGAGAAAGAGAAGGAGAATTAAACAGACAAACTTTTCTATTATTCTACTTCAATCCACTGCTGTGTGTTGTGTCATCGCTGCGTTGTTATTTGCAACAGAGCCAATTCTGAGCATGTTGTGGGGAGATTTTTGGGAGACAAGGTTGAGGGAAGGACAAGGGGCTGCTACCAGCACACATCTCCCAGCTGAAGAGGTCACTTGCCAGCACTCACCCTCTGCCCAGGATCCCTTTCCCTGCAGAGCTGCCTGCTGGATTGAGGGGTTGGTCCCTGCTCAGCTCCATCAGAATGAGCTGAAGTTTAACACAAAGCTTTTGCTAATCTGACTTGATCCTTTCAGCGTGGGTCAGGGAGCATCCCCAGCAGCACACACGGGGTGCAACCTGCAACGGGGACAGCTCAGGGCAATGACACTTCTACTGGCACTGGCCCCTCAGTGACCTGTGACTGGTTTTCGTTCATTTTCCTCTCCATCTTCTCTAGTTTTGGTGAAAGTGAATTCTCACTCACTTGGAGGCTTTGATGCAACTGTGAATTTAGCAGAGGGTTTACCCTGTGAATGGCTTTGCATGTGCAACTTTCCTGAAGGAAAAGACAGGGAAGGGAACCTGGAGCAGGGAACCTGAGCTGACTGGGTGGACTGGAGCTTGAATGACCTACATGAATCCTTGGCATCAGCCAGGCAGTGTTTCTTTTAAATAAATTATGCAATAGTGCAAACTTCAGAAGACTTTTTTTTTTTCCCCAGGAAAACTACATTTTAGAGAAAAAATGACTGTAAACCCAAGATGGTCAGATTTGATGAAGTCAGCAAAGCTGAAGCCAGGATGAAGATCATACTCTCCAATCAGTCTCCAATTCATCATCAGAGCCAGTTGGTAAATATTTGCTTCTTCTAGTGATGAGCTGAAATGTTCCTTTATTCCCACAATACTATTATCTTTGCAAATTACTTTTATTATAGTGAAAAGCAAAAAAACTAAATCCTGACTGGTTTTAATTGAAAACAAAGGTGAAAAAAAGGAAAAAGCTTTTATCATAATCAAAGTGTGGGCTGTAGCTTAAATAAGTGCTTTCTGATTTTCTTCCAAATAGACTGACACTTTAAAAACTCTGCTAAGAGAGTATTTTTGCATAACTGTGTCTGTCCTTTGCTTGGCAAATTGGTTAAACCAAGTGGATTCACAGGGCAGAGGTGAGCAGGTCTTAAAATTCCTCCTTCTCCATCAGAAACCAAGGATTGTGTTGTTCCCTGTGATACAATCATTATTTGGGGTGTTTGCATGGCACCCCAAGGCAGCTCAGGGGTAGCTGGGTAGATCTGAGGGGGAAAACAAACCAGGATTTTAACGTGGTGCAGCAGCAGGACAGAGCTCTGAGAGATCCTGGGACCTCCATCCTTGGGGAGTGCAGTCCATCTCTGCATCACAAGGTCATGGGCAGGCTGGGTTCATTCTGAACTTGGCCTTGCCTGGAGCAGAGCTTTGACCTGAGCTCTCCAGATGCAGTTTCCAACCCCCACG